>NC_142048.1:3636966-4953633 GCF_982192425.1 Myodes glareolus | reverse complement strand
ATCTTGAATTTTGCATGCAAATGAATGAAAGTAGAAAATACTATCCTAAGTGAGATAACCCAGACCCAAAAATATGAATATGGTATGTACTCACTCATTAGTGGATTCTAGCCATAAACAAAGGACAATGAACCTATAGTTCATGATCCTAGAGAAGCTAAGTAATAAGGTGAACCCAAAGAAAAACATATATAGATCCTCCTGGAAATTGGAAGCAGACAAGATCACCAGGCAAAAGTTGGGAGCATGGGGTGGGAGTGAGGGGAAGGGGAGAGGGGGTTAGAGAGGGAAGAAGGGGAGGGTTGTGGAGAGCTTAGGGGAGTGGGATGTTTGAGATGAAGGACAGATATGGGAGCAGGGAAGAAGATATCTTAATTGTGGGAGCCATTTTGGGGTTGTCAAGAGGCTTGGCTCTGTAGGGGTTCCCAGGAGACTACTTGGATGACCCCAGCTAGGACCCTGGGCAATGGAAGAGAGGGTGCCTGAACTGGCCATAGAATCTTCGTCTGGTGTAGGATGGAGATAGAGACAGAGACCCACATTGGGATACTGGACTGAGCTCCCAAGGTCCAGTTGAAGAGCAGAAGGAGGGAGAATATGAGCAAGGAAGTCAGGACCACGAGGGGTTGGTTCACCCACTGAGTCAGTGTGCCTAAGCTAATTAGAGCTCACCAACTCCAGCTGGACTGGGACTAAAGGAACATGGGATCAAACCAGAGCCTCTAAATGTGGCTGATAATTGGGGCAGACTGAGGGGCCAATGATAATGGCACTGGGATTTGTCTCTACTGCATGTACTGGCTTTTTGGGATCCTATTGCATTTGGATGCACACCTTCCTAAGTCTGGATGTAGTGGGGAGGGGTCTTGGGCTTCTCACAAGGCAGGGTACCTTGCCCTCTCTTAGGAATCGAGGGGGTTGGGGGAAGGGTGTGTAGGGGAGCAGGAGCGGGGGGGGGAGTAGGAGGAGGGGAGGAAGTGGAAATTTTGATTGGTATTATTTATAAAGTAATAAAAAACAAAGTAATTAACATAATTTTTAAAATGCTATTTCTCAGCATGTAGGATTAAATTAGAACATCTTTGTATTGTATTATGTTTGAATGTTTGGTTTTAAGAACTGCTGCTTGCGAGCTGGGTGATGGTGGCACACACCTTTAATTCCAGCACTCAGGAGGCGGAGGCAGGTGCATCTCTGTGAGTTCAAGGTCAGCCTGGTCTGCAGAGAGAGTGCCAGGACAGCCAAAGCTCCACAGAGAAATCCTGTCTCAATATACAAAAACAAAAAACAAAAAATATAAAATCAAATCAAAATGGCTATCAGCTCAAAAAAATGGACAGTGTTCTATGTCCTGCAGTACCAAATACTCAGCGATGATTTAATTCTTTATGTAAGAATAAAAAAGTACATCTACTTCAAAAAAAAGAAAATTAAAAATATTGATTATTAAATATACCTTATTTACCAAACGTAAGTTACTCATCTAAATTTTCTAGCTGCTTGGTGTTAACTTGTGTGGTAATAGGCAGAGTTATCACAGTACATGGTTCTGTGGTGGTGGAAATTTTTTACAAATAATTACTTTGTTTCAAGAGACATCCATTGTATACATTTTCATCCTTTATTAGAGTATAAGGAAACTCCCGAACACATAGTGAGAATCATTCAAAATGAAAGAAAGCCAGTTATGGTGGTGCAGGCCAGTAGGATTTGCTGAAGGAGGTGGAGACAGGAAGATAGGGGAGTTCAAGGCCAGCCTGGATTATACATTTAGCCTGGTGTGGTGGTGACTGCAGGGAGGCAGAGGCAGGTGGGGAGGGAATGGGAGGAGAGGAAGAAGGAGAACCTGTGGTTGGTAAGTAAAATAAATAAATAGAGTAAAATTAAAAAAGTTATGATCAGAATGTGACTCAATTCTGTGTTACTCCTGTGCATTGGAATGAGACTGTAGGACCCAGCTGTGACAAGCTCAATAGTCTCAGTAGTTTGCCCTGGTTCCAAGAAAGACCACAAACTGAGATCACCCAGGTACCACCCAGGAAATGCCTAACTGCCTAACGTTCCAACCATTGTAGACAGGATCACCTGCCAGCACACACCATTGTTTTTCACCAGGATACAACTAGACAAATGTCACCCTATCAGGAGTCATGAACCTAAGAAATCCTTCACCCCAACCTCTGCTATTATTAAAAGTCCCACCTGTTATGACCTGCTACTGACTCGTCCTGTCCTTTAAGAGACAAGCCCTGCCTACTTCCCCCTTGGGATCTTCCTTCACTTCCAGCCTGTGCTCTCTCAGTTCAGTCTCTCTTTGGAAGAAGTGATTGCCACCTCCCACCTCACCCTCCCCTTTCCCTCTACAACCCACTGTCCTGCAAGGTCTCCCACCCACTGTTTATCTAAATCATTACACTGGTGTCACATGACTGGCCTGGTTTGTCACCTGTGTATCCTGTCCCTTTAAGAGACAAACTCTGGCCAGGCAGTAGTGGCTCATGCTTTAATCCCAGCACTTGGGAGGCAGAGGCAGGTGGATCTCTCTGAGTTCGAGGCCAACCTGGACTACAAGAACTGTTTCCAGGACAGGCTCCAAAGCTAGAGAGAGAGAGAGAGAGAGAGAGAGAGAGAGAGAGAGAGAGAGAGAGAGAGAGATCCCTGCCCTCTCCCAACCCCTCCCCTTCTGATGAGGGAAGTGGATATCCCTCCTCCTCCAGCCTGTGATCTTTCTCTTTCTCTTTCTCTTTCTCTTTCTCTTTCTCTTTCCTTTTCTCTTTCTCTTTCTCTTTCTGGTAACTATGTTCCCTCTCTTTCCCCCTCTCTCTTTTCTTTCCTCTCTCTCCCTCTCTCTCTGTTGGTGCGGGAGACTTATCTGTATTCTGTCAATCATGTATTTTAATAAAACGCTGATTGGCCAGGCAGGAAGTATAGGCGGGAAAACCAGACAGGAAGTAGAGGTGATGTAATGAGGACAGGAGAATTCTGGGAAGCAGGAAGGTTCCTCTGGCACTCCTGCGCAGACCACCGAAGAGGCAACATGTAACTTGCCCAGCTGAGAAAGGTACGGAGCAGCCATGTGCTAACATAGATAACGATAATGGATTAATGTAAGTTACAAGGACTAATAAGGAGCCTGACCTGATGGGCCAATCAGTTTATAACCTTATGGAGTCCTGTGTGTGATTTTCTTTGGGCTTGCCGGCTGTGGGGTACTGGGCAGGACAGAAACCCCAACAAGCCGGCCCTCATGTTACACTCTGTGTTTTTCTTTCTACCTCCCCTTCTCCCCTTCCCCCCTTTCCTTTCCCCTCCATAACCCACTAAATAAACTCGCCTCTCTGCATGATGTAACCGGCTCTCACCTCCCACGGCTCCTGGTGGGACTGGATCTCACCTGCTGCCTCCCACTTGCCTGGAGCCAACAGAGGACTCGGTTGGTGGGACCTGGCTGCCCTTCTTGGCCCGCTGCTGATAACTGAACAACATCATCTAAACCATTACACCACCCCAGCTGAGCCTCAGGGCTTCCTGATCACTCCAATACGTGGGACACATGGAAAGTTTGAGTTTGTAAACTTGTATAAGAATAAAAGTTCTTTGTTTTTGCATACAGGACTCTGTCTCCTAGTTGGTTTTGGGGAAACTCTGTGATCTGGGCATAACAAGACTTTGTTCCCTTGGGATGAGACTAGAAAACATTATGTGTATTAGTATATAATTAATGAGCTAATATAGTATATGTATATTTTCTTTTCTTTTTTTTTTCTTTTTTGGACAGGGTCTCACTGTGTAGCCCTAACTGTCCTGGAATTTGCTCTGTAGACCAGGCTGGCCTTGAACTCACAGAGATCCACCTGCCTCTGCCTCCTGAGTGCTGGGATTAAAGGCAAGCACCACCACTGCCTGGTGTATATGTATATTTGCTATGTATATTAGTATATGGCTCGGGCAATATTGAAATTACAGTCTGGGATATTACATTGCAATACAAATGCATGGACTGACTAGAAATAAATTATTGGTGGGTACTGCTGATGGATGGAGAAGTTGAATTCATTTAATCAGCGAATGCAAGCTCCTCCATGCTGTAATGTTTATACTGATTGTTTGATTTTGTTATGTTTAATAGTCTGGGAGAAAGATCTGACGACCAAGAAATGATTCAGCATCGAGCAGCTGTATTCAACATTGTGCTATAATACATAGTTAAATAAAAAGGGGAAATAAGGGCGGTGTGCTGAGCTGACACCAGGCCGGGACAATGCACTTGTCAGACATCCCTTGAAAACCGGAGGATGTTTGCAGGATTTTGGCATAATGCTGCTTTCATACTCCAACAAGTATTTATTGACCAGCTGTCATGTTCTTTGTATTTCGTTTGGGAAAAGGCTCAATCAGTAACATATAAAAAGCTGTGCTTTGTCCAGCAAGAAAGTGAGAAGACCCCCGCCCATCTGCTCTTGCTGCCCGTCTGCCCTCGCAGCTATCCCCCGCCTGCTTCGAGGAATTTCCGTTTCGACTATAGTCCAAACCAGGTCAAGCTGTTCCCAGGCCAGTATAATCACTCTGAGGCCAGATATCTGTGGTCAGATACCTGGAGGTCAGCCTTGGCCAGCAGACAGGAAGACAAAAGGGAGCAGGAAGCCCAGAGTGTGCTGAAATGAACCTTAACTGATTCCCATGTATTCAAGATGAATAGACAACCCTGTCCCTGACCTGGCCTCAAAGTCTTATCAGAAATAACCACGGAGAATGCGTCCGCTTCTGTAAGCCGGCTTCTTGCTATATAATCAGCCCCGAATTTAGCCCGGCACGCTCAGCCACCCGAAAGCTGCAGCATCCACGGGCGCTCCGTGTGAACAATAAAAAATACCTCTTGCTTTTGCATCCAGTGCGGACTAGTCTTGGTTCTTGGGTGTCAGGGTCCCCGAGGGGAAGACACCAGAACGGGGGTGGAGTGGGGGTGGGGGTGGGGTGGGGGGTGCTTTCAAAAGAAGCAGTCATGACAGATCGGTATGCACTGTGCATTTCTATTCAGCTGTGACAGTATAATAGGGCTAAGAATAACGACTCTGCACTCCACTTCCCAAAGAAGCTGAGTCCTGTTCCATCCCTCGTTTTGCATCCCCACCAGCGGGATACGAACGGGGGTCCCTGATAAACCTAGTGGAGAGGAATGAAAGGAGACAAGAGACACAAGAAATGATGGCAAGACAGGATTTCTGATCAAGCCGCCTCAGTTTATTTCGTCAGAAGCTGTTATATAGCAAACAGGCAAAAGGAGAGAGGGAAGGGTGTCAGGAAACTCAGGTCTGCTGGAATTCAGGTCCGGAGGCATCCCCAGCTGATAGGTAAATACTGAGGGTCTGTGATTATTGACTAACAAAGGAAAATGCTAATGAGTTCCCAGAACCTGGTTCCTGCAGGTCTCTGCTAGGAGATAAGAAGCCAGGTTGATTTTCTAGACCCTGCAGGGCCGGGAGAGGTAGATATTTTTCTTAACCTGTGAGTTTAAGATGGCTGTAAACAAAATGCAGACTCAAAATACAGGTCTTTGCTTCTGGTAGTTTTGGTGTCGATGGTCTCTTTGACCTCAGTCTTTCAGAGAAGAGTGTGAAGTTCTGTCTATTGAACATGACATGGCTGCTGCACACATCAACTCATATCGGTTGTGGTTACCTAGGCAAGATCAAATCAGTCACAATTACAGCATGGATGGGGAAGTGGATCCTAAGGCCCCACCCTAGAGTGTTGGTAACTGCTGAGGGAGGGTCACTTTTCTTTGGCGATGTGTCTGCTGACTGGTTGCCTTAAGCCCTGCCCCCAAGACTGTCCCCATACACATGTGCACATGGTCAGAATTAATTTGTTTCAATGTTATTAAAAATCATAATAAAAGCCAGGTAGTGGTGGTGCACACCATAATCCCAGCACTCAGGAATCAGAGATAGGCAGATCTCTGTGAGTTTGAGTCTAGCCTAGACTACAGAGTGAGTTCCAGGACAGCTAAGGAACAGAGAAACCCTGTCACGCCACCTCCTGCCGAGTCTGCTTAGCCTCTCACGCAGGCTGTGGCACAAACTTCAAGGAAGAGTGCCTGCAGAGAAGGTGTGTGCTGTGCTACCTGCATCTGAGCCCACACACTTTTGGCATTCCCTGCTCATGTTCTAGGGATACAGTCTGGCTTCCCCCAGAAGGGAGTGAAAGAGCACCTGGAGGGTGTCTCACACGCGTGGAGACCCATGCCCAAGAACCAGGTCCGAGAGCCACTGGATGCAAGAACAAGAGGCAAACTTTATTGTTCACAGCCCTGTGGGTGCTGCAGTCACATGGAGAACTGAGCACCCTGAGCTACGTCTTGGGGTATCTTTATATAGGCAGAAGCAATGTTACAGAAGCAAAAGCACGGTTACAGGGGTCCCATTGGCCAGTTTGAATGAGGCGAGGGGTGAATTTGAGGGCAGGCCTCGTGGTCCTTGGCCTGGATCAAAGAAACCAGATAACTGACCAGACCTTATCTCAAGCACATATGGTCGTCTTTTGAAGTCTTTGTTTCCACTCAGGCCAGAATGTCTTGACCATAAATCCCCTGTCCTGCATCCTGATAAGGCTGTCCTGGATATCTCGCCAGATGTCTGACCATAAATCCCCTGTCCTGCAGCCTGATAAGGCCGTCCTCATTCTGACCTCAGGTATCCTGCTTTGCTCAGCATTCCGGGGGCCCTTCTCTGAACTGAGCTTCTTTGCAAAATGACATAACTGTGGCTAAAATGAGTTGGGGTCCTTCATTGACAGTATGTTTAAGTTTCCAGAGTCTATTGATGAGCCATTGCCATACACAGGCGTGTGCGATGCTAATGGGGGAAGATGGGTTAACTTTCAAAGGCAAAAAGGTTTGAAAAACCCCCAGTGTGGGTAGACTCTCACTCAAGTCTCGGGATAACACGACCCCCCCCCCCAGTAACTCACTAGAGACCATCCTTGCTGCAATCACATGAGGTTTAATCGACAAGATGGGAACCAGTGCACTGGGGCTGAGACTCATAACTCTTCCACGCAGGGGAAGAGTTCGACCCTGAGTAGCTGGGAGAGGGGGGTTTTAGGGGAAGAAACCACAGCCCAGTAATCCAAAGGAGTAGGGAGGGCATCATAGAAAATTCCAAAAACACCAATGATAATCACAAAGGGGAAACTCCCTGTTTCTCAAGATTATTCTCAAGATTACAATCTAATTTTATCTTCAGCTAGTTCCTGAAACTGAGCCGGCTAATCCTAGATTTCTGATTCTTCCCTCCCAGTTTAGATTTTTGACTCTATTTTTTCCTGCTGGGGGATCTGGATTTATCCAGGTCTTTCAGGTTTCCTGGTTTTTATTAAAATTTATGCAAAGATTTGAGAGATCTAGGCCAATCTGGTGCTTATTAAATAAAGAACAAAAGGCAAACTTAATTAAGCAATTAAAACAGATTCAGCAAAAATGGGATAAGAATAGAAGAGAGAGATAAATGTCTGTAACGTCTTGAGATTGGTTTTGGGGAAGGTTTGAAAAGGAGTTAGAAATGTGGAGAAGGAAAGAAGTTCTTCTGCATAGATGGCAGAAATATAAAAAGACTGGAGAATGTGTGAAGGATTAAACTGTTAACCATAACTACTTGCCCTTAGCTCAAAATGCCATTAACTCATAGTTTAGATAAATATTTACTTACTTATTTTTTGGTTTTTTGAGACAGGGTTTCTCTGTAGCTTTGGAGCCTGTCCTGGAACTAGCTCTTGTAGACCAGGCTGGTCTCAAACTCACAGAGATCTGCCTGGAGTGGCAGAGAACCTGGTAGCTGTCTAACCCAGAAAGCAAATCATGAACAGGAATGCTCCAAACCAGTTAAAGCTAACCACAACAACCCCCCCCATTATTTATAGAAAAGAATAAGAACGAAGGACTTACTTAAGACATAAGGTTAAAAATTAATAAATCAGAAAAATGAATGAAGTAAATGAGGGTGAAAGGGAATGGCAAGAGGAAGAAAAAATGAAGCAAAGATAAAGGGGCACTCTGGCACTTCCGTGGTGAACTGCATGCAGAAGGCTGAGAGCCTCTTCCTGTCAGCCCCAGAGCAGGGTATCTCCTCGGCCATCCATGGGATAGGCTCTGCAGCATTAATGAGCAGGGCAGCCTGGCCTGGAAGTTAGGGCACTGTATGGACAACTGACCCACAGCTTCATTTAACACATCGTGAGGTTATGAAAGCCTTGCTGGAGAGGACACCACATTAATGGCCTGCCAGCACTGCAGATGGTGGGACAAAGCCAAACGAGTGACATCATTGCACTGCTGGCAAAACGGAGTCTGGAGAAACTCGAAGAGCTACTGTACTACATCAGGTCAGGATCTGCAGTTAAAGACAAATAGTTCTTATAAGAATGACTCAGCGGGGACTGGAGAGATGGCTCAGTGGCTAAGAGCACTAGCAACTCTTCTAGAGGATGTGGTTCGGTTTCCAGCACCCATATGGTGGCTAAGGTAGAAAGACTTAATTATTAGATACTATTTATTGATTCATTTAGTGATTTACTTAAAACACTGCTTGCACCGACCATTTGCCAAGCATGACTTCACTTGCTACCTGGAATAGAACTCCTGACAACCTGCTGACTGCTGTGTATGCTCTTGTAAGATCTTGCTCGAGCTCCCCCGTCCCTCATCTTGTATTTTTATAGTATAAAATGAGAGTACCAACTGGAACCAGGATCAAAACCTTCTGGAGCTATCCTGGCTTTGGTCCACTCTCATTGGAATCGGAGTGCTTACTTCAGAAAGTCTTACAACAAGTGGTCATTATCTAATCCCAGCACTCAGGAAGCAGAGGCAAGCAGATCTCTGTGACTTCGAGGTCACCCTGGTCTAAAAACTGAGTTCCACGATAGCCAGGGCTGTTACACAGATAAGCCTTATCTCCAAAAAACAAGCAAACAAAAAACAAAACAAAAGACACCACCCTGTTACACAAATAATAAAAACCCAGAGACAGATATTGGGGTTCAAGATCAGAAAGGCAAAGCAGTCAGCCACTAAAGAGACCTCTTACCTCTACCCAATCTTCAGACCCAATAGGTGAGATCCTATTGTTCTTTTAAAAGAATATGATGACAAAATGTCCCAGGCAGCTTACGGAGCAGCTGCAAGTGGAAGCGCCATGCGGCAGGGGGGAGTCAGGGTCCCTGGGCGAGCGGCAGAGTCAAGCGGCTGGATGTGGTGAACAGCAGAGTAAATGGACATAAGGCTATATATAAAGCTAGACATTTATTACTTAAAAAGGAAGATATAGACAAACATAAAACAAAGACATACACACACACACACATACACACACCAGAGAAAGAAAGAGAGAGAGAGAGAGAGAGAGAGAGAGAGAGAGAGGATGGCGGCGGGGGGAGGGTCCAAAAGTGGCTGGGATGGGCGTGGTTAGTTCTTAAAGTGTCCCAATGGAATAACAGATCCTGTTTCCACAAATCCTCAGACTCCACACTCCAGTGAGTTCCTGTCTCTTGCTTTTATATTCCTCTCTCTGCCCAGTCATATCTTTCCTGTCTCTACCTCCCCATTGCAGGAATTAAAAGTGTGTGACTCTCAAACATTGGGATTAAAGATGTGGATCACCACTACCTCGATCTGTTTCTGAATTGATCTTGTGTAGCTCAGGTTAGCCTTGAATTCACAGAGATCTGTCTGCCTTTGTCTCCCAAGTCCTGGGATTAAAGGTGTGTGCCATCACTTCTTGGCCTCTATGGCTGACTAGTGTGACTGCTTTGCCCTCTGATCTTCAGGCAACCTTTATTTATTAAAACACAAATAATATACCACTATATGACCTTTCTCTAGCTCCTAATTCACCTTCACGCTCA
The DNA here is from genome assembly GCF_982192425.1 of Myodes glareolus. NCBI lineage: Eukaryota > Metazoa > Chordata > Mammalia > Rodentia > Cricetidae > Myodes > Myodes glareolus. The sequence goes on along the minus strand of NC_142048.1, from coordinate 4,943,733 downwards.
ACAGCAACTGCTGGGGTTTCAGTGTGCCTGCCCTACTGCTTTTCTCTTAAACACTAAGGAAATGGTCCTTGAGATTTCTTCTGAGTTTATCTTAAAATTTGTTTATCAATAAGACTAAACACCCATAAAAGGGAATTCTGATTTACCTAATCTAGCAATCTTGCAAAAACAATACTTACTGAATTCTGTCATCAAATGTTTAAAGAGTCAGAATGAGACACAGATCAGAAGTCTACTTAAGCACGAGACACTGATACAAACAATTTATCTGTAACTTTTAGGATATTTTCTTCATGTTAGGTTATTTTATGAAGCACTGCATAAAAATTATACAAATTATTGTTTCAGAGCTTTGTATTAGTTTCATTTGTAGGTTTCTAGAGGAAATTTCATGAGACATTTATGGTGGTTTAGAGAAACCCCCATATATTTGAGTGCTTCATCATCAGGGAATGGAAAGACTAAGAGGTGTGGCCTTCTTGGAGGAAGTGTGCCCCTGGGGGTGGACTTTGAGGTTTCAAAAGCTGAAGCCAGGCTCAGGGCCTCTCTCTTCCTGCTGCCTATGGAACCTGATATTGTAGGGCCATATTATACAGGCCCATATGTCTGTCTACATTGTATGGCGGCCAGACTCTCAGGCCATAGTTCACTCCTGGCCTCACAGAAGGTGGTCACCTAGCCTTTCCAGACAAACTGTTGCCATCCCTAACAAAGGGTCAGAATATGCTAATGCTAGTTTGCTCCTTTATAACTGTGGAGATCACCTGGGAAGAGGTGTTAATTCAGGCTATGTGACAGAGCAGCCATAGTTGCAGACTTGATCTTAGTCCTGCTACCCCGGAAACAGAATGCTAATGAACTTCCCCCCTCAGTTTACCTCTTGATATAAAAACTGTTTAGATAATAAACGTGGGTGATCTTCAGTGTAAGCTTCCGCACTTTTCTGTGGACACCTGAACCTCGAAACAGGCGCACGCTTTTCCTGACTCGAGCCCACGAGAACGGACGATTGTCCTAAGGGTTAAAATACATGACACACACACAAAGAGACCGGGCTCATCTGCCAAGGAGCAAGTGGCAAATGGCAGCTTTATTAAGCATAAGTCGGGTATATATACTGTGGGGCAAAAGGACACCAGCCCCCCATCAGGATCAAGGAAAGAGAAAAGTCAGGGGGCCGCACCCAAGGTCGGAGAGCAGCTGAACAGAGAAAAGAGGAAGCCAGGTGGGCGTGCTCAGGCTCAGAGAAAAGCTGACCCAGGAACCTTGCCTGCGGGCGAGAACCTTGCTTGCAGGTGGAATTACCATGACAGAAGAGTTCTCTCTAAGCTACACCCTTGGGCCGTAGGTGAAATTAACATAACAGGAGAGGGCAGTTCTATGCTACACCCTCAAGCTGATGCAGTGGAACCAGGAAGCAGAACAGCCCTGCATAGCGCCTCGGGGGGGAAAAATGGGGAACCTGGGTACCTACACTTCAGGATGTGAATGAACCCTGAGACTCCCTCCTGATATTGCTGTGTGAACTGTGCCTCAATTATTCCCACACTTCTACACTGGTCCAAGAGATAATTTATGTTGGGGCTGGATCGCAACATGATATAGAAGCTACTTCTCCAGCACCATGTCTGCTTGCATGTTACCATGTTTCCTACCACACTCCTCACCATGATGATAATAAACCCCTAAAACTGTCACTAATCTATAGGCAGAAGTTTCTGTCCTGCCAGCAGCTCTCAAATAAACAATGAAGCTCATAATTAATTGTAAATGTTCAGTGGACAGCTCAGACTTGTTACTAGTTAACTCTTTTTTTTTTTTGGTTTTTAAAGCCTGCTCTGGAACTAGCTCTTGTTCAAGACTAGCCTCGAACTCACAGAGATTCACCTGCCTCTGCCTCCCAAGTGCTGGGATTAAAGGCGTGCGCCACCACTGCCTGGCTAACTCTTAATTTTAAATTAACCCACACCCCTTATTTATGCTCTGCCACGTGGAGGTACCTGTGTTATCATGGCACATTTATTTCCCATTCCCTCTGCATCTGCTCAAGACTATTCAGACTCCACCCTTCCAATCTGCAGCATTCTGTCTCAGGCTATATCATCAATTCTCTTTCTGCCTAACAATTGGCCAAATCAGCTTTTCTTTAAATTTTTTTTAAATGTATTGATGTGAGGGTAACAGATCCACTAGCACTGGAGTTACAGACAGTTGTGAGCGGTCATGTGGATGCTGGGAATTGTACCGGGTTCTCTGGAAGAACAGCCAGTGCTCTTAACTGCTGAGCCATCTCTCCATCCCCCAATCAGCTTTTTATTAGCAATGAAAACAATACATATTTACAGTATACTGATGAAGGAGGGTTATCTGTCTATTGTGTTATTTTCATTGGTCAATAAAGAGACTGCCTTGGCCCCTTGATAGGACAGAAAATTAGGTAGGCGGAGTAAACAGAACAGAATGCTGGGAAGAGGGCTATGAGGCAGATGCCATGGAGCCAGCCACCAGGTCAGACGTGCTGAATCTTTTCCGGTAAGCCACCACCTCGTGGTGCTACACAGATTATTAGAAATGGGTTAATATCAAGATATGAGAGTTAGTCAGTAACTAACTCTCTAGAGATAATGGGCCAGGCAGTGCTTAAATGAATACAATTTGTATGTTGTTATTTCTGGAACTAAGCTAGCTGTGCGGGAGCCGGGTGAGACGAAAAGCAGGCCTGCCCGCAGCCCCTCACTACAGTATACAAAGATTGTTCCACAGCATTTCCCCCTTTTGCTTGATTAAAAAGGAAGATTTAACTTTAACATAGTAAAAGTTATATACAACAAGACCAGTTATTAAGTAAGAATTAGTTACAAAATCCAGTTCATTTGCACTTGGCAAAATCAGAGAAAATATTCCATTATCTATCCTATCTTTGTGAATCTAAAGTTTTATACCTAATTTGCTTTCTTTTATAACTAAAGAAAGCTATAAGTTTAACTATTTAGTCTTTAACTCCATCAAAGATCCCAGAAGGATGAAATATTACCTAATGACAGGGACATCAGTATGCCTGACAGTCACCCAAAGTTCCTCTGCAATGTTGGGGCATCCAGCTCTGTCCTACAGGCCTCGCATATCTGGCAGATTTTTTTTCTTAAGCAGGGAATTTTGAAAGACTGTCCTACCTTATCTTGGCAAAGTTTGACAGTCCCTTTTCTTATATTCTGCTGTTACAGTTTGAATGGTTTATTGTCAGCAATTGAGGTAAGGGCAGTTCTTTGCCCAGTAGCTAGCTAGCTTTTACCACAGTGAAAACAAACTCCATACGGAGGTTCTTCAGTGCCCATCAACTTCCTTTGAAGTAAACTGGTGTTGCCAGGAGCAGCAATGTTTCACTATCATGAAAAGCCTTAGGTTATTAAACATATTAAATGCCATATTCTGTAGGTCTTTGAAGCATTTAAAGACTATCTATTTATATAAATATATCTTTTTATGACCTTGAAAATATACCTAATATGACTATAAGTTTGACTATTATAGATGACTATTAATCTGTGTTATGTTTCTTAATTATATATTACTCTTTTAAATGAGCTGCATAAGCCTAATACCCTAAACAAGAGTAGAAACATACATACAGTATAACAAAATTAATTTTAAATTTGTATGAATAAATCAAAACCCATACTAATGTAAAATATTTTGAGATTAATAGTTGTTTTTTAGATTAAAGTAGATTCAATAATCTATCCCTTTTTCTTACAATTTCTATATTAGTCTTCAATTAAACATTTTCTTTTACGAGTTACCTTGGTCATGTTGTCTCTTCATAGCAATAGAACACTAAGATAACAGTAAAACTTTATTAAAAACATTTTCCTAGGTGGTAGAAAGAAAGCAAGTGAGAGGATGAGAGTAGTGTGAGATGCCATCTTCTGTTCATCACACTGTCATTCCGCTCATGAACTCACTATGTTTGTGGTTATCTGCACAGGGTCAAACCAGTCAAAATCCCAGCATTGATGGAGTAGATGATCTCCAACCTTGACCCCTTACTGAGGAGCTATTGGCAATTGACAACTTCTGGAGAAGGCAGAATTATTCTTTTTTGAAAAAGTAGCTATACCCATACACGAATGGGCAGTGTTAATTACATCTAGTGGGTTGGAAGGAGAAAAGGGAGAGTAATATGATCATACTTCACTGTATGAATGAATGAGAAATCGAGAACAAAGAAAAACAAATTTTCTTTAATCCAGATAAGCAATATAGCCCAGAATTCAAAACTCTTAATCTTTAGTTTTGAGTTTCCCTTGTCCTGGAATTATAGTATGTGGTATATAGTATGTGTTGCTTTCATTGGTTGAATAAAGAATCTGCCTTGGCCTTTTGATAGGGCAAAAAATTAGGTAGGCGGAGTAGACAGAACAGGATGCTGGGAAGAGGGCAGTGTGGCAGACGCCATGAAGCTTCTGTCTGAGACTGATGCTAGTTAGGATCTTTCCCAGTAAAGCCACGACCTCGTGGTGAACACAAATTGGTAGAAATGGGTTAGATCAGGATGTGAGAGTTGGCCAAGAAGAGGCTAGACATAATGGGCCAGGCAGTAATTTAATTAATACAATTTTCATTAACTATTTTGCAAACGTTGAAAACCTGTGTTATGCTTAAATATAGCTTAAGCATGCCTCATCTAAAACACAAAGGGCAGATGTGTTTAGATTCTAAAATATTAGAACTTATATGAGATGAGACCTAAATGCAAACATTTATTAAGTTTCAAATATGCCTTCCATCCAAAACCTGAAGATAATGTCACATGATTTCTTTAATAACTTTGTGAAACAAAGTTTGTATACATTAAAACATCAGAAAGTGTCATTTGTGGTATCATGTTTATACTCAACAAATTCACATTTAAATTTCTGAATTTTAAATACTTAGTCTGTAGGTAAATTTAAGATGTTTTGAAAATAAATCAGTTTGAAGCTGGGCTTACTTTGTTGTGTTTGTTTTAATTTTTTCTACAATTTCAGGTTTTCTGAGAAGCCAGTTTTTCTTGTGAATGCAAATTACCTTAGATTCCCCCCAGGTGGTGTGGGAGAATTGTCTGTATTCTGTCAATCATATTTTAATAAAATGCTGATTGGCCAGGCAGGCAGTATAGACAGGAAAGCCAGACAGGAAGTAGGGGTGGAGCAAAGAGACTGGGAGTATTCTGGGAAGCAGAAAGCTCCCTCCACATTCCTGTCCAGACCACCGAAGAGGCAACATGTGAGCTGTCACACTGAGAAAGGTACTGAGTCGTGTGGCTAACATAGATAATGATAATGGATTAATATAAGTTACAAGGACTAATAAGAAGCCTGACCTAATGGGCCAATCAGCTTTATAACTTACAGAGATCTCTGTGTGATTGATTTTCTTTGGAACTTGCCAGCTGTGGGGTACCCGGTGGGATAGAAACCCCAACAAGCCGGCTGTCATGCTACATAGCAGAGATCTCTGTGTGATTGATTTTCTTTGGAACTTGCCAGTTGTGGGGTACTGGGCGGGATAGAAACCCCAACAAGCCGGCTGTCATGCTACACCCAGGATTCTTGTACTCATTTTCAGTGTTCTGTTCTCCCAATTTCTGTCCTAAAAGTAGACCCAGAAAACCTGTTATGAGTTATGAAAAATTATGATTCAAGTTCTTGCTACACTGTGGCCATACCAAGCTGATTCATCTAAGTGTATCATTTTCATATATTCCAAGTCACAGAGCAGCATTGGTGGGCAGTAGACACTGTATGAAGAAGTTATGCCCCTCTTACCTACAGCGTGCAGGTTCCCGGTGGTTTCTCTCATCACAACTCTGTGGAGACTTTTCTGTGAAGGACTCAGCAAAGCCCACTCCTCCAGGGTGAAGGTCACAGTCACATCCTCAAAGGTCGCTGACTCCTAAAACAGCCCACATGTATTTTCAGGAGAAAGGGGGAGACTGACAGCATTGGGGGCCTATATTCAATCCATGGAAATTCTCATGATACTGGAGACTCCTGGCCACTATCACACAGCTTTTCTAGTGTTCTAGTGAACACTCCTTTGAAGAAATAACAAAACAGTGACATCTGGTGAGTTATTATATGTTGTTGGGTCATCCCTGAGGTTTCATTGAATAGCAGGTGTACAGCATGCACTGCTCAGTGTACACAGCAATTACTGAGAGCAGTTCAGAGGATCCATAGTCATTAAATGTATGTGTTTACACAGTTCCATCTCCTTTACTTGTGTTTAGATGACAGACTTCATCAATATAGCTGCCAAAGGAGACTGATTTGTCAAAACACTTCTTGTACTTGTTCACCAGCTTCTACTCTGAAAGTTGGGACCCTTTTTAGATGTTCTTTTTAGATGTTCAGTAGAGAAAGCCTCCTTGATCATCCCTCTAATCTTCCTGGGTACCATGTTTAATGAGCTTCTTCTACAGGCATATTTTCACGCCTGTTGTCATAACTTGTCACTTGAGAAATCTACATTTTCTGTGATTATACTAAGTAACTACATTTGGAAGCATGAACATAGCATACAATACTTCACATGAATTAAATAATACATAAGATTAAAGAAAGATTAAGTGTTCTATAGCACAATAGTGTATCATTGACAATAATTTATTACATATTTCAAAATGCAGTAGATGATTTCACTTTCTAATACAATGGAATGTTGTGTTATGTAGCACATACACACAGGGTAGAAAAATGATAGAACAGGTACTGTGGAATGGTAGCAGAACTGAAGAACACCTTATTATGTGTGAGGCAAGGACAAACTGGTATCTAATTGGATACTATGTTATATTTGTCTGTATTTCATGTCCAGGAGTTGACTCACTATTTAATTAAATGAAAACAATAAAACGTTAATGCTTTAGGATGCAATAGAGAATGTCTTATCATAAAAAAAGTTGTGTTATGCTGGAGAGATGGCTCAGCGGTTAAGAGCACTGACTGCTCTTCCAGAGACCCGGGTTCAATTCCCAGCTCACAACTGTCTGAAAATTCAGTTCTGGGGAATCTGACACCTTCACACCAATGTACATAAAATAAAGTTAAATAAACCATAAAAATATTTTTTAAAAAAGTTATGTTGGTGCATTTTTAATCCCAGAAATTGGGAGGCAGAGGTAGGAAAACTCTGTGAGTTCAAGATCATAGCCTGGTCTACATAGGAATTTCAAGCTAGTCAGGGATGTATAGTGATACCTTGGAGACAGCAAGGCAGTGGGAAAGGAGAGATGGGGATGAATGAATCAAGAAGAGCAGTAGCATTGGATGCAGGATGCTCACAGAGCTGGATGGAGCTGGCCTGTGGCTTCGGGAGCTAGCAATCTGAACTGACTGTAGTTCTGATCAGCTAGCGGAATCTCTTCCAGATATGGTTTCCATGCTGAAGAGAGGAAAGAGACCCAGGTCCCAGGCCATGATACATTCTTGGTTAGAATGACCATGGCAAATTATGCTCAGATTTGGCAGTCATGAGGTCTCTATGGGTCAAGGAGACTGTAGACATTGCTGTTCATCAGGAAGTAAAATCTGTGACTTGGAAGCCTCTCAGGTTCCTGCAGAGGAAGTTCTTCTAGTGGCAATGAGCCCTGTGACATCAATGATGAGAAGGGAAGAGGGCCATCTCCAGAAAAAGAAATGCAAGAGACACAAAGAGAACTTGGATAGCCATAGGAAAAAGTATCTCATGGATATCAGGCTACTCCTTGCCTCTGATATTCATCCATTAAGACACTGGTTATTCTAAAGGGGTCAGATACCATGGTCTAAAGAAATCAGGTCACACCCTCTGCCACGGACCATCTCACTCAGGATACCACGACTGTATGAGAACCAGGGCTTTGGTACTCAGGAAGACATGAGTTCGGTAAATGACAAACAGACACAACACACAAGAGAGTGGTTTGAATCTGCTGTGATTTTACTTCTGCAGTTAGTTGATTATATAGTTTACAAACATGGAACAGATCATGAGGGAACAAAGCAACATCAGCATTTTCTAAGAAAAGATACAGTATCAGGAACTAGTCCTAGACATGATACATCCTCTACCCCAGGAGCCTTTTGCCCCTGTGAACATGCTCAAAGCCCAGACGAAATCAAAACCTCAGACTAGTGGTTTCAACTCGAGCCGATATTTGCGCTACAATAGTTTCATTTTAATTATGTCAAGGACCACTGAACCATACCAGATTAACCTTCATGCCTCCTTCTAACCGTTGCCTAACTCTGTCTCATGGCCAATGAAGGAAATACCATTTTAACACTTGTTGTATAACTGCTTATTGGCTGGCCTTAGATATCAAACACCAGGGAGGTCTGGATCTGGCCAATTTTTCCATGGAATTTAATGACCAATATAATGTTCTTTGCCCTTCTACATTAACCCATCTGTTTCCTTGTTCATCGTATACTCCTGTACATGGCAATGGCTCAGGTATAGTTTTATACATTCCCTTATTGTTCTTTCCTAATGGAGGAGCCTACCACATTCCTTGAATTAAGTAATGCTTTCTACCATACATCATAGTAGAGGGAATTCCCAATGGACTCTTTCTAGCTGAGTGTTCATTCCCAATAAGTGCCTGGACTCTTATGGCTGTACTATCAAGTATACCTAGGTTTTTCAAAACAGTTCCTCCTGTTGCAATCCATTGAGAATGTCCCTAAAAGTTTCATTTTGCCTCCACACCACCTTCACAAGGGCCTGAATTATGGGTGGATCTCTCGTGGAAATGTTCCATGATTGCCTATTACTTAAATTCATAAGTAGGTCATTAATTTCCTGACTCAATACTGTTGGCTCCATTTCTATCTTTCTATTTTCATCATGTTCCTCCGGGACATCAAGTCCCTCTCCGTCTATCAGCCATCTTCCAAGAGATATTGCTCGATTAATACATAAAAGAAAAAAACATAGCCATAAAAGAGACTACACAGACCCATATCCCAGGTAGCTTATCAAGCGAGAAGTGCATCTTGGCCTGATATGAAGCCAGGGTTGAGCACTCTGCCAGGAACCTCTAGGAAGCCTAGCCCTGAGGGACACGTAGCTCCCGTCCAGCCTAATGACATAAGTCGTGTCACACAGACGACACTGGAGTTGGTGTGTCAACCCTCAAGCAGCGCTCCCTCTGTGACACAGTGTTAAGAACCTGCTCTGTGCTGTGGTTTTCACAGCCTTTAATTTATGGCCCTACCCATTACCTGGCCCTTCCATATTTCTCGCCAGTAGGCTATCTCAAATGGAATAACATGGTGTAGGGTTTACTGCTACCCCAACAGGATAGAAAAGTCATAGTTTCCTTTATTCAGGGTTTTGTTCTGAAGACTCCTCCCACCCCCAACATGATGTACTATTCCTTTCTAATGCTCTCTCCAATCAAGGCCCAATCCTTGTCTGAGGTCCTTTATCTTGATAGAACCCATTCCTGGAGGTAAGTATGTGATATCTGCTCCTCTTCTGTATTTAACACTTAAGACATTGGGAATTCTTCCTTGAATTGTAGGAATGCTTGGGCTGTCATTTGCAGTGCTGCCTTTTGGACCAGGTTGTATCAAAGGCACTACATGTGAGATGAGTCTCTGCTTTAGCGTTTGTGATCAGAGTAAATGCAAGAGTCTCACTGTTTCCAGGTGTGTGAGATTTGATGTCTGGACCATATGTATGGACATTTTTCTGCTGGAATCTCCAAGAATCCAGTCATTCAAGAAAGCACCCCTAGCATACTAAGGAATCCAAATGTTTGTCTGGGCAGATGGCTCAGCAGTTAAGTACTTGCCAGTTAAGGTCCCCTGAGACCCAGTAAATGCTGGGGAGGTGGTGTGGGAGAACAATTCTATGTCTGTCAATTATGTTTTAAATAAGTGCTGATTGGTTGGTAGTCAGACAGGAAGCATAGGTAGGACAACCAGACAGGAAGTAGAGGTGGTGCAATGAGAACAGGAGAATTCTGGGAAGAAGGAAACCTACTCTTCCTAGTCCTGCCCAGATCACGGAAGAAGCAAGATGTGACCTGCCCCGCTGAAAAAGGTACCAAGTCATGTGGCAAACATAGATAAGGATAATGGGTTAATATACATTATAAGAGCTAATACGAAGCCTGAGCTAATGGGCCAATCAGTTTATAACTTATGGAGACCTCTGTGTGATTTTTCTTTGGGACCTAATGGCTGCGAGTACCAGACAAGGCAGAAACCCCAACAAGCCGGCTCTCATGTTACAGGTAGGTGTGGTGGCCTGGTTGTAATCATAGCCGTGAAAGTTGGAGACATGAGGTCTCTAGAGCAAGCTGGTTTGCACCACTAGACATGGCAGTGAGCCTTTGGTTTAAGGCCTTGCTCCAATGAATAGTGTGCAAGAATGACCAAGGATGATTCCTGATATGAACCTTGGGCTTTCACATGCATATATCCACTTAGAAAAGAAAAGAAAAAATGAAACCTGTTCCAGTGTTTACTTTTCTGGCACAGAAAAATTATTTGGAAGAAACAGAGACCAATGTAGAAGTTTAAGTTAAATTAAAGAACAAGTGAATGGACAAATACAGCAACCCAGAGCAGGGTTGCTGCCTTCTGTAGATTCCTACACTAAGTTCATTTTTGAAGTTGTCATGGGAATGCTATTTATTCTGCTTACTACTGCGGTAAGGACCTGTGTCATCATCAGGACAGATCAGTGTTTCAACATTCCCCTGTCCTGGGTAGTCAAAGCGCACACAATGAACAGGTGTGGAAGTCATCCTGCACCTAGTGTTCAACTCCCATTCTCACTTTTGAAAGAGAATCTTACTATGTAGTCCTGGCTGATATGGAACTCCCTACCCAGCTCAGATCTGGGAGTGACAGAGATCTGCTTCTGCCCCCAGAGCTGAGATTAAACAAACATATGCCACCACAATGGAGGAGTGCTCAGCTCTTTGACAGGGAGCGTCCCTGAGAACAAGCTACTGTTTCCGATCCCTTGGGGGAAGCTCTGAGTCTGGTCTATTGGTAATCAGATATGGTCTGTTTGGAAGGGCAAGCTGCGTTGTCTGACTAGTAAGGCATATTGGTTTAGGTTCCTGGGATACCTATTCCAGGAGGTAGAAAGGCTGAATCAAAGAGAGTGGGGAAACCCTATAAATTATAAACATTTTAATGTAAAATTGTGAATTTGAAAGGAGGAAAACAGGAGTTAAATGTCCTGACAAATTTAATGTCATCAAAATCAATGGAGGTGACACAGCAATAGAGAAGGTGGGAGCTGCGTATAAACTGAATCCCATCACCAAATATGAGACACTTACTAAACATTTAAATCATACGTAAAGAAAGATAGAGTCACTTAGTAAATAACAGTCAAATAAATACTAAGTGGGTTCCATTTTATACCAATGAGAACAAAGTTCAATGAACTAAATAATTTCAAGTTATGATCATTGAAAGGTTATTCAATAATAAAACTTGGCCAAGCAGTGGTGGCGCACACCTTTAATTCCAGCATCTGGGAGTCAGATGCAGGTGGATCTCTGTGAGTTCAAGGCCAGCCTCATTTGCAGACTAAGTTCCACGACAGCCAGAGCTGTTACACAGAGAAACCCTGTCTTGAAAAGCCATAAATAATAATTAATAATAATAATAAAAAACTTGATATGGGGCTGTGATTATAGCTCAGATGGTAGGATGTTTGCCTAGTAAGTATGAGTCTTGGATTTGATTCCCAGTGTGGCAGGTGGTGGCGGTCATGTGCTCATTTAATCCCTGCACTTGGAAGGTGGACACAAGTGGATCAGAAATTCAAAGTAAAGTTTGGTTATAAAGTGAATTTATGGACAGCCTAGGATATGTAAGATTCAGTCTCAAAACAAATCGGTACACTTGCAATTTACTGTAATTTGAACCTGTTCACAAGTTACAGTTGAGTTACTTCCAAAAGAGTATTCGCTACTGGAAAACGGCACAAACGTACTTAACCCAAGAGTGAAAGACAAGCCCTCTAGTACCAGAAGCACAGAGATGAGAAAAACGGAAAGGGTCTTGCCTCAGAGCTCAGTATGAAGGGATAAAGTTAGTCACAGCACACTTTGTAAAAGAATACTCTACCAAGTGGATATTACAATTCTAAACATGAGTACCATCAAAGACCTATATGTACCCACTGTGAAAACAGCTGTGACTGCCTCTTGAGAAGCCCACACTCACACCTGGGTAAGTCTCAGTCTTCCCTACAGTTCTGTCTTAAGAGCTATATATTAAACATGCCTTTTCAGGCTGGAGAGATGACCCAGTAGTTAGGAGTGCTCGCTGAGTAAGGGCGAGGGCCTGAGTTCTCAAAAGCACCAAGTTAAGCGTCGTCATAGACGACTGTAAATCCAGCGCTGTGGAGACAGTGACTGGAGGATCGCCGGAGCTTGCTAGTTGTCAGCCAAGCCATGGGTTCAGTGAGAGACCCTGTCTCACAGGAATAAGGTGGAACTAGACAAAACAAGCCACCAGATGTCCTGCTTTGGCCTCCGTGTAGCCGGGACGTGAAGTCTCCCATACAAGAACTGCCTCTTAAACCTCTAAACCTCCAACTCTGCTTCACATCATCCAGCCTCGAAATATTTTCTGTGGTGAAGCGCTGAATCCCGCTTTAGTCTGACTGGAAAATCCCGCTTTTGTCTGAGTGGCCAAGCGGAAAGGCCACTTTTCAGAACTGGGAGACCACAGAGCGAAGCCGAAGCCGTGTCTCAGCCCCTCCGCAGCGCCGTGGGAGTCCCGGGCATGGCTGCGCAGAGGCTCCAGCAGGGAGGATGCCGTGATGCTGCCATCAGGGACCGAAGGTGCTAGCATAGTCCTGCCTGTCTTTGTCTCGTTCATCCGACGCTCACCATGTCTGCGCCCGGGGCTGCCACGGCCCCACGGAGGCTCCTGCGCTGGCGTTCACACGACCTCGGAGGCTCAGCCACTTGGGACTCCCACAGCTGCGAGGATGAAGGCGCCAGGAAGGTTGCCCGGTGATCAGCTTCCGCTCCGCCAGCTCAAACTCCTGATTGGGCAACTCATACAACCGGATACTTTTTCTGCACCGGGGGGTTCCTGTTCTAAGAATCTCAAGGGATATATGTCACACAGCCCAGAAAGGCTGAGAGGGTCGAGGGAAGACCAAAGCCAAGACAGGTTCTCCTGACAGAGACCAGGACTTAGGTTCACTAAAATGGGACAAAGATAAACAGTCCTCAGGAAAACCACAATTTAACAACCAATCAGTAGGCGCCCCACAGCCTTCTGCTGGCTCAGCAGGTTCCCAGAGCCCCTCTGTTGACTCAGCAGGTATCTTTCCTCTCCACCGCTCCTGATAACTAAAAGTAGCTTTCTCTACTCTGCTGCTGGACGGTCTCTAACCACTAGCACCTCCCACCAATCAGCCCCCAGGCAACCTTTCCTCCACCACTTAGCTTCAGATTAATCCCCCCTCCCTGGAATTCTCCTAACTCCACTTAAAAGGAGCTTGCAACCTTCTTGGGAGGTCGCCATGTGCCACCCCAATGTTGGAATTAAGAAAACACTCTTGTTATTGCATATGTGGCTGTTGGTCTTTCCTTGGGGGCTTCTCTCGGACCCTAACAGAGACCATCTCGGACTCTCTCAGTTGGTAGCTGAGAGCCTCCAGGAAGAAAGATGGCTGGCAGAGAAGGAACTGCCTCTTAGCGCTCCTGATTGGACAGTTCGTACCTGCCGCTCCGCGCTCCTTCTGCGGTCATTGCTGATGTCCAGTGACAGTATATTATTCTCCCACCCCTCACTGACACCAGCCCTCCTTCTCCTGTCAACAACTCTAATGAAGTTCATTGAGACACACAGACATGATAGATGAAAGGAGTCAAGAAGAGAGGGAGAGGGACAAGAGAGGGCAAAAATCTGTGTGCGGGAGTATGAACAAGATACATTATGTACACGAATGAGAATATTACTGTGAAACATTACATATAGTTAATGTGTACTAATGGAAACACTATAAACCAAACATTCCAGCGGTGAGAAAGTGAAAAGCTGCAGCAGTCCTTCCACAAAGAAAGCTGATACAAATTCTTTTCAGGTTTATTATAAATTGCCTCAAGCCATGATCAGTCCTGGAGGTGGAAGGAAGGACATTGGACAAAATACAGTTTATGCAGATCTAAACGTAGGGCTTTAAGAGGGAGAGAAAGAGAGGGAGAGTGGAGGGTGGGAAGGAGAGGGTGAGGGGCAGGAAGAGGCAGACAGACTGACCTTGAGAACGGGAGAGGAGGGCAGAGGAGCTTCAGAGAGCAGTTTTCATCCCTAGACCAAAGCCCTGAGCAATCCTCCTGCGTTGTCTCAGACTACTCTCCAGAGCAAATGAAGAGGTTTGATTTTTGTTTTGGTTTTTTATTTTTATTTTTTTAAAGATTAATTTAATATGTACACAGTGTTCAGCCTCCATGTATGCCTGCAGACCAGAAGAGGGCACCAGATCTCATTACAGATGGTTGTGAGCCATCATGTGGTTGCTGGGAATTGAACTCGGGACCTCTGGAAGAGCAGTCAGTGCTGTTAACCTCTGATCCATCTCTTCAGCCCTGTTTTTTTTAGAGACAGGGTTTCTCTGTAGCTTTGGAGTCTGTCCTGGAACTAGCTCTTGTAGACAAGGCTGGTCTCGAACTCACAGAGGTCCACCTGCCTCTGCCTCCCGAGCACTGGGATTAAAGGCTTGCGTCACCACCACCTGGCGAGGTCTGATTTTTAAAAATAACCTTTTAGGGGGCAGGATCCTTCATATCATGCGATTAGGTTCAGCATAGTGCACGTGGCAGCAGCATGGAGGAGTCAGGTGCCGTAGAGAACGGTCCAGTCATAGCACACTACTTCTATCTGTCCAAGACAGAGCTACAGAGGCTGTGGGATCAGACCTAAAGATGCAGGCAAGTGAAAACCAGCCACAGTACCGGTTCTTCTCTCTCGTCTCAAACTGGCCCATCCAGGGGCGGGGTGTTAGGTCTCAAAGAAATATAGGCTAACTGAAGTGCCTATAACGTATCAAAGCCGATGCTGGAGCTCTCCCAGTGTTGCCCAATACCTGTCTCCTCTCAGTACTTTTCACTCACTCCCTACCCTAAATCTCTCCAGGCCAGGGCCTGGGCTTCTTTTTCCCTAGCCTCTGATCCCTATATAACCTCAGTCACTTTGTTTACTCATTACTCAATCCCTTGGCTCCTGGCTGGCTCCACTTCTGAATCTCTCTTGGTCTACTTCTCTGTTTCTCCCCCCACCCCCACTTCTCTCCTCTCATGGTCCGGATCAATCTGCAGGCCATGTTGAGTCTGGAACGTTTCAGATGCCTCTGGCTGTACTCTTCCACGTATCTACAACAAACCTCCTCCACCATAGCCAGGAGCTGCCATGTCCTCAGTTTTCACTCAGGGAGCAACTGTATTTAAGCAGAACTCTTGACTTTACTTGTTTGTGTACTAATAAACAGTTTCAGCTTCTGTAACCGGCCTCATAGACTTGAAGATATTCCAAAGAGACACATCTGTCAATCCATTAGATTAATGAAATGATGGAACCCAAGAAAAGGGAATTTCTCCAAAAATCTTATGTTTGGAGAATGAAAATGTGCCAGGCTGAGGGGGGATATGCCTTGTCAGGATACCTTTCAGGACTAGGCTGAAGTCCACGCAATGATGGGTCAATGGTGGGTAGGACCAACCTAGACAGAGGCTACCTAGGTGACACCAGGGAAGAGGAAACCTCAATTGAAGAACTGCTGCCATCATACAGTGGGCATATCTGTGCAGCATTTTCTTGCTAAATGATGTAGGAGGGTTCAGTCCACTCTGGGTAGTACTATCTCTAGGCAGATTACCTGTCTTTAAAATCCAGAGAATTAAAAAAAAATCTTTGTGTGTGTGTGATATGTGCACACATGCCTGCACACTTGAGGATGCGCAGAGGCCAGAGGAGGACATCATTCTCTGTCACTCTCCACCTTGACACCGGGTCTCACTGGACCCAGAGTTAGGCTGGCAGACAGAAGTCACAGCCGTCCCCCGCGCCTGTCTCTCTCTGCTGAAATCACCAGCATTTTGTGGCTAAGCTCAGCTTTTTATGGGGGGTTGGGGACCCAAACTCAGGTCCTCACATATGTACAGTGAGCACTCCTACTCACTGTGCCATCTCCCCAGGCAAGATGATTTCCATACATAAACAGTACCGTGTTTACACTAAGGACCAGTGTGAATGACTGTAGTATTAGAGCTCCTATCATACTTGCTAAAACACATAACAAGATTATCACCTGCTCCTGTGTTTATGTGTGCCAGTACCAAGGACACAAGCTGACATATTAGGCCAACAGCGAGAGCTTCTTTACACAGTAAGTTTCCATGGAGACTAACGTGTATTTTAGTATGATGCCACCTACTAATACCTACTCTTCTTTATAGCTGAGTCAGTTTCAATGACTGGTTCACCAATTCCCTTTCTCACAAAAATGTCTCATTTCCATTGGCAAATAGTATGTTCTTACATTCATCTACCTGACCTGTGCTCATTTCTATGTTCCTACTTTAGAAAGATGTCAAAGAGATGTCTGAAAATTACTGTGAAAGGCGTAACTTGAGAGGAGCGAGGGCTTTACCGCAATACTGGACTGTTCACGCCCCTTCCTAGGTTTCTACTCTGGCAATTTACCTAGCATACTGCTTTCGTAGTGCGTTAGCCAGGGTTCTCTAGAAACAGAGCCAGGGGATGACTACTAGCCTAGCTCGTGGTTCAGGGAGCAACTTGGTCTCAAGGGAAGAAGGCAAAGAGTAATACAGAAGGACAGTATCTTCCTCTGGTCTCCAAAGGTGCACAGGCACAAACACCTGCATACACCTATGTTCCCACCACACTCACAATGCTTACATACACCGCATGTGCACAAAATACTAAACTTAAAATAAAAAAGAACATGATATTTCTGATGAAGAAGTCAGATATGGTATGTAGATAGACTTAGTACTGTAATCCATTACATTCGATGTGACTAAAGCCTTGGTCCTGGTAATCTCTGGCCAGAGCACACTTAAAACCAGTGTGAGAGAAGTGAGGGGAAAATCATGATAAAAAGCTATAACATAAATATGATAAAATTTATGTAGGAAAAGAGCATTAGTTAGTAGGATTTTACTATATAAGAAAATTTCACCAGTATTTTGACAATGACTCTAACTTGAAAGAAAAAAATTGAAAAATTGTGAAATTGATCTCTTTTATGATTATTTTGCAGATATACTGTCCATATATGAAAAAGATAACACATACCAATGTATACATTGTTGAAAACAGTTAAAATATAAAATATGTACAGAAATCTTATTTGGAGAAAATATTAAAAGTAAAAAATAGTTAAATCCACTTTAAAGTCATTTGTTCTGAGTTTATATACATGACCTATACAAAAGCCTCATAGGAAAATCCCAAGTATTAATAACTTTTCATATCTGTGAGCACCAAACTTATATGCATGGAAGCCAGAGGACAACACCAACTATTCTCTCCTACCATCCTCTTCCTGTTTGCTTGAGACATGGTCTTGCACTAATCTTGGAGCTTGTTTTTCACCTAGACTGGTTGGTTAGCAAGTCCTTCCTGTATTATTCCCTACTTTCAGTGCTGGGGATACAGGTATGTTTGGCCATATCTGGCTTTTTACATGAGTACTGGGGATCTGACCTAGGTCCTGATGCTCATCCATTGAGCCATTTTCCCAGCCCAAATTAAAATTTTTTTTACAGGTTCACTAGACAAAATTATTTTAAAACTACATAAAATTAAAACTGCTCATATATTAAAAAGACATTTCAACATTTTAAATTAAAAGGAGAAAAAGTTATTAAGTGAATTACCAACACTGAAACTATAGATTAAGCACATGCAACTGAGTAAACCTTAGCAATAACTTCACTTAAACATTTACTTTCAAGAATAAAATTAGAAGCGCATAATTTAGATCACCTAAGAATGTGCCACTGACAAACATTTATAAACATTACAACATTTCCTCTGAAGTGTGCAATTTCTAAGCGGTCCATCAATTATTTTATGCTAGACTCTTCACATTAGTTGTGTTAATAGAATCCTTCTACATCAGCCTTTGACACATGCTACAAATGACGATTCTACTTACATTTACAAGGTTTTGATTGTGTATGTGCTGGCCAAGTGAAGACTTACAGATTTCTTCTGATCAAGGTTCTGATCATGTGTTCTTTTGTGTGTGTGCTGTGTATTCATGTGAGGATGAGTGTTCATGTGTGTGGCTCACATTATACTTGCAAGTAGAGGCTAGAGGTTGATGTTAATGTTGGAAGTCTTCCTTAACCATTCTCCACTTTACTTTTTGAAAGATTTCTCACTGAACCTGAATAGATTTGAGACTACCTAAACAGCAAGCTCAGGGATATTTTGTCTCTGCCTCCCTAGCACTGGGATTACAAGCATGTGCCACCATATCTGGCTTTTATATGGGTAGTGAGGATTTAAACTCAGGACCCACACTTCTGCGGCTGGAACTACATAGACTGAGCCATCTCCCCAACCCTTTAGTGTTTTTTTTTTTTTTTTTTTGAGAACTGAACAGAGGCAAGCGGAGATAATCCCACATGCTTTACATTAATACAGGTTAAATTTGCTAAGCCATCATGCTTGCTAGAAAGAGCTTGCAATAAAGGAGCTTCCCTTTATTCTATATTTAGAGATACTCTCCAATGTGTCTCCACTTATGATTTTTGAAGGGAACCAGAACATGTTAAGGCTTATCCACACTGCTTACAACCATATATTTTGTTTTTTTAGTTAATGAGGTTAAAACTTATTCAAAAAGGAGAACGTCTTCCAATGCAGTTTACACGCAGTGCATCCTTTCATGGTATCGAAGAGAACCATGAGTACTGTAGGATTTTCCACATTGTTTACATACATAGGGTTTCTCTCCAGTGTGAATTCTTTCATGGCATCGAAGGGAACTGTGATCAGTGAAGGCTTTCCCACAGAACTTACATACATATGGTTTCTCTCCCCTGTGGATTCTTTCATGGCGTTGAAGCGAACTGTGAAAAGTGAAGGCTGTCCCACACAGCTTACATACATAGGGTTTCTCTGCACTGTGAATATTTTCATGGCAACGGAGAGAACTGTGATACATAAACGCTTTCCCACACTGTTTACATACATAGGGTTTCTCTCCAGTGTGAGTCCTTTCATGGCAATGAAGGGAACTATGAAACGTGAAGGCTTTTCCACACACCCTGCACAAACAAGGTTTCAATCCACTGTGAATTCGTTCATGTTTTTTCAATGCACTGCTCAACACAAAGGCTTTCCCACATTGCTTACACCCATAGGACTTCTCTCCACTGTGAATCTGTTCATGGTATCTAAGAGCATTGTGATGCATGAAGTTTTTCCCACATTGCTTGCATGTATAGGGCTTTTCTCCACTATGAATCCTTTCATGGCATTTAAGAGAACCTTGGCGACTGAACGCTTTTCCACAAAGCTTACACACATAAGGTTTCTCTCCACTATGAATCCTTTCATGACACTGAAGAGAACTGCAATCAATGAAGGCTTTCCCACATACTTACATTCATAGGGTTTCACTCCAGTATGAATTCGTTCATGTCTTCGCAAGGCACTAGAACAAGTGAATGCTTTTCCACATTGCTTGTATACATAGGGTTTCTCCAAACTGTGAATCTTTTCATGGCATTGAAGGGAATTGTGATCACTGAAGGCTACCCCACATTGATTACATATGTATTCTATTCCATTATATGTCTGTTCATGACTCTCAGCCTTACTCAAAGAAGGAAAGACTTTCAGAAATTGCTTGCATTTATAGGGTTTCTCTCCACTATGGGTCCTTTCATGGCGGCGAAGGCCACTGGAATAAGTGAAGGTCTTACCACACTGCTTACATGTATAAAGCTGGTCTCCAGTATGTGTTCTTTCGTGTGTCAAGAAAGAACCAGAAGAGTGAAAGACTTTATCACACACTTTACATATATATGGCCCATGTCCATTATGTGTTACATGCTGTTGAATACCAGCAAGAGTCAAAAAATCTTTCCCACTCTGCTTTAAAATACAAAGTTTTTCTTTAGCATGCATTCCTTCAGGGTCATGAACATCATGGTGTCCACTAAAACCGTTCTCAATTTGCTTACATTCGTAAGTTTCCTCTTCTGTGTGAGTCTTCAGATGTTCCAGAAAGCACTGGGGAGAACTATAGACTTTCCCACAGTCCTTATAAGTGCCTGGTTTCTTGGCATATTCTTGATTCTCACATGGTTTGTATCCAGTCTGAACTGCAATGGGAAGAATTTTACTTAAATTTTTATAATCCTCTTCAAGCGTCTTATCTTCCTGCTTTTTTGCTGGAATGGAGATCCAGAAAAATCACTTTGAGTTAATTCAACACTATAGGAAAGTATTAGATTCTAAGTAGGCTCCCAGTACAACATGACCATGACTGGTTTATTCACCAAAATTTCTGTTTCTGTACGAATCATGGAGCTGCACTGATCAGCAAAAACTGATCTAATTCTCATGGACTAAACAAGGCAAAGATTTCCACCTTACCTATGGCAGCCAGGTTCCTGAAGGTTTCCTGCATCACATCTCTGTGCAGCTTCTTTTGGGAAGGATTCAGTAAAGCCCACTCCTCTGAGGTGAAGTTCACAGCCACATCCTCGAAGGATACAGACCCCTGAAAAATGAGGAGGGGTGAGACACACTGGAGCACTCTGCTCATGCGCACAGTGTGTACAGAATGTTGTACTGTCTAACTGTTAAACCCAGGCAGTGCTCATCAGCGTTCTGGTCAATGCCCTCACTCTAACAATATCATTCCAATGCTAGGCTGAAACTATATTATAAAAGGAAAGCAAATGCCTGGTATGCTTTTTGGTCATCCAGTAAAGTCTGTATAATGGTTCTTTATACCTCTCATAAGAAAACAATCCTACTAGGTCAGGCATAGTAGTACATGCCTTAATCCCAGCACTTGGGAGGCAGAGGCAGGCGGGTCTCCTTAAGTTTGAGGTCAGCCTTACATAGTGAGGCTATGTCTTAAAAAAAAATCCCACTAGTCAGTATCCATAATAGAGTTAACACCAGCTATACGGAGACTATTCTTATATCAGGGCTTGGAATAGTGCTTGACTCTCAAGCATGAGGGCCTGAGTTTGAACCCCCACAAGTACACATAAAATTGCTGGACGTGGTATAACACAGCACTGGAGATTACAGGTGGAGACAGGTGGTGCATACTGGCCCGGCAGTCTAGTATACTTGGTAAGCTTCAGGCAAAAGAAGGCCCTTTCTCAAAAGGTCATTTCCAAGGAATGACCCAAGGTTGTTCTCTAACCTCCACATGCATAAGTACACACATGTGCATGTGTACTTGTGCAAACATCTGTAAGCATACATATAAAAAAGATACATTTTCAACTTTCCCTGGGGTCTGGGTACTGGCATTTTGGATGGGCCTCACTAGCCTACCTGTGGAAAGGGGCTCATTGTTCTAGTTTAAGACAGCAATATGCTACTTGTTTAGCTCCCATTGTTCCTCTAAACGTCTGCAAGCTTCTGACATGCTTATCAGAAGGATCCTACTTGATCAGAATAAAAATATGCTCTGGAGGATTAGTTCCCAATGAGCTGGCCTGACGGGTAATACAGAATAAACAGTTCATCTCCGAACTTCTTCCTTAAGAAGCTGCACATCTTTGTTTGCACAAAGAAAACTTGAGAAGCCTTGTACCTGACATCTTATTGGCAATCAAATATTTTGAAAGCCCTACAAAGGATAATCTACTATGATAATGTGAGAAGACTTTAGTTTTTCCTCAAAAAGGCTAAGAGAAATAGAAATGAGGGGAATAGCATTGTTAAAAGAGGCTTGCTGACAGATATATTTAGAAAATATAATTATTTCTCAACACATCTTTATCCAGTTGACTATTAACCCAGAATTTCCTTTATCAGAAGATCCTTACATATAAGTAAAGAGGAAGCCCATAAAGAATGTCCCATGTAAATACATATGAACTGAGTATCTTACAGACAAACAGCACTGGGCAAAATAACAGCTTGTGGTGTCAATACCCTGATATCACAAATAGGTCACTTCAGTGTTAAACTGCACCACAGATCAAATGCACTTAGCAGCATTTACAGAACAGCCCATCCAACAACTGCAGAACACACATTCTTCTCAGCATCAGACGGAAGATTTCCCAAAACACATCACACAGTAGGTGATAAAGCATTAGCAAATCCAAACACAAACACACACACTCAAAGCAACTAACCAAACTAACAAAAACAATACCCCCCCAAACCCCAAATATACTTTGAAATGCTATCTTACATGTATCAGATGAAAACTTTCAAAATGTTTAATTTGGAAAAAATATTAAGAAACCCTGGGCCAAGAAGACAGATTAGTTGGTAAAGTGCTTGCCACCTAAGCATAAAGACCTAGTTCTCACATAAAAAACTGTGCATAGTTGGGGATCCAGTCTGTTTGGATACTCACCTTCCTGGACCTGGAGGGAGGGGGGAGGAACTTGAACTTCCCACAGGGCAGGAAACCCTGACTGCCCTTAGGGACGAAGAGGGAGGAGGAGAGGGAGTGGGGGGAGTGGGAGGATGTTGGGAAGAGGGGCGTAAATGGAAACTTTTATAATTTAATAAAATTACTTTTAAAAAAAAACTGTGCATAGTGCACACACCATGTGCTGGGGACTCGTAAGACCTGTAGTTGTGAAACTATTATAGGAAATAAAGCCAATTGTTTTGTAGAATGAATATATGATAATATATGATAGTGCAAATAGATGAAAAGAAACCTTTACCAAATATAATGTAATGTTGAAAAAGAGACTAAGCAGGACAGGAAATTGGGAGGAGATGGGGATTGGGGATGAATCTGGAGTTAGGAGAAGTGAAAGTAAATATGATAAAAATACATTGTATGCATATAAGAAATTCTCAAAAATATTGTATTAAAAAGAAGAAGAGGGGCTGAAGAAATGGCTCAGAGGTTAAGAGCACTGGCTGCTCTTCCAGAGGAGGTCCTAAGTTCAATTCCCAGCAACCACATGGTGGCTCATAACCATCTGTAATGAGATCTGGTGCCCTCTTCTGGCCTGCACCTCTTCTGGCCTGCAGCATACATACAAACAGAACATTGTATACATAATAAATAATTCTTTTTTTTTTAAGAAGAGACTAAAAGAGACCTACATATAAGCAGAAAATCAATTCATAATCATGCAGGTACCAACAGTGTCTTAGGTTTTATTTGGCTGTGATAAACACCATTACCAAAAGCATCTTGGGGAGGAAAAGATTTCTTTCAGTTTACATGTACCAATCACAGTTCTTCAGGAAGGAAAGGCAGGGCAGGGCAGGAACTGAAGCAGAGGCCATGCAGGATCAGTGCTTACTAGCTTGCTCCTCATGGCTTGCTCAACCTGGTTCTTCGTAGTATACAGGATCACTAGCCCAAGAGTGGCACCAAACACAGTAATATGGGTCCTCCTGTATCAATCAAGAAAATGAATCACAGGCTTGCCTACAGGCCAATATGATGGAGGTATTTTCTCAGTTGAGGGTCCCACTTCCAAAATGACAGTAGCTGGTATTAAGCTGACATAAAATGAGCCAGTACAAACATTAATGGCAGAAATCAACTTGCTTAATACATTCAAGGACAAATTAATATTTATTTGGAAACATGCACACATTTCCCTTTCCCATGAAGAATCAAATTATACACTGAAATGGGAATGATGAAAGTCAAGTGTTTTGACAAATCATAGTCAAGTATCTTTTGATGTGTAAAGTTTCCTTTAGATATGCAGAAGTAGATCGCCACACAAATTCAAGAATTAAAAATCTAATAGACATTAGAAGCAAGAAAGACTTATTCTATTCCACATCATGCTCAAAGCTCAGAATCTAGTAGAAGTGGGAAGCATACATTAAGATAATAAAGGTTTTCATGACAAACACATGACTAGTAACAACATGCTAACTAAGGGAAAAAACTGAAAGCATTTTCTCAATGGTCAGAAAAAATTACTAGGTTATTACTCATGACTCTTCTTGAATATAATATTAAATTAGCCAGAGCAATTATGCAAATAAAATCAATAACAGGTATACAAATCAGAAAGGAAGTCAAACTATTTCTGTTTCAATACACAGAAAACCATAACCAGGTACTATAATACACATCAGGAACCACAGTACATGGGAGGCTAAGACAGCAGGATTTGGAGTTCCGGCCAGCTGGGGTACACAGTTATATTCTCTGTGTAAAAAGTAACATATCCAGCAAAACTACAAACAGATCAAAAGATTACACCAGTCAGAGGTCCGGAGTTCAATTTCCAGCAACCACATGGTGGTTCACAACTATCTATAGTGGGATCTGATGCCCTCTTGGCATAAAAGTCATACATGCAGATAGAGCACACAAATAAATAAATGTCTTTTTAAAAAAAGGCACTTGGGGGCCAAAGCAGGCAGATCTCTGTGAGTTCGAGGCCAGTCTGGTCTAAAGCCTGGTATACAAGAGCTAGTTCCAGGACCAGAGAAACCCTGTCTCAAAAAACCAACCAACCAACCAACCAAAAAACCAACCAACCACCACCACCACCACCAAAACACCAAAAAGGCTTTTAGAGATTACAAACTATTTAGGAAGGCAGGAGGGTACAAAATCAACAGGCAATGCCCAATACATTTTCTCCTAGTGGATAATGAACTATCTCACAGAGATACATTGTCAGGAAGTCATGAATAGACAAACTAAAATGTCCAAGACAAACCTCACTGATTACATGAAAATCTTCAACAAGGCAGCTGTAGGTCACTGAAGCAATTACAAAGAGAAAGAAAGGATGTGAAGGTGGGTGGGTAGGGAGGTGGGGCAGTTTGGGGAGGAGTTGGGAGTGACCAAAGGTGATCAGAATATATTGCATGAATATTTTTTCAATAAAAAAGGCAAAAAAATTAAAAAAGACATTAGAAGAAGAAAGACCTAACATGACTATGGATTAGGAGAATCAGTGTTGCAAAAATGACTCAAAGTAATAATACAGATACAGTGAAATTGCCATGAAATTATCACAACATTTTACACACAACTAGAAACAATTTTTTTTTTCTTTTGAGTCTTGGTTCCTTTGTGTAGCCGTAGTTGTCCTGGAACTCAGTTCGTAGACCAGGCTGGCCTCGAATTCACAGAGATCTGCCTGCCTCTGCCTTCCTAGTGCTGGGATTAAAGGCGTGCACCACCAAAACCGGGTTTAGAAACAATCCCCAATGCTCCATGTTTCCTATTACCTGATTTCAAAACACACTGCAGGTGACAGAACAAACGAAAGGGAACAGAACAGAACAGAACCCTACAGAATACTGCATAAACACAGACGCAAGGTCCAATGGAAGCGCAGAGAACACAGAAATAGTCCCAGCGCATCATAGGCAGCCACACGTCTCCATTCCGTGTTTCTCGGAGGAGCGGTGGGTCGCCCGGCCCGGTAAATTTTGGAAGCGTGGAGAGGACCTGGGAACTGAAGGATCGCAACTGTCAATCAGCGGATGGGGACAAACTCGTGGATTTTAGAAACGGCTTCCCATGAACCGGAAAGGCAGGGAAACAAAGCGGGAGTGTGTCCCCTCGCCGCGACCCGCACCCGGCCACCGCGTCTTCGGGGAGCCCGGGCGCAGCTGCAGAGGCTCCGCCGCAGTCCCCGCGACATGAACGGCCGCCCGCCCCGCACCCGGGCGCTCACCATGGCTGCGCTCCGGGCCTCCTGCGGCCTCACGCGGCTCCCGGCAGCAGCGCTTGCCGAGCCGCTAAAGTCCCGCGACCCCGGACTCCCTCAGCGGACCGGACGTCGCGGGCGAGGGCAGTGCCAGAAAGAAAGATGGCGGACGAGGAACTTCCGCTCCGTTCTCCAGCGCTCCAGATCAAGCAAGTTGTACCGGATCGCCACTTTTTACCTCGGAATCGCTGGACAACTACGACCTGACTCTGTTACTGGGTTTGGAGGTCATGGAAAAAAAAAAGAAGCTTAACAGTTCGAGACTCCATAAATAGACAGGACAAGGCCGCAACAATGGCGGCACCAGAAAGAAAGATGGCGAGTGATGCTCTTCCGTTTCGCTCACAGGGGACCTCGATAAGACAGCTCATACTGGACGCGTCAGCTGCCCTCATGATTACTCCGGGGGTCAGTGTCACACCGTGCGGTTGAACAATCCGGGACTCCCTGAGCTACTAGGACAGTTTCACGACTATGGCGACACGAGATTGAAAGATGGCAGATGAGGAAAGTCCCACTGGTGCTCTTGATTCATACACTGAGCCTTTGTGACAGAATAAGGGATGCCTACCTGACAAGCTGGAACAAAATCCCTCGTTCCAGCCACAGTCGTTCTCAGCCCAGTATACTCTTGGTGGGAACCAGCTGACCTTGGATATAATTGCATTTGTGCAGAATTTGCCTCTGACTTTGCCCAAGGGCCACCTGCTGCGTTTCTACATTCTGCACTTCTCCCACTTTGGAAATGAAATTGCCAGTTTGTTAAGTGAATTACAAGGTTAGTGTTCCATGGAGACAATCCACGTGTTCAGAGAAGAGGTTGGCTAGCTCAGAACACAGTTTAACAGGGACAGCCTCATGCCAGCCATTCTTGAGCAATTTGGAATGAGGCAATTTGTTTCACAGCCAAGACTTTCTCAAAACTTTTCATTTTATCCATTTGCATTAAAAGATGAACATGCCAACAAGAGAATTTAAGCATTCAATGCATATGGAAACTAGAGTAATATGCTAGCAGTATTCCACAGAGGGAAGAAAAACATTTGAGTTCTTTTTTTAATTTTTATTTATTTATTAAAAATTTCCACCTCTTCCCCGCCTCCCTTTTCCCTCCCCCTTCCCATCTCCCCCTCCCCAACACTTCCTCCCTCTCTAGTCTTAAGAGCAGTCAGGGTTCCCTGCCCTGTAGGAAGTCCAAGGTCCTCCCCATCCATACAGGTCTTTAAAGGTGAACATCCAAACAAACCAGGCTCCCACAAAGTTAGTCCATGCAGTAGAATTAAATCCCAATGCCATTGTCCTTGGCTTCTCAATCAGCCTTCATTGCCAGCCACGTTCAGAGTGTCTATTTGGATCACATGCTCCATTGCTCCCAGTCCAGCTGGCCTTGGTGAGCTCCCTTAGATCAGTCCCACCGTCTCAGTGGGTGGACACACCCCTTGTGATCCTGGCTTCCTTGCTCACGTTCTCCCTCTTTCTGCTCCTCATTTGGACCTAGGGAGCTAAGTCCAGTGCTGGATAGCACTGTCTCTATCTCCATTCATCGCCAGATAAAGGTTCTATGGTGATATGCAAAATATTCATCAGTATAGTTATGGGACGAAGCCAGTTCATGCACCCTCTCCTCTGCTGCCCAGGGAACAATCTGGGGATCTCTCCTTGGACCTGGGACCCCCTCTAGAATCAAGTCTCTTACAAACCCTAAAATGGCTCCCTTAGTTGAGATACATACTTCCCTGCTCCCATATCCATCCTTCCTCCCTCCCCCCATCCCATTCCCCCAAGCTTTCCCGAATCCTCCCCTTCTCCCTTCTCTCTACCCAACTCCCCTTACATCCACCCCCCAACCAGCCACCCCCCAGCCCCCGTGCCCCCAAGTTTGCCTGGCAATCTTGTCTACTTCCAATATCCAGGAGGATAACTATATGATTTTCTTCAGGTTCACTTTCTTATTTAGCTTCTCTAGGATCACAAATTATAGGCTCAAAGACCTTTAATTATGGCTAGAATCCACTTATGAGTGAGTACATACCACATTCCTCTTTTTGGGTCTGGGTTACCTCACTCAGTAAAGCGTTTTCTATTTTCATCCATTTGCATGCAAAATTCAAGATGTCATTGTTTTTTTACCGCTGAGTAAAACTCTAATGTGTATATGTTCCACACCTTCTTTTACCATTCTTCTATTGAGGGGCATCTAGGTTGTTTCCATGTTCTGGCTATTACAAATAGTGCTGCTATGAACATAGTTGAACAAATGCGTTTGTAGTAAGATATGGCATCTTCTTGGGTACGTTCCCAAGAGTGGAATTGCTGGGTCCTGAGGTAGGTTGACTCCCAGTTTCCTGAGAAACCACCACACTGATTTCCACAGTGGCTGCACAAGTTTGCATTCCCACCAACAATGGATGAGTGTCCCCCTCACTTCACATCCTCTCCAGCATAGGCTATCATTGGTGTTTTTGACTTTAGCTATCCTGACATGTGTAAGATGGTATCTCAAAGTTGTTTTGATTTGCATTTCCCTGATCGCTAAGGAGGTTGAGCATGACCTTAAGTATCTTTTGGCCTTTCGAAGTTCTTCTGTTGAGAATTCTCTGTTCTGTTCAGTACCCCAGTTTTAAATTGGGTTAATTAGAGTTTTAGTGTCTAGTTTCTTGAGTTCTTTGTATATTTTGGAGATCAGACCTTTGTCTGTTGAGGGGTTGATGAAGATCTTCTCCCAGTCAGAAGGTAGCTTTTTTGCCTTACTGACAGTGTCCTTTGCTTTACAGAAGCTTCTCAGTTTCAGGAGGTTCCATTTATTCATTGTTTCTCTTATTGTCTGTGCTACTGGGGTTCTACCTAGGAAGTGGTCTCCTATGCCCATGTCTTGTAGACTACTTCCCACTTTCTCTTCTAACAGGTTCAATGTGGTCAGATTAATATTGAGGTCTTTAATCCATTTGGACTTGAGTTTTGTGCATGGTGATAGATACGGATCTACTTTCATTCTTTTACAGGTTGACCTCCAGTTATGCCAGCACCATTTCTTAAAGATGCTTTCCTTATTCCATTGTATACGTTTAGCTCCCTTGTCGAAAATCAGGTGTTCATAAGTTTGTGGGTTAATGTACAGGTCTTCTATTCGATTCCATAGGTCGACTTCTCTGTTCTTATGCCAATACCAAGCTGTTTTCAATACCGTAGCTCTGTAATAGAGTTTGAAGTCAGGGATGGTAATGCCTCCAGAAGTTCCTTTATTGTATAAGATTGTTTTGGCTATTCTGAGTTTTTTGTTTTGCCATATAAACTTGATTATTGTTCTCTCAAGGTCTGTGAAGAATTTTGATGGGATTTTGTTGGGGATTGCATTGAATCTATAGATTGCTTTTGGTAGAATTGCCATTTTTACTATGTTGATCCTCCCAATCCAAGAGCAAGGGAGATCTTTCCATTTTCTGGTATCCTCCTCAATTTCTTTCTTCAAAGACTTAAAGTTCTTGTCAAATAGGTCTTTCATTTCCTTGGTTAGAGTAACCCCAAGATATTTTATGCTATTTGTGGCTATCGTGAAAGGTGAAGATTCTCTGATTTCCCTCTCTGCTTCTTTATCTTTTGTGTATAGGAGGGCAACCGATTTTTTGGACTTGATCTTGTATCGTGCCACATTACTAAAGATGTTTATCAGCTGTAGGAGTTCTTTGGTAGAGTTTTTGGGGTCGCTTATGTACACTATCATATCATCTGCAAATAATGAAAGTTTAACTTCATCCTTTCCGGTTTGAATCCCCTTGATCCCCTTATGTTGTCTTATTGCTATTGCTAGATCTTCAAGCACTATATTGAAGAGGTATGGAGAGAGTGGACAGCCTTGTCGTGTTCCTGATTTTAGTGGAAAGGCTCTGAGTTTCTCTCCATTCAATTTGATGTTAGCTCTCGGCTTGATGTATATAGCTTTTATTATATATCGGTATGGTCCTTGTATCCCCAGTCGCTCCAACACCTTTATCATAAATGGGAGTTGAATTTTGTCAAATGCTTTTTCAGCATCCAATGAAATGATCATATGGATTTTTCTTTCAGTTTATTTATATGATGGATTACATTGATAGATTTGCGTATGTTGAACCAGCCCTGCATCTCTGTGATGAAGCCTACTTGATCATAATGGATAATTTTTCTAATGTGTTCTTGGATTCGGTTTGCCAGTATTTTGTTGAGAATTCTTGCGTCGATGTTCATGAGTGAGACTGGCCTATGATTCTCTTTCTTGGTTGTGTCTTTGTGTGATTTTGATATCAGGGTAACTGTAGCTTCATAAAAAGAGTTTGGCAATGACTCTTCTATTTCTGTTTTGTGAAATACATTTAGTATAGGTATTAGCTCTTCCTGGAAGTTCTGGTAGAATTCTGCATTGAAACCATCTGGTCCTGGGCTTTTTTTGGTAGGGAGATTTTTGATAACAGCTTCTAATTCTTCGCGACTAACAGGTCTATTTAGATTGTTCACCTGGTCTTGGTTCAACTTTGGTATATGGTACTTATCTAAAAATATGTCCATTTCTTTTACATTTTCCTATTTTGTGGCATACAGGCTTTTGTAGTAAGACCAAATGATTCTCTGAATTTCATCAGTGCCTGTGGTTATGTCCCCTGTTTCATTTCTGATCTTGTTCATTTTCGTGTTCTCTCTCTGCCGTTTGATTAGTTTGAATAGGGGTTTGTCAATCTTGTTGATTTTCTCCAAGAACCAGCTTTTTGTTTCATTGATTCTTTGTATTGTTTTCTGTGTTTCTATTTTGTTCATTTTAGCCCTCAGTCTGATTATTTCCAGTCTTCTATTCCTCCTGGGTAAATCTGCTTCTTTTTTTTCTAGAGCTTTCAGGTGTGCTGTTAAGTCTCCAATGTGTGCTTTCTCCATTTTCTTTAATTGGGCACTTAGTGCTATGAACTTTCCTCTTAGCACTGCTTTCATAGTGTCCCGTATGTTTGAGTATGTTGTATCTTTATTTTCATTAAATTCAAGGAAGACTTTAATTTCTTTTTTTACTTCTTCCTTGACCCAGGGGTGATTCAGTAGTTTACTGTTCAGTTTCCATGAGTTTGTTGGCTTCCTGGGGGTAGCATTGTTGTTGAATTCTACCTTTAATCCATGGTGATCTGACAGGACACAGGTGGTCACTAATATTTTTTTGTATCTGTTGAAGTTTTCTTTGTTACTGAGTATGTGGTCAATTTTCGAGGAGACTCAATGAGCTGCAGAGAAGAAGGTATATTCTTTCCTATTCGGGTGGAATGTTCCATAGATGTCTGTTAAGTCCATTTGATTCAATACCTCCAATAATTCTCTTATTTCTCTGCTAGGTTTCTGTCTGATTGACCTGTCCATTGGTGAAAGAGGTGTGTTGAAGTCTCCTACTATTAGTGTGTGTGGTTTGATGACTGCCTTGAGTTCCAGAAGTGTTTCTTTTACATAAGTGGGTGCCTTTATATTAGGGGCATAGATATTCAGGATTGAGACTTCCTCCTGATGAATTGTTCCTGTTATGAGTATGCAATGTCCATCTCCATCTCTTCTGATTGATTTTAGTTTGAAGTCACTTGTTAGATATTAGAATGGCCACACCTGCTTGTTTCCTGGGTCTGCTTGCTTGGAAAACCTTTTCCCTTTTCCCAACCCTTTACTCTTAGTAGGTGTCTGTCTTTGTGGTTGAGGTGTGTTTCTTGTAAACAGCAGAATGTTGGATCCTGTTTTCATATCAAATCTCTAAGTCTGTGCCTTTTTATAGGTGAATTGAGTCCATTGATATTAAGTGATGTTAATGACCAGTGGTTGTTGACTCTGGTTATTTTCCTTTTTTTTTTTTTGGTAGTAGAGTGTGTGTGTTTCCCTTCTTTGAGTTGTCCTTGTGAAAGGTCACTAGATGTCTGAGTTATTGTAGGCAGTGTTGGCAGTGTTGGATTCCTTGGGTTGTGATTTTCCTTCTAATACTTTCTGTAAGGCTGGATGTGTGGCTACGTATTATTTAAATTTGTTTTTTATCCTGGAATATTTTGTTTTCTCCTTGATAGTGAACGATAGCTTGGCTGGGTATAGTAGTCTGGGCTTGCATCCATGGTCTCTTAGTTTCTGCAGTACCTCTATCCAGGACCTTCTGGCTTTCATGGTTTCCATAGAGAAGTCCGGTGTAAGTCTGATAGGTTTACCTTTATAAGTTACTTGACCTTTTTCCTTTGCAGCTCTTAATATTCTTTCTTTATTCTGAATGTTTTGTGTTTTGATTATTATATGGCGAGGTGATTTTTTTTTTTGATCCAGTCTATTCGGTGTTCTGTATGCTTCTTGAACCTTCATAGGAATATCGTTCTTTAGGTTGGGAAAGTTTTCTTCTATAATTTTGTTAAATATATTTTCTGGACCTTTGATCTGCAATTCTTCTCCTTCTTCTACCCCTATTATTCTTAGATTTGGTTTTTTTTATTATGTCCCAGATTTCCTGAATGTTTTGTGATGAGAATTTGTTGGATTTGCTGTTTTCTTTGATCAGAGCGTTTATTTTCTCTATGGTGTCTTCAGAATCTGATATTCATTCTTCTATCTCTTGTATTCTATTAGTTATATTTGTGTCTGAAGTCTCTGTTTGTTTAACCTAGATTTTTCCATATCCAGCCGGCCCTCGGTTTGTGTTTTCTTCATTGCCTCCATTTCAGTTTTCAGTTCTTGAACTGTTTCCATTACTTGTTTGATTGTTTTTTCTTGGTTTCCCAGGGTGTCATTTATGGATTTACTCATTTCTTCAAACTTTTTGTTATACTTCTCTTCCATTTTTATTCATTTCTTCAATCTTTTTCTTATTCTTCTCTTCCATTTCTTTACGGCAGATTTTCACCTCCTGCTTAAGTTCCTCTATCATTTTCATATAGTTCTGCTTAGAGTCGATTTCTTCTATTTCTTCTGGAGTAGGGTATTCAATTCTTCTAGTTTCGTGATCCTTGGATTCTGATAATGTCATGCTGCCTTTCAGGTTGTTGAAGAAATTCTTTCTTTGGTTCCTGCCCATCTCTTCCTTCAAATGGAGCCAGGAGAGTCTTGGTGTCTTGGTTCAGTTTTTGCTGTTTCTGACTCTCTGGGTGTATCTCTTCAGTGTAGGAGCAGGAACTGTTCCCGTCCCTCTAGATGGTACTCCTCAGCTCCCTCTGGATGGAACTCCTCAGCACAGACACAGGGATAGCCCTCTGGATGGAATTCCTCAGCACCCTCTGGGTGGAACTCCTAAGCACTGAAATAGGGATAACTGATATTCCAAGGACACAGGAGACAAAAGGGCGACCGTGTGGGTAGGGTAGAGTCCAGTGGAACACTGAAGACCCTGCCGCAGAAGCTGAGGGGTGGGGCCTGTGCTCTCTTGCGGGACAGTCCACCCCAGATAGTACACACTCACCTCTCTGGATGGAACTCCTCAGCACTGAAATATGGATAATTGGTATTCCAAGTACACAGGAGACAAAAGGATGACCGTGGGGGCAAGGCAGAGTTGAGTGGAACACAGAAGACCCTCAAACATTTGAGTTCTTATACAACAGCCTGCTTCACTCACATTTGCAAGTATTGAGAAGGCAACAATCTTTTAAGCCCGAGAGCTAACACCAATCCATAACACGGCATCCTTTCTGAAAATGTTTCATTACAAAGATGATTGTTGATCATTGATGAATTGTTGTTTATTCTTTAAAGCGTCCCAAAGCACACCCCTCGCCCATTTCACTAGAGACTCTGACTCCATACAAATTTTGCTACTTCAACGTTCAAGTGACTCAGATAGACCCCATCTTCTGTTTTCCCCTCTCCATCTCCTCCTGAGTGTTTTATCATTTCATGATCATGATGTACATGTTAGTCTAAATCATTCATATTCCGCAGAACCTCAAAAGATCATGAACTCGGGGCTGAAGAGATGGCTCAGCAGTTAAGAGCACTGGCTGCTCTGCCTAAGATCCTGAGTTCAATTCTCATCAACCATATGGTGACTCACAACCATCTGTAATGAAATATGATGCCCTCTTCTGGCCTGCAGGTATATATGCAGGCAGAATATTGTATCCATAAAAAGATCATGAACTCAGAACCTTGTAAACCTAAGAACCTAGTACATCATGTTCCACTGCAGTGTTCAGCAAAGCTTCCTGTCCCAAAGTTCATGCTGAACTATGTTTTTTTTTAATAAATTAACTCTCTGGTGGACCCAGTGAACACCAAACACTTCCTCTGGCATATCCAACTGCCTCAAAAATTCCCGTCTTCTTGATTGCCCTTAAATCCATGATATTCATGGGTACCTCCATTAGAAATAACCAAGTGTCTCTCATAACTCTGAGTCAGTTAATTAGGGACTGATTTTCTTCATATTGCCTTAGATTATGCAGCCTTTGTCTGAAGGAGGGATCAGTAGTTATATCATTCAATTTCTCTGCTTCTGTAGCACTTAAATTGAGAAGAACTGAGATGAGTGAAGAACTTTCACATAGCTTTCATTCATATTATGGTTTCTTTCTGTTGTGAATGTTTCTTTGGCATTGCAGGTGATTTATGAAGTCTTTCTTACATACCTTTCTTTGCTAGGTTTTCTCTCTACTGTGAGTCTTTTCATGGAATTGAAGAGAACCGTGACTAGTGAAGGCTTTCCCACACACCTTACATACACAGAGTTTCTCCCCATTGTGAACCCTTCCATGATATTGAAGGGAAATGTTTTAAGTGAAGAGTTTACCACATAGCTGACATGCATAGGGTTTGTCTCCACTGTGAATTCTTTCATGGCTTGAAGAGAACTATGAGTAATGAAGGCTTTCCTGCATAACTTACATACATAGGGTTTTTCTGCACTATGGACCTTCAAATGCTAATGAAGAGAACTATGATTAGTAAAGATTTGCCCACATAGCTTGCATTCACAGGCATTAATGTCAGTATGAATTTATTCATGTGTTTGTAAAGAACTTGACCACACAAAAGCTTTTCCACGTAGTTTACAAATGAGGTTTTGCTACATCCATGGCTGTCTCGCCAGTTAGCAGAAATGCTGACCAGGCAGCAAGTGTTGTCGGAGGATTGGGATCTGTGTCTTTTGGAGCTGTATTTTAGGCGGTCCCTTGGCAATCAGTTGTGGTGTAATGCCACCTGAGTCGCCATTTGTACTGACTCGACCTGGCTGTCCTTGGAAGCCATATGTGTGTTCTTTTTTTTGTCTTTGTGCTTTTTGTGATCCTTGTATATTGCTAACAGATCAGACTATTCCAGGCATTTGTGGATACAAACAAGACTGTTGAGGACATTTTTGAGTTTTGCCCCATTATTCATTAAAGTCTTTAAGGAAATAGCCAGTTTTAAAAATAGGGAAGTCGTCGTTAAAATAATTCCTTAATGATGTGCAGCAAAAGGAATTGCTTTTAGCAGGAGAAACCTTAGAAGCCTTCTGTAGAAAAACAGCTGCAGCAACACTAGATGTTTGCCTGAGAAATACATACAGGAGGCCTATGCAACCTTCATTATGGCCAGAATAACCTAGGCTAATTACAGCATCTGACCCTGAGAGTCGGGGAGGGAAGAAAGTTGAGATTTATGGTATGAGAACAAGTTTGAGATTATGTCTTTAAAATTTTCTAGCAAAAAGTTTTCCCAGGAAGATAGTGGCCTTCTCCTCTCACACCCCAAGATATTCTGAGCACAAGGTCATTTAGCCCAGCCAGCCACCTGGTACAGACTGGGCAAAAGTCCTTGTGCCCAAGTCAAAACATTTTTAAAGATTCTTTTTGTAAACTGTTTTATGCTTTTTAAAAATGATCTGATGATGTATGCCTTTGCCAAGTTCTTTGTTTGTAAAAATATAAAAGCCTTGCACTGAAAAAGTAAAATTACAGCAACATTTTCAAAATACATTGAGGGTGTCTGCCTGTCATTCCTCCGCCATATCCTGAAATCTCCTGAGCCTTCGTCCTGTTCCCCCATGGTCTGAGTGGCTCCCCTGAGCCGGTCCGTGGCAGGTGGCGCCCGAACAGGGACCTGAAGGACAGGTAATCTTTCTCTTTTCTTTCTTTTTCCTTTTATTAGTTTTTAGGAACAGTTCTTACCAGGGAGCTGCAGTCCCGCCAGAAGAAGAAATTGCTGGTCAAAGAAGTAAGTGATCAGAGAAACCATGGGACAATCTATGAGAGATGCCTCACCAACATTAGTCCAAGGAATGGCTTATGCTGCAGCAATGAAGGGTTGGAAATTCAGCGCCAATGTTAAAAAGACATATGGAGGAGATGTAAGAGACTCCTCATCTCCCACTTGTTATAATTATGGGAAACCAGCATATACAGAAATACTGCAGGAGACCCAGGGAAACAGGGCAAAGAGGAACTCCCGGACTTCCCCGATGCAAAAAGGGAAAGCACTGGAAAAATGAATGTAAATCCAAGTTCCATAAGGATGGAACGCTCTTATAAGAATAAAAATAAACATAAAAATAAAAATAAAAACCAGACAAATATAAAACAAAAAAGTCTAAAATTATGATCAGAGAAAATGTTAAATGAGAGACAGAGAAAATAAAATGAAAGAGAGGGAGGTGGAAAGCAAAAGAAAGAGAAAGGCAGGAGGCAGAAGAAAGAAAAAACTGGAGGGATCATAAGACAGGACTCAGATAGGGAGCCTGGGCAACAAAAGATCAAAGATAAATAAAGACGGATAGAGACATCCCTTGGACAAAGGCCAATGTGCTTATGGCAAGAAAAAGGACATTAGATACCTCTATAGATTTTCTAAGGGACTTAGCCCAGCCAGCCGCCTGGTACAGATTGGGCAAAAGTCCTTGTGCCCAAGTCAAAGCATTTTTAAAGATTCTTTTTGTAAACTGTTTTATGCTTTTTTTTAATGATCTGATGATGTATGCCTTTGCCAAGTTCTTTGTTTGTAAAAATATAAAAGCCTCGCACTGAAAGAGTAAAATTACAGCAACATTGTCAAAATACATTGAGGGTGTCTGCCTGTCATTCCTCCGCCGTATCCTGGAATCTCCTGAGCCTTCGTCCTGTTCCCCCACAGTCTGAGTGGCTCCCTGAGCCGGTCCGTGGCAAGGTTTCTTTCCACTGTGAAGTTTAGCATTATATTGAAGATAATTGTGATTCAAGAAGGATTTTCCACACAACTTACAGATACAGGGTTTCTCTCTGCTGGGAACTGTGATTAGTGAAGGCTTTTTTTTTAAACAAAGCTTGTATTCATAGGGCTTAACCCCAGTATGGATTCGGGATTTGTTCATGTGTTTGTAAAGAACTTGATCATATATAACCCTTTTCACATAACTTACATACACAGGGTTTCTCTCCACTGTGAATCCTTTCATGGTATCTAAGGGAATCACTACAACTGAAGGTTTTCCCACATAACTTACATGTATGGGATTTCTCTCCACTGTGAACCCTTTCATGATAATGAAGAGGGCTGCAATCAGTGAAAGGTCTCCCATATGCTGTACATGCGTCATTCTTTAATCCAATCCAGTGTGAATTTGTTTATGACTTAAAACAATTTTGAAAAACACTTGTGTAACTTGTTTACATTCATGTGGTTTCTCTCCACCGTGACCCCTTTTATGATGTCTAAGGATACGGAACTAAGTGAAGGTTTTCCTACATTGTCTATATTTTTAGGGATTCATTCCATTATGTATCTTTTCATGGTGGTGAAAGCTACTAGGATAAGTAACAGCTTTATCATATTACTTACATGCATAAAACTTCCCCCTAGTGTGAATTCCTTCATGTATCACAAATGAACTGGAACAGTGAAAACCTTCACCATGTATCTTACACACAAACGGTTTATTTCCATGGCGCATGAGCGTATGTCTCTGAATGTCTGCAAGAGTAAAAAAGCATTTCCCACACTGCTTGCATACATGTGATTTCTTTCCATTGTGAATTTTTGTTTGACTTTGAACATATTTGTTGATATTACCTGCGAGTGAAAAGAAAACACAGAACATGCAACAAACCTGCTTAGGAGTTTATTAGAAGGGGGACCTGTACAGGCCTGGTAAGGTCAGTGTGTAGAGAGAGAGAGCTTGAAGATGGCGCATCCAGCTTTTAAGGGCTACCTAGCACATGCGTACAGGGGGATGATGTGGTGATATCATATACAGATGACGGAGCTCATGCATGTGTGCAAGCGTTCATGCAGTAGTGTCAGATGTAGGTGGTGCAACCATGCTGCACGTGGGTCAGGCAGGGTCCTTTAAGATCCCTGGGGGCCATTAGGCACTTCTGCCTGAGGGCTTTTCTGCAAAACATGGCCCTAGAATCCAGAAGTGTCAGCCATGTTGGTTTGACTAAAATCATAACATTCCAACCTTTTGTTTATTATAAAAATTTGGAGAGTTTGGGGTCCTTAAAGGGTGGGGATGGGGCAAAAATTTGGGGACTTTGGAGTCTTTAATGGGTGGTAATGGGGCATCATAAGGTCTCTCGTGACTGCTTCCTGCTGATTTTGTGGACATTGGAGAGTTGAGATGCTTGACCACATCCTGGGGTGGCTGATTGCTTTTGTGTTTTTTTTCTGGGCTCCATGGAAATGACTGGCTGAAAGCTTGGACCTTACAGGATGCTGGAAAGGCAGAAAATTATGTCTGGAAAAATTTTTTAGATCCTAGTGGTCAAGGGAAGAAAGTCCCAAGATTGAAGATAGAGGGTTTTTTTTGGGGGGGGGGTGTGGAGGAGGGGATTTCTCAGGGGTTCCCAAGACCAGGAATGATAAGGGAAGAATTAAATGATACTTATTCTGGGTGAATCTGGTCTGTTTAGGTAGGTCCAATTGGCTCCCTGGAGATTATGAAAACATGTTTGAAAAGAAATAAACTTTAGACATATTAAAAGCTTATGATTATGATGGTATAGTGTTGGAATAGAAGATGGTGAGGAGGCAGGAGGAAAATTATTAGAAAGGGGAATTATTAGACCCCTCAATGTTTACCTGAAGCAAATCTTAAGGCACTTGTTCTCTTTAACATCATGGTATTACCTAACATCCAGGAGACACTGCTGCAGCCAGTGATAAACCTGTTATCAGTTTTGTGAGTTTTTGGAGTTTAGGGCTATGAATGTCCCCAAACTCGTTATTGTTTCTTACTACCTGGGATTTTGGCAATCCTTGTAGCTCCAGCTCTATATTCAATGTAATACCAGCTGAGTGGTTAACTGGAAACTTAAGTATGACATTGGAGATATAGAGAAGTTGGTAAAGCAGATAGGAGAAAGAGGAAGAGGGAGAGTATATGAAGTTTTTGGCACAGGAGACTTGAATACGGTGATGAAACTTTTATTTTTCTGGAACTGTAAAAAGAGTGGCTGATCTTGGTGTCCTCTGGAACTTAAGGGAACAGGGCCCTGTTTAGTTACTGCATATGAGGGGGTACCTTGAATTGAAAGAGTGAAAGGTTTAAAGTGGGTCAGGTGGATCCAATGGGAGAGTCCCTCGAGCTTAGCAGTCGTGGGAGTTACAAGAATTGCTATAAAGTGGCCCTGCCATTTAGGGAAAATGGGTGAGGGGGAGAGAACAGTACCTGACCCCCTATTTTAATTGGTGGTGAGCATGAATTGGAATGAATTGAGGTAATAAGTAGTTGGTAAATCCCATAATATGGAGCCAAGATGAGATAACAGCAGAGTAAGCAGGTGATCAGGAAGGGGAGAGGTTTTAGGTGAGAGACTGAGAGTTAAAACCGGCTGCCCATACATGAGTTCAAAGGGTGAGATGGAAAGGGGATTTTTGGGGAAGAGCCCTAAGCCTAAGAAGGGCCAGAGGCAAAAGTTTTACCCAGTCAGAGTGAAGCTCCTGTGACATTTTAACAGGAATATTTTTAAAGGAAGGGTTAGTTCATTCTACCTTCCCAGAAGACTGAGGGTGATATGGGATATGAAAATGCCAGGAAATGTTAAGAGCATTATATAAAGTTTGAGAGATCTGGGAGGTAAACTCTGGGCCATTATCCAGCTGAAGAGAGGTTGGGATTCCAAACCAGAAATTATTTCTGATAATTTCTCAGAGAAGAACATCAGAAACTGTCTGGGCTCTCTTGTTAGTGGTGGAAAATGCTTCATTCACCCAGACATGGTGTCCACCAAAACCAGGAGATATTTAACTCATCTGACTGTGGGCATATGAGTAAAATCAAGCTGCCAGTCAGTTCCTGGAAGGGAACCTGGTGAGTGGGAAAAGGGAAGCTATGATATTTGGTCTTGAGATCTGACTTTTGACAGATTTTACAAGAGGCAGTGATAACTTGTAAGAATTCTAAGTCTTTAGGGGTAGGTTGGAGGTAAGCCTTGACAAGATGAAACAGAGCTTTGCT
Source organism: Myodes glareolus (assembly GCF_982192425.1). Taxonomy (NCBI): domain Eukaryota; kingdom Metazoa; phylum Chordata; class Mammalia; order Rodentia; family Cricetidae; genus Myodes; species Myodes glareolus. Next base: position 4,903,444 of record NC_142048.1, on the reverse strand, counting down.
ATTAGGATGAAAGAGCTAATCTAGGTAGGACAGAATTTGCTGGGTGTCAGGGGGTGTCTGCAAAAATGTGGGCTGTTCTGTATGAACCTCCTGAGGTGATTGAGGAAGGTTTGGGCTCTGGAATGCTGCTGTTCTAGCTGCTTGGTCAGTCTAGTTATTTCCCTTGAAATAATGGAACCGTTGGTCTGATGAGACCAACAGTGAATAATTACTGTAGCCTTGGGGAGATGGGGGGCTTTTAATAAGTCAATAATGTAATCTGAATTAGTTTAAGAAGCCCACGCTTCTTCCACATAGCTGTGTGGGACAGGAGGATATGAAAGGCATATTTGGAGTCTGTGTAAACATTTAAAGATTATGGCTTTGCTAACTGGAAGACACAGGTAAAGGCTATTAGTCTATCTTGCTGATTAGTGGTATGGGCAGGGAGTGTCTGTGCCTCTTCCACCCCAGTATCTGACACTATGGCACAGCCTGCTCTACGGGTCCCTTCACAGAAAAAGGAGCTGCTGTCTGTGTACCAGGTATAAATGGCCTTGGACAGTTCGCTCTCCTGTATATGTGAGGAGTGGGGCAGTAGATCCTCTAAGGTTTCTATGCAAGAATAAGATGGGGAATAATTAATGTTAGGTTTAGGTAGAAGACGTGAGATATTAATGGGTGGGCAGGATTGGAAAGTGAGTGTGGCATCTACTAGTGCCGCCTGGAGGGAAAGAACTTGAGAAGGGGGTTTGTAAGCCTTTGTAAGTTAAGAGATGGGACAGATTGTGGTGGGAGAAGACAGTGGTGGGTGACCCAAAGGTTAATTTCTTTGACTCATGAATAAGAAGCTCAGTGGTCACTAAAGCATGTATGCACAGTGCCCAGCCCTGAGTGGTGAGGTCCAGTTTCTTTGACAGGTATGCTACAGGTGCATCCCAGCTGATGTCCTAGGACTCCAAGGGCATATCCCTCTTTCTCTGTTACATATAGGAGAAAGAATGAGTTAAATCTGGGAGATGAAGAGCTGGAGCCTGGATAAGGGCCTTCTGGAGTCTCTGGAAGGGTTTAGTAATGGGATGGAGAAGGGTCTGGTTGCAGAGAGCCAAGAGTTGCCTTGTATAAGGAGCAGACGAGGAGAGAAAAAGAGGGGATCCAGGAACGCAGGAAGCCAGCTATTCCTAGGAACCATAAAACCTCTTCTCTTGTAGAAGGAACTGCAAGGGACTGAATTAGCTTTTTTTCTGTCTAGGGTAAAAGCTTTTTGGGTTGGGGTAATAGTTAATCCTAAGTAAATGACCTAAGAATAGGCAGTTGCACTTTAGAAGGTGAGACTCTATAGCCCTTTTTGGACAGGAAGTTTAAAAGAGCAGAGGAATCAGTTTTGCAGATTTTCAAGGATAGACTGCAAAGTAAAATATCATCTACATACTGTATGAGTTTAGTCTTAGGGAGAGACAGTGAGAGTAGATTAGAAACTAAAGCCTGACGCAAATCTATCAATGTAATCCATCATATAAATAAACTGAAAGAAAAAAACCATATGATCATCTCACTAGATGCTGAAAAAGCATTTGACAAAATTCAACACCCATTTATGATAAAGGTGTTGGAGAGACTGGGGATACAAGGATCATACCTAAATATAATAAAAGCAATATACAGCAAGCCGACAGCTAACATCAAACTGAATGGAGAGAAACTCAAAGCCTTTCCACTAAAATCAGGAACGCGACAAGGCTGTCCACTCTCTCCATACCTCTTCAATATAGTGCTTGAAGTTCTAGCAATAGCAATAAGACAACATAAGGAGATCAAGGGGATTTGTATTGGAAAGGATGAAGTTAAACTTTCATTATTTGCTGACGATATGATAGTATACATAAGCGACCCCAAAAACTCTACCAAAGAACTCCTACAGCTGATAAACGCCTTTAGTAACGTGGCCGGATACAAGATCAACTCCAAAAAATCAGTGGCCCTCCTATACACAAAGGATAAAGAAGCAGAGAGGGAAATCAGAGAATCTTCACCTTTCACGATAGCCACAAATAGCATAAAATATCTTGGGGTTACTCTAACCAAGGAAATGAAAGACCTATTTGACAAGAACTTTAAGTCTTTGAAGAAAGAAATTGAGGAGGATACCAGAAAATGGAAAGACCTCCCCTGTTCTTGGATTGGGAGAATCAACATAGTAAAAATGGCAATTCTACCAAAAGCAATCTATAGATTCAATGCAATCCCCATCAAAATCCCATCAAACTTCTTCACAGACCTTGAGAGAACAATAATCAAGTTTAATGGCAAAACAAAAAACCCAGGATAGCCAAAACAATCTTATACAATAAAGGAACTTCTGGAGGCATTACCATCCCTGACTTCAAACTCTATTACAGAGCTACAGTATTGAAAACATCTTGGTATTGGCATAAGAATAGAGAAGTCAACCTATGGAATCGAATAGAAGACCCAGATATTAACCCACAAACCTATGAACACCTAATTTTCGACAAGGGAGCTAAAGGTATAAAATGGAAGAAGGAAAGCATCTTTAACAAACGGTGCTGGCATAACTGGAGGTCAACCTGTAAAAGAATGAAAGTAGATCCATATCTATCACCATGCACAAAACTCAAGTCCAAATGGATTAAAGACATCAACATTAATCTGTCCACTTTGAACCTGATAGAAGAGAAAGTGGGAAGTAGTCTACAAGATATAGGCACAGGAGGCCTCTTCCTAAGTAGGACCCCAGTAGCACAGACAATAAGAGAAACAATGAATAAATGGGATCTACTGAAACTGAGAAGCTTCTGTAAAGCAAAGGACACTGTCAGTAGGACAAAAAGGCTGCCTTCTGACTGGGAGAAGATCTTCACCAACCCCTCATCAGACAAAGGTCTGATCTCCAAAATATACAAAGAACTCAAGAAACTAGACACTAAAACTCTAATTAACCCAATTAAAAAATGGGGTACTGAACTGAACAGAGAATTCACAACAGATGAACTTCGAATGGCCAGAAGACACTTAAGGTCGTGCTCAACCTCCTTAGCGATCAGGGAAATGCAAATCAAAACCACTTTGAGATACCATCTTACACCTGTCAGAATAGCTAAAGTCAAAAACACCAACGATAGCCTATGCTGGATAGGATGTGGGGTGAGGGGAACACTCATCCATTGTTGGTGGGAATGCAAACTTGTGCAGCCACTGTGGAAATCAGTGTGGTGGTTTCTCAGGAAACTGGGAGTCAACCTCCCTCAGGACCCAGCAATTCCACTCTTGGGAATATACCCAAGAGATTCCCTAACATACTACAAAAGCATTTGTTCTACTATGTTCATAGCAGCACTATTTGTAATAGCCAGAACCTGGAAACAGCCTAGGTGCCCCTCAATAGAAGAATGGTTAAAAAAGGTGTGGAACATATACACATTAGAGTTTTACTCAGCGGTAAAAAACAATGACATCTTGAATTTTGCATGCAAATGGATGGAAATAGAAAACGCTTTACTGAGTGAGGTAAGCCAGACCCAAAAAGAGGAACACGGTATGTATTCACTCATAAGTGGATTCTAACCATAATTAAAGGTCTTTGAGCCTATTATTCGTGATCCTAGAGAAGCTAAATAAGAAGATGAACCTGATGAAGGTTATTTAGCTATCCGCCAGGAGGTAGGAAATAGACAAGAGTCCCAGGTAACCTCGGGTGCATGGGGGGGGGAGGGTTGTTGGAAGGGGAGAGGGTTAGAGAGAAGGGAGTAGGGGAGGAATGGGGAAATCTCGGTGGACCGGGATGGGGGGAGGGAGGAAGGATGAATATGGGATCAGGGAAGAATATATTTCAACTAAGGGAGTCATTTTAGGGTTTACAGGAGACTTGATTATATATGGGATCCCAGGTCCAAGGAGTGATCCCCAGATTGTTCTCTGGACAGAGGAGAGGGTGCCTGAACCGGCCTTGGCCCATAACCATACTGATGAATATTTTGCTTATCACCATAGATCCTTCATCTGGCGAAGGATGGCGATACAGACGGAGACCCACATTGGAGCACCGGACTGAGCCCCCCATGGTCCAAATGAGGAGCAGAAGGAGGAAGAAAATGAAAAAGGAAATAAGGACTGCGAGGGATGCTATCACCCACTGATACAAGGGGACGGATCTAATGAGAGTTTACCAAGGCCAGTTGGACTGGGACTGAACGAGGACGTGATCTAACCAGATTCTCCGAATTTGGCCGGATTCTCTGAATGTGGCTGGCCCGAAGTCTTTCTGAAAAGCCATTGACTATGACACTGAGACTTGTTTCCTCTGCATATACTGGATTTTGGGGATCCAGTCTGTTTGGATACTCACCTTCCTGGATCTGGAGGGAGGGGGGAGGAACTTGAACTTCCCATAGGGCAGGAAACCCTGACTGCCCTAAGGGACGAAGAGGGAGGAGGAGAGGGAGTGGGAGGGAGTGGGAGGGTGTTGGGAAGAGGGGCGGAAATGGAAACTTTTATAATTTAATAAAATTACTTTCAAAAAAAAAAGAAACTAAAGCCTGACCAAATAGGTGTGGGCTGTCCTGGAATCCCCGGGGAAGGATGGTCCAGGTGAGTGTCAGGGTCAGTCCAGGAGAAGGCAAAGATATTTTGAGATTGAGAGCTAAGAGGAATAGAGAAAAAAAAAGCATCTTTGAGATCTAGAACTGAGAAGTGGGAGGTTCCTGGGCGGGGTAGTGGAAAGAAGCGTGTAAGGGTTAGGCACTACAGGTTGAAGAGAGACCACTGTGGAGTCGATGAGCTGGAGGTCTTGAACCAGGCAATAAGTTCCATTAGGTTTTTTAGCAGAAAGTATAGGTGTGTTCAAGGGAGAAGAGGTAGTAGCAAAGTAGCTAAAAGCCTATTATCTCTGACTTAGCAGGTCTAAGTTCCCTAAGGCTCTGGAGAGAGAGGGGGTACTGAGTTTGGCTAATGTACATAGTAGGGTCTTTTAATTGGATTATGATGGGAGAATGGTGTTTAGCAACAAAGGGGTTTCGGGTGTCCCAGACTTAGGAGTTCACCTGAGAGGCTGGTCGAGGAAAAGATACATTGGGGCTGGGAGGTTGCGAGGCTAGAAGGAGGAGGAGGGAAGCAGCTGGCAAGTCTGAGGTAAGGTGAATGGAAGGAGCAAATGAAATGGAAGCTCCTACTTTTGCTAAAAAAATCTCTTCCCATAATAGGTACTGGGCAGGCTGGCATGACTAAAAATGAATGAGTGAGATAAATACCCCTAAAAACACAGTTAAGTGGTGGGGTCTGCTCAGGTAGATAAGGCTGTCCTCTTACCCAGACAATAGGGAAACTAGAAGGAGAGGTAGGTCCCCAGAATCCCCTCAGTATCGAGTATGTGTCTCCGATCTCCAAGAGAAAGGAGATGGGCCATTCTGATACCGTGATGTTTACCTGTGGCTCCCTGTTACAGATGATGGTTGTGGTTGGGTCAAAGGAGCCTGGGAAGCCTCACTTGTCCATGGCCAGACCTAAAAAGTCAACTTGGGAATTTTCTGGATTTGATGTCTCCATGACACGATGGGCACAAAGACAATTGACTGTCCAATGTCCTTCCCTATGGCATCTTGGATAAGGTCTCGTGGGACCAAGATGAGGATTAGGGCATGCTCAGGCCCAGTGACCAGTTCTACCACATTTGAAACATGGGCCTGGTGGTTCTCGAGCCCCGGGGGGGGCCAGGGAGCAGCACTGACAGCACAGATTGGGCTTAGGAGTTTATTAGAGGGGGGAAGTGTACAGGCCTGGTGAGGACGGTGTGAAGAGAGAGAGCTTGAAGATGGTGTGTCCAGCTTTTAAGGGCTGCCTAGTGCATGCACACAGGGGGATGACGTGGTTATGTCATATGCAGATGACAGAGCTCACGCATGTGTGCAAGCATTCATGTGGTTGTGTCAGACGTAAGTGGTGCAACCATGCTGCACGTGGGTCAGGCAGGGTCCTTTAAGATCCCTGGGGCCATTAGGCACTTCTGCCTGAGGGCTTTCCTGCAATGCATGGCCCTAGAATCCAGAAGTGTCAGCCATGTGATTTGGCTGAAATCATAACAACTCTGTCTACTGAAAGCTTCCCCACGTTGCTGACATTCATACAGTTTCTCCCCATTTTGAGTTATTCACAGGCTTCACAAAGCACTGGGGAGAAATGAAGGGTCTTTCACACTCCTTACCTTTATTTAATTTCTCTGCAGTTCCCTGATTCTCACATTGTTTGCTTGCAGTCTTAAATGTGATAGATTCCTCATTGAATTTTGATAATCATCTCTAAGATTTTTTTGTCTTGCCTTTTTCCTAAAATGCAGACCAGGAAAATCTCTTTGAATAACTACAACATTAAAGGAATTACATTTTAGTTTACTGGCAGAACAGGACAAAGCATGATGCATTTATAGCATTTTTTCCTTTCACATTTCAAATCATGGGCTTGCACTGTTCAGTTGAAATGCTTATTCTCTCACTGATTAAATAAAAGAATTCCTCACTCTTACCTATACCACTCAGGTTTCTGATGATTTCTTGCATCAGATATTTGTGGAGCTTCTTTTGGGAGGAATCCCGCAAAGCCCATTCATTGAGGGTGAAGTTCACAGCTATATCCTCAAAGGTTACAGACTCCTAAAACATGCCACACAGTTCCAGGAAGGATGGGTGAGATTCAAAGCACTTGATATGCGCATTTGACCAGTAACACATTCAAACAATGCTGAAGTTTCCAAAAATATATGTAGTGGTCATCACACTTTCACCCTTCATTTAGCTTAACTCTTTTCACAATGCAATTCTGAAACTAGATTGGAGCTAGGCAGTAAAGAAACCTAGATGTACAAGATAAACAAATGTGTTGCTGGGTCACTTCAATTGCTTTCTATATTAGGCCTGATGATACATCTTCTATTAAAAAGTTCCAAGACTTAGCATGTACAGGAGAGTTTACAGCAGGTGTCCTGAGACCTTGTTAGAAAAGCTCGAGAACAAAGACCCACATTGTCTGTGGCCTACAGCCTGGTATGCCAATGGACCCCACCAACCTGTGAAGAGAGATGGTGTTCAAGTTTATGCTAATAATATGGTGTTCGTTTCATTGCTGTTAATTTAATTGCATCTGAATGTTAGCAAGTTTCTGTAACACCAGAAGGGGCTGGCCATACCTGACCAGAATCAAAATACACTATGGAGAATTAGTTTCTAATTATAAAGATAGATCAAAACTTCTTAATCCAGTACTCCAAAAGGAGTTGCATAACTGAATGTGAGAGTAGGAAAAATTCAGAAACAGTGAAAGGTTTATGAACACACAATGATTAAAAATTAATGCAGCCAGGCAGTGGTGGCACATGCCTTTAATCCCAGCACTTGGGAGACAGAGGCAGGCAGATCCCTGTGAGTTTGAAGCCAACTTGGTTTATAAGAGCTAGTTCCAGGACAGGCTTCAAAGTTACAGAGAAACACTGCCTCAATAAACAAAAAACAAAACAAAAATAATACAACTGCCAACTGGAAAAGGGGGCATTTCGGGGTCACCAGAAACCTGGTGCAAGGAAAACTCCAAGAAATCTTAAAGGTAGACTCTCGATAAGACTCCTAGTAATTTCAGATATGTAACCTGACCTGGTCATCTGCGAACAGGCAAGACTTCCAGTGGAGGGACTGGGATACCAATCCAGCCACATAACTTTCAACCTATAGTTTATCCTGCCTATGAGATATGCTGAAGTAATGGTGGTTCAGAGATCATGGCAGTGACCAGTCAGTGACTGGTCCAGCCTGAGACCCATGTCATGAGAGTGAGTTCACCCCTTGCACTGCCTGGAGCACCAGGATTAAACCAAACATGATTGGAAGAAAAATTTCAATGTAATGATGCCTAATGATATTCTGCTATGATTTTAAAATGACATAGACATAACAGTAAAACTATAGGCCACATTTCCAGATTAACGCAGATGACAATATTTAGCAAAACTCTTGTAAACCAAAGGGTGTTAGGAGTACATTGAAAAGATCATAAGCAATCAAATTGCTTTGATCATTTAATCCTACAATATAAGGATCTTTCAGCATATAAAACTCAATAAATGTTAAAAAGCCCATTAACAGAATCAAGGGCAAAACACACAACAATTTCAAGTACATAGAAATCCTTTGAAAAGTTCAGTATATATCTATTCAAGATAAAAGTTCAGAAGAGATGTGGTACATGCAGAAGCAGGTGGATCTCTGTGAATTCCAGGTCATCCAGGGCTACAGTGAGACTGTGTCTCAAAAAACAAGCAAAATAAACAAAAAACCCCAAAACTCCCCAGGAAACAATGACTGAGGAGACCAGCTTTCAACTTAATGAACCTAAAGCCAACATTTTACTGAATGGAGAAAAACTATGTATTATTTTAAAATGAGGCATGATACAAAAGTATCCACTCTCCCCTGTGTTAGAAAATTATTTTAAATCAGGGTGGTGGTGGCATATACTTTTAATCCCAGCACTTAGAGGCAGGTGTGAGTTCCAGGCCAGCCTGGTCTATAGAGTGTGTTCCAGGACAACCAGGACTACACAGAGAAACCCTGTCTTGAAAAACAAAACAAAACAAATGACCACACCTGAAAGAAAGAAAATTACTTTAAAATGGATTATACAATCACAACCTGAAATAGTATGGAGAGTTAAGAAAATGTCTACTGAAGGATCCTAAGTCAGCATCCAATAAACATGACTTCTAATGGTGAATCAATCCCACACCAGTTATGTTTTAAAGGGGTATTTATTTTGGGGGGTAAACTTACATGCACATAAACTGTCAGGAAAGGAGCCTAGTCACTGGAGCAGGAGCTGGAACCAAGAGGCTGAGCCGAGGCTTGACGCTCTTCTTTTAAAGAGAAATATACCACGCCCCAGTGGGCTGGTATTTCAGCGGCTACTGGCTGATGGAGCAGAAGGCGCTCCTGCTGCACTGTGGGCTCATGCTTCAGTGACTATTGGCTGAAGCAGTGGAAGGTACTCCTGCAGCACCTCCCCCTTTTGTTTAAGTAAGAGAGTTCTAAACCTACTACGAAATTATATACAGTAAGTACAGACCTACAAAATTATATACAATAAGTACAAATATCCTATTCTAACTAGCTAAAGTCTTGTATAATAAATAACCTGGCCAAGTCATGAGAAGAAAGTAGCTACATTTATCTAGTCTTCAACCCCATAGAAGATCCGAGAAGGGAAATAATGTTACCTGAGTAATTAGGAAGTGCAATCAAAGAACTTCAAAAACATGCAACAAATCACAGAGACAACTGGCTACCTGGGCAATCACCAAAGACCTGTTTGCAGCATTGAAGCAACCAACTGTGACTAAGGCCTAGAATAACTGACAGATTATTTTTAACAGGCAAGAGATTTTTCAAAACCGTCTTACCCTGTCTTGGGCAAATTTAACAGTTGTGTTTATCCATTTCCAGATTTTATCCCTTTCCGGATTTTAACAGGCAAGAGATTTTTCAAAACCGTCTTTCCCTGTCTTGGTAAGATTTGACAGTTCTGCTTATCCATTTCCAGATACTGTGTATTTGTCAGTAGTTGAGGTATGGGCAGTTCCTTGCCCAGAGGCCAGTTTTGTCAAGAAGACAAGCTCCAAGTGGAGTGTCTTTGGTGCTCAACAATCTCTCGGGAATAGGTTGGTGTTGCCAGGAGTGATTGTGTCTCACTACACAGAACTCTAAGATTAAATTAAATGCCATTTTCTACAGCTTTTCGAAGAGGTTGAAGACTATTTATATATAATCTCTATGTATCTAAAGAACCTGATTAGTCTAACCATAAATATGACAGACATAGATGACTATTGATCTACAATTCTTAACATGTATCTAACTTAAAGACTAAGAGAATAAACAACTGTGCAATAAATGAGGACAATGACCTCCAAATGTAAACAATAAGTATCAATACATAAACAATATATGAGTATCTTAATCAGAGGTAGAAATGTACACTGCAATATGGTATACATATATCAATACAATATATATCAATACATAAAAATATTTTAAACAGGTAGAAGCATGCATACATACAATATTCAATATAATTTAACTTTGTATCCATATATAAAAATCAATGCCGATGTAGTTATCTATAAACAATAACTCACAAACACCATTATTATCTATCCAATTTTTCTCCTTTTTTTCCCAAAAAGATTCCTGAGCTTATAAAATTCCTTTCCCAACTTTCAACCGTATACTAATTATAATCAATCCCTAAATATTGTTCCTAAACCTGAGGACAAACTTTGCTGAGAGAGGGGACATCGTCCTCTGGAATTACTTCCAGCTGTCATGGGGGTGAGGTTCTTTCTGAAGGATCCTGTGAAAGTAAAATGATGGTTAAATTTCAAGATCAATGTCTTTTAAAATTGCAAACAGTCTCTGAGTATTTTGTGGAGGTCTGGCCAGAATGTTGTACAAGATGTGCACCATTTCAGCTAACCAAGTTGGAATCATCTGTGCAGCTGATACCCAAAACAGGATTTGTGGTAGCACTATCAGTATCATGACGTCATATCAACCAAGTGGAGTTGTTGTTATGGGGGTCCCATCTTCTTCCTGGAAACTTCAAATGTCAGTGCAGAAAAAACTCATTGTTCATTGTGGAAAACTTAAACATTAATTATATAGACATATACAAACATATATTCAATGAAAGGTATGATAGACATATTCAATGATAAGTATGATAGATATGAAGAAAAGCAAAGATGTTTTCTAAATTCATATTTCTTCTGTCCCATATCATGGCTCTTGACATAAGACAGAAACTCCAGAAACTCTGGGTTTTTCTCCTAACAACAGGCTTGGAATTAGAGAGGGACCAAGTCAAGAGTCCAACTCCAAAACCAGCTCTATAAATTCAGAAATATTATTTAGTATATTCCAGAGCTTCATACTCACAGAACCTATTCAGTTTTCTTGATAATCCATATTGGGTAGTTATTTTTCCATCTGTCAGTATTCAAACATCCAGGGTCCTTTGAATTTTTCAAAGACGAGTGTTTTCCTGTGGAGATAAGAGCAGAACCCTGCCCCCATTCTATGTTTTTCTTACCACCTGTATGGTCATCATCATTGTAGATGCTGTCATTTCTCCTTTCCAAGAGGTTTCTTCTCTTCAGATCTAACCTTTATTAATTTTGATGGTATCCACAATTTTTCTTCTCCTGTGGAAACAAGAGCAAAACCCCTTCCCCAACGTAGCACATCTCCTGGCTTCCATTGAGAGATCAGCACATCCTTGATATAAACCGGTTGATTTAGTTTAGCAGACTTTTCCATTATCCAATGTCTTTCTGCTGCTGTTGTTTTCTTCTCATTAGCGTTAAGAAAATTCAAGGTTAATAAGGCATTATGTAATCTATTTCTGGGGGCATTTTCCACCCCTTTCTGTTTATTTAACATATCCTTTATAGTTCGATTTGGTCTTTCTATGACTGCTTGACCTGTAGGATTGTATGGTATACCTGTAACATGCTTAATATTATAATAAACAAAAAACCATTTCATTTTCCTAGAGACCTAAGCTGGACCATTATCTGTTTTTATTTGTGCAGGTATACCCATAATGACAATAACTTCTAATAAATGTGTGATTACTGAGTCAGCTTTTTCTGAGCTTAAAGCAGTTGCCCACTGAAAGCCTGAATAAGTGTCAATGGTGTGATGTACATATTTTAATTTTCCAAATTCTGCAAAGTGAAAGACATCCATCTGCCAGATTTTATTCCTTTGAGTATCCTTTGGGTTATCTCCCTGCAGGTAGTGGTGTTTGGTTATATAAAGAGCAAGTAGGGCATCTCTTTACAATCTCCTTAGCTTGTTGCCAGGTAATGGAAAACTCTTTCTTTAAACCTTTGCTATTGACGTGATGTTTTTCATGAAATTCTGAGGCCTGCAACATGCTTTCAATCAATAATTGATCAATTTCTGCATTACCTTGTGCTACAGGACCTGGCAGACCCGTATGGGACCGGATGTGTGTTATGTACATCGAGCAAAGCCTATTCCTAATTATGTCTTGTACCTGGATAAACAATGAAGTCAACTCTGTATCATCTGGTATAAATTCAGCAGTTTCAATATGCAAGATAACTCTTTCTGCATATTGTGAATCTGTAACAATATTAAGAGGTTCTTTTAAATCCCTTAGCACCATAAGAATGGCATATAATTCTGCCTTCTGGACAGAAGTATAAGGGCTTTGTTCCACCTTACTCAATTCATCTGATTTGTAACCAGCCTTCCCTGATTTATTAACATCAGTATAAAATGTACGGGCTCCAGTTATTGGAGCATCATGTACAATTCGAGGAAGAATCCAAGAAGTTCTCTTTATAAGGTTAAGTCTACCGCTTTTTGGATAGCTGCTATTAATTTCTCCCAAAAAATTAGCACAAGCCCTTTGCCATGGTTCATTGTCTTCCCATAGCTTTTTTATTTCATCAGTAGTGAAAGGCACTATAATTTCTGCTGGGTCTAAACCTGCTAGTTGATGAAGTCTCAGTTTACCTTTTATAATTAATTCCGAGACCTTTTCTACATAAGTTTTCAATTTTTTACTTGGTTTGTGTGGTAAAAAGATCCATTCGAAAATAGTATCTTCCCTCTGCATTAAAATTCCCGTAGGAGAAATTCTGGAAGGCAATATGACTAGAATGCAACTAAGATTTGGATCCACCCTATCTACATGTGCCTCCTGTAATTTTTTCTCAACCATGCTCAGTTCCTTTTCTGCTTCAACTGTTAATTCTCTGGGACTATTCAAATCTTTGTCACCATCTAAGGTTTTGTTTAAATGAATTATTAGATCAGGTGTTATCCCAACAGCTGGTCATAGACTGGAAATGTCTCCTAACAATCTCTGAAAATCATTAAGAGTCTGTAACTGGTCTCTTCTAATTTGTGCCTTTTGTGTACTAATTTTCTGTAAACTTATTCTGTAACCTAGGTAATTAACAGAATCTCCTCTTTGAATCTTTTCAGGAGCAATTTGTAATCCCCATTTAGGCAAAATTATCTTTACTTCCTCAAACATTCTTTCTAAAGTATCTATGTTTGAATTGGATAGCAAAATGTCATCCATGTAATGGTATATTATAGATTTAGGGAATTGCTTACATATTATTTCCAATGGCTGACTTACGAAGTATTGACACAGGCTGGGGATATTGAGCATTCCCTGTGGGAGGACAGTCTACTGGTATCTCCTAGTAGGCTGGGAGTTATTATAAGTAGGCACTGTGAAGGCAAATTTTTCTCTATCCTTTTCTTGTAATGGTATGGTAAAGAAGCAATCTTTCAAGTCAATAACTATAAGAGGCCATCCTTTGGGTAACAGAGAAGGCAGAGCAAGTCCAGACTGTAGAGGGCCCATAGGTTGAATTACCTTGTTGACAGCCCTTATATCTGTCACCATTCTCCATTTGCCAGATTTCTTTTTTACAACAAACACAGGAGAATTCCAAGGGCTAGTGGACTCCTCAATATGTTGAGCATCTAATTGCTCCTGTACCAATTGTTCTAAAGCCTGCAATTTATCTTCAGCTAAAGGTCATTGTTTAACTCATATTGGCTTTTCAGTTAGCCATTTTAAAGGTAGGGCTGTAGATACCTCTAAAGATTTGTTAGTTGTTTTATGTTCTTGTACAGCCTGAATGGCTGGTGACCTTTGTGCATAGTACTTTATTACATCCTTCCCAGAATCATGATTTCCTGAGACTGCAGGAATGTTAATCTGGGTATTCCATTGTTGTAGCAGGTCATGGCCCCATAAATTTATTGCAATATCAGCTACATATGGCCTTAACTTTCCTCTTTGACCTTCTAGCCCAATACAGTCAACCCATCTCGTGCTTTGTTTAACTCGAGATATGGTTCCAATTCCTAGTAATTGAACATCTGCCTCTTGAAGAGGCCAATTTGGATACCAAGATTCTGGAGTGATGATACTCACATCTGCTCCTGTGTCTATCAAGCCAACAATCACAATTCCATTTATACGTACTCTCAGCTTTGATCTCTGATCATTTATAGAAGTTTGCCAAAATACACGTTTCTTATTTCCTAATTGAATTTCTGACTTATCCTCCAAATTTGCATCATTTAGAACCTTATGATCTTGTATAGAGGCTTCTAGAGTTTTTAATTTCCCTGGTGTGACATGTCCTCCACGGTTACTGGGAATGACTGGGCCACTTTTGGCTTGGGGGCCTGCGAGAGGCCCCTCAGGGAGTTTCCCGATGGTATCAGGTTGCCTTGTCTGTCTGTTGTTGATCTGCATTCATTCGTCTAATGTCTTCCTTTACCACACTTCCTACATATACCTGAAGGCCGAGGTTTCCTATTCCTGTCATTCCCAGATGAAGTGTTATTCTTAGAAATACCTTGCCTGAAATCCCTTTTTAGATGTCCAAATTTACCACAATTAAAAACATTTGGCAGGTTGATGTCCCCTCATCACTTTAGAAATCGCTTTGCCTACCCAAGATTCGTCATCGTAATTAAAGGTCTGAAAATTCATGGTATGCTGGATCCATTCATCCATAGATGCTGATCTAGACCTTAAAGGCCCAATTATCTTTTTGCAGTCTAAGTTTGCATTTTCAAAAGCCAGTGATTCAAGAATTAGTCATCTAGCTTCTGGGTCTGTTATTCCTGTGTTCAGAGCCTTAATTAATCTTTGCAAAAAGTCAGTATAGGGTTCTCCCTGTCCCTGCCGAACCCTAGTATATGACTCTACCTTTCTTCCTGGCTCTGGTAATCTATCCCAGGCATTTAAAGCTGCCTTGTGGCATAGAGACAATACTTCATCATTATAAAGAACTTGGACCTCTGGATCAGCGTAAGCTTCTACGCCAAGAATTTGATCCTGTGAAACCTCTACACCTTTTGCTCTTCCTTGCTGTTCCATATATTTGTATTCTTCCTTGAAATAAACTCCAAACATCAAGGAAGGTCCATCTTCAAGGACAGCTGAAGCTAACTGTGAGAAATCATGGGGGATAGCCCTGACATTAGAAGCCCAAGTCCTTATCATTTCCTTAACAAATGTAGAGTGCAAGCCATAATTAACAACGGCCTGCTTAATTTCCTTTAGGTCATTCATACCTACTGGCATCCATCTAGATTCTTTGGTTCCCTTTGAGCCTTTAGAAGTTGATGCTTTGTCAGAATAAATTACAGGGTATGTTGCTAAAACCCTGGGTAAGCCAGTTCTAGCAGGTGGTGGTGGCATTGTATCCTGCCATTGTGTCTTCTCACCCGGATCATCAGTTCCAATAATTTTTTCAATCATTTCAAATCTTTGTATCATTGCCTCTCTTAAATCCTGAATCTCCTGACCTGCATGTGTTTCTAGTGATTTCACTAAGGTATCAATTTTTTGGTCCCCATTCTGCACTTGTGACTCCAAGGTCTTAATGGTTCCTTTTAAAGATAGTATCTCCTCCTTGAACTGCCCCTGGAGATCATGTAAATTGCCACCCTGGAGGTATATTCTGTCTGTTACCTTATCAAAACTCTGTGATAACTTTTCAAAGTCAAATTCAACAGCTTCGATCCTTTCAGGTAATTTCTCAGTGCCCTTAGATAAGGAGTCAATTTTGCCTATCATAGTATTAATCCTATCAATTAATGCCACATATTTCCACAATGATATAACATTAAGAAGGAAACTAAAACCTAATAACCAGTAAATCCCGGTACCTCCATAGGCATATAGGCCACTTGTGATTTCTACCAAAGTGGCAGCAAAAGCTGCAGCTAGAGTCCCATTAAAAAAGAAACCTGCCATTTTACCTTTCAGCCACCAGATGGGGATGTCTCCGAGTCGCAATTCTGGAACCACTGTAGGCCTCACGACAAATCCTGTTTTAAAATCTGCTCTGTTATTTGTTCAAAAACTGGGGAAAATGAGTCAATTGAGAGGTCAGATGTACACAGAGAGAAAATCCAGAGGCCAGGCACAGAGCACAAAAGGTCAGAGAGCTTCTAGTGACCAATAAACAAGGCAGCATGGCCTACCCAGGCCGGGCTCTCCTGCCCTGCCGCTCTGTTCAACCCGATGCAGAGGGTCGTGACACAGCCACTGCACTGTTGCTAAAGAGGCCTAGTGCTTTGGGCCCCGTGTCCCTGTGCTGGGATTAAGGGTCAAGCTGCTTGCAGCGCTCCCAATCAGTTATGGCGGATGGCGGGGATTTCAAACATCTTACTGGAACTTCAAAGGGAGCTTGCACTGTGAGCTCTTTGACTCACATTGCAAGGAAAAATTTAAAAATCCGTGCAGAACAGAGCAAAGTAGACTGGCAGAGACTGTCCGAACCTGTGTATCCTGGGAGGCGTGGAGGTTATGGCCAAGGGAGGGCTCGTGCCAAGCCAAGCTGGCGAAGCCGAGCTGGCGGCAGGCAGCCAAGCCAGAGGCTGGCAGCTGAGCTGGGGGGGGGTGTTTGTGGGGTGGTTCTTAAACCAAACGCTGGGCGCCAAATAATGGCGAATCAATCCCACACCAGTTATGTTTTAAAGGGGTATTCATTTTGGGGGGTAAACTTACATGCACATAAACTGTCAGGAAAGGAGCCTAGTCACTGGAGCAGGAGCCGGAACCAAGCGCTGGAACCAAGAGCCTGAGCTGAGACTTGCCGCTCTTCTTTTAAAGAGAAATATACCACGCCCCAGTGGGCTGGTATTTCAGTGGCTATTGGCTGACGGAGCGGAAGGCGCTCCTGCAGCACTGTGGGCTCGTGCTTCAGCAACTATTGGCTGAAGCAGCAGAAGATACTCCCGCAGCAGACTTCCACCAATATTTACTGCAGTTATATTTGTCACCTCAGGAAAGAAATAAACCTCAGTGCCCACACCCAAAGTTCTGTGTGTGTGTGTGTGTGTGTGTGTGTGTGTGTTTGTAGTAATGAATGAAAAAAGAGACCCTCTTCACTTGGATTCTTATGTATAAGAATGTCTAACAAGGGGCTGGAGAGATGTCTTAACGGTTAAGAGCACTGATTGCTCTTCCAGAGGATCTGGGTTCAATTCCCAGCACCCACATGGCAGCTCACAACTGTTTATAATCCCAGTTTCAGGTGATCCGACACCCATGGCAAAATGCTGTAGAATGGTCTTTCTGTATGATGTGAATATGTGTTGCTTTCACTGGTTGTTAAATGAAGCTGCTTTTGCCTATAGTAAGACAGGAAGAGCTAGGTGGGAAATCCAAGCAGGGGTACATGAGAAAAAGGGCAGACTCAGAGAGAGATGGCAGCAGTTGCTCATGGTTGCCAGAGCACCGTAAGCCACGGGTCATGTGGCAGTACAAAGATGAATAGAAATGGATTAATTTAAATGTGAGAGCTACCTTGTAATAAGCCTGAGCCATTATAAATTGTTGTGGGACTGGGCGGGACAAAAAACAACCCCTCCATTTACATACTAATACACACAAAATAAAAATAAATAGTTTGCCTGGCGGTGGTGGTGTACGCTTTAATCTCAGCACTTGAGAGGCAAAGACAGTTTGAGGCCAGCCTTATTTACAGAGAAAATTCCAGGACAGGCTCCAAAGCTACAGAGAAACCCTATTTTAAAAATAGATGTCTAACAATGTTTAAAATCTTTGGAACAAGTTGATAGCATGCCTAATACACATTCACAATTGAAAGTCTATTATTTGTTATGGATGATGGTATAGCACTTGGGAAGTAGAGGCAGAAGGATTAAGGCCGGCATCAGCTGTGTAGGAAGTTCAAGGCAAGCTGGGCTATGAGACCCAATAAAATAAAACCAAGAAAATTTCTCTCCTATTCAAGTAACTGCTCTATTCTATCGAGGCTAGCAAACAGAACATGGTTTTTAATGAACCCACATATAAACAAAAATCAATTAACAAGCATTGTATAACAATACACGATTTAGGGACAAACAATAAGTGGAAATATACATGGATTTCCCATTTCTATGGACAATAATTAAATTAATATATGAAATTATAAAAAGATGAAGCTTGGGTGTTTTTTGATAAGTTATAGTCAAACATCTTTTGACATATGAGTTGTAGGTAGAGGGTTGGAGAGATGGCTCAGCTGTTAAAGACTAGGCTCACAACCAAAAATATAAGAGAATAGGTAGAGAAACAAAGCAAAAGAAATGGCATGTCCTAGCTCCTGACATCTGTAAAGCTAGAAGAACCATAGGTCACTATGAAAAGCAGTATCAAGAATCTATATAAGTGACCTTGTGTCTTCACATGTCTTAGTTACTTTTCTATTGCTGTGCTAGGATACCATGGCCAAGACAGTTTGTAGAAGAAACAGTTTATTGAAGTTATAGTTTTAAAGGGTAGTGCATGACTATCATGGTGGAGAGCATGGCAGTTCACAGGCAGGCATGGTGCTGAAATGGTAGCTGAGAGCTTGAATCCTTATCCATAGACAGGAAGAAGGGAGAGAAGAAGAGAGACAGACAGATAGATAAGGAGAGAGAGAGAGAGAGAGAGAGAGAGAGAGAGAGAGAGAGAGAGAGAATGAATGCTGAATGCTGAAAATGGTGTGGGCTTTTTAAAACCTTAAAGTGCACCCTGGTGACATATGCCCTCTAACAAGGCTATAACTCCTAATCCTTCCCATACAGTTCCCCCAACTGGGGACAAAGTATTTGAGGATATAAGACTGTGGGGCCATTCTCATTAAAACCACCATGATACAAAAGCTAGATCTTGAGAAAATATACACTTTATCTTTCAGCAAGTCCTGAATGATACAGCCAGGAGCCATTTTGAAAAGGTTCTATTTTTATTTTTGTTTTTAATTTAAATTTTTAGATATATTATTTTTTATTGTTCCAAATAAAAACTGAGAAAAATCCTATTTTATTTTACTATTCTAGCATTTCAGTGTTTCATTGTTTTATTCTTTCTTTCGTTTTATATTTTATTGATATTTATTGAGCTCTATGTTTTTCTCTGCTCCCCTCCCTGCCTCTTTCCTCCCTCCTTTACTCCTCCTGCAATGTCCCCTTGCTCCCAATTTACTCAGGAGATCTTATCTTTTTATACTTTCTACATCCCATGTAGATTATATCTATGTAAGTCTCTCTTAGTGTCCTCATTGTCATCTAACTTCTCTGGGATTTTGGTTTGTAGGCTGGTTTTCATTGCTTTATGTTTACAAACCACCTATGAGTGGGTACATGTGATAATTGTCTTTCTATGTCTGGGTTATCTCACTTAAAATGATGTTTTCTAGCTCCATCCACTTTCCTGCAAAATTCAAGATGACATTATTTTTTCTGCGGTGTAGTACTTCATTGTGTAAATGTACCACATTTTCCGTATCCATTCTTTGGCTGAGGGGCATTTAGGTTGTTTCCAGGTTCTGGTTATGACAAACAAAGCTGCTATGAACACAGTTGAGCACATGTGCTTGTGGCACAATTGAGCATCCTTTGGATATATACCCAGAAATGGTATTACTGGGTCTTGAGGAAGATTGTTTTCTAATTTTCTGAGAAATCACCACACTGACATCTAAAGGGGTTGTACCAGCCTGCAATGCAGAAGTGTTCCCTTTTCCCCACAACCTCTCCAGCATAAGTTGTCATCAGTGTTTTTGATCTTGGAAATTCTTTTTTTTTTTTAAATTTATTCATCCATTATGTACACAGCGCTCTGTCTGTCCGCATGCCTGCTGGCCAGAAGAGGGCACCAGATCCCATCACAGACGGCCGTGAGCCACCACATGGTCGCTGGGAATTGAACCCAGGACCTCCGGAAGAGCAGTCAGTGCTCTCAACCTCCAAGCCATCTCTCCAGCCCCGATCTTGGAAATTCTTACAGGTGTAAGATGGAATCTCAGAATTGTTTTGATTTGCATTTCTCTGATGACTAAGGATGTTGAACATTTCCTTAACTGTCTTTCAGCCATTTTAGATTCCTCTGTTGAGAGTCCTCTGTTTAGGTCTGTACTCCATTTTTTTTTATTGGATTATGTGTTCTTTTGGTGTCCAATTTCTTGAGTTCTTTGTATATTTTGGAGATCAGACCTCTGTCTGATGTGGGGTTAGTGAAGATCTTTCCCCATTCTGTAGGCTGTCGTTTTGTCTTGTTGACCGTGTCCTTTGCTTTACAGAAGTTTTTCAGTTTCAGGAGCTCCCATTTATTAATTGTTTCTCTCAGTGTCTGTGTTGTTGGGGTTATATTTAGGAAGTGGTTCCCTGTGCCAATGCATTGAAGTGTACTTCCCACTTTCTCTTCTATAAGGTTCAGTGTGTCTGGCTTTATGTTGAGGTCTTTGATTCATTTGGACTTGAGTTTTGTGCATGGTGATAGATATGGGTCTATTTTCATTCTTCTACATGTTGATGTCCAGTTTCACCAGCACCATTTATTATATATTCTTTCTTTTTTCCATTTGATATTTTTTGCTTCTTTATCAAAGATCAGGTGTTCGAAGATGTGTGGATTGATATCCGGGTCCTACTGTTTGTTCTTATGTCAATACCAGATTGTTTTCAGTACTGTAGCTCTGTAGTAGTGTTTGAAGTCAGGGATTATGATGCCTCCAGAAGTTCTTTTATTGTACAGGATTGTTTTGACTATCCTGTTTTGTTTTGTTTTTCCCATATGATGTTGAGTACTGTTCTTTCGAGGTCTGTGAAGAATTTTGCTGGGATTTTGATGGGCATTGCACTGAATCTGTAGGTTGCTTTTGGTAAGATTGCCATTTTTACTATGTTAATTCTGCCTACCCTAGAGCATGGGAGATCTTTCCACTTTCTGGTATCTTCTTCAATTTCTTTCTTTAAAGATTTAAAATTCTTTTTTTTAAAGAGTTATTTATTTATTATGTATACAACATTCCTTCCATGTATGCTTGCATGCCAGAAGAGGGCACCAGATCTCATTATAGATGGCTGTGAGCCACCATGTGGTTGCTGGGAATTGAACTCAGGACCTCTGGAAGAGCAGTCAGTGCTCTTAACCTCTGAGCCATCTCTCCAGTCCCAAGATTTAAAATTCTTGACATACAAGTCTTCCACTTGTTTGATTAGAGTTACTCTGAGATATTTTATGCTATTTGTGGCTGTTGTGAAAGGTATTGATTCTCTGATTTCTTCCTCAGTCTTTTTATCATCTGTGTACAGGAGGGATACTGATTTTTTTGAGTTAGTCTTGTATTCTGCTACATTGCTGAAAGTGTTTATGAGTTGTAGAAGTTCCTTGGTTGAATTTTTGGGATCACTTATGTAAACTATCATATCATCATCTAACAGTGAGAGTCTGACTTCTTCTTTTCCAATTTGTATCTCCTTGATCTCCCTTTGGTGTCTTATTGGTCTAGCTAGGACCTCAAGAACTATATTGACTAGATATGGAGAGAGTGGACAAACTTGTCTTGTTCCTGATTTCAGTGGAATCGCTGGGAGTTTCTCTCCATTTAGTTTGATGTTGGCTGTTGGCTTGCTGTATATTGCCTAATTATGTTTAGGTATGTTCTTTGTATCCCTGCTCTCTCTAAGACCTTTATCATGAAGGGATGTAGTATTTTGTCAAATGTTTTTATGGCACCTAATGAGATGATCATGTGGTTTTTATTTTTCAGCTTATTTATCTGGTGGATTACGTTGACAGATTTTTGTACGTTGAACCATCCCTGCATCTGTGGGATGAAACCAACTTGGTCATGGTGGATGATGGTTCTGATGTGTTCTTGGATTCAATTTGCTAGTATTTTGTTGAGTATTTTTTTCATCAATGTTCCTGAGTGAGATTGGTCTGTAATTCTCTTTCTTAGTTCTTTCTGTGGTTTGGGAATCAGGATAATTGTAGCCTCTTAAAAAGAGTTTGGCAATGTTCCCTCTGTTTCTATTGTGTGGAATAATTTGAGGAGTTTTGGTATTAGTTCTTCTTTGAAAGTCTTGTAGAATTATGAGCTGAAACCATTTGGTCTTGGGCATTTTTTTGGTTGGGAGACTTTTGATGACAATTTCTATACCTTCAGCAGTTATAGGTCTGTTTAATTTGCTTACCTGGTCTTGATTTAATTTTGTTAAGTGATATTTATCCAGAAAGTTGTTCATTTCCTTTAAGTTTTCCAATTTTCTGAAGAACAGGTTTTCAAAATATGACTTGATGATTCTCTATATTTCATCTGTGTCTATTGTTATGTCCCCCTTTACATTTCCGATTTTGTTAATTTGGATATTTTTTTAATTTTCTTTTTTTTAATTTTATTTTTCCATTCAGTTATTTACACTTCCTTCCCTTCTCCCAATCCCTTCCCGCTCCCCCATACCCCCTCCTTCCTCTCCCACCCTGCTTGAGAGAGGGCAGGGAACCCTGCTCTGTGAGAAGTCCAAGGCCCTCCCCCCTACATCCAGGTCTAGGGAGCTGTGCATCCATATAGACTAGGGTCCCAAAAAGCCAGTACATGCCGTAAAAACAAGTTCCAGTGCCTTTATCAATGGCTTCTCAGTCAGCCCTCATTGTCAGCCACAATAAGAGAGTCCGGTTAGATCACATGCTCATTCAGACCCGGTGCAGCTGGATTTGGTGAGCTCCCTTTAGAACAGGCACACTGCCTCAGTTGGTGGAACAATCCCTCGTGGTTCAGACTTCCTTGCTCATCTTCTCCCTCCCTCTGCTCTTCAACTGGACCTTGGGAGCTCAGTCCGTTGCTCTGATGAGGCTCTCTGTCCCTATCTCCATCCATCGCTGGACGAAGATTCTATAGTGATATTAGAGATAATCATCAGCGTGATAGTGGGGCAAGGACAGTACAGGCATCCTCTCCTCTGCTGTCCAAGGACCTAGCTGGGGACATCCCCGAGGAAACCTGGGATCCCCTCTAGAGCCAAGCCTCTTGCCAACTCTAAAATGGAATCCTTAATGTAGGTATCTTCTTCCCTGCTCCTATATCTGCCCTTCCTCCATTTCCACCCTCCCACTCCCCCAAACTGTTGCCAGTCCTTCCCTTCTCCCTTCCCTCTCCCCCTCTTCCCTTTCCCCCAACCTCACCCCCAACCCTGCCCATCCATGCTCACAACTTTTGCCCAGCAATCTTGTTTGCTTCCAATATCCAGAAGGATCTATATGTGTTTTTCTTTGGGTTCACCTTGTTATTTGGCTTCTCTGGGCTTGTGAACTATAGGCTTAATGACCTTGATTTACGGCTAAAGTCCACAAATGAGTGAGGACATACCATATTCATCGTTTTGGGTCTGGGTTACCTCACAGAGGATAGTGTTTTCTATTTTCATCCATTTGCATGCAAATTTCAAGATGTCATTGTTTTTTATCACTGAGTAGTATTCTCGTGTGCATATATTCCACACTTTCTTTATCCATTCTTCCATTGAGGGGCATCTAGGTTGTTTTCGGGTTCTGGCTATTACAAATAATGTTGCTATGAACATAGTTGAACAAATATTTTTGTAGTGTGATTGGGCATCTCTTGGGTATAATCCCAAGAGTGGTATTGCTCGATCCTGAGGTAACTTGATTCTCAATTTCCTCAGAAACTGCCACACTGATTTCCAAAGTGATTGCACAAGTTTGCTGCGACGCGCATCCTGACCAGCAGGAATGAACGCCACTAAAAACGAGAATTCCTTCCCTGGTCACGTCTTTATTCGGAGCATTCGATTGAGGAAAATTGGGGGAAGGGAAGATAGAGCAGGGACGAGAGAAAGCTTAGAGAAAGGAAGTTGAGCCCAGAGGCAGCTGCTTTTAAACGGTGGAGAGGCTTGAACGCTGTCCTGATTGGTTAATGCCATTCTGCTGGTCTGAGCATGTGCAAGCAAGGGTGCAGGCCTCACGTGGCTAAGCCAGGTATGGACTTGTATACCTCCAACCTGCAGGACCACCTGTGCCTCCAGGTGGCTTCCTACAGTTTGCATTCCCACAAGCAATGGATGAGTGTTCCCCTTACTCCACATCCTCTCCAGCAAAAGCTATGGTTGGTGTTTTTGATTTTAGCCATTCTGACAGGTGTAAGATGGTATCTCAAAATTGTTTTTATTTTCATTTCCCTGATCGCTAAGGAAGTTGAACATGACTTTAAGTGTCTCTTGGCCATTTGAATGTCTGTTGAGAATTCTCTGTTCGGTTCAGTGCCTCATTTTTTAATTGGGTTGATCAGAATTTTAAAGTCTAGTTTCTTGAATTCTTTATATATTTTGGAGATCAAACCTTTGTCTGATGCAGGGTTGGTGAAGATTTTCTCCCATTCAGTAGGATCCCGTTTTGTCTTAATTACAGTGTCCTTTGCTTTACAGAAGCTTCTCAGTTTTAGGAGGTCCCATTTATTTAATGTTGTCCTTATTATCTGTGCTACTGGGATTATATGTAGGAAGTGGTCTTCTGTGCCCATGTGTTGCAGTCTACTTCCTACTTTCTCTTCTATCAGGTTCAATGTGGTCATATTTATATTGAGGTCTTTAATCCATTTGGAACTGAGTTTTGTTCATGGTGATATATATGGATCTATTTTCATTCTTCTACTGCTTGAATCCAGTTATGTCAGCACCATTTGTTGAAGATGCTTTCTTTCTTCCATTGTATAATTTTAGCTCCTTTGTCAAAAATCAGGTGTTCATAGGTTTGTGGATTATTATCTGGGTCTTCTATTTGATTCCATTGGTCAACTTCTCTGTTTTTTTTTCCCCAATACCAAGCAGTTTTCATTACTGTAGCTCTGTAACAGAGTTTGAAGTCAGGGATTGTAATGCCTCCGGAAGTTCCTTTATTATATAAGATTTGGGTTTTTGTTTTTCCATATAAAGTTGATTGTTGTTCCCTCAAGGTCTGTGAAGAATTTTGTTGGGATTTTGATGGGGATTGCATTGAATTTATAGATTGCCTTCGGTAGAATTGTCATTTTTACTATGTTGATCCTACCCATGCAAGAGCATGGGAGATCCTTCCATTTTCTGGTATCCTCTTCAATTTCTTTCTTCAGTGCCTTAAAGTTCTTGTCAAATAGATCTTTCATTTCCTTGGTTAGAGTTACCCCAAGATACTTTATGCTATTTGTGGCTATCATAAAAGGTGAAGATTCTCTGATTTCCCTCTCTGCTTCTCCATTCTTTGCGTATAGGAGGGCTACTGAGTTTGTTTTTTTTTTTTTTTTTTGAGTTGATCTTGTAGCCTGCCACATCACTGAAGGTATTTATCAGCTGTAGAAGTTCTTTGGTAGAGTTTTTGGGGTTACTAATGTACACTATCATAGCATCTGCAAATAACGAAAGTTTACCTTCTTCCTTTCCGATTCAAATGTTCTTGATCTCCTTATGTTGTCTTATTGCTATTGCTAGAACTTCAAGCACTATGTTGAAGATATGGTGAGAGTGGACAGCTTTGTATTGTTCCTGATTTTAGTGAAATGGCTTTGAGTTTCTCTCCATTTAATTTGATATCATCTGTTGGCTTGCTGTATATTGCTTTCATTATATTTATGTATGTTCCTTGTATCCCTAACCTCTCCAATACCTGTATCATAACGGGGTGTTGAATTTTGTCAAATGCTTTTTCAGCATCTAATGAAATGATCCTATTTTTTTTCTTTCAGTTTATTTATATGATGGATTACATTGATAGATTTTTGTATGTTGAACCAGCCCTGCATCTCTGGGATGAAGCCTACTTGATAATAATGGATACTTTTTTTGACTTGTTCTTGGATTCTGTTTGCCAATATTTTATTGAGAATTTTTACATCGATGTTCATGAGTGAGATTGGTCTGTAATTCTCTTTCTTGGTTGGGTCTTTGTGTGGTTTTTGGAATCAGGGTGACTGTAGCTTCATAAAAAGAGTTTGGCAATGACTCTTCTGTTTCTATTATGTGAAACACATTAAGGAATATAGGTATCAGCTCTTCTTGGAAATTCTGATAAAATTCTGCATTAAAACCATCTGGTCCTGGGATTTCTTTGGTTGGGAGGTTTTTTATGACAGCTTCTATTTCCTCACGACTTATAGGTCCATTTAAATTTTTTACCTGGTCTTGATTTAGTTTTGGTAAATGGTATTTATCTAGAAACACGTCCATTTCTTTTACATTTTCCAACTTTCTGGCATATAGGCTTCTGTAGTAAGACCTAGCGATTCTCTGAATTTCCTCAGTATTTGCGGTTATGTCCCCCTTTTCATTTCTGATCTTGTTGATTTGCATGTTCTCTCTCTGGCTTTCGATTTGTTTGAATGAAGGTTTGTCAATCTTGTTGACTTTCTCAAAGAACCATGTGGGCAACACCCAAATCTGTGCCTCCTTCCTGGTACAGATAGTGCTCTCCGTACCAAGCCACGAGCTTGGGCAAGGGTCTGGGGATTAAACACAGAGACATACACACACACACACACACACACACACACACACACACACACACACACAGAGTCCGGGTCATTTGCCAAGAGGTGAATGCCAATTTATTCAGATTTATCCAGAGTTAATATACCTTTTCCCCCAGTAACGGAAATACCTCCCAGCCAGAGGGGGTTGGGGGAACTGGCACCATGTGATGACTCCTCCGCAGGCAGGTGGGCGAGAGGTGCGGGGCAGTGGCAGACAGGGTAGAGGGACGTTGGTGCCATGAGCTCTCCAGGGCAGGTTGGGAAATTACCATTTTAAAGTAATACAAGGCCCTATGGCTAATTTACAGGCTAGCAGAGCAGAGCACAGAATTTAGCAGGAAGCTTAGCTGCTTAGCCAAAACAGTCCTTGATTTGCATCCCAGGGAGCAAGGGAAGACAGGACCCTATAGAACCAGCTCTTTGTTTCAATGATTCTTTGGATTGTTTTCTGTGTTTCTATTTTGTTGATTTCAGTCCTCAGTTTGATTATTTCCAGTCTTCTACTCTTCCTTGTTGAGTCTGCTTCTTTTTTTCTAGAGTTTTCAGCTGTGCTGTTAAGTCTCTAATGTGAGTTTTCTCAAATTTTTTTTAATGTGGGCACTTAGAGCTATGAACTTTCCTCTTAGCACTGCTTTCATAGTGTCCCATAGGTTTGGGTATGTTGTGTCTTTATTTTAGTTGACTTCAACAAAGACTTTAATTGCTTTCTTTATTTCTTCCCTGACCCAGGGGTGGTTCAGTAGTTGACTGTTCAGTTTCCATGAGTTTGTAGGCATTTTGGGGGTAGAATTATTGTTAAATTCTAACTTCTTCCATGGTGATCTGATAAGACACAGGTGGTTATTAATATTTTTTTTGTATCTGTGGAAGTTTGCTTTGTTGTCGAGTATGTGATCAATTTTTGAGAAGGTTCCATGAGATGTTGAGAAGAAGGTATATTTCTTCCTATTTGGGTGGAATGTTCTATAGATGTCTGTTAAGTCCATTTGATTTATTACTTCCATTAATTCTCTTATTTGTATGTTAGGTTTCTGTCTGATTGACTTGTCCATTGGTGAGAGAGGTGTGTTGAAGTCTCCTACTATTAGTGTGTGGGATTTGATGTGTGCCTTGAGTTATAGTAATGTTTATTTTACATAAGTGGGTGCTTTTATATTTGGGGAATAGATATTCAGGATTGAGACTTCTTCCTGATTAATTGTTCCTGTTATGAAAATAAAGTGTCCATCTCCATCTCTTCTGATTGATTTTAGTTTGAAGTCAATTTTGTAGATATTAGTATAGCCACACCTACTTTTTCTTTGGTCCCTTTGATTGAAAAACCTTTTCCCAACCCTTTGTTCTGAGTAGATGTCTGTCTTTGTGGCTGAGGTGTGTTTCTTGTAAACAGCAGAATGTTGGATCCTGTTTTTGCATCCAATCTCTTAGCCTTGCCTTTTTATAGGTGAATTGAGTTCATTGATATTAAGTGATTCTAATGAGCAGTGGTTGTTAACTCCCATTATTATTATTCGTATTAGTATTTTGGTGGTAGAGTTTGTGTGTTTCCCTTCTTTGAGTTGTGTTGGTGGAGTGTTGTTAGATGTCTGAGTTATTGTGGGAATTGTTGAGTTCCTTGGCTTGTGATTTTCCTTCTATTACTTTTTGTAAGGCTGGATTTGTGGTTACATATTGTTTAAATTTGTTTTTTTCCTGGAATATTTTGTTTTCTCCATTGATGGTGAACAAAAGCTGGGCTGGCATCTATTGTCTCTTAGTTTCTGCAGCACATCTATCCAAGACCTTCTGGCTTTCATGGTTTCCATAGAGAAATCAGGTATACTTCTGATAGATTTACCTTTATAAGTTAGTTGACCTTTTTCCTTTGCAGCTCTTAATATTCTTTCTTTATTCTGCATGTTTTGTGTTTTGATTATTATATGGCGGAGAGATTTTTTTTTATCCAGTCTATTCAGTGTTCTGTATGCTTTTTGTACTTTCATAAGAATATCCTTCTTTAGGTTGGGAAAGTTTTCTTCTATAATTTTGTTGAATATATTTTCTGAGCCTTTGAGCTGTACTTCTTCTCCTTCTTCTCCCCCTATTATTCTTAAGTTTGATTTTTTATGGTGTCCCAGATTTCCTGAATGTTTTGTGATGAGAATTTGTTGGATTTGCTGTTTTCCTTGATCAGTGCGCTTATTTTCTCTATGGTGTCTTCAGCATCTGAGATTCTTTCTTCTATCTCTTGTATTCTGTTGGTCATGCTTGTCTCTGTAGTCCCTGTTTGTTTACCCAGATTTTTCATATCCAGCCATCCCTTGGTTTGTGTTTTCTTCATTGCCTCCATTTTAGTTTTTAAGTCTTGAACTGTTTCCATTATCTGCTTGATTGTTTTTTTCTTGGTTTCCTAGGGTATCTTTTAGGGATTTATTCATTTCGCCAAACTTTTTGTTTTTCTTCTCATCCATTTCTTTAAGGGAGTTTTTCACATCCTGTTTAAGGGACTCTACCACTTTCATAATGTCTATTTTCTCTTCTTCTTCTGTATTAGGGTGTTCAAGTCTTCCTGTTGTATGTTCACTGGGTTCTGATGTTATCATGCTGTTTTTCAAATTGTTGGAGGAATTCTTGCATTGGCGCCTGCCCATATCTTCCTTCAAATGCTCTCCAATGAATTGTCTGGTACAGGATAAGGCCACTTGCTCGGTTGAGGAGTGTCTGTGCTTCCTTTCCGGGGCGTCTGCTGGCCAGTCAGGAACACGCTCACCTGTCTGATGGATCTTCTGGTATGGTATTGGGACCACTTGCTGGTCAGGGATCTAGCAGACAAAAGCACGGGCTTGCTGTGTGCAGTCTCAGTGAAACAAAGGAACTCCTGCCCAGTTGCACTCACCACTTTATTCCCGGAGCCTCAGTCTAATTTGAATATTCTTTCTCTGCCTTTTGGTTTGTTTGGATAAAGGTTTGTCTATTTTGTTGATATTCTTGAAGAACCAACTCTTTGTCTCATTGATCCTTTGTATTGTTTTCTTTGTTTATATTTTGTTGATTTTGGCTCTCAATTTGATTATTTCCTTCTATTTCTCTTAGGTGAGTTTGCTTCTTTTTGTTCTAAAGTTTTCAAATGTTCTGTTATTTCACTAGTGTAGGATTTTTCAGCTTCAGCCCATTCTCCTGTTCCTTTAGCTCCTACTGTTGTCCTTTCAGCTCCTACCCCCATTCCTTCAGCTACTGCTCTGGTCTCTGCTAAGGAACCATACCTTCCCAACCTCAGTAGACAGATACTTCTGCTTCTTTATTTCCCACTGCCTCACCACCTCCTTCTGCTCACTCTTCAACTTGCTCTCTCTCTCTTCCCAGTAACCACTCCATCAGCCCTGCTGGATCACTCTTCCTCTCCAGTGCCTGGCTGCAGCAGTCACTCTGCTCTGGCACCCACCTTTACCCCTCCTCTCACATGCTCATGTGATTTTATGGAACCCAACCATGATCAAGCTTAGTCCGTTGTAGTTTTCCCATTGCAAGAGGTGTCTGGCATTGATTGATTGATTATAGCACATGTTCTTTTCTCCCTCTCAGAACTCTCCCATATAGAACAAAAACTGGGGTCCTATATGTCTAATTCTACCTCTTTCATAAAGCAATTCCAATATATTACCCACTCTAATAATCTCACCTTTCAGGATATCTATATGATCCTATCTAATAACCTACTTCCTGGACAGTGCTGGCGAGTTTGGGAGCAGACCAGACTATAGCAGTCTAGGTTCACCAAACACATGCAACACACCCCCTGGGGACAGAGGAGGCCCCCGAGCAGGAACCACACTGGGATTATAATACCCCAGGTAGAATTTTAACGAAGGACCAGTTTTGGACTTGCCTTCTGGCAGATCTCCATAAGGTTGCCCTCAAACCAGTAAGTTATAATAAGCTCTCAGAGGTCATTCAAGATATAAAGGAAAATCCTTCCGCATTTTTGGAATGCCTCACTAAAGCTCTGTTACAATATACTAACTTAGATCCAGTAACTATGGAAGGCAGACAGTTATTCATGACTCATTTTTTTTCCTCAATACTTCCCTGACATTAAGGCCAAACTTAGACATTTGGAGAAAGGCCACTTAACCCCACAGACAGAAGTCTTAGAGTTGGCTTTTAAGGTGCACCATGCAAGGAATGACAAAACCCACAATTATCACTGTCATGTGCTAGCAACAGCCCTCCAACCAATGAAGCAACAGACCACCTGATCCGTGCTGTCCATGGTGCTCCTTTGCCCCCCGGGGCTCGAGAACTGCCAGGCCCATGTTTTGAATGTGGTTACTGGGTCAGAGCATGCCCTAATCCTCATCTTGGTCCCACGAGACCTTGTCCAAGATGCCATAGGGAAGGACATTGGGCAGTCAATTGTTCTTGTGCACATCGTGGCATGGAGACATCAAACCCAGAAAATTCCCAAGTTGACCTGTAGAACTTTAAGACAACTCTGAGGCCTCTCAGCCTCAGTGCTTTCCCCCCTTCCCCAGGAACCAGGAATCTAACATTTACTCACACATGGACTGAAATGTTGGGAAGTTTCCATCTCCCTGAGTCCTTGTGAATGTTTTCCAAATAGAACTCAGTTATTAGAATAGGGGCAAGATAACCCTCAGTTGTTGACTCAGTTCCTGATGTTTTGACTCAGTCCCTGGGAAAGGGGCAGAGTGACCCTCAGATGTTCCCTCTTACCTCACCTGATCTGGCAACCACTCTCCAGCCCATTACTTGTAATCACTGTTATTCTTTTGGTCTCTGGTCTCTTTAAGGGACAAGCCATGCCAACACCCTGCGACCCCCGACCCCTGCCCCACCATCTTGGATTCATTCTTACTGCTTTCTTCTGGGGGCTGAGTGCATCCCCCCTCTCTTTCTGTTTCTGTCTCTGTCTTTCTTTCTCTCCCTCTCCTTCTCCCTCTCCCTTTCTCCCTCTACCCCCTCCCTTTCTCCTCCATAACCCCCGAACAAATATTTCAATCTCACTCTACATGACTATGTCTCTGTCTCCTGCCCGCCTGTTATGTGTCTGCTTGCCACCACACTGGCTGCTCCCAGAGCCTGCGCTGCCTGGCGTCTCTCCTGGGACTGGCTGCTGTCTCTCCGAGGATGCAGGAACCACCTGGGTATCTCAGGCAGGGTGCTTGGGGGTACGCCAGCATTTTATTTTAAAGAATATTAATCACCCTTTGAATAAGCTGATCATAATAGTTAAAGAACAACCCCCAGACTCCCCCTTCTTTTTGTGGCTTTTTGCTTTAAAAGTAGCCCGCACCAGCTATTCGGGTCTTTCAGGCTTCTCAAATGCTGAAAGACCCTATTGTGACAGAATTAATAAAATCCTCATGCTTTTACATCAACTGTGGTGTGAGAGATGGTCTCTTGGGGTGACTCCTCCTAGGTGATTGAACTCCAGGGTCCAACATTTGGTGCATGTGCTGGGAAATAGTCGTCTCTAGACCCATCCAGTTGAAGATAAGAGAAAATGAGCTCACTTTTATGTCTGTCTGTTTGTTTATTATGTTTATGTTTTTATGTAATTGTGAGTCAGTAATTTGAAAATTGTACCTGCACAGGGCTAGTATTGAAACGGGACCAAAGGGTGGAGGCAGACATGCTCTGAGACCCCTTGTCCTAGCTCCCTGAAGGACGCTTCATGGGCATTTTTGATGGAGGGGCAACCCGGTAGCCCTAATCCCCAGGAGGTGTGATCTGCCTTCATCTTCATTTTCGGTTTTGCTGTGAGGCTTCTGGTTTTGAGTCTGTGTCTGTCTTTTTGTATTTTCATCTTGTGTGTTGGTTTGTCTTTGATAAAATGGAACAACACATAACTACCTGCAGAAACTCAGAACCCTGTGGCGCGCTGCTTGACCAGCAAGCAAGAACGACCACGAGTTGAGGATTCTTCCCAAATCACACTTTATTGGAGCCTCTCGGTTGAAGGGAAAGCGGGGAGTGAGAGAAGGGGGAAAAGCCAAGCGGCAGCTGCTTTTCTAGGGTGGAGGTACTCGGATACTGTCCTGATTGGTGAATACCATTCCGCTGAAGCCTGGGGCTTCGGGATTGGCTAGGGACAAGGCTCAGTTATGCAAATGCAATCAAAGGGCACTCAGCCCCATGCGGCAACTTCAAAAGGATTTGTTTACCTCCAAGCTGCAGGACCGCCAGCGCCATAATGGCAATGTCCTGACGGCTCCTTACAGCTCCCCCTTTTTGTTTTTGTAGAGCAGTAAGGCAAAACCTATTTCCCAATCAGGTCCCCACCTCATGATGTGTAGATCGATCGAGGGAAAGGAAAAAGCAATATACACCCTTCCCGTGCAATGGGACAAATTTTTCCCTGGGAGTGCAAGGGCTGTATCTACACACTCTCGCCTATGCATACCTTCCTCTGTGCAATGGGACTATCGGGTCCCTAGAGGGTGCAAAGGCTATGCATGGCATATTGTCTACGAGCTCGTTAAGGCTGGAAGCCAAATCTGGGGTGAGGATCCACATTCCAAGACAGCCAAGGCCTGTGCTACAGTGACCTTGTCCCTCCACATTTGGGCTTGCAGACGGCACACCAACCACAGACATACCGCACATCCACCTAGGCAGCATGCCAAAAATATCCCTACTCCCACCCATTCCTTTAGAAAGGAAAAGGCAGAATAAAGCCAGTCAGAAAATTGCTCAAAGGTAAAAGGCTGCACACGGGTGCTGTTCAAGGTCACCGCCCAGAGAGTCATCCCTGCTGCCTCCACACGAATCTTCATCGTTTGCAGCATCCTTCACTTCTCTGGTCAGTCTTGCTGGCACCCAGATTGGATCCTCTCGATTCTGAGGGAAAACACAAATAGCTCCCCTGGATCTGGAAATCACCGGATCTGGTCCGTACCATTTGTTAACCAATACATCTTTCCACGTGACCAAATCTTGCTCCGAAGAGCTTTCATACAGGGCATGCCTGTCTGCTGCTGTTTTTCCAGCAATGTTTTGAATTAAAAAATTAAGTGTAAAGAGTGCAAGGGAGATTCTTTCTCTGGGGGACGCTGCTTCAGTTATTCCCCCTTTTTGTGTTTGGAGAATTTCCTTTAAATTTCTATTTGCCCTCTCTACAATCCCTTGACTTTGCAGATTGTATGGTAGGCCAGTGGTGTGTTCAACTTGTAATTGCTTGCAAAAGGCTTTAAAGCCCTCTGAGGCATATGCCGGGCCATTGTCAGTTTTAAGACGGGTTGGCTTTCCCCAAGCTGCCCAGGCCTCTAAGCAATGCATTTTTACATGAGTTACCTTTTCCCCTGCTAGTGGGGTGGCATGAATTATCCCAGAGCATGTGTCCACTGACACATGAACATATTTTTGCCTGCCAAATTCTGAGATGTGAGTCACATCCATTTGCCAAGAGTGAGTTTGGCTTCAACCCCCTGGGATTTACCCCAACATGTGGGGGATGTAGCATGGTCACGCAGGAGGGACAGGCTTTTACTATTCTCCTGGCATTCTCCCTAGAGATCTTAAACCTTAAGCAAAGTTATTCGCCGGGACATGATAGAGCTGATGGAAATCTCTAGCTAGCTGGAGTGAATTTGCAGCCACAAGGGCTATAACTCGAGTAGCATGATCAGCTTGAGCATTGGCCTCTGCCATAGGTCCTGGCAAAAGAGAATGGGCTCGAATATGAGCAACATAAAAGGGACTTTCTCTGTTTAAAATATGTTTTTGTATTTGTAAAAGAATATTGGACACTGTACTTGAGCTGCGAATTGAGGCTGCAACCTCAAGAGACACTACAGCATTGACCACATATTGTGAATCTGAAATTAAATTAAATGGCTCAAGAAATCTCTGAAACACCTCCAAAACCACCAAGCACTCAGTGACTTGGGGGGAATCAGGCCGAAATTGAAAAACCACAGGTTTAGCATTTCCCACCACCAAAGCCCCCTTCCCCATCTTGGAGCCATCTGTATAGATTAAGGCTCCTTCTAATGGGCGAGGCAAGGTAATCCTGGGGAAATACACCAAATTTTTCTCCACAAAATTTATCAAGGGGTGTCTTGGCACATGATTGTCAATAACATTTAGGAATGCACAAAGCAGGATAGCCCAGCCATCCATCGTGGCTGTCAAAACCTCTACCTGTTCCCTTGTATAGGGAACAACCAACTTGTCAGGCATTCTCGCAAAGTAGGCTAAGCAAAGCTTTATTCCCATTAATGCTTGGCCAGCCACCAATTCTGGATAATATTGGACAGATCTTGCTCCCATGGAATTTCCATGCATCCACCAGAGGGGTCCATCTTGCCACAACACTCCAGTGGGATAATTCCTTGTTTTGAGAATGCACAGCAGGATTGGTAAGGATGGATTCACCCGCTGTAATTGGGCTGTAGTAATAGCAGACTCTACCCTTTTAAGCACCTGCAATGCAGCCGGGGTCTTGGCTCTAGGTGAACAGATATCAGGATTGCCTTCTAAGATGGAAAATAGAGGCAAAAGCTTGGACCGAGGTACATTTAAATATCCTCTAATCTAATTTATATCCCCCAGCAACTGCTGGAAATCATTAAGAGTGAGTGCGAATAAGCACTTTCTGAGGCCTGACGCTTTCAGGAGTGATGATAGTCCCCAGAAACTTCACCATTGAAGATATTTGTACTTTACTTGAGGCTATGTAGAGTCCTTGATCCTCCAAAAGGGATGTAACCTTTCGGAAAACTTCCTGCAGGGTTCCCTGATGGGGGCAGTTAACAATATGTCGTCCATGTAATAGACGATCTTGACGGTAGGAAATTGTTTCCTAACAGGACTCAATGCTGCATCTACATACAGCTGACACATGAGGGCACTATTGGCCATCCCCTGAGGGAGGGTTTTCCATTGAAAGTGAGCATTGGGCTGTTCATTATTTACAGAAGGAAGAGTAAATGCAAACCTCTCCGGTCCTGAGGGCACAGGGGAATTGAAAAGAAACAGTCCTTAATGTCCAAGGACATTACCGGCCAATTCTTTGGTATTGCCGAAAGCAATGGGAGGCCCTGTTGGGCTGGGCCCATGACTTGCATCTGAGCATTGACTGCCCTAAGGTCATGCAACAACCTCCAACCTCCAGAAGCCTTTTTGATTACAAAAATAGGCGTATTCCAACGTGATACAGAATGTTCTAAATGTCCTAATTCTAACTGTTCTTGCACTAATTGTTTGGCAGCTTCCAGCTTTTTCAAGGAAAGGGGCCACTGAGGGACCCACAACAGCTTATCTATTAGCCAAGGGATGGGCATTGTCTTCTGTCTGGAAGCTACGACTTCAGTGGCCCCTATGAAAAACCCAAGCCTTTCCTATCCAATTTGGAGATGGGCTCCACGGGATCTTGTCTATCTTGAAGACATTTCCCAAGTCCCTTATTGGGAACATAGCCCTGACGTACCATCATTTGTTTACTGGCATCAGAGTAATCATTTGTAAGTCTCAGTCTCATTTGGGACTGCACATCCCGGCCCCATAAGTTATTAGGTAAATCAACCACAAAGGGCTGAATAGTCCCCTTCTGATCCTCTGTTCTCCAGACTAACTCCTTAGCACTTATGTGCGGCGTTTGTGCATATCCCAGACCTTGAAGGGACTGAGAGACTTGTTGCAAGGGCCAGCGTTTTGGCCATGCCTGGGATCTGATAATACTACGATCTGCTCCAGTATCCACCAGGCCTGAAAAAACCTTTCCTTCTATTTCCAAATTTAAAATTGGCCGCTGATCAAGCTCCAAGGATAAACAAGCCAAATCCACTCCTGCGGAACTAAGGCTTTTGTCCTTTTGGACAAGCCCTTCCGCTGGAAGTTTATTATGCCCTGAAGGCAGAACCAAGAGTTGAGCCACTCTGTCTCCCAGGGTGATGTAAACTACCCCATATGGAGAATGGCAAAGAATCTTAATGCAGCCTTCATAAGCAGGGTCTATGACTCCAGGATGGACTATCAGGCCCTTCATAATTGAGGATGAATGTCCCAGGACTATGCCAACAGTGCCTTGTTCTAATGGTCCAGACATGTCTGTCTCTATGACCTGAACTCCCATATCCTGAGTTAATACCAGTCCGGAGGTGGCATGGAGGTCCAGCCCTGCGGTGCCTTTGGCTGCCCTTCTTGTTGTGATGATGGAGTCATATCGGGGACTGCCATCAAGCTCTGAATTGCCCCAAATATTTTTGGGCCCTTGGTGCATGGGCCCCTCAATCCATTTTTTGACAATGACTGAACAGCCTAAGGAGTAAGTTGTCCATTTATATTCTTAACTGATCTGCACCCATTAGCCTGGTGCTTCCCTTTTTTGCACCTGGGGCAAGTGCCTGGCTGCCTCTGCGATGTTACTGCTGAGGGCCCTGAAGAATCTGAGGCATTATTATTATTGGGACATTGTTTTTTAAAATGTCCCAACTGTCCGCATTTAAAGCATGCCTTTCCCCTATCTCCCCTGGCACCTCTAGCGGCAGCAAGTACAGCAGTCGCCAACCCTGCATTGGTTAGATGCCTCCCAACTTCACAGCAGGCTCTGATCCAGGCTTCTAATCCTTTTCCCTTTACAGAAACTGTTGCTCTTTGACATTCCTTGGTACTTTGTTCAAAAATTATCTGTTGTACAAAAGGCATGGACGTGTCCAAATTCCCAAACATTCTTTCAGCTGCCTCTGTCATTCTAGCCACATAATCAGAGAATGGCTCTGCAGCACCTTGAATAATCTTGGTTAAGTTACCAGCCATTTCACCCTTATTAGTTAGGGATTTCCATGCTCTATAATGAATATCATTAACCTGCTGATAAACCTCAAAAGGATAATTAACCTGATTTCCAGCAAATGGTCCTTGTCCAAGAAGCATGTCGGCTGTCCACTCTGGGTGGCCGCCTTGCATGTTTATGCATGCTTGGACTTGAGCTCTGTCTTGGATAATAGATTTAAAATCCAGGAACTGCCCCAGCGGAAGAGCTGCCCTTGCAATCTCCTGCCAGTCTGTGGGAGTCAGCGCTACTGCAGCAATCCTTCTCAATAGGGTAATGGTATAATTGGCAGTTACTCCATAATTTTTAGCAGCCTCAACCAAATCCTTAAGCTGTTTATAAGGTACTGGTTCATACCACCTACTATGATTCTTTGTCTCTTCAAAAACAGGGAAGACACAACCAAGTCTGCCTCCCTATAAAACTGTAGCCCTCTGTTGCCACCAGCGAGTACATGGGTGGAGGGGCTGACGGGGGAGAAGCAGAAACTACAGGCGCCTCGAGTCTTCTGTTCCCCTTCATAAACACGTCATCATTGCCCTGCCTCCAGCTACCTCTCTCTCTCTCAGACCTAGCGGCTGCCTCCTCATGCTGCTCCTCCTCCTCTGATAAATCTAGATTTATAAACTCCTTCAACACTAAACTTATGGGGCTTCTCTTCCTCTTTTCTCTTGTTACTATTTCCGGATCCTGTTCTTTTGACTTTTCCTTTTTCCTTTTAGGCCTATCTTTTCCCTCCTCCTTATGATCTGACTCTGAAAAGCTGTCTTGATGTTTCTGTAATGCCTTGTGACCCTGCTTTAATATATCAGTATTACGTTCATCCTCTAAACAACTCTGCACCATCCTCCAAAAAGGAAGTGTGCCCCTTCCAATTTTTCCTTCTCTCTCAGCTTGTTCCAAATCCCTGCCTAATTTGTCTCATGATAGCAAGGTTAAATCACCTGAAGCTGCAAATCAGGGTGAGATCTTATCAATGTCCTTAACAATTGTAGCAACCGTCTGGAAGAGACCTTTAAACTGCACTGTCGTAAAAGTGCCTGGATCGAGCCATAGATTTCGGTGGGGTTCGAGATGGTTCCACAAGAATTGCCCATGATCTCCTGGGCTAAAGAACTCCCTTTTTACTTATAAGGGAGTTACGTTCTTTTCAGAGAAACGCCGCTTGATCTACTGCGGACTTACTTTCACTTTTGATTAGACGCAGTTGCAACAGCAAAGACACTCACAACCTGGTTAATAGCAGTGCAGCCAAAAGCAGCAGAGAAGAACGAATACAAACATTACCACTCTGGACCAGCCTCAGCAATCAGCATACACCTGGAGGATTTTTCCGACGTCGCCGCTCTGTGTGTCCGGTTCTGAATCCTGTTGCCCTTTCGCTGGGTGACCGATATGTTGTCCTTGTCCGGCGTCCCGGGTTTCACGGCACCAGATGTGGCGCGCTGCTTGACCAGCAAGCAAGAATGACCACGAGTTGAGGATTCTTCCCAAATCACACTTTATTGGAGCCTCTCGGTTGAAGGGAAAGCGGGGAGCGAGAGAAGGGGGAAAAGCCAAGCGGCAGCTGCTTTTCTAGGGTGGAGGTACTCGGATACTGTCCTGATTGGTGAATACCATTCCGCTGAAGCCCGGGGCTTCGGGATTGGCTAGGGACAAGGCTCAGTTATGCAAATGCAAGCAAAGGGTACTCAGCCCCATGCGGCAACTTCAAAAGGATTTGTTTACCTCCAAGCTACAGGACCGCCAGCGCCATAATGGCGATATCCTGACGGCTCCATACAGAACCCGGTATTGGCCCCATGGCCATTATCAGCTCCCCTGATTCTGAAAGTGGCTGCCCCTCCTCTGAGCCTTTTATCTTCTTTCTTTTCTGTACAGGAATGAATGAACAAAACCCAGAACCCAGGAGGCACCTCTGGTTCTTCCTGATACCCAGAATGGCCTTCTCCCTCCTCCTCCCCCTGGAGGAAGCATTTCCCACACCCATTTCCAAGGAGCCCACTGGTCGGGCTCCTAGCCCTGAAAACTTTAGCACTCAGCCCTCGGGCATATGCTGAGACAGGGGAGGGACATCCACAAGGGACTGGGGAGGGACCTCCCAAGCACTTCCCCTTCACTCAGACCCTCACGCTCTGACCGGACTCTGTTCTGACTACTCACCAGCCCACTTGGAACCTCAATATGGCAGCAGGTAGGGGGCAGCTGACAGTCAAATTGCCGAGCTCTCTTGTGGCAGGTCTCAGAGGGGTTGCAAGATACCCCACTAATTTGGCCAAGGTAAGAGAGGTTCTCCAGGGGCCAGTTGAACCACCATCTGTGTTTCTTAAATGTTTAATAAAGGATAAACAGGCATTTTACTCCCTTTGACCCAACCTCTGAAGGTCAGCAGGCAATGGTAGCTATGGCCTTCATAGGAGAGTCAGCATCAGATATAAGAAAAAAGTTACAGTGGTTAGATAGGTTGAAAAAAAGTGTTTAGTAAGTGGGAGACAGAGAAAATGTTTAAGCAAAAAATGGGAAAACAAATGATGCAAAAGGAGAGAGGCAGGAAGCAGAAGAAAGAGAACATCAGAGGGATTTAGACAAGAAATAAATTTGACTAGGATTTTGACCACAGTGGTAGGAGAGAAAAAGAAGTACAGAATTCAGACAGATAGGAAGCCTGGGCAACAGAAGACGGTGGCTGCACAGATAGCATGCCTCAGACAGAGCAGCCCCTGACCTTGCCGAATATGACAAAAGAAGAAAGGCAGTGAGGAGGAGCTGGCCCTGCAGCCACTGACAGGGCTTCAGGCTCGGGGCACAGCATGGACACTTCCACTGAGTAGAAGTAAGGGGCAGAGGCAAGCTGTGCTGGGGCCACAGATGGGGGGAAAGGTCAGGGCTTGAGCCTCCTCCTCACATCTAGAGCATTTGACTGTGAAGGACCCCTTTGAATTTTTTAGTGGACACAAGGGCTGAGCACACTATATTAAAACAACCATTGGGAAAGCTACTTTCACATCCCTTTCTGCCACTTCTGGGGGAATCCTCATCTCCCGGCAGCCGCCTTGGTCACCTTGCTTGCCCTAAAGCCTGGGTGAGCACCAGCTCAAACCACAGCCTCACAAGCCTGGGGGCACCCCACCCCTGCCGCTGCTGCCAATGCGGTGGCAACAACCAACTGAAGCTGAAGAGCAAGGAGGGGCAGGGAATGGTGCAGCCATCCTGGGGAGGTGCTGGAGCCTGATGATTACACTCGCACTCGCAGCCAAACAGCCGTCCGAGTTACTTGCAAGTTTCACAGAGAACACCACGCAAGTAAGATAAGCGGAAGGTGGAGGCAGCAGTGGTGGACGGGAAGTGAAGCAGGTGATCTGAGCTAATAGCCTCCTTAAAGGAATATCGACCCTTTTGATACAAGCTCTATGGATGGCAGAGGAGCTTTTCCTACCAGGACTGAGACGGCCAATGTGGTGGCTAAAAAGATCAAAGAAGAAATCTTCCCAAGGTTTGAGATGCCCAAGGTAAGTGGGTTTGATGGTGGAACTGCCTTGTTGCCCAGCTAAGTCAGGGCATGGCCAAGACACTGGGGATCAATTAAAAATTACATTGTGCTTACTGACCCCAGAGCTCATGTCAGACAGAAAGGATAAATAGAACTCTAAAAAAGAGACCCTGACAAAATTATCCCTAGAGATTGGCAGGAATGACTAAACAGCCCTCCCTCCCTTTGTCCTGTTCCAGGTTTGAAACACCCCTGGGCGATTTCCTATGTAAAAACCGCCACTACTTACTAAGGCAGGTAAGATACATAATCCCGATGCTGTTCTTCCTAGATTGTTATCTGTCCATCTGAAGGCTCTCCAGATCTCCAAGCTCAGGTGTGGAAGCCCCTGGTCGCTACCTTCTGGCCTGGACACTCAAAAGTCTCACACCCATTCCAGGTTGGCGATTTGGTGTGCATCCAGAGACATGAGTCCCACTCGTACCATACCAGGAGAGTCTAAAATCCCAATCACCATCACTGAGGAAAAAGAAAGAGAAAAGAGCTGGTTAACTGGTTAACAGGCAAGACTTGGGGGTTACAATTGTATGTTTCAGGAAGGGAAGATAATCCTTAGGTGTTGGCTCAGTTCCTGATGTTTTGACTCAGTCCCTGGGAAGGGGGTAAAGTGACCCTCAGATGTCCCCTCTTACCTCACCTGATCTGGCAACTGCTCAACAGCCAATTATTGGTAATAGCCCTTTGAATAAGCCAATCATAATAGTTAAAGAACAATCCCCAGACTCCCCCTTCTTTCTGTGGCTTTTTGCTTTAAAAGTAGCCTGTACCAGCTATTTGGGGTCTTTCTGGCTTCTCAAATGCCAAAAGACCCTGTCGCGACAGAATTAATAAAATCCTTGTGCTTTTTCAACTGTGGTGTGAGAGATGGTGACTCCTCCTACGTGATTGGACTCCAGGGTCCAATAGAACTTCAAGGTCTGGTCATGGATGAGTGAGGCTTACCGGGCTCCTTTGACCTGACCACAACCATCATCTGTAACAGGGAGCCATGTGTAAGCATCACGGTATTAGGATGACCCATCTTCTTTATCTTGGACATCAGAGCCACATACTTGGTACTGAGGGAATTCTGGGGGCATACCTCTCCTAGTTTCGTTATTGTCAGGGTAGGGGGACAGCCTTATCTACCTCAGCAGACCCTACCACTTAACTGTGTTTTAGGGGTATTTATCTTAATCATTCATTTTTAGTCATACGGATCTGCCCAGTACCTCCTATGGGAAGAGATTTTTTTTAACAAAAGTAGGAGCTTCCATTTTGTTTGCTCCTTCCAATCACCTTACCTCAGACTTACCAATAGCTCCCCTCCTCCTCCTTCTAGCCTCCCAGCCTCCCAGCCCCAGTGTGTCTTTTCCTTTACCAACCTCTCAGGTGGACCGCCAATTCTGGGGCACCCAAAACCCCTCTGTTGTTAAATATCACTAACAAGAAGGTCCAGACAGTTTCTGATGTTCTTCTCTGAGAAATTATCTCCCAGTATAGAATCTCAACCTCTCTTCATCTAGATAATAGCCCAGAGTTTACCTTCCAGATCTCTCAAACTTTATCTAAGGCTCTTAACATTCCCTGGTGTTTTCATATCCCCTACCATCCTCAGTCTTCAGGAAAGGTAGAACAAACTAACCATTCTTTTAAAAAATGTTCTT
The DNA here is from genome assembly GCF_982192425.1 of Myodes glareolus. NCBI lineage: Eukaryota > Metazoa > Chordata > Mammalia > Rodentia > Cricetidae > Myodes > Myodes glareolus. The sequence continues at coordinate 4,861,067 of NC_142048.1, read as the reverse complement.
GTGTCAAGATTTCCCCAGAGCTGCTCCCTTGCACACTGAGCCTGGGCTGTGGGCTCAGCCGGGCAGGGGCAGTTCCTGTGCTTTGAGGGCCTGTCTGAGGACAGGCAGGCCCTGAATCAGCTCAGTCACATTCCTGGCCAGCAAGAGACAGTGAACTTCTAGCAGACATCCATTGGAGGACGGGTGAGAAGCCCGAGGGCTTCGGCTAGGAGGAATTCAGACTTTCCCCGCCCCCCTCGACTTTCTGGTCACCCTGCAGTGGTGGCTCCACCCTGCGGAGCTCTCCCGAATCCCATCCCAGCCTTCATCCAGGCACACCTTCCTCTCTTCCCCCCTTCCCCCTGGAGACACAAGATCTCCCCAGAGCAGCTTCCTTGCGCGTTGGGCCGGGACTGTGAATGCAACCCGGCAGGAGGGAGAGCCTGTGTTTCAATAGACTGCCTGAGGAAAGGTAGAACTTCTGTCAGTGAAGTCCCTGCCCAACAAGGGAACCTGACCTGGTACCAGAAGATCCAATATAGAGCAGTTGAAGGAAGAGATGGGCAGACGCAAAGGCAAGAACTCCTCCAACAATCTAAAAAGCAACATGAAATCACCAGATCACAACAACACTACAATAGGAGGACTTGAGCCTCTTAATTCAGAAGAAGTGGAAAAAAGTGCCATTATGAAAGCAATAGAGTCCCTTAAACATGATATGAATAATTCCCTTAAAGAACTGGATGAGAAGTATAACAAAAAGTTCAAAGAAATGAGTAAATCCATGAATGATACGCTGGGAAACCAAGAAAAAAGAATCAAAAAAGTAATGGAAACAGTTCAAGAATTGAAAACTGGAATGGAGGCAATGAAGAAAACACAAAACGAGGGCCGGCTGGATATGGAAAATCTAGGTAAATGAACAGAGACTTCAGAATCAAGCATAACCAATAGGATACAAGAGATGGAAGAACGAATCTCAGAGTCTGAAGATACCATAGAGAAAATAAATGCTCTGATCAAAGAAAACAGCAAATCCAACAAATTCTCATCACAAAACATTCAAGAAATCTGGGACACAATAAAAAAACCAAACCTAAGAATAATAGGGATTGAAGAAGGAGAAGAACTGCATATCAAAGGCCCAGAAAATATATTCAACAAAATTATAGAAGAAAACTTTCCCAACCTAAAGAATGATATTCCTATGAAGGTTCAAGAAGCATACAGAACACCAAATAGACTGGATCAAAAAGAAACATCCCCTCGCCATATACTAATCAAAACACAAAACATTCAGATTAAAGAAAGAATATTAAGAGCTGCAAAGGAAAAAGGTCAAGTAACTTATAAAGGTAAACCTATCAGACTTACACCGGACTTCTCTGTGGAAACCATGAAAGCCAGAAGGTCCTGGAGAGAGGTACTGCAGAAACTAAGAGACCATGGATGCAAACCCAGACTACTATACCCAGCCAAGCTATCATTCACTATCAAAGGAGAAAACAAAATATTCCAGGATAAGAACAAATTTAAACAATTCGTAGCCACAAACCCAGCCTTACAGAAAGTAATATAAGGAAAATCACAACCCAAGGAATCCAACATTGCCAACACTGCTTACAATAACTCAGACATCTAGCGACCCTTCACGAGCTTAACTCAAAGAAGGGACACATACAAACTCTATTAAACAAACAAACAAAAAATAATAATAACCGGAGTCAACAACCACTGGACATTAATATCACTTAATATTAATGGACTCAATTCACCTATAAAAAGGCACAGACTAAGAGATTGGACACAAAAACAGGATCCAACATTCTGCTGTTTACAAGAAACACACCTCAACCACAAAGACAGACATCTACTCAGAGTAAAGGGCTGGGAAAAGGTTTTCCAAGCAAATGGACCTAAGAAACAAGCTGGTGTGGCCATTCTAATATCTAACAAAATTGACTTCAAACTAAAATCAATCAGAAGAGATGGAGACGGACATTGCATACTCATAAAAGGAACAATTCATCAGGAGGAAGTCTCAATCTTGAATATCTATGCCCCTAATATAAAGCCTCCTACTTATGTAAAAGAAACACTTCTAGAACTCAAGGCAGTCATCAATCCACAGACACTAATAGTAGGAGACTTCAACACTCCTCTCTCACCAAGGGACAGGTCAATCAGACAGAAACCTAGCAGAGAAATAAGAGAATTATTGGAGGTATTGAATCAAATGGACTTAACAGACATCTATAGAACATTCCACCCAAATAGGAAAGAATATACCTTCTTCTCTGCTGCTCAAGGAACCTTCTCAAAAATTGAACACATGCTGGGTAACAAAGAAAACTTCAACAGATACAAAAAAATATTAGTAACCACCTGTGTCCTGTCAGACCACCATGGATTAAAGTTAGAATTCAACAACAGTGCTACCCACAGGAAGCCAACAAATTCATGGAAGTTGAACAGTCAACTACTGAATCACCCCTGGGTCAAGGAAGAAATAAAGAAAGAAATTAAAGTCTTCCTTGAATTTAATGAAAATAAAGACACAACATACTCAAACCTATGGGACACTATGAAAGCAGTGCTAAGAGGAAAGTTCATAGCACTAAGTGCCCAATTAAAGAAAAAAAAACACACATTGGAGACTTAACAGCACACTTGAAAGCTCTAGAAAAAAAAGAAGCTGATTCACCCAGGAGGTCTAGAAGACTGGAAATAATCAAATTGAGGGCTGAAATCAACAAAATAGAAACACAGAAAACAATCCAAAGAATCAATGAATCAAAAAGCTGGTTCTTGGAGAAAATCAACAAGATCGACAAACCCCTATCCAAATTAATCAAACGACAGAGAGAGAACATGCAAATTAATAAGATCAGAAATGAAAAGGGGGACATAACCACAGACACAGAGGAAATTCAGAGAATCATTAGATCTTACTACGAAAATTTATATGCCACAAAGTTGGAAAATGTAAAAGAAATAGACATTTTTTTAGATAAGTACCATATACCAAAGTTGAACCAAGACCAGGTGAGCAATCTAAATAGACCTGTCAGTCGCGAAGAATTAGAAGCTGTTAACAAAAATCTCCCTACCAAAAAAAAGTCCAGGACCAGATGGTTTCAATGCAGAATTCTACCAGAACTTCCAGGAAGAGCTAATACCTATACTCCTTAATGTATTTCACAATATAGAAACAGAAGAATCATTGCCAAACTCTTTTTATGAAGCTACAGTTACTCTGATACCAAAACCACACAAAGACACAACCAAGAAAGAGAATTACAGACCAATCTCACTCATGAACATGGACGCAAAAATACTCAATAACCCTTTGTCTCCTGAGTCCTGGGAAGACCAGCTAGCCCTGTTACCCTGCTGAGCAGTTCTTCCCAGAGAGGTGAGTGGGTGCTCACCACTGCCCAGGAAGAGAGCACAGCCCCCCCCCAGCATCTGCAGCAGGGTCTTTGGTGTTCCAAGGGACCCCTCCCCTCCCCCCACTGCTGCGGGCCCTTTGTCTCCTGAGTCCTGGGAAGACCAGCTAGCCCTGTTGCCCTGCTGAGCAGTTCTTCCCAGAGAGGGCTGAGGAGCTCTATCCAGAGAGTGCTGTGAAGTCCTACCCAGAGAGTGCTGAGGAGTTCTATCCAAAAAGTGCTGAGGAGTTTCATCCAGAGTGGAAGAAATGGGCAGGCGCCAATGCAAGAATTCCTCCAACAACCTGAAAGGCAACATGACACCGCCAGAATCCAGGGAGCTCGAAACTAGAAGAATTGAACACCCTACGCCAGAAGAAATAGAAGAAATTGACTCTAAGCGCTTCTTTATGAAAATAATAGAGGAAATTAAACAGGAGGTGAAAATCTGCCGTAAAGAAATGGAAGATAAGTATAACAAAAAAATTGAGGAAATGAGTAAAGAAATGGATGAGAAATATACCAAAAAGTTTGAAGAAATGAGTAAATCCATAAATGAAATTCTGGGAAACCAAGAAAAAACAATCAAACAGGTAATAGAAACAGTTCAAGATTTGAAAACTGAAATGGAGTCAATGAAGAAATCACAAACCGAGGGCCGGCTGGCTATGGAAAATCTGGGTAAACGAACAGAGACTTCAGAAACAAGCTTAACCAATAGAATACAAGAGATAGAAGAAAGAATCTCAGACTCTGAGGACACCATAGAGAAATTAAACACTCTGTCCAAAGAAAACAGCAAATCCAACAAATTCTCATCACAAAACATTCAGGAACTGTGGGACACAATAAAAAAACCAAATCTAAGAATAATAGGAGTAGAAGAAGGAGAAGAATTGCATTTCAAAGGTCCAGAAAATATACTCAACAAAATTATAGAAGAAAACTTTCCCATCCTAAAGAACGATATTCCTATGAAGGTTCAAGAAGCATACAGAACACCGAATAGACTGGATCAGAAAAAAACATCCCCTCGTCATATAGTAATCAAAACACAAAGCATTCAGACTAAAGAAAGGATATTGAAAGCTGCAAAGGAAAAAGGTCAAGTAACTTATAAAGGTAAACCTATCAGACTTACACCAGACTTCTCTATGGAAACCATGAAAGCCAGAAGGTCCTGGGTAGAGGTACTGCAGAAACTAAGAGACAATGGATGCAAACCCAGACTACTTTACCCAGCCAAGCTATTGTTCACTATCAACGGAGAAAACAAAATATTCCAGGATAAAAACAAATTTAAACAATACGTAGCTACTAATCCAGCCTTACAGAGAATACTAGAAGGAAAATCACAACCCAAGGAATCCAACATTCCCAACACTGCCTACATTAACTCAGACATTTAGCGACCCTCCACAAGCACAACTCAAAGAAGGAAAACACATACACGCTACTACCCAAAAAAATGACCGGAGTCATCGATCACTGGTCATTAATATCACTTAATATCAATGGTCTCAACTCACCTATAAAGAGGCACAGACTTAGAGATTGGATACGAAAACAGGATCCAACATTCTGCTGTTTACAAGAAACACACCTCAACCACAAAGACAGACACCTACTCAGAGTAAAGGGTTGGGAAAAGGTTTTCCAAGCAAATGGACCTAAGAAACAAGCGGGTGTGGCCATTCTAATATCTAACAAAATCGACTTCAAACTAAAATCAATCAGAAGAGATGGAGATGGACATTTCATACTCATAACAGGAACAATTCATCAGGAAGAAGTCTCAATCTTGAATATCTATGCCCCTAATATAAAGGCACCCACATATGTAAAAGAAACTCTTCTAGAACTCAAGGCAGTCATCAAACCACACACACTAATAGTAGGAGACTTCAACACTCCTCTCTCACCAATGGACAGGTCAATCAGACAGAAACCTAACAGAGAAATAAGAGATTTACTGGAGGTACTGAATCAAATGGACTTAACAGACATCTATAGAACACTCCACCCAAATAGGAAAGAGTATACCTTCTTCTCTGCAGCTCATGGAACCTTCTCGAAAATTGACCACATACTTGGTAACAAAGCAAACTTCCACAGATACAAAAAAATATTAGTGACCACCTGTGTCTTGTCAGATCACCATGGATTAAAATTAGAATTCAACAACAATGGTACCCCCATGAAGCCAACAAACTCATGGAAGTTGAACAGTCAACTACTAAATCACCCCTGGGTCAAGGAAGAAATAAAGAAAGAAATTAAAGTCTTCCTTGAATATAATGAAAACAAAGACACAACGTATTCAAACCTATGGGACACAATGAAAACAGTGCTAAGAGGAAAGTTCATAGCACTAAGTGCCCACCTAAAGAAAACAGAGAAAGCACACATTGGAGACTTAACAACACACTTGAAAGCTCTAGAAAAAAAAGAAGCTGATTTACCCAGGAGGAGTAGAAGACTGGAAATAATCAAACTGAGGGCTGAAATCAACAAAATAGAAACACAGAAAACAATTCAAAGAATCAATGAAGCAAAAAGCTGGTTCTTGGAGAAAATTAACAAGATTGACAAACCCCTATCCAAACTAATCAAACGGCAGAGAGAGAACTTGCAAATTAATAGGATCAGAAATGAAAAGGGGGACATAACCACAGACACAGAGGAAATACAGAGAATCATTAGATCTTACTACGAAAGTTTATATGCCACAAAGTTGGAAAATGTAAAAGAAATGGACATTTTTTTAGATAAGTACCATATACCAAAGTTGAACCAAGACCAGGTGAACAATCTAAATAGACCTGTTAGTCGCGAAGAATTAGAAGCTGTTATCAAAAATCTCCCTACCAAAAAAAGCCCAGGACCAGATGGTTTCAATGCAGAATTCTACCAGAACTTCCAGGAAGAGCTAATACCTATACTCCTTAATGTATTCCACAATATAGAAAAAGAAAAGTCACTGCCAAACTCCTTTTATGAAGCTACAGTCACCCTAATACCAAAACCACACAAAGACACAACCAAGAAAGATAATTACAGGCCAATCTCACTCATGAACATCGATGCGAAAATTCTCAATAAAATACTGGCAAACCGAATCCAAGAACACATTAGAAAAATCATCCATTATGATCAAGTAGGCTTCATCCCAGAGATGCAGGGATGGTTCAACATACGCAAATCTATCAATGTAATCCATCATATAAATAAACGGAAAGAAAAAAATCATATGATCATTTCATTGGATGCTGAAAAAGCGTTTGACAAAATTCAACACCCTTTTATGATAAAGGTGTTGGAGAGACTGGGGATACAAGGATCATACCTAAATATAATAAAAGCAATATACAGCAAGCCGACAGCTAACATCAAATTGAATGGAGAGAAACTCAAAGCCTTTCCACTAAAATCAGGAACACGACAAGACTGTCCACTCTCTCCATACCTCTTCAATATAGTGCTTGAAGTTCTAGCAATAGCAATAAGACAACATAAGGGGATCAAGGGGATTCGAATTGGAAAGGATGAAGTGAAACTTTCGTTATTTGCAGACGATATGATAGTGTACATAAGCGACCCCAAAAACTCTACCAAAGAACTCCTACAGCTGATAAACACCTTTAGTAACGTGGCAGGATACAAGATCAACTCCAAAAAATCAGTGGCACTCCTATACACAAAGGATAAAGAAACGGAGAGGGAAATCAGAGAAACATCACCTTTCACGATAGCCACAAACACCATAAAATATCTTGGGGTTACTCTAACCAAGGATGTGAAAGACCTATTTGACAAGAACTTTAAGCCTTTGAAAAGAGAAATTGAGGAGGATACCAGAAAATGGAAAGACCTCCCCTGCTCTTGGATTGGGAGAATCAACATAGTAAAAATGGCAATTCTACCAAAAGCAATCTATAGATTCAATGCAATCCCCATCAAAATCCCATCAAACTTCTTCACAGACCTTGAGAGAACAATAATTAAGTTTATATGGAAAAACAAAAAACCCAGGATAGCCAAAACAATCTTATACAATAAAGGAACTTCTGGAGGCATTACTATCCCTGACTTCAAACTCTATTACAGAGCTACAGTATTGAAAACAGCTTGGTATTGGCATAAGAACAGAGAAGTCGACCTATGGAATCGAATAGAAGACCCAGATACTAACCCTCAAACCTACGAACACCTAATTTTTGACAAGGGAGCTAAAGGTATACAATGGAAGAAGGAAAGCGTCTTTAACAAATGGTGCTGGCATAACTGGATGTCAACCTGTAGAAGAATGAAAATAGATCCATATCTATCACCTTGCACAAAACTCAAGTCCAAATGGATTAAAGACATCAACATCAATCTGTCCACTTTGAACCTGATAGAAGAGAAAGTGGGAAGTAGTCTACAAGATATAGGCACAGGAGGCCACTTCCTAAGTAGGACCCCAGCAGCACAGACAATAAGAGAAACAATGAATAAATGGGACCTGCTGAAACTGAGAAGCTTCTGTAAAGCAAAGGACACTGTCAGTAAGACAAAAAGGCTGCCTTCTGACTGGGAGAAGATCTTCACCAACCCCTCAACAGACAAAGGTCTGATCTCCAGAATATACAAAGAACTCAAGAAACTAGACACTTAAACTCTAATTAACCCAATTAAAAAATGGGGTACTGATCTGAACAGAGAATTCACAATAGATGAACTTCGAATGGCCAGAAGACACTTAAGGTCATGCTCAACCTCCTTAGCGATCAGGGAAATGCAAATCAAAACCACTTTGAGATACCATCTTACACCTGTCAGAATAGCTAAAGTTAAAAACACCAATGATAACCTATGCTGGAGGGGATGTGGAATGAGGGGAACACTCATCCATTGTTGGTGGGAATGCAAACTTGTGCAGCCACTTTGGAAATCAGTGTGGAGGTTTCTCAGGAAACTGGGAGTCAACCTCCCTCAGGACCCAGCAATTCCTCTCTTGGGAATATACCCTAGAGATGCCCAAACATACTACAAAAGCGTTTGTTCAACTATGTTCATAGCAGCACTATTTGTAATAGCCAGAACCTGGAAACAGCCTAGGTGCCCCTCAATAGAAGAATGGTTTAAAAAGGTGTGGAACATATACACATTAGATTTTTACTCAGCGGTAAAAAATAATGACATCTTGAATTTTGCATGCAAATGGATGGACATAGAAAACGCTTTACTGAGTGAGGTAAGCCAGACCCAAAAAGAGGAACACGGTATGTATTCACTCATAAGTGGATTCTAACCATAATTAAAGGTCTTTGAGCCTATTATTCGTGATCCTAGAGAAGCTAAATAAGAAGACGAACCTGATGAAGATTATTTACCTATCCGCCAGGAGGTAGGAAATAGTCAAGAGTCCCAGGTAACCTTGGGTGCATGGGGGGGGGTGGGAGGGTTGATGGAAGGGGAGAGGGTTAGAGAGAAGGGAGTAGGGGAGGAATGGAGAAAGCTCGGTTGACCGGGATGGGGGGAAGGGAGGAAGGATGAATGTGGGATCAGGGAAGAATATATTTCAACTAAGGGAGTCATATTAGAGTTTACACGAAACTTGATTATATATGGGATCCCAGATCCAAGGAGAGATCCCCAGATTGTTCTCTGGACAGAGGAGGGGGTGCCTGAACCGGCCTTGGCCCGTGACCATACTGATGAATATTTTGCTTATCACCATAGATCCCTCATCTGGCGTTGGATGACGATACAGATGGAGGCCCGCGTTGGAGCACCGAACTGAGCCCCCTAAGATCCAAACGAGGAGCAAAAGGAGGAAGAAAATGACGAAGGACTGCGAGGGATACTATCACCCACTGATACAAGGGGTCGGATCTAATGAGAGTTTGCCAAGGCCACATGGACCGTGACTGAACGAGCATGTGATCCAACCAGATTCTCTGAATGTGGCCGGATTTTCTGAATGTGGCTGGCCTGCAGTCTTTCCGAGAAGCCATTGACAATGACACTGGGACTGGTTTCCTCTGCATATACTGGATTTTTGGGATCCAGTCTGTTTGGATGCTCACCTTCCTGGACCTGGAGTGAGGGGGGAGGAACTTGGACTTCCCACAGGGCAGGAGACCCTGACTTCCCTAGGGGACAAAGAGGGAGGAGGAGAGGGAGGGGGGAGTGGGAGGGCGTTAGGAGGAGGGGCGTAAATGGAAACTTTTTATAATTTAATAAAATTAAAAAAAAAACAAAACAAAAAAAATACACATATTAATTGAATGATGCGTAATATTTCAATAAATATTTAGTTGTATGATGTTTAAATCAAGTTAAACATAACAGTTCCATTAAACATTTAGCACTTACTTATTGCCTAAACAATTTAATCTTTTCATTTAGCTTTTTGAAATATATTATATATTAATTTTTATATTCAGTCACTTTCTTTCCCAAAAACATAAATGATAGTTAGCTCTTAGAACCACTTCTGCTGCTTTACCTCCAGTATCTAGAAACTGACATTATAGTCCAAATTCCATCATATCACCTATTTATATCGTGATATAAGTGCAGACATATGGTGTACTTGAAGGTTTGTAATTGCATAAAACTGAAAAAGTCTTTGAGTATTCACATTTAAGATACTAAACTCTGGAAACTAAAAACAAGGTTTAATGCTGATGTTTCTCCTTTTCTTTCAATAAATACATAAGAATATTTTTGCAAAAAAAATACTCAATAAAATACTGGCAAACCGAATCCAAGAATACATTAGAAAAATAATCCATTATGATCAAGTGGGCTTCATCCCAGAGATGCAGGGTTGGTTCAACATACAAAAATCTATCAATGTAATCCATCATATAAATAAACTGAAAGAAAAAAACCATATGATCATTTCATTGGATGCTGAAAAAGCATTTGACAAAATTCAGCACCCCTTTATGATAAGGGTGTTGGAGAGATTCGGTTTATGAGGATCATACCTAAATATAATAAAAGCAATATATAGCAAGCCGACAGCTAACATCAAATTGAATGGAGAGAAACTCAAAGCCATTCCACTAAAATCAGGAACACGACAAGGCTGTCCACTCTCTCCATACCTCTTCAATATAGTGCTTGAAGTTCTAGCAATAGCAATAAGACAACATAAGAGGATCAAGGGGATTCGAATTGGAAAGGATGAAGTTAAACTTCCGTTATTTGCAGATGATATGATAGTGTACATAAGCGACCCCAAAAACTCTACCAAAGAACTCCTACAGTTGATAAACACCTTTAGTAATGTGGCACGATACAAGATCAAGTCCAAAAAATCGGTTGCCCTCCTATACACAAAGGATAAAGAAGCAGAGGGGGAAATCAGAGAAACATCACCTTTCACGATAGCCACAAATAGTATAAAATATCTTGGGGTTACTCTAACCAAGGAAGTGAAAGACCTATTTGACAAGAACTTTAAGTTCTTGAAGAAAGAAATTGAGGAGGATACCAGAAAATGGAAAGACCTCCCCTGCTCTTGGATTGGGAGAATCAAGATAGTAAAAATCGCAATTCTACCAAAAGCAATCTATACATTCAATGCAATTCCCATCAAAATCCCACCAAACTTCTTCACAGACCTTGAGAGAACAATAATCAACTTTATATGGCAAAACAAAAAACCCAGGATAACCAAAACAATCTTATACAATAAAGGAACTACTGGAGGCATTACCATCCCTGACTTCAAACTCTATTACAGAGCAACAGTGTTGAAAACAGCTTGGTATTGGCATAAAAACAGAGAAGTCGACCTATGGAATCGAATAGAAGACCCGGATATTAACACACAAACCTATGAACACCTAATTTTCGACAAGGGAGCTAAAGGTATACAGTGGAAGAAGGAAAGCATCTTTAGCAATTGGTGCTGGCACAACTGGATGTCTTGTTCCTGATTTTAGTGAAATGGCTTTGAGTTTCTCTCCATTTAATTTGATATTACCTGTTGGCTTGCTGTATATTGCTTTTATTATATTTATGTATGTTCCTTGTATCCCTAACCTCTCCAAGACCTTTGTCATAAAGGGGTGTTGAATTTTGTCAAATGCTTTTTCAGCATCTAATGAAATGATCATGTTTTTTTCTTTCAGTTTATTTATATGATGGATTACATTGATAGATTTTTGTATGTTGAACCAGCCCTGCATCTCTGGGATAAAGCCTACTTGATTGTAACGGATAATTTTTTTGATGTGTTCTTGGATTCGGTTTGCCAGTATTTTATTGAGAAATTTTGCATTGATGTTCATGAGTAAGATTGGTTTGCAATTCTCTTCCTTGGTTGAGTCTTTGTGTGGTTTTGGAATCAGGGTAACTGTGGCTTCATAAAAAGAGTTTGGCAATGACTCTTCTATTTCTGTTTTGTGAAATACATTAAGTAGTATAGGTATTAGCTCTTCCTGGAAGTTCTGGTAGAATTCTGCATTGAAACCATCTGGTCCTGGGCTTTTTTTGGTAGGGAGATTTTTGATAACAGCCTCTAATTCTTCGCGACTAACAGGTCTATTTAGATTGTTCACCTGGTCTTGGTTCAACTTTGGTATATGGTACTTATCTAAAAATATGTCCATTTCTTTTACATTTTCCTATTTTGTGGCATACAGGCTTTTGTAGTAAGACCAAATGATTCTCTGAATTTCCTCAGTGCCTGTGGTTATGTCCCCCGTTTCATTTCTGATCTTGTTCATTTTCGTGTTCTCTCTCTGCCGTTTGATTAGTTTGGATAGGGGTTTGTTGATCTTGTTGATTTTCTCCAAGAACCAGCTTTTTGTTTCATTGATTCTTTGTATTGTTTTCTGTGTTTCTATATTGTTCATTTCAGCCCTCAGTTTGATTATTTCCAGTCTTCTACTCCTCCTGGGTGAATCTGCTTCTTTTTTTTTCTAGAGCTTTTAGGTGTGCTGTTAAGTCTCCAATGTGTGCTTTCTCCATTTTCTTTAATTGGGCACTTAGAGCTATGAACTTTCCTCTTAGCACTGCTTTCATAGTGTCCCATAGGTTTGAGTATGTTGTGTCTTTATTTTCATTAAATTCAAGGAAGACTTTAATTTCTTTTTTTACTTCTTCCTTGACCCAGGGGTGATTCAGTAGTTGACTGTTCAACTTCCATGAGTTTGTTGGCTTCCTGGGGGTAGCATTGTTGTTGAATTCTACCTTAAATCCATGGTGATTTGACAGGACACAGGTGGTTACTAATATTTTTTTGTATCTGTGGAAGTTTTCTTTGTTACTGAGTATGTGGTCAATTTTCAAGAAGGTTCCTTGAGCTGCAGAGAAGAAGGTATATTCTTTCCTATTTGGGTGGAATGTTCCATAGATGTCTGTTAAGTCCATTTGATTCAATACCTCCAATAATTCTCTTATTTCTCTGCTAGGTTTCTGTCTGATTGTCCTGTCCATTGGTGAGAGAGGAGTGTTGAAGTCTCCTACTATTAGTGTGTGTGGTTTGATGACTACATTGAGTTCTAGAAGTGTTTCTTTTACATAAGTGGGTGTCTTTATATTAGGGGCATAGATATTCAGGATTGAGACTTCCTCCTGATGAATTGTTCCTGTTATGAGTATGCAATGTCCATCTCCATCTCTTCTGATTGATTTTAGTTTGATGTCACTTGTTAGATATTAGAATGGCCACACCTGCTTGTTTCTTAGGTCTGCTTGCTTGGAAAACCTTTTACCAACCCTTTACTCTTAGTAGGTGTCTGTCTTTGTGGTTGAGGTGTGTTTCTTGTAAACAGCAGAATGTTGGATCCTGCTTTCGTATCAAATCTCTAAGTCTGTGCCTTTTTATAGGTGAATTGAGTCCATTAATATTAAGTGATATTAATGTCCAGTGGTTGTTGACTCCAGTCATTTTTTGGGGGGTAGTAGAGTGTATGTGTTTTCCTTCTTTGAGTTGTGCTTGTGAAGGATCGCTAGATGTCTGAGTTATTGTAGGCAGTGTTGGCAGTGTTGGATTCCTTGGGTTGTGATTTTCCTTCTAATATTCTCTGTAAGGCTGGATTTGTAGCTACGTATTGTTTAAATTTGTTTTTATCCTGGAATATTTTGTTTTCTGCATTGATAGGAACAATAGCTTGGCTGGGTATAGTAGTCTGGGCTTGCATCCATGGTCTCTTCGTTTTTACAGTACCTCTATCCAGGACCTTCTGGCTTTCATGGTTTCCACAGAGAAGTCCGGTGTAAGTCTGATAGGTTTACCTTTATAAGTTACTTGACCTTTTTCCTTTACAGTTCTTAATATCCTTTCTTTAATCTGAATGCTTTGTGTTTTGATTATTATATGGTAAGGGGATGTTTTTTTCTGATCCAGTCTATTTGGTGTTCTGTATGCTTCTTGAACCTTCATAGGAATATCGTTCTTTAGGTTGGGAAAGTTTTCTTCTATAATTTTGTTGAATATATTTTCTGGACCTTGGTCTGCAATTCTTCTCCTTCTTCTACCCCTATTCTTCTTAGATTTGGTTTTTTTTATTATGTCCCAGATTTCCTGAATGCTTTGTGATGAGAATTTGTTGGATTTGCTGTTTTCTTTGATCAGAGCATTTATTTTCTCTATGGTATCTTCAGACTCTGAGATTCATCCCAGAGATGCAGGGCTGGTTCAACATACAAAATTCAGCAGGAAGCAGTCATGAGAGACCTTATGATGCCCCATTACCACCCATTAAAGACCCCAAACTCCCCAGAATTTTATAATAAACAACAAGGTGGAATGTTATGATTTCAGCCATAATAAGGCTGACAGTTCTGGGTTCTTGGGCCATGCATGTGCCAACAAGCCTTCAGGCAGAAGTGCCTAATGGCCCCAGGGATGTTAAAGGGCACTGCGTGACCCACGTGTGGTTTGGTCGCATCATCCACATATGACTCAGATAAGCCCTTGCACGCGAGCCCCCATCTGTGTATGTCGTAGTCACATCAACCTCTTGTATGCATGTGCTGGGCAGCTTTTAAAAACTGGATGTTCTCTCTCTCTCTCTCTCTCTCTCTCTCTCTCTCTCTCTCTCTCTCTGCACACTGACCTCCCCAGGCCTGTACATGCCCCCTCTAATAAATTCCCAAGAGGTGTTTTGTTGTGTGTTTCATGTTTCCTTCTCACTCTCACCAGGTAATTTTATTAATAGTTTTAGAAATGCCAGTGCCAGGTGGTAGTCACCAGAAGTACCAACTACAGTGAAATGGAGCATGCTGAGATCTAAAAGACAGCCTATGTATACACTGTCGAGGGTGGGACCAAAGAAATGCTTTATTTTTGATATTCTTTTTTCTAATATTTACATTTTTATTTTGTTTTTATGGGAGTGGGGCACACATACCACAGTACACATGTGGTGATCATAGGTCACTCATATCTCTCCTTCCTCCATGTGGATCTCAGGGATTGAACTCAGGACATTGGGCTTGGCAACAGGTGCCTTTACCAGCTAAGTCATCCTGACTAACCTATTTTTGATATTCTTGATATTGCAGGAAGACATTTAAGAGATTTTATTTTTTTAGAAAAAAACTTAGAATAAACTTATAAGGCTGTGAGACATCTGTGCTATAAAATGTTTTATATTGTCAAGAACCATAAGCACCAAAAGCTAACCAGAAGCAGAAATGTTCATTTCTTGTGATGCAGAAGACAATGACCTAAGCAGTTTGATAGAGGGCTTGGAACAGTGTCCAAGCCTACGAATGTCAACCTTTTGGAGGTTGTACGGGTGTAGTCTGGGACCTCCCACATGTCAGATGTTTGAATTGAGATTCACAACATAGGCAAAACTGCAGTTGTAAAATAACGGTGGGGAAAATTCTGTAATGGGAGGATCACAGTAACATGAAAAACTATATTAAAAGGTAAAAGCATTAAAATATTACTTAATGGTTTAAATATATATTTCCTTGTTCAAGGTCTATTCAGGCTTAAAAATGTATGTTTAGCTTTTTCATCTTTGCTAACTTGGTTGGGTTTAAGCTATTTGAATAAACTGAGTCATAAATTTTTATATTGATACTAAGAGGTTTGGACCTCCTATTCTGGGGAAAGAATGTTGTTTCTGTGTCAATCACTCTCGAGTAATTAGATTCAATGGCCTTGTTAATAATAGAGAACAGACCATTCAGGGAAACTGGATAAAACTTGCTCAGCTGGTCTCCCTGGTTAACTACCTTGCTTCCAACTCTAATGGCCCCTAATGATCTGGCTTCTTCTTATCAACAGACTGATGGCTTTTGTTCAAGAATGGGTCAATACTGTTCTACTGATGGTATTGAGGTTCCAGTATCATCCCTTTGAGCTCCTGGACAGTCAGGACCCATGATTGAGTCCTATCATCGGAACTCATGAAGAGGGAAAATGTAGGGCCCAGGGCAGCTTTCCCAGGGCAACTTGGTACACACCTGCCAAGATGGGTTCTGTAGATCAGCAGGAAGGTAGCCTTGAGTTTCAGTTTGCCCTAGGGCAATGCTAGATCTTAGACTCCCTCTTGTTCTCATTTCACCCTGGGGCCTATTTCTTGCCTTTGCAAGAGGCAGCATTAACAGCTAGATACAAATTTGTTCTGTGTTTACCCTCAGAATGACTAATTCAGTTTCTTTATTAGCTTTAATTCAAAATCATTACAGAGTGTGACGTTCTAGTCTTGTAAAAGCTGCTAACTTATTATCAACTGTTAGAAAATACAAATAAGTCAGTCATCTTTAAAGTACTGATATAATTAGTTAGAGAAATCTAACTCAAAAAATAAGATCGAGGGTGATAGAAAAAAATGTCCAGCAGGGGGTGGTGGCATGTGCCTTTAATCCCAGCACTAGGGAGGCAAAGGCAGGCAGATCTTGGTGAATTAGAGGCCAGCCTGATCTTCAGGGCAAGTATTAGGACAGTCAGGGGTACACAGAGGCCTTGGCTTGAAAAAACAAAACAAACAAAGAAAAATGACTTCTATACAGATATGCGTGATATAGGAGAGTCATCTGTCTATGTGTTACTTTCATTGGTTAATAAAGAAATTGCCTTGGCTTTTGATAGGACAGCAGCTTAGATAGGTGGAGTAGACAGAACAGAATGCTGGGAGAAAGAAAGCAAAGTCAGGCAGTCGTCATGAAGCTCCGGCCCCAGATGGACATAGGTTAGGATCTTCCTGGTAAGCCACCACCTCGTGGTACTACACAGGTTATTAGAAATGGATAATCAATATGTAAGAGTTAGCCAATAAGAGGCTACAGATAATGGGCCAGGCAGTGTTTAAATGAATACAGTTTCCATGTAATTATTTTAGGTAAAGCTAGCCGGGCGGGCGCTGGGAAGCGGCCCACCGTTCCTTTTACATATGTGTGGGTGCATGCATCTGTATACACACACACACACACACACACACACACACACACACACACACACACCAGCCCACACACACAAATAGAAAGAGAAAAACAATTATATGACTTAGCTCAGAGAACAAGCTGTACCCAAAATCACAGAGAAATTAAGTATTTAGAAGGGTGAGCACATTCCCAAGCCTGAGAGGTAACACAGCTAAAAGGAAGCCCTGGAATCACAAGGAAGGCCATAATTTGGAGGCCATTACAGCTGTAAGCAAGGGCACAGTGAAACAATGAACCAGGCCGAGGTATTGTTGGGTTTATTGCAAATATGAAAGTGCAGGGTGGCAGATGGCAGAGAACAGCCAGAGGCATTTGGGGGAGTCAAAAGCTGCCAGGCTACCTCTTGGGAGCAGAGAGGCCAGCAAAGAGCTGGGGAAAGCCTCACTGTAGGCAGAGAGGTGTGCAAGCTAAATAGCCTGGAACTTTAGGGGCAAGAAGAGCTAGGAGGGCCGCCTAGCTGAGGGTCGAGTATAAGCCTGAGCTGAGCCCAGCCTGTCCTTTAGGACACTCTCAGTGGCCCTGCCATTTTGGGGGCTTGGGACCTTGCAGTGGCACACTGTTTCTGCTTCCCAATGTGGAAATTTCTGTCCTTCCTGAGAAAAGCTTCACCTCACCACATTTCCTGGTTTTTCCCTAAGCAGGCTATCAAATTTGAAAACTCCAAATGCCTAAGGAACTCTATAAACATCATTTCAGTTTGTTTGCCCTCATTTCCTAAGATTGAATTCAGGTTCCTGATCGTGTTAATTAGGGACACTATTGTTGAGCTGTACACCCAGCCCACAGACCCCATTAATCTACTGAAGGTAAAGTGTGACTCCACCCATTTCACAATCTAAAGGTGCTTCAGAAAATAGTGGCCTGAAACCAGGATGACCACCTCAGAGAAGACATCAAACTCAAACATGCATCTCCTGTTTTCTGGGGCTCTGTAGCATTTCTGACTGTGCTGAGCAGCTGGAGGCCACGTGCAGGGGAGGACAGAGGCCCAGAAATCTCTAAAAGGAGCGGCATTGCTCTCCCTTTCACGCTTAGTGTGGGCCCCCAACTTGGAGTCTCTGGATTCAGCTCTCTGACCTCTATTCCAAGTTATTCTGCAAATAAGACAAGGCAATAAACATAACTCTATTTGAGACATGGGGGTTATCGGATTTTCCTTATGAATTTGTGAATAAATTGAGGTTCTGAGAAATTGGGACTTCCAGATGGTCTAGTCACTTCTCTTTCATGTTGCTCTTTTCAGCTCTTTTCTTTTTAAATGATAATTGGGTACTAGTGAGAGGTAATGAGAAATTTTCTGAATCCTGCATGCTATTAAAATAAATCAGCACCAGTCATTGTATACAGCAGCAGAATAACATACATTGTATGTTTTAAGTCTCCTTATTACAGGAAGCATAAACCTGACAGTACTAAGAAATAATTAGAAACCTTAGGTTCCATAATCCCAAATGGAAACATAAACTCACACAGCATAGGAAATAAAGGATTTTAGCATGGCATAAATCCTACACCATATACATAAAAAATAATATGCATATACATATAAAACAATAGCAGTCACTCTCACAAGGCTGCACTGTTATCATTCAAGAAGCAGGTGATCCAAGGCTGTGGCAGGT
The DNA here is from genome assembly GCF_982192425.1 of Myodes glareolus. Taxonomy (NCBI): domain Eukaryota; kingdom Metazoa; phylum Chordata; class Mammalia; order Rodentia; family Cricetidae; genus Myodes; species Myodes glareolus. The sequence goes on along the minus strand of NC_142048.1, from coordinate 4,842,628 downwards.
GGAAGACAGACAGATAAGCCATGCAGAGAGAGTTTGAGCATAGAGTTTGAGCATAGTGGGTATTGGGAACAGTATGAGTAAGGAGTTGTGGAGGAAGAGGGAGAAGTGGAGACAGAAGAGAAGAAAGAGAAAGAAAGGGAAGGGAGAGTGGCCAAAGCTGCCTCTCCAGAAGAAGGGCAGACAGAGAGAGGAGAGCTGGAGAGGAGGGAGATTGGGAGTGGACCAGGCTTGTCTCTTAAAGGGACAGGGTATCCAGGTGACAGACCAGGACAGCAGGTTTACTTTTACAAGTGAGTAGTGTAGTAGCCTGTAATGAGTGCCTCAGTGTTCACATCCACGTTTCACCCCTTGACACAGGGTTGAGGAGCTACTGAGTATGGAAACGTGATAATGAGGATGCCTTTGTGACTTTAAGACAATGACTTTCCTCACAAGAGATACACTTTCCAGATTCCCTGTTACCTGTAATCATTCATGGTCCTTAACAGTTCTTCTTCCCATTTGGTAAACATTCCAAGGTTCACAACCTATTTTTCTCATAAACTATGACAGTATTTGTAGCAGTTTAATTTTTAATGTGAATATATACATAAATGCTTAGATAAACCTAGCATGGTTTTGTATATTTCTATTTATGTGATGGTATGTAAAGAATGCTTGAAAATGACAGGAAACGCATACTCAGCAACCAAATGAGGGTAAGACACCCTGTCTCTGTCTTGGGATTGTTGTTCTTATAACTTTCTTATACATATTGCCCAACTGAGTCTGTGGCTTGAACCTGGACAGTCCCTCAGTCTGGTTTTATTGGGGTTTTTTTTGTTTTTTTACTTTCAGCTTCTACCCTTTGAGGATGTAGAGCTTTCTGAAAGTAGGGACTGGTTGGAGGAAGCACATCACTAGGAGCAGACCTGCAATTGAGGATTATATCCACTTATTTCCTGCCAGTAGCTTCTTGTCTGCCAGTTACTGTGTGGTTTGAATAAGAATGGCCCACATAGGCTCATATTTTTGAATGCTTAGTCACCAGGGAGTGGAACTGTGAAAGGATTAGGAAGTATGGGCTTAGATTTTTCAAAAGCTCACAGCAAGCCCAGTTCACTCTTGACCTGCAGATCATGATGTAGCTTTTAGCCACTGTTCTTGAACCATGCAAGCCACCATGTTCCCCATGATAACTGACTAACCCTCTGAAACTGAGCAAACCCCCAGTTAAATTTTTTCTAAGAGTTGCCTTAGTCATGGTGCCTCTTCATGGGAGTAGAACAATATGGAAGGTAGTTACATATCACTGTAAGATCTCATGACTTCTGTGGTCATCATGCCTTCCTCATATTAATGGACTGAGAACATAAGTTAGGAAATATCCTTTGCTAAGTTGTTCTGCCATCTGTTTGATCACAGCAATACAAAAGTAACTAATACAAATGCCAGGAGAGTTAAGCAGTACATGTGTACTGGGAACAGGTGAATTGCACATTTGAACTGAGGCAAGAATGATCATTGGCTCAGGATGGTCTTGCTCATGTGAAGATGCTGGGGATAAAATACACTAGTAGAAAATATCTTCGCTTTTCAAAAGGATGAGCTCAGTCTGAAGTCGAGCTATTTAAGAATAGTCTCTGATGATGCTAAGTGTGTAGTAGCAAGTAGCACAGTAAGTCAGCACCAGTTCAGAAGCACAGAAATGGATGCCATTCCATATAGTCTACAGTATTTGGTGAACTATATATATTCAACATATTATAAAACCATTGTTTTAGGTGATTTTGTTTAACTATAGACTAATAAAAATGATCTGAACATACTGAAGCTAGACTCAGCTTTGAAGTTTAGTAACGTGTATCAAATGTATTTTCAACCTATAATATACTTATTTAAGCTTGGATTTTTGGAAACATACCACCAAAGTAGAACAATTGTATTTACTGAAGAACAATGTTTTGTACAAAATACTATGCCTAAACAATAAACAGTAAGTTAAAACAAAACATGGATCTAGAAGATTGAGGTGACTCACAACAAGGCCAAATCTTATGATAAAAGTCACACAAATTCAGAGGTAGATGTCCCTCAGTGATTCAAATGAACAAAAACTAAAAAATTCTGTGCAAGTCTTTAAACTTGGAGAAACTGTATTTTTAAAACATGTAAAAGAACCGCACCTACCCTTATTAATTGTACTGAGTTCTAAAGGCTTAGGTTTCCTTTTATTCCGTTACTGCAGCCTTCCTGGTAAGAAATACTAATTATCAAAGACATAATTGTATTCACACCTACAGTGTAGCCAGGCATGTGTATACATGTCTAGTAGAAATGCAGTATGGGGGGACATTTTATGTTTAGTATCAAGTGATTCCTCTAAAACAAACAAATCCTTCAGAAATTTAAGACTAACTTTTAAGCATCGTGTAATGACTCAGGTGTATTATCCTTAAAATAGTGTGTAACATGAGGGCCGGCTTGTTGGGATATCTGTTCCCGCATAGTCCACAGCCGGCATATCCCAAAGAAATCACACAGATTCCTTAAGATTATAAACTGATTGGCCCATTAGGTCAGGCTTATAAGCTCCTATAACTTATGTTACCCCATTATCCTTATCTACATTAGCCACACGGCTCAGTACCTTTCTCAACTGTCAGCTTACATGCTGCCTCTTCAGTGGTCTGCGCAGGAGTGGCAGAGGGAGCATCCTGCTTCCCAGAATACTCCCAGTCTCTTTGCTCCACCTCTACTTCCTGTCTAGCTTTCCCACCTATACTGCCTGCCTGGCCAATCAGCATTTTATTAAAATACATGATTGACAGAATACAGACAATTCTCCAGCACCATTTTCCTCTTTTTTTTAAAAAAAAAAAAAAAAAAAAAACAATGGAAAATGCCCATAGTCCATTTCTTGGGAATGTGGGCATAGTATTTCAGGTTACTTCCTGCTGGTTGGGGGTGCTGATAATTTTATGGGGACCTAAAGAAAATTTAGAGTTATAGTTAAGTCGTGACTGGAGTATCCTGTGAGTCTTTATCATCTCAGGCAGCAGTCTTGAATTTGTTCTGGATGTAGAATTCAAACATCTGGGCCATCTGTTTTTACCGGAGATTGCTCAGGTGGTCTCCCTTGGTCAAAGATGATTTTTATTAACTCTGAATAAATCCAGAGCCTCTCATTTTCTGTGGAAACAAAAGCAAAATCTCTTCTCCAAAGTAACATACCTTTTGACTTCAATTTTGAAGCCAAGGTATTTTCAAAATATCTATCTTGGATTAATTCAGCAGCATTCATAAACAAAAGTCTTTTAGCAGCTGTTGCTCCTTTCTCAGCATTTAAACAATTTAAAGAGAGCACAACAGCATACAGTATCAAGATTCTCTGTTTATTTTCCATCTTTACATGGCTTTATTTTAACCTCTATTTCTTTTATTATTTTTTTTACCTTTGGCTTTTTGAGACAGGTTCTCTGTATATATCTTTGTCCTGGAATAACTCTGTAGACCAGGCTGTCCTTGAACTCACAGAGATCCCTCTGTCTCTGCCTCCCCAGTGCTGTGCTCAAAGGTGTATGCTACCACACCTTGAACTCAGAGATCTGTCTGTCTCTGCCTCCCAGGCATTGGGATTAAAGGTGTGTGCTACCACACCTTGAAGTCACAGAGGTCAACTACCCCTGCCCCTTAAAGTCTCAGAGTTCAATTTACCTCTGCCTCCTAGTGTTGGGATTAAAGGTGTGTACCACCACACCCAACTACTCTCTCTTTTTTTTTTTACTTTAAGAACTTTAACTTTTAGCCTGCATATATTTTTAACACACTGTAAACCATTTAGAGGTTTTCTTCCTCTTTGAATCTCTCTTTACTGTATATCTCTCTTTTTCTGACCACATGAGCCTTTAATTTACTAAGTAATATGGAGAGCCGTGGCTTTGATGGCTGGATACAGCCCATTCCTTAGCTTTCCAGCCACCAGAGCTATTTTTATCGTCACAACTCCACAGTGTTTCAAGGTCCCTGCTAGCAAGAAAGCTGCAGCATTCTGTTCACAGACCACACTCAGTCAAACTGCCTGCCTGAAAGAGTCAGAGTTTGCCCTGGCAGGATGGCCCAGAAAGCCAGCACTTTAAAACAGCGCATCTTTTTTCCTGTTACAGCTGAAAAGCATTTGTTCAGCTTTTCATCAACACCGTTTAAGTGTTTCGCAGCAGGACCTCTTAAAGGAGCTACAATGTTTTGCAGCTAAAGCTGAGTCAGGAAGCATCTCTTAGATGAGAGCATTTGCTTGCCTCTAGCAAGCAAAGCAGACCCGAGAAATTGCTGCTACCAAGAAAACATGCTTTATTCTTTCCCAAGCTTTCTCAGGCTTTCTGTGGATGCAGTTATCCACATGGGCGCCATATGTAACATGAAGGTCAGCTTGTTGGGGTATCTGTCCCGCCCAGTACCCCACAGTCGGCAAGTTCCAAAGAAAATCACACGGAGTCTACATTAGGTTATAAACTGACTGGCCCATTAGGTCAGGCTTCTTATGAGCTCTTATAACTTATGTTACCCCAATAGTGAATTATAGGTCAACCTGAGTTCAGAGTAAGGTACTGTCTCAAAAAACAAACAGTTAAAAAGAAAAGTGATTTTAATGAGAAAACACATGATCACTTATAGTTTATGACCCAATTTAGAAGCATAACTCATTACATATTAGTTCACAAAAGGTAAGGACCCTGTAGTCTCTGGTAAAAAGGCACTTAACCTAGCATGTGTCTTTTGGTATGAGTAAAGTACAAAGGACAAAGTAAAAGTTACAACACAAGTCTGAAGTAAAATTAACACATGGATAAAGGTGACATTACTTTAAGCACAGGATAATAATTTGACATTAAGGGAAAATACTGGCATATATTCTACCTAATATATGATTATGGTAGGATATTTGCAGGTATCTTTTGATTTGATAATCTGAAAACTGACCAAAAAATAGTTGAGAACCCTAGTGTGCAAATTTTCAAGAAAACACATATTAAAATACAAAAACACAAAATGTAAAATTACATCTGACCTGAGAAGTAACCAACTGGACTGCACTGAGATGTTACGGTAAAATAGCACAACTATGCTCTGTCATTTCCAGAAACGACTAGATCACCAGGGCTTTCCCCTAGTCAAAGGAGTAACTGGGAGTGGTGAAACGGATGAGGTATGGCATAACTGGCAGAAGCAGGTCACTGAGAATGCGTGTCCTTCTTATATTTTCAACTGATCCCTTAAAATGCACACTATTTACTTCTGTGGGCACAATGATAGACACTCTTCTACTTAATGATTTCTCTGCCATAATGGACTATGAGTCAAAATAAGGAAAAGAATAGATAAGATACAGCATAAATATCAAAGAGTCAGGCATGGTGGTGCATGCCTTTAATACCAGCATTGGGGAGGCAGAGGCAGGTAGGTCTCTGAGTTAGATGCCAGCCTGGTCTAAACAGTGAGTTCTAGGACAGCCAGGGCGACACAGAGAAACCTTGTTCCAAAAAATAGAAACAAAAAAAAACCCTAAAACCCCAACAAAATAAAACAAGACAAAAAACATCAAAGAAGCTGCTACCTGATCTCAATAGAGAAATTCTACAAATAAACTTCATTTCAACAGTTCATTAATATTACTCTAAAATATATTAGGAACACATTGTGTTACATATGAATCCAATATGAAAATATACATGACTTGGCTAAAAAGAGACTACCTTTTAAATTCATGACTCACTGTTTAAAGAAACCTTAGAGATGAAGTCATCTGAAAATTTATTTACAGAATAAAAAATAGAAGTAAACATTCCAGAGACTTATTTTCTCAATTATTGACCAATTAATGCAATATTCTTTCTCAAAACTTATTCACAAGAATCTTAAAAAGATGGATGGAGATAGAGACAGAGACCCACATTGGAGCACTGGACTGAGTTCCCAAGGTCCAAATGAGGAGCTGAAGGAAGGAGAACATGAGCAAGGAAGTCAGGACCACGAGGGGTGCACCCACCGAGATGATGAGGCTGATCTAATGGGAGCTACCAAGGCCAGCTGGACTGGGACGGATGGAGCATGTGGTCAAACTGGACTCTCTGAACCTGGCTGACAAGAAGGGTTGACTGAGAAGCCAAGGACAATGGCATTGGGTTTTGATTCTACTGCATGTACTGGCTATGTGGGAGCCTAGTCTGTTTGGATGCTCACCTTCCTAGACCTGGATGGAGCGGGGAGGACCTTGGACTTCCCACAGGGCAGGGAACCCTGACTGCTCTTTGAACTGGAGAGGGAGGGGGAGGGGAAATGAGGGAAGGGAGAGGGAAGTGGGAGGAGGTGAAAATTTTTAATAAAAAAATAAAAATAAAAAAATCTTAAAAAAATTATGAATTCTAATACATAAGGAATTTTCACAAAATCCTGAAAATTGTTTCATCACCGATAACTTTGTTATACAAGTTTGGATACTGGGTAAATTTTCAGAGGTCCACCAACTGAAGACATCTGCACATCTATTTAAGATTTCTCACTATAGTATGAACTAGCATGTCTGTAAATACAGCCAACATGACTAAAGGCATTCCTTCAGACAACATGACACTGGTTCTCTGCTCTATGCATTGCCGTGTTAAGAATAATTTCCCATGTTCTACACTTAGGAATTCCTTCTAGTGTGAGTCTTCTCATGTATTTTAAGGGAGCTGGAACGAGTAAAGGCTTTCCCACATTGCTTGCAAATGTAAGGTTTCTCACCAGTGTGAATTTGTTCATGTCTTTGACAATCACTTAAAGTATAAAAGGATTTCCCACACTGTTTACATACAAAAGGTTTCTCTCCACTGTGAATCCTTTCATGACGTCGAAGGGAACTATGACCGGTAAAGGCTTTCACACATTGTTTACACTTATATGGTTTCTCTCCAGTGTGAATTCGTTCATGTATTCTAAACTTACTAAAAGAAATAAAACCCTTCCCACACTGCTCACATACATAGGGCTTTTCACCACTGTGAATCCTTTCATGATTTCGAAGGGCACTGGGATTAGTGAAAGCTTTCCCACAATTCTTACAGACATAGGGTTTCTCACCAGTATGAATTTGTTCATGTCTTTGACAACCACTCAAAGAAGAGAAACCTTTTCCACAATGCTTACATACGTAGGGTTTTTCCCCACTGTGAATTCTTTCATGTCTTCGAAGTGAACTATGATCAGTAAAGGCTTTACCACATACTTTACATACACAGAGTTTCTCCCCAGAATGAGTTGATTCATGTTTTCGGAAGTTACTGGAAGAAATAAAGCCTTTCCCACACTGCTTACATACATAGGGTTTTTCCCCACAGTGAATCCTTTCATGGCATCGAAGGGAGGTGTGCCGAGTGAAGGCTTTTCCACACTGCTTACATACATAGGGTTTTTCCCCACTATGAATCCTCTCATGGTATCGAAGGGAACTGTCAACACTAAAGACTTTCCCACACTGCTTACATTTATAGGGCTTCTCTCCAGTGTGAGTCCTTTCGTGTATTCGAAGGGTACTGGAAGAATTGAAACCTTTTCCACATTGCAAACATACATGGGGCTTCTCACCACTGTGAATCCTCTCGTGATATCGAAGAGAACTGAGAGTAGTAAAGGCTTTATCACACAGCTTGCATACATAGGGCTTTTCTCCAGTGTGACATCGTTTATGTGTCTGAATAGAATTGTAATAACTGAAGGCTTTCCCACACTGCTTACAGACATAGGGTTTCTCTCCAGTATGACATCGTTTATGTGTCTGAAAAGAATAGTAGTAAGTGAAAGCCTTCCCACATTGTGTACACACATAAGGTTTTTCTCCAGTGTGAGTTCTTTCATGGTCTTGAAAGTTAGTCAAATAACTGAAAGCCTTACCACATATATTGCATCTGTATGGTTTTTCTCCAGTATGAGTACGTTCATGTCTTCGAATGTTACTCAGAAAAGAAAAGGATTTCCCACATTGTGTACACAAATAGGGTTTCTCTCCAGTGTGAGTTCTTTCATGTTCTTGAAAGTTAGTTAAACAAGTGAAGGTTTTATCACATATATTACATTTGTATGGTTTCTCTCCAGTGTGAGTTCGTTCATGTCTTCTAATGTTACTCAAAAAAGAAAAGGTTTTCCCACATTGTTTACATACATAGGGTTTCTTTCCAGTGTGGATCTTTTCAACATACTGAAGAAAATCAGGATAAGTAAAGGCATTATAATCCTGCTTATCCATACATATTTCTTCTCTAGTTTCATTATTCACACGTATTTGAATGCAACCATTACTTTTGAAGATTTTCTCACACTGGTTAAATTCATAGGAGCTCTGTCTAGTGTCAGTGTCTTCATGCTTCAGAAAGCATTCTGGATAAATGAAGGCTTTCTTACATTCCCCAAACTTAAAGAGACTCTCTCCACATAGCTCGTATTGATAAGGTTTGTGTGTAGTCTGAAGAGGCATAGACACATTAAGAGCTGAATGACCAATGAGCATGTTGTCTTCATACACATGACTTTCACAAATCATTGTTCTATGAGAAATTTTCTTGTTCACAATGGTGTTGGGAATCTGTCTGAAGATTTCTTCACATTCACTATCTTTGTTATGTTCCAACAGACTTTCTACAACTTCATTTCTGTAAAAACAAAAAAAAAAAGGAAAATATACCAATAAAGTTATAAATTCCCTACCAGCAGAATTCCTGAGAATTTCTGAATATGACTGAAGATTCTACAGCATGTAGAGACAGGTAATATCAAGACACTGTATTTATATAGGGTTTCTTTTTGTGTTAACATTTATTTACTATTTGTGTGTGCACATGCTATGATGTGCATAAGAAAGTCAGAGGACAGCTTGTAAGAGTTGATTCTCTTCTTCTATTATATAGGTGTCAGAGATTGAACTTGGGTCATCAGGCTTGGTAGTGAATACCTTTACCTGATGAGTCATTTCCCTAGCCCAATCATATGGGACTTCTTAATACCTCTCATAGGTTAATTAGTTTGGAAACAATGAATATCTAGGTCTTATTTAGTTTTAAGGTTAATCTCTTGCTACGATGCATGGGCTACCTTCAAATTCGGCACTCCTTCAGACTCCTAATAGCTGGGAATGAGGGCATGAATGATCATATTTGCTTCTATATCACAGGTAAATGTACTTGATTATTCTTTATGCAAAATGCTTAAGCAAAAACTATTCTTTATCTAATTTTTTTCATATATACCTTTAAGATTGTTCATTCCCAGAGTAAATATAAAATTTCTTTATGTTTTATATATACTCCATATTCAAAGTCTCAAGAAAGATACAAACACTATTTTTTTATTAACTTTGTTGCTTGGACAAAAGTTTGTATGTACAAAACAATTAGAAAGTACCACTTACTTGCATCATCATGGCAATACTGTAAATACTTCTAATCCTATATGTACTTTTGGAGATAAATGCTTTTGATTACATCACCTTGAAGCTATCAGGAAAACTAGCCAAAAAAGCTGACTTGATTTTAAAAACTACTGGCCATTTCCAGATTATGAGACACGTTATCATGAGTTGGCAAAATTACCTTTGATTTCTTCTGGAATATCTGTGGTCATTGTCTATGTGCTGGTCTTCTTGTGTTTTTCCTAGAATACAGACCCAGGGAAATCTGATTTACTTAGTTATAATAGAAAAACAATACTAGATTCTATATATAACATGACCATGTCTGAAATAGCCACTAAATTTGCCCTTTCCATATTCTAAATCATGGAGCAACATTTTTGAGCAAGACTTATAATCTGATTGACTAAGTAAAAGAATGAGTATGACCTCATTCATACCTATGGCAGCCAGGTTCCTGAAGGTTTCCTCCATCACATCTCTGTGCAGCTTCTTTTGGGAAGGATCTAGTAAAGCCCACTCCTCCACAGTGAAGTTTACAGCCACATCTTCAAAGGTCACAGAGCCCTAAAATAGCCAAGATATTTCCAGAAGAAAAGATAAGACACACAGCATTGAAAATCTGTGAGTGTTCTCTAAATGTTCAATACATATCCTGACCCATCATATTTTTATTTTTACATTCATAACTCTACTCTCTCACATCAGCTTTGAATTCTTGGTAAAGCACAATAACAAAATACCAAGTATGTTGCTGGAGATGACACTTTCTACTGGTGTGCAGGCCTTTATCATTCCCCAACACTACTACTAGTGCAGACATGTGTTAACAAGCAGCTGCTTTAAAATCACATATTTTAAGAATAGATTATGAGGGTGAGTGGCCTCCTCCAATACTAGTTGCCATAAATGTTCTGCCTCATTGTAGATCTAAAGCAATGCAGCTAAGTGACAAGATTGAATTATCTGAACCTTGCCATAAAACAAGCCTTTTAAAAAGTATAAGTTACTTTTCTCATCATGTGACTAAATAGTAATGCATGAAAGATTTATTTTGAATCATGTCTTGAGAGTGTAGAATCTATCGTGGGGTTGGGGGCGGACATAGCAGAATTCATGGGGACAGGATCATGCAGCACGGACTCCACATCAGAGAACTGGAAACAAAGCAGGGAATGTTGGTTTCTACTTAAATTATTCCTTTTCCCTCTTTTATTTGTCTAGCATCTCAGACTTTGGTTATGTGTAATGGTTAGTGATGAATAACCAGGCAGATGGGCATCTGGGTACACCTGAGAGATTTATCTTGATTATGCTAACTCATGTGAGATAATCTATTTTAACTGTGGGTGAGGTCATCCGCTGGCCATGAGATCCTTGACTGTATAAAATGGAGAAGGTGAGCTGAACACTAGCATGCATTCATTACTTTCTTCTTCTGACTTCAGATGTAATATGACCAGCTGCTTCAAGTTCCTGCTCCCTTGGCTTCCCTATCAGGATGAATTATGTTTTGAACTGTGAATTAAACCTTTCCTGTCTTAAATTGCATTTGTCATTTATCATAACAACTCAAAAAAAAAGTAAGATAGATGCTACCTAGATTTAGAGTGGGTGTTCCCTGCTCAGTTACCTTTCTGCAAACACTTTCATGGATGTACCCAGGGCGTGTTTCCTAGGTAATTCCAAATTATGTCAACAAGAAGACTAATCATTACAAAAACCTTCAATTGCTTTTCTTAGGTACACTGTATACTAATGCAAAGATAACTAACATACCCCATTATTCAAGATAACATTAACAAACTGATTAAGAATAGATCATTGGTTCCTAGCCCAATTGTCATCAGGCTTTCTCTGGCAGCTGATGGGAACAGAGGCAGAGACCTACAGCCAAACATTAGGCAGAAATTGGGTGGGGAAGGAAAGACTTCAGGAACCAGAGGGGTTGAAGACACCAGGAGAACATGACCCACAGAATCAACTAAGCAGATCTCATAGGGGCTCACAGAGACTTAAGTGACAATCACATGAGCCTGCATGGGTCTGCGCTAGGTATTCTGTACAAATGTTATGGTTGTTAGCTTGGTGTTTTTGTGGGACTCCTAACAGTGGGAGCATGTATGTCTCTGACTTTTTTGCTTGCTCTTGGGACTCCTTTTCTCCTACTGGGTTGCCTCAACCAGTCTTGATATGAAAGTTTGTTCCTAGTTTTATTGCATCTTGCTATGTTGTGTTGGCTGATATTTCTGGAAGGCCTGCTCTTGTCTGAAGGGAAATGGAGGAGGAAATGGATCTGGGGAAGAGAAGATGTGGGGGGAGGCTAGAAGTGGAGGGAAGAAAAACTGATAGGGATATATTATATAAAATAATAATAAGAAGAAGGAGCAGGAGGAGGAGGAGGAGGAGAAAGAGGAGGAGGAAGAGGAGGAAGAAGAGGAGGAGGAAGAGGAGGAGGAGGAGGAGGAAGAGGAGGAGGAGGAGAAGGATGTTAGTGGAAAAGTCTAGGCGATGGCTCAATATATAAAGCACTTGCTGTGTAAGCCTGAGTTTGAACTCCCAGAACTCAGATAAAGCCAGATATGGTAAGGTATATTTGTAACTTCACTGTGGAATACTGTGAAATCAAAACTAAGTTAAATATTTTCTTACTGGAAACAGGAAGAATCAAGGCATAGTTATACTAAAATCAAAGCAAAGAACCTTATAGTTCAGTGTCAAAGTTCTAAGAACTCCTATGGCAAGCCGGAGTAGAGACAGGAGAATTCCTGGAAGCTGGGGGCCAGTTAACCTGGCATATGCAGTAGTGAACAACATAGACTGTCATCTGATTTCTAAACACAACTGTATGTGCGAGAGTGCACCTGATGTACACATGTATACACACACACACACACACACACACACACACACACATACACACACAGAGAGAGAGAAATGGATCACGGAAAAAGTAACAGTATTTAACTGGCCCAAATGAAAACAAAAAGTTGGTTTATCACATAGCAGGCATTTAACAACAATGGCATAAACCACAATCTCTTTAATATAGAATAAAAGAAAAACTGACTTTTGGAAACATGCATTGCATTTCCCCTTTTTATAAGCAGGTATCAAGCTATTCATTGAAATAGGAAAAAACAATATTTTGAGATCATAGTCCAGTTTTGAGTTTAAGACTGTAAGAAATGGATGGAGACATTTAAACCTATGGCTTTTGGGTTAGGCTTTGAGATAGGAGGGCAGGGATAGTTAGCCCCAGTTTGATTTTGTACAGGATGAAAACAAGGCAACAGATGAAAGCGAGTGATTGTAGGTGATAGCCCAGAAAAAGCAAACGTGGTGGCTTAAGAGAGTATGGAGAAAAACAAAGCAGGAGAAGCAGAAACCCAAAGCACTGTGACTTGTGGAGGGAGAGGATCCTCTTTGTATGGGTTAGGTAAAACAGAAAACTACAGTCTGGAGAAGAAAGATGCAGGCTTGTAAAGAGCACACATAGTTGATTGACAGGGAACAATGAATCAAAATGACATTACAATCCTAAGCATATGCAAAGACTCTGCCGCTCCTAATTTTATAAAAAGCATACCAGAGGCTGGTTCCAGAACCCACATGGTGGCTCACAATCACCCATAACTCTAGTTGCAGGGGACCTACAGTTTCAAGGAATGCCCTCTTCTGACCTCCACAGGCATCAGACATGCATGTGGTGCATACATGTTAGCAAGATACTCATACATATATAGTAAATATATCCAAAAAAGCATACTATTGAAATTAAAGACAGATTAACACTAATCCAATACTATTAGGTGGCTTTAATGTTCCACGGTCTCCAATAGACAGGTCATTTGGACAAGAAATAGAAACATCAGAATCAGGAGTTAGAGTTTATGTCAAATGAATGTAACAGATATCTATAGAATATTCTGCCCAACTATCAAAGAATATATATTCTACTCAGTAGCCCATGGAAACTTCTCCAAAATAGATTATATCCTGGGGCACAAAACAAATCTCAACAAATTCTGAACGACTGAAATAACCTCATGTATCCTACCAGACCACGATGCAATAAAACTTAAAATCAAGAGTAAGCAAATCTTTAGTGTGTACCCAAAGTCAGAGACTAAACAACTCATTATTGAAGGGTGTGAATAGGCTAAAGAGGAAATCAAGAAAGAAATCAAAATTACTGGAACTAAATCAAAGTGAAAACACAAAACCTATGAGACACATTAAAAACAAAACAAAAAACAACAAAACAAAACATACAACAGTCCCGCTAAGGGAGCTTACTGTTTCACTTACAGTTCACAGGGGAACCCAGACTCAGGTTAAGCCTGTCTCTGTGTGAGACCATCTCACCACACAGGCACAGCTCATGCATGATACATCTGATCCCAACTGACATGAATGGTCCAAGTTTTACCTGCTGTACGCGTGTACCTCAAAGATGTCTGTGCCCTACCCGTCCACAGGCATTGAACACGCAAGAGCTCAGGTCCTCTAGAGCTTTCATTTTATGCTTGGGATCCTGTTGGTCTCATCACTCCAGATACTGAGTAGAGAAACTCTGAGTGGCCAAGACATTTGGGGATCTCCACACACGTTATTTTCCTTCCTCCCATTCCTTTTCGGGGAAACAGCACCGACTACAGGCCGTTCATCTCACAGTGCCTTCTCTTTCTTGAGGACCATTTCTCCTGATGACATTTAAAATACCTATCCATTTTTTAACCTATTACTCAGCAGGATACAAACTACCCAGAGACCCACTTTTGTCTAAAACAACCTCATCAGTAATTACAAAATACTTCTGTAATGTAATGTTTCCAAGTTTCTCTCGTTTTCCCCAATCTTGTCACTTTCTTATTCACCCTCATCATGAACTAGAACCGGGACCTTTAACTTATCATTCAAAGAAGAGTCTGACCTCAGAGGAAACGATTTCAGAGCTGAAGCTGCTACAGTCACGTCGTCTCAAAAATTGTCGTCCGTCCCTAAAAACCAAAATGCCTTTTCTGCCCAACCCCGAGATGCTTGCACATATTATACCTGAGGCTTCCCCGCTATTGCCAATACTCGCTTGAAATAAAAGTCATGTCCCACCTCGCCTCCATCCTACTTTAAATCAATGTCCACAAGCAGTTCTGAGGCAAAAACGTTCACCGCGTCAAGGAGGACCTCGATTTCCCTCTTCCACTCCGGTCCCAGCTACGTGTATGCGGGTAACTCCTTTGAACGAGTCTGCCAAGCAGTAAATACCGAGACATTTAGGGACGTTGAGGCCTAAATGGATGGGGCGGGGGCAAAGTCGTGGATTTCAGACGCTGCTTCTAAGACCCTCAGGGATTCTCAGGACGCCGGGCACCCGCAGGTCCCCTCCCCCACAGCCGGGGTCCCGTCACCCCGGGAGCTCCTGGCAGTCCTGCCCGCCCGCCACTCGGCGCTCACCATGCCTGCGCCCGGGCCTCCAGCGGCCACACAGCGGCTCGCCCGGCACCGCCGCTGAGGCTCGGGCGCCCCGGCTCCCCCAGCTGACGGGACGGCCCCGCGACCGCGGGAGAGGGACTTCCGCCCGGC
Organism: Myodes glareolus; assembly: GCF_982192425.1. Lineage (NCBI taxonomy): Eukaryota > Metazoa > Chordata > Mammalia > Rodentia > Cricetidae > Myodes > Myodes glareolus. Next base: position 4,827,624 of record NC_142048.1, on the reverse strand, counting down.
TCGCCGGCACTCAGGACATCGGACACCCAGTCAGCACCCGCGCGTGCCTCGGCCTCAAAACCGTTCCTGCGGGGAGGTGTCACATGGCTACGGAGGTCGAGCCACCCTGACTCCCTCAGTGTCAGGGCAGATACGCGCCGAGGGCGTCACCAGAAAGGAAGATGGCGGGTGAGGGACTTCCGCCCCGCCCGCCGCTGCGCCTGCTTCGACAGCTCGCGGGGCAGCCCCCGGCTGCCACCTCAGCTGCCAAGGTTGGCTATCCCACTGCTCCAGAGACGGAGCGGCCCCTGTTATCTCAGGGGCAGCGACCTGCAATCCTGCGACTCTCAGGACGCAAGGAAAAAGGAAGATCGGCGTCAATCAGTACTCAGTGGACCGTCCTGCTTGTTGATTCCTGGAGATGAAGTCATGAATGGGCACAGGAAATCACGGACTTAGTGTCCTACAGAGACCACCCTTTACTTCAGTGAACCAGTGGATTTTCGGGGGAAGCGGGAGCTCTTTACCACCGATCTCCATTCGGGTGAAGCCAGAAACACACAGATACACACTTTGCTGTAGAAAAAAATTTCAGGCTGAGTCAAAATGAAGCAAGACTGAGGTTTAAATGGAGATTTTTAATAGAAACACCGGAGAGATGGCTTAAAGGTTACAAAACTGACCTATCTTCCAGAGGACTCGGGTCCATTTCCTAGGACCCATAGAGTGTATAAACTTCAGTTCCAGGGGCTCTAACACCCTCTTCTGGCCTCTGTGACACCAGGCAGACATGTGGTGTACAGATGTACATGAAGATAAAACACCCATAGGCATAAAATAAAAGATGTGGCCTTTTCACCCCTGGGTTCTCACTCAGTTTGTTTTCTACTTCCAATTATTTTACTGCAGATTTCACGATGTTGTTTTCTTTATGGCTGAGTAGAATTTCGGTTGTGCTTATGTATTACCTTTTCGTTACCTACTCAGCAATTGAAAGGCATTTGGTTGTTTCTACTTCCTACCTATTATGAATAGGGCAACAATGAACAAGGTTGAGCAACTGTAGACCAGGATATAGAGTCCTTTGGGCATAAGCCAAGTAGTGGTAGAGCTGGTTACTTGTCTTCACCAAGTTTTGGTCTCTAATATACTAAAATGCAAATGTATTAAATGAGATTATTTTAACAATAATTTTCTTCCTGCTGTCAGTTTTCCAACCATGTCCCCATTTCTACATGAATTTCATAGCTGCTCCATGACCTTCACAATTTAACTGAGATCATTTTTTCTTGTACTCTGTGCTTGTTCTAAGTAGGATTTATAGACTCTGGTAACTGGATGGTCCCTTCAAAAGTGCTCCCAACTTGAGGGCCTTGCTAAGTTACCCACTACCGTGAAATAGTTTCCATTCTACCTGTTTATCAGCTCCTTTCTATTATCTAACTAGCACATATTAATCCTTTATGAGTCTACTGTAATTCTCTTCCAAGGGGTAAATTGTTATAACTTTAGCTCTAAAAGTAATTTGGAGATAATGTAAGGGAGCATCCTTTCTCGCAGACTGCATCTCAAACTTTCTCTCCACACTCAATGGAAGTGAGTTTGACTTATTTTGAATAGCATATTATTTGCATATTAAAGAGAGAAAATAATAACTTTCAGTCCATTTGGCCTGCTCAGCGTTTTATGGCAGGTTTATGTTAAATAAACTGACAGACAACAGATGAATAGGAGTGAACACAGACAATCAGATTGATAATAGCCTTTAGACAACCACACAAATACCGTCAGAGAAAATCTGAGAGTGATCTCTCCATGGAAATGTGCCAGGCCTCCTTAGCCTTATTCCCCAGGGAAAGGTGAATGTGTTATCCACCTGTTCAGTAGCTCCACAACTCAGGACAATCAGATCTGCAGCCACATGACATTGTGTGACGTGGGTCCCTCCAATGAGAGACAGCTAAGCCCTTCCTCTGGCTGGGGAGGCATCTACCTAGATTTTGCTGTCTCATCTCCACTCAGTAGCTTTGAGACTGTCCTTCAAACTCAAGCCAGGCTTTTCTCCATCCTACAGGCCTCAAGGTACAGGCCCTGAGATTATTTTTGCCCAACAGAAATGAATAGTAAATTATAACCTTTTAAAAAATAATAGTCCAGTGATGTTTTCAACTTCAGTAGCAAGGTCACATATGAATTAATTTTTAAAATAACCATCAGAATTCATAAATGTATTTGAATCTTTGAACTTTTGAAGAGAATTTTTACCTGATGTTAGCAAAAGAATGTGGCATTTGGGAAAAATATGCACGCTAGCAGCCCTGCACCAGACACCATTATGGAGAATCCTCCACAGTCACTGTGACCTTCCCCTTGGTGATGTGGTAGACAGGGAGGAAGGTCACCCAGGCACTGCAGAACACCAGCATGATGAAGGTCAGGAACTAGGTTTCACTGAAGGTGTTGTTAGGCAGGCTGACAAAGAAAGCCACAGTGAAGAAACTTCCTAGGGCCAGAGAGCCCAAGTATCTGAGAACTCTGTAGAGGCAGTGAACTAAGCCATTGTTGCACAGAATAAAGATGTGGCCATGTTGAATGTACATTTGTGTCAAAAAAGAAGGAGATGTTCCTAACCATATCCCATAGGTGCTAAGTTGGATCAGTACACAGAAGGAAACGATACACTTCAGAGCTCTTGATATAAGCATGTCCTTCATCTTCCTTTCTGCGTGAGAGATGGGAAGTCACACCTACAGTAATAGTTTTGGTCAACACAGTGAAAAGAACCACAGTAAACAGGACTTCAGAAACAGTGTCCTAAGGATACAGGTGACCATGCTGGGATGCTCAATGTACATCAGGAAATAGAAAAAGTAAAACAATAGGGAGACAAATAGAACATAGCTGAGAGTCCTTTCACAGTAGGGGTGTCTTAGTGCTCCTTAACACCACAAGAACAGGAGCCACTAGTACAGAGAACAGGGTCTTGCAAGTTGGAGCCATCCCCATAAGCCAGAAATGTCACTCTTTTATGGAGACAGTTCTTTTGCTCCTAGTTGGCATACCGATTATCTGGACACTGTGTGCATTGATCCATATCTGATGCAGAGAGGAAAATTATCACTAATACTGTTTTAGCATTTTTCTTATTCACAGTACATTTCAAATAAATATTTTGTCGAAAGTGAAAAATATCTCACTTTGTTGTTATAGATCACTTTGTTTTGTTATAAATTGGATTGGTTGACACAATTATTATCAATTTATAAAGCCGATCATCTTGTTGTGGAGGAAACAATGCACTTACATATTGATGAACATTTTAGTATCTTGGAAGAAGGCAAATATATGTTGTCTCTTAGAATATAAAGGATGCTGTAATAAAGTAACATTGACTAAATAATAAAAGTCTAAGTACTACTCAGAGTTCTGTAAACTGTCCAGTTGAACCATACAGCTTTAGATGATTCTTAAGCTTCTGAATTCTCTCTACCTACTTCATGGACAGTACATATGTCTATGTCCTCATATGGTATAAAGTGACAAAAACGCCCTTCCTGTGACTGATTTGGAGAGATCAACACACTATCAGTACTAAAAAGCCCTATATCTTAATAGTCTCACTTGGAGGCTTATGTTTTAACATGTTAATTTTTTTTCTTTTTCGGTATAGAGTTTATTTAGTGGGTTATGGAGGGGAAAGGAAAAGGGGAGAGAGTGAAAAAATGAAGAAGGTGGGAGAAGGGAGAGGGGTAGTAGGTATTTCTCTGAAGAGGGATGGAAAGAGAGACAGCAGTCTGGAAATGGGGGGGATCCACTTGCCTCAGCAGAAGGGAGGGATTGGAAGTGGGTGAAGCTCGTCTCTTAAAGGGACAGGGTACCCAGGTGACAGGGAAGGTCAGTGAAATAATAACATCTCCATCTTTCTCTTACAATAAAAAGACAGGGGGTTAGGCATGGTAGGTTAAGGGAATTGAGACGGCAGATTCTCAAGACTGCTTCCTGCTTATTTGTGAGTGCCATCTGGGGGGCAGACTTGAGAAAGCTGGGTGCTGTTCACATCCTGGGGTAGCTGGCCACTTTGCTCCTGTCCAGGGTTTATGGTATGGAACTGTTCAGTGTCTCTTAGACCTTGACCTGAGCAGCTAGGCTGTTGATTCCAGTGATTCTTTCCACTGTCTGGAGATCTTCAGTTTAGATGAGAGGCAGTTTTTCCCAGTGGTCAGCACTTGGCAGTTGATGAAGTGAATTGCAGATGGATGCTGTTCTGTGTCCATCTGTCTTCTGTCTCCAATTTACAATATGAGACTTATTGCTTCTTTGGTCATTTGTAGCGATGGAGCAGGCACAGGATGCTGGAAAGTGGTCTGAGATCAGAGTCCCCACATGTCCTCAGCCATCCCACCTCTCAGAAGAGGGACAGGAAGAGAGACAGCAGGCTAAAAAGGAGGGAGGAATTGCTTGTCTCAGCGGAAGGGGTTAACATGTTAATTTAAGCAGATACACCACATATCAATTTCACTAAATTCCATGTGCAAATGCCATGATTTAGGCTATTGAACTCAATGGTCAATAATTCTTGAGAAAACAGCATAATCAAGGTACTTTTCCCACTTACCAGGGAAAAGAGCTAATGAATGGAATGGTTTGAGGGAGAATGGTCCCTCTAGGTTTGTGAATTTGGATGCTTGGTTACCAGTTGGTGAAACTGTTTGGGAAGGATTAGGAAGTATGACCTTTTTATTTTTTTAATTTTTTTATGGGAAAATTTTAGATCTATTTAGTTTAGATGTGTAAAATACTTATTCACCAATCTTTAAAATGTAAAACCATTTAGAGTATATTTTTCTTTTTTTAAATTTATTTATTTATTAAAAATTTCTACCTCCTCCCTGCCTCCCTTTTCCTTCCCCCTCCCCACCTCCCCCTCCCTCTCTAGTCCTAAGAGCAGTCAGGGTTCCCTGTCCCATGGGAAGTCCAAGGTCCTCCCCCCTCCATCCAGGTCTATAAAGGTGAGCATCCAAACAAATCAAGCTTCCACAAAGCCAGTCCATGCAGTAGAATCAAAACCCAGTGCCATTGTCCTTGATTTCTCAGTCAGCCTTCATTGCCAACCACTTTCAGAATGTCCAGTTTGATCACATGCTCCATCACTGCCATTCCAGCTGGCCTTGGTGAGCTCCCATTAGATCAGTCCCACCGTCTCAGTGGGTGGGCGCACCCCTCGTGGTCCTGACTTCCTTGCTCATGTTCTACCTTCTTCTGCTCCTCATTTGGACCTTGGGAGCTAAGTCCAGTGCTCCAATGTGGGTCTCTGTCTCTATCTCCATACATTGCCAGATGAAGGTTCTATGGTGATACGCAAAATATTTATCAGTGTGGCTATGGGACAAGGCCAGTTCAGGCACCCTTTCCTCTACTGCCCAAGGAACAATCTGGGGACCTCTCCTTGGACCTGGGAACCCCTCTAGAGTCAAGTCTCTTGCAAACACTAAAATGGCTCCCTTAATTAAGATATATACTTCCCTGCTCCCATATCCACCCTACCTCCATCCCACCCATCCCATTCCCCCAAGCTCTCCTGAATTCTCCCCTTCTCCCTTCTCTCTACTCATCTCCCCTTACATCCACCCCCCAAACCCCCGTGAACCCAAGTTTTTCCTGGTAATCTTGTCTACTTCCAATATCCAGGAGGATAACTATATGATTTTCTTTAGGTTCACCTTCTTATTTAGCTTCTCTAGGATCACTAATTATAGGCTCAATGTCCTTTAATTATGGCTAGAATCCACTTATGAGTGAGCAATACTATATTCCTCTTTTTGGGTCTGGGTTACCTCACTCAGTAAAGCGTTTTCTATTTCCATCCATTTGCATGCAAAATTCAAGACGTCATTGTTTTTTACCGCTGAGTAAAACTCCAATGTATATATGTTCCATACTTTCTTTAACCATTCTTCTATTGAGGGGCACCTAGATTGTTTCCAGGTTCTGACTATTACAAATAGTGCTGCTATGAACATAGTTGAACAAATACTTTTGTAGTATGATAGGGCATATCTTGGGTATAGTCCCAAGAGTGGAATTGCTGGGTCCTGAGGTAGGTTGACTCCCAGTTTCCTGAGAAACCGAAATGTCGCCTTTTTAGAGAAGGAGGTGTGCCACCAGAAATGGGCTTTGAGGTTTTAAAAGTCCATGCCATTCCTGGTTAGCTCTCTCTACCTTAGGCTCGTGGATAAAGATGTAAGATAACAGCTACTGCTCTAGAACAGTGCCTGCTTGCCTACTGCCATGCTCCAGACCATAAGAGTTATGGACTCTAACCCTCTGGAACTGTGAGCCCAAAATCAAATGAATTATTTTGTAAGTTGTCTTGGTCATGTTGCCTTAACACAGTGACAGAAAAGTAACTAAGACAGTAGCTGTGTGTAAAATTCCCTGAGAATAAGAAAACATACAGTACTGTTTAGGTCTCTGTGAGAAAATACTGTACACTTTGATTGTCAGATGGGTAAAAAACTGAGATTAACAATTTAGGTAACCTCTATCAAGAGATCTAATTACTGATCACATGAGTCAGATGATTAGGATAAGAAGAAATTTTACTGCTCCTTGAAGATTCTACTGTGAACTGGAGTAGAGAATCAACATGAGGAATTTATCCCTGAGACATACGCTTCCCTGTTTCACTGGAAATTTTACTGTCTGGGCATGGAATGCAATCAAAACAGCAGACAGCCTTTCCCACTTGAAAAGATATCCTGAAATCAGGACTGCAAGAAACACTACACACAAAATGGGGAAAATGAAGAAAAGAAGATATGTATTTATAAGTAAAACCTTAACTATCTCCAATACTATCATGGTTTAGAACCAGGCCATTTAATAAATGTATTTTTATAGTTAGGTAGCCATACTCTATTTAGTATGTTATGGAGTATATTATTATTATTTAGTGTCAGTATTCTGATTTTTGTGGGAGGATAAAGAATGAGGGTCACTCCAGGAGGAACTAAGTCCTTGCAGGTAGCAGACTTATTTCTTAGTCAATACCTTAAGAACAAATACGTGTTCATTTTTTTCAAAATCATAGTTACCTACTATATTAGGCGAGCCTTCATTTTGTGGAGCTCTCCGTTACTTCTCCAGCACCATGTCTGCCTGCAGGCTGTCATACTTCTGGCCGTGATGATAATGGACCAACCCTCTGAAATGTAAGCCAACTCCAATTAAATGTTTCCCTTAAAGAGTTGCTGTGGTTATGGTGCCTTTTCACAGCAATAGAAACTTTAACTAAGATATCTTATAACAAGATGGCTGCTAATCTTAATATGCAGTCAGGCTGGTCCATCATCCTACCCAAATTAACCAAGGGACATTGAGGGAAAAATTCAAATTAATAGAATTAAAAATGAAAAAGAAGTTTTTACAGCTGACAACAGTGGGAATTCAGGAAATTACTAGGATATTATTTAAAAAATCTGTATTCCAGGAAGCACTGAAGACACTCCACTTGGAGTTTTTTTTTTCTTGGCATAATTGGACTTTGGGCAAGGAAATATCCATGCCTTAATCACTGACAAAGTACATGGTATCTAGACTGGATAAGCAGAACACAAGGAAAAGGACTGCCAAACCTTGCTAAGACAGGATAAGACGGTTCTGAAAAATTCTCTGCCTCTGAAAATGGTCTGTCAGTTACACTAGGCCTTAGCCAAAAATGGTTGCTCAATATTGCAAATGAGACTTTGGGTGATTGCTCAGGTAGCAAATTATCCCCATCATATCCTGATTGACTCAAGTAATATTATCTTCCTTCTCAGGCCTTCAATGGTGTTGAAGATTAGATAGTCGTAGTTACCTTCCCTTTATGATTTAGTCAAGCTTATCAAGACTTAGATTTTTGGAATAGAATGTTTATCAAAACATTTGTGCTGTGTTCCTAGCTTAATATTGTTTATGATGATTCTAATATACTTGATATCTGTTCCTATTGTATATAGTTTTGCTTTTGGATTTGGATCACTCTTGTTTAGATGAAAGTGGGTGGTGATGGGGAAACTTTGTTAACCAATTATCTTCAAGAGGTAGGACCAAGTTAGGGTGTGGCTTACTGGGACCTGCAGAAAAATGGGCACATGGCCCAGGTGCTCTTTCTCTGTAGTTCCCTCACAGCTGAGCTTGGACTTCTCATTCCTGTTTTGTGAATTTTCCCCTTATAATAAATATAAATACAATTATCTTATCTTTTGGCTAGCCTGGTTATTTCCCAAATTGAGTTAACTCTACATGACACTACTGAAAACATTTTTTCAATTCTCCCATCCCACACAACTTCACCTGTGGATATTAGAAGACCTGGAGGAATGTCCCAAATATGTCAGTTGTGAAAGAGGGTGGGCTGCATTCCCACTGCCCAGCTAGCTTAACCCCAAAATAATCACATGGAAATTGTATTCATTTAAACACTGCCTGGCCCATTAGTTCTAGCCTCTTATTGGCTAACTCTCATATCTTGATTCAACCTAATTCTAATAATCTGTATGTCACCACAAGCTCGTGGCTTACTGGGAAAAATTCAGCGTGTCTGACCTGGCAGTTTCATGGTGGGCAGTTCTCTGATTCTTTCTTCCTCCCAGCATCCAGCTCTGTTTTTCCTACCTAAGTTTTGCTCTATCAAAAGGCCAAGGCAGTTTTCTTTATTCAACCAATGAAAGCAACACATAGAAAGAAGACCCTCCTACACCACATTTTGCAACCCAAATTATTCTATAATAATTTAGTTATTTTTCTGAGTTAGGGATTGAACTCTGGGCCTTTTACATGCTAGATAAGTGCTCATACAACGACATGACAATACAAAACTCATACAATGACAGGAGTTTTTATCAAAGTCAATTTCCAGGGATGCACTGGGCAAAAATATGTGATTCCTACTGATCTCAATGGCAAATGCTAATGACAGAACCAATTAGTATTTTTGGCTACAAGTCTAAAAGGAAGACAGAGGGGATAATTAAAGATATGTCTTTAGAGGCTAGAGAGAAGATTCAGTGGTCAAGAGCCCTTGCTTTTCTTGCAGACGGCCTGAATTTAGTTTCTAGCAGCTTAAGGATAATCTCAAGGAATCTGCTCTTTCTTCTGATCTCTGACACAGAGCACATGCAGGTAAAACACCATGTATATAAAACAAAAACAGTAAATCTTAAACAAAAATGTAGATCCCTGCCTGATAACTTTCAAATCAGATACACTGAATAATATATACTATATTATATTTCCTCAAAAATACTGATGCTGAAGGAAATCCCTCTAATTTGCTGGTTGGAGAACATGAGATTTTTGGAACTTGTTTACCAGTTAGTGAATGGGGAATCCCTTTATGAATGAGAGTTTTGACACTGTGAAAGCCCACAAGGATTCTCCTTAGTTTATGCCATATATGTAGTTAAAAGTTTGTATAGTCTCCATGGTTACCAGAAAATGAAAGTACTCGTCCCTTCATCTTGAAAGTCTTATTCTCAAGAAATGAAAAAAAAGTGGTCAAGTCACTACTTTCTTGAATATTAGATCGTACTCCCTGAGGGCATGACCTAATTAATTCTGTTGACAAATTGATTCTTGTGAGTCCTTTTTGAGTCCACAGTTAAGTTTCATTCATAAATCACTTTATTGTTCCATGTCTTATCTTCCTTTCCATATTCATTTTCAGTCTTTAATATCTAATTTTCAATTTGAGGCTATGTAGTCTTGAATGATATTATTCTTTCTGTGTAATAAATTGGAAGACATGACATGACAAATGCACCTTTAATGATTACCATGCCATTAGATTTTGTCCAGATAATTTTTTTCAAGGCAAAGTTTCTCTGTGTAACCCTGGATGTCCTGTCACTAGCTCTGTAGACCCAGTTTGAACTCATAGAGATTCACCTGCTTCTTCCTACTGAGTCCTGGGATTAAAAACATGTGTTGGTTTGCTGTTTCCTTTGATCAGTGAATTTATTTCCTCTATAGAGTCTTCAGTATCTGAGATTCTTCTATCTCTTGCATTGTTGGTTATACTTGTTTCTGTAGTTTCTGTTTGTTTATACAGATTTTCCATATCCTGTCATCTCTCAGTTTGTGTTTTTTTCTATTGTCTCCATTTCAATTTTCAAGTCTTGGACTGTTTCCCATAGCTGTTTGATTGCTTTTTCTTGGTTTTCTTGGGTATCTTTGAGAGATTTATTCATTTCTACTAACTTTTTGTTAGTCTTCTCTTCCATTTCTTTAAAGGAGTTTTTCACATCCTGTTTAATAGTCTTTAACATTTTCATAATGTTATGTCTAAAGTCAGTTTCTTCTACTTCTTCTGGAATAGGGTGTTCAAGTCTTCCTGTTGTATGTTTGCTGAGTCAGAGAAGAGATAAAGAAAGAAATTAAAGTCTTCCTTGAATTCAACAAAAATAAAGATACAACATACCCAAACCTATGGGACACTATGAAGGCAGTGCAAAGAGGAAAGTTTATAGCTCTAAGTGCTCATATTTAAAAAAAATGGAGAAAGTTCACCTTAGAAACTCAACAGCACAGCTGAAAGCTCTAGAAAAAAAAAAAGCAGACTCACCCAGGAGAAGTAGAAGACTGGAAATAATCAAACTGAGGGGTGAAATCAACAAAATAGAAACACAGAAAACAATCCAAAGAATCAATGAAACAAAGAGCTGGTTCTTTGAGAAAGTCAACAAGATTGACAACCCTTTATCCAAACTAATCAAAAGGCAGAGAGAGAACACACAAATAAACAAGATCAGAAATGAAAAGGGTGACATAACAACAGACACTGAGGAAATTCATTAGGTCTTACTACAAAAGCCTATATGCCACAAAGTTGGAAAATGTAAAAGAAATTGACTTGTTTTTAGATAAATACCATATCCCAAAATTAAATCAAGACCAAGTGAACAATTTAAATACACCTATAAGTCATGAGGAAATAGAAGCTGTCATAAAAAAAAAACCTCCCAACCAAAAACAGCCTAGGACCAGATGGTTTTAATGCAGAATTTTATCAGAATTTCCAAGAAGAGCTGATACCTATACTCCTTAACATGTTTCACATAATAGAAACAGAAGAGTCATTGCCAAACGCTTTTTATGAAGCTACAGTTACCCTGATTCCAAAACCACACAAAGACTCAACCAAGGAAGAGAATTGCAAACTAATCTCATTCATGAACATCGATGCAAAATTTCTCAATAAAATACTGGCAAACCTAATCCAAGAACACATCAAAAAAATTATCCATTACAATCAAGTAGGCTTCATCCCAGAGATGCAGGGCTGGTTCAACATACAAAAATCTATCAATGTAATCCATCATATAAATAAACTGAAAAAAAAACATATGATCATTTCATTAGATGCTGAAAAAGCATTTGACAAAATTCAACACCCCTTTATGACAAAGGTCTTGGAGAGGTTAGGGATACAAGGAACATACATAAATATAATAAAAGCAATATACAGCAAGCCAACAGGTAATATCAAATTAAATGGAGAGAAACTCAAAGCCATTTCACTAAAATCAGGAACAAGATAAAGCTGTCCACTCTCACCATATCTCTTCAACATAGTGCTTGAAGTTCTAGCAATAGCAATAAGACAGCATAAGGAGATCAAGGGGATTCGAATCAGAAAGGAAGAATTCAAACTTTTGTTATTTGCAGATGATATGATGGTGGACATCAGTGACCCCAAAAACTCCACCAAAAAGCTCCTACAGCTGATAAGAGGGAGAGGGGGGAGGGAAGGGAGAAGGGAAAGACTGGAGAGAGCTTGGAGGAGTGGAAGGGTGGAGATAGAGGAAGGGCAGATATAGGATCAGGGAAGAAGATATCTACATTAAGAGAGCCATTTTAGGGTTGGCAAGAGACTTGGCTCTTGGGGGGATCCCAGGTGTCCACAGGAATGTCCCCAGCTAAGTCCTTGGTCAGCAGAGGAGAGTGTGCCTGTACTGTCCTTGCCCCACTATCACACTGATGATTATCTCGAATATCACCATAGAATCTTCATCCGGCAATGGATAGATATAGAGACAGAGACCCTCATCAGAGCAACGGACTGAGTTCCCAAGGTCCAGTTGAAGGGCAGAATGAGGGAGAAGATGAGCAAGAAAGTGAGGACCCTGAGGGGGGTTGGTCCACCAACTGAGGCAGTGTGCCTGTTCTAATGGGAGCTCACCAAATCCAGCTGGACTGGGACTGAATGAGCATGTGATCAAACAGGACTCTCTGATTGTGACTGACAATGGGGGCTGACTGAGAAGCCATTGATAAAGGCACTGGAACTTGTTTTTATGGCATGTACTGGCTTTTTGGGACCCTAGTCTATATGGATGCACAGCTTCCTAGGCCTGGATGTAGCAGGGAGGGCCTGGACCTTCACCACCCAGTTTATCCACTTTATATTTCTTTTAAGGGGCTATAACCTTGATATGTTGCTTTCAAATTTGACAATTTACAACTAAGAATAACATAATGTATTCTATTATATTTTTGTGATTGTGAATATACTTTATTATGCTCTGCATTTAGTTCACATTTACAAAATTATATATTTATTCATTAGTTTATCTTTTATATGTATGCTTGTCTCTGTATGCTTCTAAGTGCACCATATGCATGTGATGCCCTCAGAGGTCAAAAGAGGGCACCGGATCCCCTGGAGCTGGAGTTATAGCTGGTTGGGTGTAAGGATTAAACTGGAATTGTCTGCAAATTATACATACACACATACATAAACACATATATATATATAGTGTACATATGCATATAGTGTATAGATATTCACACACATTTATGTTACTAATATACTTCCACTTTACCATGTACATAAAACTAAAAAAAGAAACATTAATATACATATATAAATGTAGTTTAAATGCAGTATCTTATAACAGGTTGCCAAGGATTCTACCAGATGCCATAGGTTACCAAATAATAAGCCAAGTGTAAGGTATATATTATATACTTTCAATCTGTTGGTCAGTATGGTCCCTTAGAAACCCAAACATGACAAGATATCATCATTCTATTAGTTGGCTTCCATAATAAGATGGTAAGACTCCATTGCTGAAGATATCACATATTTGAGTCATAGGACATGGAGAAATCATCTGTATTGACTTTGGAAGACTCATCCCTACTATCTAGCTTTCAGAGTGCTGGAAGTTTCTATGCATGATACCAGGGGAGAAAAGTACTTAAAAATCTTTCCTTGCTGACTTGACAAGCTATATCTACTGTGTCACAGTGGTATGAATACTATAGGAATAATTCACAATTTTCTGATTGGGTTTTAGTACTTCTACTTGATACCATTAACATAGTCAAACTCTGTGAATAGATAGGTTGTAGACCCTAGGGAGAACACATACCAATATTCTGCTAAATGAACACAGCATTATGCTTATATTTATTATAATAAAATAGTGGGTCTCTCAACCCTCATCAGAGACATGCGGTAGATTTTTCTTTCCAGATATAATAGAGCCTGTCTTAATTTGGTTAAAAATTAATTTAATTTGTGATAAAAATCATGACTGAAAGCAACTTAGAAAAAAATGATTTATTTTAGTCTACAGTTTATAGTTCATCATTGAGGGAAGCCAAGGTTGAAACTCATGCAGGAACCCAGATCCAGGAACTGAAGCAGAAAGACCATAAAAAAATATGATTTTCTGCTTGATTCTCTCAGGTTGTGCAGCTGGCTACTTTTTTTTTTGTACAGCCCAAGCCTTGATATGGTTCCTCCAATATTTCCAACATTAACTAGAAATCAAGAAAATTCTCAATAGACATGTCCAGAAGCCCATTGGATAGATATAATTCCTTAATTGAGATCCTTTCTTCCAAGGTGTCTAGGTTTGTGTCAAGTTGACAGCTGAAGCTAGCTAGCTATAACAGAGATGTTGCACACATTAAGCCCATAGCAGCTGTGAGTGCATGCACATGACCCTCAAGCAATGCAAATTCCCAGCCTCAATGGGGAAGGTATTCATAAATGTGCTCCTTCCCCTAGCTGAGGATTTAGTCAGCCATCAAATCAACTGATAGCTATGGTTGGAAGGAAGAGTTACTTTTCTATGAGGATGTAGCCTAAGAGGCTGTCTGAACTTCAACAGATGGTTTCAAACTTATGCACATAATGGCATCACTCAGTGGACTTAGTGGATTTTTGAAAATGAGCATCTGAGTTGTGAGTAGTAGTACACACTTTTGATCCCAGCACTTGAGATGCAGAGGCAGGAGGATCTCTGTCATTTAGAGACCAAGCTTGCTGTGGGAGTTCCTTCCGCTCCTTCAGCCAATCGCCGCTGAGTTACCAGCCCATTGGGGTGTGGTCTCTCTCTCTTTAAAAAAAGCAGCGGCTGTCCTCCACTCCCTCTTTGGCTTCCGGCTCCTAGACTCCTTTCCTGTTCGCGCGGAGGGGCTGTTGTCTGGGACAGTAATCTGTAAGTTTTTTCCCCTTTGAATAAATAACCATTCTATTAATCATAATTCCAAACTGGTGTGGGATTGTCTATGACTTACGCCTTCATCTGGCGCCCAACATTTGGTTGTAGAACCCCCCCCCATCCCACCCACTCAACTGCTTGCTGCCAGCTCGGCTAGTCATGAGACCTCCCTCAACTGCGGCCTGTGCCCTGTGTGTGGAGCCAGCAGTTCAATTAAACCCCACGCCTCCCAAGCTCCACAGGCTCAGGACAATCTCTACAAGCCTGGTTTGCTCTTTTCTGAGTTGTTTTTAAATTTCCCTTGTAAGTGCAGTGCTTCAGTGGCATGAATCAGAACGACTCGGTCACATGGAGGCATACACGGCTTCTGGGTTGCTCTTTTCTACCCCTGGATTCTGGGTTTCTGGTTCCATGTATGGAATTGATTTAATTAAATTTTCTCTCTTGAGCAACTTATATTTCGTAGTTTTTAACAAATACTAAGGCAGACACTGAAACAGGACCCGTTTCTGCCACCTTTGCAGTGGTTCTAGTCGCAACTTGGCAAAAGCGCCACCAACTAGACAAGAGGTAATATGGCAGTTTTTGTTTCCAACGCCAATTTTACTGTTTTCTTTATTAATACAAAGGATTATGTCATGCAAGGTTTATATGACTATGGGGATATATTAATTTACTTGTTACTAGGTTTCAGTTTTCTTTTCAATATTTTATCATTAAGAAAGATACGATTTTTTACGGACTAATATTGAACAACTAGTTGAAAGGATTAAAATTATTGAAAATCAGGGGTTATCTGAACAAGTGGATACTATAATAGACAAAATTGACTCCATGTCCAAGGGTACTAGGAAGTTACCTGAAAGGGTTCAGGCTGTTGAATTTGACATTCAGACATTACTACAAAGTTTTGATAAGGTAACAGATAGAATGTACCTCCAGAATGGGAACCAAAAAACTGATACCTTAGTGAAATTCCTAGAAACACGGGTAGGTCAGGAGATTTAGGATTTAAGGGAGACAATGATAAAAAGATTAGAAATGATTGAAGAAATTATTGGAGCTGGTGAACAGAGTAAGAAGGCACAAGGACAGGATACAATGCCACCACCAGCTGTTAGAACTGGCTTACCCAGGGTTCTAACAACATATCCTGTAATTTATTCTGACAAAGGGTCAACTTCTAAAGGCTCAAAGGGAGTTAAAGAAGCTAGATGGACACCAATAGCAATGAATGATTTAAAAGAAATTAAGCAAGCTGTCGTTAATTTTGGCTTGCACTCTGCATTTGTTAAGGAAATGATAAGAACTTGGGCTTCTAATGTCAGAGCTACCCCCCATGATTTCTCTCAGCTAGTGTCTGCAGTTTTAGATGATGGACCTTCCTTGATGTTTGGAATTTATTTCAGAGAAGAATCCAAACATATGGAACAGCAAGGAAGAGCAAAAGGTGTGGAGGTTTCCCAAGATCAAATTCTTGGTGTAGGAGCATATGCTGATCCACAGGTCCAAGTTCTTTATGACGAAGAAGTGCTGTCCTTATGTCACAAAGCAGCCTTGAATGCTTTTAATAGAATACAAGATCCAGCAAAAAGGGTCGAATCATATACCATGGTTAAGCAGGGACAGAGAGAACCCTTTACTGACTTTGTGCAAAGATTAATTAAGGCTCTGGACATAGGGGTGACAGACCCAGAAGCTAGATGAATACTTCTTGAATCTCTAGCTTTTGAAAATGCAAATACTGAATGTAAAAGATAATTGGGCCTTTAAGATCTAGATCAGCACCAATGGAAGAATGGATACAGCATACAATGAATGTTGAGATGTTTAGCTATAATGATGAATCCTGGGTAGGAGAAGCGATTTCCAAAGCTATGAGGAGACATCAAACTACCAGGTGTTTTAATTGTGGTAAATTAGGACATCTGAAAAGGGATTGCAGGCAAAGAAATTCTAGGAATAATATCTCCTCTGGGAATGACAAAAGTAGGAGACCTCAGCCTTCAGGTATATGCAGGAGATGTGGTAAAGGCCGACATTGATCCAATGAATGCAGGTCAACAACAGACAGACAAGGCAACCCGATACCATCGGGAAACTCCTTGAGGGGCCTGCAAGAGGCCCAGTCATTCCCAGTTACAGTCGAAAATGTGTCTCACCAAGAAAATTTAAAAGTCCAATGTCTGCTGTGAAAAGTAATACTGGTCTAAATGATGAATTACATGTGGAGAATGAGTCAAAAAATTCAGGAGGACAGAGTAATCGTATATTTTGGCAAACGTATATTAACAATCAAAGACCAAAGCTAAGAGTCTGTATAAATGGCATTTTTATTGAAGGCTTATTAGACACAGGTGCGGATGTAAGTATAATTACTCCAGAATCTTGGCATCCGAATTGACCTCTTCAAGAGGTAGATGTTCAGTTCCTGGGAATTGGAACCCTATCTCGTGTAAAACAAAGCACAAGATGGGTGGAATGCATAGGGCCTGAAGGGCAAATAGGAAGATTAAGGCCATATATAGCAAATATTGCAATAAATTTATGGGGCCATGACCTGCTACAGCAATGGAATACCCAGATTAACATTCCTGTAGTTCCAGGAACTCACAATTCTGGGAAGGATATAATGAGGTAATATGGAAAAAGGTCACCAGCCATTCAGGCTGTACAAGAACACACAGCCAATAGCAAACCTTTAGAGGTACCAACAGCCCTACCTTTAAAATGGCTAACTGAGAAGCCAATATGGATCAAGCAGTGGCCTCTAGCTGAAGATAAGTTACAGGCTTTGGAACAGCTGGTACAAGAGCAACTCGATGCTAACCATATTGAAGAATCAACCAGCCCTTGGAATTCTCCTGTGTTTGTTGTAAAAAAGAAATCTGGTAAATGGAGAATGGTGACAGATTTAAGAGCTGTCAACAAGGTAATTCAGCCTATGGGTCCGCTACAATCTGGAATTCCTTTGCCTTCTCTATTACCAAGAGGATGGCGTCTTATAGTTATTGATTTGAAAGATTGTTTTTTCACTATACCTTTGCAAAAAAAGGATAGAGAAAAATTTGCCTTCACAGTGCCTACTTATAATAATTCTCAGTCTACTAGGAGATATCAATGGACTGTCCTCCCACAGGGGATGCTTAATAGTCCCACATTGTGTCAATATTTTGTTAATAAGCCACTGGAAATAATTCGTAAGCAATTTCCCAAGTCCATAATTTATCATTATATGGACATTTTATAATCTGATTCAAATAAAGATATTTTGGAAAGTATGTTTGAAGAAGTAAAGAAAGTCTTGCCTAGGTGGGGATTACAAATTGCCCCTGAAAAGATTCAAAGAGGAGATTCTATTAATTACCTAGGCTACAGAATAGGGTTAGAGAAAATTAGAACGCAAAAGGCACAAATTAGGAGAGACCGGTTACGAACTCTTAATGACTTCCAAAGATTGTTAGGAGATATTTCCAATCTATGAACAGCTGTTGGGATAACAACTGATCTAATACTTCATTTAAACAAAACCATAGATGGTGATAAGGATTTGAATAGTCCCAGAAAATTGACAGTTGAAGCAGAAAAGGAACTGACAATGATTTAGGAAAAATTACAGGAGGCACATGTGGATAGGGTCAACCCGAATCTTAGTTCCATCCTAGTCATACTGCCTTCCAGAATTTCTTCTACAGGGATTTTAATGCAGAGGGAAGATATTATTTTAGAGTGGATATTTATACCTCATAAACCAAGTAAAAAATTAAAAACTTATGTAGAAAAGGTCTCAGAATTAATTATAAAAAGTAAACTGAGACTTCGTCAACTAGCAGGAATAGACCCAGCAGAAATTATAGTGCCTTTTACTACTGAGGAAATAAGAAAGTTATGGGAAGATAATGAACCATGGCAAAGAGCTTGTGCTAATTTTTTGGGAGAAATTAGCAGCAACTATCCCAAAAGTGATAGACTTAACCTCATAAAGAGAACTTCTTGGATTCTTCCTAGAATTGTACGTGATGCTCCAATAACTGGAGCCCGGAAATTTTATACCGATGCAAATAAATCAGGGAAAGCAGGTTATAAATCGGAAGAATTGAGTATGGTGGAACAAAGCCCTTATAATTCTATCCAGAAGGCAGAATTATATGCCATTCTTATGGTGCTAAGGGATTTTAAAAAACCTCTTAATATAGTTACAGATTCACAATATGCAGAAAGAGTTATCTTGCATATTGAAACCGCTGAATTCATACCAGATGACACAGAGTTGACTTCATTGTTTATCCAGGTACAGGACATAATTAGGAATAGGCTTTGTCCAATGTACATAACACACATCCAGTCCCATACCGGTCTGCCTGGCCCTCTAAGGTAATGCTGAAATTGACCAATTATTGATTGGAAGCGTTCTGCAGGCCTCAGAATTTCATAAAAAACATCAGGTCAATAGTAAAGGCTTAAAGAAAGAGTTTTCCATTACATGGCAACAAGCTAAGGACATTATAAAGAGATGTCCTACTTGTTCTTTCTATAATCAAACACCATTGCCTGCAGGGAGTAACCCAAAGGGTATTCAAAGGAATGAAATCTGGCAGATGGATGTGTTCCACTTTATAGAATTTGGTAAATTAAAATATGTACACCACACCATAGACACGTATTCAGGTTTTCAATGGGCAACTGCCCTGAGCTCAGAAAAGACTGATTCGGTAATCACATATTTATTGGAAGTTATGGCCATCATGGGTATACCTGCACAAATAAAGACAGACAATGGTCCAGCATATGTATCTAAGAAAATGAAATGCTTCTTTGCTTATTATAATATAAAACACGTTACAGGTATATCAAATAATCCTACAGGTCAGGCAGTTATAGAAAGATCAAATCGTACTATAAAGGATAAGCTAAACAAACAGAAATGGATGAAAGATACCCCCAGAAATAGATTGCATAATGCTTTATTAGCCTTGAATTTTCTTAATGCTAATGAGAAAGGAACAGCAGCAGCAGAGAGGTATTGGATAATGGAAAAAACTTCTGAACTAAACCAACCTGTTTATTTCAAAGACGTGCTGACCTCTCAATGGAAGCCAGGAGATGTGCTACGTTGGGGAAGGGGTTTTGCTCTTGTTTCCACAGGAGAAGAAATATTGTGGATACCATCAAAATAAATAAAGGTTCGATTTGAAGAGGAGAAACCTCTTGGAAAGGAGAAACGACAGCTCATCTACAATGATGATATTCATACAGTTGGTAAGAAAAACATATAGAATGGGGGCAGGGTTCTGTTCTTATCTCCACAGGAAAACACTGATCTTTGAAAAGTTCAAGGGACCCTGGATATTTGAATACTGACAGATGGAAAATAACGGCCCAATAGGGACTATCAAGAAAACTGAATAGGTTCTGTAAGTACCATATACTAAATCATATTTCTAAATTTATAGAGCTGGTTTTAGAGTTGGACTCTGGCTCAGTCCCTCTCTAATTCCAAGCCTGTTGTTTAAAGAAAAACCCAGAGTTTCTGGAGTTTCTGTCTCATGTCAAGAGCCATGATATGGGACAGAAAGAAATATGAGTTTAGAAAACATCTTTACTTTTCTTCATATCTATCATACCTTCATTAAATATATCTATCATGTCTTTCATTGAATATATGTATGTCTGTACATGTCTATATGATTAATGTTTAAGTTTTCCACAATGAACAATGAGTTTTTCCCACAGTGACATTTGAAGTTTCCAGGAAGAAGATGGGGCCCCATAACAACAACTCCACTTGGTTGATATGATGTCATGATACTTATAGTGCTACTACAAGACCTGTTTGGGGTACCAGCTGCACAAGACGGTTCCAACGTGCTGAAATGGTGCACATTTTGTACAACATTCTGGCCAGACCTCCACAAAATACTCAGACTATTTGCAATTTTAAAAGACATTGATCTTGAAATTTAACCATCATTTTACTTTCACAGGATCCCCCAGAAAGAACATCGCCCCCATGACAGATGGAAGTAATTCTAGAGAATGACGTCCCCTCTCCCAGTAAAGTTTGTCCTTGGGTTTAGGGACATCATTTAGGGGTTGGTTATAATTAGTATACGGTTGAGGGTTGGGGGAGGAATTTTATAAGCACAGGAATCTTTTTAAAAAAAAAAGAGGGATAATTGGATTATGGGATAATAGATTTGTACTTGTGAGTTATTGTTTTTAGACAAACATATTGGTATCTATTCTTATATATTGATGCAAAGTTAAATTATGTTGACTATTTTATGCATGCATGCTTCTACCTCTGTTTAAAACATTTTTATGTATTGGTATATATATATTGTATTGATATATGTATATTTACCATATTGCATTGTACACTTCTACCTCTGATTAAGATACTTATATATTGTTTATGTATTGATATATATATTTACCACATTGCAATGTATACTTGTACATTGTTTATATTTGGATTGTTCTTATTTATTGCACAGTTGTTTTTATCTCAGTCTTTAAGTTAGATAGATATTGAGAATTATATAGATCAACAGTCATCTAAGTTTGTCATTTATAATTAGACTAATCAGGTTCTTTAGATACATAGAGATTATATTCAGTATAGATAGATAATCTTCAACCTCTTCAAAGAGCTGTAGAAAATGGCCTTTAATCTAATTCAGAGTTCTGTGGTATGGAGACACAATCGCTCCTGGCAACACCGATCTATTCCCAAGAGAATGTTGAGCACCAAAGACACTTCACCTGGAGCCTTTCTTCTTGGCAGAACTGGCCTTTGGGTAAAGAAATGCCCATACCTCAACTACTGACAGAGTTATAGAGTATCCATAAATGGATAAAACAGGACTGTCATATCCTGCCAAGACAGGGTAAGATAGTTTTGAAGTTTCTTGCCTTTGAAAATAGTATGTCAGTTACGTTAGGCCTTAGCCAAAGTTGGTTGCTTCAACGCTGCAAACGTGACTTTGGGTGTTTGTCCAGGTAGCCAGTTGTCTCTGCGATTTGTTACATGTTCTGGAAGTTGTTTGATTGCACTTCCTAATTACTCAGGTAACATTATTTCCCTTCTCAGATCTTCAATGGGATTGAAGATTATATAAACATAGTTACTTTCCTTTCATGACTTGACCAAGTTATTTGTTATACAAGACTTAAGCTAGTTAGAATAGGATATTTGTATTTATTGTATATAATTTCGTAGGTTTGTACTTATTGTATATAATTTCACAGTAGGCTTAGAACTCTCTTACTTAAACAAAAGGGGAAGATGCATCCCCAGCTTTTCTTCCCTGGGGCCCAGGTTGCCACACCCCCAATTCAATGTGATAGGTTAATAGAGTTTCCCTATCAGTTTACTCCTTGAATGAAGGTGGAAAGTACATAGCCTCATGGATTTTGTCTTTATAAACCTTTGACTAATGTAGTTTATCTCTATAGTCTGAGACTCCTGGCTATGGACCTGACCAGTATTTAATAAAGCTTAATTCAAATTTGGTTAAAAAATTGTGGTAGTGCTCTTATTCTTGACTGGGTGATTAACATCTTATCCCCAGCAAGATCAGACCATCTACCCAAGTTCTCAAGCTGGGTCTTAACTTGAGACTCCAGGGCTGAAGGGCCACTTCAGTAGGCAGATACTTTGAGACCTTCCGAAGCTCCGAGACTGCCTTCAGTTTCTTGGATTAGTGGAGTGAACTGCCATGTTGAGAAAAGCAGCAATTGCCTACAGAGGCGTAACTTGGTAAGTCATAGTGTTGTAAAACGGCATGAGGTGGACCTTGGTGGGTCAAGGGGCAGCAGGTGAGAGCCCTTAGTGGGTGAGAAACAGACATGCTGTGAAGGCAGAGCGCATGGGGGAGTTTTATTGAGATAGGGAGAGGGAGGGAGGGAAGAGAGAAAGAAAAATTATGAGGACCTGACTTTGCAAATTCTATTTTTTAAAAAGGGGCTTCATCTTAAGCCGTATAATGAGCTAGGGGAGGGGGCAGATCTCAGCTCCAGAAATGTGCTGTGGTAGCAGAAATTTGAACAGATTCCATAAAAATAGCCAATTAAGGAGCTAAGGAGAGGGTCATAAAATTTAATGAGGTCCAGAAGTTCCTAGCAGGCACCGTGTCCTTGAAGACACTTTGTCAGTTATTGATGGCTCTTTGTTAGGTTTTCTCAACCAAAAACTGACCAATGATTTCAGAAACAACCTCACCCTATGGCCTCCTTACCCAGTCTCAAGAAGACAGGATATGAACTCCCCTGATTGCAGTGTTTCCTCTTCATAAGTTCTACCCTCCTAGGGCTCCCTGCCACACTTTCTGTACCCACCATGCTGGGTGCTGGAAACTGAGTTGGTCCAAACTTGAGTTTGAACATTAAAAAACCCTCATGTAATTTGCATTGGAAATCCAACTCTGTGATTTCATTTGGGGATCAGAAACTTGAGTTTAACAAGATACAGAGAAAAAGAGGAAGAGAAAGAAGAGGCAAGGGGCAGACTGCTTCTTCAGAACAGCAGCAGATTTAGAGAGCAAAAATGGGTGGAGCTTGTCTCTTAAAGGGACCTTCACAGTTGCATAGTGACATAGCAGTCATAGGACCTTGAACTGGCTAGGGTTCATCCTGCAAGGTGACAGAGCCAGCACAGTGCTTGAATCCTAACACATAGTAAATCTGGTTTTGTTGGGATCTCAACCTGGGATAAGTTGGGGTTCAATGGGACCTGAACACTCTTCTGTCCAAGGCAAAAAGCAAGAAGTTGCCTGTCCACCTGGTTCTCATTTTTTAGAAAGTTTTGCCTGTCTGTTTGTTTGCATGTGAGGATTGGTCTCTGTTTTCTGGTGTGTCCATAATTTTATTGGCAAACGTGGGTGCTAAGATAAGAATGGGTCAGGCTCAATTGAATGTATGAATGATGGTGACCTACACATGTTTTGTTTCTGACTGATCTCCATTAAGTATGTGAGCTTTCCATGTTCTATGTTTATTGGTCTTATTTTTGCTATTTCTGCTGCTGCTAGCTGGCAGACATCACCACTAATGCCACTTGCCATGGCTGCTTTGATGGTCAGAGCTCAGAATTCATTTCTGAGATTTCTAGTCCCTGGATTTAGTTGTGAAATATTATGTTGAGAATGTATTACCTTTCTTTATGCTATGAAACATTTGTTTAATGATGCAAAGATGTTATGCATTCTTTTATGTTGCATTTGTGTAACTCTGTGAAGTTTTGTCTGTCTAAAACATCTGATTGGTCTAATAAAGAGTTGAAAGACTAATAGGTAGGCAGGAGAAAGGATAGGCAAGTCTAGCAGGCTGAGATAATAAATAGGAGGAGACATCTGGGAAGAGAGATCAGGGAGTGAGAGAAAAAGGGGTAGGAGACATCAGGGATCAGTCACCCAGCTACACAGTAAGCCATGGAGTAAGAAGTAAAGAAATTATTAGAGAAAGATAAAACCCCAGAGGCAAAGGCTACGTGGGTAATTTAAAAAGAAACTGGCTAGAAATATGCCATGCTAAGACCAGACATTTATAAGTAAGAAAAAGACTCCAGGTATTTATTTGGGAGCTGAGTTGTGGGCCCCCAATGAGCAAAGAGTAAAGAGTTAAAAACCAACTATATTTTAGTAGGGATTCAAATGTCTTTTGTTGTTGTAGTTTTTTATTTTATGAGACAGGGTTTCTCTGTGTATCCCTGGCTGTCCTTGAACTCATTTTGCAGACCAGGCTGGCCTCAAACTTGGAGATTCATCTGCCTCTGTCTCCCAAGTACTGAGATTAAAGGCATGAACCACCAATGCCTACTGAAATGTCTTTTGGGTTTGGATAATACTATCATGTTCTACTTTATTGAAAAGTTGGCTCTGAGAGGGGTCCAGGAGACCACAAGAACATGGCCCACAGAATAAAATATCCATGACTCATAGGGGCTCATAGAGACTGAAGTGACAATCAGGGAGCCTGTATAAGTTGGACCTAAGTCCTCTGCATGTATTTTATAATTGTCTGGCTTGGTATTCCTGTGGGACTCCTAAGAGTGGGAGTGGGGCTGTTTCTGACTGTTTTGTCTGTTTTGGGGATCCCTTTCATCCCATTGGGTTGATCCAGCCTTGAAATGAGGATATGTGCCTAATCTTATTGTAACTTGCCAGGCCATGCTTGACTGATATAACTAGGAGATCTGGGCTTTTCTGAAGGAAAACAGAGAACGAGTAGATCTGGAGGAAAGGAGAAGTGTGTGTAAGGGGAGTGGATTGAGAGGAAAGGAGAGAGGGGAAACTGCAGTTGACACATAATATATGAGAGAATAAATAAGTTAATTAATTTAATAAAAGCTGGCTCTGGAGTTGAGATATGACTTGCCCATCTCTAGAGCCAAGCATGCTTATTTAACACTTTCCTCTCTGTCCTGTGTCAGACAAGCACCTGACTCTGTGACACAGAGAAGAGTAAAGCAAAACAGCCAAAAAAATCTTTAGACTATTGATTTCATTTAATTGCCTAAAACTTTTGCTAAGTTACAAACCTTATCTCAAGATCTGGAAGACAATTGTGTGAATATTCTGTACCTCAAGAGTTGTAAGTTCATTGGATAAGGTTAAAAAAATCTCCAAAATTAGTGCAAAATTTAACTTAAAACTCATAACATAGGGAATTGGTAGTTAAAAATTTATACATAGGTAATTTTCAAGGAAGCCTGTGCTGAGACAACATTTTGGCCTATAAGCAACATGTGGCTTGTCACTCTTTTAGCTGCTGTTCCTCGTCAGGATGGAGGCAGCCATTTGCCTGGCAGCCATCTTTACTAGGGTTGGGGAAGGTAGATAACATGATACTTTACCACCATCTTGATTAAAGGTGACCATATGGTATAAATCAATTGAGGAAAAATAATAAGTCTTCAAGCTGTTTTGAATTAGGATGGGTTGAAGATGGAAGCTATAAAGTAATCCCATACTAGTTCAGAAGCTGAGTATAACAAAAGGTTATTTATTTAGAGGCAGACTCACAGATCACAGTCCTCTGCATGAATGAGGTATAGGAACCAAATCCAGCAACTGGGAGATGGCACATACAAGCTTTAAGGCTGTATTTATAGTATAAGAACACATGCCCAAGTGGACTGGTTTCTTAAAAGTTATTGGCTGAAGGAGTTTCCACAGCACATTCTCCTTTTGTCTAAATAAGAGAGTTCTAAGCCTAATACAAAACTATACACAATAAGAACAAATATCAAGTAAAAAATTAGAACTGCAACCAGCATGAAAAATATCAAGCAAGAAACATATGTTAAAAGTTTCAATGATTATCCTATCCTAAGGAGTCTAAGTCTTGTATTAGAAATAGCTTGGCCAAGTCATGAGACGAAAGTAACTAAGACTATCTAGTCTTCAAACCCATCGAAGCCCCGAGAAGGAAAATAATTTTACTTGAGGAAACAGAAAGTACAGTCAAGCAACTTCCAAAATGTGCAACAAATGACAGAGACAGCTGGCTACCTGGGCAATCACCCAAAGTCTTATTTGCAATGTTGAAGCAACCAACTTTGGTTAAGGCCATTTTAAGAGGCAGGAAAAATTTCAAAACTGTCTTACCCTTTCTTGACAAGGTTTGACAGCCTCTTTTTCTTGTATCCTGCTTGTCCTGTACAGACATCAAGCATTTTGTTAGTGGTTGAGGCATGGGCAATTCCTTGCCCAAAGGCCAGTTTTGCCAGAAGAAAACAAGCTCCAAATATAGAGTGTCTTTGGTGGTCAACATTCTCTTGGGAATAGATTGGTGATGCCAGGAGCAATTGTGTCTCATGTCAACAGAACCCTAAGTTAGGCATCCAAATGTCCAGGATCTCTTGACTCTGTGAAATCAAGTATTTTCCTGCAAAGACAAGAGCAGATCCCTGCCCCAATCTTTGTGAGATTTCCTTACCTCCTGATTGGTTGTCACCTGTATGGATGGGTTGTCATTTCTCTTTTTCAGTGGTTTCTCTTTTTCAAACTAAATCTTCTAATAAATATTTGATTAAAGAATCAGCCTTTTCTGAGCTCAAAGCAGTTTCCCACTGAAAACAGGAATAAGTGTCAATGGTGTGGTGTAGCATGGCGGGGGTCAACTTGTTGGGGTTTCTGTCCCACCCAGTACCCCACAGCCAGCGTACCCCAAAGAAAATCACTCACAAGACTCCATAAGGTTATAAACTGATTGGCCCATTAGGTTAGGCTACTTATTAGCTCTTATAACATATCTTACCCCATTATCCTTATCTACGTTAGCCACATGGCTCAGTACCTTTCTCAGCTGGGCAAGTTACATGCTACCTCTCCGGTGGTCTGCGCAGGAGTGCTGGAGGGACCTTCCTCCTCCGTAACCTTATTCTATTCTCATTGCCCCGCCTCTACTTTCTGTCTGGTTGACCCACCTATACTTCCTGCCTGGCCAATCAGCGTTTTATTAAAATACATGATTGACAGAATACAGATAATTCTCCCACACCAGTGTGGTGTACATTATTTACTTTTCCAAAATCATCAAAGTAGAACACATCCATCTGCCAGATCTCATTCCTTTGAGTACCCTCTGGGTAACTCGCTGCAGGCAACAGTGTTTGGTTATAGAAAGAGCAAGTAGGACATCTCTTAATCAGTCCGCACACCTATGGACACCTGATTATACAATTAACCTAAAATTATACAATAGAAAAAATTTTTGTTTGCCTTTTCTTCATATCTCTAAGGGAAATTTTCATTTGCTCTTTAAAGGTCTCTATTATCTTCACAAAGTTATATTTAAAATCATTTTCTTCTGCTTCTTCTGGGTTAGGATGATCAAGTCTTCCTGTTGTATAACCACACTGGGTTCTGGTGTTACCATGTTGCTCTTTAGGTTGTTGGATGAATTCTTGCATTGGCACCTACCCATCTCTTCCTTCAGTTGGTGCTGGCAGTGTCTTTACCTCTTGGCTTAATCCTTGCGGTAACCGTCTGTGTCTTTGGGAACTCTTCTTGGTCTGCTCTGTATTGTTACTGCCTGTATCTCAGGGAGCCACTGAGGTCTCTTTTAGTCCTATCTCTTGGCCTGCTCTTTTGGTCTGCACTCTTGGTTCGCTCTGTGCAGTCACAGTTTGTGCTTCAGAGTTCCTTTCTTGATCTTCTTTCTTGGTCCTCTCTGTGTAGTTGCAACTGTGACTCGGTGTTCCTCTAAGGTTGCTGGGGAGTTGGAGGGTTTGGGGTGAAAGTGGACTTGTAGCTTTCAGTGTCTGATGGTTGGGATGAGGGTGATAGGTCAGCCTACCTGCAGGAAACTCACCTGCTGTCTGGCTAGAGAAGCTGATGCAGGTGGGGTAGGGCCCAGGGTTTTGCCCTACTATGAAGGGCCTAGAGAGTGGGGTGTCCCTCTGGGTAGGTGGTGACTTACCTCGTGGTCCTCTCTGTGTAGTAGCAGGTTGTGTTTCAGAGTTCCCTTGAGGTTTCAGGAGGAATTGGAAGGTTTAGGGGCAGAGTAAGACTTGTAGCTTTCAGGGTCCAGTGGATGGGATGGGAGTATTGGAGCAGCTTACTTGCACGAAACTCACTTGCTTGCTGGCTAGATAAATGGGGGCATTGGAGGAATGGCTAAGGTTTTGCACTGTATGGAGGACCCAGAGACTCAACCAAGAAAAAGAATTACAGACCAGTCTCACTCATGAACATTGATGCAAAAATACTCAATAAAATACTGGCAAATTGAATCCAAGAACACATCAAAAAATCATTTACCATGATCAAGACCGTTTCATCTTAGAGATGCAGAGATGGTTCAACATACAAAAAAAACCCATTAATGTAATCCACCCTATAAATAAACTGAAAAATAACATATATGATTTTCTTGTTAGATGTTGGAAAAAAAATTCCACAAAATCCAACACCCATTCATGATAAAATTCTGAGAGATCAGAGGTACAAGGAACATATCTAAACATATATAAAGCAATATAAAACAAACCAGCAGCCAATATCAAATTAAATGGAGAGAAACTCAAAGCAATTCCACTAAAATCAGGAACAAGACAAGGCTTTCCACTCTGTCCATATCTTTTCAACATAGTTCTTGAAGTTCTGGCTAGAGAAATATGAAAACAAAAGGAAATAAAGGGGATTCAGATTGTAAAGGAAGAAGTCAAACTTAGCTATCTGCAGAAGATATGATAGTATACATTAGTGACCCAAAACCTCTACTAGTGAACTCATACAGTTAATAAATACCTTCAATAATGTGGCAAGATACATGATCAAATAAAAAAAATCAGTAACCTTCCTATGAATAAATGATAAAGAAGCTTAGAAAGAAATCAGAGAAACACTACCATTCACAAAACACACAAATAACATAAAATATCTTGGGGTAACACTAACCAAAGAAGTGAAAGACTTGTTTGACAAGAACTTTAAGTCTTTGAAGAAACAAATTGAAGAAGATACCAGAAAATGGAAGATCTCCCATGCTCTTGGATAGGTAGGATCAACAAAATAAAAATGACAATCCTACCAAAAGCAATCTAAAGATTCAATGCAATCCCATCAAAATTCCAACACAACTCTTCACAGAATAATACCGCACTTCATATGGAAAAACAAAAATGTGGGATAGCCAAAACAATCTGTGAAATAAAGGAACTTCCAGAGGCATCACCATCCCTGACATCAAGCTCTATTATAGAGCTACAGTAATGAAAACAGCATGGTATTGGCATAAATAGACAGGTAGACCAATGAAATTAAATTGAAGAACCCGATATTAATCCACACACCTATGAACACGTGACTTTTAACAAAGAATCTAAAATTATACAATGGAAAAAAGAAAGCATCTTCAACAAATGGTTCTGGCATTACTATATGTAAACATGTAGAAGAATGCAAATAGACCCATATCTATCCCCATGCACAAAACTCAAGTCCAGATGGATAAAAGACCTCAGTATAAATCTGACCACACTGAACCTGATAGAAGAGAAAGTGTAAATAGCCTTCAATGCATGGGCACAGGAGACCACTTCCTATATAGAACACCAGTTGACCAGGCACTGAGAGCAGCAATAAATAAATGGGGCCTTCAGAAATTGAAAATCTTCTATAAATCAAAGGACATGGTCAATAAGATAAAAAGGCAGCCAACTGGCTTGGAAAAGATCTTCACCAACCCCACATCAGACAGAGGATTGATATCCAAAATATATATAAAAAATTAGACATTAAAATTCCAAATAATCCAATTAAAAAATGGTGTATAGAACTAAACAGAGAATTCTAAACAGAAGTATCTCAAATGACCAAAAGACACTTATTGAAATGTTCAATAGTCTTAGTCATCAGGAAAATGCAAATCAAAACAACTCTGAGATACCATCTCACACCAGTCAGATTGGCTAAGATCAAAATCACCAATGATAGCTTGTGCTGGGGAGGGTGTGGAGTAAGGGGAACACTCCTCCATTACTGGTGGAAGTGCAAACTTATACAACCATTCTGAATTCAGTTTGGTGGTTTCTAGATAACTGGGTATCAACCTGCATCAGGACCCAGCAATATCACTCGGGCATATACTCGAAGGATGCTCAATCATACCACAAGGACATTTGTTCAACTCTCTTCATAGCAGCATTATTTGTAATAGCCAGAACCTGAAAACAGCTTAAATGTTCCTCAAAGGTAGAATGTATAAAGAAAATGTGGCACATTTACACATTAGAGTACTACTCAGCAGTTAAAAAAAATGACATCTTGAAATTTACATGCAAATGGATGGAACTAGAAAAAACTATCCTGAGTGAGGTAACCCAGATGCAGAAAGATAAACATGGTATGTCCTCACTCATAAGTGGATACAAGCTGTAAAGCAAAGGATATTGAACCTATAGTTCATGATCTTATTGAAGCTAAGTAACAAGGTGAACCCTAAGAAAAACATACATAGATCTACCTGAAAAGGGGAAATAGACAAGATCACCTGACAAAATGGGGGCATAGGGATGGGGGGAAGAAAGGACAGAGAGGAAAAGGAGGGGAGAAGGGGAGGGGGAGGAGACCTTGAGGGAAAGGAATAGTCGAGATGGAGAAAGGACAGAGATGAGAGCAAGGAAAGAGATATTTTAATTGAGGGAGCCATTATGGGGCTAGCAAGAAACATGACACAAGAGAAATTCCCAGGAATCCACAAGGATGACCCCAGCTAAGACACTAAGCAATAGAGCCAACTGGCCTTGCTCTGTAATCAGACTGATGAATATCTTAAATATCACCTTAGAACCTTCATCTAGCAACTTATGGAAACAGAGGCAGAGACTTGCAGTGGAGCACTGGGCTGAGCTCCCAAAGTCCAGATGAAGAATGGGAGGAGTGAGAATATGAGCAAAGAGGTCAAGACCATGATGGGGACACCCACTGACTGAAACAGTTTACCTGAGCTAATGAGAGCTCACCAACTTTAGCCAGACAGAGAAAGAACCAGCTTATTTTCAAACTAGTCCCTCTGAATGTGGGTGACAGTTGTATGACTGGGGAAGACTGTGGGGCCACTGGCAGTGGCACCAGGATCTATCCCTACTGCTTGTACTGGCTTTCTGGGTGCCCATTCTCTTTAGATGGATATCTTGCTCAGCCTATATATAGTAGGGAGGGGCTTCGACCTCCCCAAAGCATTGTGCTTACACTCTCTGAAGAGTGGATGGGGGGGCAGTGAGAGAGAGTTGGAGGTAATGGGAGGAGGGAAGGGAATGGGAACTGGGTTTGGTATGTAAAATGAAAAAAGATTTTCTTTTAAAAAGAAAAGAAAAAAATAAACTGAATATTCACAAAATTGTTGAGCTCAGCAGCGTTTAGATGTTAGTCAGAAAACAATGTTTACCCACAACTGTTCATTGTAGTCATTGGCTTACTCCCTTGTAAGACTCTGTGAATGATTCTGTAAAGTATCCCACTCCTTTCCTCTGTGTTAATCAATGAGACACACACACACACACACACGCACACACACACACACACACACAGGGGCAGACTCATGAGACAGACTTCTCTAGACAGGCACAGATTCAGATTCATGCAACTGAGGACAGAGACACAGGGAGCATTGAGCAGAGAATTCAAATCTAGATGTGCTCTTGGTTAAATGATTCTAAGCGAATGGGCTCCTATTTCTTTCCTTATATAACACTGATGCACTGACAGCGACTCAGAGTTAGTTGCTAATGTGTTTAATCCTCTCAATAGACCCTAGGAGAGAACCTCTATTGTTTGGTTTTAATGGCATGGTATCAACTTGCCTTCTAAATACTTAACATTTATAACTGTATAGTGGGGTATCTATCATCCCTCATCAGAGAGACGTATCTATGCAGTGAGCTGTGGTGAATGCAGACTCACAACTGGCCAAGATACAAAGGATGCATATATGTCTAGTGCTCAGCCCTCAACACAATAGCTATATCACACCCTCCAAGATTCAGGGACTACTTTTGAACACGGAGGCAGAGGTTGTAGATAAATACTGAGAAATGGTGTACACTACACAATGACCACATTCATGTGATCATCTATACAAGACCTCCATAAACCTGGACCATCGTTTCATCATGCATAGGAATGGGCTCATAAGGCCCCATCCCTCAGTGAGGTACTAGGGCCGATTAATAGGTGATGGGAGAAGGGATGTTGTAAAATTAAAAGAAGAGAAATTGCAAGTAAGTGGTCACACTTTAACTCTATCAATGAAGGACAACATTGCTCTTTTGCTGGCATTTTTATACACGTTTGAGTAGTTTGAGTATGTAATCCTCAACAAAGTTGGTTTTTGACTTGCAAATCAGTGAAAGTTATTGATGCCTGTTATGTCCAAAGGAAACTCCAAATCTCAAAGCTCTAAAAGCAGTCCACAGATTCAGAATTGAGTTCAACCTGGACTATTGGAGGATTTCTGCAGGTTATATAAAAAGCCAGCATTCCCCAGGAAGTTGTGAAACTGTTTCCCCCTCTACCAAAAGGAGACATTTTCACTTATGACCAGCTGGAAGGACAAATGGCTCCCTGTGCTCCCCATTAGCATACCACAACTCACACTGGCCTCCAGGCTCCTTTAGTATCACAGGGACCTGCTACACAATTCAGAATGTGAAAGCCATTCTCACTTTCTATCCCCCTAAACTACTTCCAGTTCACAGACTTATCATTCCCCTTATAACCCTTCTCTCTCTCTCTCTCTCTCTCTCTCTCTCTCTCTCTCTCTCTCTCTCTCTCCTACAATAAAAATCTTCCCCTTACATTACCATGGAGTAGTCATAGTGTCAGTTTATCTAATGTGAAAAAACAGTTTAAAATTTTTGCATAGTGTATTTAGTGTATTTTAATTGGAAACTATTAACAATTTGTGTGCAGATTTCAGTAAGTACAGTGTACTCTTTTAGAAAAATATTTTTTCCTTTAAAGTTTGTATGTGTTTTTCAGTTCTTTCTAATACAGATATTGAGGGAGAGATCTGGTCAGCCGTCCTCGTCATCTTAGACCATGAAACCCAATATGAACAAATTCAACAGAACTGCCATATATGGGCTGCCCATGAAGCCTCAGCATTGCCAGGGCATAAATTTCATTTCAATTTCAACATAGATATTAACTTGATTGCTTCAAGGTACTGTTGATCAACTGCAGCATCACCTATAAAGAAAAGAAAGAATTATTAGCAGTGTCATTAGGAACAATGGTGGCATCATCAGGATGGTTATAGGCAGCATCATCAGTACCATCATTGGTAGCATCTTATATAGATCATCAAATCATCGTGTCCAAGCAGGTGTGTGAACTGGAAGTTCCTTTTATTGTTGTTTTTTTTTCCTCATATGCTGCTTATTTTGGAGTGACTGTTTCCAAGATGATGTTATCCTCACAAGTCAGTGTATGGCCACAGAAAAGGCAGACACTGACTAGTATTTAACAACTATGTATCTATGTATATGCTTAGCCACTCAGAAACACAAAGTTATCACTGGGAGAGAAAACAATTCTCATTCTAGAATAGGAGGCAACCACAAGCCAACTAACATGACTTGGTCGGTTCTGGTGGACAGAACTAACTTTGTTATTTCATGTGGTATTTTTTAAATATATATGGGAATAAAAGAATAAGTTGTTTTCTGGTACCTGGTAAAGCCTATGTAGCCCTATGCGAAGCACGGAATTCATTAATCATAAGTATTAGTACCAAAGAGAATTAGTTTTCTAGGAGAAAATTAATCTATTTTAAACCACGGTATGTGGCCTGACGTATCCTGGATCATTCTTTCTACTGGAAGATTTTTGGTAATATTCTGCAGACCACCCATGCAGAATTTAGCGTCTCACCATGTCATCAGTCAACAACAATGGGAAGGGCAGAAACCAGATCTGTGTCAGTATCAAGTGGGAGAGTCAATTCAGCCTTGAAAGTCCTGCCCATGGCACCCGTTACCTGCATAACCAGCACAGGCAGCAGGAGCCGGTTCGACGTGTGCAGTAGCCCTCAGTGCAGCAATTCTATGCTCAAATGAGCTAAAATGGGGTGCATACAGATACCCTGAGGTCTTTTCTTCAACCTTTAAAGAAATATTGAGAAGTTACTTCTCATTAAACTGTTTACAATTTTATTCATTTTAACACTTGTCTGTTAATGTCACAGTTTTGATTTCAGTCCCCAAATCTTTATTGCTCAGTCTAATTTTAACATTACAGCCACTGATATCCTGTAACCTCTACTTCTTCTCTTTGAGTAAAAGGCCCTGGATTTTTAGAAAGCCCAAAAGAGGACTTGCTCAACTTTTGCCTTTCTTTCTCTGCTCTTTGCTACCCAACATCACCATCCTCTGTATAACAGGAAGACATAAAAAGAAGAGGACAAAAGGTGTCCTCTCCAAATGTTGTGACCTGAATTTTAGATCCCCGCTGATTAATGGGATGTGACAATGAGGAGCTTCAGCAACGAAAGGAACCTCTCCTTTCTGCACTGCAATAATCTTTTTCCCAGGGCCTTTCCCAGTTGTTCATTGGGACCCTTGAGAAAACCAGTGACCTGAACACGCGTGAACAAAGGTACATGAACAAAGCATGCCTCTACTAACAGCAGAGGGGAGTTGCTGAGCTGCAAGCATGGATTCTGGAGACACCTGCCCTCCTCTCACTCCTTAATCCAGACTTTTGCATGTGTGAGCAGTGGCCTATTCCAGCACCACTATGGTAGTTTGGATGAAACAAAACCCAATACATTCAAACATTTGAATGCTTGGTCTCATTGGGTGGAACTATTTTGAAAAGATTAGGAGGTGTGAATTTATTGGAAGGCATGTGTCACTGGGGTTGGGTATGTATGTGTGTGTGTGTATGTGTTTGTGTGTGCACCTGTGTGTACTATTCTACTGTGTGTGTGAAGAGCAGAGAACAACTTTCAGGAGCTGGCTCCCCCTTTCCTGGATGAATCAGGGTCTCTCATTGTTTTGCAGCTCAGTGTGTTCCAGTGTGACTGGCTTGTGAGTTTCAGAGCTAGTCACTGTTATTTGAATGAACATCATATTTCATTTGTATTTATTAACATATTTGCTAATTCTTTCAAAAGTGAATGACATGGTTTTAACCGTGACAAAGTACCCCTCATGTAAAACAATACTACCTCATTCTATCTAAAAATATTAAGCCTTGACTGTGGATACAAGCCTATTGTGTGAAGTTACATAATCAGCAACAAACAAACTTTAGTAAAAATAATAAAGAATAAAACACCAATTAAACTAAAAGCAAAACAAATGGACACACTATAGACTATATATGTTGCAGGGTTATATATACATATGTGGGGGTTCTATTTGTATGAGTGCAGTCTATCATGTTCCAGTGAACACATTGCATACAACTTTCATGATAATACTGACTTGCCATGTGGACCTACAGGATCAGATTTTTGAAAGCCTGCTCTATGGTTGTTGGGATACTTTAGGTGAGTATTCAGAGGGGTGACCTTGTTGGAGGAGGCATGTCACTTGACATGAGGGACATGTACAAAGCTGGGTCCTGTTGTCTGGACACTGTGCAGCACTGCAGACATGGGCTTGCAGATGTATGTTTGTCCTTAAACAAAATATACTGATTTTTAAAATTAGATTTACCTTTGATCTTGTTTTTTTCTTAGAGCCATGGGGTAGAGCTTCTTCCCTAGGGCAAACATTAGTTTCATATTTTCCAAGAACTTCACAAGTTCTCACTTTGAATTCTTTTTTAATGACTTCTGCAAGATGCACATACTGCAATTCACCATGCTCATGTTCTACTTTTTTCACTGTCTTGGTAGCAGGCTGCTCTGAATATAGGGACTTGCTGTCATATTTCTTCTTTAGTTTTTGTTCTGTAGATATTTTCTGAATAAGAGGGGGTGGGATGTTTTCAAAATGACTCTGACATTACATACTACAATGTTTGGATGAGGAAAAAGTTAAATATATTCATACACGTTTTGCTACTTATGGCATCACTAGCTATCTCCTGTGACCTCAGAGGATCCCTAGACACAGAATGTACCAAAAGTTTAGTGAGCTGCTCCCTGGATGGACAGCCCAGTCATGAGGCTCTAGGCCATAGGGCAAAACCCCAGGATGCTCCCCCATCTGCCACAACTTCACTAGCTAGCTGGCTGACAGGAATGTTTCCTGCAGGTAGGCTGCTCCAGATCCCCCATCAATCAGACAGACCCTGCAATCCAAAAGTCCCACTGGACCCTCAAACCCATCCATCTCCTGTGAACTCAGAAGATCTCTGAGGCACAAAATGCAACTGCACAGAGCAGACCAAGAGGTGAATGACCAGTTGCCTGCTGGAAAGCCAGTATCTAGGCCCTAGAACTCAGGGCTAAACCCTGGACCCCTCTTCCACCTACCTCAGCTTCCCTAGGAAGCCAGCAGGCCACCTGCAGGCAGGCTGGTCCAACACCCCACCATTGATCAGACCCTGTACTCTACAAGTCCCACTCCACTCCCAAACTCACCCATTCCCAGAGAACTCAGTGGCATCCTGAGATACAGAAAGCAATTGCATGGAGCCAACCAAGAGCAGCTCCCCAAGACACAGAGAGTAACTGCAATGATCAGTCAAGAAAGGATCCCTGAGACACAGACACCAACTGTAAGGACTGAAGCACGAGGCAAAAACACCGCCTGCACCAACTGGAAAGAGAGATGGGTAGGCACCAATACAAGAATACATTCAACAACCTAAAATACAACATGGTGACACCGGATCACAGTGGTCGTATGATAGGAAGACCTGAATATCCTAATGCAGAAAAGGCAGAAGAAAACGACATTAAATATAACTTTATGAAGATGATAGAATCCCTTAAAGAGGAAATGAAAAGTTCCCTTAAAGAAATAGAGGAAAAGACAAATAAAAAAAATGTGAGAAATTAGTAAATCTCTTAAAGAAACCCAAGAAAACTAAGAAAAAAACAAACAGGTGAAGCAAACAGTTCAAGACTAGAAAATTGAAATAGAAGCAATAAAGAAAACACATTTCAAGGGAATTCTGAAAATGGGGAAACAAACAGGGACTACATATGCAATCATAACCAAAAGAATTCAGGAGAGGGAAGAAAGAATCCCAGACATTGAAGATATGATAGAGGAAATAGATTCATTGGCAAAAGAAAATGTTAAATCCAAAAAATTCTTAACATAAATCTGGGACACCATGAAAAATCCAAACCTCAGAATAAAAGGAAAAACAGGAGGAGAACTTCAGCTCAAAGGCACAGAAAATATATTCAACAAGATCATAGAAGAAAATTTTCCCAACCTAAAGAAGAATATCCCAATGAAGGTACAAAAAGTTTATAGAACATAAAATAGACTGGACCCTTAAAAGTATATCACCTTGACATATAATAATCAAAACACTAAACATATGGAATAAAGAAAGAATATTAAGAGTTGCAAAGGAAAAAGGCCAAGTTATATATAAAGGCAGACCCATTAGAATTATACCCTATTTATCCATGAAACTCTGAAAGCAAGAAGGTCCTCGACAGATGTGCTGCAGACACTAAGAGAACATGGATACAACCCCAGACTATTATACAAACAAAGCTATCAATCACCATTGGTGGAGAAAATGAGATAGTCCATGACAAAACCAGATTTAAACAATACCTATCCACAAACTCAGGTTTACTGAAAGTACTAGAAGGAAAACTTTAACCAAAGTAAACACAGGCAACAGATAACTTCACATCAGTAAAACCCCAGAGAAGGGAAACACAAAAATGTTTTCACCAAAAAATAGCAAGAATTAACAATCACTGGTCTTTTAAATCAATGGAGTCAATTCACCTATAAAATGACACAGGTTAAGAGAATGGATATGAAAAGAGAATCTATCCTTCGGCTGCATACAAGAAACACACCTCAACCTCAACAACAGATGTTACCTCAGAGTAAAGGGTCGGAAAAAGATTTTCTAATCAAATGAACCTCAGAAACAAGTGGGTTTAGCTATCCTATTATCCAACAAAATAGACTTCAAACTAAAATAAAAAGAGATGGAGAAGGATACTTCATACTCATCAAAGGAAAAATTCAGCAAGATGCAGTCTCAATCCTGAACATCTATGCCCCAAATAAAAGAGCACCCTCATATGTAAAAGAAACATTACTAAAGATTAAATCACACATCAAACCCCACACACTAATAGCAGAAGATACGAACACTCCACTCTCACCAAAAAACCGTTCAGCTAGACAGAAACTTAACAGAGAAATTAAGGAGCTAACAGATGCCATGACTCAAATGGACTTAACAGATATCTATAGGCCATTTTATTCCAATACAAAAGAATATACCTTCTTATCAGCACCTCATGGGACCTCCTCTAAAATTGTCCACATACTTGGTAACAAAACAAACATCAACAGATCCAAAAAATTGGACGATCCCCCTGTGTCTTATCAAAGTACCAACGCTAAAAGTTAGAATTCAACAACAGTACTAATTGCAGGAAGCCTACAAACTCCTGGAAATTGAACAGTGTTGGGTCAAGGAAGAAATAAAGAATGAAATTAAAGACTTCCTAGAATTCAACAAAAATGAATGCACAATATACCCAAACCTGTGGGACACTATGAAAGCAGTGCTAAGAGAAAAGCTCATAGTAATAAGCACCTACATAAAAAAAAGTGGGGAAATCAAAGTGATTTATCGACACACCTGAAAGTTCTAGAACAACAAGAAGCAGACTCACACAGCAGGAGTAGAAGACAACAAATAATCAAATAAAATAGCAACTAAGAAAACAATACAAAGAATCAATGAAACAAAGAGCTGTTTCTTTGAGAAAAATCAACAAGATAGACAATCCAAATTAATCAAAAGGCTGAAAGAGAACATCCAAATTAACAAAATCAGAAATTAAAAGGAGGATATAACAACAGACACTGAAGAAATCCAGAGAAACATTAGGTCACACTTCAAAAACCTGTACTCCACAAAACTGGAAAATCTAAAGAAAGGAACAACTTTTGAATAGGTACCACATGTTAAATCAAGACTAGAGAAACAATTTAAATAGAACTATAGCCCCAAAGGAAATAGAACCAGTCATCAAAAGTCTCCCAATTAATAAAAGCCAAGACCCCATTGGTTTTATTGCAGAATTCTACCAGAACTTCAAAGAAGAGCTAATACCTATACCCCTACAATTATTGCACAGAATAGAAAGCAAAGGAAAATTGCCCAACTCTTTTTTTGAGGTCACAGTTACTATGATACCCAAGTCACACAAAAACTTAATTAAGAAAGAGAATCACAGACCAGTCTCCCTAATGAACACTGATGCAATAATATCTAACAAAATATTGGCAAACCTCAGCTAAGCAATAGTGGAGAGGGTTCCTGAACTGGCCTTTCCCAGCAATCAGTTTGATGACTATCTTAATCGTCATCACAGAACCTTCATTCAGCAACTGATGGAAGCACATGCAGGGATTCACAGTGAAGCACTGGGTTGAGCTCCCTAAGTCCAGTCAAAGGGAGAAAGGATATGAGAAAAGGGGTCAAGACCATGATGGGAAAACTCACTGAAACAGTTTACCTGAACTAATAGGAGCTCACTGATTCTGAGCTGACAGTGGGGGAAGCAGTATAGAACCAAAAGAAATCCTCTAAATGTGGGTGATAGTGGACTGTTACAGTCTGTGGGGCCACAGACAGTGGGGCCAGGGTTTATCCCTACTGCTTGAAGT
Organism: Myodes glareolus; assembly: GCF_982192425.1. Taxonomy (NCBI): domain Eukaryota; kingdom Metazoa; phylum Chordata; class Mammalia; order Rodentia; family Cricetidae; genus Myodes; species Myodes glareolus. Next base: position 4,787,856 of record NC_142048.1, on the reverse strand, counting down.
GGCTTTTTGGAGTCCATCGTTTTTGAGGGATACCTTGCTCAGCCTAGATATAGTGGGGAGGGCCTTGGTTCTGACTCAAAGAATGTGCTTGACTTCCCTATGGGAAGCCTTACCCTCTCTGAGGAGTGGGGTGATGTGTAGGGTGGGTGGGAAGATAGAGGGAACAGGGGGAGAAGGGGAACAGTGGGAATTGAGATTGGTATGTACAATTTCAATTAAATTTTTAAAAAAATAATGAAGAATAAGAGAGGCAGAAAAGCCTGAGTTCCAGTTGCCTGATAACATAGGACTGTCCATTAGAATCACGTACTGTTTTTAAAGTCACAAGACTACTATCTTTGAGTTATGGAAACCACAATCCTTTTGGTGTACTAGATTTAGGCACATGTCTAACACTTAATTCCCAGGTCATTACAATTTGCTTATGATGCTATTTGCATATAAAGTATATTAGTACCTCTCATTCAACTGAAAATCTTGCAGAGGTCTTTATATTATTTTCTGTATTATTATTCAATAAGAAGTCTCACCTTGAAGTCATATTTGTTATATTTGTTATAGTCTGATCTTTTCACTTAAGCACAAGAAGGTGAATTGGAAGAGTCCCGGGAACAGGGAAGAGCAGGGTATGTGAAAGGTTGGGGTCCTGTTGTCTAGATGCTCTCTGTAGCCCAGCAGACAAGGACTCACAGATGTATAGTAGAAAAAGACAAGAACTCCTGAGTAAATTGGGAGCATGGGGAACTTGGGGGAGCGTTGAAGGGGAATGAAGAGACAGGGAGGGGAGCAGAGAAAAATGTAGAGTTCGATAACAATCAATAAAAAAAAGTAAAAAAAAAAATTAAGGATAGGGCCAGTTCAGGAGCCCTCTCCTCAGAGGGGTGCGCTCACCCACTAAAATGATGGGGCTGATCTAATGGGAGCTCACCAAGGCCAGCTGGACTGGGACTGATGGAGCATGTGATCAAACCGAACTCTCTGAACATGACTGACAATGAGGACTGACTGAGAAGCCAAGGACAATGGCACTGGGTTTTGATTCTACTGCATGGACTGGCTTTGTGAGAGCCTAGTCTGTTTGGAAGCTCACCTTCCTAGACCTGGATGGAGGGTGGAGGACCTTGGACTTCCCACAGGACAGGGAATCCTGACCGCTCTTTGGACTGGAGAGGGAATGAGGGGAGTGGGGAAGGGGAAGGGAAATGGGAGGAAGTGGAAATTTTTAATAAAATAAAATAAAATGATAAAAAATTAAGAAATTACCCTTAACTGTTTTCTTCCTTTAAAGGTATGAGGTAGTTCTTTCTCCATACATGTATCACATGTATATTTTTCAAGAATTTCACAAAAATTTTCTTTTAAATCTTCTTTGATGAGATCCTTTAGAGGCGTACAGTGGGAATCATTCTGGCCATCCACACTTTCCTCCTCTGTTTGCACCACGGACTTTCCTGAATGTGCAGGGGCACTGTCATGGGCACCTTTAGAGTTTTTCTTTGTTTCTTGTTCCGGGGCAGTTCTCTGCAGGAGGGAAGGTGGAGGCTTCATTTGCTTGGTTTCCTAGCAGAAGTTTTCTTATCTTTAGGTGCTTATTTTAAAATTATCTTTATAAGTTACAAGTTATAGACCCTGAGGAAGTAAAAAGTGTTCAATACTTAACAGTTAAACTTCTTCACATATGCCCATTTTGTCTCAAATCACTAGGCTATCACTAGGAACTGAAAATAAATCACTTTCTCGTAGAACTGACTATAAATCATGAACCCATGATTTTTGTCAGTGTTGATTGGAATACTTATGTCATGATGTGTCACACATCCACAAACATGAATTAGATAAGATGTAACATGTAAAATCAAGTCTCACAACTAAAGGTTTGACCTTGCATGCATATTTCTTCTGAGAACTTGTAATACTACCACCCAAGAGTGTTTAATAAACAATAATTCTCTTCCTCAAATTAATAATAGATTTCAAATTAATGACTATCTGTCTTAAACTATACATGTAAATGGAAGAAAATGAATATTAAAGTATTACATAGCTTTTGTACTTCATTTAAATAACTTTAACTGAATTTTTTTTTAATTTTAGCACACTTACAGGATTTTTTTCTCAAAAATGGACATAGGTAAAGTTTAAGTGTTAAGTATTGAACACTTTTTACTTTCTCAGGGTCTAAAACTTGTGTCTTAAGGGGTAAAGTCATATATTATTTCTAACTGTACATATTAGATTTGATTTGAGATCACAGACAGTAGGAGCAGAGATATTTAGTGTGTCAACAGCAAGAGACACACAATTATATGAAATCAGCCGCTTCTAAAAAAAGGAGAAGCAGTTGCTAATAAAGCTTTGGGGACAATAATTAGTGAATAAAGTTACAAACATCTATTGCACAGAGGCAGAAACCAAAAACAGAAATGGATGTGTAAGAAATATCAAGTGTGTTCTTCAAAAATAGTTTAGTATCAGCGTGAAACATTTATTTATTTATTTATAAAAAATTCCACTTCCTCCCCTCCTCCCAATACCCTCCCACTCCCTGCACTCTTTCTCACCCTCCATCTCCAGTACAAAGAGCAGTCAGGGTTCCCTGCCCTGTGGGAAGTCCAAGGTCCTCCACCCTCCATCCAGGTCTAGGAAGGTGAGCATCCAAACAGACTAGGCTCCCACAAAGCCAGTACATGCAGTAGAATCAAAACCCAGTGCCATTGTCCTTGGCTTCTCAGTCAGCCCTCATTGTCGGCCACATTCAGAGAGTCTGGTTTGATCACATGCCCCATCAGTCCCAGTCCAGCTGGCCTTGATGAGCTCCCATTAGATCAGTCCCAGCATCTCCAGGGGTGTACCAGCCTCTCGCGGTCCTGACTTCCTTGCTCATGTTCTCCCTCCTTCTGCTCCTCATTTGGACCTTGGGAGCTCAGTCTAGTGCTCCAATGTGGGTCTCTGTCTCTATCTCCATCCATCGCCGGATGAAGGTTCTATGGTGATATGCAAGATATTCGTCAGTGTGGCTATAGGATAAGGCGAGTTCAGGCACCCTCTCCTCTGCTGCCCACGGAACTAGTTGGAGAAGTCCCCTTGGACACCTGGGAGCCCCTCTGGAGCCAAGACTCTAGCCAACCCTAAAATGGCTCCCTTGGTTAGGATAACTTCTTCCCTGCTCCCATATCCACCCTTTCTACATCTCATCCCATTCCCCCAAGTTCTCCCCAATCCTCCCCTTCTCCCTTCTCTCTCCCCATCTCCCCTTCCCCCCAATTCATCCCCATCCCCTGCTCCCAACTTTTGCCCAATAATCTTGTCAACTTCCAATAACCCGGAGGATAAACATGTGTTTTTCTTTGGGTTCACCTTCTTATTTAGCTTCTCCAGGATCACAAACTATGGCCTCAATGTCCTTTATTTATGACTAGAATCCACTTATGAGTGAGTACATACCATATTCCTCTTTTGGGGTCTGGGTTACCTCACTTAGGATAGTGCTTTCTATTTCCATCCATTTGCATGCAAAGTTCAAGATATCATTTTTTTTAACCACTGAGTAGAACTCTAAAGTATATATATGCCACACCTTCTTTATCCATTCTTCTGTTGAGGGGCACCTAGGTTGTTTCCAGGTTCTGTCTATTACAAATAGTGCTGCTATGAACATAGTTGAACAAATGCTTTTGTAGTATGATTGGGCATCTCTTGGGTATATTCCCAGGAGTGGTATTGATGGATCCTGAGGTAGGCTGACTCCCAGTTTCCTAAGAAACCGCAACACTGATTTCCAAAGTGGTTGCACAAGTTTGCATTCCCACCAACAATGGATGAGTGTTCCCCTTACTCCACATCCTCTCCAGTATAGGCTATCATTGATGTTTTTGATTTTAGCCATTCTGACAGGTGTAAGATGTTATATCAAAATTGTTTTGATTTGCATTTCCCTGATCACTAAGGAGGTTGAGCATGACCTTAAGTGTCTTTTGGCTATTTGAACTTCTTCTGTTGAGAATTCTCTGTTCAGCTAACTGTCCCATTTTTAAATTGGGTTAATTAGAGTTTTAAAGTCTAGTTTCTTGAGTTCTTTATATATTTTGAAGATCAGACCTTTGTCTGATGCAGGATTGGTGAAGATCTCCCATTCAGTAGGTTGCCTTTTTGTCTTAATGACAAAATGCTCTTTATTCTGTATGTTTTGTGTTTTGATTATTATATGGCAAGGGGATTTTTTTTTGATCCAGTCTATTCGGTGTTCTGTATGCTTCTTGTGCTTTCATAGGAATATCCTTCTTTAGGTTGGGAAAGTTTTCTTCCATAATTTTGCTGAATATATTTTCTGGGCCTTTGAGCTGTAATTCTTCTCCTCCTTCTATCCCTATTATTCTTAGGTTTGGTCTTTTCACGGTGTCCCAGATTTCCTGGATGTTTTGTGTTAAGAATTTGTTGGATTTGTTATTTTCTTTAATCAATGAGTTTATTTCCTCTATAGTATCTTCGGTGTCTGAGATTCTTTCTTCTATGTCTTGTATTCTGTTGGTTATGCTTGCCTCTAGTTCCTGATCGATTACCCACATTTTCCATATCCAGCCTTCCCTTGGTTTGTGTTTTCTCCATTACCTCCATTTCATTTTTCAAGTCTTGAACTGTTTCCATTACCTGTTTGATTGCTTTATCGTGGTTTTCTTGGGTATCTTTGAGAGATTTATTCATTTCTTCTACTTTTTTGTTTGTCTTCTCCACTTCTTTACAGCAGTTTTTCACCTCCTGTTTAAGGTCCTCTATCATTTTCATAACGTTAAGGTTAAAGTCAATTTCTTCTATTTCTTCTGGAATAGGGTGTTCAAGTCTTCTTGTTGTGTGATCCCTGGAATCTGGTGTTGTCATGTTGCCTTTCAGGTTGTTGGAGGAATTCTTTCATTGACGCCTGCCCATCTCTTCCTTCAAGTTCAGCCAGGAGATTCTTGGTGTCTTGGTCCAATCTATGTTGTGACTGACTCTGGGTGGATCTTCTCAGTGCAGGAACAGGAACTGTTCCCCTTTGGGTGGATAGCCTCAGTGCAGGAGTGGGCACTGTTCCTGGGCCAAGGACTCTGCAGCCAATAGGGCAGGCTTGGGGGAGGGGGTGGGCAGGGATGTGTAGAACAAAGAAGCCCCTGCAGCAGGAGTTGAAGGGGCCCAGTGCTCCTTTCCCAGATGTTCCGCCCTGCCCCGGGATGGCACCCACTCACCGGTCTGAAAAGTTGTCCTCAGCACAGGGACAGAACTCTTGGAGGAAGGACCCCACAGACAAAAGGGTGAACTTGGTGGGGAGGGGAGAGTTGTGCCAGCATGAAATATTTTTAAAAGGCTAGGAAGGAGGGTCAAGCAAATAGAACCCTCTGTCCAAAGGACAGCAAACAGCAGGAACAATGAACAGAGTTTTTATTTCAAACTACACATTGTGAACATGTTATGCATGTATATGGTCTAGCTGTGCTACGACAAGTTCTAATGCAGTCTACTGTCCTCTTGTGACAGGGAAATCAATGATAGAATAAAACCCTAATTGCAAAGGTTCCATTCTGGTGAATGGTTCTCTTTCTCAGCATTGGGGTTGATTCAGGAACTTGTTCTCTCTGTCAGCAGAGAAAGATTAAAACCATAGAGCTTATCCCCAGCTGGTACTTAAAGGAATGGCTGGAGACCAGAACCTCTCCTGTGGAGGGCCAGAAATGTGAGCATGTTCCTCCTTGTCTGAAGGTCAGAGAGTTTTAGCTTGCTCAAAATTGTTGCCAATCCACCCTGAGCAAAGGACAGAGAGTTGGAACTTACATCCGTCTTTCAGGGTTATAGTCTGTTTCTACCTCAAAAAAACAAAACAAAACAACACAAAAAAGTCCCACCTAAATATAGAACAGAGAGTTCTGCTCTCACAAGGTTATTGTCAACAGGTATGGCTAATATCCAAACCTTCTATTTCAGGAATAGAGAAGTAGATATATTTCTATACTCCAAACAAGTTACTACTCCCTTAAGGAGATAACAATGGATCCCACCCAGGGAGTAGTTAGCCTACAGAATATTTGGTCTAGGGTGTGAATGTTACTTAAGTTGTCATAGCAACAGAATGTTTAACTAAGACCATAGCCCACAACCTTCAACTGGTATGTTCATTTCCTTGTATCATGTTAATACACTTTTCCATCTTATTCCTCCCCTTTGAGTTGGGTATTTAAGCAAATGGAAATTAAGTGTGGGTGATTTGAGTATTGACTTGAACTCCCTCCCAGTACTACCCTATGTTTTAAGTTTTATTATTTTTACTCATGTTGTCATTCTCTTTGCTATTTTTCTGATCCCTATAGCCCTACCCTGGTAAGTGGCATTTTTGTCGAAGCTGGTCTCTGACACTCCCAACTTCAGTGTTTCAGCACTATCGAATGGATCGGAGAAAACAGCACATGACAGAGCAAAATGACAGCAGACAAGTTTCAGAGAATGGAAGAAATAACGTTGCCTAAAATTAAGACACTCAGAGGGTTTACTACACAGCACTCTATTCGTGCATGAGAAGAGGAGGTGGCCTAACTTGGAAAATAATTTAAGAAGATAAACATTTGGAAAGTATGATAAATCTATAATTATGGCTGCAAATACACAGAAGTCTGAAGTAAGAGAGAAGAAATAGCTCTAATGCAACTCTATAGTCTGTCTATACCTGTTGACATGCAGGGCCGTTTTACTTGAGTCATGTGTTTTATTTCTTTGAAATATATAAAACAATGTCTTTTCTCTTCTTAGACATCAGTATCCATTTATTACATAATTTCATAATTGTACTTTTATTTATACTCTTACAATGGCATATTATCTAACAGGTCTGTTCTTTTCCTGTCAACGGTAACTACTCTCTGGTTTGATATTTTTCTTTATTTATGTACTATTTCAAGAATTGTGCTCCCAGACTGAGCCCCCCAAGGTCCAAATGAGGAGCAGAAGGAGGAAGAACATGAAAAAGGAAATCAGGACCGCGAGGGGTGCGATCACCCACTGATACAAGGGGACTGATCTAAGGAGAGTTCACCAAGGCCAGTTGGACTGGGACTGAACGAGCACGTGATCCAACCAGATTCTATGAATGTGGCCGAATTCTCTGAATGTGGCTGGCCCGGAGTCTTTCTGAAAAGCCATTGACAATGACACTGGGACTTGTTTCCTCTGCATATACTGGATTTTTGGGATCCAGTCTGTTTGGATACTCACCTTCCTGGACCTGAAGGGAGTGGGGAGGAACTTGAACTTCCCACAGGGCAGTAAACCCTGACTGCTCTTAGGGATGGAGAGGGAGTGGGGGGAGTGGGAGGGTGTTGGGAGGAGGGGCGGAAATGATGGAAACTTTTATAATTTAATAAACTTTGGGAAAAAAAAGAATTGTGCTCATTTGTATTAACAGAATGTTTACTTCCTGATCATCAGTTTTTATAGTCATTCACACTGGAACCACAGAGGATTATCTGCCGCTGGATTCTTGGGATTGAGAACATGAGGGCCAGGACATGATCAAAGCTGGGTTCCAGACAGGGAACAATCTGCAGCACTGCATAATCAGGCACGCAGGTGCATCTTTCCTCTGTCAATCAAGCACAGTCCTTCCCAGTGAGGGGACCTACCTGGAAGTCTGTAGTTCCTTGAGAGGGGCCAGGTAGTGGCTCTTCTTTAGGACAAATGATAATTTTGGAGTTTTTAATCTGTTTCCAAACCATCTCTTTTAGGTCCCTTCTGAAGAGGTCCTTCAGCCATAAGTACTGCAGATTCCGGTGAGCCTGTTGTATCTCCTTTGTCTGCTCCTTCAGCAGAGCTACCTGATCCATACATATTTGGCTTAATTCATTCCTGAGTAGTCCCCTAATTTCCTCTACATCCTTTCTGAGAAGTTCCCTCATCTTTGCATGTTCTACAGCCAATTCCTCCCTCAGTATATCTTTTATATAATTTCTGAGGAGTTTCTTCCATCGTGTGTGATGCCAATCAGCTTGCTCCTTTATGTCCTCCTTCTTCTTGACCGAAGGAAGTCTTGAATGCACTTGTGCATTTTTTCTATCATGTTTCTTCTTCCCTTCAGTCATTTTCTGCTAATGAGAAAAAGGAGATTAGTTTGCTTGTCTTTGTTCTCAGATTTATTGCTGTTGTTGTTGTTGGTAGTGTTTGGGAATGCCTTTTTTTTTCAAAGTGGCTTTGTCCTTGCAGGTATAGGGAACAGATTGGGAAAGTAGGGAGCACACTTTAATACCTTTGTTTCTTCATATGCATATATATAGGTATATAAGGGATGTATATTTCCTTAGGTCTCTTTCTGCAGGGATCCCTGGCTAAGTGTAGATTTTATCTCTCAGTACAGGCACTAGAGACAATTAGAAACTGGGGCAAAACTAAATCTATAAACTTGGCAGGAGTGTGAAATGTAATGGCACTACAATGGCATCCTGAAGAATGACCTCTTTTTAGCTTATCCTAACGTGCTGGTTATTATAGACACATTGTTCATAATGACAATCACATAATCAGGAGGCCTAAACTTATCATACATCATTAGGGGACATTATACAAATGAGAGAGAGCAAATCTTCCAGAATAAAGTTTACCTCAAATGTAAAGACAGTTTAAAATAAGATTTCATGGAAAATTACTAGATTCTAAGAGTGTATGTTTAGTTTAATTTATTTATGTACATGTGTGCCCAACAATTTGAATATGTACCATGTGTGTGCTGATCTCTTAGAGACCTGTATCAGGCATCAGATCCCTTGGAATTGGAAATGCAGGTGGTTGTATGTTACTGTGTGAGTTCTGGAAACTAAATGCAGGGCCTCTTGATGGAATAGTAAGAGTTTCTCTTCAGCCCTTTTTTAAAAGATTAGGTTTATAGTTTATGTGTAATGATTTTATGCTTTACAAAATATTTCTAGATAAATGTGAGCAAAATATTAGAAACAAATATACAATGCTTTATGAAGGAAAATTCAGATATGACTGATATGAATTACATGTAGAATGATAAATTGACCAGGTCACATGCACATTTTACTTAGTTACTTTTAGAGGGAGAGCAAATGATATTTGCTTGAGATTGTGTCTCCTAGGAAGGCCGAAGTAGCTGCAATCATTGAGTTTTATCAACATGGCCACCTAAACATGACCTGAACAAAGATGGCACCAATGGACACACTATGTCATGGAGCCTCGCCTGTATATAAAGAACTATGGACAATAGGGACTGCTGAGGGATGGAGAGATGGTCTTTCCCCAGGGACTTGCCTCCCACAATGAATTATCTACCTTTCCATTGCAGAAAGTACGTCAAAGGGCAGAAATGATAAAACACAACCTCAAATGTATCCTTGAAAAAACTTTGGAACAAGCAAGAGAGAAAAGGGGCAAAGACGAGATTTCAAAAACTTTTAAGAAGACGTGATGGAGCTGTTTGTCCTCAGAGACAGCCACTACAAAATAGCTCTGAAGGACATTCAAAACCACTTTATTCTTTAGTATTCACAGGGTACTGACAAATAGTTGTATCTAATTTTAGCAATGAAATATTTTCAAATACATTTACCTATTCACAAATTACTAGGGCATCATTAAGAAGTAAAAATATTTATGCTGGCCTAGGATATGAGAAAATCATGAACTAAGAATCTTGGCCTTGCCGTTGTGGTTTGGGCTAAAGTTATAAAACATCTAAATCCTGTGTAAGAGGATTGATTATTAATGTTAATAGTCCCACTTTCATCAGTCTTTCCCTTCTTCCATGGTTGGGAAGTAAAAATGCACATTAATTTCCATTCATATTCTTCTTTTAAAAATAAGCACTGATTTAATTACTAGTGTCGTCCATATCATAGTACCTGTGAAACTGCCTTTGAAACCCATTTGTTCATCGTTCACAGTCAAAATCATTAAAACACAACCTATGGTTCACATAAGCTCTCACTCTAGTGCTCAGGTTACACACACCTCTAGGAGCTCATGGTTATGAAAAAGTTTTAATATGAATATTATATATTTACATAAAAACCTTCTATTTCAAATCTTAGAATGTAAGTGTATATTATTTTTAAATGAAAAACAAAAAAAATTGAAATGTTACTGTATGGTAGGAGTCATCAGTTCCAACACTGGTAGAAATGTGATGGGGAAATCACATTGTTTAGCTAGATGAGGAGTTGTGAACACGTCCTCAGTCGAGTCAGACAGGAACACAATGCAAACCGTGATGAGTAGTTTGCATGTGTCTAAATTTCCACAGCTTCTGGTTTGTCTACATACAGAACAAACACAGATATAGAGGAGATGCCCTCATATATGATCAGAGAATAGGAGCATCCAAGGGAACATAAAACCTACCTTCATTTTTGCTAAAAGTAAAGGTAACTGGGAGGTTCCTGGATCACTGAAATTCCTACCTGGAACCACTCGAGAGTGTACAGGTGGACTGTCGGAAAGATGCTTTAAAATCACTCCAATGTGCACTTGTTTCTGCAAACAATCCTTGGTCAAATATCAAACATCTTCTATTGTGGGAGAACTCACAATATGTTTCAAGGCCATTCTCTTAACAGGTCACCACTACCTGCTTACTTGAAAGTTAGTGAAAGGAAGTTTCAGACCTACAGAATGGTGTCCTCTGACCAGCTTCCCTAGGAAACTTGGATAGGTGGATAGTGCTGCATTTTAACACAATTCATAAGAAAATGAATTTCACAAAGGAGCATTTTACCGTAATAACACCGCCCTCTGTCATAGACCAAGAAACATCAGGTTTGTCTGAGAACCTTTAGGATAAAAACATGCAACAATGGAAGGATTTGGTCATTTGAACAGCTCTGGAGAGAGATCCATTACTTAATTAAGTAACATTTCTGCATTTATGTAATTTAAAGTCAACCTATGTTTTAAAGTTTTCAGTTGTCTTTGTGGGTTTAACTTATCTCAATCTATCAAACATTTAACCAAGACTTACTCAAGCTCAAGTTTAAAAGGAAAAAGTCAGTAGCTTAGGAAATGGGTCAGAAAATCAGAGTGCTTGTTGCCCACACACAGTGACCAGACTGTGAATCTGCATCACACACATCAGAACTGAGCATGCACTTGGAGTCCCAGTACTGTGGGTGGCAGAGACAGGGGCATCACGGGGACTTGTTGGCTGCAAGTCTAGGCCCACATTCATGAGAGACCTTATATCAAGTGGATAAGATAGAGAATGACTTAACTTCTGAATTGATATGATATGGTTCTGCACCTTGAGGCCAGTAAACACATGTCCAATTAATCTCTACAGAAGGACAAGAGTTGGACCATAATACAAATAGTCAACTCTTGGGGCAGCAGTTGTCTAATCAGTTCTAAAGAGGTTTTAATAACCTAGATACTTTGAAAACTGACTGTGGTTACTATAAGATACTGTAAGCATTGCACGCGTGGTATTATGTCTACCTCAAGGTACACTCGACAATAATACTTCCTTATCTTTGGGCTTACCAATTACTTCATGCATTTTTAATTTATATATTCTTATCTGGATAAAAACTTCTGTTGAATATTGTTGTCCACTTCTAAACGTAAATGAAAAATATATTTTATAATGATCAGGTAAGCCACCTGCAGATCTTTTCTGCTCCCTCTATTCTCTCAGACCGAATCCTTCAGTCTTATCCTTAGTGCTACAAGAGAACTAGCTCAAGTCTCTCTCCCACTGCACTGTCAACATCTTCTGTGGATCCCATAGACCATCCACTCCTAACACTCCTCCCCCATTCATTGTTCACCAGCCTCCAACTTTAGCAGCTACCTCCTGTTCAGACACAAGCCATACCTGCCAGAACACCAGGTAGGCTGCCCACAGATCTCAGCACACTCTGTGTGTTCCTCTAGACCCAGTCCCTCAGTCTCTTCCCTAGAGCATCAACAGATCACCAGCTACAACCGCACTTCCTCTCTGCCCATGTCTCTTATGGAACCCACCGAATGTCTCTTCCTAACCTTCCTCCCAACAAGACATCACTGAATCCCAGCCTCCAACACTTGTAGCCATTTTCTGTGAACAGTTATGTGGCTTGGGCAATCTGTGCAGCAGCCGGCAGTGGGACAAGGATTTATCCCTAGTGCTTGAATTGGCTATTTGGAGCCCAATCTTTTTAGAGTGATGCCTTGCTCAGTCTAGATATAGTGAGGAGGGCCTTAGTTCTGCTTCAGACAGATATGTCAGAGTTTGCTGATTCCCCATGGAAAGCTTTATCATCTCTCGGGAGTGAATGGGGGCAGGGTGGGGGAAGGTGTAGAAGAGTGGGAGGAGGAGAGGGAATGGAGACTGGGATAGGTATGTAAAATGAGAAAAGATTGCTTAAATAAAAAGTTGTTTCTTAAAAAATAAAGAAAAAGAAATCCAAGAAAATACAAACAATTGGAAGACAACAATAATTCCCCTAAATAAAGTGAGGAAGAAATACAAAAAGCCAAATAGTTGAAGGGAAAAATAAAACTGTTCAAGACCTAAAAATGCAACACATAAACATAATGATACAATACAGAATGAAAAATTTAGGAATTCGAACAGAAACTTTCAACAGAACACAAGAGATAAATAAAAAAGAGAAGCTCAGGCATTAAAGACTCAATGTAAGAAATGGATAGATTAGTCAAAGACAATATTAAACCTAATATATTTAAACTATACATCTGGGAAATATGGGACACTAAACCTTAGAACAATAGCAATAGAGGAAGGAGAAGAATCCCAGATCAAATCCCTTAAAATATGTTCAAAAATCATTGAAGAAAATTTCCTAATAATAAGGATATAATTATAAAGGTACAAAAAGCATACAGAGCACCATATAGATTGCCATATAATAACCAAAACACTAAACATACAGAACAAATAAAGAACATTGCAAACTGCAGGGGAAGAAACCAAGTAAGACATAAGGGTAGAAACCTGAATTCTTAAAGAAGTCTCTAAAATCCAGAAGGCCTGGACAAATGTCCTGCACCTTAAGAGACAACAGATACTAGCCCAGACTAATATCATCAACAAAAATTTCATTAGATGGAGAAAATAAGATATTTTATGATAAAGACAATATCTATTTATAAATCCAGTCCTACATAAGGTGCTAGGAGGAAAACCCCAAACTAAGGAGGTTAACTACACCCATGAAAACACAGAAAATAATCTCACACCAGCAAAACCAAAAGAAGGAAAGCATACACACACATACACATTTACACTCAAAGACACACACCACCACCACCACCACCACCACCAACAGCAAATGACAGCAATCAACATCTCCCAATATCAATGCCCTCAATTTCATAATGAAAAACAGATTAACAGAATGAATTCAAAGACATGATCCATTGTTCTGTTGCATCCAGAAAACGAACTTCAACATTTAGGATAGACGTTGCCTCAGTGTAAAAGGTTAGAAAAAGCTATTTCAATCAAATGAACCTAGAAGGTAGCTAGTGTAACCATTTTAATATCTAACAAAATAGACTTCAAAACAAAATAAATTAAAGAATATGGATATGGACACTACACACTCATAAAAGGGAAAATCCACCAAGAAGACATTTCAATTCTTAACATCTATGCCCCAAACACGAGACCTTCAACTTTGTAAAAGAAACATTGCTACAGCTTAAATTGCATATTGACCCACACACACTGACAGTGAGTAAATACTCCAGTATCGCCAATGGACAGGTCATCCAAACAAAAAGGTAAACAGGAAGCATTGGAGCTAACAGACACGATAAACCAATGGACCTAAGAGATATTTATGGAACACTACACCAAATACAAAAGAATATACTTTTTAATCAGCATTTATGCATCTTTCTCCAAAGTGGATCACATTCATGGGCAGAAAGCAAATCTCAACAGATGAAGCAAATTGAAATCACCCTATCACACCACCATGGATTAAACCTGGATATGAACAATAACAGAAAGAACAAAAAGCTTACAAAATCATGGAAACTTAGCAACTCTGTAATGAATGAAAAATGGGTCAAAGCAAAAACAATTGAAAGATATTAAAATTTTGTAGAAAGCAATTAAAATGAATGTGCAGCACACACACAAACTTATAGAACACGGTAAAGTGGTGCTGAGAGGAAAATGCACAGCACTGAGTGCCTGTCTAAAATTGGGGAAATCTCATAACAACTCAACAACACACCTGAAAGCTCTAGAACAAAAAGAAGAACCCAAGAGGAGTAGACTACAAGAAATGATAAACTGGGGCCTGAAATCAATGAAGTAGAAACAAAGTGAGCAGTACAAAAAGGATCAATGAAACAAAGAATTTATTCTTTGAGAAAATCAACATGATAGAAAAAAACAAACTTACCCAAACTTACTAAATGATGGAGAGAAGATATTTGGATTAACAAAATGAGAAGCAAAAAGGAGGACATAACACTAGGCATCAAAGAAATCCAAGAATCATAAGGAGACATACTTTAGCAACGTGTATACCAAGAAATCGGAAAAATAGAAGAAAAGAAAGTTTTGTTGATAAGCATCACTTATCAAAGTTAAATAAAGATTAGATAAACAATTTAAACAGACCTCTAATCCCTAGTAAAATAGTAGCAGCCATCAGAAGTCTCCCAACCAGAGAAAACCAGGCAAGACAGTTTCAGTACAGAATTTCATCAGACTTTAAAGAAGAATTAATGCTAATGGTCCTTAAACTATTCCACAAAATAGAAATAAACATTGTCAAATTTATTTAATGAGGCCACAATCACCCTGATACCCAGATCCCACAAAGATTATGGACGTCAGCATTTAGAGAGAAAGAAAAACATATTTTAATCAAGCATAGAAAACTATAGCAGTAAAATGACAAGATGATGATTTCTTGATATGGATTGCATGAAGCCCTCCTATAGCATATTCTTCAGAGAATATTCATGAATAGACAATTAGCACTTACTTCTGCTTTTTGCATATTTCCAGTACAAGGAAATGACATCAATTTATTGAATCTAAATTCATAAATTAAACTGCTATGCACAATGGACATGACTCTAGCTGACCAACAGAAAGTGATATGCTTACCAGTATCATTGTCAAAGCCTGACTGTATCAAAGAAACAGCATGTTTCTGTGGTAGTAGCTGTGACTTAGCTCTGAACTAATTGTGTCCATAGAATACTCAGTGTTTTCAATTTGTAAAGAAACAAGCTTCTCCAAATACTGAGTTAAAATTATTCAGTTAACACAATCCCAGAGAACCTAGATAACAATGAGGAACCTAAGAGAGAGATACATAGATCTAATCTACATGGGAAGTAGAAAAAGACAAGATCTCCTGAGTAAATTGGGAGCATGGGGACCTTGGGGAAGCATTGAAGCGAAGTGAAGAGACAGGGAGGGGAGCAGGGGAAAATGTAGAGCTCAATAAAATCAATCAATAAAAAAATAAGATAAATTGTTTAGTTAAATCAAAACCTCTCTGGGATAAGGAAGCTAGGCTGTTCACATCTGGGAAAGATACTAATAAACTCTTTGGATCTAACTCTGGTCCCTGTCTTACAGGATAAAGTAGTATAAAGGATGATCTTGTCAGCTTCCACTGCTTCTCATGAACAGAACAAAGGGAAAGGTCCCTCCCACAAGAGTTATGTACCCTGAAGTGCACCTCTTGTTGAGAGAGAAGCAGAGAAGGAGCAGGGCAACAGTTTTTCTAAGAGTGTTATCTGACCTGAATAAATTTATGTGGTTAAATGTATAAATTAGGGTCTCACTAACTCTTTCCTCATACTGTTGTTCTCCACAAAAAGACACTAATGATTCCTGTATATTTCATTCAAATAATTTAATCATTTTATTAGGCATAAAATAATAAAAAGGATTAAATATTGTACCTTTGGGTTGTGACATAATAGTATTTTAGAGATAGTATCTGTATAATGATATGCATACACAATACAATGTGTTTATTGTTAAAAGCTAAAAGAAATATCTGTTTTTTATAAAAAGTCAACTTGTTACTGTGTGACTATAAGGAACCCATATTGTGTAATAGTGTTTTTCCCTTATTTTTACCAAGATAATAGTCACTAAAATGAAAAACACCAACATTTTTTAGATAGTATCTTTTCAGACCTGAAATTTTTCTTAAGTAATTCTGCCTTCAAAAATGCAGACTTCCTGCATTCAAAAAGACAAAGAATCAATTTAACTGCAATTTTCATGTGGTTTCCTTAACTCCCTATTTGAACTGTTTACATTTTTATTTTTATTTAGTGCTTAGACCACTTAGCATTTGTCATTTTCAAACTTTTACTTGGGACTGGAGAGATGGCTCAGCAGTTAAGAGCACGGCTTGTCTTTAAGAGAATCCAGGCCCAGTTTGCAGCCACCACACAGTGGCTCACAATCACCAGTTGCAAGTGTCCAACCCCATCTTCTGACCTCCACAGGCACCAAGCCCACATGTGGCGATGCATACACATGTGCAGAAAATACACAATCTTTAAAAGGTTTAGTCTTATCATCTCTGATCTGTACAGACACAGATGTTTGAAATACAGATTTCACCTGCTCCAGAGGTACAGCTTCACTGTGAAATATTTTTAAAGTAATAATTAAAATTCACATGAAAAACATTTACCAAATACTTTTAATTCTTTCTTTTTGATTTCCTAATATATTTTACATTAGGCATTTACAAAAAACTTAATTTGTGCTTCAGTGGTTAACTATGATTAGTGAATGGTTTCCTTACAACTTTTTCTCATGTCGAAGACAGGGAATAATTTACACCCTGATTAATACAACACATACACTAGCGTGTTGTTCAGTCTCCATAAGTTTGTGTATATTCCAGGCATTGCTAAGAAGAATGTATATTCTGAAGTATTTGGATAGGATGTTCTATAGATGTCAGTTAGGTCTATTTGATGGTATGTCATTTAACTCAGATGTCTCTGTCTTTGAGAAATAAATTATCACAAGATTTAAGAAAAAATTATAAAATTCTCTAAAATTGACGAATGTAAAAGTGCTTGATCTTTGGTATACAGTTACCGTCATATTCAAAAGAAATCAATAGCTATTAGTACCTATATTAAAAACAGTAAGAAACATCTCAAATAACTTAATGATGTATATTAGAGCCACAGAGAAACAGGAACATAGCAAAGCCAAATTAGTAGGTAGAACTTAACATGAAGGCAGAAATCAATGAACACACACAAACACACACATATACACACAAGAAGGAATAAGGAAGTTCTTCCACACACTTTGTTCTGAGGGCTGAAGAAACTGAAAGCTTTGGGCTTATGTGCTCAATGCACTCAATGCTGCTATTTCATTCTCCTTCCCATGGCCCTAGAGCACTATGGTCCCTTCAGTATAAGAAACATTTGAAGGGCCATGGAACTCTGAAACTCAGCTTGCTCCCATACTGAGGGGATCTAAGAGGTAAAAGAACAGACACAAGGCTGGATGCCCCACTCTTTAGGACCTCCCCAGTGGGATAAAACCCAGGGCCCTTCCCCAACTCTCTTGGCTTTTCTAGCCAGCCAGCAATGAGTTTCTGGCGGCTAGGTTCCCCCCAAACCCAAATCCATCCACTGGACCTCCCAAGCTACTAACCACACCCCGCCTAAGAGCTGAGAGCTTGCTACAATATCGAGCAGATCAAGAGTATGCTGCGACACTTAGCGGTTTAAGAGAGAACACCAAGAGAGCAAACCAGAAGAGAAGACCAAGAGAACAGAGACCTCAGAGGGTTTCTGAGACAGACATTGACAGTACAGGGCAGACCAAGAGAAACTCTCAAATACTCAGACATCCGAAGCAAAGATTGGACCAAGAAGCAAAGACACTGCTGGCCTCATTTGAAGGAAGAGATGGGCAGGCACCAATGCAAGAATTCCTCCACAATGTAAAAATCAGCAAGGTAAGACCAGAGCCCAGTGGACACACAACGGGAAGACTTGATCAGTCTAACCTGGAAGAAGCAGAAGAAAATTACTTTAAACTTAACTTTATGAAAATGATGGTGGCCTTTAAAGAGGAAGTGGAAAAAGTCCCTTAAAGAAGTGGAAGAGAAGATAAACAAAAAATTGGAAGAAATTAACAAATCCCTCAAAGAAAACCAAGAAACATTTTAGGCATTTCATTGAGTGTCATGTTCTCTCCCGAGAGGTTGTTTGGTAGAACATGAAACTGATCTCTACCTCTAAGCACTGAAGAGGCAGCACTCTCAGAGTCACCATCTTTTGGTGCTTTAAAGCTGCTTTTGATAGTCTGTTCACAGGTTTGTGATGAACTTTCGCATGGCTATTTTAATGCTCAGCAAACATTTCTGTATAGTGCTGAGTCTTTATAGAACACTGGGGAGCAACACGGCCCTCTCAGCTCCACTCCATCTGAACTACAGCTTACGGCTCCAAAGGTCAGGGCTTGTAGTTGGTAAGCTCTGGAAGAACCAATTCATTTTGCAACCTTCCACCTACCTTGATTTCCCCACTGTTGTGGAACTCTTCATGAGAGCTGTTTACCTATGTGCAGAATCATGTCCAAAAGCCCATTCTTAAGGAAACTTCAGCAAAGCCTGGAAGGGTCTTAAACCCGCCTTGAAATTCACACCCTTGCCAGCAGATAACTTGACCCAGACATATTACTGACCTGAATTAATGACCTGAAAGCTAATATTTTAAATAAATGTGTATGACCCGTATGCAGTTAACTTGCATACATGTGTGATTTCAAGAACATATATGCATGCCAGGGTGTAAATGTGGCTGGGTCTCTTGTTTTGAAAACAAATGCTCAACTAACTATTGAGTAAACTTCTGGGGATTCTCTGTATCCTTCCCATCTCACTCGAAGCTCCCAAGATTACAGATGCACCAAGACCATCAGGCCTCATGTGAATTCTGGGCATCCAAACTCCCATTATCACTCATGTGTGGCAAGCACTTTACCAACTGAACCATCTCTCTAGTCATGGATTCATAACAGTCTTTCAAACTATAACTGGGTGTAATTAGCAATTTCAAAATCATGTGCTGTACAAATAATTACTCAACTTGTGATTAAAGAAGAAATAAAGATGGCGATACTGACTTACACAGAGGAAAGCACAGTGCCAGTTTCCAAAGTTTATATTCTCCAGATTCTCAGTGTATTTTCAAACCCATACACTCTTACCTGATTGAAGTCTTCTGTTTAGCTCTTCCCTTCACTAGTAAAGACAAAGACAAAATGTGCTATAAACAACTGTAGAAAATATGACTATTAAATGCCAAGATTAAAGTTTTTTTAACCACATATACTTTGACACTAATTCTAGATAGTCTTCATGTGAATATTATTTATATACAACAAATATATGAAGAACACTTCATTTCCATTCCCTTTATATTTCAAAGACAAAGAGAAGTTAGTCTTTTAATAAATTGTTGTACAAATACCTATGACATGAATACTCTCAGACAGAGAAGGTGGCATCTTATCCTGAATCAGTATCCCAAACCGACAAGTTACAGAGATACTATTCTTTGGCTGATTTGAATTTTGTTTTTGTTCCAAGAGATGCTTATTGGCTCTTCTTAGCACCCCCCATGACTCAGGAAGGGGATTTGTACCACTGCCAAGTGTGATTGTGGCTCAGTGGTAAAGCTTAAGTAAATCATGTGGAAGCTCAGCCAGTCCTCATCACTATAAATGCAAAGAATAATAAAATTCACAATAACATGATACAAGAACCTTACGTGTATTATCATAATACCAACTCTTTTCATGTTACCTCTTAAGGGAAGAAGGTCATTTGGATTCACTACCTTGTGTGGTTGCCCATGACAAGTTAGGTACAAAAACTCTGTGATGACAGTTGCTCAAAGAACAAACTCTACAGTGTTCCTTCCACCGTCACAGAGGCTCTCTAGACTCCGTAGAGATGCAGCTAATACTTTGGAATACAGAATGATGTCATTTGTCCAACTCTCCTCATCATGCACAAAATTTTCTAAAAATTGTGCTTTGTAGTGTGTAAGCCATATTTTCTCATACCCTGATGTCCTTAACAAATACTAAACATTCTAAGGGCAGAGTTCATAGGAAGGACGCATGCCAGAATGTGCACAAACTCTTAGGTTCAATGCCCAGAACTTCAAAAGTCCAAAATCAAAGAGAAACAAAGAAAATAAGAACATATAGGGGCTGAATAGTCTTCCTCATAAAGCCTATCACACTTACTAAGACATGGCATTGTCATTCAACAATTGGAGATAATTAAACATAACCTTTTTTTCTTTCTTTCTTTTTTAAAAAACTACCTTTTCTCAATTTACATACAAGTCCCACTTTTCACTCCCTCCCCTCCTCCTGCTCCCTCCACCTCCCCCCATTCCTATCCTTGCATCAATTCCTCATAAGTAAGCCTTCCCACCTGGAGTCAGCAAAGTCTAGCACATTGCTTTGAGGCAGGATCAAGGCCCTCCCCACTATATCTAGGCTGAACAAGCTTACCCCCCCCCCATAAAAAAAATGGGTTCTCAAATCCCAGTACAAGCAGTAGGGTAAATTCTGGTCTTAATTCCAGTGGCCCAACAGTCCTACCCAACCATACTACTGTCACCCACATTCAGAGGGCTTAGTTTGGACCTATGCGGTTTCCCTCCCTGTCATGTCAGAGTTGATGAGCCCCCATTAGCTCAGGAAGCTGTTCAGTGGCTATTCCCATCATGGTCTTGACTGCCTTTCTCACTGTAAACAGTGCCTCCTTTTGGTTTCTTGGTCACCAAAACTGGAATAATCACACAGAAACTATATTAATTCCAACACTGTTTGACCTTTTTTGCTGACTTCTTAACTAACTCTTATATCTTAGGTTTACCCATTTCTTTTTATTGTTTATAATGAGGTACATATTTTTCTCCACTCCTCTCCCTTCCTCCTCCCTCTGCTTTTACCCTATCTTGTGATCTTCATGCTCTCAATTTACTCAGGAGATCTTGACTTTTTCTACTTTCCATGTAGATTAGACCCATGTGTCTCTCTTAGAGTCCTCTCTTTGTTGTCTAGGTTTTCTGTGATTGGGAACAGTAGACTGGTTTTTATTTGTTTGATGTCTAAAAGACACTTATGAAGGAACACATATTATGTTTGTCTTTCTGGGTCTGGGTTACCTCACTCAGGATGGATTTTTTCTACTTCCAAACATTTGCATGCAAATTTCAAGATCTCTTAGTTTTTTACTGCTGAGTAGTAGTCCATTGTATACATGGACCACATCTTCTTTATCTACTCTTTGATCGAGGAGCATTTAAGTTGTTTCCAGGTTCTGGCTATGACGAATAATGTTGCTATGAACACACTTGAGCACATGTCCTTGTGGTGTGATTGAGCATTCTCTGGGTATATACCCAAAAGTGGTATTGTGGGGACTTGAGAAAGGTTGTTTCCTAATTTTTTGATAAATCACCATACTGATATCAAAAGGAGCTGTACCAGTTTACACTCCCACCAGCAATGCAGGAGTTTTCCCTTTCCCCCACATCCTCTCTAGCATAAGTTGTCATCAGTGTTTTTGGTCTTGGTCACTCTTATAGGTGTAAGATGGAATCTCAGAGTTGTTTTGATTTCCATTTCTCTGATATCTAATGATGTTAAGCATTTCCTTAAGTGTCTTTCAGTCATTGTAGATTCATCTGTTGAGAGTTCTATGTTTAGGTCCCCATTTTTTTATTGGATTATTTGTTCTTTTGATGATCAATTTCCTGAGTTCTTTGTATATTTTGGAGATCAGACCTTTGTCTGATGTGGGGTTAATGAAGATCTTTACCCATTCTGTAGGCTGTCATTTGGTCTTGCTGACTATGTCCTTTGCTTTACAGAAGGTTTTCAGTTTCAGGAGGTCCCATTTATGAATTGTTTCTCTCAGTGTCTGTGCTACTGGAGTTATATTTAGGAAGTGGTCTCCGGTGCCAATGTATTCAAGTGTACTTCCCACTTTCTCTTCTATAAGGTTCAGTGTGGCTAACTTCACGTTGAAGTCTTTGATCCATTTGAAGTTGAGTTTTGTACATGATAGATATTTGTCTATTTTCATTCTTCTACATGCTGATATCCAGTTGTGCTAGCACCACTTGTTGCTTTCTTTTTTTCATTTGAATTTTTTTTTGCTTCTTTGTCAAAATCAGGTGTGTGGATTCATATCTGGGCCTTCGATTCGGTTCCATTGGTCCTCCTGTCTGTTTTTATGCCAATACCAGGCTGTTTTTAGTACTGTAGCTCTGTAGTAGAGTTTGAAGTCAGGGATTGTGATGCTTCCAGAAGTTCTTTTATTGCACAGGATTGTTTTGGCTATCTGGGTTTTTTGCTTTTCCATATGAAACTGAGTACCTTCTTTTGATGTCTATGAAGAATTTTGATAGGATTTTGCTGGGTATTGCATTGAATCTGTAGATTGCTTTTGGTAAGATTGTCATTTTTACTATGTTAATTTTATCTACCTAAAAGCATGGGAGATCTTTCCACTTTCTGGTGTCTTCTTCGATTTCTGTCTTTAAAGATTTAACGTATGTTCCTTGTATCCCTGCTCTCTCCAAGAAGGAATGTTGTATTTTGTCGAAGGTCTTTTCAGCATCTAATGAGATGACCATGTTTTTTTTTTTTCAGTTTGTTTATGTGGTGAATTAATCTATGGGATGAATCCGACCTACTTGGTCATAGGGAATGATTTTTCTTATGTGCTCTTGGATTCAGTTTGCTAGTATTTTATTGAGCATTTTTGTATCAATGTTCATAAGTAAGATTGGTCTGTATCTCTCTTTCTTAGTAATGTTTTTGCGTGGTTTGGGTATCAGGGTAATTGTAGTCTCCTCAAAAGAATTTGGCAATGTTACTTCTGTTTCTATTGTGTGGAACAATTTGAGGAGTATTAGCATTAGTTTTTTGAAAATTCTAGAATTCTGTAGAATTCGTGCAGAAACCATTTTGGTTAGAAGACTTTTGATGACTGTTTCTATTTCATTAGTGGTTATATGTCTATTTAATTTGCTTACCTGGTCTTGATTTAGTTTTGGCAAGTGATATTTATCCAGAAAATTGTCTATTTTCTTTAAGCTTTCCAGTTTTGTGGAGTACAGGTTTTCGAAGTATGACCTGACAACTCTCTGGATTTCCTCCATGTCTGTTGTTATGTTCCCTCTTTCTTTTATGATTTTGTTACTTTGGATATTCTCTGTTTGCCTTTTATTTAGTTTGTGTATTTTGTTGACTTTTCTCAAAGAACCAACTCTTTGTCCCATTTATTCTTTGTATTGTTTTCTTTCATTCTATTTTATTGATTTCAGCTCTCAATTTGATTATTTCCTGCTGTCTAGTCCTCATGAGTGAGTTGTTTTCTTTTTGTTCTAGAGTTTTCAGGTGTTCTGTTTACCGATTAGTGTGGGATTTTTCAGGTTCTTTTTTTTCCCCCGTGGAGGGCAAAGTGTCCCATATATATACACAGCATTGTAAGCATATGCAGTCTATATTACATTTGCTTCTGTCTGGTGTTTGCATGTCTGTCAGTCAGTCTAAGGGACAGATCTCAGGAGCCTTGTCCTGGTACTCCCCATCCCTACCTTCCTGTCCACACTGGAAACAGAGACAAAAGAGGCAGTGTCCCCAAGTTCAGAAGAAGCAAGCAGGAAGGGCTGCTCCACTTTGGCTCAGAATCCTATATGTGTGTTTGGGTGTGTATGTGCTTGTATGTACACTGGGAACTTGTATGCAATTATGTACAAAGGGAAGGGGGTTCATTGTCACAGAGGGTGGGGCAGGTGGGGTTGGTCCAGGCAAGGCCTGCCGGGATGGCTAGCTTACAAGTAGATCCGGAGCAGGTCTCCAGGCGCTGTGATGGTATTGCACTGAGGGCAGAGCTTCTTGGCGCCCAGAGTCCACAGCCAGTATCTTCACAATGCACATGCCAACACTGGATCGACGTTAGGGGCATAAAGTACGAATCCACGCAGATGAGGCATTTGTATTCATCCCTCCCGTGAGTGCTGCTGTTCAAGCTCCCTGACACGAGTCTTCAGGGCCTCAGAAGTAGTTACAGCTGAATCTTCGGTGATTTGTGGTTTCCCTTACTCCAGAGTGTCATCTCCATCCACATCCAGGTCAGCATCACTGTCTGGGTTCTCTTTGCCACTGCACAAGATGAAGCCGGAGCCTCGAAAGCCACCTTCTAGGAGTGTGGTGGCCCATATCCACTTCTGCCGACACCCCTCAAACTCTTCAGAGCGGTTGCTGCTCTCATGCTCGATGTCCACAGCATCATCCGCAGCCATGGAGGAGCCTTCCCTCTGCCCTTCATCTTGCTTCCTCCGTTCATTTTCCCAATCTGAGCGTTCAGTCGGGTTGCCGGTTGGCTTACACTCACAGCAAGGTCTACTTCTTCCCTCTCGCTGGGCCCCTTGCTCCACTAGCCGCTCAGGGCCCTCGGCATAGCTGCCAGGGCTGCACTAATGGGACCCCTGGCTCATGCTAGGTGAAGTCCCAGCCCCAGCCTCTGCCTCTGGCGCCCTGCCCCCCACTCAGTTCCAGAAGTTGCAGTGGCCATGTTGGTTCTCTCAGGCTCTTTTTTTATTGATTTTTATTGAGCTCTACATTTTTCTCTGGTCCCCTCCTGCCTCTCCTCTCCCCCTTTCAACCCTCCCCCAAGGTCCCCATGCTCCCAATTTACTCAGGAGACCTTGTCTTTTTCTACTTTCCATGTAGATTAGATCTCTCTCTGAGAGTCCTCATTGTTGTCTAAGTTCTCTGGGATTTTGGTTTGTAGACTGGTTTTCTTTGCTTTATGTTTAAAAACTACTTATGAGTGAGTACATGTGATAATTGTCTTTCTGTGTCTGGGTTACCTCACTCAAAATAATGTTTTTATGTTGGCATTTAGTGTTATGAACTTTCCTTTTAACACTGCTTTCATTGTGTCCCATAAATTTGTGTATGTTGCATGGTCATTTTAGTTGAATTTTAGGAAGTCTTTAATTTCTTCCTTTATTTCTTTCTTGAGCCATTGGTGATTCAGGTGAGCGTTATTTAATTTCCATGTTTGTGGGATTTCTGAAATTAGTGTTGCCGTTGAATTCTACATTTAAATTACGGTGATCTGATAAGATGCCTGGGGTTATTCCAAACTTTTTATATCTACAGATGCTTGCTTTGTTACCTAGTATGTGTTCAATTTTTGAGAAGGTTCCATGAAGAAGGTATATTCTTTTATGTTTGGAGGGAATGTTCTATAGATGTCTGTTAAGTCCATTTGAGTTATAACATCTGTTAATTCCCTTATTTCTTTGTTAAGTTTGCATCTTGCAGACCTGTCCAGTGGTGACAGTGGATTGTTGAAGCTTTCCACTATTATTGTGTGGGTTTAATGTGTGATTTAAGCAACAATAGGGAGCCCCTGGATTTAGGACATAGATGTTGAGTATTGAGATTTCCTCTTGATGGATTTTTCCTGTGACTAATATGAAATGTCCTTCTTTGTCTTCTTTGATTGATTTTAGTTTGAAGTCTATTTTGTTAGATATTAGAATAGTTACACCAGCTTGTTTCTTAGGTTCATTTAATTGGAAAACTTTTTCCCAACACTTTACTCTGAGGCGATGTTTGTCTTTGAGGTTGAACTGTGTTTATTGTATGCTGCAGAAGGGGGTGGATTCTGTTTTTATATCCAGTCTGTTAGCCCGTGTCTTTTTATAGGTGAGTGGCATCCATTTATATTAAGGGATATTAATGAACAGTGATTGCTAGTACCTGTTATTTAGTTTTGGTTGTTGGTGATATTCTTCCCTTCTTTGGGCTTTGATGGTGTGAGATCTTCTATTGCCTGTGTTTTTGTGGATGTAGCTGCTTCCTTGGGTTGATGTTTTCCTTCTCATACTTTGTGTAGAGCTAGGTTTGTGGCTAGGTATTGGCTAAAAATGGTTCTGTCATGGAATATCTTGTTTGGTCCATATATGGTGATTGAACGTTTTCCTGGGTATAGTACTCTGGGCTAGCATCCATGGTTTCTTAATGTCTGCATCGCGCTTGTCCAGGACCTTCTGACTTTCCTTGTTTCCATTGACATGTCAGATGCAATTCTGATCAGTCTGCCTTTATATGCTACTTGACCTTTTTCCTTGGCAGCTCTTAATATTCTTTCTTTATTCTGTGTATGTAGTGTTTTGATTATTATGTGGGGAGGGGACTTTTTATTGTTCAGTCTTCTTGGTATTCTGTAGGCTTCTTGCATCTTCTTAAGCATGTCTTTCCTTAGGTTGGGAAAGTTTTCTTCTATGATTTTGTTGAATGTACTTTCTGTGCTTTTTAGTTGGACTTCACCTTCTTCTATCCCTATTATTCTTAGATTTGGTCTTTTCATGGTGTCCCATATTTCCTTGACATTTTGTGTTAAACTTTTGCAAGATTTAACATTTTATTTGACTGACAAATATTTTCTCTCTCATATCTTCAACGCTTGAGATTTCATCCCTGTATTCTGCTGTTAATGCTTGCATTTGTGGTTCCTGATCGTTTTCTCATAATTTCCATTTCCACAATTCCCTCAGTTTGTGTTTTCTTTATTGTATCTATTTCAGTTTTCAAGTCTTTAAATGTTTCTTTCACATGTCTGATTGCTTTTTCTTCATTTTCTTTAAGGGATTTGTTGAGTTCTTCCAAATATTATTTGTCTTTTGCTCCACCTTTCATATCCTCTTTAAAGGCCTCAGACATTATCCTAAAATTATTTTTGGTCACTTTCTTCTGCTTCATCTGTATTGTGTTTTCAAGACTTGCTGTTTTAGAGTCACTAGTTTTTGTTGATGTTGTATTGTTCTTTGTGGTGTTATGTATGTTCTTATCTTGTCTACCCATTTTTTCCTCTGATTGGTGTAGTTGAGGCTGTGTCTCTGGTGATCACTCTTCCAGGTGTCAGTGGATCCAAGGTTCCAATAGTTGTTCTTCTTGGTGGAGTCAGGTCCACAGTTCCAGTCACCACAAAGGTCACTCGACCTTCCCAGAGGTCGCTTGGCACTCCCAGAGGTTGCTCTGCAATCTCAGGTCATTTGGGTCTGCTGCCAGGGAATTTGCCCACTTAGGCCGTCTTCCAACGAGGTTGCTGGCCCTATCCTGCTTCCATGGCTCAAGCCTGGTTGCTCTGAATTGGTTGTCTCAGGCCGGCTCCCATGGAAATTGCTGGCTTGGGCCTGCTCTGGTGCAAATCACTGACTCAGGCCTGCTCCCATGGAGGTCACACACTCAGACCTGCTCCATAAGAGGACAAGGGCTCAGGCCTGTTGTAGAGGAGGTTGCTGGCTTCGGACTGCTCTTGCAGAGGTCGCTGGCATGGACCTGGTCCCACAAGGTTGCATGATAGGGCCTGCTCTCATGGAGTTCACTGGCTCTGGACTGCTCAGGCAGAGGTTGCTAACTACAAATTAACCCTTTTTCTATTAATCTATGTGTCACCACCTGCTTGTAAGGTTCCAGCATCTCTCTTCTTTGGCAACAACATGGTCTCTTTCTTATTTGGTAGCTAAATGGCATCTTCTTGACTCTGCCAATTCTTTCTCTACATCTCTATTCAGATTTCCTGCCTGGCTTTATTCTGCCTTCCATAGACCAATGAAGTTTCTTTATTAGCCAATGGTAATAGAACATATTGACAGAATACAGAGGGAGATTCCACATAAGCTCATATTCTCACGTCTCCCACTCTTCAACTAGACTTTGGGAGCTCATCCCAGTATTCCACTATGGATCTCTCCCTTTGCTTCCATCAGTTGCTGGATAAAGGTTGTATGATGGCTTTTAAGATAGTAATCAATCTGACTACAGGGCAGGACCAGTTCAGGAATCCTCTCAACTATTGCTTAGGGTCTTAGCTAGGGTCATCCTTGTGGATACCTGGGAATTTCTCTGGTGCTCGGTTTCTTGCTAGCCCCATACTAGCTCCCTCAATCAAGATATCTCTTTCCTTGCTCTGTGTCTCTGTCCTTCCCCCATCTAGATCATCCCTTTCCCTCAGCTTCTCCTCCCTCTTCCTTCTCCCCTACTCCTCCCATCCTGCTCTTCCATCTTCCTCCAGTCCCATGCTCCCAATTTTCTTAGGAGATTTTGTCTATTTCCCTTCCCAGGGGATGGATATATATATTAAGGTTCACCCTGTTATTTATGTTCTCTGGGGTAGTGGACTATAGGCTCATTATCCACTTATGAGTGAGTACATACCATGCTCATCTTTCTGGGTCTGGGTTACCTCACTTAGGATTTTTTTTTCTAGTTCCAATCATTTGTATGCAAATTTCAAGATCTCGTCGTTTTTACTGCTAAGTAGTATTCCATTGAGTAGATGTACCACATTTTCTTTATTCATTCTTCGTTTGAGGGACATTTGGATTGATTCCAGATTTTTCTATTACAAATAATGTCACTATGAACAAAGTTGAACAAATGTCCTTGTAGTATGAAGGATCATCTTTTGGGTATATGCCCAAGAGTGGTATTGCTGGGTCTTGAGGTAGATTGATTCCTAGTTTTCTGAGAAACTGCCATACTGATTTCCAAGTGCTGGTACAAGTTTGCATTCCCAATACCAATGGAGGAGTGTTCTCCTTACTCTGCATCCTCTCCAGTATAAGCTTTCATTGGTGTCTTTGAACTTAGTCATTCTGACTGGTGTAAGATGGTATCTCAAAGTCCTTTTGATTTGCATTTTCCTGATGGCTGAGGATACTGAACATTTCCTTAAATGTCTTTTGTCCATTTGAAATTCTTTTGTTGTGAACTCTCTGTTTAGCTCTGTACCCCATTTTTAGTTGCATTATTTGGAATTTTGATGTCTAATTTCTTGAGTTCCTCATATATTTTGTATATCAGTCCTCTTTCTGATGTGGGATTGATGAAGATGTTTTCCCATTCCATAGGCTGCCTTAAACTTTCGCTATTTGCAGATGATATGATAGTATATAAGTGACGCCAAAAACTCTGTCAGGGACCTCCTACAGCTGATAAATACCGTCAGTAATGTGGCAAAATACAAGATCAACTCAAAAAATCAATAGCCATCCTATATACAAATGATAAAGAAGCTGAGAAAGAAATCAGAGACACATCACTATTCATAATAGACACAAATAACATAAAATATCCTGGGGTAACACTAACCAAAGAAGTGAAAGACCTGTTCAACAAGAACTTTAAGTCTTTGAAGAAAGAAGATGAAGAGACTATCAGAAAATGGAAGGATCTTCCATGCTCTTCGATAGGAAGTATCAGCATAGTAAAAATGGCAATCCTACCAAAAACAATCTACAGACTCCATGCAATCCCCATCAAAATCCCAACACAATTCTTCACAGACCTTGATAGAACAATACTGAATTTCATATGAAAAAAAACCAGATAGCCAAAACAATTCTGTACAACAAAGAAATTTTTGGAGGCATCACCATGCCTGACATCAAGCTCTTCTATAGAGCTACAGTAAGGAAAACAGCTTGGTATTGGCATAAATATAGACAAGTAGACCAATGAAATCAAATCAAAGACCTGGATATTAATCCATATATCTATGAACACCTGATTTTCAACAAAGAAGCTAAAATCATGCAATAGAAAAAAGAAAACATCTTCAAAAAATGGTGCTGGCATAACTGGATGCCATCATGCAGAAGAATGCAAATAGATTCATATCTATCCTCATGCACAAAACTCAAGTCCAAATGTATTAAAGGCACCAGTATAAATCTGATCACACTGAACCTGAGAGAAGAGAAAGTGGGGAGTAGCCTTCAAAGCATGGGCCCTAGAGACCACTTCCTAAATATAATACCATTAGCACAGGCACTAAGAGAAACAACAGATAAATAGGACATCCTGAAATGGGAAGCTTCTGTAAAGTTAAGGACATAGTCAATAAAGATAACCTTATAGAGCTAGGGAAAACTCTCTCAAGTGAGAAATTGCCAAGTAATTTAAAAACACAGACGTTTTGCATTACCTCATTAGGTAAGAAATTAATGAAAGGAATTGGTTCTTAAGTTTTGTTTGTGACATAATTATATTCTAGTAACACCCAAATTTGTAATCATTGGCATTACAAAGGACAACGCATTTGTTATAAAAATTGAAAGAAAAATCAATTTTTCTAGCATTCCAATTTGTTACAGTGTGATTATGTAGGTCCCCATAGTCTCGTTTACAAAAACACAACACATATATCAGTGTCAAATCAAATATGCAACATATTTGACAGTGTATTTTCATAGTTGAAAGTGCTTAAAATAATTTTATTAATTCTGACTTTCCTGAATATTAAAAAACAAATTTTAAAACAAAATAGCCGGATTTGTACTTGATTTCCTTGACTCTTTAGAAGTGCTAAAATTTTTATCCTTATTTATTTTATTTAGGGTAGAAAGAAACAAATAGAGTAGTTCACTATACAAATCTTACCTTCATTAAACCTGATATGCTTCTTACTTCTCTGTTCTGGTTCTTTGAAAGATGTTCCTTTGCTGTGACAAAAGTTAAAAGTTATCGCTGACTTACTATTCATATGGAAAACATTTGTTAAGTCTTCTAAATCCTCTATTTTGAATCCCTATCTGATACAGCCCAACTGTCCTGAAACCATGTATGTTGACCATGTAAGTCTTTTCTTCCTGAGTTCTGGGACTAAAGTCATGTGCAAACACCTGGCACAAACAACTTTGAATCCATTCTTCAGCAGATGATTATGACTGATAACTGCTGTCCTTATCATATTTCTTCATGTAGAAGAAATTACAAAAATTTGAATCTTTAGCTCTTCACTATAACATACACATATATATGCACACACAAACAGCAAGATGCATATTTTTATTTAGGTCTTTGTGTTTATTTTACACAACTGCTAACTGACTTAGGATAGCAACATAAATGAATGAACAAAACAACAAAGGGAATTGTTTTTAATGCTGAACTCATTTAGAATATCAACTAAACCCTAACGTGATTTTTGCAAGATGTAGCCTTGAAATGTTGCAAGTATCAGAAAATTATGAATCTTCACCTTGGGTATTAGTTGTTATATGCTTTGGGATCATTAAATTTGCAGTATATTGGAAATTTCACAATGTGTAACAAATTTATATTGATACATAGCCCCATTTAATTAGGTAACATGATTGTCCTTGACTTCAGAAGTAATCAATGGGGACTGAAAAGTAATTCGAACATCATGAAGAGGAATGGCCCTTCACTTCTACATTTTTTCTAGTTGACATAAAAGATAAAACCTTCTTTAAACACAGATGATGAAGAGTCATCATATGGTTTGACTCTTAAATCCAAAGACTATACTTGGATTCAAAGAATTCACTACTGTGTGAAACAGACCACTTGTGGGTGCAATGGGAAGTAGGCATCTATCTGCAAAGGTCTACCATCACATCAGCAAAGATACTGAATAAAATATACAGAGCCTTCTCATAAATTTCTTGTATGAGAGAAAGAAACTCTGGTGTCTTTCTATCTCTTGATGTGGTAACTAAGAACAGTACCATCTCAAGTTTTCTGCCAGATAAGGCAAGCAAATGATTGAGGTTGTCAACTCCCTGTGAAGATCAAGATCATGTGGACTCCACAGAAAGTTTTGATATGATGCTGGAGTGATGGCTCAGTAGGGAAGACAGCTTGCTGCTCTTGTACAGGACTCCGCTTCATTTTAAGATTGGCGCACAGCACCCAAGTGGGACAACTCATTAACTTCTGTAACTCAACAAGATATGATGCCCTCTACTGTACACATTCTTGGGTACAGAATAATACACACAAAGTTTTTAAATAAATTAAGGGTTTGAATAGGTATGGAGAGTTAGTTAGACAGCAATGAGAGTGACAAACACTAGACTCTCATTTCATACAGAGCGCTATTACTTTGGAAGTAATGACTAAACACATTATATGTAGATGGATACTGGAAAGAACTTTTCAGCCTTAAGAATGTATTCCAATGTCTGTGACATATGACTCTGTAAGTACAACTTCCTAATCATTAACAGAATTCAGCACAAGTTTTGAAATGCAAAAAGAACAGAACTGCTTATATATCCACTTTGAAAGCTCCATCTAAAATGTGGAAGAAAATTAATTGTCATGGATTGCACAAACACCAAAGATTCTGGGTAACTCTAGGATGACGGTGTCAAGGACACATCTCAGTTGGATGTGTCAAGAGTCAAACGGATAACTAGGAAGCCCTATTTGTTGCCTGTGTATATGGACCATATTCACATCCTACTCTAGCAGATAATTCTTGGGCTTTCTATGAACTCCATAACTAGATTTTCTCATCCCTGGAAGGAGGATTAAACAGCAGCTGTCTACACAGTGCTACTGTGAGGCTTCAGTCTGCACAAAGCATGTGCAAGTGTTCCTAGCCCCTGGCAGCTGAGTGGTTCTGGATAATGATGATGATTACTCTTCCTACTGCTATCAAAGACAGCATTTCAATGAAGAGGGAGAGTAGAATTCTACCTACTGCACACATGCAAATTTTCATTCAAATCAGCTTACATTTTTTTTAATTATATTGCCCAAGCTAGCCTTGAATCTTGTAATTCCCCATTTCATCCTCACTGTAAGTAGGGTTGCAGGCCAGTGTTACTTTATTCGCATATCAGCATCTCTGACCAGGGGATGTCACTTACAACTCATGATATCATATGCTGGAGAGCTACTTCAGTAGGAGTTTAGGTTCCAAAGAGGAAGTATGGAGTCAGTGTTAGGTAGGACGTGGAGGAAGACAGACAAGCTCTGAGGGGGAGTTTGAATAGCTGCCAGTGTGCTTACTGAAAAAGAATACACCTTTTAAACTCTAATTGCACACAGGATTAAATGGGAGAAAGGAGGCATGTGAGTGAAGAGTCCAAGAATAAGAATATAGAAATGTAGATTCCAGAAATAAGAATGTAGAATTAAAGAAACACAAAGTTGTAAGCCTGAGAGAATGAGAGCAAACTGTCAGCAGCTTTCTGAGCAGCTTACAGATTAACAGTGGGGTTACTTTGCTTTACAACCAATAGCTCTGTCTGCAAGGCTGAAGAGGCTTCTGAAAACTGAAGGTCAGCTTTTTGATAACCCCCTTGGCCACTCATGACCAGCAATTGATATGAACAAGTTAACCTTTAAATGATGGGGCATACCTGACTCTTTGGTTGTGAATTTTCCCATACTCTTGCCTGCTACATGAAACTGGCACTTTGGTAAACACCATCATGGAGCACAAGGGAAAAACAATAGACTAAACACAAACACTAGTTTAACTGAAAAACTCTGTTAATAGAAATTGTAAAACACAAACAAACAAATAAAAACCAAAAGCTAATTTGTATCTGAGTTTTGTCTCGAGATTGTAAAAATTCCTTTGTTATTCCTAATGGTTGTTGCTTCTTGCTATAAATAGGGGTATTTCCTGCATTGCTGGTTGGAATGCAGGCTGGTAAAGTCCCTTTAGATGTCAGTGTGGTGATTTCTCAGAAAATTAGGAAACAACCTTCCTCAAGACCCAGTAATACTACTTTTGGGTATATATCAAAGAACGCTCAATTGTGCCACAAGGGTATGTGCTCAACTATGTTCACAGCAGCATTGTTTGTCATAGCCAGAACCTAGAAACAACCTAAATGCCCCTCAACAGAAGAATGGATAAGGAAAATGTGGTACATTTACACAATGGAGTACTACACAGCAGAAAAAATAACATCTTGAATTTTGCAGGAAAATGGATGGAGCTAGAAAACATCATTTTGAGTGAGGTAACACAGACCCAGGCCCAGAAATACAATTATCACATGTACTCACTCATAAATGCTTTTTAAACATAAAGCAAAGGAAACCAGCTCACAAATCAAATCCCAGAGAACTTAGACAACAATGAGGACCCTAAGAGAGACACACATAGATCTAATCTACATGGGAAGTCGAAAAAGACAAGATCTCCTGAGTAAATTGGGAGCATGGGGACCTTGGGGGAGGGTTGAAGGGGAGGGGAGAGGCAGAGAGGGGAGCAGAGGAAAATGTAGAGCTCAATAAAATTCTATAAAAATGGGGGGAGTTCAGAAACCGTCCTTTGCCATAGCCTTACAAGTCAACTTTGGCTATTGTCTCTGCTAGATGATAAGCTTTTGGCCCCATGGAGATTTAGTTTTTTTTCAATTTTTTTCCCAGAATAAAATTATGGAAAAATTTAAAATTCTTTCCCAGAATAAAGTCTGCTTCTGTTTTAATAGGCCTTGGTGGTCTGTTCCCCATCTTTGCAAGACACCCATGGAGACAACATGAGCTGGGGTTGAGAAAGCATTGACCTTGACAATAGGCACCAGTCATATGTTAAAGAGAGGGCCACAAGTTCTCCTGATAGATAGTCCCCCTTTTTTAGCAAACAGGAACTTTCTTCAAGCCCCTGGGGAAAAGATATTTTAATCAAATTGACCTACGAAGCAAGTTGGTGTAGCTATTCTAATATCTAACAAAACAAACTTCAAAGTAAAATTAGTCAAAAAAGGTGGAGGACATTTCATATTCATCACAGGAAGAAAATCTATCAAGATGAAGTCTCTATTCTGAACATTTATACCCCAAATATAAATGCATCCACATTTTAAAAGAATATTATTGACATTTAAGTTACACATCAAACCATAAACATTGATGGGGCAGACTTCAGCACCCCACTCTCACCAGTGAACAGGACTGCCAGACAACAGAAGATTAAGGAAAATAACTGATGTTATCACTCAAATGGGCTTAACAGTTATCTACAGAACATTTCACGCAA
This sequence comes from Myodes glareolus, assembly GCF_982192425.1. Taxonomy (NCBI): domain Eukaryota; kingdom Metazoa; phylum Chordata; class Mammalia; order Rodentia; family Cricetidae; genus Myodes; species Myodes glareolus. Next base: position 4,752,988 of record NC_142048.1, on the reverse strand, counting down.
ACACAAAAGATAATACCTTCTTCTCAGCAACTCGTGGAACTTTCTCTAAAATTGACCACGTACTGGGTCACAAAGCAAATCCCAACAGATACAAAAAAATGAAATAACACCCTGTTATGTTATCAGATCATCATGGATTGATATTAGAAATCAACAACACCAATTACAGAAAGTCTACGAACTCACGGAAATGAACAATGCTTAACTGAATCACCCACTACTAGGTCAAGGAAGAAATAAGAAAGAAATTAAAGATTTCCTAGAATTCAGTGAAAATGAATGTACAAAATACTCAAACTTATGGGACAGTGTAAAAACGGTGCTAAGAGGAAAGTTCATAGCACTAAGTACCTACACGAAGAATTTGAAGAAATCCCACAGTAGTAACTTAAAAGCACACCTGAAAGCTCTAGAACAAAAAGAAACAAGCTCACCTAATAGGAGCAGGATTGCAGGAAATAATCAAACTCCAGGCTGAAATCAATAAAATAGTAAGCAAGAGAACAAAACAATGAATCAAAGAAGCAAAGGGTTGGTTCTTTAAGAAAATCAACTAGAGAGACAAATCCTTATCCAAACTAACCAAAAGGCAGAGAGAATATCCAAACAAACAAAATCAATAATGAAAAAAGGGACATTACAACAGACACTGAGGAAATCAAGAGACTTATTAAGTCATAAAAGCCTGTACGTCACACAATTGGAAAATCTAAAAGAAGCCAGACCGGCCAGCAGACGCCCTGGAAACGGAGCACAGACACCCTGCAACCCCCTAAACTATCTGGGTATTCAGCAGGGGATTCTCTCCCTGGCTACTACCTCTCTCTTCGTATCCCATCCCAGAGTGCTCCCAGGCACCCCTTCCCTTCTTCAGGGAAACAGGATTCCCCAACTCAGCCTGCTTTGGAGCTGAGGATCTGGGCAAATAGTGGGGAGTGCAAGGGTGCAGGAGTTCCTTTGTTTCTCTGAGCCTGCACTTTGCAAACTCACCCTTTTGTCTGTGAGGTTCCTGGCCAGCTAGTTGCCCTGATCCTGTAACAGAAGATACATCAGAGAGCAATTGAAGGAAGAGATGGGCAGGTGCCAATGCAAGAATTCCTCCAACAATCTGAAAAACAACATGATAACACCAGAACCCAGCAAACATACAACAGGAAGACTTGAACATCCTAATCCAGAAGAAGTAGAAAAAATTGACATTATGAAAGCGATAGAGTCCCTTAAACAGTAGATGAAAAACTCCCTTAAAGAAATGGATGAGAAGAATAACCAAAGAGTTTGACGAAATGAGTAAATCTCTAAAAGATACCCTAGGAAACCAAGAAAAAAACAATCAAACAGATAATGGAAACAGTTCAAGACTTGAAAACAAAAATGGAGGCAATGAAGAAAACACAAACCAGGGGACGGCTGGATATGGAAAATCTGGGTAAACGAACAGGGAATACAGAGACAAGCATAACCCACAGAATACAAGAGATAGAAGAATCTCAGATGCTGAAGATACCATAGAGAAAATAAATGCACTGATCAAGGAAAACAGCAAATCCAACAAATCATCCAGGAAATCTGGGACACAATAAAAAGACCAAACCTAAGAATAATAGGGGTAGAAGAAGGAGAAGAATTACAGCTGAAAGGCCCAGAAAATATATTCAACAAAATTATAGAAGAAAACTTTTCCAACCTAAAGAAAGATATTCCTATGAAGGTTCAAGAAGCATACAGAACACCGAATAGACTGAATCAAAAAAAAAAGATCCCCTCACCATATAATAATCAAAAGTCAAAGCATACAGAATAAAGAAAGAATATTAAGAGCTGCAAAGGAAAAAGGTCAAGTAACTTATAAAGGTAAACCTATCAGACTTATACCTGACTTCTCTATAGAAACCATGAAAGCCAGAAGGTCCTGGATAGATGTGCTGCAGACACTAAGCGACCATGGATGCAAGCCTAGACTACTATACCCAGCCAAGTTTTCATTCGATATCAATGGAGAAAACAAAATATTCCAGGATAAAAACAAATTTAAACACTATGTAGCCACAAATCCAGCCTTACAGAAAATAATAGAAGGAAAACCACAACCCAAGGAATCCAACAATGCCCACAATAACTCAGATATATAGCGACCCTTCACCAGCACAACTCATAGAAGGGAAACACACAAACTCTACCAGAAAAAAAGAAGAAAAAAATAACTGGAGTTAACAACCACTGGTCATTAATATCAATGGACTCAATTCACCTGTAAAAAGGCACAGGCTAAGAGATTGAATATGAAAACAGGATCCAACATTCTACTGTTTACAAGAAAGACACCTCAACCACAAAGACAGACATCTACTCAGAGTAAAGGGTTGGGAAAAGGGTTTTCAATCAAATGGACCTAAGAAACAACAGGTGTGGCCATACTAATTTCTAACAAAATTGACTTCAAACTAAAATCAATCAGAAGAGATGGTGATGGACATTTTATACTCATAACAGGAAAAATTCATCAGGACGAAGTCCCAATCCTGAATATCTATGCCCCTAATAGAAAAGCACCCACTTAAGTAAAAGAAACATTACTGGAGCTCAAGGCACACATCAAACCACACACACTAATAGTAGGAGACTTCAACACTCCTCTCTCACCAATGGACAGGTCAATCAGACAGAAACCTAACAGAGAAATAAGAGAACTAATGGAAGTAATGAATCAAATGGACTTAACAGACATCGATAGCACATTCCACCAAAATAGGAAAGAATATACCTTCTTCTCAGCATCTCATGGAACCTTCTCAAAAATTGAACACATACTTGGTAACAAAGCAAACTTCCACAGATACAAAAAAATATTAATAACCACCTGTATCTTATCATATCACCATAGAATAAAGTTAGAATTTAACAATAATTCTACCCCCAAAAGCCTACAAACTCATGGAAACTGAACAGTCAACTACTGAACCACCCATGGGTCAGGGAAGAAATAAAGAAAGAAATTAAAGTCTTCCTTGAAGTCAACGAAACTAAAGACACAGCATACCCAAACCTATGGGACACTATGAAAGCAGTGCTAAGAGGAAAGTTCATAGCTCTAAGTGCCCACATTAAAAAAACGGAGAAAGCTCACATTAAAGACTTAACAGCACACTTGAAAGTTCTAGAAAAAAAAAAAGAAGCAGACTCACCCAGGAGGAGTAGAAGACTGGAAATAATCAAACTGAGGGCTGAAATCAACAAAATAGAAACACAGAAAACAATCCAAAGAATCAATGAAACAAAGAGCTGGTTCTTTGAGAAAATCAACAAGATTGACAAACCTTTATCCAAAATAATCAAAAGGCAGAGAGAGAACACACAAATTAACAAGATCAGAAATGAAAAGGGGGACATAACAACAGACACTGAGGAAATTCAGAGAATCATTAGATCTTACTACAAAAGCTTATATGGCACAAAGTTGGAAAATGTGAAAGAAATGAACTTGTTTTTAGATAAGTACCATTTACCAAAATTAAATCAAGACCAGGCGAACCATTTAAATAGACCTAGAAGTCATGAGGAAATAGAAGCTGTCATAAAAAACCTCCCAACCAAAAAAAGTCCAGGACCAGATGGTTTTAATGCAGAATTTTATCAGAATTTCCAAGAAGAGCTGATACCTATACTCCCTAATGTGTTTCACATAATAGAATCAGAAAAGTCATTGCCAAACTCTTTTTATGAAGCTATAGTCACCCTGATTCCAAAACCACACAAAGACTCAACCAAGAAAGAGAATTACAGACTAATCTCACTCATGAACATTGACACAAAAATTCTCAATAAAATTCTGGCAAACAGAATCCAAGAACACATTAGAAAATTTATCCATTACGATCAAGTAGGCTTCATTCCAGAGATGCAGGGCTGGTTCAACATATGAAAATCTATCAATGTAATCCATCATATAAATAAACTGAAAGGAAAAAACATATGATCATTTCATTAGATGCGGAAAAATCATTTGACAAAATTCAACACCCCTTTATGATAAAGGTCTTGGAGAGATTAGGAATACACGGTTCATTCCTAAATATAATAAAAGCAATATACAGCAAGCCGACAACTAACATTAAATTAAATGGAAAGAAACTCAAAGCCATCCCACTAAAATCAGGAACAAAACAAGGCTGTCCACTCCCACCATATCTCTTCAATATAGTGCTTGAAGACAGCATAAGGAGATCAAGGGAATTCGAACTGGAAAGGAAGAAGTTAAACTTTCGTTATTTGCAGATGATATGATAGTGTACATAAGCGACCCCAAAAAATCTATCAAAGAACTCCTACAGCTGATAAACACCTTTAGTAATGTTGCATGATACAAGATCGACTCCAAAAAAATCAGTTGCCCTTATTTACACAAAATATAAAGAAGCAGAGAGGGAAATCAGAGAAGCACCACCTTTCACAATAACCACAAATAGCATAAAGTATCTTGGGGTAACTCTAACCAAGGAAGTGAAAGATTTATTTGACAAGAATTTTAAGTCTTTGAAGAAAGAAATTGAATAGGATACCAGAAAATGGAAGGAGCTCCCATGCTCTTGGATTGGGAGGATCAACATTGTAAAAATGGCAATTCTACCAAAAGCAATCTATAGATTCAATGCAATCCCCAACTAAATCCCAACAAAATTCTTCACCGACCTTGAGGGAACAATAATCAACTTTATATGGAAAAACAAAAAAACTAATCTTATACAATAAAGGAACTTCTGGAGGCATTACAATCCCTGACTTCAAACTCTATTACAGAGCTATAGTAATGAAAACAGCTTGGTATTGGCACAATAACAGAGATGTTGACCAATGAAATCAAATAGAAGACCCGGATATTAACCCACAAACCTATGAACACCTGATTTTCGACAAAGGAGCTAAAAGTATACAATGGAAGAAAGAAAGCATCTTCAACAAATGGTGCTGGCATAACTGAATGTCAACCAGTAGAAGAATGAAAATAGATCCATATCTATCACCATGCACAAAACTCAAGTCCAAATGGATTAAAGACCTCAATATTAATCTGACCACACTGAACCTGTTAGAAGAGAAAGTAGGGAATAGTCTACAATATATGGGCACAGGAGACCACTTCCTACGTAGAACCCCAGCAGCACAGACAATAAGAACAACAATGAATTATTGGAACCTCCTGAAACTGAGAAGCTTCTGTAAAGCAAAGGATGCTGTCATGGCAAGCTACTAATTGGGAGAAGATCTTCACCAACTCTGCAAGAGACAAAGATCTGATCTCCAAAATATATAAAGAACACAAGAAACTAGACTTTATAACTCTAATTAACCCATTTAAAAAATGGGGCACTGAACTGGAAGGAGAATTCTCAACAGAAGAAGTTCAAATGGCCAAAAGACATTTAAGGTCATGCTCAACCTCCTTAGTGATCAGGGAAATGGAAATCAAAACAACTTTGAGATGCCATCTTACACCTGTCAGAATGGCTAAAATCAAAAACACCAATGATAGCCTTTGCTGGAGAGGATGTGGAAATGCAAACTTGTACAACCACTTTGGAAAACAGTGTGGAGGTTTCTCAGGAAATTCGGGATCAACCTACCCCAGGATCCAGCAATACCACTCTTGGGAATATACCCAAGAGATGTCCTATCATACTACAAAAGCATTTGTTCAACTATGTTCATAGCAGCATTATTTGTAATAGCCAGAACCTGGAAAGAATCTAGATACCCTTCAATGAAAGAATGGATAAAGAAAGTGTGGAATATATACGCATTAGAGTACTACTCAGTGGTAAAAAACAATGAAATCTTGAACTTTGCATGCAAGTGGATGGAAATAGAAAACACTATCCTGAGTGAGGTAACCCAGACCCAAAAAGATGAATATGGTATGTGCTCACTCATAAGTGGATTCTAGCCATAATTAAAGGACATTGAGCCTATAATTCATTAAAGAAGCTAAATAAGAAGGTGAACTCAAAGAAAAACATATAGCTATCCTCCTGGATATTGGAAGTAGACAAGATTGCCTGTCAAAAATTGGGAGATTGGGGGTGGGGTGGGATGGGGATAAGGGGAGAGGGGAAGAGAGAAGTGAAAAGGGCAGGATGGGAAGAGCTTGGGGGAATGGGACAGTTGGGATGGAGAAAGTGTGGATATGGGAGCAGGGAAGTATATATCTTAATTAAGGGAGCTATTTTAGGGTTGGCAAGAGACTTGACTCTAGAGGATTTTCCAGGTGTCCAAGGAAATGTCCCCAGCTTGTTCCTTGGGCAGCTGAGGAGAGGGCGCCAGAATTGACCTTATCCTATAGCCACACTGATGAATATCTTGCATATCACCATAGAACCTTCATCTGGCGATGGATGGAGATAGAGACAGAGACCCACATTGGAGCACTGGACTGAGCTCCCAAAGTCCAAATGAGGAGCAGAGGAGGGAGAACATGAGCAAGGAAGTCAGAATGTGAGCGGTGCGCCCACCCACTGAGACAGCAGGGCTGATCTAATGGGAGCTCACCAAAGCCAGTTGGACTGGAACTGATGGGGCATGTGATCAAACCAGACTCTCTGAACGTGGCTGACAATGAGGGCTGACTGAGAAGCCAAGGACAATGGCACTAGGTTTTGATTCTACTGCATATACTGGCTTTGTGGGAGCCTAGTCTGTTTGGAAGCTCACCTTTCTAGACCTGGATGGAGGGTGGAGGACCTTGGACTTCCCACAGGGCAGGGAACCCTGACTGTTCTTTGGACTGGTGAGGGAGGGGGAGGGGGCTGGAGGAGGGAAAGGGAGAAGGGAGGAGGTGGAAATTTTTAACAAAAAATTTGCTGAAAAAAATCTATAAGAAATGAACAAAATTAAAAATAAAATTAAATCAAGACCACATAAAACTTTAAATAGCCCTATTACCCCTACAGAAATACAAGCAGTCATTAAAAGATTCAAAAAAAAAAAAAAGCCTAGAGCCAGACGGTTTCGGTGCAGAATTCAACTAAAATTTCAAAGAAGAGCTAATACCAATACTCCTCAAATTATTCTGTACAATAGAAACTGAAGGAGCATTGTTAAACTTTTTTATGAGGTGACAGTTACCCTGATACACACACCACACATCATGCAGTCTAGAAAGAGAATTACAGACAAATGTCCTTTATGAACATTGCTGCAAAAATACTCAATAAATAAATGCTGCTAAAACTAATCCATGAACTATCAAAAAAAAATCACATGAGCTCATGGGGACTCACCATCTCCAGCCTGACAACGAGGAAGCAGCATAGAACCAAACTAGGTCCTCTGTTGTATGACTGGGACAGACTGTGGAGCCACTGGAAGTGAAACCAGGATATGTCCCTACTGCTTGTGCTGGCTTTTTGCAACCCATTCTCTTTGGAGAGATACCTTGCTCAGCATAGATACAGTGGGGGAGGGCCTTGATCCTGCCTCAAAGCAATGTGCTAGACTTTGTTAGCTTCCATAGGAAACCCTGCACTCTCCGAGGAGTGCATGGGGTGGGGTAGGATAGAGAGAAAGTGGAGAGAGTGGAAGGAGGGAAGGGAGTGGGAACTGGGATTGATATTATAAAATGAGAAAAGATAGTTTTACAATATGTAAATAAATTTTAAAGAATCATCCTCCATGATCAAGGAGGCTTCAACCCAGAGTTGCAGGGATGGGAGGCTCCTGAGAGACAGTAGAATGTGTATGGTGTATAGTAGATATCTAAATAGTGTGTAGAATAAATAGACTGACAGAATGGATCAATACAGGGGGAAAATTCAGGGCTTTAAAGAAAGCACTAATAAAGCAAAAGTATTTTGGAAACAGTAATTTATTCTTCTACCATGTATTTTTATGAAGATCCACCTTAAAAGACTAAGGAACCCCTCAGATCTACACTAATGAGTAAGGAAGCATGTGGACTCTGTAAAAATTGCTGTTGTGTGACATTGGTGCCCCTTGGTAACCTAGCATGAAATAAGAACAAAAGAGGGGCTGGCCCAATGGTTCAGTTGGTAAGGTACTTGTTCTGTAATCCTGAGGACCTGAGCTCAGAATCCCCAGCACCATGAAACACTAGTTCTACAGCTGTGGAGACAGGATAATCCCAGAGTTTACTTACTTGCCTGCAAGTCTAGATAAATCAGTAAGCTCTGGAACAGTAAATCAAATATAATGGGGAGGAGTGTGAATGAGAGAACCTGCCTCAAAAACTGAGGTGTGGGGACCACAGGGTGGCTCAGCAAGTTCCCACAAGGAGGTCCAGTCCCCAGAATCCACAACGTGGCAGAACATAACTGCCAAATATTGTCTCTGACCTCCAAGTATGCAAGCATGTGTGTGTGTTCACATACACGCATGAATACATGCGTGCGCACACACACATTCACACACAATTTTAGTGAGATAAAAAGCAATGGGGAAAGACCTGTAAGCCTCCAGTCTTCACATCTGTAAACACACACACACACACACACACACACACACACACTACATACTACACACACCTCACATCAAGGGAGGAGAGCTGAACCTAGTCACTGTCCCTGTTCAAAATTTCCTCATGAGATCCTTAAGTAAACATGGGTCACACTGATGTGAGATTTTTTGGCAACTTTGTTTAGCCTTAATGTTGATGTCATATAGGAAAATCTATCTCATGATACAATTTTCTGCAATATATAATTTAGAATTAAAAACATGTATAGTAAAAGCTAGAGAGATGGCTTGATGGTAAGGAACTCTAACTTTTCTTACAGAGGACTTGGGTTTGATTCTTACCACCGACTTGGCAGTTCACATCCATTCATAACTCCAGTGGATCCAACGCAACACATGTGGTGCAAAAAAAATTGCATACAAGCACAACACTCATATACAGAAGTCTAAAATGTCTTTAAATATATACTTAATAAATTAAATTAAATGTATATAGTCTTACTAGCTAAATCACTTTAAAATGTCCGATAAAAATTCTCTAAAAGAGGCAATGTAAAAGGATTCAAGAACCAACTGTTTTGCTTCCCTTACAGAAAGGCCAAAAGCAAGACCCTTCCAAGGTGTGCAAACTCCAGATGCTTAAGGACCTAAGGCCGGCAGAAAACCCAATAGACTCAGTGAAAGCAGAAGTAAACCCTTTCTTCTCCACTCCCTTAGGAAGGAACCCTGGAAGGTGATGCTTCTCCCTGACTGGCCTTACTGGCCATGTCCCTCCTGCCCATCTCCCAGCACAAGCTCTCTCACCTTCTTCTGCTGTCCTGATTATCCACTTGGTATTTACCGGAGGTGATCAAGGGATCCACTGTAGACAAATAACCTGTGCTGGACGCCCTTTCGAACAGTTTCTCGGGTATATACGGGATGAAGGATTTAGGACATTGCTCGATTTGTTCCTCAAGGCACCCATAGCCCAGGCTAAAGGCCCTCATGTGGGCATACCAGTGTGCCTGCCCTGAAGAACTCGGTGTTTGTGTCTGGGCATCATAATCAGTGTCTTCCTGCATGGTTCAGGCCCAGGGCCGCCAAGGCCCTTCCTGCCCTCCCTATCCGCCCCCTTTTGCCACCCACTTCCCCCCAAAACCCACACTGAATCTTAGAAACACAGACAAGTTATCCCAACTGCGCCACAAGAACGTCCTGCCAGGACAAGTCCCTGGTTCAGTTTGAGAAGAATCCTTCTTTGTCTCCTAGCAACGAGGATGCACGCATGCTCGCGAGTGCACGCATTCACAACGAAATGGAATGCATGTGTCTGGCTCAGACTCCAGAAACAGGAACCTGGCCTGCCTTGCACGGTTCACCTGTAAACCCCTGACAATTGCAGCTCTGAAACTGACCTACCTGTCTGACCTCCAAAGGCCAAACACTGAAGGGAACTGTGTGATGGTTCAGTTCCTTCCCAGCCCTGCTGTGCTCATGAGCTCAGTAGGCCCTGTGCCTGGAACCGTTTCTAATGATTAGTTAAAATTTTCTGTTCCTCAGCTCTTGGCTGTGTTCACAATTTTTAAAATTCTGCAAGCACAGACCATATAAGAAGGCTGTGACACTTCTGCCCTAAGATTCTCCCCTAATGTTTTCTTTCTTTGGGGATGATATTTAGAATGATACTTTAAAATTAAATAGTGTCTAAAACTTATGAGTGAGTACATATGATATTTGTCTTTCTGGATCTAGTTTACCTCACTCAATATAAAGAAAACCAGCCTATACTTCACAATCCCGGAGAACATAGACAACAATGTTGACCCAAAGAGAGACAGACGTGAATCTAATCTACATGGGAAGTAGAAAAAGATAAGATCTCTTGAGTAAATTGGGAGCATGGGGACACTGCGAGAGGGTTGAAGGGGAGGGGAGAGGTAGGAAGGGGAGCAGAGAAAATGTAGAGCTCAATAAAATCAATAAAAAAAACTAGATAGTGTACAGAAACACAATTGATATAACTGTCTTAATTTCATATCCTACAACACTGCTGAATAAGGTTCTTAAGAGCAGGTTCAAAGTCCAATCTCCCAGATCCTCTGCAGAGGTGAGCCAAAGTGGAAGAGAGGAAAATGATCCTCTTTGTCTTGTGGAAACTGCAGCTCTTAGCTGTAGCTGGGAAGGCACAGAGATGATGGAAAGGACTGTCCTCTGTGAGCTTTGGCTCGGATTGTGAGTTCTGAGGACTCAGCATCACACAGAAATGCTTGTTGAGCACACACCACCCAAGTAGTGGTTTCAGCATTTATTCACAAATGAATTATTTAAAAAGCAGCTTGAAAAGTTGAAGCTGTGGTGGCTTCTAGAGTCCTGAGATGGATACTGAGAGGCTGGGACACTGAGATGGATACTGAGAGGCTGGGACAAATTCATTATCTACCACACCAACCGCTTGGGAGAGAATATCAGTCTCTACGAAATGTCCGCAAACTGTCGTGACAGAGACAAGGTCGGGTTGCTCTAGTGGCATGGAGGACGATTGAAACAGGAACCCTAGCCTCGTGAACGTGAACTAGGAAACCATCAGTCACTGCAACCATCGGAACAAAGCACATGGAAGGTCCACCGTGCACCGTCTCCCTGTGTGTATTTGTATTCGGTCATGGGGTTGCTGCTGTTTTAATCAGGGCTAAGCTCTCCCCATGTCTTCAACATAAGAAAAACTGTAAGGAAAGCAGGTGTCAATCATAACTCGTGAAACACAAATTTCATCTTTCTGAAGTCTTCTATGCAGGATACATTAGAAAGTCAGAATGAGAACTCAGAATATTTAGCAAATGGGTTTTCACATGAATGTTAGAATGATTTCATATTTCACAGTGACGCAATATCTTAAAAGAGGCAACACTGACAGCTAAGAGTCTGTACAGGGCATTGCCATGAGAAAGGGATGGGTGTGTATAAGACGTAAAATGTGGATGGGTGTGTACAACAGGTGAGAGTTGGATGGGTGTGCACTGCAGGTGAGATGTGGATAAAAGTGTGCACTGCAGGTGAAATGTGAACAGGTGTGCACTGCGGTGAGATGCTGACAGGTGTGCACTACAGGTGTGATGTGGATGGGTGTGCACTGCAGGTGGGATGTGGAGGGGTGTGCACTGGAGGTAAGATGTGGACAGGTATGCACTGCAGGTGTGATGTGAATGGGTTTGTACTGTGGACAGGTGTACACTTCAGGGGTTCCCATCTAAGTAACCCAAGAAAAGTAAGATGTTGTTTTTTATCAAAATAGCTATTAGCCAGATCAATAGTAAATTACAGCTATATTCTTTCTTAATTTGTTTATTAATATATCTGGAATATTATTAAGAAACTTCAAGTCTGGAACTACATGGTCTGAAAAGACTTGGGCTTATTTAATTTGACTCTAGGTATATGTGATGCATTTGTAAAAAATAGACAAAGATCTTTTGCCTCCCATCTTATATGTGTCCTCTGTCATTGCAAATGGCACTTGCTATAGAATGGACTTTTCTTTCAATTTTATAACAATGCAACATATTTTGCATGTAAATATCATTATATAGTAAAATACCACTAATGTGTGTTTTGTCACTAAAAAGATACAGTACCATTCACTTCCATTTTTTTATTTTATTCTTAATTATCAATCAACACTTTCCTACATTTTGTCCAAGCAGACTGTATCTTCATACTCAGTCAACTCTCTCCTTAATCATCTCCTAGGTTAAGGTGTCTATGTTGGGTCACAAAATTTTATGCTAGACTCACCCAATATTTTCTGAATAATTAATCCTATTCCTTCAGTTTTCCTAGGGACTAAACACAGAGCTTTGTGAGTGTTCTAGATAATTGCTCTCTCCCTATTAGTTGTATCTCCAACACCATTTTTAATTTTATTTTTTTTAATTAGCATGGAATATGATGATACATTGTTTACATCCTACAAAAGTGATTTTCAGAGCAATATGTAACAGCAGGAAGATGGTTGAGAAAATAATAACTTTCTGTTGTACATAGAACTGACCCTACCATCCTGGTCCATTGAGGCCCAGTAGGTTCTGTAACAATGGAAACAACACTCTTGAGAGTTCACACTGTGAACAGCTCTCAGCGGTGTCTTTTATACAGACCTTGTCACTGACAAGCAGACGAGGTAAAGAATACTCTGGAATCTAGATGAAACCAAATGAGAATATGCCATTTAAAATGTTTTAAAAACTTAGATTTTTCTCAACAGTGAGACATGTCTGCTTCTGGAAGCAACAATTAGTTCAGAGAGGTTGATAGGCATTGAAGAAACTTGTTATGGAATTTGCCTTCAGTATGACAAAGCTAGCCATTTGGGCAAGAAACTGCCCTTGCCTGGACTGCTTGATGGTAGCTGTATGAACTGGACATGCAGGAACCCCAAAAAAGTAATTGCTGAACTTTCCAAAAGATGGGATAGTCCTTCAGGGTTCCTGCTTCACAAAAGAAACAGCCAGACATTCTGCAGGTTGTAGAAGAAAGCAACAGATGAACTTTACTAGTGCAAGGCAGAACAGATCTTCAAATTTCCTGATTCACTGAAAAGTTCACCAGATATTATTGGGCTATAGGTTGAAGATAGATGTCCCAACATTACAAAAAACTTTGAATGACTCTCCAGGGCAAGATGTCTCTGTCATTTCTAGAACATTGGAAGTTGCTTACAATGCACTTCCTGTTTACTTAAGTAATGTTATATCTTTCTAGGATCTTTGATGGAGTTGGAGACAGATAATTATAGTCATAGTTTTTCTTAGTTATAATAAAAGAAAAATTAGATATAAAACTTTAGACTCACAAAAATAAAACAGATGATAGAATATTTTCTTTAATTTTGCCAAATACAAATAGATTAAATATTGTAATTCTTGCCTGATACCTGTTTTGTTAAATGTAGTTTTACAATATTAAATTTAAAACCTTCCTTTTAATTTAGACAGAAGAGGGAGATGCTGTGGGATTCCACTGTATACACTGTGAATACGTTTTGTTGCCATTGGTTAATAGAGAAGCTTCTTTTGGCCAACACCTTATAATATAGCCAGGATGGAAGAGAAATAAAAAGAAAGTAGGCAGCATCTAGTAGATGCCATGGAGTTACCAGAAGAAACAGACACTCTCTACCACTCGCTCTACCACCACCACCTCCACCACCACCATCAGCACCTCAACTACCTCCACCACTACCTCTACCACCACCATCACCTTCACCACCTCTACCACCACCACCACCACCTCCACCTCTACCACCATCACCACCAACTCAAGACCCCTAGATCTGGCCACCTAGTCTGTGCATGCTGCGGAGAGGGATGGAGGCAGCCCAGTCAGCCCTCTGCTCTTCACAGCTGAAGAGACCTGGGCTGCAGGGAAGCAAGGCAGGATCTAACAGACTTCACATCTGCTATCTTTAAAACAGCTCTGTCTTTAAGCACCAGAACCACGATCAACAGCCTAACTAATATGATTTTTACCCTGTTGAGGATGGGAGAGGGGCAAAGCCTGTGAGAGCTGCCCTGACCTCAACATTTATTGATGTCCTGCAAAAGTTTGCTTATTATCAAGTCAGTAGAGCTAAGGTTTTTCTAATGATGCTGAGTTCTCAAAGATGATCTTTTAGTGACTTGTTAACTCACTGTGGAGCTCGTGAGTTACAAATGATCTTTTGCTGACAGGGTTGTCTTCTTTTATGCTGCATTTCATGGGTCAGTGATATGATCTCCTTGTATATAAACTAAACTTAATATGCATGATAATTGTGTCCCCCTTTGGCATATTCCTTGGATATTCATTTCACTTTCTTGAAAGATGGATTCATTTATCCCATGGTAATATCAATTCCCTTTAGGTGAAGCTGGCAGGAAAACTTCAGCTCCTGCCTCTTTCTCCAGAATTTTGGGTTATAAATGTGTAATCACACACAAAGCTAGCTTGGCATGTGTTGTTTTTATTTTAGTTTTTTTTTGTATTTCTAATTAAGTTTTTGTTTTCTGGGGTTTTTTTGCTTTGCTTGGTTTGGTTTGTTTTGGGGTGAGGAATTGGTTTTGGTGTTTTTGAGACAGGGTAGCACTAACTGTCCTGAAACTTGCTATGTAAACCAGGTTGACCTTAAACTCACAGAGATCACCCTGCATCTGTCTGCCTAGTGCTAGGATTAAAGGTGTGCACCACCACACTCTTCTAGTTTTTAATTACATTCCTATTTAGTGTGTGTGCACAGGGACAGGTATGTGTGTCTGTGTGTTTGGGCATGTCTGTGCCATAGAGAGGTGAGAGGACAATTTGCAGGAGTCAGTTCTTTGTGTCCAAGGTGTAAAGTCTGGCAATAGATCCAGGAGGTCAGGGCTGGCCACAGGTGTCTCTACACTGCGCCTCACACCAACCCCTGTTATGTTTTTATTTATGGTTCAATCTGTGCAACCTTAGAAACAGAGATAGAGGGAGCGCTGTCTTTGGTGTGCCATAGGGTAAATTCTAGATTTCTGGAGAATGTTGGGCTTCAGGCCTCATCTAATGTGACCAGCTGTGCGCTAAAGATGGTCTAGGCTCTTGCATCGCTAGCAACTGATAATTATTATCTTATCAATTATAATCCTCCAGAGTGTCCTCAGGGACCTCCCTGTGATCTATTAAGTCCTTAGCACTTCTGTAGAAATAACAGCTCCATTGTCCATCCAAATCCTATAATGTCCTTTGTAAGACAATGAAGTGCACCATTGGATTTGGGGTGGGCTGGGTGCTTGAGTTCTGAGGCACAGCCATCTCTCCATTGGGCATGAGTACATAGTGGACTGTGCACACTAATGACTCTGGGCAAGGAGGGAGCACAGGAAGTGCCTACTGGATTACAAAAAGACAGCAGTGCCAACCCTGCCAGGCAGGAACAAATTCTGCTTATAAGCAAAATTCTCATGCATAGGTCTGTGCCTTGCTGAGTTAGGCCTGGGACAGGTTGTAGGTCTCATTCTGGACTTTCTAACCAATCTGGGCCTCTATACATGCTGTCCAATCAGGAGCTCTGAAGGGAGTAGGAGGTGAGCTCTTCCCAGCTGCCCTGCTGAGAGCCTCAGGGATGCTGAAAGCCCAAATGGGCCACTGCTGCCCCTTGCTGTGCGGCCAGCTGGGCAGCTGCCCTATGGTGAGCATGAGACTATGGTCCTCCGTCGGGGAGGATGATCAGCAGAACCACAGGAGCCTGTGTGCTAGGTCCTCCCCGCGCTGGGGAACCGAGGACGCCGGTCTGGGCGGAGTCGCTGACCCCTTGAGGACGTCTGTGGACACCTCTCCCATGCACGTTCTTTTGTGCGCAGACTGTGACAGCTTACAGCTAATGTCCCCAAAAGCGGCATTGCATGTGGCCAGCGGCAGCTCTGGGATAGGGGCTGTCCTGGAAGGCCCCAGGGTCGGACAGGGAGGACAAACGTGGAGCCACACTCAAGGGTCCGCAGAGTGGAGGATTTCTGCAGTGAGACAGATGTGAGGTCATGGGACAACTTATGAAATGATTGCTCTCCTTCCGTGGTTCACCAACCGACCTCAGGCTGTCTGGTTTGTGTTGCAAGGGCTCCTATGTACCAGCTGAGCCATGTCGCAGTTAGTAAGCTTTCTTTTTCTTCACCAGCTTCTCCTCCTCCCCTTTCCTTTTCTTCTTTTTTAAATAAATCCCTCTCCTCAAAGCTAGACATTGAATGCAGGAGCTTGAGCATGCTGGGTAAATGTGCACTCCTTAGGCCCATCTGCAGCTCTATCCTACCCTAATGATAATTCTTTAAAGTTAGTTATTGAACTGTGAACCGTGAATCCCTTGAGTCTGCTTTACTCTTTCCCACAGCTGTTCCTGTATTCTAACTTCCTTGCAAGTCCATTGATTTCTGAAGCAGTTTTCAAATCTGAAAAGGTTGGCCACTGGGGTTCCTTAAAAATGATCTTGAGTTTATAGATCATAAAGTTTATTATCAATTACTAATAGGTTTGTAACCCATTAACACAAGGTGATTTTTATTTTCCTTAAAACTTTAGGTTTTTGTCCTGCAAGATACTTCAGTTGGTGGGGGTGCTTTCTGCCAGTCATGGAGACCTGATGTGAGACCTTGAAATTCAGGTGGTGGAAGGAGAGAAACAAACTTCGTAAGTTGTTTTTTGATCTCCTATCCTTTGATTGCTATTCATGACCATGGCACAGGTATGGGCACATAGATATACAAATAGAAATAAGTAAAGATAGATAGATAGATAGATAGATAGATAGATAGATAGATAGATAGATAGATAGATAGATAGATAGATGGATGATGGATGGATGGATGGATGGATGGATAATCGGGCTCTTTTAAATAAGCTTTCATTGTTTTCAGCTATAACTTATCCTATTTTGTTGAATTTAGTTTAGTGTATTTTTGGGCAAAAATGGATTTGTTTTCTTAATTGCATTTTCAAGTATTATATCGTAGGTGTATAGAAGTATAATTGAGTTTTGTACATTTTGTTTCTCAATATTGGTGAGCACATCCTCGTCCTGGTTGCCATGACATTACACAAATTAACTTCCTACCGTCTGTGCTCATGTGATGCATTTTCAGTTCCTTTGCTTCAAATCACCATTTGGAATTATTTGGGGTCCAGGACACTACCTTCATGTATGAGAAAGAAAAGAGGCAGACATTTCCCAGTATCTCACAGGAGCTTCTGTGGGTGCCAGTGACCCATGGAGGTGGGCCTTGTAGCTTGAATGCACTTGAAGCTGTGCTCTATCTGATTTTATAAAGGAACGTGTCTTTTATTCTATGGGAAGATTTTTCAGGTAGACTCAGGTCTCCTGGATTAATACAAGGAGATGAGCCCAAAGGCTGAGGTGGGCTTTGGCCTGGCAGTCAGTGACGCACTTGATGGTCTGCCCCACTGGTACAGCATTGAGAGCATGGAACGAGCCTTTGAATCTCACAAGAGGTGTGTGCAGAGCAAGGATACATCTCAGAGAACTGAACAAGGTTGACACAAGTTATAATTTTGTGAGTGATGTGGGATTTATTTGGTGTTTTTTTTTTTACAAAATGAAATATAAGATAAAACAAAACCCATCAGATCAAGGTCAATCAAGGCAATGTTGTCAAGGATCCTCCAGGTTAGGTTTTGGCAGAAAGGTGAATGGCAAGATTTAAAATTTGAAACGTTTTTGTTTTAGATTTATTTGTTTCGAATTCCTTTTTTTAATTTGTTTTTTATATGTTGACAAGAAGGAATAAAATTATCTTTATTGAGAGATTATATGTAGAAAATGAAACTATCAGCAAAAACTATTCTAAACTAATAAATTATTATAAGCAAGACTGCAGGACAAAATTTAATACTCTAAGAGTCTCTTCCCTATACACTGGCACTTAAAAAATAGAACTTGTAATTGAAAAATGCGTATTACTATTAGTATTAGCAGCCACTAAAAATGAAATATTAAAGTATAATTCTACTATATACATGTCATTATGTATACATATGTATATGCACAGATATGACAAAAATATTATACTTATTCAAGCATATCAGTGGAAAGATGCACCATGTTCATTGATAGAAAACTTGCATTTACCAGTAATCCAGTTCTTACCATTGTCATTGATTAGTTCAGTTCTTTCCTAACCCAAATCCTCTCAAGATATCTTTTTTTTCTGTTGATGTCTGTACTTTTTCTCTTTTTTTAAAAAAAATGATTTTTATTGAGCTTTACATTTTTCTCTGCTCCCTTTTGTGCTTCTCCCCTTTCCCCTTCAAGACCCGCCCAAGGTCCACATGCTCCCAATTTACTCAGGAGATCTTGTCTTTTTCAACTTCCCATGTAGATTAGATCGATGTAAGTCTCTTTTAGTATCCTCATGGTTGTCAAAGTTCTCTGGGATTGTGGGTTTTAGGCTGGTTTTCTTTGCTTTATGTTTAAAAACCACCTACGAGTGAGTACATGTGATAACTGTCTGTGTCTGGGTTACCTCACTCAAAATAATGTTGTCTAGCTCCATCCATTTCCCTGAAAAGTTCAAGATGTCGTTATTTTTTCTACTGTGTAGTATTCCATTGTGTAAATGTACCACATTTTCCTTATCCATTATTCAGTTGATGGGCATTTAGGCTGTTTAAAGGTTCTGGCTATGACAAACAAAGCTGCTATGAACATAGTTGAGCACATATCCTTGTGGCACGATTGAGCATCCTTTGGATATATATACCCAAAAGTGGTATTACTGGGTCTTGAGGAAAGTTGTTTCTTAATTTTCTGAGAAATCACCACACTGGCATCCAAAGGGGTTGTACCAGCTTGCATTCCCACCAGCAATGCAGAAGTGTTCCCTTTTTCCCACAACCTCTCCAGGATAAGTTGTCATCAGTGTTTTTGATCTTGGCCATTCTTACAGGTGTAAGATGAAGTCTCAGAGTTGTTTTGATTTGCATTTCTCTGATGACTAAGGATATTGAACATTTCCTTAACTGTCTTTCAGCCATTTTAGATTCCTCTATTGAGAGTTCCCTGTTTAGGTCTGTACTCCATTTTTTTTTATTGAATTATGTTTTCTTTCGATGACCAATTTCTTGAGTTCTTCGTATATTTTGGAGATCAGACCTCTGTCTGATGTGGGATTAGTGAAGATCTTTTCTCATTCCGTAGGTTGTCGCTTTGTCTTGTTGACCGTGTCCTTTGCTTTAGAGAAGCTTTTAAGTTTTAGGAGGTCCCATTTATTAATTGTTTCTCTCAGTGTCTGTGCTGCTCAGGTTATATTTAGGAAGTGGTCTCATGTGCCCATGCGTTCAAGTGTATTTCCCACTTTCTCTTCTATAAGGTTCAGTGGGTCTGGACTATGTTGAGGTCTTAGATCGATCTGGAGTTGAATTTTGTGCATGGTGATAGATATGGGTCTATTTTCATTCTTCTACATGTTGATATCTAGTCATGCCAGCAGCACCATTTATTATTTTTGCTTCTTTGTCAAAATAAGATGTTCAAAAGAGTGTGGATTCATATCCGGGTCTTCTATTCAGTTCCATTGGTCCTCCTGTCTGTTCTTATGCCAATACCAGGCTGTTTTCAGTACTATAGCTCTGTAGTAAAGTTTGAAGTCAGGGATTGTGATATTTCCAGAAGTTCTTTTATTGTACAGAATTGTTTAGGCTATCCTGGGTTTTTTTGCTTTTCCATATGAAGTTGAGTACCATTCTTTTGAGTTCTGTGAAGAATTTTGCTGGGATTTTTCTGGGCATTGCATTGAATCTATAGATTGTTTGTGGTAAGATTGCTATTTTTACTATGTTAATTCTACCTACCCAAAATCATGGGAGATCTTTCCATTTTCTGGTGTCTTCTTCAATTTCTTTCTTCAAAGATTTAAAATTCTTGTCATACAAGTCTTCCATTTGTTTGGTTAGAGCTACTCCAACATATTTTGTTATTTGTGGCTATTATGAAGGGTGATGTTTCTCTGATTTCCTTCCCAGCCCTGTTATCTTCTGTGTACAGGAGGACTACTGACTTTTTTTGAGTTAATCTCTTATCCTGCTAGATTACTGAAAGTGTTTATGAGTTGTAGAAGTTCCTTGGTAGAATTTTTAGGATCTCTTATGTAAACTATCATATCATCAGCTAACAGTGAGAGTTTGACTTCTTTTTTCTGATTTGTATTCTTTTGATCTCCTTTTGTGTCTTATTGTTCTAGGTAGGACCTCAAGAACTATATTAAATAGATATGGAGAGACTGGACAACCTTGTCTTGTTCCTGTGGAATCACTGGGAGTTTCTCTTCATTTAGTTTGATGTTAGCTGTTGGCTTGCTGTGTATTGCCTTTATTATGTTTAGGCATGTTCCTTGTATCCCTGCTTTCTCCAAGATCTTTACCATGAAGGGATGTTGAATTTTGTCAAAAGCTTTTTCCGCATCTAATGAGAAGATCATGTGGGTTTTATTTTTTATTTTTTTATATGGTGGATTACATTGACAGATTTTCATATGTTGTAACATCCCTGCATCTCTGAAATGAAGTCAACTTGATTATGGTGGATGATGGTGCTGATGTATTTTTGGATTCGGTTTGCCAGTATTTTATTCAGTATTTTTGTGTCAATGTTCATGAGCAAGACTGGTCTGTAATTCTCTTCCTTAGTAATATCTTTATGTTGGTTGAGTATCAGGGTAGTTGTAGCCTCATAAAAAGAGTTTGGCAATGTTTCTTCTGTTTCTATTGTGTGGAACAATTTGAGGAGTGTTGGTGTTAGTTCTTTTTTGAGAATCTTTTAGAATTCTGAGCTGAAACCATCTGGTCCTAGGCTCATTTAGGTTGGGAGATTTTTGATGACTGTTTCTATTTCTTCAGCAGTTATAGGTCTGTTTGATTTGCTTATCTGGTCTTGATTTAATTTTGGTAAGTGATATTTATCCAGAAAGTTGTCCATTTCCTGTAAGTTTTCCATTTTGTGGAGTACAGGCTTTTGAAACATGACCTGATGATTCTCTGGATTTCCTCTGTGTCTGTTGTTAACTCCCCCTTTTCATTTCTGATTTTGTTAATTTGGATATTCTCTCTCTGCCTTTTGATTAGTTTGGATAAAGGTTTGTCTATTTTGTTGATTTTTCTCAAAGAACCAACTCTTTGTCTCATTGAGTCTTGGTATTGTTTTCTTTGTTACTATTTTGTTGACGTCAGCTCTCAGTTTGATTATTTCCTGACATCTAGTTCTCTTAGGTGAGTTTTCTTCTTTTTGTTCTATAGTTTTCAAATGTTCTGTTAATTCACTAGTGTGGGATTTTTCCAGCTTCTTTATATAGGCATTTAGTGCTATAAACTTTCCTCTTAACACTGTTTTCAATGTGCCCCATAAATTTGGGTATGTTGTGTGGTCGTTTTCATTGAAATTTAGGAAATCTTTAATTTCTCCATTTATTTCTTCCTTGACCCATTGTGATTCAGGTGAGCATTGTTTAATTTCAATGTGTTTGTAGGTGTTCTGGAATTAGTATTGCTGTTGACTTCTAGTTTTAAACCATGGGGATCAGATAAGGTACACTGGGTTGTTTCAATATTTTTGTATTTGTTTTGGTTTATTTTATTACTGAGTATATAGTCAGTTTTTGAGAAGGTTCCATGAGGTGCTAAGAAGAAGGTATATTCCTTTTTGTTTGGATGGAATATTCTATAGATGTCTGTTAAATCCATTAGAGTAATAACATCTGTTAGTTCTCTTATTTTTCTGTTCATTTTTTGTCTGACTGACATGTCCAGTTGTAAGAGGGGAGTGTTGAAGTCTTCCACTATTAGTGTGTGTGGTTTAATATATGATTTAAGCTTCAGAAGTGTTTCTTTTACATATGCGGGTGCCTTTATATTTGGGGCATAGATATTCAGTATTGAGACTTCGTCTTGATCAATTTTTCCTGTGAGTAATATGAAATGACCTTCTTTGTCTCTTATATTGATGTTAATTTGAAGTCTATTTTGTTAGATATTAGGATAGCTACACCCACTTGTTTCTTAGGTCCGTTTGTGATGGAGGAGGGTTATCTGTCTATTGTGTTATTTTCATTGGTCAATAAAGAGACTGCCTTGGCCCCTTGATAGGACAGAAAATTAGGTAGGCGGAGTAAACAGAATAGAATGCTGGGAAGAGGGCAAAGAGGCAGCCGCCATGGAGCCAGCCACCAGGTCAGACATGCTAAATCTCTCCCGGTAAGCCACAATCTCGTGATGCTACACAGATGGTTAGAAATGGGTTAATCAAGACGTGAGAGTTAGCCAGTAACTAACTCTCTAGAGATAATGGGCCAGGTAGTGCTTAAATGAATACAATTTGTGTGTTATTATTTCTGGGGCTAAGCTAGTCGTGCGGGAGCTGGGCAGGATGAAAAGCAGGCCTGCCCGCAGCCCGCTCACTACACGTTTGATTGGTATATTTTTTCCCAACCCTTTACTCTGAGACGATGTCTGTCTTTGAGGTTGAGATGTGTTTCTTATATGCAGAACAATGATGGATTCTGTTTTCGTATCCAATCTGTTAGCCTGTGCCTTTTTATAGGTGAGTTGAGACCATTTACATTAAGGGATATTAATGACCAGTGATTGCTACCTCCTGTTAATTTAGTTTTCATTATTGGTGATGTTAATTTGTGCATTTTTCCCTACTTTCTTTAGGATTTGCTACTATGAAACCATCAATTGTCTGTGCTTTTGTTGGCGTAGCCAACTTCCTTGGGTTGAAGTATTCCTTCTAGTTTTTTGTGTAGGGCTGGGTTTCTGGCTAGGTATTGGTGAATTCTAGTTTTGTCATGGAATATTTTGTTTTGTCCTTCTATGGTGATTGAAAGTTTTGCTGGGTATAGTAGTCTGGGCTGGCATTCCTGGTCTCTTAATGTCTGCATAACTCTTGACCAGACCTTCTGGCTTTCATTGTCTCCAATGAGAAGTCAGGTGTAATTCTGATAGGTTTACCTTTATATGTTACTTGGCCTTTTTCCTTTACAGCTCTAAATATTCTTTCTTTTTTCTGTATGTTTAGTGTTTTGATTATTATGTGGTTGATCCAATCTATTTGTTGTTCTGTAAGCTTCTTGAATCTTCATGGGCATATCTTTCTTTAGGTTGGGAAAGTTTTCTTGAATGCTTTTGTTAAATATATTTTCTGTGCTTTTGAGTTGAACTTTTCTTTCTTTTATACCTATTATTCTTAGATTTGGCCTTTTTATTGTGTCCCATATTTTCTGAATATTTGGGGTTAAGCTTTTATGAGATTTAATGTTTTCTTTAACTGATGAGTCTATTTCTTCTATTGTGTCTTCAGTGCTTGATATTCTCTCTTCCATTTCTTGTATTCTGCTATTCATGCTTGCATTTGTGGTTCCTGATTATTTTCTCATGATTTCTGTTTCTCTAATTCCCTGGGCATGTTTTTTTTTATTGTGTCTATTTCAGTTTTCAAGTCTTGAATAGTTTTTTTTTCATATGTTTGATTTCCTTTCCTTGGTTTTCTTTAAGGGATTTGCTAATGTATTTCATTTTTTTGTTTGTCTTTTCCTCCATTTCTTTAAGGGAATTTCTCATTTCCTCTTTAAGAATTTCAAACATTCTCTTGAAGTTATCTTTTAGGTCATTTTCTTCTGCTTCATCTATATTTGGTTGTTCAGGTCTTGCTGTTGTAGGGTCTTCAGGTTTTGATGGTGTTATGTTGCTTCTTGTGGTGTTGAATGTGTTCTTACATTTTCTACTCAGCTTTTCCTCTAATAGGTATGATATAGGTCTGAGATTGTGTTGATTAATATTCTAAGTGCCAGTGAATCCAAAGCTCAGATGGTTGTTCCTCATGGTCAAGATAATGCCATTGTTCTAGTTACCCCATTGGTTACTCCATGTTCCTGGAGATAGCTCTGGATTCCTTTGGTTTGCTCTGCTCTGCTCTAGTAGAGTTTGTGACTCTGGCCTACTTTGGCCTAGGTTACTGGCTTTGACCTGTTTCTGTAAATCCTGGTCTTGATCCCCTCCTGCAGAAGTCCCTGACTAGGTATTTGTCCTGCAAAGTTTTCTGGCTCTGGTCTACTGCCTAGGAGTTCCCAGACACGCGTGCACCCAGAACTGCAGAGGACCTGGCTCAGGCTTACTCCCTCAGAGGTCCCAGGCTTATGCTTGGACCTGCAGAAGTTCTAGGTTCCTGCCTATTCCCTTTGATGACCCAGACCAATGCCCGGAACGACAGAGGTTCTGGCTATGCCTACTCTCTCTGAGGTCCCAGAGTCATGCCTGGCCCAGCAGAGATCTCTGGTTCCTGCCTGCTGCGTCGGAGGTCCCAGATTCATGCCAAGACTGGCAGAGGTCCTGGCTCAGGCCTAGTTCCTGGGAGGTCCTAGACCCATGACCCCAAACCACAGGGGTTCTGCCTTAGGTCTGCTCTCTTGAAGGTCTCAGATTTACACCTGGACCCTCAGGACGCTCAGTGGTCTCTGGCACTGACTAACTTCCTTAGCGGTTTCTCCCCTGTACCTTTGCAGTGGAGTTCACTGTCTCTGTACCAGGTGACTGGTCAGTCCTCTAATTTGGGTTTTTTGAGATAGGGTTTCTGTGTGTAATAGTCCTAGCTGTCCTGGAACTTGCTCTTTTAGACCAAGCTGATGTTGAACTCACAGAGATCCACCTGCTCAGCCACCGAGATCTTAGAAACATTGCATATTACTGAGGAAGTAATATAGTTCGACACTTGTGAATGTACAAGAGGTTCAGAACTTCTGAAGTAGTGGGGTTTTTCATACATAGCCCTCACCCATTAATAAACTTACATAGAGAGGGGCAGTTGGGATTGGAATTTAAAAGTTTCAAGAGGCTTTTGAGCAGAGAAAACCATAAAAGGTGTTGGTCTTCCAGCTAAAAGTCTCCAGATATTCATAGGGATATAGCTACAAAGTTAGGGTGGAAGTAAAAAAAAAATGGTCAGGGTAAAATCTGTTAGAACTGGGAGAAGGATGGAGTGTTGTGAAGGGGCTTGTTCCTAATTCATCATTTTCTCATAAAGAGGGTGTTTAACACTCAAAAGGTGAACTTAGAAGACTCGGGCATCTCTTGAAACAATGTTCACAACACCCTTTCCTAATGTTAGATCAACACCAACAAATGCTGAAGAGGCAGACACTGGCCTCCAAGACATCTGCTACTCATCCAGGAACCTTGGTGGATGGAGCTTTCATAAGCCACCCCGGAGTAAATTTTGCAGTAATACAACTGCCCTTGTTGGCCATGATCTAGAAGTAAGTCTCCAGCCATACTGCTTTAAGGAATGTTAAGTAGGTTCTGTATAACATATACTAAGACAGGTAGACGGGAAGTAGAAATGCACTATAACAAGAGGACTGGGCAGAGATGCAGCACATCCCGGGCCCTGGGCCCACTGGGAGGAGTGCTGGTACAGGGCTGCTCCCTTCCTCATCCCTCACTGCTTGCATTATAACTTCCATGTCATGAAGAGTGTGGATCCCACAGTGTTGAGTGGGAAAAGAGAAGTGCGTGTAGGGGGAATGGATTGGGAGGAGAGGAAGAGGGGAAACAGCAGGTGACACATTATATATGAGAGAATAAATAAGTTAATTAATTTAATAAAAGCTGGCTCTGGAGTTACATAAGACTTGCCCATCTCTAGACCCATGCATGCTTATTTAAAACTTTCCTCTCTGTCCTGTGTCAGACAAGCACCTGACTCTGTGACACGGAGAAGAGTAAAGCAAAACAGCCAAAAAATATTTTGACTATTGATTTCATTTAATTGCCTAAAACTTTTCCTAAGTTACAAACCTTATCTCAAGATTTGTAAGACAATTATGTGAACATCCTGTACCTCAAGAGTTGTAAGTTTATTGGATAAGATTAAAAAATCTCCAAAATTTGCCCCTTTGTCTAAATATGAGAGTTCTAAGCCTAATACAAAACTATACACAATAAGAACAAATATCAAGTAAAAAATTAGAACTGCAACCAGCATGAACAATATCAAGCAAGAAACATATGTTAAAAGTTTCAATGATTATCCTATCCTAAGGAGTCTAAGTCTTGTATTAGAAATAGCTTGGCCAAGTCATGAGAAGAAAGTAACTAAGACTATCTAGTCTTCAAACCCATCGAAGCCCCGAGAAGGAAAATAATTTTACTTGAGGAAACAGAAAGTACAATCAAGCAACTTCCAAAATGTGGAACAAATGACAGAGACAACTGGCTACCTGGGCAATCACCTAAAGTCTTATTTGCAATGTTGAAGCAACCAACTTTGGTTAAGGCCATTTTAAGAGGCAGGAAAAATTTCAAAACTGTCTTACCCTTTCTTGACAAGGTTTGACAGCTTCTTTTTCTTGTATCCTGCTTGTCCTGTACAGACATCAAGCATTTTGTCAGTGGTTGAGGCATGGGCAATTCCTTGCCCAAAGGCCAGTTTTGCCAGAAGAAAACAAGCTCCAAATATAGAGTGTCTTTGGTGGTCAACAGTCTCTCAGGAATAGATTGGTGATGCCAGGAGCAATTGTGTCTCATGTCAACAGAACCCTAAGTTAGGCATCCAAATGTCCAGGATCTCTTGACTCTGTGAAATCAAGTATTTTCCTGCAAAGACAAGAGCAGATCCCTGCCCCAATCTTTGTGAGATTTCCTTACCTCCTGATTGGTTGTCACCTGTATGGATGGGTTGTCATTTCTCTTTCTCAGTGGTTTCTCTTTTTCAAACTAAATCTTTATTAATTTTGATGATATCCATAACTTTTCTTCTCCTGTGGAAATAAGAGTGAAACCTCTTCCCCAACATACCATATCTCCTGGTTTACATTCTCACGTCAACACATCCTTGAAATATACCGGCTGATTTCATTCAGAAGTTTTTTCTATTATCCAATGTCTCTCTGCTGCCATTGTTCCTTTGTCATTAGCATGAAGAAAATTCAAGGTAAATAATACATTATGCAATCTATTTCTGGGAGTATTTTTCATCACTTCTATTTGTTTACCATATCCTTTATTGTTCAATTTTATCTTTCTATAACTGCCTGACATGTAGGAGTGTTTGGTATACCTGTAATATGCTTTATATTATAATAAGCAATATACTATTTCATTTTCTTACAGATATATGCTGGACTATTATCTGTTTTTATTTGTGTAGGTATACCCACGATGGCCATAACTTCTAATAAATATTTGATTAAAGAATCAGCCTTTTCTGAGCTCAAAGCAGTTTCCCACTGAAAACAGGAATAAGTGTCAATGGTGTGGTGTACATTATTTACTTTTCCAAAATCATCAAAGTAGAACACATCCATCTGCCAGATCTCATTCCTTTGAGTACCCTTTGGGTAACTCGCTGCAGGCAACAGTGTTTGGTTATAGAAAGAGCAAGTAGGACATCTCTTAATCAGTCCGCACACCTATGGACACCTGATTATACAATTAACCTAAAATTATACAATAGAAAAAGTTTTTGTTTGCCTTTTTCTTCATATCTCTAAGGGAAATTTTCATTTCCTCTTTAAAGGTCTCTATTATCTTCACAAAGTTATATTTAAAATCATTTTCTTCTGCTTCTTCTGGGTTAGGATGATCAAGTCTTCCTGTTGTATAACCACCAGGTTCTGGTATTACCATGTTGCTGTTTAGGTTGTTGGATGAATTCTTGCATTGGCATCTACCCATCTCTTCCTTCAATTGGTGCTGGCAGTGTCTTTATCTCGTGGTTTAATCCTTGCAGTGACCGTCTGTGTCTTTGGGAACTGTTCTTGGTCTGCTCTGTACTGTCACTGTCTGTATCTCAGGGAGCCACTGAGGTCTTTGGCCCTGTCTCTTGGTCTGCTCTTTTGGTCTGCACTCTTGGTTCACTCTGTGCAGTCACAGTTTGTGCTTCAGAGTTCCATTCTTGATCTTCTCTCTTGGTCCTCTCTGTGTAGTTGCAACTGTGCCTCGGTGTTCCTCTAAGGTTGCTGGGGAGTTGGAGGGTTTGGGGTGAAAGTGGACTTGTAGTTTTCAGTGTCTGATGGATGGGATGAGGGTGATAGGTCAGCCTACCTGCAGGAAACTCACCTGCTGTCTGGCTAGAGAAGCTGATGCAGGTGGGGTAGGGCCCAGGGTTTTGCCCTGCTATGAAGGGCCTAGAGAGTGGGGTGTCCCTCTGGGTAGGTGGTGACTTACCTCGTGGTCCTCTCTGTGTAGTAGCAGGTTGTGTTTCAGAGTTCCCTTGAGGTTTCAGGAGGGATTGGAAGGTTTAGGGGCAGAGTAAGACTTGTAGCTTTCAGGGTCCAGTGGATGGGATGGGAGTATTGGAGCAGCTTACTTGCAGGAAACTCACTTGCTTGCTGGCTAGATAAATGGGGGCATTGGAGGAATGGCTAAGGTTTTGCACTGTATGGAGGACCCAGAGACTCAACCAAGAAAAAGAATTACAGACCAGTCTCATTCATGAACATTGATGCAAAAATACTCAATAAAATACTGGCAAAACTAAATCCAAGAACATATCAAATATCATCCACCATGACCAAGACAGTTTCATCTCAGAGATGCAGAGATGGTTCAACATACAAAAAAAACCCATTAATGTAATCCACCCTATAAATAAACTGAAAAATAACATATATGATTATCTTGTTAGATGTTGGAAAAAATTCAACAAAATCCAACACCCATTCATGATAAAAGTCTCAGAGAGATCATAGGTACAAGGAACATACCTAAACATACAAAAAGCAATATAAAACAAACCAGCAGCCAATATCAAATTAAATGGAGAGAAACTCAAAGCAATTCCACTAAAATCAGGAACAAGACAATGCTTTCCACTCTGTCCATATCTTTTCAACATAGTTCTTGAAGTTCTGGCTAGAGAAATAAGAAAACAAAAGGGAAAAAAGGGGGATTCAAATTGTAAAGGAAGAAGTCAAACTTAGCTATTTGCAGATGATATGATAGTATACATAAGTGATCCAAAAACGCTACTAGGGAACTCCTACAGCGAATAAATACCTTCAATAATACGGCAAGATACAAGATCAAGTCAAAAAAATCAGTAACCATCCTATGTACAAATGATAAAGAAGCTTAGAAAGAAATCAGAGAAACATAACCATTCACAAAACACACAAATAACATAAAATATCATGGGGTAACACTAACCAAAGAAATGAAAGAGAAGAAATTTAAGTCTTTGAAGAAACAAATTAAAGAAGATACCAGAAAATGGAAAGATCTCCCATGTTCTCGGATAGGTTGGATCAACAAAATAAAAATGGCAATCTTACCAGCTGGCCTTGGTGAGTTCCCATTAGATCAGACCCATCATCACAGTGGGTGGGCGCACCCCTCGTGGTCCTGACTTCCTTGCTCATGTTCTCTCTCCTTCTGCTCCTCATTTGGACCTTGGAAGCTCAGTCAAGTGCTCCAATGCAGGTCTCTGTCTCTATCTCCATCCATCGCCAGATGAGGGTTCTAAAGTGATATGCAAGATATTGATCAGTGTGCTTATAGGATATGGCCAGTTCAGGTGCCCTCTCCTCAGCTGCTCAAGGAACAAGCTGGGGATATCTCCTTGGACACCTGGGAACCCCTCTAGCGTCCAGTCTCTTGCCAACCCTAAAATGCCCCCCTTAATTAAGATCTATACTTCCCTGCTCCCATATCCACCCTTCCTCCACCCTAACCATCCCATTCCCCCAAGTTCTCCCCATCCTCCCCTTCTAACTTCTCTCTACCCATCTTCCTTTACCCCCATCCCACCCCCACCCCCAATCTCCCAATTACTGACTAGCAATCTTCTCTACTTCCAATATCCAAGAGGATAACTACATGTTTCTCTTTGGATTCACCTCCCTATTTAGCATCTCTAGGATCAAGAATTATAGGCTCAATTTCCTTTATTAATGTCTTGAGTCCACTAATGAGTGAGTACATACCATATTCATCTTTTTGGGTCTGGGTTACCTCACTCAGGATAGTGTTTTTGATTTCCATCCATTTAGATGCAAAATTCAAGATGTCATTTTTTTTTTTACCGCTGGGTAGTACTCTAATGCATATATATTCCACACTTTCTTTATCCATTCTTCTATTGAGGGGTATCTAGGTTGTTTCCAGGTTCTGGATATTACAAATAATGCTGCTATCAACATAGTTGAACAAATGATTTTGTAGCATGATAGGGTATCTCTTGGGTATATTCTCAAGAATGGTATTGCTGGATCCTGGGGTAGGTTGATCACGAATTTCCTGAGAAACCGCCACACTGATTTCCAAAGTGGTTGCACAAATTTGCATTCCCACCAGCAATTGATGAGTGTTCCCCATATTCCACATCCTCTCCAGCCAAGGCTTTCAGTGGTGTTTTTGATTTTAGCCATTCTGACAGGTGTAAGATGGTATCTCAATGTTGTTTTGATATGCATTTCCCTGATCACTAAGGAGGTTGAGCATGACCTTAAGTGTCTTTTGGCCATTTGAACTTCTTCTGTTGAGAATTCTCTGTTAAGTTCAGTACCCCATTTTTTAATTGGGTTAATTAGCATTTTAAAGTCTACTTTCGTGAATTCTTTATATGTTTTGGAGATCAGACCTTTGTCTGTTGCAGGATTGGTGAAGATCTTCTTCCAATCAGTAGGTTGCCTTTTTGTCTTAATGACAGTGTCCTTTGCTTTACAGAAGCTTCAGTTTTAGGAGGTCCCATTTAGTCAATGTTGCCCTTATTGTCTGTGCTACTGGGGTTATAATTAGGAAGTGGTCTCCTGTGCCCATATGTTGTAGACTACTTCCCATATTCTCTTCTATCAGGTTCAGTGTGTTCAAATTGATATTGAGGTCTAAAGACCTCAATCCATTTGAACTTGAGTTTTGTGCATGGTGATAGATATGGATCTATTTTCATTCTTTTACAGGGTGACATCCAGTTATGCCAACACCATTTGTTGAAGATGCTTTCTTTCTTCCATTATATACTTTTAGCTCCTTTGTCGAAAATCAGGTGTTCATATGTTTGTGGGTTAATATCCTGGTCTTCTATTCGATTCCATTGGTTGACTTCTCTGTTTTTATGCCAGTACCAAGCTGTTTTCATTACTGTAGCTCTGTAATAGAGTTTGAAGTCAGAGATGGTAATGCCTCCAGAAGTTTCTTTATTGTATAAGATTGTTTTGGCTATCCTGGGTTTTTTGTTTTTCCCTATGAAGTTGATTATTGTTCTCTCAAGGTCTGTGAAGAATTTTGTTGGGATTTTAATGGGGATTCCATTGAATTTATAGATTGCCTTTGGTAGAATTGCCATTTTTACTATGTTGATCCTACACATCCAAGAGCAAGGGAGGTCTTTCCATTTTCTGGTGACCTCTTCAATTTCTATCTTCAATGCCTTAAAGTTCTTGTCAAATAGATCTTTCACTTCCTTGGTTAGAGTTACCCCAAGACAGTTTATGCTATTTGTGGCTATCGTGAAAGGTGAAGTGTCTCTGATTTCCCTCTCTGCTTCCCTATACTTTGTGTAAATGAAGGCAACTGATTTTTTGGAGTTGATCTTGTAACCTGCCACATGACTGAAGTTATTTATCAGCTGTAGGAGTTCTTTGGAAGAGGTTTGGGGGTCACTAATGTACACTATCATACCATCTGCAAATAATGAGAGTTTAACTTCTTCATTTCCAATTAGAATCCCCTTGATCTCCTTATGTTGTCTTATTGCTATTGCTAGAACTTCAAGAACTATGTTGAAGAGATATGATGAGAGTGGACAAGTGGACAGCCTTGTCTTGTTACTGATTTTAGTGAAATGGCTTTGAGTTTCTCTCTATATAATTTGATATTAGCTGTTGGCTTGCTATATACTGCTTTTATATTTAGGTATGATCCTTGTATCCCTAACCTCTCCAAAACCTGTATCATAAAGGGGTGTTGAATTTTGTTGAATGATTTTTCCGCATCTAATGAAATGATCATACGTTTTTTTCTTTCAGTTTATTTATATGATGGATTACATTGATAGATTTTTATATGTTGAACCAGCCCTGCATCTCTAGGATGAAGCCTACTTGATCGTAATGGATAATTTTTCTAATGTGTTCCTGGATTCTGTTTGCCAGAATTTAATTGAGAATTTTTGCATCGATGTTCATGAGTAACATTGGCCTGTAATTCTCTTTCTTGGTTGGGTCTTTGTGTGGTTTTGGAATCAGGGTGACTGTAGCTTCATAAAAAGAGTTTGGCAATGACTCTTCTGATTCTATTAGTGAAATACATTGAGGAATATAGGTATCAGCTCTTCTTGGAAGTTCTGATAAAATTCTGCATTAAAACCATCAGGTCCTGGGCTTTTTTTTGGTTGGGAGGTTTTTTATGACAGCTTCTATTTCCTCATGATTTCTAGGCCTATTTAAATTGTTCACCTGGTCTTGATTTAATTTTGGTAAATGGTACTTATCTAAAAACAAGTCCATTTCTTTTACATTTTCCAATTTTGTTGCATACAGGCTTTTGTAGCAAGACCTAATGATTCTCTGAATTTCCTCAGTGTCTGTTATGTCCCCCTTTTCATTTCTGATCTTGTTAATTTGCATGTTCTCTCTCTGCCTTTTGATTAGTTTGGAAAAAGGTTTGTCAATCTTGTTGACTTTCTCAAAGAACCAACTCTTTGTTTCATTGATTCTGTGGATTATTTTCTGTGTTTCTATTTTGTTGATTTCAGCCCTCAGTTTGATTATTTCCAGTCTTCTACTCCTCCTGGGTGAATCTGCTTCTTTTTTTTCTAGAGTTTTCAGCTGTGCTGTTAAGTCTCTAATGTGAGTTTTTCCATTTTTTAATGTGGGCACTTAGAGCTATAAACTTTCCTCTTAGCAATGCTTTCATAGTGTCCCATAGGTTTGGGTATGTTGTGTCTTTATTTTCGTTGACTTCAAGGAAGACTTTAATTTCTTTCTTTATTTCTTCCCTGACCAAGGGGTGGTTCAGTAGTTGACTGTTCAGTTTCCATGAATTTGTAGGCTTTTGGGGGTAGAATTATTGTTAAATTCTAACTTTATTCTATGGTGATATGACAAGACACAGGAGGTTATTAACATTTTTTTTGTATCTGTGGAAGTTTGCTTTGTTACCAAGTATGTGGTCAATTTTCGAGAAGGTTCCATGAGATGCTGAGAAGGTATATTCTTTCCTATTTGGGTGGAATGTTCTATAGATGTCTGTTAAGTCCATTTGATTCATTACTTCCATTAGTTCTCTTATTTCTCTGTTAGGTTTCTGTCTGATTGACCTGTCCATTGGTTAGAGAGGTGTGCTGAAGTCTCCTACTATTAGTGTGTGTGGTTTGATGTGTGCCTTGAGTTGTAGTAATGTTTCTTTTACTTAAGTGGGTGCTTTTCTATTAGGGGCATAGATATTCAGGATTGAGACATCATCCTGATGAATTGTTCCTGTTAAGAGTATAAAATGTCCATCACCATCTCTTCTGATTGATTTTAGTTTGAAGTCAATGTTGTTAGAAATTAGTATGGCCACACCTGCTTGTTTCTAGGTCCATTTGCTTGAAAAAACTTTTCCCAACCCTTTACTCTGAGTAGATGTCTGTCTTTGTGGGTGAGGTGTGTTTCTTGTAAACAGCAGAATGTTGGATCTTGTTTTTGTATCCAATCACTTAGCATGTGACTTTTTATAGATGAATTGAGTCCATTAATATTAAGTGATATTAATGACAAGTGGTTGTTAACTCCGGTTATTTTGTTGTTGTTGTTAGTAGAGTTTGTGTGATTCCCTTCTTTGAGTTGTGCTGGTGAAGGGTCGCTATATATCTGAGTTATTGTGGGCATTGTTGGATTCCTTGGGTTGTGATTTTCCTTCTATTACTTTCTGTAAGGCTGGACTTGTGGCTATGTATTGTTTAAATTTTTTTTATCCTGGAATATTTTGTTTTCTCCATTGATAGTGAACGAAAGCTTGGCTGGGTATAGTAGTGGCTTGCATCCATGGTCTCTTAGTTTCTGCAGTACCTCTATCCAGGACCTTCTGGTTTCTATGGTTTCCAAAAAGAAGTCAGGTATAAGTCTGATAGTTTTACCTTTATAAGTTACTTGACCTTTTTCCTTTGCAGCTCTTAATATTCTTTCTTTATTCTGCATGTTTTGTGTTTTGATTATTATATGGTGAGGGGATTTTTTTTGATCCAGTTTATTCAGTGTTCTGTATGCTTCTTGAACCTTCATAGGAATATCTTTCTTTAGGTTGGAAAAGTTTTCTTCTATAATTCTGTTGAATATATTTTCTGGGCCGTTGAGCTGTAATTCTTCTTCTTCTACCCCTATTATTCTTAGATTTGGTCTTTTTATTGTGTCCCAGATTTCTTGAATGTTTTGTGATGAGAATTTTTTGGATTTGCTATTTTCTTTGATCAGAGCATTTATTTTCTCTATGGTATCTTCAGACTCTGAGATTCGTTCTTCCATCTCTTGTATCCTATTGATTATGCTTGATTCTGTAGTCTCTGTTCGTTTACCTAGATTTTCCATATCCAGCCAGCCCTCGTTTTGTGTTTTCTTCATTGCCTCCATTCCAGTTTTCAATTCTTGAACTGTTTCCATTACCTGTTTGATTGTTTATTTCTTGGTTTCCCAGTGTATCAGAAACACTTATCCGAACTTAACAATGAGATAATAGTTCTCTAGAAGAAAATACAACGGAATGCAAACTCTGTGACAGCACAATTCCTCTCCAGAATGAACGGAAGCCTTGTTTCCCCGAAACCATGGTCCTATGCAGAGGAAGGCAGAAAGGCATCCAGGCTACACAAGGCTGGGGCATCAGCCAACAGCGACATGAGTCTTGGTTCTGATAATAGAGTGAAGAGGTCAGGCACGCTAAGGGTGGAAAGGACGCAATCGATGGCAATGCTTGCAGCAGTTGTGCAACCCTGAGCTTCAATCTGACCTGGTTCAGTGACATCATCAGACTCTCCTCCACTCGCAGGAGCATTCTGCTGTAAAGTGCTATTATGGCTAGGTTCAGTGGTGCACACTTGTGATCCCAGCTTGAAATGGGTTGAGGTAGGGGGATTCAAGGTTCTAAACCAGCACAGACCGCATCAAGACAGTCTCAAGACAAAAACAAAAAACAAAAAACCTGACATGGTGGTACACAATTGGGATCTCATCCCAGCACTCACGGTCATCCTCAGCCACAGGGAGCCTGAACTAGCCTGGGGTACTTGAGACCCTGTTTAAAAACAGCCAAAAAGAGGAGCAAGAGAGAGGGCTCAGTGGTTAAGAGCCCTGGTCACTCTCAAAAGACCCAGCACCCACATGGCCGCTCCCATCTGGCTCTAAATCCACAGCATGCACATGGTGCAGACATGCGCGCAGGCAAAATACCTATACACATAAAACAGAACAATATGCAGAAGACAAAAACAGCAGGGCTATGGTGGAGCATGCCTTTAATCACAGCACTTGGGAGTCAGAAGCAGACAGATCTCTGTGAATCTGAGGCCAGCCTGGTCTACAGAGTTCAGGGACACTCAGGGCTACATAGAGAAGCCTTGCCTCAAAAAACCAAACCAAAGAAAAGAAAAAAAAATCAACAAAAACAAACCAAAATGAAAACTCCCCTAGCAAGCCAGCTGCGGCTGCCCTCAAAAACCTTCTCTTAGCATCTTAGCCGGTCCCTCATCTCAGCACTGATGGCATGGCGGCCTCCTGCGTTTCAGCATTGAGCTCACCTCACTCAAAGAGACTCGGAACATGAGCCTTCGGAGTATACTGCCAATATCACAAGCAATAATGTCATGGCCACCAAGCAGTGATGGAGAGGTGGCCCCAAAGTCACTTTATTAACAATCAGCTTCAAAGTACAGAAAGGTGTCTGCATGTTACCACCAGCAACTCTTCCAGAGAAGCCAAACATGTCACCCAGGCCCTACAGGCTATCAGCTTAGGGTCTAAAGAGGATCCTTGAGACAGGACTGACTCTTTCAAGTCCTGGGGTGACTTCAGCCGCCCCAAGTGGACCCTGTCATGGGGTTAGGGGGAGCATCTGGAAGCAAGACTTCGCTGGCCTCAGCATGGCCCTGCAGTGCAAAAGCAGGTACTCCCTGTCATGGCCAGCCCTGCCCCAGTTCATGATCACACTGATTAAGAACAATCCATAAAAATCAAACCAAATCAACCCCTAACAAGTCAACCCAGCAGCCAGGACAGGCTTCTGAGATGCTGGGAGAGGTGGGATGCCAAGACAAATGAAAGATTAGGTGTGTCTTTCTCCTACGGGAGCATGACTGTCCTGAAATCCCAGAGCAGAGGTGGAACCATGGCTGATGAGGGTCAGGTGGCTGGGAAGTGGGCCTTCTCCACCCAGATGAACTTGAGACTTCTGGGAAAGTCCCTGGATTTCCGGTGAGAAACGTTCTTGAAATCATCAGAAGCAGAAACGGAGCCTAGACAGTCAGCCAGTGAGCTCTGGGTTCTCAGGAGCCGAACAGTCTGGAAAAGTCAGGGAGGAAAACGGCCATGAGGACAGGAAGTGGCTGCCGTAAAATCCTAGTACGTCGTTGGCTGTGGGAATGTATGCTGACTATCCCAGCACTCTGGAGGCCAAGCAGGTACACACTCAAGACCAGCCTGGGCTACACAGCAAGTAACTGGCTAGCCTGAGCTACACAGCAAGGCACTATCTCGAGCACACTGTTGGGGGTTACATTCCACGATCATCACCTAGAATCACTTCGGGAGGTCTCATCAGTAAAGGTGCTTACTGTCAAACCTGATGGCTCGAGTTTGAGCCACAGAACATGGTGGAAGGCAAGAACCAACTCCTGTAAGCTCTCCTCTGATCTGCACACGTGCACTGTGTAACATGTGCACCCCACCCCCCCATACTCACATTTCACACTGCGGCCTGTCTGCCAGGGGCCGATTCAGATCCCTACTGCACTATCTACAAAAATCACCTCAGGGGGGACTGGAGAGATGGCTCAGAGGTTAAGAGCACTGACTGCTCTTCCAGAGGTCCTGAGTTCAATTCCCAGCAACCACATGGTGGCTCACAGCCATCTGTAATGAAATCTGGTGCCCTCTTCTGGCCAGCAAGTACTTAGACAGACAGAACACTGTATACATAATAAATAAATAAATCTTAAAAAAAGAAATCACCTCAGGGTCCTAGGACCCACAAGTCTGTGGCAGAGCTATCAAGTTTGAGGGCATCCTGGCCTACACAGTCAGACTTCATTCCCCCAAATTAATTAAAATCATGCCAGACATTATGGCATATTCCTTTAATCCTAGCACTTAGGAAGCAGAAGCTAGGTGGATCTCTGTGAGTTCCAGGCCAGCCTGGTCTACAGAGAGAGTTCCAGGTCAGCCAGGGCTACACAGTGAGATTGTCTTTAAAAAAACCAAATAAATAAATCAAATCTAAGAGAGTGGCCATAAAACAGAAGCCAAATGTGACCATTCCTGCTGGCTTCTACCAAGGCCTTTGAGAAAGGAGTCCACAGCCTCCTGGACATGGGAGCTACCACCCAGTATAGGTTAACACAAGCAGCAGGAATGGGACAAACATGGACAGGTGGGACCTGGAGCCCACACTCCAACCTTGTTACAAGCAGCCTGGCAGAGACCCAGCACCCTCGCAAGTCAACCAGGGGTTGGCAAGATGCATCAGTGGGTGCCTGCTGCCAAGTCTGACAACTGAGTTGGATTCCCTAGACCCACATGATGGGAAGAGAACCGACTCCCACAAGCTGCCCTCTGACTAAACACACACGCACACAGGCACACTGTGAGTGTGTCAGGAACACCAATGGAGTAGGTGTACGAGCACAAAGCAGGGCGGGACTCACACAATCATGCAGAGCATCATGAACACATTCCACAGGGCGATGAAGATCCGGAAGTACCTCAGGCTCAGTAAGAACTCCCGGATGTTGTCTCCTGGAAAGCCAGAAAGCATGGTTCAGAAGGCCGTCACCCTGCTCACTGCTACCCAAACTGTGGCAGTTCCTGAACAATCACTGGGGATCACCAATCCCTAAAGACTCTGGGGTGCTAGAAAAGGCACGTGACTTAAGTCTGTCTAATAAGAGTCTGTCCTGAGACGTGGGCTCTAGTTATCAGGTCCAGGTTTGCTAGACTGAGAATTTGTCAGCTCTGGGTCCACAGCACAGCATAAACCCAGCACCTGCCACCACTCTTGTTTGCTTACTTGGTTGTTTTGTTCCTTTTTTAAAATGTTGACTTTTCATTTAATATTTAGATTTTTCAAGACAGGGTTTCTCAGTGTAGTACGAGTGGTCCTGAAACGCACTCTGTAAACCAGGCTCGTCTCAACTCACTGAGATCCGCCTGCTTCTGCCTCCCGAATGCTGAGACTAAAGGCACGTGCCACCACCATCCAGCTAAAATGCTGACTTTTTTTTTTTTAAACATAGTAAGGCATGTTCAAGTCAGAGGACAGACTAGAGGTCAATTCTCTCCTACGGTGAGAAACCTGGGGATTGAACTCACACCATCAGGATTGGTGACAACTGCCTTTGCTGGCTGGACCATCTCAGTAGCCTCTGCTGGTCAGGTTTTGAGACTGGGTCTCTACAGGGCTGAGGGTGGCTCGGAGTCTGAACTACCTCCACACTGCCTGCTCAGCCCCACCAAGTGAGACCTCAGAGGCCCATCACCTGTCCTGATTTAGCTGGGTTTTGTCTTGCTTTGTTTTTGGAGACAGAGTACCATGTAGCCCAGGCTATCCTTGAACTCACTATGTAACTGAGGATGACCTTGAGGTCCTGATCCTCCTCAATCTTCTCTCCAAGCACTGGGCAGACAGGTGTGTGCCACCATACCCAACTCACTGTTTTTATGACCCGGCAATAATTTCACATTTCAAGTGGGAGAAAATAGCAAAAAACATATTATGTGAGACACAAATATGACACTCAGGCATGGTGGCACCTGTCTGTAACTCTAGCTCTCACCATGTTTGCCAAGTTTGAGCATCCTGGGCTATGTGAGCTCTTGCCTCAAAAAAAAAAAGTCAAAACAACAAAGTGAGCCTAGAGACTGACTTCTAGAAACTTCTTCCAGGTCTGAAGCCAACCATCCTCCTTGTTTCTCCAGAATCAAACTAACTGGTGATTAGGTGATCTATAGGGTGATCCCAGGGCAGTACCTGCAGGCAAGGGCTGTGCATGAACACTTGGCAAGCAATGCAAGGTCGAAATCGTTCGCAGTCACCTGCCACCCTTGTCCTGCACAGGGCCTTTACCTACTCTTCTCACTGCATGTGGGCATTCCCATGGCACCCGCTTAGCAGCCAGCAGCACCATTTGTCTGTCTACAGTATAGTCTGCGTACCGCACCACTGCGACAGGGACAGAGACACTAGGAGAGATGTCTACCTCTCGGATGTTTAGAAAGCACCAGTGAGCAAAGCCCAAACCCTTGTACCTGGCTGGCGGGGTGGCTCAGTGGGTTAAGGTGTTCACATGCCAACCTGGTGACCAGACATCAGCTACAGCACAGATGTGCATGTGTGTGCGTGTTCGCGTGCACTTTTCTCATAAAACAAAAAAAAAAAACTTAGCTCCTCACAAACAGGATGGGAGACTGGGCCAGGCCCTGGTTCCTCAGTTCAGACACGCAGGGAAAACAAGACATGTATACCTGCCCAGAAACGCTCCAGGACAACTGGGACACATGTCTGTCAAGCCTCTGGGGCAGCCAATGAGAAGGCTCAGGTGTTGAGGGAACGAGGCACAGGAGAAGTGACTGCAAGTGCATTCCTGCAGAGGGGACCCACCCGAGGAGCTGCAAGGGCTGACTGCTGCACACGCATGGCCCCACCCGAGGAGCTGCAAGGGCTGACTGCTGCACATGCGTGGCCCCGCCCTTCTGAGGGTGCTCTGACCAATCCTGAACTGTAAGCCTGTGCACACATCCTCCTATATGAATGGATGGCTAGGATGATAGGCCAGGGCCTGGCTCATGTGCTCTTAAAAATGCAGCCACACGGGTGAGACGGCTTAGTGGGTAAAGGTACATGCCACCAAACCTGAAGCCTGAGGTCAGTCCCTAGCACCGGGTGGAAGAAGACCCCCACAGAGTGACCTGAGTTTGATGCCCGGGACCCACATGACAGAACAAGAGAATGGACTTCCGCAGTTGTCCTGAGCATGATATCATGAGCACTCCCTCACACACCGGGCAAAGTAAAATCCTGCCACTAGGGCATGAGTGCAGGACAGGGTAGGGCAGGAGGAACGTGGCTGGAGGAGGCCACTGCGACAGCATGCAGGAGAAGGCAGAGGCTCCAGATGGGGTCCAGGTGCCCTTTATTCCAATGCTGTCATACACAGTCTGACCATTTCTGGGAGGGTAGACAGATGGGTGGGAGGGTGGCAAGATAGACAGATGGGTAGGTGGGTGGGTGGGTGGGTGGGTAGACGGGTGTGTGGGAAGGTGGATGGGTGGGTAGGTGAGTGCTGAGAGGGTAGGTGGAGGTGGAGGTGGGCAGGTAGGTCGGTGAGAGAGTTAGGTGGGAGGGTAGGTGGGTGCGTGAGAGAGTTAGGTGGGAGGGTAGGAGGATAGGTGGGTGAGAAGGTGAATGGGTGGGAGGGTAGGTGGGTGGGTCAGTAGGTATATGGGCTTCCCCAGGACGCACTGAACCCTGGGTTCCATTTCCAGCACCTGATAAACCAGGAGTGTTGACATGGACCTGCAACCCCAGCACTCAGGAAGTAGAGACAAAAGGACCAGGAGCTTGAGGCTATTTTAGGCTACAAGTAAAACCTACACCAGCCCAGGACACAAGAGACTGTGCCTCCAAAAAAAGAAGAAAAAAGAAAAGGAAAACCCAGTTTCCAATCCTGACTCTTGCCTCTTGCTCCTTCTAACCTCAGGCTTTGTTCCACCATGACAGCACTGGTCACCCAAAGGGCCTCTGCCACCCTCCTGTCACCCCGTGACACCCTCTGGCTGGCACTGTGGTGGGCACGCAATGAAGGTGATGAGCAGGGCACGGAACTCCTGCAGGTCCAACACTTAGGAGGCTATCTGCAGCTCCACAAGACCGTGTCTCAACAGAAGGAAGAAGATGGAAAAGCACAGGGTGGTGAGAGTGAACAGGGCCAGCAATCAGACCGTGCAAGTGTAGATGGCAGGAAGCCATGCTTACCTGTGCTGGGTTCCCTCGACTCCTCCCCGAAGCCTTGTGTGTCCTTCTTTTTCCTACAGGAACATAAACACCTCTGGGTCTCCTGACCCTGTCACCCAGCACAGAAGGTCAGAACTACCTCCGACTTGCTGTGTGACCTGAAGCAGTGATACCCTCACTCAGGGACACTACTAACCAGCCTAGCCGTCACAGCTGGGTGTGCAGAGACAGACAGGGGAATCAGAGTAGCCCCAAACGCCGGTGAAAGACATTTTTGAGGGATGAGCATGAGGCTCTTTGGAGGTGCAAGCAAAACACCCCAGGAACAGAGGGTGCAGATCTTTTCTTTAATACTAATTTGTGACTGAGAGGAATGAGGGTGCCATGCTATACAGCATTTGTGTGGAGGTCAAAGGACAATCCCCAGGAGTCGGTTCTCAGCTTCTACCATGCAGGCTCCGGGAATCGAACTTAGGTACTCAGGCTTGGCACCAGCGCCTTTACCCTCTGAGCCATCTCTGGGCCTAGGGAGTACAGATTTTAACCGTCAAGGCCTTGGTGGGCAGCACGGAGGCGTGGCTAGAGGGAGGACGAGAGGGGCGTGAACCACGCTCGGGGCGGGGCTAGCCGTGACCTAGGGCGTGGGTGGGGCCTGGGAGTGGGATCCCTACCCCGCCCAGCGCGGCCTACTCACAGTTTAAAGTTGAGAACAGCCCCGGCGTTCATCAGCAGCGTCCTGTGGAGAAATAGTTACGGTCACTAAGGTCGCCCCCGCCCGGTCCGACTGCCACTCTCCAGCCTCCGACACCCTCACTCTCATTACCCAAACAGCAGGATGTCTCCGATCATCCTTACAGCATAGGAGGGCGCCGGAACCGGAAACGGAAGCAATGAAGAGGGGCGGGAAGAGTCACACGAGGCGACCAATACCGAATCAACACTGGCTGGGTTCCGGATGTAGCGTGATGTCACCCATGGGGCGGAACTTGAGGTGCGCACGCATGCTCCGTGTTGGGTGCTGAGGAGTCCCCGCAGTGGATTCCGCTCTGCCGCCGGCGGGGCGGCGGGTTCCGCGTCTACAAGGAAATTGTGCCCTTGACCCCTGAGCCACCCCGGAGACGGAGTGAGGGCGTTGTGGGCTCTTTGGCTACGGGCGCTACAGATGACTGTACTCTGAAAGGGACGGCTGCACTCCGGCTCAGCGTGCACACAGTTGTGGGTCAGGGTGTTCCCCGTGCCTGGGTTGTTCCCCACGGGCCATGGGGAATGACGGTCCTGATCGAACAGACCTTACAGAACATGATGGATGGAGGCTCTGACCTATGGGACCTAATGGGTCCCTAACTCAGTGTTCTCTATGGGAGGGACACCAGGGTCTGGGCTGGAGTCCACAGAGTTCTGTGGAGCCTCTTGTGACAAGATTCTCACTGAACAAACCAAATAGGACATGAGGGTTTAGGTTGAAGGCGCCTTGTGGGAGGCGGGGTTCTGACTTGCACATCCACGTGAAGACACGGGCTCCTCAAGAATAAAACATAAAATTCTTGGCTGAGGTCCGCCGAGGCGGGGATCTGATCGACTGGCATCTTGGGGATAACAGGGGTCGGGATTAGGCTAGTTCCACGGAGGAGAGACAGGGTCCTAACTAAGCAGCACAAGCGGAGTCCCGCTCGAGTGGGCTGGATGCAGGGGACAGACCCCTTAGCTGCGCTGAACCGAGTTCTGGCCGCCCTGCGGCCCTGCGCCTTGCGCTCGGTGGCGCAGGCTGCCTCATCGCCCCTCCTCTCCCGGGGGCCGGACCGGGGGCGGTGCCTGGCAGCGCGGCGGGCTCAGCGGCGGGGGCGCAGTCGCCCGGGCGGCGGGCGGCTGAACGCACCGGGCCAGGGGCCGGAGAGGTACCCGCCAACGCCATGGACCTGATATCAGCGCTGAGCCTGGGAGAGCTCGCGCTCAGCTTCTCACGGGTGCCGCTCTTCCCGGTCTTCGACCTTAGTTACTTCATCGTCTCCATCATTTACCTGAAGTATGAGCCAGGTGAGTAGGGGCTCCCAGGAGAGAGGTTGTCCATCCCTTGATGATGGAGGCGCGGAGGAGGCAGGACTGATCCTAGGGCTGGATAAGGGAGGAGGCAGAGTGCTCCCACGCGCGCGCAGGTGGAGGAGGTAACCCCGGGGCTGAAGGAGCTGTGCAAAGGGGGCTGCAGATGGGTAGGACGGAAGGAGAGGCGAGCGCTTGCTACTGTAGGGAGGACAGGTCCTTTGGGGTTTGGGTGGGGTTGGGATTGGGGGTGAGAAAAAAGGCTAGGAGTCAGGTTAGACAAGGCTTCGTGAACTTGGGCAAGGGGCATTGATGGTGGCGAAGGTTGCAAGCAAGAGTTGGCTTTGCCCGGGAGAGGTCAGATGTTCTGGACGTCAGCCGCCATGACCTCCCTTCACGCCCTTGGAATGACTGCTGAGTGACTATATAAGGACTGGCCATGCTGGGGGCTGCGATCAAGTTCGGGGAAAGTGACACCGGCGTCCCCTCTGTGCATCTCTTGGCATCCTCTTCTCTCTTCCCTTCCCGTTTGTCGGTTGGGCCAGCTCTGGCGTAGGATCCTTCCCACTTAGGGAGCTGAAGCGGTTCCAGGATAGG
This sequence comes from Myodes glareolus, assembly GCF_982192425.1. Lineage (NCBI taxonomy): Eukaryota > Metazoa > Chordata > Mammalia > Rodentia > Cricetidae > Myodes > Myodes glareolus. Next base: position 4,709,215 of record NC_142048.1, on the reverse strand, counting down.
GCAACTTTAGGTCAGACTGCTCTCAAGAGTCACCGGAGGATAGACCCTACTTCTTTGATTTAAAAAAAAACAATTAATTACTTTTGTTTATTTGTGTGTTGTGGACATGTGTGGAGGTCAGAAGACAATTTGCAGTTGTTTTTCTTCGTTCAGCACGTGGGTCTCCCGATGGAACTCTGGTGGTCAGACTTGTGGACAGGCTCCTTTAGCAGCAGAGCTATCTCCTGCTCTCCCACCCCTCCTCCACCCATTCTGTTTAATGAGGGCAAATGTAGCTCACACTGGTAATGCCAGAACTCAGGACATAGAGGCAGGGAATAGCAAAGCTAGTTCCAGGACAGCCAGGGCTGCACGGTGAGTTCTTGGCCAGTTTAAGGACAGACCATCTCAAAAATAAATAAACAGTGCCTCCCTGGAGTGTTCTATTTTTAGACAAGTTCAGCATGAGCAACTGTGTCATGTTCATCTCTCGTAGCTTTAGTTATTCTATGGAACCTGCAAGTTTGAGGAACAGGATAATTTTCTTCCAAGAAAGTATAGGATCCTTTGAGAGCAGATATGTGGATCAGTTCTTTCTGAAATGACAAAAATAGCCTGCAATGTTTACTTAAATATGGGGACCTACAAGATGGCCCACAAAGTGGAAGGGGAAACTTAAAAAGATGTTCCTCTTAGCTTTGCATGCATCGTTTTCCAGTGCTTTCTTGGATGAATTTGTGCACGTGTCCGTACAAGCATAAATACATGCTCTTATGCAAAGGGGTTGGCGGCTTGTGAGGCATCCGGGTTATGTTTTTCTTCCCTTTGCACAAACAAGAGTCTGTCTCTCCAAAAGCTGCTCTGGGGAGCCTTGGCTTTGCAAGGCAAAGTTCTCACTTGTGCTTTCGTTTGGAGAAACTGGGTTTCCCATCAGGGGAATAATTCCTGGTGGCTTCTGCCGAACCCAGCACGCCCCAAGGTCCACCATGTGGAGACAGGAGCCCCCGGAATGGGCTTAGTAAAAAGTGTGCTGAAAATAGGGGAGGGATTCAGCTCTTTTCATGTTTTTATTGTGTGTGTATGGGGGTGAGTGTGCCGGGATGTGCATGCGGAGGGCAGAGGATGGCGTGGAGCAGCTGTCCTCCTTTCGGTGTAGACATAGGCGTGAGCCCAAGGCTTGGCAGCGAGTATCTTTGCCCAAAGTGCCATTCACTGCCTCCTCTATTTGTGTTTTAGAATCTTTTCAGTTATCATCATCATCATTAATGCATGTGTGTATACATATGTGCCACAGAGATCATGGAGGGGTCAGACGACAGCTTTGTGGAATCAGCTCTCGTCTGACATTTTTACATGGGTTCTGGGGATCACACTCAGGTGGTCACTGGGTAGCAAGTGATGTTGTTACCTCTGAGCCCTCTTGCCAACCCCTATTTAATAAAACCAAACAAGAGCTGCATGCCTTTAATTCCAGCACTTGAGAAGCAGAGACAGGTGGATCTCAAGATCTCTGGAGTTCAAGGCCAGCCTGATCTACAGAGTGAGTTCCAGGACAATCAAGACCACATAGAAAACCCTATCTCAAGAAAAACAAAACAAGACAAAACACCAAAAAAACAAACAAAACAGGGTTCACTGCATAGCCCAGCCTGGACTCAAACTCAACGATCCTCTTTCTTCAGCCTTCCCTGTGCTCGAATGAGATCCATGCCCATTCTTGTCTGAATATTTCTGCAGGGGTTTCACAGTAAACCATCTGTGCCGCAAGTGTAAGTAGGAGTTAGAATGTTCCAGAAGGTTTGGGATTTATTCCCTAGAACTTCATTAGTTTCTCAACCCTAGCTGCACAGCAGATTTCTAGGATCTTTTAAAAGTCCATTTCCACCCAGAGTTTGTGGTGCACACTTTTAATGCCAGCACTTGGGAGGCAGAGGCAGGTGGATCTCTGAGTTTGAGGCCAGACACTGTAAAATCAACCTCAGCCTGGTGCAGTGCCCACCTATTATCCCACCCACTCAAGAAGCAGAAGCAGAAAGATGGTAAGTTCAAAGTCAGCCTGGACAGCTTAGCCAGATCCTGTCTCAAAATAAAATTGTATTAATTTTTTTATTATATATGTAGGTCAAAGGGCAATACAGGTTTCAGGTCTCTCCTTTGACCCCATGGGTCCCAGGGATTGCACTCAGGTCATGAGACCTGGTGGCAAGTGTTACCTGCTAAGCCATCTTGCTGGCTCTTGGGGGAAAATATCTGTGTGTGTGTGTGTGTGTGTGTGTGTGTGTGTGTGTGTGTGTGTGTGTGTTTTGTTTTCATTTTTGAGACAGGGTTTCTCTATGTAGCCCTGGATGTCCTGGAACTCGCTCTGTGGGCCAGGCTGACATCAAACTCACAGTTCTGCCTTCTTCTGCCTCCCAAGTGCTGGGATTAAAGGCGGCGCCACCACAGCCTGGCAACATTGATTTTCACTTATTTGTGTGTACTCAGCACAGAGGGACAGCCTAGATTCCCTGTGTGAGGCTGGGGGTGGGGCCTGATGGTAGAGTTCTGGCTGAGTGTGCAGAAGACCGTGGATTCCATCCCTAGACTCTAAAACCCAGACTGGTTTAATCAGAATACCTGCATGCTTGCATTTGAAGCCCATGCCCCCACATGTTTGCTGCATGATATCTGCCTGGAATAACTCCTTCAATATTTGGGGAACAGGATGTCGACAGTCGAAGTAAACTTATATGTAGTGAGTTGCGGGGGGCGCATCCTGTCCAGCAGGAATGAACGCCACCAAAAACGAGAATTCCTTCCCTGGTCACATCTTTATTCGGAGCATTCCCTTGAGGAAAATTGGGGGAAGGGAAGATAGAGCAGGGACAAGAGAAAGCTTAGAGAGAGAGGGTTGGACCCAGAGGCAGCTGCTTTTAAGCGGTGGAGAGGCTTGAACGCTGTCCTGATTGGTTAATGCCATTCTGCTGTTCTGAGCATGTGCAAGCAAGGGTGCAGGCAAGGGTGCTCAGCCCCACGTGGCTACCTCCAAACTGCAGGACCACCTGTGCCTCCAGGTGGCTCCCAACAGTGAGTCTGCAAGTCCCAAGAGACTGAGACTCATACCCAGGTTCCTGTGACTCCCAGAATAGCAGATTAGGCTACAAAAACTGCTCTCTTCACCCTTCCCTTAGGAAATCAAGGTGGTCGATGAGCTGCCTGGCAACACATACCTGTTATTTCTGCAAACAAGACTGACCCAAAGAACCTTAGGTAGACCAGCCTGGGCTTTTTCTCAGCCAAAGATGGTGGCACATGCCTGTAATTCCAGCACTCAGGCAGAAGCAAATGTATCTCTAGATTTTAGACCACCCTGGTGTGCACAGTGAGTTCCAGGACTGCCAGAGCTATGTAGTGAGATCCTGTCTTCACTGCCCCCCCTCCAAACAATAAGATAAAAAAAGATGGTGAAGTATTCAGGAGGCAGAGATCGGGTCCTCAGGATAAGCTGGCTCCATATGTGCAGACACACACGTGCACAAAGCCCCTGCATATGCATCATGTCGTCCCCCCATTCAAATATACATGCTCGATACACACACATACACATGAAACAAAAGGGACAGGTGAGGGCTTCTGAGGTGGAACCAGTCTGCTTACACAAACTGGCCCCCATGCCTCCATTTCCCCTTGCCTGTCTGTGACTTGGGCTCATTGGCAAATTGACCCCGTTGCCCCTGTTGTCTACAGGCATGTAGTCCAATGGTATGGAGATCTGGATTTTGGGTGTCTGGGGAATCTGTAAGAAGTAGTTTTATGCACTTGGAAGGCTCTAGAAGAACATGGGGGACTGGTGTTTTCTGGGTCAGGCTTTCCAGAGAGTTCTTTTACAAGAAAACTCAGCGTGCTTAGAGATGCAGGACGCTGAACCAAACCAAAACTGCCCAGGAGAGCTTGTTCCAAATACCACTCATGGGGATGGTTTCTAGAAGGGAAGTCAGGGCTGCTTGTTAAAGTGAGAACTCATCCCCAGCCGCTGTGCTGGGATGAAGGTGTTCCCCCACCATATCCATCCTGCAGCGGATGGAGCCCAAGACTGGGTGCCTGTTAGGAGAGCACTTCACCAACCGAGCTGTGTCCTTGGTACCAGTCTAAACTGGTTTTATGTAGCCCAGGCTGGACTAAACTTGCTCAACAGCTAAACAGGACTTTGAACTCTTGATTCTGCTGTCTGCATCTCCCAAGTTCTGGGACTACAGACATGCCCAACAATAACAGACTTCATTGTTCTTTTAGGTCTCACTATGTAGCCCAGGCTGGCCTCCAACTCATGATCATCTTGAGTCCTGTGTGTTGTGATTCCAGCCACCACACTGGAATCCTGTGTGGTGGCAATGGAATCCAGGGCTTCAGGCAAGCTAGACCAGTCCTCTGCTCCCTGAGATACAGCACCAATTAATAGACAAGTTTATTTTTTAAACTGAAAAATACAAAGCTTTGGGGCTTCGGTTGTGGCTCCTGAGCTATGCTGTGCTAAGTCTGTGCAAGGAATAGCACCAAAAAACGATAAAGAGGGCAATTTTTACATCCGCCACAGGCCTCCCCAACCACTAATCTTAAGGACCAGGAGACACTGAGGGAATTCTAGGCAAGGCTCCACCCCTGAGCCATGCCCCTAGCCTCTCACTGGAGGATTCTAGGCAGAGGTGCTACTGCTGGGCTATTCCTTGAACTCACAGTGGGTGGATTTATCTGGTGTGTGAAATTTCCACCCCCCAGATATTTCAATCTCATGCTAGGTCCCAGAATATCTCTGGCATAATTGCTAAGGGCTAAGCAATTTCTTTTTGTCCTGGTAGGCAGACTTTGATAGAGCCAGGGAACCTAGGCTTCTCCAGGTTCTGAGTGACTGAACCTGACATCTCAGCAGTGGGGAGGTTGAGGCAGGAGAATGGCAAATTAATGGCTAGCCTGTATTAGAGTGAAATGCTGTATCAAAATGAATAAAGAGGGCTGGAGCAATGGCTCAGCAGGTAGGGGTACTGGCTGCTCTTGCAAAAGATCCAGGGTCCCTTGCAACCACCTGTGATCCATCTCTAAGGGATGACACCCTCTTCAGGCCTCGACAGGTACTTCATTCACATGATCCACAGACACATGTACATGCAAGCACTTATACACATAAAATAAATCTTTTCAAAATAAATAAAGATAATGAGTTGAACCATTATAGCTTGAAGGCTATATAAGCTCATCCCTCTGCCTTTTGACAACCAAAGAAACTGGCTAGCTGGAGGCTGGTGGCAGACACTTGCTCAGGGCTACATAGGCCTGAGTGGCAGAGTGAGGGGGTCAAGACTTTATGTAGAAGGTGCTTAGGAAGCAAAGCCTGTTAGCCCCTCCCCTTCAGCTGTCTCTAGGATGGTCCCAAAGGGCACAAGAAACACCCTGGAATAAGACTGCCCCTGGCAGCTATTTTTAGAAGCACATGCATGTGTCTTTTCTGCAGGGCAGGAGGGAGGGCTTCAGTAGCCTTGACCCTGTGGGCTCACCAGCTGCTTCTGGGATTACTTCTCAGGGGAAGTAGTACTTTAAATAGATGCAGGAAGGGGTGTTCTTTCCCCTCCCCTCCCCTCTCCCTTCTCTTCTGTCCCCTTTCCTCTCTCTCTCCTCCCTTCCCTCCTCTTTTTGGGTCCCAAGTGGCTGAGATTATAAGTATATACCAGGGCACTTGACAAGGCTGGTTATGCTTTTGTGTGTTCTTGAGAGTACATGCCTGTGCATGTGTGTGCAGGAGTTGGCTCATTCCTCCCACAATATGTATTCCATAATCCATCTTGGTGGGTGAGGCTGTCCCTGCTGAGCCTCCTCACCAGCTTCTGGGTCTCTGAGTTGGAAGGATCTGAATTCCAGTCCTCACAGTCGCACGGCTGCTCCCCTGCCCTAGTTGCTCTCTGCGGCCATTGGTAAAATGGCATAATTTACCTTGTTATGTCCACACTGGACAGAGTTTCTTAAAGGTTGTATTTATGTTTTAAAGTGATTTTGTTTGTTTGAAATGATTTATTTATTATGTATGTGTTTGTGCGTGTGTGTGGAGAGCACGTGTAGGCTCAGTGACATCTGGGGAAGTTGGTTCTCTCTACCGTGGGGTTCTGGGGATTGAACTCATCAGACTTGGAGGCAGTCGACCTAAACAGGACCATCTCACTGGCTCATTTCCACTGTGGTGACAATACACAGATGTTTTTGCTGACAAAGAGAAAAGAGGTTTTGTTGCTGAGGCTGTGGCTCAGTGGGAAGCCCTGGGTTCCATCCCTGGCACTGAAGGTTGGCTTGGCTCAGTTTGAAGCCTGAAAGTTTAGAAAGGAGATTCCCTGTTTGGCCTTGTGGGAAATCACAGGGCAGCAGACACTCACGGGAAAGGCAGAGGTGGCAGAGGCCAGCAGGGCCACTCTGGCCAGGTTTCTTTTTTTTTTTTCTTTTGATACAGGGTCTCATGTACCCCAGGCTAGCCTAGAATGTCCCCTGTAGCGAGGAATAACCTTAAATTTAAGATTCTTGTCAGGCAGTGGTGGTGCACATCTTTAATTCCAGTACTCAGGAGGCAGAAGCAGGCAGATTTCTGTGAGCTCGAGGCCAACCTGGTCTACAAAAGCTAGTTCCAGGACAGGCTCCAAAGCTACAGAGAAACTCTGTCTCGAAAACAAACAAAAAAAAAACTTAAGATTCTCCTGTTTCCCTTCCTGTGTGCTGGGATTACAGGCCTGCATCAACCACACCGGGTTTATATGGTGCTATGGGTGGAACCCAGGACTTGCAGCGTGCTAGGCAAGTGCTCTACCCACTGATCCCCAGCACAGCTGTGCCTCTGAAACCACCACATTCTCCCAGGATGTTCCTGCAGCAGGCTAGCCTTGGTACCACAGACCTAATTGCCATGCCCTACACCCAATTCTTAAAGGATCCTCACCTCTAATCCTAACACCTTGGGGACCACTTTCCCAATCCGTGACCCTTGGGGGTCTGATCCCCTTCTCCACCAAATGAAACTGGTCAGAAAAGGAGGGATTCTCCAGTATCAGCAGTCACACCGGGGACACCCAGTGGTGGCTCAAGGGTGTGGCTTTATGAGATGGGGATGATGTTAACTTAAGGATAGAGCCTGACCTTTAACAAAGACTGGAGATCTACAAATATTGCCATTATTTATTTGTTCATTTGTTTCCTTATTTGAGTTAGGGTTTCTCTGTGTAGCCCTGGATGCCCTGGAATTTACTCTATAGACCAGGCTGACCTTGAACTCACAGATCTACCTAAATTGTGGATCACCATGCTAGGCTGCTTTTATTTCTTGTGTGTGCAGCGAGTCAGGTCTCCCCCATGCAGGTCCTGGGATGGCTTCCTAGTACTGGCTAATCGCCACTGCCTCTTCCCTACCTTGGTGGTAGAACTCACGCTCAGCTTGCAACTGGCTTCCATCTCAGCACCCAGTGAGCATAGGGGAAGCCCTGGGTTTAATCTCCAGCACCCAGAGGGTTAAAAGGGCAGCCTGCCTGCAGGTGTTGTCCTGCTCCTGTAGTCACCAGAATTCATGTGCCTTGCAGGAGCAGTGGAGCTGTCCCGGCGCCACCCAGTGGCCTCCTGGCTGTGCGCCATGCTGCACTGTTTTGGGAGTTACATCCTGGCTGACTTGCTCCTTGGGGAGCCCATCATTGACTACTTCAGCAACAGCTCCAGCATCCTGCTGGCCTCTGCAGTGTGGTAAGCATCTGGAGACCCTGGAAAGGCTGAGCCTGGGGCCAGGGAGGACCCCAGCACTAGGGAGGAGGGAGGTTAAAGGATCAAGAACCCCAGTCACAATCAGCAGGGCGCCAGCCAGATACTCCCCTGGCCTACCCTTCCTCCTGACCCTAGGTCTTCTGTCCTCAAAGGTACTTGATTTTCTTCTGTCCCTTGGACCTCTTCTACAAGTGTGTCTGCTTCCTGCCTGTGAAACTCATCTTCGTGGCCATGAAGGAGGTGGTGAGGGTTCGGAAGATTGCCGTGGGCATCCACCATGCGCACCACCACTACCACCACGGGTGGTTCATCATGATCGCCACTGGCTGGGTCAAAGGTAAACAGAACTATGACAGGGAAGATAAAAAATCCCCACAGGGGTCCAGTGAGGTGGTCCAGTGAGACAGTTCAGTGAGGCTGTCCAGTGAGACAGTTCAGTGAGACGGTCCAGTGAGACAGTTCAGTGAGACGGTCCAGTGAGGCTGTCCAGTGAGACTGTTCAGTGAGGCTGTCCAGTGAGACAGTCCAGTGAGGTGGTCCAGTGAGACAGTTCAGTGAGGCGGTCCAGTGAGACAGTTCAGTGAGGTGGTTCGGTGAAACAGTCCAGGGAGATGGTCCAGTAAGACTGTCCAGTGAGACAGTCCAGTGAGGCGGTCCAGTGAGACTGTCTAGTGAGACAGTTCAGTGAGGCAGTCCAGTGAAACAGTACAGTGAGACAGTCCAGTGAGGCGGTGTAGTGAGACAGTTCAGTAAGGTGGTTCAGTGAAACGGTCCAGGGAGATAGTCCAGTAAGACTGTCCAGTGAGACAGTCCAGTGAGGCGGTCCAGTGAGAGATGGTCCAGTGAGACAGTCCAGTGAGACGGTCCAGTGAGACTGTCTAGCGAGACAGTTCAGTGAGACGGTCCAGTGAAACAGTTCAGTGAGACGGTCCAGTGAGGCTGTCCAGTGAGACTGTTCAGTGAGGCTGTCCAGTGAGACAGTCCAGTGAGGTGGTCCAGTGAGACAGTTCAGTGAGACGGTCCAGTGAGACAGTTCAGTGTGGCGGTCCAGTGAGACAGTTCAGTGAGGTGGTTCGGTGAAACGGTCCAGGGAGATGGTCCAGTAAGACTGTCCAGTGAGACAGTCCAGTGAGGCGGTCCAGTGAGAGACGGTCCAGTGAGACTGTCTAGCGAGACAGTTCAGTGAGGCGGTCCAGTGAAACAGTTCAGTGAGGCGGTGCAGTGAGACGGTCCAGTGAGGCAGTCCAGTGAGATCGTCCAAGGAGACAGTCCAGGGAGACGATTTAGTGGTAAAGAGCTTGCAGCAAAAGCCTCCCACAGGTTGTTCACAGCTCACCACATGGGCACCGTGGCCCGTGCGCCTACACACACCATATGCAGTAACAATGAAGTTAATAATAATAGGGGCAGCAAGATGGCTTGGGAAGAGTGCTTGAGGCCAGACCCAATGACCTGAGCCTGACCCCAGAGCCCACACAGTGGAAGGAGAGAACCAGCTCCTGAGAGTCCTGGTCCTCTGACCTCCACACATGTGCTACGGTTTGCTCATGTACGTGGACACACTCCCCACTACCACAGAAAGTATAAGTAATATGTAACATTGTTTTTCAGACAGTCTCTTTGTAGCCCAGGCTGGCTTGGAGCTCATTATGTAGACCAAGCCAGCCTTGAACTCACAGAGATTCTCCTACCTCTGCCTCCCAAGAGCTGACTAAAGGTGTATACCACCATACCTAGATAAATGTAATAAAAAAAATTGTAGGGGCTGGCAGGAAGGCTCAGTAGGTAACAGAGAACTCACTTCATGGTTGTCCTCTGACCTCTGCGTTAGAGTGTGGCTGACACCCATACACAAAATTAACAAATAAATAATAAAATTATAAAAAGAAATTATTAAATTTTTTCCAATAAGTAAGATCACAGCAGTTAGCTGGGCATAAGAGTGGGCTCCTGTCATCCCAGCATTTGTGATGATGAGCCAGGGAGGATTGGGAGTCCTGGCCAGCCTGGGCACGCAGGGAGATTCAAGACAGTCCGTTGTAGCTGGGGACACATCCAGTTGCTTCCTGCTGGTTTGCCCCAACTGTGCCGTGAAAACCTGGGCAAGGCTTTGCTGTGAGCCTCATTTCTCCAGCTGTCAGGTGTAGTAATAAGGAACGGTGGGCTGTGTCCCGCAGCCCGGATCCCTGGCTAATTTACATCCAAAATAATTACACAGAAACTGTATTCTTTTAAACACTGCCTGGCCCATTACCTCCAGCCTCTTATTGGCTAACTCTCACATATTGATTCAACCCATTTCTAATAATCTGTATCTCACCACGAGATCGTGGCTTACCGGGAAAGATTCAGACCTGGCAGCTGGCTGCATGGTGTCTGCCTCATTGCCTTCTTCCCAGCATTCTGTTCTGTCTACTCCACCCACCTATGTTCTGACCTATCAGGCCAAGCAGTTTCTTCATTAATTAACCAATGAAAGCAACAGATTGATAGAAGACCCACCTACATGAGTCAGGGATTGTATTCCCCAGACTCAGACACCCCTCATGAAGAAAAGGCCCTTTGTGTCCTTGGGAATGGAGGCTAGGAGAAACAGGGCATGGGGTGGCAAGCTAGTTCAGTGGTGCCCTGCCCCTACAGGCTCTGGTGTTGCCCTCCTGTCCAACCTGGAGCAGCTGCTTCGAGGAGTTTGGAAACCGGAGACCAATGAAATCCTTCACATGTCCTTGTAAGTATCCCCCTGTGGCCTCTGTCCCTCCTCACCTGGCCCAAGACACTGCTGGGGTAAGGACAGGAAGACCTTCTGCAGAGGTGATATTTGATTGGGGTTTTGAAGAGCGAGTAGGAGTTTTCTGGCTACAAAAGGCTCCCCACCCAGAGCCTAGCATCACTGCTAATTGTTAGGTTAGAAAAGGTGCATGGCCAGGGTGCAGAACGTGAGTGGAAGGAAGGAAATGGAATAGGATGGGGACTGTGGACAGGCAGGCAGACTGTGTGGTGTGGAGGTCCGAGGGAATGGTGGGTGGAGCCACATAGCATGTATGACCCTTGCAGGACCAGTGCATTGGGCCTGATACACTCTACTTCTCTTTATTCCTTTATTTGTTTTTTCCATTTTCCTGCGTGTCTGTGTTGTGTGCTCGTGTGGAGGCACATGAGTACGTGTGTGCGTGTATATGTGCAGACCTTGGGTTGTTCTGGGATCATCAATTACTTTCCCACCGTATCTGAGGCAGGGTCTCTCAGTCAAACCCCAAGTCCCTGATGTGCCCAGGCTCACTGCACCACGGAGCCATCTCCCCAACCTCCAGTTTTTAGTGCTGGGGAGGGCAGCCTGCAGGTCACCTCTCCCCAACATGTGACTTTACTCACTGTCCAGGGGTTTGACTGTCACATCTGCCTCCTTAGCCTTTTGTATGGCGACCTCAGCTTCTAGCACCTGCTGAGCAGATGTGACCCCCTGCACCCAAACCCCACAGCCACCAAGGTCACACTCTCCACACCTAGCTCAGGTGCTCAGCTGGCTTCTTCACACCCAGCCCCAGAGGGTGCCCTGGGGCACCCGCATTCTGTAGGGGTCTTTACCCTCAGCTGACCTAATCTAAATAATCCAGTGACAAGAGATTTGCCTCCAGGTTGGTTTTGTTTTTGTTTTTCAAGATGGGGTTTCTCTGTGTAGGCCTGGCTGTCCTGAAACTTGCTCTGTAGACCAGGCTGGCCTCGAACTCAGAGATTCTCCTGCCTCTTCCTCCTGAGTGTGGGATTAAAGGCGTGCGCCACCCACCACCATTGGGCTCCAGGTTGATTTTTGGGTTTTGTGTAATTGACAAGATTCAACATTATCAATCCAGTAATGGTGGTGTGCTCCTTTAATCCCAGTACTGGAGAGGCAGAGGCAGGAGGATCTCTATAAGTTCCAGCCAACCAGAGCTACACAGTGAGAACCTGTTTTGAAATAAAAGAAAAGATTCCCCATTATCAGGGTCTTTCACCCCCACCATCTATACATCCACAGTCAAAAGATGCTGGTGGACACGGGCTGGAGCGATGGCTCAGCCTCTTCCAGAGGACCCGGGTTTGATTCCCTGCACCCACATGGTAGCTCACAGCCATCTGTAACCACATTCATGGGGAATCAGATGCTCTCTTCTGGCCTCCACAGGCCTTGCATACATATGGTTCACAGACATGCATGCAGACAAAAATACCCATAAACATTAAATTAAATAAGTAAGAATTTTAAAAAGAGAAAGATTCTGGGTTCAAGAACCTGCATTGGTTCCTCTGTTGTTCACACCTGTTGCCCCGGTGCTGGTGTAAGAAGCCAGGTGTGACAGCACACCTGTCACCCCCGTGCTGGTGTAAGAAGCCAGGTGCAGCAGCACACCCATCACCCCGTGCTGGTGTAAGAAGCCAGGTGCAGCAGCACACCCGTCACCCCGTGCTGGTGTAAGAAGCCAGGTGCAGCAGCACACCCATCACCCCGTGCTGGTGTAAGAAGCCAGGTGCAGCAGCACACCCGTCACCCCGTGCTGGTGTAAGAAGCCAGGTGCAGCAGCACACCCGTCACCCCGTGCTGGTGTAAGAAGCCAGGTGCAGCAGCACACCCGTCACCCCGTGCTGGTGTAAGAAGCCAGGTGCAGCAGCACACCCGTCACCCCGTGCTGGTGTAAGAAGCCAGGTGCAGCAGCACACCCGTCACCCCGTGCTGGTGTAAGAAGCCAGGTGCAGCAGCACACCCGTCACCCCGTGCTGGTGTAAGAAGCCAGGTGCAGCAGCACACCCGTCACCCCGTGCTGGTGTCTTAGCTGTTCTACAGTTGCTGGCACAAGACACCATGACCAAGTCATTCATTGGAGCTTAGGTTTCAGAGGACTGAGTCTGTCATGGTGGGAGACCTGAGCGAGCAGGGGCGTGGCAGCAGGAGCAGGGAGCTCAGGGCTCACATCTTGAACCACAAGCAAGAAACTGAGGTGGCTAAGGCCCTTAGCTCTCAAAGCTAGCCCCAGCACCTCCTCAACAAGGCTACACTTCCTCAACCTCCCCAACAGCTCCACCACCTGGGACCAGAATGGGTACATTCTCATTCAAATTACAGCTGGGAATGCAGAGACACTGCCAGCCCACCTAGCAAAACTGGTAAACTCCAGGTTGGGTGAGTGAGAGATTTTGCTTCAAAATAAGATGCAGGGCCTGTGAGACAGCTGAGTGGGTGAAAGAGCTTGCAGCTAAGCCTGCAGTCCCCAGACCCTACATGGTGGAAGGAGGAACCAGCTCCCTAAAGTTGCTTACATGGGTGAGAGACAGAGAGATACTGGGGTGGAAGCAGACGAAGGCCATGAGTGAGGAGGGGCAATAACTCAGCTCTGGGTGAGAATACAGATCTTTCTATCAAAAACAGTGGCCCTCACTTCATAATAAGAGCCTTGGAGACCCAGAAGAGAGAATGCTTTTATTTTACAACCTTGGGAAGTCAGGAGTCATCGTAGAGAAAAGGCTAATATGGCTGTCACCCTGGTTTGGTCACAGACCTTTTCTGTTTCCCTGACTGTGTGTCACCACCCCATGAATTCCTCACTGGCTGAGTTCTTCCCCCTAGCATAGCCTCAACCCCAAATTCCCCAACCTCAATGGGCCTGAGCCCCCACCCCCAGCTGTTCTCATACATGAGCTCAGACCATAACTCCCCAACCCAACATAAACTAAAATGCTCCCTGGTAAGCAGACCCCAGCCGTCAGCCAGGAAGACGGGCCCAGTGCCTCCTGGCCAGCTGTGATTCTGCTGGGCTTTTAGTGAAGCCTGGACTGAGAATGGACCGTAGTGACCCATGTCTTACACCCCCAGCCCCACCAAAGCCAGCCTGTATGGAGCCATTCTGTTCACCCTGCAGCAAACGCGCTGGCTCCCCGTGTCCAAGGCCAGCCTCATCTTCGTCTTCACCATGTTCATGGTGTCATGTAAGGTAAGTCCCTGGGATGGGACACTCCCGAGAATTTCATCGGGAGGTTGAGGGATGAGGGTTGAGGAAGAGAATGGGCCTTGCAGGTGGGGGTGGAGGTGCTGCTCCCCTATATGAGAGACCATGGGGACAGGGAGCTGAAAGCCGCTGTGATCGAAACACCCAGAAGGAACTTGGGCCTTCCCTGTCTTTCTGCCAGAGAATGTTGTCCCTAGCTCCCCAAGCATAGAAGATCCTTCCTAGAGATGGTCCAGCCCTGGAGAGGACCGAAGCCCTGGAAAGGGTGTGAGTCCTGCTGTGGAGGGGGCAGGAGGATCAACATGAGTTTGAGGCCAGCCTGGGCTATGTAGTAGGTTCCAGATCAGCTAAGGTTACATAGTGACATTCTGCCTCAAAAAAACAGAACAAGCCCCCATGAGCCCTATGGCAGGGAAGAGGGAGGGCCCAGGATCAGGAACTCAAGGTAATTTTCAGCTACACAGCAAGTTTGGGACCTGCCTGGGCTGTGTAAGACCCTGCCTCAAAATACAACACAAACTGAAAGCAACCCAGCAGAGACAAGCAAGTGGAGAAAGAGGTTGAAGAGAGAGGATGGAAGGGTGTGAGGGAAGACAGGAGGGAGAGAGAATGATGCTCAGAGTTCTCGACATCCAAGACATTGGGAGTGGAGTATGGTGGCACGGGGTTATGGGGATGGGGTACTGTGAGGGACTCTTCCCAGCTTCAGATGATTGACACTTCTGTGTTCCCACATGAGGGAAGGCAATGCCCATCTCTTATGTTCAGACTTGGCTCTATAATGAACAGGATGCTAGCCTGGGCTACATGCTACCCTAACTCAACACCAACAACAAAATTAGCACCCAAGTGTAGGTGTTGGGAGGTCCTGTTTAGGTGGGTGACCACTGGTTGCAGCATTCCTGGAAGTTGGGGCTCACGAGCTTGGAGGTGTGGGAAACCAGAGGGCTGGGGCAGACCCACTCCCCCTCACTGCTCCTTTGTCCGCCCCCTCCCTTGTGTTTCTTGGGCTCCCTTTAGGTGTTCCTGACGGCCACACACTCCCACAGTTCTCCATTTGATGTCCTGGAGGGCTACATCTGCCCAGTGCTGTTTGGGGCAGCTTGGGGAAGTGACCATCACCATGACAACCATGGAGCACCACATGGTGGAGGCCTAGGCACCCAGCATGCAGGCCTGCCTGCCAAGGCCAGGGAGGAGCTGAGTGAAGGCTCTAGGAAGAAGAAGACCAAGAAGGCCGATTAAGGAGCAGCCCCGGGCATCCAGGGGATGTTGGGGAGAAGGGTGTGGACTCAGGGAACCTCAGGACTTAAGGGCATACAGAACTCAAAGAGTTCCTCTCCACCAGCCTCGACTTCCCTATCCGCGGTTCAGAGCCAACAGCTGCTCATGGGGCTAATGCAGGGCTGAGATGCGAGGGTAGAGAAGTTGGGTAGAAGTGAGAAGCCCTGCCTTCTGCTAGACCCCCTCATGACATCACAGCCTTCGGGGTCACACAATCTTCACAGTGCCAGCCGCAGAAGCCCTGGCCAGTAGACTCTTGGTTTTCTTTCTTTGTTCTTTCAAAATATATCTTGTAACCAAAAGCCACATGGAGCCTCAGTTAGCCAAGTTTCTTCCAAGGACATGCTGGGGTGCCCTGTTCTTTCCAACCAGGACCTCCCTGCAATTTTGTGACTCCTTCTGGACGTCTTGGGGCAATTACCTCCTCTGAGCCTCCTGCTTCCTCTCAGTAGTGTGGAGATCCCAGGTCTTCCTGTGTACAGAGGGTAGAGAATGTCAAGTTTCCTAAGCAGCATGCTGTGGCCAGGGAGCCTGCATGAAGGACGGCGCCGTAGGCTTTGTACATTAGGCCTAGGCTGTTTGTGTTTGGGCCCAGAAGGTCTCACAAGTTACTCCACTGAGCAGACAGATCCAGAGCTAACAGGAAGCAAAGCTCGAGTCTCCAGCTGCCCACAGGCAAAAGAAAGGGAGCCACCTTCATACAGGGCGTAATGCCCAAGAGCTAACAGCCTTGAGCACTCATAACTGGGCCCTGACCACAGCAGGTGTTCCTCATGCCAATCAGCATCGTTCATTCATTCAGTCATTCAACAAACATGGATCCACTGTGCCGTGTACAGTGTTGTGCTGCTGCTGGGGTGGAGTGGGCCTTGTACAGGGCAAGGGCTGAGGTAGCCAAAGTCACCAGGACATCTGGGAGAGGTGAGTGTGGAGCGCGGCTGGGCTCAGGCTTCTGGAAGTACCCCGTGTTGCCTTTTTGTGAGAAAGCACCTTCTCATGGCATTGCCCGGAGGTAGGGTAGGACCTGAGCCTGGAAGCCCCTGGTTTCTTCCTCCTGGTGTCAATCAAAGCTCGGCGTGAGTGATCAGACAATAAATGTGTGAGTAAACCAAGCTCTTTTGCTTTATTCGACCTCAAAATGTAGGAATGCCGTGAGGTCTGTTCTTAGGGATGCTGGGGCTTCCGGGACAGGAGGAAGATCTGAAGCGTGCCATGCAGAGTCAGGCACGTCCGTCTTCTCCAATACAGTGGAAAGATTGACAGTACGTAGGAAGCTGAGGCAGGAGGATGACCACTTCCAAGCCAGCCTGAATTACCAGAGTGACACCAAAAAGAAAGGACGGAAACGCAGGACAGACAGGGAAGGTGTGGAGATGGGGAGGAAGGGAGGGATCACTACCAATTAGCCCTGTCGCTTTCAGGAATTGCCCAAAGGGGGCCTGATGATCCTGGCTGCCTCATCTTTATCCTGCTTTTTCACAGGAGCTGAAATGCGGAGGCAGGAAGAGTCCTCAGCCCTTGGCAGCACACCTCAGACATGGGAGCCAGGTTGGGTTTGTGCTTTATGGAGCTGGAGCCTTTCCCTGTTCCAGCCTTTTCATTTGCCTAGGAGTTCACCTAGGATGGCAGAACCTGTGTATAAACCGTGGTGGCCCTGGCCTCAGCTGGACTCAGAGCAGCTGAGGAGATTACAGCGGAGCCACCTGCTGCCCTCCACCCCAAGGAGCAGGGATCTCATACTCTGACTGGACAGATGGGATGGAAATAAAGAGCCTCCCAACCTATTTTGGGAAGGAGGCGTGATAGCCTCTGGCTGGCTTGTGGTCAGGGATCCTTGCCAGGACTCTGACAGCCGGATCTTAAGTTCAGGTTAATTATAGTAGGATTCAAGCTTGGTAGAATCTGTTGTCTGATATCAAGAACAGGGTTCTGTATGCTATTTAAAAATTCTACTTAATAGCCCTGGAGGAATATCTTAATGGTGAAGTCCCTGTCTAGAATCTCCCAATGAAGGACTGGGGTGTGGCTCAAGGGTGGAGCCCCTACATGGAATCCCCCAGTGAGGGGCTGGATGTATGGCTCAGGGGTGGAGCCCCTGCCTAGGATCCCCAGTGAGGGGCTGGGACAGGGCTCAGAGTAGAGCCCTTGTCTAGCATACACAAGGCCCTGGACTCCATCTACACCACCATACACACACTAAAAGATATAAAATATACGTTTATACTGTGCAGCACAGTGACAAACTGATTTGTTGGTTTTGTTTGTTGTTTGTTTTGAAACAGGTTTTCTCTGTGTAGCTCTGCTTGTCCTGGAACTCACTCTGTAGACCAGGCTAGCCCTGAGCTCACTAAAATCCACCTGCCGCTGCCTCCCAAGTACTGGGATTAAAGGTGTGCACCACCATGCTCAGCCTCCGGTTTTTATTTTTTAAGCAGTGCCTCACTGTATGTCCCTGGCTAGCCTGGAACTCTGTGTAGACTAGGCTGGCCCCGTGTGTAGGTCCTACACTCATGTCCAGTCCTCACAGTCTCCGGAACTCTTCCCTTTAAAGCGTGGGATGGAATCCCGAACCCTGCACATGCTCAGCTAGTGTCCTGCTGCAGAGCCCCTCCCTCTCACATTCTCTGCCTCTACACCCTTTCTACTTCCCTCTTTGGCGGCTCTAGCAATATCATCGGAGCCTATAGTATTCCCCACCACCACCACCATCCTCTTTCACTTCGCAGAATGTCCTCCAAGTTCATCTGATTTTTATTTTAAGATGGGCCTCATTGTAGCCCTGCCACTGCCTCTAAGGGCTGGTACTGTAGGTGTGCACTCCGTTTCTCTTTAAAGACGAGCAAGAAACACCAGAGGACTTAGCTGGGCACTAGCCCAGCACATGCTGGCCCCTCTCACGGTCTCCTGGCCTCCTTCCAGCAGCCACCGTATGCGTGGGCAGACCGCATTTACAGTGGGATTTCTCTGCTGGCATCTGCCTGGGGCAGCTGGGGAAAGTCCCAGCTCAATTAGCAAAGGAAACCAACATCTAATTGAGCTGGTAGACGACAGCAGAGAGGTCAGAGGTCAAACATAGGATCCTGGCAGGTGTCATCGTTTTACTCAGAACTGGTTGAGAACTGGGTGGTGAACTCTTAGGCAAATGGAAATGCTGAATCAAGGAAAGGCTCCCGTGCCTAGGGTATTGCCTGCCAAGCTTAAGGGCCACTGAGCATTGATACCCCCCAGATACCATCCCAGCACAGACTCAGCGTGTACGTGGAGCCCAGGTTCTTTCTTCGCCTTCTTAACAAACACGGCTTCTCACTGTGTCTTTAAATAAAGTTGTATCGGTGTGTATGACCCCTGACTATTTGTACCACATCTGTAGCTGCTCTTGGTTGTCACATAGGGGTTAAGATATTTCAATCTCCCGAACAATTGAAAATATAGATTTTTTTTTTTGGTCTTTTCTAGAAAAGAGTTGCTAACTCCTAGGCTGGATGGTGTGTGTGTGTGTGTGTGTGTGTGTGTGTGTGTGTGAGAGAGAGAGAGAGAGAGAGAGAGCGAGAGAGAGAGAGAAACAGAGACACAGACAGAGACAGACAGACAGAGAGACAACCAGCCATAACTACTCTAGTTCTAAAGAATCTGATGCCCTCCTCTGGTCTTCTCAGGTACTGTATGCATATGGAGCACAGATGCACGCAGGCAAAATAAAATACATACAAAATAAAAATAAATAGCCAGGCAATGGTGGCACACGCCTTTAATCCCAGCACTCGAGAGGCAGAGGCAGGCAGATCTTGTGAGTTTAAGGCCAGCCTGATCTACAGAGCGAGTGCCAGGAGAGGCTCAAAGCTGCACAGAGAAACCCTGTCTCAAAAAAGAAGAAATAAATCCTGATATCTTTTTTTTTTTTTTTTTGAGACAGGATTTCTCTGTATAACAGTCTTGACTGTCCTGCAACTTGCTTGGTATACCAATCTGGCCTGGAATTCACAGAGATCTGCCTGGCGAGTGCTGGGATTCAAGACATATGCTACTATTGCCTGGCCAGGTGTCTTTTTGAAAGATACATTGCCCTATGGTTACTAAGACCTGTCTGATCCCTATTTTCCCTTCCTTCCTTCCTTCCTTCCTTTCTTGTTTGTTCTTTTTTTCGAGACAGGATTTCTCTGTAGCTTTGGAGCCTGTCCTGGAACTCGCTCTTATAGACCAGGCTGTCCTCGAACTCACAGAGATCCTCCTGCCTCTGCCTCCTGAGTGCTGGGATTAAAGTCGTACACCACCACTACCTGGCTCCCCTTTTCTTCCTTAGGGAAAAAAAATTTGCTTGGTGGTGGTGGTGGTGCACACCTTTAATCTCAGTACTAGGGAGGCAGACAGAGACAGGTGGATATCTGGATGTCTGTGAGTTCTAGGCAAGCCTGGTCTACAAAGGGAGTTCCAGGACAGTCAGGGCTATGCAGAGAAACCCTGTCTCAAACATATGTGTGTGTGTGTGTGTGTGTGTGTGTGTGTGTGTGTAAACGTATATGTATATATAAACGCATATATATATATGCGTATATGGTGTTTTGCCCATGTGTCTGTTTACCATGTGCATGCAGTGCCCTCAGAGGCCAAAAGAGGGCAATGGATCCTCTGGAACTGGAATACAGATGGTTGTGAAACTCCATGTAGGTGCTGGAAACCGAGCTAAGGCCCTCTGCAAGAGCAGCCAGTGTGTTCTTAATCTCTGAGCCACCTCGCTAGCCCCTTTTTTCTTTTCTTTTTTCTTTTCTTTTCTTCCTTCCTTTTTTTGTTCTTTCTTTTCTCTTTCTCTCTTTTTTTCTTTTCCTCTTCTTGGCTTCTTGGGGAATAGAACCTAGGGACTGGCGGAGGATCAGTGGGTCACACACCCGCATCCCCTCCTCTCTTTTTGCTTTTGGTTTAGATGAAGAGTCTGCTAACTAACCCAAACAGGTTTTGAATTATTCAAAGTTTTTTTGCTTTGTTTTTTAATTTAAAAAGTTGTATGTGTGTTTATGGGGTACATAGCATATGTGTGCCTGTGTGTGCAGGGGCCAGAGGAAGAGATGAACGTCCTTTATCACTTTTTGTCATTCCCACGACACAGTGTGGAGGAGCCTGGAGCCAGGCTGCCAGCCAGCACTTGTCAGGGACCCCACAGAGCACTGGGGTTGCAGGTGAATGGGACCATAACCAACTTTTTTTTTTTTAAGTTGGATCCTAGCTTATTTTATCTTTTATGTGAAAGGAAAGAAGAAAATAAATGCCTATAAAATTATTTTAGGCAATTCTCTAATGAAACTTGAGTACTGACTGCAATGCTTTAAGTAAAATGCTGCAGGTCCCAGAGTGGCGGCAGTGGGCAGCGGGTCATGAGACCATGACGCAGGTCCCCGAGCAGCAGCAGGCAGAGGGCAGCGGGTCCGGAAACCACGGCAGGCTACAAAGGCAGCCAGGTCCCAGGCAGCGAGCCCCCAAGTGGTCCATGGGCCACGAGGGCCAGTGGGTCCTAGGCAGGAAGCTACATGGCAGGTGAGAGACCGAGACAGATGGGCACGCCATGCAGAGTGAAGTTGGAAATTTAGTGGGTTATGGAAGGGAATGGGAGAAGGGGGAAGAGCAGAGAGAGAGAGGCAGAGAGAGAGAAACAGAGAGGGGAAAGGGGAGAAGTGGGGAGAAAATAGAGACAGAAGCTGCGTCTTCGTCTTCGAGGGGGAGACAGAAAGGAAAGGGACTCAGGCTGTAAACTGAAGATCAGCTTGTGGGGGCGGGGCATAGCTTGTCTCTTAAAGGGACAGAACAGACCATTACATTCTCACCTCTTTTTTTATAATAAAAAGGCAGGAGGTTAGGTACCACAGGTAAAGGAATTGAGGCCGTGGATTCTCAAGACTGCTTCCTGCTTATTTGTGGGCGTCATCTTTGGGGAGAATCTGAGAAAGCTGGGTGCTGGTCACATCCTGGCCTAGCTGGTCTCTTTGTTCCTGTCCGGTGTTTGTGGTATGGAAATATCTGGTGTCTCTTACAGCTGCATAAGGTATTGGCAGAACAGAGAACAAGTTAAGTTTAGGGAAAAAAATTTAGGACCAGGGAATTGAGAAGGGTGTATCTGTTTAAGGTGGATTCTTCAATTTGGCTCCTTGAAACTCACAAGAATTCTTTGGGTTTGCGAAAACAGAAGTTTTAAATAGCAGCAGAATGATTGTGACAGATGTCTTTGCTCAATGAAAAGTATTTTTAAGACTATGGAAGGCAGCGTGAGAGAAAAATTTCATCGTGTGTATTTGTCCTCACTCCTTTATAACTTGCAGGTACACACCTTAATAACTTGTATTTTGTTGAAATTTGTTTGGTGAGGTTGTCCTTTTAAACGATAAAACCTCTCAACTGTCAAACTGCATCAGAGATCTTTGAGAAGGATAAAATTTTACTTGAGTTTTTGATTAAAAACAACAGAGAACTTATTTGGTTGGCACCTAGATCTATTCTTCAGGGTCCTCCATGGTCATGGAGGGTCTTATTTGCTTTTTGCTGTTTTATACAGGGCCTGCCAGGCTCCAGAAGATCCTGTGGGCTAAGAAATCTGTAGGAAGACAAGCCCACCTTGACCTGAGCAGCTAGGTTGTCGATTCCAGTGATTCTGTCCATGTCTGGAAATCTTCAGTTTAGAAGAAAGGTAGTTTTCCCAGTGATTAGCACTTGGCAGTTGAAATGAATTGCAGATGGACGTTGTTGTGTGCCTATCTGTCTTCTGTCTTCTTTGAAGGAAATAGAATGCTGCTGCTAGGAGCCAACCTGACTCTTTTTGTTATAAAAAGCTTTTTAATAATTAAATATTTAAATGCCATATTCCCCAGATCTCTGAGCAGTTGAGGACTGTATATCAGGTACAGCTCCAGTATAGAATCTGCCTGGAGAGCTGGGCCCAAGCTAGACTGTACTGGCTCTCAACTTAACAGGTAAAGCAGGGTTGGATTAAATATAAAGTATTTTTGTAAGAGACTTAAAAATACATACAATTTAAAACATGAGACTTAGCTGGGCAGTGGTGGCACACACCTTTAATCCCAGCACTCAGGAGGCAGAGGCAGGCGGATCTCTGTGAGTTCGAGGCCAGCCTGGTCTACAAGAGCTAGTTCCAGGACAGGCTCCAAAGCCACAGAGAAACCCTGTCTTGAAAACAAAACAAAACAAAACAAAAACAAAACAAAATTTAAAAAAAAAAACATGAGATTTATTGGTTTTGTAGTCTGAAATGAGACGCAATGAACAGACAGGCCCCAAAGCTACAGAGAAGAAAATTTAAAAAGCAAACAAAGAAAATAGATTATTTTTCTCACTCAATATATTCTGATTACAGTTCTCGTGCCCTTGTTCCTCCGGTTCCTGCCGACATCCCCTCTAATCTGAATTCACTCCCTTTCTTTTCTCATTAGAAAACAAACAGGCTCCTAAGGAATAATAATAAAATATAATAATATAAAAACTACCATATTCTGCCAGGTGGTGGTGGTGCCCATCTTTAACCCCAGCACTCTGGAAGCAGAGGCATATGGATCTGAATTCTAGGCCAACCTGGTCTGCAGAACAAGTTCCAGGGGCAGTCACAGAGAAACCTATCTTGGGTGAAAAAAAAGAAAGAAAGAAAAGAAAAGAAACTATTAGGCTTGGACAAAACAAACAGACAGAAGGAAAAGAGCTCAAGAGAAGGCATAAGATCCAGAGACCCAGCCGGGTGGTGGTGGCGCAGGCCTTTAATCCCAGCACTTGGGAGGCAGAGACAGGTGGATCTCTGTGAGTTCAAGGCCAACCTGGTCCACAAGAGCTAGTTCCACTTCCAGGACAGCCAGGGCGGTTACACAGAGAAATCCTGTCTTGAAAAAAACAAAACAAAACAAAACAAACAAACAAAAACCCAAAGCAAACCAAAACCAAAACCCCACTATGGTCATACCGGAAGTGAGCACAGAGGACCTGGTGCACACCCTTGCGGGCACAGTCCACTCTGCTTCAGTCTCCAAGCTCACGGGAGCTTTGTTCATGTTAATGAACTTTGTTCCCCTGGTGACCTCCATCTCCTCTGGTTCTTAAACTCTTCCAGCCTCCTTTTCTGCAGGGTTCCCTGAGCCCTGAGGGGAGGGATTTGATGGAGACATCCCACTTAGTGCTGAGTGTCCCAAGGTCTCTCACTCCTGTGTACTTTCTGGCTCTGAGTTTGCCATTCTTATGGAATCTGAGTCTTTTTTTATTTGCATTTCTCTGCTGGCTAAGGACGTTGAACATTTCTTTAAATGTTTCTTGGTCATTTGAGATTCTTCTATTGAGAATTATCTGTTTATGTGTGTACCTATTTTTAATTGGATTATTTGTTTTCTTATATAGTTTTTTGTTCTCCCATCCCATAGGCTGCTGCTTTGTCCAAATGCCCTTGTCCTTTCTGTGTAGAAGTTTCTTGGTTTTCTGAGGTTCCATTATTAGTCATTGATTTTAGTGCCTGTGCTAACGGCAGCTGATTTTTAAATTTTATTTCCTGAGGCAGGGTTTTATTATGTATACCAGGGTGACCTGAAACTCCCTATGTAGACCAGGCTGGCTTTGAACTCACAGAGATCCGCCTGTCTCTGTCTGTCGAGTGCATGCTCTGCCTTGGGTTTTCTGGGGGCAGCAGAAGTCCATCACCCCCTCAAATGTGCAAGCGTGGCGGTGGCCTGACCTTTCTGGAACCTCAGTGGTCTCTGGGACAGGGAACTGCACCCATTCACGCACATTTCCCGTACCTACCCACAGAGGGCGCCGCTGTTCCTCTCTGCATTCAACTTTGACGTCACTCAGCTTGGATCCCTTCCTGACAAGGTGGGGATGTGTCTGGCTTGTGGGAGACCACCAAAGGCACAGAAATCCCCTGGAGTTCAGTGCTTAGGTAAACCACTGTGAGACCAAAGACCTGATGGCTCTCCACATGCTGTTCACCTGCCATCCACGGTGGAGGCAGCAAGATGAGGAGTTCAAGACTATAGGACGGGGTCTGGAGAGATGGCTCAGTGGTTAAGAGCACTGAGGTCCTTCTTCCAGAGGACCCAGGTTCAATTCCCAGCACCCACATGGCAGCTCTCAACTGTCTGTAACTCCAGTTCCAGGGGATCTGACACCTTCATACCAAATGTATATAAAATAAAGTTTAATAGACATTTTTTAAAAAGACTACAGGACCCTGTCTCAAGCATATGCAACTAGAATGTGTTCACATGGCTTTCTGGAGACATAAGGATCCCTCTGAATTCCAAAGTGATTTCCAGGACAGCCAGAGTTACATAGACCCTGTGTCAAAAAAAAAAAAAGAAAGAAAGAAAGAAAGAAAAAAGAAAAAAATCACCAAAAGGACCTCACAACATATAAATAAAATGTCGTATACAGTATTACACTGACATATATTTCATGGCTATAATATGTATCATAAGTATAGTAAATGTATATTGTGTGTTATGTGTATATGTGTTATATGTTGTATGTATGATGCATATAATATTTGCAATTAATGGGTAACATGCTACATATGTAAAACCTACATTATCTACATATGATATATAGTGTGAATTACACACTATATATGTAATATCCAACATATTTACTAAGTAACACAATACATCATTACATGTATTTAATATGCAATATATTATATAGATATATATGCATGAAGTAGTATGTATTATATGCTTATCATATAGCACACCTATAACATAAATGTTATATGCCTACAATGCTTCTATAACATATGTCATGTGTGTAATACATATTACATTGCATGTGTGACTTATTTTACATGTCATATTATTTTGTTATATATACATAGCATAGACTATATATTAAGTATGTGGGATACATTATATATTATATGCTATATGTGTACAAGGTATTACATTATACATATCCAATACAGAACATGTTGTATGTTACATCTATAGGATTATATGTTACATATGCCAGTGTGTCATATGTTCTACGTGAATGTGTCTGTGTATGATTCTCCCTTAGGATAAGGGGGACACCTACTCTTCAGCACCTACCAGGCAGAAGCCAGGCAAACCGCTTATCCTGGTTGGTGTTGCTGGGTTTTGTTATTGTTTTGTCAGCTTGACACAAATCACAGTCGTCTGGGAAGAGGACCCCGTGGAGATGACGCTACCATACGACGACCTGGGCAAGCTGGCGGGACATTTTCTTTCTTAAAAACATTTTAAATTGAAGCCACGTGGTGGTGGTGCACACCTTTTATCCCAGCACTCGGGAGGCAGAGACAGGTGGATCTCTGTGAGTTCGAGGCCAGTGTGGTCTATAGAGTGAGTTCTGGGACAGCTAGGGCTGTTACGCAGAGAAACCCTATCTCGGGGGAAAAAAAAAAAGACAAAACCCAAACATTTTAAATTGGAGTATAGATATACCACTTCCCCTCCCCCTTCCTTCCTCCAGTCCTTCCCAGGTCCCCTTCCTGAATCGCTGAGATGTCCCCGACTCTTACGGTGACGGACTCCTTTCCTCTGACAGTATTGTCACACATGTGCATGTGTGAACACACATGTATACTTACAACCTGCTGAGCCTGTTTCCGTTGCCTGTGTGTATGGCTTCAGAGCTGACCACCCTGCACTGGACAGCCAGTGAGGGTCCTCCTCCTGGGAAAGGCTAACTCTCCCTCTCCCAGCAGTCCTTAGCTGCCTGTAGTTCTTTGTCTGGGGTGGACCCTGTGAGATTGTCTCCCTTCCAGATTGGCAAGTCCGCTGCTATTGTCCCCGTCTTGTTTATGCAGCCGTTCCTAAGAGACTGCTTCACAGTGGAGTTCCTGGGATTCTGGCTCTTAGGATCTTCCCGGCCCCTCTAAGCAGATGTTCTCTGAGCTGTGATGCAGGAGCTGGGATGAGGGCAGATCACTGGGGCTGTGCTCCCACACCTGCCGATCCCCAACGTCCAGCTGTGGCTTGCTGTGATGGGTTCCATTTGGTGTGAAGAGGCTTCTGCCTCTAGGGGTGGGAGCTGCACTCAGTTGTGGGGCTGAGGATGCGATGCAGTCCGCAGTAAGGAACGGGGCACAGTCGCACTAGGTCCCTGTCTTAATTGGGGTTTCTATCGCTGTGAAGAGACACCGTGAGCACAGGAAGAAAGACACTTCATTGGGGCTGGTTTACAGTTCAGAGGTTCAGTCCATTATCATCATGGCAGGACAGAGCAGCGTGCAGGCAGACATGGTGCTGGAGCTGAGTGTCCTACATCTTGATCCCCAGGCAACAGAAAATTGTGTATCACACTGGGCATAGCTTGAACATAGGAGCCTTCAAGCCCGCCTCCACAGTGACACACTTCCTCCAGCAAGGCCACACCTCCTAATAGTGCCAATCCCTAGAGGTCAAGCGTTCAAACACATGAGTCCGTGGGGGCCATTCCTATTCAAACCCGCCCAGTCCCCGACCTCACTAGCCCTGAAAAACTGGCTAGAGTTTCAGTCGCAGGCACAATTTCCTTCCTGCTGAGTGGGCTTCAAGTCCAACTAGACAGCTATATTTTCTTAGCTAGCGATTGATGGGGCCCATCTCACTGTGGCCACTTCCATCCTTGGGCAGGTGATCCTGGGATGTCTAAGGAAACAGGCTGAACAAGCCACGGGGAGCAAGCCAGCATCAGCATCCTCCACGGCCTCTGCTTCAGCTCCTGTCTTGAGTTCCGTCAGACTGTGACCTGGAAGCTAAAATAAACGCTTTCCTCGCCAAGTTGCTTTTAGTCGCGAGGTTTCGCCACACCGATGGAAGCCGTGACCATTCCACATTCTGGATCGCTCGGCAAAGCACACCCAGCCCCAGATGTCACCCTTCCTTCCCCACTGGGGCTGCCTAGTAAGACTGGATGACTTGGGTTTGAGATCTCCAGTACCCATATTGCACAGGTTCCTATGGTTTCCTGAAACCAGAAGGTGATGGAGGTACCGGTGGCCACGAGCCACACCTGATGTGGGCGCTGGGTACCAAACTCGGGTCCTCAGGAAGAGCAACAATCCTGCGGCCCTGGGGTAGGATCACAGCCTCTCCTCACCGTGCTGGTGACAGATACAAGCCAGCCAGCAGCCTGCAACACCCCCCTCCATAGAGGGCACACTCTGCTGAGAGCCTTCAAACCTGGCACACAACAGTTAACCACCGGGCTTGGCCAGGCGCCCAGCTGGGGCTGCCCTCCACAGTTCCTTTCCTTTATCCCAGTTGCCGGGAGAACTCAGTGGGGTGACCAGAAAGTACCTAAGACAAAAGCTACCAGGAAAGACAGAGCCTTGTTTTCACGGTGGCTCTGGGTCCAGGCAACTTCCTTCTCCCAGGGACTTCGGAGTTGGTGCTCTGTCTGCCAGCAAAAGGGAAGCTGGCATCCCCAGGAGAGCCTGGAGCAGGCACTGCAAAGGGCGCTGAGCTTGGGGAAGACACACACACACTCTTGTTGAGGTGTCTGCAGTAACACTCCGAAGCAAAAATGATGAGTGGCTGCCCAAGAACCCACTGAGGCACAGATTCTTCACAAAGCCCCTTACTGAGAGCCAGGCATACATCTGTGGAACCCACGTTCCCTGGGCAACTGAAAATGGAGAGAGGAGCGCTCTGAGGGTGAGTACCTACCGCACAGAACACAGGGTGTGAGTACTTACCGCACAGGACACGGGGTATGAGCACCTACCACACAGGACACGGGGTGTGAGCACCTACCGCACAGGACACGGGGTGTGAGCACCTACCCACAGGACATGGGGTGTGAGCACCTACCGCACAGGACATGGGGTGTGAGCACCTACCTCACAGGACACGGGGTATGAGCACCCACCACACAGGACACGGGGTATGAACACCTACCACATAGAACACGGGGTGTGAGCACCTACTGATAGGACACAGAGTGTGAGTACCTACTGGACAGGACACGGGGTGTGAGCACCTACCGGACAGGACACGGGGTGTGAGCACCTACCACACAGAACACAGGGTGTGAGCACCTACCGACAAGACATGGGGTGTGAGTACCTACCCACAGGACACGGGGTGTGAGCACCTACCGACGGGACACGGGGTGTGAGTACCTACCGCACAGGACACGGGGTGTGAGTACCTACCGCACAGGACACGGGGTGTGAGTACCTACTGCTCAGGACACAGGGTGTGAGCACCTACCGCTCAGGACACAGGGTGTGAGTACCTACCCACAGGACACGGGCTGTGAGAACCTACCACACAGAACACGGGGTGTGAGCACCTACCAATAAGACACAGAGTGTGAGTACCTACCGGACAGGACACGGGGTGTGAGCACCTACCACACAGAACACGGGGTGTGAGCACCTGCCCACAGGACACAGGGTGTGAGCACCTACCGCACAGGACACAGGGTGGCCTCCACAGGGGTGACAGGAAGGGGCCATCAAGTCAAGCACCTTCAGGAAACCTTGTCACAAGAGATTGGGAATTCTGCTCTGAAAATGGGAACGAATGTGAGCCGCACAGATTGAGTTTAATGTGCAAAGGCCCTGAAGCTAAACTAGAAACGGATTCTCCTCTTTCTCTCCTCCTTCCTTCCTTCTCCCTTCCTTCTCCCTTCCCCTCATTCCTCTTCCCCTACCATCTGCCTTTTTGAAGCAGGATCTCATATAATCCAGGCTGGCCTCTATGTGCTATGCTAACCCAGGCTGGGGTTGAACTGTTGCTGCTCCAGCCTCCGCCTCTGCCCCACCCCCAATCCCTTGGTGTTTCCGAGAGCTGGTCTAACGAGCCTTGATTGACCTTGAATTCACCAGTAAGATCCTCCTGCCTGCACCTTCTGACTCGGGTCTGTAGGGTGCACTGCTGTGCCTGCGTGTGAAGTGCGGAGGGCAGGGGCAGGGGCTGGAGCGTGTTCGGCAAGTCCTCCATGTGCTGTGGCTACAACCATGGCCACCACGTCTGCTCAGGCCAGGGCAGCTTTTGTTTGTTTGTTTGTTTGTTTGTTTTTTGAAACAGGGTCTCTCTGTAGCTTTGGAGCCTGTCCTGGAACTCGCTCTGCAGACCAGGCTGACCTCGAACTTACAGAAATCCTCCTGCCTCTGCCTCCCAAGTGCTGAGATTAAAGGCATGCGCCACCACCACCTGGCGAGGCCAGGACATCTTAACCAAGGGGAATCCTGCACCCAGGGAGGCACCGAGTCTGGACTTGATTGTGGGCTTTGGTGGCAGTGAGGGTAGGTTCCCAGAGTGGTTCAGTGTCATGAGGAAACCGAGCACATAAAGAAACCTGGGCTCTTGTGGGGAAGATCAAGGGCAAAGAGTTTGGAGCCTCCTGCAACACCCAGAGGGGGCAGTTAAGACTCGTGACACTGGAGTGTGAGCTGTCTCGTGTACGATGGTATGCTCCTTTCACAGCCTGTGCGCAGACTCCAGGGACCAAACACCTTTACCCTCTGATCTGTCTTGCCAGCTTTCTTTTGTTTTGCTCTGTTTTTAAAAGATTTATTTGTTTCATTTTATGTGGATGTTTTGCCGACATGTACATCTATGCACCACGTGTGTGCAGTGCCCACAGCAGCCAGAAGGGGGTGTCAGAGCTCCTGGAACTGGAGTTACCAGTTACCAGTGCCACATGTAAGGCACTGTGTAGGTGCTGGGGACTGACGATGTTGCTATACACCCAGGTCTGAGACCCACGACCTTCCTGCCTCACCCTCCAGAGTGCTGGGATTACAGGTGAGCCCCAGGATCACATCAAGCCTTTCCTGTAATATATATTAATATTTCATATAAATAGCATACAATATAATATAGTGCACACATCAAGCACTCTGTGTTTGGTGCCTTGCAAATCTGTGTGTTCTCAGGGCCTAGTGCATTCTTCTGTCACCATGGCTACGTTGACATTCATTCACCCATTGACCCATGATGCTTCCTGACAGAGCACTTATGAAAAACAGATGACCTGAGGGCATTTGCTCTCAATTCACAGAAGACAGGACAGATGCCTGGACCAGGAGGCTTGACGCTTCCACACTCCGAGAAGGCCATGGAGGAAACTGTGCTCTTGCCACAAGAGAGGCCACTAAGGTTCAATCTATGCCTGTCACTGGATCCATAAGACTAGGAGGTGGGGAAAGCTAGAGACATCCAGGAAATTTCCTCCCTTCCCTGCCCTCGTCGCCAGCCATGGTCCTTTCCTATCCCCCAAATGCACTGAGAGTCAGTCTTGCACAGTGGTGCTCAACCCTCCTAATGCAGCAGCCCTGTGGTAAGGTTCCTCGTGCTGTGGTGACCCCCACCCCAAGCATAAAGTTATTGTCATTGCTGCTTCATAACTGCAATTTTGCTACTGTTATGAATTAGAAGGTAAATATTTTTGGAGATAGAGGTTTGTCAAAAGGGTCATGACCCACAGGTAGAGAACCGCTGGTCTGGGGTCTTATGCAGGCTAGAAACCAGACTGCATCTGTGCCATCTACACCAGTCACTGGGGATTCTAGACGGGGACTCCACCCCTGAACCACACCCCCAGCCCCTCACTGGGGATTCTCTTCCTGGCACTCCTATTCCTGAAAACCACAAATGTCTGCAGACAGTGGGGCAGCATAAAGCTCCAGGTGAGACAGCCATCTTGGGTAACTTTCACGGTGCATGAACCCTGGCTTATGAGAGGCACAAAAAGGAGTCTCAACCTAATGCCAGGGCTACGTATGGCTCCCAGAAACTCTTGGTCTCCATCTGCACATCTGGGCTGAGGCTCAACTTACACAGAGGCCCCAGGGAGCCTGGTGTTGGAAAGATCGTCTGGTCCCTGGGCTCCGGTGCCCAGAGCTGTGAACCATGGTTGTTATGGCAACTACTGAAGCTTCCATGCGAAGCTGGAAGAAGACTCTGGTGCCTGAAGAACAACATCCAGCAACACAGGCAAGCCGCCGTTCCACATCCTGCTAGTCTTTGCAGACAAGCAGAGTGGAAGCAGCATCCAGGCAACCCCGAAGGAATGCTGGGGTGACCAAGGCAGCAAGTAACCAAGGGCCCACAGAGCCTGGGATACACCCACTCTGCCAGATGGCTGTGCCTGGCCAGCCTCACAGAGGGACTCCTCAGCCACTGGTGTGAGGTGCATGGGTCTCAGGCCCTTGATGGGAAGCATGAGTGTGGGCCCCCTTAGCCCTGGCACTCGCCAGCGGCTTCTCCAGGGTCAGGCGGGCTCCCTCCCAGCACCCTTTTCCAGCAGCAGTGTGGCCATCTTCATCAGCTCTGCCATCTCAGGTAAGGGCAGGTTGGGGACTAGAGACAAGGAGACACTCTTGATGGTGGCTATGCCTCACGGGGTCCTCCAAGAGATGTGTGTGAATACAGATAGGCTGGCAACCCACATAAGAACCCTTGTCAGGGGTCCTCCTGGGTCCTCTGCTTTTTTTCTTCATCATATAAACAGTTGAATACAGTCCCGTGAGTGGCCTGATATTGCAACCAATGGTCACAAGCAATGTCCTGTGTGCACTACTCTTATGCCTTGCCTTGTGTGTGCTTGGCAGTTGCAGAAGGAAGAACCTAGCATCTCGCACACACTTAAGAGCTGGGGTGGGAACTTATGTGCAGACAAGGGGCTGCTTCATGTCTGCCCCACAAATGTTCCCCTATTGAGCCACACCCCTAACCTCCTGCCCAAGCAATTTTTTTAAGAAATATTTCTTTTTTGTTGTTTATTCATTTTTTTTTATGCTGTTGTTCTGGGTTTTAAACCCAGTTTGTGCTAGGCAAGCACTTTTACTAATGAGCTACACTCCTAGGTTCACCCTTATTTTTATAGATGTATTAATATGTGCGGGGTACACATGAGCCATGTAGAGGACAGCTTTCAGGAGTTGGTTCTCTCCTCCCACCAAGTGGGTCCCAGGAATTGAACTTGGGTTTTCAGGCTTGGTGGCAAGCCCCTTCACACAATGAGCCATCTCAGTACCTCCCATGCTTTAAATTGTATGTTGGTTCTCGCTCTAACCAAGCTAAGAGCTTTGCAATAATACCAGCTGCATACAGCTACACACAGTTGCATGTTCTTCACATTAAGTAAAACTATATATGCATAAAAATGCCTGATCTGCATTAGTTCCCAGTTTCCATGATGTGATTATTTTTACAGTCATGTTCATGCAGCACTATTACTGAGCACACAACACTGTCACCAAGTGTGCAGCACTGCCACTGCGCATGCAGCACTGCCACTGAGCATGTAGTACTGTCTCTGAGCATGCAGCACTGTCACTGAACATGCAGCATTGTTGCCGAGCACGCCGTAGTGTCACTGAGCATGCAGCACTGTCACTGAGCACACAGCACTGTCTCTGCGCATGCAGCACTGTCACTGAACATGCAGCACTGTCACCGAGCACGCAGCACTGTCACTGAGCACGCAGCACTGTCACTGAGCACGCAGCACTGTCACTGAGCACGCAGCACTGTCACTGCGCATGCAGCACTGTCACTGAGCACGCAGCACTGTCACTGAGCACGCAGCACTGTCACTGAACACGCAGCACTGTCACTGAACATGCAGCACTGTCACCGAGAACGCAGCACTGTCACCGAGCACGCAGCACTGTCACCAAGCACACAGCACTGTCACTGCGCATGCAGCACTGTCACTGAACATGCAGCACTGTCACTGAGCACACAGCACTGTCACTGTCACCGAGCACGCAGCACTGTCACCAAGCACACAGCACTGTCACTGCGCATGCAGCACTGTCACTGAGCACGCAGCACTGTCACTGCGCATGCAGCACTGTCACTGAACATGCAGCACTGTCACTGAGCACACAGCACTGTCACTGTCACCGAGCACGCAGCACTGTCACCAAGCACACAGCACTGTCACTGCGCATGCAGCACTGTCACTGTCATTGAGCACACAGCACTGTCACTGAACACGCAGCACTGTCACCAAGCACACAGCACTGTCACTGAGCACACAGCACTGTCACTGAGCAAGCAGCACCGTCACTGTCACTGAGCACACAGCACTGTCACTGAGCATGCAGCACTGTCACTGAGCACGCAGCACTGGTTTTTCTTCCCAGTGTAGCGTATGTGCTACCTTTCAATTTTTATTTTATTCACTTTTTTAAAAAAATATGTTTTCGAGACAGGGTTTTTCTGTGTAGCTCAGACTGTCCTGGAACTCGTTCTATAGACCAGTCTGGCCCAGAACTCACAGAGATCCATCTGCCTCTGCCTCCCAAGTGCTGGGATTAAATGCGTGCATAGCCCTGTGTGGCAAGTGACTGGTGACACTGCTGAAGATTCACTATTGTCTGCCGCATGGATTGCATGCATTCTTTTGATCTGCTGGGGACTGAGCTTGGGGTCCCCACACATGCTCGACAGGCTTCCCCAACTCTACATATGCCTGAAAAATTCAGATAGTAGAGCCACATGCAAGCCTCTGATTTTAGACGTCACTGTGTCTCTTGATGTAACCCTCATGCTTAGCATGAGGGCCTGAACTTACTATCTGATAAGAATTTTATGAGCACATCCAAATAGCCTATGAAGCTGATAAAACAGATTGGGAAGGCACAAGTGAGTGGGAGATGAATCCCAGACTGCTCATCCTGACAGCTCCCAAGTTAGAGTCTGATTGGTACTTTGAGTCACTTACTTTGGGTTATGGTGGAGCCCCGGCCTAGGATCCCAGTGAGGGGCTGGGGCGTGGCTCAGGGTGGAGCCCCTGCCTAGGATCCCCAGTGAGGGGCTGGGGGCGTGGCTCAGGGGTGGAGTTTCTGCCTAAGGTGAGCCTCTAGCTTCTGTGTCAGCACAACAGTCACACCTGGTTCACTCTGCATTTCAGAGGAGCTGGGAATAATTTTTCAGTGTTAGAAGCAGAGCCAGGAGTAGATCAACATGTACTTGCATGTGACCTCCCGGGCTGGGCCCAGAGGGCCCCATCTACCCATGTTCCCTGACCTACCTTTTATCTGGCTGCCCTAACTTAGCTTGGGCTCACCCTGCTGGGCCGGGCTGAGGGTGTCTTGGGCAATGATATTTGTGGAACTCACACAGGCGACTCCAGGTGTTCCAGGCAGTTGGTTTCTTTGATTTGATTCCATGTAATTTCATCAATTTTGTGTGTGTGGTCTTTTTGGGGAGAGAGTTACATCTGCACCAGGACAGAACACGTGTGTGGAAGTCAGAGGACAGCTTTCAAGATCTGTTTCTTCCTTCTGTCCTGTGGGGCAGGTGGGCAGAGTCATCTTGCCCCCCCTTCTTCTTCTTCTTCTTCTTCTCCTCCTCCTCCTCCTGCTCCTCTTCCTCCTCCTCTTTCTCCTCCTCCTCCTCCTCCTCCTCCTCCTCCTGCTCCTCTTCCTCCTCCTCTTTCTCCTCCTCCTCCTCCTCCTCCTTCTTTTCTTTCCCTCCTTCTCCCTTCTTCTCTTCCCCCTCCTCTCCTCCTCTTTTTTTCTTCTTCTGTATTTTTTGCTGTTTAGGACTCCAACCTTGCAAGGGTCTGATGAGAAACAGAGCTCAGGAAGGGATGGGACAGACTTCTGGAATCTTCTCTGTAACACACTCCGGCTGTGCCTTTCAGATATGGATGCAGAGCGAGAAGCCTTGCAGTGCACTGCCTACCCTGAGGTGCAGAGCTTCTGCCAGAAACACGGCTTGACATTCGAGGTAAGCAAATGGTCTCTCCAGAGTCACACGGCCCCTTGTCATCTGTTTGGTGCTTTAGCTTTGAGTCTCAAAACTCAAAAAGCTTTTTGTTTTGTCTTTTGAGACAAGGTCTCATTTAGCCCAGGCTGGACTCAAATTCACTGTGTAGCTGAGGATGACCTTGAACTCATCGTTTGCCTACTTTCACCTCCCAAGTGACAGGGTGACAGGTGTGTAGTGATGTGCCTGGACCCCTAGTCTGCCAACTGACCTGTACACACTATTTACTGAGCTATGTCTCCAAGAGGTCCACCTACCTCCGCCTCCTTAGTGATGGAATTAAAGGCGTGTGCCACTGTGGGGAGTCCTACAACGCCATGGTCAGTAGAGGAATGATCTTTGAGAGGCAAGAAGGAAACCCAGTTCAGCAAAACTTAGCCAGCTGCACTGGATTAGGCTTCTGGAGTCTAGCCCCAGGCAGTTTAGTTCAGGCACATTTAAGTCCAGTACAACTTTGACCAAAAGCTGGTGACAGTTTCCCCAGTCCCTGTGCACAGTAAAGCTTAAGGCGTGATTAAATGTGACCCCCCCCCCACTATAAAGAGTTCTGTAGCTCTTTATGAGTTAAGAGTTAAGGGTCCAGGATCTGCTGTGGTCTCTGCCCAAGATAGCATAGAGGGCAGCAGGCTATGAAGTCTATCAAAGTTATGCACCACCACTGCCCGGCAAAGCCTGGCTTCTGCATGCGTTCGTGGGATGGAACTCAGGGCCTCATGCTACAGACAAGATCTTAGAGGCCACCACCCAGCCCTCTCCATACTCCCTCCAAACAAAGTCTGTCTTGAACTGATCCTCCTGCCTTAGCCTCCAAACCATTTAGGCGACGTCCTTGCCACCACCCCTAGCTCCATCTAGTTTTCTCTGTCTGTCTGTCTGTCTTTCTCTTCTTCTTCTTTCTTCTTCGTCTTCTTCTTCTTCTTCTTCTTCTTCTTCTTCTTCTTCTTCTTCTTCTTCTTCTTCTTCTTCTTCCTCCTCCTCCTCCTCCTCCTCCTTCTTCCTTCTCCTCCTCCTTCTTCTTCTTTCTTCTTCTTGGTGGTTTTAGTTTTTTTGAGACGGGTTTTTCTGTGTAGCCTTGGCTGTCCTGCAACTCACAGACATCCACCTGCCTCTGTCTCCCAAGTGTTGGTATAAAAGCGTTTGTCACCCTGCCAAGTGAGACAGGGTTTCTAAAGGTCAGCCCCATTCTTGTTGTCGTTATTGTTCCTAAATGTTATGTATAAATTCATACCAAACAGTCCAGACCAATGTGTCTTAATCCTTGGACTCCTCTTTTTCCTGGCTACTCTGGAAGTAGTGCAGTTTTGAGACAGGGTTTCTCTGTATAACAATCCTGGCTGGCCTAAAACTTGCTCTGTCGATCAGGCTGTCCTCAAGACCCGCCTGCCTCTACCTCCCGAATGCTGGGATGAAGGGTGTGCCCACCACCGCCCAGCTCATAGGTCTCTGTTGTTGGCAACATCACATAGCTGGTCTCAGAGACTGTTGTTCTTCAAATACCTTTGGGGAAAGACACTGAGAAGAGACAATGACCTTGTTCTTGTGCTGTTTGATGGTCGCACCCCTCCACCAAGATTCCCAGTTTTCCAGTTCACCTTGATTCTCTCCTGGAGAAACTGCTTGAAACTGGCAGCATCCATGACCTCCAACTTCTCCAGGGTGCAGTCAAGGGCAAACTTCAAAACCAGCCTCTTGTTTTTGCCCCCTTCTCCACAAGCTTTTCTATGGTGCTATGGTGGCAGAGGAGGCAAAGAGCCCAACTCCATTCTTGACAGACTCCTGAGAAAGTATGAACGTCTTTCCTTGCAAGTATGAACGTCTGAGTTCTGACCCCAGGACCCACATAGAAGCTGGGTGTAGTGGCGTGTGACTGTAATCTGAACATGGCGGTCAGGCAAAGACAGGACCAGTCCCAGAGCACAATGGCCATGCAGGCCAGTCTGAGAGACCCTGACTCAAAAAACAAGATGGGAGGAGTAAAGGAAGACACCAGAAATCATTGACCTTGGGGTTCCACACGCGCAGGCACACACCTGTGCGCATGTGCACAAACACACACACACATGGGCATGCACACATGTATAGCACACAGGAATAAAGGGGCTAGAGGGATGACTCAGTGGTCAAGAAGACTCTCTGCTGATCTATCAGACCAGAGTTTGGTTCCCAGCACCCACATTAAGCAACCCACAACCACCTATAATTCCATTTCCAGGAGATTCATTGCCCTATTCTGGCCTCTGAGGGTACTGCACACATGTGCACAGATACACTTGTGTTTACATTGTGTGTATACATAATTAAAGAAATAAAAACACATGCAGCCCAGCTGTGGTGGCTCACATGTTTAATCCTAGCACTCGGGAGGCAGAGGTATGCAGATGTCTGAGTTTGAGGCCAGTCTAGTCTACAGAGTGAGTTCCAGGACAGCTAGGGCTACACAGAGAACAGACACCCCCCCCCAAAAAAAAAAGCCACACAGAAACTGTACTAATTACAATGCTTTTCAGCCAATGATTCAGTTATTTCTAGCTGGCTCTTACATCTTGAATTAACCCATTTCTATTAATCTGTGTATTGCCACAATACTGTGGCCTACCGGGTAAGGTTCCAGCGTCTGTCTCCTTCCCTGACTCTGCCTACTCTCTCTATCTCTGTTCTGATTTCATGCTTGGCTTTACTCTGCTAAGCCATTGGGCCAAACAGCTTTTATTCATCAACCAATAAAAGCAACACATATACAGAAGGACCCAAATAATAATAATATTTTTGAAAAAAGAAAATAAGGAAGGAGCTGGGTTGGGAATTCTACTATTCCTGTCATTGATTAAGAGACAGAAATCAAGCTCAGAGACAAGGGGACAATGAGTCAGGTGAAATGGCTGACACCTGTACTTCCTGTTACTTCAGGGACTGAAGAAAGAACATTGCTTGAGTCCAGAGTTCAAGGTCAGCCTGGGAAAGACAGGGAGATGCTGTCTCAAAATAAGTAAATAAAATAAATTAAACAGGACTTGGGCTATAGCTCAGGGGTAGAGCATTTGGCTCACACGTGTGAAGCCCTGGGGTCTTTCCCCTGCACTATCAGAACAAAACAGTAACAGAAAGGGAATCTTACACACTTAGGGCTCACAAAGCCCTGTCCTTGTTACTTTAATACCTAACACCCTCGCTGGTGCCCCAGTCAGATGGCACAAGCAACTGGCTAGCTTGGGGGAAGGGGGATTGGAGGCTACCCGGCTCCCCTCAATCTTGGCTCCTGCTGCTGTATTTACTCGGGATTTGCATTTCTTTCTCTGCTGAACTGACAAAGGTGACATCAGCTCCCTATGCCTTTTGTCCTCCTGTTACGCCAACCTTCACTGGGCCAGTGCTACAGGCTGCCATTCTGCCCAGTTCCCAACACCCTCCTCCACTTCCACCTCCCCAGCTCCCTGCCAGTCGGTGACAGAGGTGGGCCTGGCCTGGAGTTGCTAAGGAGAATTGGCTGGGTCATTTCCTGCTGGTCTCAATGCCCTCCCTCCCAAAGCCTGTTCTCAGCAAGCTTGGGCATGCTCCCCTTTAACAAGGAACAAGGCAAGAAACAATCAGCTTCCTACAGAATTTCTCAATTGCCCAGACAGGGTCTTGTGAAATCCAGGCTGACACTGACCTTGCTATGTAGCTAACCATGGTCTTGAGCTCAAGTTCCCCCGCTTTCAGGTGCAGGGATAAGAGGCATGCCTCAGCCCCACCCACTAGACAGCATTGGACATCAAATTCAGGACTTTTTGTGGCCAGGCACTCACCCTACCAACCAAGGCACAGCCTCAGCCTTACCAAGCCTGGTTTTGTTTTTCAAGATGTATTATTTGTGTGTGTGTGTGTGTGTGTGTGTGTGTGTGTGTGTGTGTGTGGTGTGTGTGTGTGTGTACCGGAGAGGACTTTGGATTCCCAGAGCTGGAGTCTCAGGATGCTATGAGACACCCAGTGCAACTCTGGGAAATGAACTCAGATCTCTGAAAGAGCAGCAAGTGCTAGCAACCACCCTCACAGCCCTCCAGCCCCACAAACTTGTTTTAAGTCAACCGTTCTCTTCTCTTCTCTTTTCTTTTCCCTTGAGACAGGGTCTATCTGTAGCTCAGATAGGCCTTGAACTCAAAACCTTCCCTCTTGCATCAGCATAAAAAAAAAAAGTCCAAGCGTCTTTTCTTGAAGTTCATGACTATGACCTTCTGAGAAAGAGACAGATGGGAATCTGGGAGCTACTGAAGACATCCCCTTAGTGTGGGCCTGCATTTTCCTGTTCTCATAATTACACCAAGAATCCACCTTTTTTAAAAAAATTTTTTTCTTTCTTTTTTAAAATCTTTTTAAATTTTTTTAAAAAATGTACATTGGTGTTTTGCCTGCACATATGCCAGTATGAAGATGTCATATCCACTGGAACTTGAGTTACAGACAGTTGTGAGCAGCCATGTGGGTGCTGGGAATTGAACCTCAGTCCTCTGGAAGAAGAGTCAGTGCTTTTAACCTCTGAACCAGGTCTCACAGGGTTTGCCTGTGTTATCCTGTCCTGGAACTCACTTTGTAAACCAGGCTGACCTCAAACCCACAGGGATCCGCCAGACTCTGCCACCTTCCTGAGTGCGGGGACTTAAGGCGAGCCACTTTTGTTCCTTTATTCTGGTGTAGGATGGAATTCAGGGATCAGCCGTATGCATTATGCAAACCATCTGCCACACACCACGTCCCCAGCCCCTTACTCGATGATTCTAGGCAAGTGTTCTACCCCTTAGCTGCATCCCTAGCCTCCAATTTGTCTAATCTAGAACCCCCTAGAAGAGAGATGCTGCCAAAGCTGATCGGGAGAAACTTCTTCAGTTGAACGAAATTGTAGAACAAATCACTCATCGGAAACCTCGTTCTTGTATCTTAAGGCGGTTGATCTGAGGTGGGGCATCCCAGACACGCAGGCTGCCGACCGCTTGACCACAGAACTTTGCTTAGAAGAACTTGACCGCTGCCAGAGAACGTCTGTAGGACCAGCTTTTGTGGTGAGTGTGCCAGAGTAGGTGGAGTTGTCCTTATTCGTTTCCCATCACAGTGTGGCCCCTGAAAGAAGAGTGGCACAAGTGGGTGACAGTCCCCCACAAACTGGTCATGACAGACATAACTAATCAGTAACAGAAGTAGCTGGGAACCAGGCAGTAGTAATCAAATGCAACAGTAAATGAGCTGGAGAGTATAATAATAACTTGGGAGGGAATCTTCCAGGCTGGTTTAAAGTTCCTTTCACTCTTCCCACCTGCTCCACTTTACATCTGTAAATGGAAGGCTGCTTATTCATTCCTGGCTGCCCATACATGAAATAATCACACAGAAGCTATATTATTTTTAATACTGTTTGACCAATAGCTTAAGAGTATTTCTAGCTAGCTCTTATATCTTAAATTAACCCATTGATGGTAGAGATGCCAGGTGCTTAAAAGAAATCCCATACTGGCTCAGAACTGAGAGATAGACAGTTATTTATTAGGGGGAAAACTTACAAATCAGGATTCTCTGCTTGAACAATGGATGGAGATCAGATCCAAAACAAACCGAACAAAGCGGGCAGAGAGAAGAAGAGGGCCAGGTGCACCTCGGCATCCGGGTAAATAGTCTGTGAGGCCACGGCCCATGTCTCCACTGGTCTGGAACACACACCTGTACCCTCCTCTGTCACCAAAATAATCTCCAACCTGGTCGATGGAGCAGGCCTGTAACTCCAGCACCGGAGGTGGGGCAGTGGGGGCAGGGGGTCAAGGTCGTCCTTCTCTGCCAAGTTCCCGACCCTGTTCAGGAAGTGGAAGACAAACAAACAAACAAAAAACTGAGCTGGGCATACCGGCGAGGCCAGCCTGGTCTATAGAGTGAATTCCAGGACAGTCTTAGGTGAAGAGACCTCGTTTTGAAACAAAACAAACAAACAAACAAAACCCCCTTAGACCCAGTAGTTAAGAGCCTGTGCTTGGGGGTGGGAGTGAACTGTGGTTTGTATATGAAATGAATAAAAAATTTTAAAAAAGAAAGTAAGTAAATAAATTTATGAAAGCAAAAAAAGAAAAAGAAAATTAAGCCCAGTAGTGGTGGTGCACACCTTTAGTACCAGCACTTGGTAGGCAGAGACAGGAGGATCTCTGTGAGTTTGAGGCCAGCCTGGTCTACAGAGTGAGTTCCAGGACAGGTACCAAAGCTACAGAGAAACCTTGTCTCAAAAACAAAACAAAACAAAACAAAAAGCCAACAACAACACCACAAAAAACTCTGTGCTACTCTGCTCTTGCAAAGACTCCAGTTCAGTTCCCCACAACCATCCATAACTCCAGTCCCTGGGGTCTGATGCCCTCTTCTGGCCTTTGTGGGCACTGCACGCATGTGTGCATAACCCTCTCACAGGCTCCCACAAGAATAAAAACATCTCACTGCCCACAGTAAGAGCTACAGATCCTGTACAGCAACAGTCACATTGCCTTGACCATGGTGAGTGTGTTGGCATCACAATTAGCAATCTCCCAGATTTCTAGAATGTCCTATAGGCTAGTGTGGCCTCAGAGATTAAGTCTTCCTAAAAGAACAACATAAAAAAAGTTGGAGGTGCAGGCATATACCTGTCGTTGCAACTACTTGGAAGATGGAGGCAGGAGGATTGCTTCAACCCAGAAGTCTGTTTTTAAAGAATATTTTTTTTAATGTCTTCTTTGACAATTTCCTACCTTCATACACTTTATCTTGATCAAACACACCCCAACTTCCTCTGCCTACTCCCCTCGACCTCCCAGACACCCCTCCTCCCACTTTTGTGTCTTTTAAAAAGGTAACCGAATGAATCCAATTAGTGCACTTGAATGCACACAGGTACGCGGCCATTCCAGAGCCTGCAACCTGCTAGAGGTCTCGCTCTTGAAACAAAGTGCCTCTCCCTCCCCCACCAGGACACCCCCCTCTTCCCCACACACAGATTTTAGCTGTCTTGGGCATGTGCAGGTATAGCTGCCGTGGGTCCATGCACTCAACAGCCACGTGTTCACGGCGCTCTTCCCGTCCCTTCAGGACGGAATTGAGAGAGATGTCCCATTTAGAGCTAATGACTTGGAGGCCAGCCTAGGCAACATGATGAGACCCCATCGCAAGAAGAGCAAAGCAAACATTGGAACTGGGCAAGAGCTCTCTGCGGATGTGTCTAACATTTTGTTGTTGTTGTTGTTGTTTTGCTCTTTTTTTTTTTTCTTGGACAGGGTTTCTCTGTGTAGCTCTGTCTGTCCTGAAATGCACTGTATAGACCAGGCTGGGCTGAAACTCACACAGA
This sequence comes from Myodes glareolus, assembly GCF_982192425.1. Classification (NCBI taxonomy): domain Eukaryota; kingdom Metazoa; phylum Chordata; class Mammalia; order Rodentia; family Cricetidae; genus Myodes; species Myodes glareolus. The sequence continues at coordinate 4,667,180 of NC_142048.1, read as the reverse complement.
TCCCCTACCTCTGCCTCCTGCTGGGATTAAAGGTGTGCACCACCATACCTGGCCATGTGACTTAACTACAGTGCTCTGGTGTCTTCAAACTATGTCCTGTCCTCTTCCTGCTCAACTCCCAGTATGTTTTCATTGTTACTGCTTTAAGTTATTTTCTCAGGCTGGGGAGAGGGCTCAGTGTGTAAAGTATCTGGTGTGCAAGCATGAGGACCTGAGTTCAAATCCCACACACCAGGGGGCAAAGACGAGATGGATCCCTGGAACTCACTGGGCAGTCAAAGAACTCACTGGGCAGTCAAAGAACTCGGGTTCCTGAAGAGACGGTAAAGTGTGGACTGGAGAGATGCTAATCAGTGAGCCGTGCCTGCTGTAATCACAGAGGACCCAGCACCCACATCTGGGAACTTGCAGGTGCCTGCAAACTCCTGCTCCAAGGGATCTGACACCCTCTTCTGGCCTCTGTGGGCACTGCATCCACCACAGCACACACTCACACACATGTAAATAAACTTTAAAAAAATTAGTAAGATAGAGAGAGGGCTAGGAGTCATATTCTGTGCACCTTTGGCCTCCATGTGCACAGACCACAGACACACACACATGCACGCACACACTCACATGCACACATGCATGTACACACACACACTCACATGCACACACATGCATGCACATACACACACACACACAATAAAAATGTCCTTTTGTTTATAACTCCCTTTCTGAGTTATTATTTCCAGAGACCTGAAACCATGGTGAGTTAGCAGGGAAAACTGGGTTTCGTTTTTCCCTTTTGAGAAGAGATCATAGGTGGCCCAGGCCGCCTCACACTCACTATGAAACTGAAGCTGGTCACACTAATTCTCCAGCGTCCACCTCCAGCGCCGGGATGGCAGGCCTGTGCCACCAGCCTGTGTGTTTATTTATCCGTGGGGACAGGGCTCAGGCCTTGGCACACATGTGGAGGTCAGGCAGGAACCGCTTCCCTCCTCCCACCATTCGAGTTCTAGGGGTTGAACTCATACTCCGACTCCACGGCAAAATGCCTTTACCCACGGAGCCATCTTACCAGCCCTGAGAAAATGCTTTCTTAAATGAGAAGGAGGAAATATCCCAAGCATAGAAATAAACAAACCACCCATGAATAAAACTTTTCAGAGAGAAAGGACTGGGAGATGCCACAGGGAAAGTGACTCTCAGCCCTCACTGCAGGCCGAGAAAAGCAGAAGATGCTCCAGCCACACGGTGAAGGATGGTCCCTAGGCCTACCCCATCCCCATGCCTGCAGCTCCAGCCACACGGTGAAGGATGGTCCCTAGGCCTACCCCATCCCCATGCCTGCAGCTCCGAGTCGAGGTCTCCGACTCCTCCACGGCATTGCCTGCTTTGTCCCCAGAGCCTGTCTATCACTGTCGCTCTTGTTGGGGGACTTTCCACGAAATCAGATCCACACTGGGACCCTGGAGAGATGGTTCTGTGGTAAATAACTCATTAGCAGGCCTCAGGTTCCCCATGCACCTCCCTAAGAGGCTGGGCCTCCTGGGGCTCCAGCTGCTCCTAGAACCTCCCTTGCTCTGTGGATCCAGCCCCAAACCTCCCTCTGAGGGGGGCTGGACCTTGTTCCTGGGAGGCTGTGAGGACCCTGGAGGTACTACCTGACAATCCTGGACAGAATGTGTGGCCTGGGCCTTTCTGCTACTCAGGAGGCTGAGGCCAGAGCTAGCCTGAGCAACATGGGAGCCCTGACTCAAAGCACCAGAAACTTGCCTGTTTCCTTCATGTGTGCCCATGCATGAGCATGTGTGCACACACACACAAACACACCACATGTGCACACACACTTGCATGCACAGGTCTGCATGTGCAAGCATACACACAGGCCTGTCTCAGTTTCTGCTTCTGGGTGTTCTTTCCCTTCCCCCTCCCCCTGGGTATCCCTTTCCATCACCTTTTCCCCCTCCCCGTATCTTCCCCTCTCTCTCCCCCTCCTCACTCTTCTTTCTCCATCTTGTAGCTGTGGTTGGCCTTCATGCTTCTGAGACAGCTTTCCTTTGCTGTCTGTATTGGCCTAGAACCCACATTCCTCCTGCCTCGGCACCTCCCCGAGTGCTGGCATCCCCTGTACCCCTACACCCAGCTTCTGACCAGGGTTCTTTCTGTAGTTGTCACCATGGTGCCATACCAGGCTGGCGTTCAGAACCTCAGTGTGCTTCCTTCACAGCCTAGCATTCAGTGTCAAATGGGATTTGAACTCATGCCCCATCTGTCTTCCTGCCAGGCTCTCCTAGGAGACCAGTACGGCCCCTGTCTGATTCCCCAACGGATCGAGGAGAAAGAGTGGGAGGCACTAAGGGCACAGCTGACCTCCAGGCCTCGAGATCTGGAGCTGGTAGCCAGGCATTTCCAGAGAGACGACAACGCCATCCCTCCCAGCTACGTGCTGCAGTCTGCGGGCTCCGTGGAGGCTCCAGGGCCTGAGGAGGCCACCTTGACCTCTGTCCTGCAAGGTGGAGCCCAGGAGGCCCGGAGGCTGGGCCTCCTCAGCCAGGAGCAATGGAAGCGCTACCATCGATCAGGTGAGGCCCAGGGAACCCCCAAAGACAACAGACATCCCCCAAGACTTCAAAAACTCCCTGGCGAATGCACAGCCCTAGCCAAACCAGGGTCAGTCTCTAGGATCTTTTCCTGGACCCTGACTGCCCTCCTCTCCCAAAGTGACCACCATGCCCAGTTTGCCTGGGACTGAACGTGTTCAAGAATGCGTTTGCTTTTTTATATGCATTTGTTTGTGGGCTGGGGAGTGTGTGCCAGCTGTGGAGATGCACAGAGGTCAGAAGACAATCTGCAGGGGTCAAACTCAGGTCATCAAGCTCGGCTACAAGGACCTTTACATGCTGATGCATCTTGCTGACCCTAGAAAGCTGTGTGTGCGTGTGTGCATGTCTGAGCATGCTCGTGTGTTCACAGGTGCACTTGGGTGTGTGCACATATGTGGTCTGCGCTTGTCAGTAGTCTCCTGACTGTACACTGAGGCTGAACACTGTCTCACTGAACCCTGATCTCATAGACTAAGCTAGTGTAGGTAGTGTAGGTAGCCAGCTTGCTCCCCAGAGTCCCTGTCTGTTCCCAGTGTGCTGGTGACAGTCAGTTGTCACCTAGCACACTTTTCCATGATTACTGAGGTGATGAACTGAGATCCTCATGAATATATGGCAAACTCTTTACCCACTGAGTCATTGTCCCAGCCTCTGGAGGATTTTTATTTATTTTTTGGGTAGGATCTCATGTAACACAGGCCAGCCTTGAGCCTGTTTCATAACCAAGAATGACCTTGAACTCCCCCTCACCTTCGCCTCCAGAGTATTGAGGTGGCTGTTGTGTGCCGTTACACCGGTGTGTGGTGCTGGGAATTTTGCTGTGCATGTGCTAAAACTCGGAATTTGACATTGATGTATTCCAGTTAACTGGAATTCAGATGACTCCAGGTCCTTCCCATTCCCGTTAACTGGAATTCAGATGACTCTAGGTCCTTCCAGACCAGCTGTTTTTATTCTTTCATTTTGCAGGCAAGTCACCCAGGTTGTCCTTGAACCTGTGATCACCCTGCCTCAGCGTTCTGAGCAGCTGAGTAAGCGACCTGCCCCCGTGCCTGCCTTGGAGAGGACACTGGGTGATTCTTGTCCTTGACTGGAATGCAGTGTCCCTAGGGGCCTGGCTCTCCCATCAGCTCAGAGAGGCTTCAAAAATAACTCTGGCTGCAGTTAAAAAACAAGAGCCTCCTGAGACAAGTCAGTGTGAGTTCTGGCTTCTAGAAACTAAGGTCCAGGGAGATGGATGGCTCAGCAGGAGAGCACTGGTTGCTCTTTCAGAGGACCCCAGTTCAACTCTTTTCTGCCCCCACTCCCAGACTCCCTATTCACAAGCACAAACTCACACACATATGCACATAACTTAAGAATAGACAAGCCGGGTGGTGGTGGCACACGCCTTTAATCCCAGCACTCAGGAGGCAGAGGCAGTCGGATCTCTGTGAGTTCGAGGTCGGTCAGCCTCTAACAGTCTATAGAGTGAGTTCCAGGACAGCTGAGGCTACACAGAGAGGAATCTTTAAAAGATAAAAGAGTCCGGGGGAGGGGGGCCCTGCAGCACACTTTGGGGGGGGGGGTCAGCCAGCTGTGGTAAGGGGGGGGCGCTGCAGCACACTCTGGGGGGGTCAGCCAGCTGTGGTAAGGGGGGGGTGCTGCAGCACACCCTGGGGCGGGGGTCAGCCAGCTGTGGTAAGGGGGGGGCGCTGCAGCACACTCTGGGGGGGTCAGCCAGCTGTGGTAAGGGGGGGGGCGCTGCAGCACACCCTGGGGCGGGGATCAGCCAGCTGTGGTAAGGGGGGGTGCTGCAGCACACTTTGGGGGGGTCAGCCAGCTGTGGTAAGGGGGGGCGCTGCAGCACACCCTGGGGGGGTCAGCCAGCTGTGGTAACGGGGTCAAGCCATTGACACACTCAGGCACATTCATTGGGTGCCATCTATTGCGTTCCTGCTACCATGTCAGAACTGTCTGATTGCGATGAATTCATCTTCTTTGGCCCTTAACGGGTGAGGTGCTGAGCTTGTTCCCAGGCAGCACTTGCTGCTTCTACCCAACTGGTTAGTAAAGAACCCACACTCTGTAATAATCCTTTCTCCTTTCTCTCTGCCTGCACAGCCTCCTGTCCCCATCGCTCACGTCTGCGGGGACCACAGAGGCTAACACACGCAAGAGTCGAGTGTTTGTTGATTGACTATTTGAGGGGACACTCACAGAGTTGAAAACCCCATTTAGAAAGCAAACAGTTTAATACTCACCATGCTGTGTACTGCCACCTCAATCTAGTTCTAGAATATTCTATCACCTTAGTAGGAGGATTGCTCCCTGGCCATTTGAGGGGACACTCACAGAGTTGAAAACCCCATTTAGAAAGCAAACAGTTTAATACTCACCATGCTGTGTACTGCCACCTCAGTCTAGTTCCAGAAGATTCTATCACCTTAGTAGGAGGATTGCTCCCTGGCCATTTGAGGGGACACTCACAGAGTTGAAAACCCCATTTAGAAAGCAAACAGTTTAATATTCACCATGCTGTGTACTGCCACCTCAGTCTAGTTCCAGAACAGTCTATCACCTTAGTAGGAGGATTGCTCCCTGGCCCAGCTGCAGAAGGCTAGCTGTCTACACACATGCCTGATCTGGATGTCTCATCAATGGAGTCACACACCGGCTGGCTTTCATGGTTGTTTTCTTTCAAGGCTGTCTCCTTGTGTGGTCCAGGCTGACTGACAGCATTGTATGCTAAGCCAACAATGTGACCCGGGAGGTGAAGGTCTTGCCACCACCCCCAGTGATCTGAGTTCATTCCCAGTGAACCTCACGGTAGAGGGAAAGAACTGATTCCCACCCTGCCCAGCTGTGGATGTTTGTGCTGTGCGTGTGCTGTGCACACGGCTGTGCGGGTACATGTACATGGAGGCCGGAGCAGGACATGAGCGTTGTCATTGGTCACTGTCTATCTGATTCCTTTGAGACCAAGTCTCTCCTTGAACTGGAAGTTTGTGGTTTCGGGTAGGCTGGCTTGCCACTGAGCTCCTGTCATAACACCGAAGAGGCTGGCCTCTGGTCTACACACACACACACACACACACACACACACACACACAAGTGCATATCCCCCGTGGGCTTCTGCAAGCTACCCCAAGCGACAGTCGCACTTGCTCACCTTGACAGCTTGTGTCCCTCTGGAACCTGTCACCCCAAAACCCCTCACAGGCCTCAGTGACCCTGATGACCCCTCCTCTTGTTCTCTCTGTTTTGCAGTCATTGAGTGGGAGATTGAGCAGGGCCTCCTGAGCTCAGCACGAGGGGACCAGGGAGCCACTGTCTTCCTGAGAGATGTGCAGGACCTCAGTAAACACATCTTGGATGATTGCTCTCTGAAGATGGTTGATCGGCTGGCAGACGGCTGCCTGGACACGGATGCCCAGAGTCTTCTCAGCGGCCTCAAGGGGCACATCCTGGATGCTCAGCCTGGAGCCCTAAAGTCCCACCGCCTGCCCTGGAGCCGAGACCTGGTCAATCCCAAGAATAAGGCCCACGCTCGCTACCTGAAGGAGCTAAGCGAGCAGTTCGTGGCCAGGACCAACCATCAAGTCCTGGAGCAACTGCGAGAGCTAGAGTCAGGCAGACAGGAGCTGGGCTGGCTCTACCAGGAGATCCGCCACCACCTCTGGCGGGGTGCAGAGTCCACCAGAATCTTCTGCGGCCGGCAGGAGCTCCTGGCTCAGCTGGGGCAGCGGCTCAGACAAGATGACTGCTGGCCCCACACTCCGTTGGTTCTCTTTGGACCTCCTGGCATCGGGAAGACCTCCCTCATGTGCAAGCTAGCTGAGCAGGTACCAGGGCTTCTCGGCCACAAGACGGTGACTGTCCTGAGGCTGTTAGGTACATCAACGATGAGCCTGGATGCCCGAAGCCTCCTCAAGAGCCTGTCCTTCCAGCTGTGCTTGGCCTATGGGCTGCCACTGCCCCCAACCCAGGTCCTGGAGGTCCATGCCAGGGTGGGCCACTTCTTTCACACCCTCCTCCACACGGTGTCCCGTAGGAACTTTGAGTCCCTGGTGCTGCTCCTGGACTCAGTGGATGATCTGGATTCCACACGCCATTCTCAGAGGATTTCCTGGCTGCCCCTCAAGTGTCCCCCAAGGGTACACGTCATCCTCTCTGCATGCTCAGACCAGCAGGTGTTACATACCCTGCGACAGACCCTCAAGGACCCCAGTGCCTACTGGGAGGTGAAGGCCCTGTCTGGGTGCCAAGGACAGGAGTTCATCCAGTTGCTACTGCATGCAGAAAGGAGGACACTAAGTCCGGGTCAGAGGGACATCCTCTGGGCCAGCCTCCCAGAATGCGGCCACCCAGGGCGGCTACGGCTGGCCTTCGAGGAGGCTCGAAAATGGGCTTCCTTCACTGTGCCAGTGCCCTTGGCCATCAGTGCTGAGGAAGCCACACACCAGCTCTGCATCCGCCTGGAGGAGACACACGGGCAGCTGCTGGTGGCCCATGTGCTGGGCTACATTGTGTCTTCCAGGTAAATCTGCTGGCATTCTTGTGTGCCTTCCTTCCTCCTCCCTCCTGTGTGCTTCCCTCCCTCCCTCCCTTCCTCCCTCCCTCCCTCCCTTCCTCCCTCCCTTCCTTCCTTCTTTCCTTTCTCCCTCTCTCCCTCCCCTCCCTTCCCTCCACCTCTCCTTTTCTGTTGGTCAGGTACATGTGTGTGGTGCGTGCCTGCAGAGCCAGGGGAAGACGCAGTACCTGGCTCTTTCACTCTCAACATTATTTCCTCAAGACAGGGTCTCTCACTGACCCAGCTGGGGTTATGGCCACACCCTCACAGCCACACCCATCCTTTTGCGTGGATGCTGCAGATTCCCACTAAGTACCTAACACTCCCAGAGTAGAGGCTCTTTCTACCAAGCTATGGGCAGCCCTTCTTCCTTCCTTTCCTACAGGGATTTGGAGAGAACCAGTGTTTTGTGGAGGTTAGGCACATGCTGTAGGGCTGAGCCTCGGCCCAGCCCTGTGTGTTGATTTTGTAGCTTGCTGCTTTGCTGAAAGTGTTGGTCAACTCCAGTAATGTCCTGTCTTAGGGTCTTTTACACACACAATCATGTTCATCTTATATTGCTCTGGCCAAGACTGCAAACTCTGTTAGAGAGAAGAGAGAGTGGCACGCTTGTCCACTTGGCACTTGTACGATGCTGGTGGTTGGTTTTTTGCATGTAGCTTACCCCCTCACAGCTGTGGTGGTTGGCTGTAGGCAGAGTTTTCCTGTCCCAGCAGACATTTCCTTTTGTAAGAAGGCCACTTGTTCATTTCCCAGCTGCCCAAACTCTAGATATAATCACACAGAAACTCAATTATTTAAATCACTGCTTGGCCCATTAGCTCTAGCTTCTTATTTGCTCTTACATATTAATTTAACCCATCTCCATTCATCTGTGCATCACCACAAGGTCGTGGCTTACCAGCAAAGTTTCAGTGTGTCTGTCTCCAGTAGAGGCTCCATGGCTTCTCTTCAACTCTGCCTCCTGTCTCCCAGCATTCAGTTTAGGTTTCCCCACCTAGCTCTGTTCTACCCTATCAGGCCAAGCCAGTTTCTTTTTTAATTAATGGTAATCACAGCATACAGAGGGTAATCCCACATTAATTTCACAAATAACTAACACTGAGACTTAATATTACTTATAAGTGCTTCACCAATAGCTCAGGCTTGTTGCTAGCTAGCTCTTACATTTAAATTGACCCACATTTCGTATCTATGCTCTACTATGTGACTTGGTACCTTTTCTCAGTGTGGCATGCTCAGCTCACTTCTCTCTGTGTCTGCTCTTCGTCCCAGCATTCTCTCTGTCTCAGGTTGTCTTGCCTAATCTCTTCCTGCCCAACTGTCAGTCAACCAGCTTTTTATTAACAATGAGAGCAATGCATATTTCAGTGTGCAGAAGGGTTATTCCCCAGCAGTTGACTTTGACTGCCTCAACATGCAGAGTTGCCTGAGAGGAAGCCTTAGTGAGGCATTGTCTGAATCTGGTTGGCCCAGGTGTGTGTGTCCATGTCTGTATGCACAGGTGCATATGTATATGTGTGCACATGCACATGTGTATATGTGTGTCTCTGTGTACATGTCTGTGTGTGTGCACATGCATGTGTGTTTATGTCTCTGTGCCTATACACGTCTCTGTGTGTGCCTGTATGTGTGTCTCTCTGTGTGTGTCTGTGTGTGCATATCTGTTTGTGTGTGTGCATGTCTCTATGCATGCATGTGTGCGTGTGTACGTGCATGTCTTGGTTGTTTGTTGAGGAGGGAGGACCTGACAGAGCACAGTAACAGTGTCCATGGGCTAGGCCTGGACCGTGTGGGAGGGAGACAAGCCAGCTGAGTGTAAGCAGCAAGCAGGTGGCATGGGTGCTGCGGGTGGCATGGGTGGCAAAGATATTTTATTATAAGGGCTGTCTCTTCATCCTGGCCTCTGCTGCTGATTGGAGATGATTATGTGACTATTTTTTACCCCTGGTTTGGTATTGAAGTTGTACTATATTCCTTTATTATCTTCTCTGTTTTTAAATCTGTCTATCTGTCTCTTTGTCTGTTCGTCTATCTGTCTCTCTACTTATTTATTTTTGAGATAGTTTCTCCATGTAGGCCAGGCTGGCCTGGGACTCACAAAGACCCTCCTGCCTCTGCCTCCCGAGTGCTGGGATTAAGTGTGTGCGCACCATACCCAGATCGATTCATTTTTTAAAGGTTTGTCTTACTTTTATTTGTGTGAATGAATGTGTCGGAGGTGGGGCTTGTGCACATGCATGCTAGTGCCTGCAGAGAGCAGAAAAAGTGTCAGGGTCTGTGAGCTGCTGCATGTGGGGGCTGGAAAACAAAGCCAGGTCCTTCACAAGAGCAGCAAGCGCTCCTACCTACGGAGTCATCTCTCCATCCCTAACTCATTTTTTAACTGACAGAAAATAACCACGTGTATTTATGAGGTGTGGGTTGATGTTTCAGACATATGTAGTTTGTAATCATTACAGCAGGGTATCTGATTTTTCTGTCATCTCAGACAATCCTGTCTATCAATGCACAATCACCTTGTAGTGAGTGTAACGAAGATCCCTTCATGTACGTGAGAGATAGATGATAGATAGATAGAGATAGATAGATAGATAGATAGATAGATAGATAGATAGATAGAGATAGATAGATAGATAGAATTTGTGTTTATATGCATGTGTGTATGCACGTACATGTGGTTGTATGTGCATGTGTGTATGTGTGTGTCTGTGGGCATGCATGTGTGTACTGTGGAGTATGGTACATTATAGTGGACAGTGGGCAGTCCTGTGTGTAACCCTTGCTGGAGACAGGGTTTCGTTGCCTCCATGTGCTCCGGCCAGCTAACCTGCAAGCTTCTGCCGACTATTCCCTATCTCGCCCACAGGACACATGCACTGTTGTGCCCACGTTTTACAGAGATGTGGGGGCTCAAACTCTCATGCTTGTGCGGCAGGCACTGTGCACTTCCAGCCAGCTCCCCAGCCCCTGGAGTATTTTTTTGTAAAATTGGTAGTTAAAAATAATTTGACATTTATAACTGACTGTACCAATGGCATGAAGGGCAACTCAGCCTCTGCACAGAAGCCCCAGAGACACGCTGTGCAGAGGGAGGGGTGGAGCGGTGCTCTGGCTTGACTTCATCGGGGCTACCGCTGCCCATCTGAGACGGAACACAACAACGTCCCGGCAGCTGAGTGGGCAGTGTGAAGTTCCTGCTCCCGTGGACTCACCAGCTTCCCCTGTCCCTCCTCTCCTTGCCTCTGTCTTTCCCTCATCCATCACCTCCATATTCCGACTGTCTGTATCATCTGTCATCTTCTATGAACTACTTACACCAGCATGCATCACGTATTGCGCATCTGTTATGTATGATCTGTGGGTCCATCGCCCACAACACACTGTCCCAGAGCTGTCTGAGACATCCATTCCCGTGGACGCCATTTCTTTTCCTCCTAAGTTTTCCCCCAAGCTGCTAAGGACGGTCTGAAACCCAAATTGGGGCAATCATAAAATTCAAGAAATCAGTCACAGAACGTGATACAGAGCACACAGCAAATGTATCCGTGTGCACGCGTGTGGTGGGGGCAGGACCATGCTATCGTCTCTCAGGCAAGGTCTGTCTTTTTAAAATTTTTTTTTTGTTTTGAGATACAGCTCTTTCTGGCATTGGGCTCACCAAGCAGATGCCAAGGAGCCATCCGTCTCTGCTGGCATGCTCAGTGTTTCTCTGTCACTGGGGATGGAGACCAGGTCCTCACACGGTGCCACAGGCACTGTATTGATTGAGCTCCACTCCAGCCTCATAGTCACGATGGTCAGCACATTCCTTATAACTCCTCCCTCTCTTGACCCTGACCCAGGATCATGTCTGGCTGGGGGCTGAATGAGTGACAGCGTGGCCCAGACTCCTCACGCGTGGCAGGCAGGAAAGACGGGGTGCCAGAAGCTGTGGTAACCCTCAAGGCTGTTCCATCGAATTTTTTTTTTTTGCCAGCCAGGCTCCACCTTCCAAAGATGACCCACAACTCCCAAATCAACTAGGAACTGTGTGTGGGAGACACGACACACTCAAAACCACGCAGTCCTAAAAGGTCTTCAATTTCTTAGTCCCTTTGTTGCTACGACAAAGTCCCTTGGCCAGGCTCAACAGTAAGAAACAGTCAATTTTCTAGGTGTAGGAGCCATACCCAGGGCCTCAACTGACTGCTGGTTCAGAAACTTGGGCAGCGCTTCCGCTTCTGCCCAAGCCCACTGGGTGGAGAGCTTGAGGCTCAGCAGAAGATGGAGTTCTTCGAGCTCGGCGGGCCGAATGCGCACAGCTCAGTGGATAGAGTGCCTGTGGTTTAGTTGGTAGAGCATTGTCTAACATGTTTAACATGCACGAAGGCCTGGATTCCATCCCAACACCGTCTGGACCAGACGTGGTGGTGCACACCTGGGAGGTGGAGGCAAGAGGATCAGGAATTCAGTTATACTTGGATACATAGTGAGATTGAAGCTAGCCTGGACTACATGAGATGTCTCAGACTAAATAAATAAGTGGGGGTGGAGGAGAATGGGCTGGGGAGGTGGCTAAGATGTTAAGAGCATGTGCTTCTCTTGCAGAGGACCAGGGTCTGGGCCCTGTATTTTGCAACTTACAACTGTTGGGTCAGGGTTAGGTTGATTCTAGTTCTAGGAGATCTGATGCCCTCTCTGGCCTCTGTAGCCATCAGGCAAGTGTGTGGGGTGCATAAACTCACCCAGGAAACACACACACACACACACAAATCAAATAAATAAACAAATAAAACCCAAACCAGTTGGACAGTGGTGTCACACGCCTTTAATCTCAGCACTCGGAAGGTAGAGGCAGGCAGATCTCTGTGAGTTTTTGAGGCCAGCCTTGGCTACAGAGTGAGTTCCAGGACAGCAAGGGCTACACAGAGAAACCCTGTGTTGAAAACAAACAAAAACACCAAACCAGCAGAACCCAGTAAATTGTCAAAACCTGTGTTGAGCACGTTCGAGCCTTGTTTTGGGGACGTTGCTCCTTAAGTGACACGGTCTGGCGACTGTGTGTTCACATCCAGAGCACAGTGTGGATGAATCGTGAGCTCAGGCTCTCTGCAGGTACCAAACCTTTTCACAGAGGGGCTCCAGCAGCCACTCCAGTCTCTGCTGTCCCGTGCACTGCGGGGTGGAGGCTGGAAGCCAATGATCTGTGCTGGCAATGGTTGAATTATGGTGAGGGTCTTTTCCCACTCCACAGTTAACTGACATTTCGTAGACATCTTCTGTTGTTGTTTTGTTTCCTTTTGTTTGTTTATTCAAGACAGGGTTTCTCTGTAGCTTTGGAGCCTGTCCTGGAACTCACTCTGTAGACCAGGCTGGCCTCGAACTCAAGAGATCCACCTGCCTCTGCCTCCCAAATGCTGGGATTAAAGGCGTGCACCACCACAGCCTGGCCTTGTAGACATCTTATATAGAGGTAAAAACAGAAGAGCCTCTGGGTCTGTCTTTATTTATTTATTTAGTGTGTGAGCCGTCATCTTTCCTGCGGGGATGTGTACATTCTTGGGCTGTGCCCTTTAAGGTCTTTATCGCTAGAAATTCAAAATGGCAGTGATCAGCCCAGTTTGGAAGGGGTGTGCATGTGTGTGTATGCATACCTGGTTTGTGGGAGCACATGTTTGTGAGTTCACATGTATGTGTATGGACGTGTGTGTGTGTGTGTGTGTGTGTGTGTGTGTGTGTGTGTGTGTGTAACAAATCCACTCATCAACATTAGCGGATAAGCCCCTCGAAGCCGAGGTTGCTCCATGGGGGAATGCTTGTCCAGATATGAAGAGCAGTGTTCGGGTCCCTAGAGCCACACACATGGCACACAGGCATGGAGTCTGCCTGTGATTCCCTGCAAGTTGAAGATGGGATCCCAGCGTAAGCTGACTAACAAGACTAGCCACATAGCCACACCGGTGAGCTCTGGCCTTGACTGACAGACCTGTCTCGGAGAATAAGGTGGCTGAGCCACTGAGGATTTCTGTCATCAGCCTTGAGCTCCCACATGTCAGCCTGCACAGATGCACACCAGACACACATGAAACACGGAAAGATAAATAGAATTAAAGAACTACGGTTTGCCAGGCCTGACAGTACATGCCTGTTATCCCAGCACTTGGGAAGCCAAGAGAGCAGGTTGGTGTGCTCTGGGCCAGCCTGGGCTACAGAGCAAAATGTTGTCTCAAACACAAAGAAACAAGAGCATCATTCCATTATAAAGCTGGGGAAAACACCTTCTAGCTGGCTCCAGGAATGTACCCTAGAGTTGCCTATCAAACCCAGGTCCCACGACTGGCAGCATAAGACACAGTGGGGCAAAAACTGGCATTAGTCAGCCTGTGTGGCACTCTGCATGTTGAGCAGGGTATTAATGGTATGCGCCTTTGATCCCAGCACTCAGGAGGCAAGGCAGGCGGATCTCTGTGAGTTCGAAGCCAGTCTGGTTTACAGAGCGAGTTTCAGGACAACTAGGATTGTTACACAGAGAAACCCTGTCTCAGAAAACACGAGACAGATTCCCATGTAGAACAGGCTGTCCTGGTACTCACTATGTAGTTAAGGATGACCTTGAGCTCCCAAACCTCCTGCCTCCACTTCTCCGGTGTTGGGATGACAAAGTGTGTCACCATGCTGGGCGGTCACAGTGAGCGTCTGCAGTGGTCTGAGCTGCACACACGGTCCCTGCGCGTCCTCTTCACAGAGCCGTCATAGTGCTGTGCTGCCCCTTGCCCCACAGGTACGGTCTGTCCGAGGCGGAGCTGAAGGATGTGCTGTCTTTGGATGATGAGGTCCTGCAGGCTGTGTACCAGGACTGGACACCACCCAGCAAGGAGCTCCTGCGCTTTCCGCCGCTGCTGTGGGTGCGGCTCCGACGGGACCTGGGACACTGCTTGAACAGGAGGCCCGTGGATGGTTGCACGCTGCTGACCATCGCCCACAGGTAGGCCTTGAGAGGGGACACTGCCTTCATGGGACCCTGAGAGCAAAGACTCCCAATCAAATCCTTGACTTCCCGTTCTGAGGTAGTCAAGCAATCCAGCACACACCAGTCCCAGTGTAAACGCTACCCACCTAATTTGTCTGTTTTGTGTTTGTGTGAATGTTGTATGATGTGCATGGGATTCTAGGGAGGGGCTCCACCCCTGAACCACTGTCCTGGTCTTGATTTTACTCTCTCTCTCCTCTCCTCTTCTCTCTCTCTCTCTCTCTCTCTCTCTCTCTCTCTCTCTCTCTCTCTCCCCCCCCCGTGTGTGTGTGTGTGTGTGTGTGTGTGTGTGCGCGCGCGCACGCACTTGTCTGTGGTACCCTCACGTGTGTGTGTGGTTATGAAGGACAGAGGTTGATCTCAGATTTGAGCTCCATAACTCTTCACCCAGTATTTGGAGAGAGGGTCTCTCAGTTCAGCCACAATGGCTGCACAGCGAGCCTGCCTCCTGCCTCCTAGACTCCTCCCACTTCTGCTCTCTCTCAAGCGCTGCGACTGCCAGTCCTTCCCACGTCACCAGGCTTTTGTATGTGTGCTGGGGATATGAACTCGGGTCCTCATGCTTACACAATACACACTTTGTCCACAAAGCCGTCTTCCCGGCCTCTTTTTGCTTTCTGATTTGCCATGATGTCTTGTTAAGGTGCCCAGACTGGTCTGGAGCTCCCAATTCAGTCCGGCCACACATGACTTCAACCTGTGACCCCCTGCTTCTGAGTAGCTACAATGACAGTCTTGCACCACCCACCGCACCAGAGCAAAGGTTCTTTCTTACATTTATTTATTATGTCTGTGGCCAGGTAAGTGTGGGTGTGTGCCATGGTGTCTCTGGAGGTCAGAAGACTTGTGGGAGTGAATTCTCGCCTTCTGCAATGTATGACAGGGATCGAACTCCAGTCATGAGGCTCAGCACCAAGCCACTGAGTCATCTCAATACCTTCAAAAGCAAAACTTGTTTGTTTGTTTTGTTTTTTCAAGACAGGGTTTCTCTTTGTAGCTTTGACGCCTGTCCTGGAACTAGCTCTTGTAGACCAGGCTGGCCCCTCCCTCCCTGGATTAAATCCCTCCTGGATTAAAGGTGTGCACCACCACCACCTGAGCAAAAGCAAAACTTTATAAGAGAGAAAGAGAAACAAAAGAGAAGGCCATTTTAGAGAGCAGCGTTAAGTGAAAACAGGACGTGGAGTGGACAGACGGTCTCTGCGCTTGTGCTGCCCCCTGTGCCTGTGCCCTTTCTCCACAGACAGCTGTCCAAGGTGATCCAGGTTCGATACCTGTCTGGACCTGAGAGATCCAAGAGACACGGCGTGCTAGCTGAATTCTTCTCTGGAGCCTGGAGCCAAGGCACCAAGAAACTCATCACCCTGCCCCTCGTGGGGAAGCCCATTAACCTGGACCGCAAGGTGAGGCCACTCCATTTCCAAAGCCACACCCCGACGTGACTGTCCTTTTCCTTCTCCCCCATTCTCAGCGCCCTCTGAACCCACAGTTCTCTCCCACAGCATCGAGGGTCTCCTTCAGCCCCAGGATGTAATTCTGGGTGCAGGACTCCGTAGACATGGGTGTGTGTGTGTGTGTGTGTGTGTTCGTTTATGGGGTGTAACCTTCTTAGCATTGATGAGGATAAAATTAAAATATCAACCAGCAGTAGGACTTGTTGAAGATGGTCCACATTCTGCTGGATTAGCTGCCCTGCAACCCACGAGCGTCTCCTTGACTACCCCTGAGGACAGAGCTGCGAGTCTTCTTTACATGAAGACTTGTATCTTGACTGAATATTTGAACCCACATAAAAAGCCAGGGACTGGAGAGATGAATCAATGGTCAAGAGCACTGGCTGCAGCCCAGCGGTGGTGGCACACACCTTTAATCTCAGCTCTAAGGAGGCAGAGGCAGGCCAGCCTGTGAGTTCCAGGACAGGGCTACACAGAGAAACCCTGTCTCAAAACACCTAAAGAAAAAAGAAAAAGAAAAAAATAGCACTGGCTGGGTTCAATTCCCAGCACCTGCCTGACTGCTCACATCTGTAACTCCAGTTCTAGGGGAGACCAGCCCCATTCTGGTCTCTGTGAACACTGTACCCATGTGGTACACAGGCACACATGTAGGCGAAACTCCCATATACGTAAAATAAAATAAAGTTTTTTTTAAAAGGCAGACACAGCCATGCATGGTGGGATTCAAACCTTTAACCCAGCACTCGGAGGCAGAGGCAGGTGGGTCTCTGTGAGTGTGACGCCGACCTGGTCTACAGAGCGAGTTCTAGGATGGCCAGGGCTGTATAGGAAGACTATGTCTCAAACAAAGCAAAAAGCCCATGGTGGGGAGTTCAGGAACTCTCTTGGGCTAGATGGCCAGTCTGCCTCCTGCAGCTGGTGTGAACCTGTCTCAAAAAGTCATGTGGAACACAATTGAGGAAGAGTTATGATATCTACCTCTGCACTATGCATCCTTGCGTGCACACACACACACATGGGCACACACACACGGGCACACACACATGGGCACACACTTAGGGGCACACACATATGGGCGCACACACACACACATGGGCACATGAACACACGCACATGGACACACACACGGACACACACAGGGTGGGCACAAACACAGGCACACGCACATGAGCACACGCACATGGGCACACACGGGCACACACATGGACACACACTGGCACACACACAGGGAACACATTCAGGGGGACACACACGGGCACACACACATGGGCACACACTCAGGGGCACACACAGAGACACACAGGGAACACACTCAGGGGCACACATGGGCACACACAGGCACACACTCAAGGGCACACACACATGAGCACATACGCACGGGCACACACAGGGAACACACTCAGGGGCACACACTCAGGGGCACACATGGGCACACGCACATGAGCACACACACACACGGGTATGTGTGATTACTGGGAAGCACACTGAAGAGAACAAAGAGCAACACACCCACACTCCCATCAGTCTTGCATCATTCCGCCTGGCCCTTTCCCTCATGTGCCTTGGTGTTCATAACTTGGATGCTGTCCGCGCATGCTCGTGGCTCGAGGCTCAGCTCAGTGACCTCTCCACATTTGAGCAGCATCCAGGCCCTCCTCTCTACTCTTCCAGTCCTTGACCACTTTGTGTCACCTTGTCTTCACAAGGAACCATTCTAGAATGCAGTCTGGCCGTGCCCCTCCCCTGACTCCCCCATAGCTCCCCAGTGCCTACGTCTCCAGCCTGCCGGCCAGCGTTTTCCCATCTACTGCTCCCGTCTGAGTTTCCTCACCTGCCCGTCACTGGCTCTTCCTAAACTCACTGTACTCGGCCTCTGGATCTTTGTCTATGCTATTGGGTTTTGGTTTTGGAGATGGGGCCACACCTTGCTGTCTAAGTTGGCCTAGAACTCCCTCGGGCTCACCTAATCCTCCTGTCTCTGCCTCTTGAGTATCAGTCACTGCAGGTAAGCACCATAGAGCCTGCAATGCCACTGCTCTGACATATTTTACCTACTCATCCCCCAAGGCCCAGCTCCAATGCCCACTTTCAGCAGCACGGTCCCATTTCCCTGCCACGCCTCATCCTTGAAATGTGGCTCAGTCTGGCTGTGGGAGGTGGTGGGTATCTCTGCTTGCCACAATGTCCCTGTCCCCACTAGTACAGTCTGGTGCCAGCTTGGCCAGTGTCTGTGGAGTGGCTTGAATTCTAGCCCACGCTGATGCCCCTTCCCACCTCCACCAGGTGGCCCCACAGCCGCTGTGGTTCTCAGGCACAGTGGCCAACCGGAGGAAGCTGATAGAACTGCCCTTTCATCTGCTGCATGCGGGTCGCATGGAGGAGCTGAAGCAGGAGGTGCTGGGTAAGGGTTACCATGACAGAGACCATGAGGACCTTAGACTCCTGCATACACCCAACCACCCACCCATCCATCCATCCATCCACCCATCCATCCATCCATCCACCCATCCATCCATCCATCCATCCACCTATTCATCCATCCACCCACCCACCCATCCATCCATCTATCCATCCATCCACCCACCCATCCACCCATCCACCCACCCATCTATCCATCCACCCACCCACTCATCCATCTATCCATCCACCCACCCACTCATCCATCTATCTATCCACCTACCCATCCAACTATCCATCAATCCATCCATTCATCCATCCATCCACCCACCTAACCATCCATCCACACCTGTGATTCTCAATGGACAGATGGATGTCTAGGAGGGAGGCTGCTTGTTGGTTCCTGGCCACCCAGCTAGCTTAGACCCAAAATAATCACACAGAAACTGTATTAATTAAATCACTGCTTGGCCCTTTAGCTCTAGTTTCTTACTGGCTAACTCTTATAGATTAATTTAACCAATTTTTATTAATCTATGTATTGCCAAGTGGCTGTGGCTTACCGGGTAAAGTTCACAGAGTCTATCTCCAGCAGTTCCATGGCTTCTCTCTGACCCTGCCCTCTTTCTCCCAGAATTCAGCTTAGTCTTCCCTGCCTAGCTCTGTTCCCCTATAGCTCTGCTATAGGCCCCAAGAAGTTCCTTTATTTATCAATGGTATTCAAGCACACAGAGGGAAATCCCACATCATGGATGAATAGATGAATGGACAGAAAGATGAATGAATGAATGAGTGGTTGAGAGATAGGGGGTGGAAGAATGGGAGAATTGAAGTTGGTACTGAGGGGAAAACTACAGAGTTAAACCAGTAAAGGTATGGCAGATAAATGAATGGATAAATAAATGGCCATATAGGTAGATGATTATAGATACAGATGGATGGATGGATGGATGGATGGATGGATGGATGATGGATAGATGAATGGATGGATAGATAGATAGATAGATAGATGAATAGATGAGTGGATTGATGGATAGATAGATAGATAGATGCGGGGGGCCATCCTGTCCGGCAGGAATAAACGCCACCAAAAACGAGAATTCCTTCTCTGGTCACATCTTTATTTGGAGCCCTTTGATTGAGGAAAATTGGGGGAAGGGAAGATAGAGCAGGAACGAGAGAAAGCTTAGAGAGAGAGCGTTGGGCCCCGAGGCAGCTGCTTTTAAACGGTGGAGCGGCTTGAACGCTGTCCTGATTGGTTAATGCCATTCTGCTGGTCTGAGCATGTGCAAGCAAGGGTGCAGGCAAGGGTGCTCAGCCCCACATGGCTACCTCCAAACTGCAGGACCACCTGTGCCTCCAGGTGGCTCCCAACAGATAGATAGATAGATAGATAGTAGATGGATGGATGGACGGATGGATGAATGGATGGATGATGGATGGATGGGTGGATTGATAAATGGATCTATGGGATAATAGATGGGTGTATATATGTGCATGTATTGATGAATAGATGGATGAATGAGTATGTTGAGTGCATGAATAGGTAGACAAGTAGAAGAATGGATGGATTGATGCATGGATGGATAGATGGTTAGGTGGGTGTCTGGGTGGCTGGGTGACTGGGTGTCTACATAGCTATTCTATCCACTTATTTTCCCACTCACCACCCATACCTGTGATTTTCAAAGGACATTCGTCCTCTAGGAGACACTTGGCAAATCCTGGAGACATTTTTGAGAGTCATACTTGTAGGTAGAAGTGTCAACAGCTTTTGGAATGGAGGCCAGGCCATGTTCTATCAATCACAGCTCAGTGCCCACCACAGAACAGCCTCAGCACCAGAACTTCATAGTTCCAGAACCCCAGGAGGAAAGGGCGGCCATTCTCCCACCCTCAGAATGAGCCAGCAGGCAGCAAGGACTCTGACTTTCCTCACTTCTTGTCCTCCACAGGGAACATGAGCTGGATCTCCTGTAGGGGCATCTCTGGGGGCATTGAGGACCTGCTGGATGACTTTGACATGTGTGCCCCTCACATGGACTCTCCTGAGGTTGGCCTGGTCAGAGAAGCCCTCCAGCTGTGCCGCCCTGCTGTGGAGCTCCGAGGCATGGGTGAGTGTCCTGGCCCGATAGGAGGGTATGCTCTGTGCTGCTCTCCAAAAACCTCAGAAACCCATTCTTCCCAGGGGACTGCGAGCTGATTTTTCACTAACCTACACCTTAATTCATCAACCATTCACTCATGTGCTCATCCATCTATTCATCCACCTGTCTATCCATTTACCCATCTACCTTCCTGTCCCTACCTTCCATTCAAGCATCATTCACCCACCCGCCCAGCCTTCCACCCATCTGTGTGTCTCTCTCTATCAACCCATCTATCAATTTGTCCACCATCTGTCCACCCACCCATCTACCTACCCATCTGTGTCTCTCTCTATCCACCCATCCATCTATCCACCCACCCACCCACCTACCCATCTGTATGTCTCTCTCTATCAATCTATCCATCCATTTGTCCACCACCTGCCCACCCACCCACCTACCCACCCATCTGTCCACCCACCCACCCACTCACCTACCCATCCGTATGTGTCTCTCTCTATCCACCCTTCCATCTATCCACCCACCCATCCATCTATCCACCCACACACCCATCCATCCATCCACCCACCCACCCACATACCCATCTGTATGTGTCTCTCTCTATCCACCCACCTACCCATCCATCCACCCACCCACCCACCCATCCACCCACCCATCTACCCATCTGTATGTGTCTTTCTCTATCCAACCATTCATCCATCTGTCCACCCACCCATCCATCTGCCCATAAATTCATCCATTCACCCATATATCTACCCATCCATCCATCCACCCACCTACCCACCTACCCATCCTTATGTGTCTCTCTCTATCCACCCATCCATCCATCCACCCACCCATCTATCCATCCATCTACTCATCCATTCATCTGCCTGCCCACCCATCTATCCACCCACCCACCTACCCATCCGTATATGTCTCTCTCTATCCACTCATCTATCCATCCATATATGTCTCTCTATATCCACACATTAAACTTTCTTGTTTAATCCCATGACATATCCTTCAGTACTAACTTATAGAATTTGAAATGCAGTCAGGAAGGGAAGAGAGAATGGGGGAGAGAGAGAGAGAGAGAGAGAGAGAGAGAGAGAGAGAGAGAGAGAAATGCGGAGAGAGAGAGGAGGGAAGAGAAAGAAGAGAGAGACAGAAAGCTGCCTCCTCAGAGAAAATGGCAGGAAGGAAGAGAGAAGGAAGAGGCGGGCTTGTCTCTTAAAGGAACAGAGTACTGTCTGCCACGCAGGCAGGCATGATGCAGGGCGCAGGGCATGACACACTGTGCCTAGTTCCCAAGGGGCAGGGCCAAGGTGTGCCTTGATGCTAACATTCCTCCCTTCTTTTTTTAGCAAAAAGGTGAGGAGTTAGGTGTGGTAGGTTAAGGAAATGAGGGCATTGAGTTCTCGAGTCTGTTTCCTGCTGACTGAGGGTATCGATTGTCTTTTGGGGGGGACCTGAGAAAGCTGGGGTGCTGCCACATCCAGGGTTGTTTCACTGCTGTCCAGGCTCTGTGGAACTGTCCAGTGTCTCTTAGACATGGTGAGGTGCTGGCAGAGCAGAGGGCAAGGTTAAGTTTAGAGAAAATTTGTTTTCTTTAGGTCCTGGTGATTGAGTGGGAGGGTGTCAGGACTGGGGGAAAGTGGGGAGTCTTGGACTCTTAGGGTCTGGTAGTTGAGGGAGGGGTACATCTGACCTGTTTGAGGCAAATCCTCCGAGTTGACTGCTGGAACTTACAAGAGTTCCTTGAGTTTGTGAAAACCTAAGTTTTAGACACATTAGCATTTGCACTGTTTATAATCTGCACTGAAATTTGTTTTATAGAAAGGGCAGTGCACTTGTGTCAGAAATGGCGGTGACAAATGTTTTGTTTGGTTTGGATTTTGAGACAAGGTTTCTTTGTAGCTTTGGGGCCTGTCCTGGAACTCACTCTGTAGACCAGGCTGGCCTTGAACTCTAGAATGCTGGAATTAAAGACATACACCTCCACTGCCCAGCAACAAAGTTTTTTGCACAATGAAAAGTACTTTTTAAGTCTATAGTTAGAAGACAACCAAAGAGAATTTAATATCCTGAGCCTGCAGCTATGATCGTGGTAGCACTCTGTCAGAGCCAGACGAATGGCTTTTCAGAATTTTACTGATTAATGTTTAGACTGTGGACCCTTGGGGTCCTGATATAACAGCAGCATAATGAAGGAGCGATCAGAGCATTTTTATTCTTTCCAGCGCCTCACACCACTCGCCTTTGTCATCACCTAAGCTTCTTCTCCTCAGACTTCATAACTTGCAGTACACATCTTAGGTCCCTTTCTCGTACTCTGGAACATTCTTATCCTCAGACTTCATAACTTGCATGTGCATCCTTAAAACGCCTTCTTAGACCCTAAAGCATTCTTGGGTCCTCACATCTTAAGCTTTGCGTTTTTTGCATAAGTGAACCTTAAAGCACCTGTTCCTCCCATCACCATGGCGTCACCTTAACAAGTAGGGGAAATCTCTTGTGTGAGTTCATTTCTTATCTGGGCCTGGTAGGAGGTAAACTGTGTCTAGACTTGGCATTAGCTCTAGGAGAGTGAGGCCCGGGACCTGAATTTTACACGGACAACTGAGAAGGCGTTGGCAAAGCTACCAGTCGTCAAACTGCTTTAGAGATCTTGAGAAGGATAAATTTTACCTGAGTTAGTGATTTACAAGACTCACTTGATTGGCTGCCTAGACAGCCACCCCAGGGCCCTCCATGGTTATTGAGGGCAGGGCGTAGGGCACCCTCCATCTTTCAGCTGGCAGTTCAGGGCCTGCCAGGCTTCAGAAGATCTGTGGATTTGTAGAAGACCAGCCGGCCTCACCCTGGTCAATAAGGCAGTCAATTCCCCAGTGTCCTGTTGTCCACAGTCTGAAGAGGTTGCAGCGGTTGAGGTGAAAGGCAGGTTTGTCAGTGGCTAGCGCTGCTACTTGTGAAGCAAGCTCGAGGCGGAGGGTCTTCTGGGCCCAGCCATCTTCTTTGGAGGAAGTAGGGGCTGCTTCCAGGAGCTAACCTTCCTCTCTGTTACGAAAAGCCTTTTTATTTAGACATTTAAACACCACATTCCCCCAGATCTCAGCAGTTGAGGGCTGCCTGTTGGGCAGATAAGAATTATGACTTTACTGACATTAGAGTAGGATCTGCCTGGAGAGCTGGGTCTACACTGAGAGGCTATGGAGGATTGCTTTACCCAGAGTCCTCCAGCTGACTGCATAGGCTTTAACTATACTTGTGAAGGACAGAGAGGTAAAGAAAAAACTGCTGTAGAAGCTTAACAGTGAAAACTGACAGTAGTGAAGACCAGCTTTCAGGAATGTCCGTTAGCTTTTGTTCATCTGAATAGATCTTTAGAACCTTACAGTTTGGCCACCATGTGGAATGTATGTTAAAGCAGAGTTGAATCAGACAGTATGTTGTAACAGATCTAACCATATTTTTATCATCATCTAAAAGTATATACTAGTTTAAAATATTTGAGACTTGTTATTTTTTGTCTAGAAGGAGATATAATGAATGGACTTTGTTGGGACTGCTTAAAAAACAGTTTTTAACAGTGAGAACATGGATGCATACACACGGCTGAATTTAAGTTGCACACACACATGCACACGCACATCCAGAGTTAAAACTAGCTTATATTCACACATAAAGTTAAATGAAAAGTGAGCGAGAGGAAGCTGGCCTTTTCGTCTCTGACTCACACTTTGTAGCAAGCATACAGGGCTTTTAAAGAGAGAGAGATAGACATTCGCAGGTCTTTGGAACAAAGAAAACAGTGGAGAATCAAAGCCTCCAGTGAACAGGAAAGCAGACTCATTGCATGTGGGAGAGAACCGATCTACTGTAGGTGGGGTCCCTGCACAAAGCGAACACCTTAGCGGGCCCTGCCAAAGCACACCATCACGCAAACACGCCAATGAAACAGAGTCGGTGTAAGGATAAGTTTTAAAAGCATAGGTTCCCACGGGGCAGGACCAAGGTGTGCCTCTGTGCTAACACTATCCATGTGAGCTGCTTGGGGCTCACAGGGGAGGGACAAAGGAAAGCTGAGCTGCCCTGGAGCAGCGCGATCTGGTTGATCATTGTCTCAGGTCCGTTCTGCGGGATCCTGTTGGCACCAGGGCAGCCAAACGCCACAGAGCATTGTGTCCTTGCAACTTGAGATAACCCAGGCAGTTGGTGACCTAAAGCAAGAATAGATCAGAAGAGTGAAAATGGAGTTGAAGGTGCAGGCTTGCCATCCCAGGAAGTAGAGGAAGAAAATCAGGAGTTCAAGGTCAGTCTCAGCTATGTAAGACCCTGTGCCAAAAGGGAAAAAAAAGGAAGAGAAAGAGAAGACGTAGGTCCTGGGACATGGCATACCTAGGACAGTGTTCGCCACACACCTCTGAGGACCTGAGTTCAGAGCCCTAGCCCCACTTCAAAGCTCAGTGTAGCAAGCACCAGAGTTAGGGTACAGTCAGGCGGATCCCAGCCTGGCTGGTTATGTGAGTTCAGGATCAGTGAGAGATCTTACCTAAAAAGTAGAGTGGAGAGGCCACCGCCGTGGCTCAGCAGATAGAGACGCATGCTGCCAATGCTGCCAACCTGAGTTCAGTCCTGCGAACCACATGCTGGGAGGAGTAAGGGGATTCCCACATGTCCTCTGACCCCCACAATGCACCAGGGTATATGTGCATCTGTGTACGTGTACACACTCACACACAAAGTTAGTACATCAAGTGAAATTTAAAGAGTTAAACTGCCAAACAATTCAAAGAAAAGGTGGGTGGTTTTTGGTTTTGGTTTTTCAAGTTAAGGTCTTTCCGTGTGGCCCCGGCTGTCCTGGAACTCACCAGGCTGGCCTCAGACTCAGAGATCTGTTCCTCTACCTCTGTCATGCTGGGATTTAAGGTGTGTGCCACCATGCCCCCTAAAAGATTCAGTTTTTGAAAGTATTTAATTTTAAAGTTTGGCAAGTCACACCTCTGGGTGTGTCCTATGGGTGTGTCCAGGGAGTATCCTTGACCGTTTGTGTGTGTGTTGTGTACGTGTGTGTGATATGTGTATCTGATGTGTCTGTGTCTGCTGTATCTGAAATGTGTGTCTAAGTGTGTGGGTGTTCCTGATAGGTGTGTATGATGCGGTGTGTCTGGTGGGTGTGTGGGTGTCTGGTGCGTGTGTGGGTGTGTCTGATGGATGTGTGGGTGTGTCTGATGGGTGTGTGGAGTGTCTGATAGGTGTGTGGGGTGTGTCTGATGGGTTATGGGGTGTCCAATGGGTGTGTGGGATATGTCTGATGAGTGTGTGAGGTGTGTCTGATGGGTGTGTAGGGTGTCCGATGGGTGTGTGGGGTGTGTTTGATGAGTGTGTGGTGTGTCTGATGGGTGTGTAGTGTGTCTGATGGGTGTGTGTGGTGTGTCTGATGGGTGTGTGGGGTGTGTCTGGTGGGGTGTGTGGGGTGTGTCTGATGGGTTGTGGGATGTCTGGTGGGGTGTGTGGGGTGTGTCTGATGGGTGTGTGTGGGGTGTCTGATGGGTGTGTGTGGTGTGTCTGATGGATGTGTGGGGTGTGTCTGGTGGGGTGTGTGGGGTGTGTCTGATGGGTTGTGGGGTGTTTGATGGGTGTGTGGGGTGTGTCTGATGGGTGTGTGGGGTGCCTGATGGGTGTGTGGAGGTGGGTCTGATGAGTGTGTGGTGTGTCTGATGGGTGTGTGGTGTGTCTGGTGGGTGTGTAGGGTGTGTCTGATGGGTGTGTGGGGTGTGTCTGGTGTGTATGGGGAGTGTGTCTGATGGATGTGTGGGATGTGTCTGGTGTGTGTGTAGGGTATGTCTGATGGGTGTGTGGGGTGTCTGGTGGGTGTGTAGGGTGTGTCTGATGGGTGTGTGGGGTGTGTCTGGTGTGTGTGGGGAGTGTGTCTGATGGATGTGTGGGATGTGTCTGGTGTGGGGGGGTGTCTGATGGGTGTGTGGGGTGTCTGGTGGGTGTGTGGGGTGTCTGGTGGGTGTGTGGGTGTCTGATGGATGTGTGGGGTGTCTTCGATGGCCATGGAACTCCAGGGATCCGCTTTTCTCTGTCTCCCCAGTTATGGTGCAAACCAACCAGCCGGACTTTTGCCAGGGTGCTGGGGTCAAACTTAAACTCCACCAGTCAGCACTGCCACCTGCTTAGACACTCTGTGCCATCAGGATCTCCATAGCTGTGGAACCAGCACCTTGCTATGACTGGTCCTATGTCACCCTTGTTCCCTGCCTCCCTCCCTAAATCCTGATTCCTCCTCTTGGGGCTGCTTCCTGGATTCTACGTGCTTCCTGGAAATTGTTTGAGGTAGAGTCTTATGAGTCCCAGGCCAGCTTTGAGCTCTTCACGTGGTGACAGATTACCTTGAACTCCTGATCTGCCCCTGCCTCCCAAGTGGGATTGGCAGCCCTGTACCTTCACCGCTGATCATGTGGTGCTGGGGCTGGAACCCAGGGCTTTGTGCATGCTGGGGGAGCACTCTACCTGCTGAACCACCCCAACACAGAGAGAGAGGGGGGAGGGGGGGGGAGAGAGAGAGAGAGAGAGAGAGAGAGAGAGAGAGAGAGAGAGAGAGAGAGAGAGCAAGAGCTTTGCAAAAGCGCCTTCCTTTACAACCCCTGGTTCCCCCAGCAGAAGGTGGGCGGTGGTGAGAAATATCACCACCAGAGGGCGCCATGGCACCGTGTGTTCTCAGAGCATTTCTGTCGCTGTTCGGAGATGCCCTGTAGGGACAGGATTCTGTAGCCACTGCCCAGGCGCCAGTGTGGCTTTCATAAAGTAGTTTCTGAGCCTCCATTTTTATTTTTCTATGTGTGTGCGGGTGTCCATGCTGGGTAGAGTAGTTGGATCCCTGGAGTTTGAGTTGCAGGTGAGCCACCTGATTGTGGATTCATGTTCAAAACTACTGAGAATTCTCTCCAGCCCCCTTTTCAAAAATGCTCTGTTTGCGTGTACCCTCTTGATTAGCTACTACTCGTGTGTGGGAAGTCAGTGGACAGCCTGAGGGAGGTGGCTCTCCTGGGTCCAGGATACTGAACTCAGGTCACGAGGCCGAAAACAAGCACATTATTCCTGCTAGTCTCTAACCTCCATAATTGTGCTGTCTGAGACTCCAGAAAGATGGGATACAGTGAACAGAAGTGCCCACGCGGTGTCTGTGCTGTGTGTGCATCTTTAGCCAGGCAGATGACTTGCTTGTCCCTGGCAAGCTAAAGTGTGGGGCGGGAGCTGAGAACTACCAAATGGGTTCAAGACACAAAGTCAAACAGCAGCCCGGATGATAGAGCAGGAGTCGAGGAATGGATTTGGCAGAGGTGGCATAGCATTTGAAAGCTGGGCACAGTTCACCCATCTACTGAACCTCCTACTCTCCTTGTTGCTCTTTCATCTGTCTGTCTATTTTCCCTCCACACTTTACCAATCTGTCCATCCACCCGTCAATCCCATCCACCCGTCAGTCGGCCCATCCACCCGTCAATCCCCATCCATCATCAATCCCCCATCCATCATCAATCCTCCCATCCATCCGTCAATCTGCCCATCCATCCATCAATCTGCCCATCCACCCGTCCATCGGCCCATCCACCCGTCAATCCCCATCCATCCATCCATCCTCATCCACCCGTCAGTCGGCCCATCCACCCATCAATCCGCCCATCCATCCATCAATCCCCATTCATCCATCAATCTGCCCAACCATCCATCAGTCTCCCACCCTCATATCCGTCCATCTTCCCACCCACCATCCACCTTTCTGTCCATCTTTGGATCCATCTACCCACACACTCCCATCAGTCTGGCATCCTTCCTCACTACCCACTCACCCATGCACCTGGGTCTCAGCTACTTGGGGAGCTGCAGTGAGAGACTCTCTTGAGCCCAGAAAACAAGACTGATCTGGGCAATAATGAAACAAATAAATAATTAGTTAATTAACTCATCGATGGAGAAGTGCCTCTTGGAGGAGAATGGCTGGCTTGAGGAAGGGCTCAGGAAGCGTGCCAGACAGAGGGAACATGGTCAGCCGAACCTGGAGGCTGACGGCTATTCTGTGCCCAGGAGGCAGGAGGGTGGAGGGACAGGCAGAAGGGGGCAACAGGACCTGGGGTTTCTCTTCTACAGTTCTGTAGAACTTGGGATTCATGGGTGTGGCGAGGTTCAGCCAGGCGGTGATACACCCCTTTTTATTACAGAGAATAGTGTCCTATACACCGAGCTCCTGGCCAGGCTCCTTTTCTTCGCTACGTCGTATCCAGCAATGATTGGGCAGCTGTGCCAACAAGCACAGAGCTGGTTCCGTGCCTGCCCACACCCAATGCTGGTGCCCTTGGCAGGATTCCTACAGCCACCGGGGGGAAGACTTCGAGCCACTCTCACTGGATGTCACAGAGGTGAGTGTCCCCGGCATCACAAAAAAACACACCAGCTCACTGTGCATCCAGCGGAGCAGATGCCAGATATTTGGGACTGCTCTCTGGGGCTCCACTTTACCAGACAGGAGGCCCCAAGGTACCATGGGGGCCTTCCCTTGCTATCTCGTGCCGGCCTTCTCCGTCCCTGGGGATTGTGGATTACTGCTGTAAATACGGTTAATGATCCTGGAGCTGGCAGATGCTTCTGAGGTTCTGTCCCAGAGAGCTGCTGGCTAGAGTCCCACAAGCTGGAGGTCCATGCCAGGCAGTCTGCAAGTGTAGTGTGAGCTGACTACCCTGCCAGGGTGACAGGGACTCGGGCTAAGGAAGAGGGCTCAGGCTTGGTCACGCTTTGTCATCACGCCTCACATACCCACTGTCCACACACTGTGCACACACAATCCATTCATCCTCCAACCCCCCACCATTCTTCCATTCAGTATCCACCCTGCTACCTTATATCTCTCTATCCGTTTTTAAGATTTCTTTTCTTAGGCTGCGTGATGGTGTTGGCACACATCTTCAACCCAGCACTCGGGAGGCAGAGGCAGGCGGACTTCTTTTCTTTTTTAAAAATTGATCTGTATGTGTGTGTGCATGTGCGTGTGTGTGCATGCATGTTTGTGTGTGCGTGTGTGTATGTGTGTGTGTGTGTATGTGTTACATATGTCTGGGAATTCCCACAGAGGCCAGAGGAGGCCATTGGATCCCCTGGAGCTGTGACTCCCCTGATGTGGGTGCTGGGAACTAAACCCAGGTCCTCTGGAAGAGCAGGTAACACAGTGCTCTCTGCAGCCCCTGTGTCCCCCACCACCACTGCCCTCACCCCCCCCCCCATTTCCCTCACCAGGATGCCCCCACCCATGCTCGCTCCTTCCTCGGTCTGCTCACAGTCACTTACCCAACGCACCCTGTAACTCTGGCCTGAGTCAGCACACGTGGAGAGCCTCACCCTCCACTTCCCCACCCACCCTCCTTCTTCTCAGCCATTGTGAGACCCACACTTAGTTGCAGTCCAGCCGGCCTCCAGGCTCCAGTTCCCATCATCCCCGTCCCCAGACAGCTTCTCTCCCCAATAGAAAATGATAAGGGCAGAGGCTCGGAGGCTCAGAGAAGAAATGACTCGGCAGTGCCATGAGGCCTCTGCAGCGAAGGGCGCTGGTGAGAACGGCTGTGCTTGTTAGGAGGATCCAGGTGGAGTGGGTGGATCGGAGCCCACACGGCAGGAGCACAGCACAAACAAAAGCATCCCTAGGGTGGCATGGACAAGGACTCATTCATTGGCTGCTGCAGCCCTTACTGTCAGAGTGACATTCCTGTCAGTGAGGAGGGGGCGAGAATGCCTCTGCCTATTAGAGGCACCACCAGAAGAACTTGTTTCTACTCTAACATCACTGACTAGCACTAGGACATCGCCAGCTCTAAGGCTGTGACAAAATATTCTCCTTGTGTGCATAAGCAAGTGTTATAACTCTGGAGGGAGAGGAATCCTGACTGTGGGGAGTCAGGCTGTACCTGGGGCTGGGTGTGGTGAGGGATGTCTCCCTGCAGGATGTAGACACCCTACTCTTCTAGAGGAGTCTTCACAGCTGAGAGCTGATCTCTTCCCCTGAGCAAATGTCCTAGCAGATCTATCCATTTCTTTTCCTACTCTCTTCAGCTCTGGCCCAAGATGTTTTCTTCTGTTTTATTCTGTAGAAATGTAGCAATCTCCTCTGGTTTCAGTGAAAATTTACTTTTTTTGCTCAACTCCTAAGGGAGTTTCCCAGCAGATTTACCTATTTCTTCTGTTTTTGTTTTTCTTTGTTTGGTTGGTTTTTGGGTTTTTTTGCTCATTCCCCCACCCTCCCCCCACGAGACGGAGGGGTTCCAGTGGGCAGTTTAACGTGCTGGGAACGAAAAGCAGATAGTAAAAACATAGAAAAAGTAGGCTGCATTTTCAGCTAACAATCTCTGGCGGAAGGTAAGCTGATGATAGGGAGCTATGTAGCTTGGTATCCGAGGGCAGGTTGGTGCAGTCTCCATGAGTAAGGCTTGAGATCGAACCCAGTGTCCCGGAAGTTCAGTGGCTCAAGCTGAACTTTGGGTCGTCACTCAAAGTCCCGGGACTGTGAGAATGGATGGGTACAAACCAAACCCCTACGTTGCCACATGGAGTTGGAGGCCCGAGGAAGGGGCTTTAAGCCCGATGGGCAAGCGGCTGACCAGTACTGGGCAGTTTCTATTGCACACTCATGGAGGCATGACCAGATTGTGGGAGGAGCCTATCATTTGATGTTGGGTGTAGAATTCCAACAATTTTCAGCTGGAAAAGAGACCATATATAAGAAGAATTAGAAGATTACAGTCCTCAGTTGCAAGAGATAGCCTGCCGAGTGTCCAGGGTCCCCACATGTCCTCCACCTACAGGCAGAAGGGAAGTGGAGAGAGCCTGACCAAGTCACGCACCAATGTTACCATTTATAAATAGGTGGTGGGGGACCCGTGCCAATGGGGGAGGGGACAGCAGCAGGTCGCCTGAGAGCTCTGCCATTCCCTTGGCGGGTGGGAAACCGCCCCAGGTGAGAGACAGACAGATACAACATGCAGGGAGAGAGTTTGGGTATAGAGTGTATAGAGTGGGGGGGGGAGGTAGAAAGTGGGGGAGAAGGGAGAGAGGCAGAAGCTGCCTCTCCAGAAAAAGGGCAGAGAGAAATAGAGGGTAAGAAAGGGTCCACCTGCCTCAGTGGAAGGGGGAAGGGTTGGGAGTGGGCAGGGCTTGTCCCTTCAAAGGACAGGGTACCCAGGTGACAGGCCAGGCCAGCAGATTACAATACTACACTACCAACAGCAGTTCTAGGCGTCTGTGGGGGACTCTCCATAGTCAAATGGTAACACCAGGTGCATCTTTGTCTCTAGTTGCTACATCTAAAATTGGGGGGGGGGGGGTGTAGCTCTGCAGAATCCCTGAGTGAGGTCATCAACTGAGCTGCACTTCGGGCTAGTTTCCTCTTTTTATTGATTTTCTAAGACAGGGTGTTCTGTAGCCCTAGCTGTCCTGGAACTCACTCTATAGACTGCCTCAAACTCACAGATCCGCCTGCCTCTGAGTGTGCCACCACCCTACTTCTTCTTTAATTTCTATATATTTATCTTTAATGATGTGTATGTGTGTACCTACGTATGTGCATGTGGGTGCAGTGCCCACAGAGGCCAGCAGAGGCCAGCAGATTCCCTGCTGCTGGAATTACATCAGACAAGAGCAAGTGGGCGTCACCTTTCCAGCTCCCCTGATGTCAAAGGACACCTTAGTGTCCATCCTAACCTTCTGCCCTGTGTGTTTTATTTTATTTTATTCCTTTAGATTTATTTATTTTATGCATCTGTCCAAGTGTATGCAATGGATGTATGTACAGACAGATAGGAGCTGCCTTGTGGGTGTTGGAAATGAACCCTGGTCCTCTGCAAGGGCAGTAGGAGATCTTAACTGCTGAGCCATGGCTCCAGTCTGCCTTCAGCTTTGATGAGGCAGGGTCTCTTGTGCACAGCAGACTACCTGGCCTTCAAGCTCCCCCTCACCTGTCTCTCCCCCATCTGTAGGAGGCAGGGCTGCAGGTGTGCATCCTGCTGTGCCTCGTGCTCCCGCCCCTCCCCCTCTGTAGGAGGCGGGGCTGCAGGTGTGCATCCTGCTGTGCCTCGTGCTCCCGCCCCTCCCCCATCTGTAGGAGGCAGGGCTGCAGGTGTGCATCCTGCTGTGCCTCGTGCTCCCGCCCCTCCCCCTCTGTAGGAGGCAGGGCTGCAGGTGTGCATCCTGCTGTGCCTGGCTCTCCTGGGCTCTGGGACCCAAACTCCTGCCATGAGGCTTGCACAGCATGTGCTCTGCTCACTGGGCCATCTCTCCAGCCCTCTTTCTCATCACACTCAGGGGCTGGTGAGAGGGTGCAGTGAGTGGAAGGGCTTGCCAGCAAACCTGATGACCTGGGTTCAATCCTGGGGACCCACAAGATGGAAGGAGTTGACTGACTCCTGCAAGTTTTCCTTTGATCTACACACACACACACGCACACACACACACACACACACACCACACAAAATTATTGTTACGTTTTATTTTATTTTAAGGCACTGGAGAGGTGACTCAGGACTTAAGAGCACTTACTGATCTTTCAGAGACCCGAGTCATAATGTAGGACCAGTCATGACAAGCTCAACAGAGGTCTGAGTCTCAGTAGTTCACCCTGAGACAATACCTGGTTCCAAGAAAGACCACAAACTGAGACCACCCTGGCACCATCCAGGAACAGACCATCCAAAGGAAATTCCTGACGTTCTAACTCCAGGACACCCCACACCCTGCTAATGTAACTTTTCTGGGGTTTGCCTTTATTTATTTATTTATTTTGGTTTTTTTTCGAGACAGGGTTTCTCTGTGGCTTTGGAGCCTGTCCTGGAACTAGCTCTTATAGACCAGGCTGGCCTGGAACTCACAAAGATCCGCCTGCCTCTGCCTCCCAAGTGCTGGGATTAAAGGTGTGTGCCACCACCGCCCAGCCTGGGTTTTGCCTTTAAATGGTGCCATCTAGAAGGGCAGGGTCCTCCTCTGCTGCTGTGCTGATGAGGTCCCTGCCAGCTTGTAACATGCACCCAATAAACCTTGCTTTTGCATTTCGGTGAGTTGGTCTCCCTGGTGGTCTTTTGGGGTCCCCACAGACTGGGCATAATATGTGGGGGCTCTCTGGGATCCTCCAGGCCCACAGGACCACTGCCCTGTAGAGTTTTCAGTTGTCTGGTAAGTTTTCTATGTGTAAGCTTCGTTTTGTGTCGTTCTGTCTGAATATCCTTCTGTAAATGGGCCCAGAATCTGTGAGAGCCTATAGACTGTCAGCACAGATGTAGGAAAGGATCACAGGCCGGGCACCTGGGGAGGTGTCCCCAGGGCCCTTCTGTATTTGGGTCCTTGGACCCTTCTGTGTGAAAGTGGATCTCTCTGGTTTCTGTAGACAGGCATATGGGATACTCCAGGAGTCTCAGTTCTGTAGATAGATGGGCGGGTTGCGCTCGCAAAACAGCTTGAGGCTGTCATCTCAGTTTGGTTTTGCCTCCAGGCGCCAGGGGGACTCTGTATTGTTTTGTGTGTTGTTTTGTTTTTATCTTTTGTGCATCCTCTTTCTGACTTAAGAGACTGAGGTAATGGGACAGACTCAAATCACGACTTCTCTGACTTTGGTACTGGATCACTTACAGGATTTAGAGATAGGGCCATAAGCATAGGGGTGTATTTTCCTAAAAGAGATGAGACAAACCACCTCTACCCACCTTAAACATTCCGTAGAAAGGAGTCAGCCTTGGCTTCTAGTACAGGAACACGGGGACAATGCGGGCAGGTTTGCCATATAAGTACAAGATCCAGTGGGTTATAAATACCTGTCATCATTTAGAGGGGCTGGTTACAAGTTATTGGTTAGGGTATGGAAAAAAAAAACTACTGTTTGTCTCAGATGCTTCACGTTGGTGCAGGATTTTATGTGATGTGAATTTAAAGTTATTTTTGTTATAGTTTCTGTTCTTGTTTAAAATATTGTGACTGTACAATATATTATATACTACTGAGGGAAACCATGAGAAAGATTTCGGTAAGAGTTTTTATGTTGTCTGAAAAGTGAGAAAGACTTTAGTAAAAAGCAATGGGTGTGTGCTGACAGGTGATCCTATCTAGAATGGTTGGATGGTCAGGAATTTCCTTTGGATGGTCTGTTGCTTGGTGGTGCCTGGGGGGATCTCAGTTTGTGGTCTTTCTCAGAACCAGGTATTGCCTTAGGGTAAACTACTGAGATTCAGGCCTCTGTTGAGCTTGTCTTAGCTGGGTCCTACAACACACTTCATTTAAAGTAAAAATAAGTCTTTAACAAAAATTGTTGGGTCCAGGGGGGTCGCACAAAGATGAGAACACCACCAAGTCTAATAAACCAGAAGCAAACTTTATTCCAGAAACCAGATCCTAGGAAAACCAGAAGCAAACTTAAAAATAAAAAATAAAAATAAAACACCGCGGGGCACAGAAGCTTATCAGCTAGCTGAGACCACAGCCAGAAATGGTGTTTGTTAGGCTGTGGCAAACGGCTGGTTTTTGAACTTACTTTTTATAGCAGGGGCACCAGGCATTATCCCTGAACAAAAGAATTTTACAACCTTGCCCTGACCCTTGGGTTGGTCAGCAGAGACCCTAAAGAGGGGAGTGAGTGCTAGTGTCCATGAGTAATTAGGCAGCCATCATGAAATATGTTTTAGGAGAGACTACAACGAAACTCACTAATTGCAAGAAAACAGATATCTTTAGCAATTCGTCAGAAAGGGGGCTGCTTGTAACACTAGAAGGTTAATAAATTAGGATTCTTGGACTGAGAACTTAGAAGAAAAGTCTTTCATATTATTTTTAGGTAAATTGACTGCCATACTTTACAACCTTTATTATCAGAGCTCATTAAAACCTTCTTTTATTTATCCACTGTCTCCTGGTATCCCCGAGTACAAACTGAGGTCATGCCTCTCCTCTGGTAGTGCCAGTCTCCCATAACAGAGACAGTGTCTGACTCAGAGGTCACATATCTCTGTCTCCTAAGGGTTAAACTCAGTTCACACCTACTGTTTGTTAAGGACAGTCAAGACACTACCCTCAGTTTACAGGGAGATGCTCTGGCCTTGTAATAAAAAAGTCAGTTGTAAATAGCTAACGTGATGGAGATTTCCCAGGCATCCGAGAAAGTAATCCCTGTGAAGATTGATCTGTGATCTGCTGAGAAAGTTGTTGATAGTTTACTTAGGTTTACAGCTTTATGTGTCCTTCTTCCTACATCCTAAACTTCTACCTTCTAATCTTTAGTGTCTATATTTTTATTTCTATATTTTTATTCTTGTCTTCAGACCCTTCAAAAATAATCTATACTGCAGGCAGTCTCTGGGTCACCTTCTAAGGTCTGTCCTCTTGGCTATGTGACTTCAGGATGGCCACTTGGTCTATTTATGCCTTGATTTTCCATCTGTAAATGGAGGCTCTCACAGACCCTGTCTGAGGCCACAGTGTGGGCAACCAGATCCTCACCGTCCCCTTTGTGTGTCCTCAGGGGTCACCAGGTCCTCAGCGTCCCCTTCGTGTGTCCTCAGGGGTCACCAGATCCTCACCGTCCCCTTCGTGTGTCCTCAGGGGTCACCAGGTCCTCAGCGTCCCCTTCGTGTGTCCTCAGGGGTCACCAGATCCTCACCATCCCCTTCGTGTGTCCTCAGGGGTCACCAGGTCCTCAGCGTCCATTTCATGTGTCCTCAGGGGTCACCAGATCCTCACCGTCCCCTTTGTGTGTCCTCAGGGGTCACCAGGTCCTCAGCGTCCCCTTCGTGTATCCTCAGGGGCCACCAGATCCTCACCGTCCCCTTTGTGTGTCCTCAGGGGTCACCAGGTCCTCAGCGTCCCCTTTGTGTGTCCTCAGGGGTCACCAGGTCCTCAGCATCCCCTTCGTGTGTCCTCGGGGTCACCAGGTCCTCAGCATCCCCTTCGTGTGTCCTCAGGGATCACCAGGTCCTTTCCGTCCCCCTTGTGTGTCTGTGGGTGTCACCAGGTCCTCAGCGTCCCCTTCGTGTATCCTCAGGGGCCACCAGGTCCTCAGCGTTCCCTTCGTGTGTCCTCAGGGGTCACCAGGTCCTCAGCGTTCCCTTCGTGTATCCTCAGGGGCCACCAGGTCCTCAGCGTTCCCTTCGTGTATCCTCAGGGGTCACCAGGTCCTCAGCGTTCCCTTCGTGTGTCCTCAGGGGTCACCAGGTCCTCTCCGTCCCCCTTTGTGTGTCTGTGGGCGTCACCAGGTCCTCACTGACCCCTTTGTGTGTTTGCAGGCGTCACCGCCATAGCATGGAGCCTGGAAGAGAAGCTGCTGGTGGTGGGCACCCAAGATGGCGCCATGGTAGTGTGGGATGTGGAGGAACAACAGGTGGTCCATGTTTTAACAGGACACACAGGTGATGAGTGGGAAGCGGGGTGGCTGCACATTGTCCCCAGAGTGACTTCTCCCTCACGCACTTACGTCCTTATGCTGAGACTGAATCAGTCAGCTAGAACTGCGCAACAAACAATTTGCTGCCTCACACACAGTGGTCGCAAACAAGCTTTTTATTATCTCTGTGAAAGGGAGCGTGGCCGTATGCAGGCAGATGTGGTGTTGAAGGGGTAGCAGTCACACTGGGTGTAATTCTGAGCATAGGAAACCTCCAAGCCCACCCCCATAGTGACGCACTTCCTCCAACAAAACCACACCTCCTATCAGTGCCACTCCCTATGAGATTACAGGGGCAATTACATTCAAACTTCCCACCCTCTCTGACAGCCGGTGACTACAGCTACCCTGAGCAGACCTTTTCAGGGTCACAGCTGCTGTGAGCTCGTGAAAGGGACAGTCTCATCACGCCTGAAAGGCAGCGATCCCACAATGCTCCAGTGCAGCTTCCAGATCCTACACTCTGTTCTCTTCCCATCCCATGAGCCTATCTCTGAGCTTTGTGGGGGACTGATACAGATGACCCATTTTGAGGGGCTTGTCACTTGGCAATCACTTTATTCTCACAAGCCACTTCTTCTGAGGGTTGTTAACTCAGGCGGGCTCTGCAGGGTGGTTCTTCAGGCCCCACCCAGCTGACAAGCACTGATACCCCATCATAATCGCACGGGGGAGGTGGCTAGCTCATGGTGTTCTTGACTGAGCCCGTTGACGTCTTGCTGTGAGGAACTACAAAATCACATTGTCAGCAGTGTGCAGTGTGCGTCAGGAGAGCGGGTCACGTTGTCAAATGCTGTGGTGGTGCATGCCTGTAGTCCTAGCTATCAGGAAACAGAGGTAGACGGATCTCTATGAATTCAAGGCCAGCCTGGTCTATAGAATGAGTTCCAGGACAACCAGGGCTACACAGAGAAACCCTGTTTTGAAAACCCACAACAACAACAACTACTACTACTACTACTAATAATAAATCCCTTTTTAAATGATACCAAAATATGGTATAAATGCTGCTCAGGCTGGCAAGATAGTTCACTAGGTAAAGGCACTTACATCAAAAATCTGTGACCTGAGTTTGATCCAGAACCAATGTAAATGTGGCTGAAGAGAAAGACTCTAGAAAGTTCTCTGACCTCCACATGCACCTGCATGGTGGCAGCATGTATGCCATCCCCTCTCCTAACATCATGTGTGCACACACAAAGATGGTGAGTTTTTTGTTGTTTTGTTTCTGTCCTGGAACTCACTCTGTAGTCTAGGCTGGCCTCGAACTCACAGAGATCCTCCTGCCTCTGCCTCTGGAGTGCTGGGATCAAAGGTGTGCACCACCACTACCCCCAGCAGTTGTTTAAATTTTTTAGCTCGAGGTAGAAACCATGATAAACTGCCCCCCTAACATGCTCACCCACACTGTGCCCACTGCAGCTGAGGTGAAGTGCATTCGAGTGTTTGCCCTAGGGACTCTCGCCATCTCTGCATCAAAGGACTGCACCCTGCGCCTGTGGAGCCTGCTCTCTGGCCAGGAGAAACTTACCATTTTGGACAGAGGCTCACCAACTTCCACAGAGCCTCAGAGCTGGGAGCTCCATGTGGATGAGATGAACAAAGTCATATACTTGACATCTAGTGCAAAGGTAACAAACTGAGTTGTGTGTCTGTGTGTGGAGAGAGAGAGAGAGAGAGAGAGAGAGAGAGAGAGAGAGAGAGAGAGAGAGAAGCAGTAGTGGTGGTACACAGCTAGAAACCCAGAACTTGGGAAGCAGAAGCAGGAGGATTGCTGCTGTATGCCCAGGTCATTTTGTTTAGCATTTGTAAGACAGTAGGGTCTGGGTAAAGCACTGTAGAAGCATGAGGACCTGAGTTGGAACCCAGAACTCAAGTACAGCCAAGTGGGTGGCACGCCTGTAACCTGTGCTGACAGCCTGGAGCTCCGGGCCACCAGCACGGTCCAGCAGAGGAGGCGAGCGGCCTGGCAGGACGCTGCCACAGGCTTGCCACCAAGTCTGATGACCGGAATTCAGTCCCCCAACCCCACAGGATGGCATGAGATAGTGGTGCGAGGGTGGCATGTGAAGGTGCGTGGGTGTGTGTGGGCACATGTGCTGTGGTGCACACCCAGAAGCCAGAGAGCAACTTGGGTATCAGTTCTTGCTGTCTTTCTGCTTTGAGGGCGAAATCTCTTGCTGCTGCCGTGTGCTCCAGGCTGGCTGGCCTGTGAGAATCTCAGAGATTAGACCTCCACCTCCCTACAGGAGCAGTGAGACTACACACACACACACACACACACACACACACACACACAGTGTGCCTGCTGTGTGCAGGTTTTGCAGATTCAAGCTCGGGTCCTCTTCCTTATGTGGCAAGCGCTCTACCCACTGAGCCATTTCTCTGGACTCCAAAATTTTCCTTTTGCTTTCTTCTTTGATGCTGGTTTATGCTGACATGTGATATTTGTGTCTGAGTATTTTGGTTTTTTTTTATTATTTTATGTCTAGGGCTCTTTGGCCTGCATGTGTGTCTGTGCAGTATGCATGTGCAGTCCCATGGAGGCCAGAAGAGGGTGTTGGACCCCCTGGGACTGGAGTTCCAGACAGTTGTGAACTGTCCTTTGGGTGCTGGGAACCGGACTCCGATCTTCCGGACAATCAGCCTGTGCTCTCACCCACTGAGCTCCCTTTCCAGCCCCATTTCTGGGTATTTGAGAGGTTTTCTACCTGGATTCCATTTGTGTAAGGCAAATTCTTCAAATCCACTGAGTCCTGCTTTATAATCTCACTTAGTTCTAGATGCATCTAGAACCCGTGTCTCCCAGTGTGTCTGTCCTGGCATTCATAGCCCTGCCATCTGACAGGGAGGTCAGATACACAGTCACAGTCCTGTAGCCTCAGGAGGCCGAGGCGGGGCTTGAGACCAAGGCTGCCACTGGGTGTGTAACAAGCTCAAGGCCAGCCTGGGCTGACTTAGCCTCCCACAAAAACTGGCTGGGGAGGTGGTTCAGAGGATGATGCTGGTACACGCCAGGTGAACTCCGAGCAGATTATCAGCACCGCGCGCCATCTGGATGTGTGGGTGATCCAAAAGTCAGGGCCGAGGAGCAGACTGGCAGACCTGACAAGTGGGTCCCGGGATCTCCGCCACAGCCTAGTCAGTGTGCTCCAGTTCAGGGTCCACCTCGTCCCTCGTCCACTCTGAGAGGATCCTGTTGAATATGGAGTGTTTGATTTGTCTGCATAGCCAGCTTTCTCTGTGGTCCTCTGATTCTGC
Source organism: Myodes glareolus (assembly GCF_982192425.1). Taxonomy (NCBI): domain Eukaryota; kingdom Metazoa; phylum Chordata; class Mammalia; order Rodentia; family Cricetidae; genus Myodes; species Myodes glareolus. The sequence continues at coordinate 4,627,352 of NC_142048.1, read as the reverse complement.
CTCCCAAGAGCCAGATGACAGCAGCGGCTGCACCTGCCTGGCCTTCCCATAGGTGCTGGGGCCTGAAATCCGACCCCAGCTTGGCCAGCAAGCTCTGTGCCTGCTGGCTCTCTTCTAGCCTTCAGCATCTTTTCATTTGTTTTTTGAGACAGGGTCTCTCTGTACAGCCTTGCCTCAAACTTGTGGCAGCTCTCCTGCCTCAGCTTCCCAAGTGTGAGACCTGGCTTTAACAACAATTTTTTTTCTTATTTTTACTTTTTGGTTTTTTTTTTTTTTGTTTTTTTTGAGAAAGGATTTCTCTGTGTAGCCCTGGCTCCTGGAACTCACTCTGTATCTGGAACTCACTCTGTAGACCAGGCTGGCCTTGAACTCACAGAGTGAGTTCTGTCTCCCAAGTGCTGGGATTAAAGGCATGCACCACCATGGCCTGGCTAACATCAATATCTTAATATTTATTTACGGTGTGTGTGCTTGTGTGGCTCATGAGGAGGTCAGAGGAAAAACCAAGGGAGTTAGTTCTCTCCTTCTACCCTGTAGGCTCCAGGATTTAAACTCCAGTCATCAGGCTTAGCTACAAGCCCCTCCACTTGGTAAACCATCTCATAGGCCCCGGGACCAATATTTTACAACAAGGACATACTTGTCACAGATGAGACCAGTCAGAAGGAAATGACACCTTGTCCTGTAACATGAGGGTCTGCTTGTTGGGGTTTCTGTCCTGCCCAGTTCCCACAACTGGTAAGCCCCCAAAGAAAATCACACAGAGAGTCTATATTAATGATAAAATTGATTGACCCATTAGCTCAGGCTTCGTATTAGCTCTTACAACTTACATTAACCCATTATTCTTATCCGTGTTAGCCACATGGCTCAGTACCTTTTTCAGCAGGGCAGATTACATCCTGTTTCTTTGGTGGTCTGGGCAGGACTGCGGAAAGAGCTTCCTTCTTCCCAGAATACTCCTATTCTCATTGCCATACCTCTACTTCCTGTCTGGTTTTCCTGCCTATACTTCCTGCCTGGCTATCAGCCAATCAACGTTTATTTAAAATATAATTGACAGAATATAGAATTGTCCTGCACCATTGTCCCATCACTGCCTCTGCTGCCATGTTATAAAATCTTTTTTAAAAATTATCAGTGTTGAAAGAATCAGGTTTTCAACAGGAGATGATGGAGCACCCCTTTAATCCCAGTATTCAGGAGACAGAGGCAGGCAGATCTCTGTGTTCTGAGTTCAAGGCCAGCCTGGTCTACAAAACAAGTTCCAGGATAGCCAGGGCTACACAGAGAAACCCTGTGCTGAAAATAAAATAAAACAAAATAAAAAAGAAAGAGGTTTTGTTCTATACATGTAGCGCACACAGGCCCTTCTGTCTCACCCTCAGGGTGGTTAGAACACAGGTTAGAACACAAATGCTATTTTATAAATTACAAAAGAATGTGTGCACCTGGGCACAATGACGGGCGATAAATGCTCCGAGCTGCATGGGAGGCTGACAAAGGTGGGTTATTTGAGCCCAGAGTTCATGGCCAGCTTGGGCAATATAACAAGACTCCATGTGGCAACATGAGAACATGGGAGCGAGAGGGAGAGAATATATTTCTCTGGAAGACTCAGGCAAGCTCTCTTGCTTGGGAATCTCCTTTCTAATTTCTTAAAATTTATTCTTTTGGTTTGCTTGTTTTTATTTTGTTTTTTGAGATTGCCCCTCTCACTGCTCAGGCTGACCTTGAGCTCACTGTGTAGTTAAGGTGACACTGATTCTCCTGCCTCCACTCCCCATGTGTTGGGATAACACGCACCATACCTGGTTTGTGTGAGTCCCGCTGATGCTGATGTTTCTCTTGCTTTTCACGGCTCCACTAGATCAGCGTGTGGAACCTGGAAACCGCGAAGCTGGTTTTCTGTATCCCAGGAGATGCTTCTGACCCCTGGGCCTGCGTGGCGGTGCTGGCCGCTCGGGGTGTGCTGCTCGCTGTGTCCAAGGGCGGTCAAGTTAGTCTGTGGGACTCAGCCTTGGGAAAGCTGCAGGAGAAACACCAGCTTTCCAGCATCAAAGAGGAGACACTCACCTGTGCCGTCTCTGTCCAGACACGGGCAAAGCTGGTCACTGGCTTCAGCAGCGGCTCCATCTTCCTGGTAAGCGATTTTCCCACAGACTGGGAGAGGGCTCAGCCACTCAAGCATGAGAACCTGAACTCAGAAGCTCGGCACCCACATAAAGCCAGATGTGGACCCCAAATGTGTATTCCTGCCCTGGGGAGGCAGAGTCAGGAGGATCCATAGGGCTCCTGGGTCAGGCAATCTGGTGGAATCTGTGAGTTCCAGGTTCACCAAAATATCCTACCTCAGGGAATAAAGTGTACCAGCTGCTCTTCCAGGGGACCTGGGTTCAATTCCCAGAACCCACATGGTAGCTCACACCTCTTTGTAAATCCAGTTTCAGAGGATCCAACACCTTTACACAGACATATGTGCAGGCAAAAATACAAATGTACTTGAAAGAAAAGTAAATTGTTTTTAGAAAAAGAGCATTGACCGCTCTTGCAGAGGACCCAGGTTCAATTCTTAGCACACACATGTTGGCCAATACCTGTCTGTAACTCCAGTTCCAGGGTGTCTGACGCCCCCCTCAGCCTCTGTGGGCACTGTATGCATGTGGTGCATATAGACACATGTAGACATGCACCCACACACATGAAATAAAAGAAATAATTTAAAAATAATGTGAAGTGGTAGAGGAGAGACATTGAGGTTGACCTCTAACCTCTGTGCACACCTCAGGAAGTGCACAGATGTCCTGGAACTTGGGAGGAACAGTGGTGCCTTTTTGCCTTTTTTGGTTGCTAGGTTCCCATTCCTGTTGCTGTGCTGAAACTCTGACAAGAGCAACTTGGGGAGAGATAGGCTCAATCAGCTCTCACTTCCAGGTTACAGTACAAGTCAAGATGGTGACTCCATCCACAGTCTGAGCAGGGAGCACAGAGGCCTGCGTGCCAGTTCTAGGATCCCTCTCTTCACCCAGGCCAGGGCCCAGCCCCTAACAAGGTTGAGTTACACAGCAGGTAACACAATGGAGACAGCTGCCTCAGATGCCTCAGGCTTCCCAATCCTGATAATCCCTTACTGATTCTCCTCCCTGGGTTCTTCACTGTGTCAACGTGCCGTTAAAGTCGTCCCAAGGGTTGGAGACCTGACTGTACAGTTAAGAGCATTGGCTGCTTTTGCAGAGACCCAGTTCAATTCCTAGATCTACACTGACTAGCTCACCACCTCTAAACCCAGAACCAGTGGCTCCAGCGCCCTCTTCTGGCCTCTGAATGCATCTGTGCCTGGTTTTTCAAGACTTGATTTTTCTGTGTAGCCCTGGTTGTCCTGGAACTCACTTTGTAAACCAGGCTGGCCTCAAACTCGCAGAGATTAGCCTGTCTTTTCCTTCCCAGTGCTTGGATTAAAGGTGTGTACCACCATTCCTGGATATAAGCAAAACTCTTAAAAAACAGAACAACAATAACAGCAAAACCCTAATCCTAGCATTGAAGGCCCTGTGAACTGTTCCCACAGAGCTGTCCCTCAGCAGAGCTGTCCCCAGAGAGCTGTCCCTTAGCAGAGCTATCCCCAGAGAGCTGGGGGCAGTCCCTGCTCCAGGCTGCAGCAGTTGCCATCTGTCCTGCACGGGCTCATGTGTTTAAAAGCTTGGTCCCCAGCTGTTGGTGCCGCATTGCAAGTTAGTGGGACCTTTTGCACATGGGGCACAGCTAGCTACAAGCCAGTCACTGGGAGTGGGCTGGAAAGCGTCAGCTTCTTCCAGTTCTGGCTGGTGCTTCCTGCTTCCTGATCCCTCGTGAAGCTCGGGCACTATCCAGGCGGCCAGGCCTTCCTCTCTGTGAGGGGGTGTGACCTGGAACTGGAAGCCAAGATAAATCCTGCTTCCTCAAGTTGTGTGGGCTGGAGCAGTGTTTGGTGGTCACGTGCTTCCCTCTGTATTAGAGCACAGGCCAGTGTTCTCGGTGTAGGAAGATGAACACACACAGGCACGGAGTTGCGTCTGAAACAGTGGGCATAGATGGGAGGACAACAGAGGTTATACAAAGAGCTGATGTAGCAGCAGAGTCTGTTATCCTATCAACTAGAGATCTTGGCCAGCCTGGTCTACAAAGTGAGTTCCACAGCCAGGGCTACACAGTGAGACCATGGCTCAAGATGAATAGAAATAATTTTTAAAAAAGAAAGGACGAGACCGGGCAGTGGTGGTGCACGCCTTTAATCCCAGCACTGGAAAGGCAGAGGCAGGTGAATCTCTGTGAGTTCACACACCACATCAGCTAGTTTTGAGATGGCCTTGTATGGCCAGGCTGGCTTAAACTCTGTGCAGCCCTGCCTCCTCCTCCTCCAGGTTGGAATGACAGGCATGGGCCACTCTACCTTATTTATTCCAAACACATTTCTATCTCATTGAGCTCCACGGTTCCTTCAGGGACAAAAAAAGTCCAGTAGATTCCCCATGCCTGTGCAGTGGCAACCACATCATCACGGCGGTTACTGTGCTAAGGTAAATGCACTGGGAAATGGTTTCTACACACACTCTAGCCCTTCATCCTGGAGAGTGTAGCCTGGGTTACCTCTTGTCCAATAGGGAAACTGAGGCACTGGGGGCTAAGGAACTCTTCAGTGTGACAGAACCAGCTTGGGGTGGGGTGACTCGCATCCCATTCAGAAGCTTGACATTCATGTTCCACTGTGCAGGTCTCCTCTGAAGAAGACAGGTTGCTGGAGAAGCTTCCAGAAGCTGTAGGGTTCCTGGTGGTGTCTGAAGACGATTCCGTTCTTGCAGCAGGTAGCTTTCATCTCTCATTGAGTGTAGAGAAGGGAAGTAAAATTTGGCTGAAGGCTGGGTACCTGGCTCCCAGGTAGAATGAGGCCTCTGCCCTGTCTCCCCGCACTCCCTCTTCCTTCCTAACTGTGCCCACCATTATCTCTCCATCTCTTCGTTTTATAAAATATCGTTACTTTTTGTGTATATATGTGTGTCCTCGCGCATGTATGCATGTATGTGTGCATGTGTGTATGTACTGCGTGCACATGCATGTACACATGTGTGTGCGTGTATACACATGTGGGTATGTGTGTATGCATGTGTGCATGCTAGTGTGTGCATGTGTATGAGTATGTATGTGTGTGTACTTTTGTGTATTGTGTGTATGTGTGTGTGCATGTGTGTGCAGATATGGAGGGCAAAGGAGGACATGTACCAATGGGCTCTTTCCTTCCAGTCCTGGCATTTGAACTTAGGTTGTTCGGCCAATCAGCAGGAGCCTTTTCCCACTGAATCACTGTGTAGTGTTCTGTCTAGTTTGAACTCAAGACTTTTAGCTTCCCCATGTGAGTGAGAGTGAACCCCGTCTGTCTCCATGTCGGATCATTCCACTCAGCAAGAAGCTCATTAGCTCTGTTCATGTTCCCACGAATGAGAGGACTATAAGGGTTCCGTCACCCATCACATGCTGCATCCACCGTGCACACCTCCACCTACATACAACACACAGACCTGTACTGTGCCCACCACATACCTGTAACATAGAAGCACGTGTCCCACTGTATACCTTACACACGCACCCCTCTACGTCACACAAACCTTTAACCACCATGCAGCATACACACCTGTAACACAGAAGCACGTGTCCCGCCATATACCTTACACAGTACGTCACACAAACCTTTAATCACCATGCACATTACACACCTGTAACACAGAAGCACGTGTCCCGCCATATACCTTACACACGCACCCCTCTACATCACACAAACCTTTAACCACCATGCACATTACACATCTGTAATTACCTCTTGAGATTTTAAATGTTTTTATTATCTTTAGTTGTATATGTGATAGATGTGGGTACCCAACGAGGCAATATGTACCAGAGCCCCTGGAGATGGACTGACAGATAGTTGTGAGCCACTATATGGGTGTTGGGAACTGGACCTAAGTCCTCTGCAAGAGCAGCAAGTTCTTCTAAGTATTGAACCATTGCTCCAGTCCCAACAAAAATCTTTTAATTAATTGTGATTATTTAAATTAATATTAACCATAATGGTTAATAAATTTGAATGAATATTCAATTTGTTTTAAATCAATCCATATTAACCACGTGGATTATTTTACTTAATATGCCCAAATATTTAACATAAAATCAATATAAATATTATGAATGAGTGATTTCTCTGTTATTGTACCAAGTTTTCAAAATCCCTGTTAAGAGCACAAGCCCTCCAGAGCCCCAGGTCTGGTTCCCAGCACATGCAGGGACAGGCAGTGCTCACCTTGTGACTTCAGTCCGAGGGCCCCACAGCCCCCTCTGCCCTGTGGGGCTCAGCTCTCACAGGCACCCTCACATGGCACACAGACACGTGCACCGCAGAGCACACTGGCGCAGAGAAAGGAGAGGAACAGCCGTCGGTTCTGAGCGGCCCTTTGAGAGACAGCAGGCCTGCCTGCCTGCCTGCCTGTGATATAGACTCATCTTGACAAGGAAAGAGGTGACCCGGGAGCCAGACTGAGTCCAGGCCCAGCATGGGGACACACAGAGCTTGCCCAGCTGTCTGGGAGACAGCGTGTCCAGAAGCCAGGGAGGGAGAGCTCTGACTGGCTTCTCCATTCTCAACCTGAAGGAACCAGACCATTGCCACTGAAACCTGTCTGACCCTGACTTGGGTCACATCTGTAGTTTTTCAAGAGCTATTATTTCCTGAGCAGAATTGTCGGGTGCTGTCCCCAAGAGTTCAGAGAAAGCAGCAGGTGTCCCTTCTGTCCACTCCTGTGACCCCAGCACAGGAAAGGCAGGAGCAGGAGGATCCCAGGGCCTTCCGGTCAGTCCGTCCAGCCAACCAGTGGGCCTAGGCCTGAGAGAGACCTTGTCTCAGAATGTAAGGTGGGGCCCATAAGGTGGTTCTGTGGGTAAAGTGCTCGATGGACAAGTACAAGGTTTTGAATTCAGATTCCCAGCACACACACCAGCTGGGCACACACCAGCTGGGCACGGAGACAGCCGTCTGAAACCGCAGGCAGATGCTGGGAGTTCCGTGTCCTAGTCAATATGCCAAGCTCCCTCAAAAGTAATTGATGACAACACTCGACAGCAACCTCTAGCCTTGGATTAGGTGCATGCAACGACACATGCATGTGTGCGCGCGCGTGCGTGCGTGCGTGTGTGTGTGTGTGTGTGTGTGTGTGTGTGTGGCCCCACATACATACACACACAAAATCTGCAAAGGAAAGAGCATGGGCAGTGTCCAGGAGACACAAGACAGGATTTTCTACTTCTCTTCCCCCAGTTGTGCCAGGAGACTTGTGACATGAGGCACAGTGTGTGGTGTACCCCCAACCAAGCCCTGATAGTAAATTTGCCAGGAGTTGGACACACTGGCATTGTTGACAGCCCAAGAGGCTGACCTTGGTCTCCAGCCCCTCCTAAGATGCCTGGGGAAACTCCCCCAGGAACTCACTTTGTTACTTTGAAAAACACATAGATAAAGAAAGAACATGGTTATCAGGAAGGAAGCTCCATGGGTTGAGAGGCCTTGTCCCCAGAACCAGGCCAGGCCAGGGCCACAGAGTGTGGGCATGGGGCTCAGGCTGCGGGTTGCACCTTTGAGGCTGACTGATTGATATGTGCGTGTGTGTAGCGTGGTGCTTGTGAATTCAGAGCACAACTTCAGGGAGTCCATTCCCTTCCTCTACCATGTGAATCCCGGGATGGAACTCAGGTTATTAGGTTTGGTGGCAAGCACCTTTAACTGCTGAGCCATCACCCTGGCCCCAAAGAGTCGTTTATTTAGTATCCAAGATTAGATCACAAGTGCAGAAAACAAGCAGCTTGAGCCATGGCTCAGCGGCTAGGAGCGCCTAACGCTCTGCCCTAGTGCCAGGGGACGCGGGTTCGAATCCCACCTGGTGATATCGATAACAATAATCGATCAATTGATAAGTCGTTATCGATAAATCAGGAAAAAAAGTTAGCAGCTTGAGCCGTGGCTCAGCAGTTAGGAGCGCCTAACGCTCTGCTCTAGTGTCAGAGGACCTGGGTTCGAGTCCCGCCTGGTGATAACAATAATCAATCATTATCAATAAATCGGAAAAAAAAATAAGTGCAGAAAACACCATGGTGTGTTTCAGCAGATAGAATCCTGGAACATTTTCTCCTGGGGGGGGGGGCAGCATTCAAGGACCCTAGAATACAAAGAACTCCACGGAGGGTGCGGAGAGGCAAGAGACAGACTTGGAGCTAAGGCTGGGGCTTCACGGCTCAAATGTTTGGACTCAGCTGATATAGTACTCATAGCTCAGTGGGTAGAGTGTTTGTGGCTCGGTCAGTAGAGAGCTTGTGGTTCGGTCAGTAGAGAGCTTGTGACTCAGCGGGTAGAGTGCTTGCCTAGCAAGCCTGAGGTCCTGGGTTCCATCCCCAGCACCACACAAACTAGGCATAGTGATGCCTTCCTGTCATCCCAGCACTTGGAAGGTGGAGGCAGGGAGATTGGGAGTTCAGAATCATCCTTAGCTACATAGTGAGTTTAAAGCCAGCCTGAGCTACAAGACACCGTGCCTTAAAACAACCTCAGGTTTCCAGCTGGCTCAGCTTGGTCTGGGAGTTGAGGGAGGATGAGCCTGAGGCACGTACTGGAGAATCCCACAATGAAGCCTTAACATGGTGTCACTGCTATGCGCGTGTACGTGTGTGTGTGTGTGTGTGTGTGTGTGTGTGTGTGCGTGTGCACGTGTGTGCATGCGTGTGTGCATTTGTGCATGTGCGCGCATGTGTGTATTTGTGTGTTTGCAGTTGTAGAAACTATCCTCAGTGGTATGCATGTACTGACTCTGCTGTCCCATGACAGCCTTGGAGCCCACACTGTTGGTGTCCTTATGCATACTTGGGGGAACGAGGGCTAAGGAGATGGTTTAGTGGGTCAGAACATCTTCTGCGCAAGCATTAACAGAGCACAGAAAAAACGTCCCCAGCACAGAAAAAAACGGGGTATAGTGCATGTGTGCCTGCAACTCCAGTGCTGTGGGGAGTGGGGACAGGAGGCCAGCCAGACTTGCTGGCTTCTGGCCAAGTTCCAGGCACAGTGAGATAGTGGGCAGTGATAGAGAAGAGCCCAGTGGCCTCCTTTGTCCTCTGAAAGTGCATAGACGGGGATACACGTGCACACACGCACACACTGAGGACGGGGAAAGTGGGTAAAGGTGGTCACTGCCAGACCTGCTGACCTGTGTTTGGTCCCTGGAACTCACATGGTAGGAGAGATCCGACTTCCTTGAGGTGTCCTCTGGCCTCCTTTCCTCATGTGCACCATAGCGAATCATGTGTGTAATCGTACACACGTGCACACGCGCACACAATAAAGAATAGAATAGAAAAGAACAATCTTTTTGAGGCAGGGAAAGTAAATGTGGTGGCTCCAGGGATAAATGCCTCCCATGGTCTGGGACATTTGGACACCTGGTCCCCAGGAAATGGTGCTGGGATCTGAGGGAACTCAGTGTGTCCTGACAATAGAGAACTTCATGAGTTTCTCTCCAGCTCCATGACTGTCACCTCCAACACACATCTGCTGCTCAGGGTGGGGCCGTGCCCCCTCTGGCCTCGGGACAGCCTTCCCCTGGGACACCGTAGGTGCTCCAAGAAGGCTCCATGAGTTGGGTAACGGCTCCGCCAGGCTCAGAGGTCTGACTGGGCTCTGCTACCACAGGCTTCGGAAGATCTGTGCGGATTTTCTTAGCCGACTCTCAAGGCTTCCACCGGTTCATGGCCACGGATCTGGAACATGAGGACGTGGTAGAGACCGCAGTTGTGGGTCCTGAGAACAACATGATCATCACAGGCTCCCGGGATGCGCTCATCCAGGTGAGAGCGGACCCAGGACCCTGACCTCAGAGCATCGGATCCCTAATACCTCCTAAGTTCATATACACAGAAAACAGATGAGCTCAGACCTAGACAGGGGTGTTTAGTGGGATGATGTGGGGTGCTGGTATTCTGTGCCCTGATAGCAGACTTGGAATGTTCCCCAAAGCAGGCAGCATTCTCAGTCAAACCTGAGCATTCAAGATAGTATTCTTCAGGGCCACAGGGGAGGAAAATTCTCAGCAGCCAGCACGGGCAAGACTGTCAAGGTAGGGACTTTGAGTTTCCCAACATCTTGGTCTTATGACCTCCTTATAGTCTTAGAGGTTCTTGAGAACCCAATATAATTTATTTATGTAGGAACACATCTTTATTTATTATAGGCAGTATACATATATGCCAATGTCAGGGATGCATTTTTTGTTACTCTAATAAAATACCTGAGGCTGGGAACTGTATATAAAAATAAGTCTACCTGGCTCACAGTATTCAGAAGTTGACTGACTACAGAGAATGTCACCAGTTCTGATGAGTCCTCCTTGTTCGTAGCACATCTGTGCGAACAGTGTGAACCTGTGTGAGGGGCGATCACACTTAGGGGTGGGAGGCCAGACCTGCCTGCATAACAGTCCCCTCTCCTGAGAACTAATTTGAGTTCCATAACAACTACTTGCCCCTCCCCCTCATTTTGGAGACAGGGTCTCTAGCTCAGGCTAGCCTTGAACTTGATATGGAGCCAAGGATGATCCTGGAGTTTTGCTCTCCCACCTTCTGCCTTCTTGGACTTACAGATGTGCACAACCACAGCCAGCTGCTTAGTTCCTTCTAAAGACTGCATTGTCTCCCACTAGGCCCCACCTCTTAAGTCCCATCACCTCTCATGCCACCCCCGCCACCTCCAAGACCAAGCCTCCCACCCTTGAGCCCTTAGGAAACCACACTCAAGTGAGGAGATGAAGCCCAGCCTGTCTCAGCTACATAGCAAGTTCATGGTTGGTCTGGGCGATGTGAGACCCCATCTCAAATAGAAAAAAAGGAGGCAATTCAAGAACACACAGCCGTGAATTCACCAGGCCGTGTTCACATGATGACATAGTTTTATCACTGTTCTTGTTATTTTACGTGTACGAACATCTTGTACCATGTGCGTGCCCGGTGCCCTCGGAGACAGTAGAGTTTGGATCCTCTGGAGCTGAAGTTACAGATGACTATGAGCTGCCATGTAGGCGCTGGGAATTGAACCGGAGTCTTCTGCAAGAGCACTGAGTATTCATAACAGTTGAGCCATCTCCCCAGATCACATGGTGGTTTCCTGAAACACCACACACACACACACACACACACACACACACACACACACGTGCACACGTGCACACGTGCACATATGCATGTATACTACGATCTCACTCATTCAGCTCTTGCAGAATTCTGCCACTTACCCACAAGGACAGGCCAGTACCGTAGGATTACTCTGAAGATAGTTCACTGCTGCAGACCAGAGAGGCCCGCAGGGTGTCTCCTGGGGTCCCTGGGGCATCCTGTGAGAATGCTGGGGCCCTGGGAAGTCTTCAGCAGCTAGGGTGGGTGACGACTCTGGAACCAGAGCCTCCACGTTCAGCAGAGGCAGGTGCACAGCCGAAGCATGTCCCTGGGGCAGACCCATCCTTCTCTTCTCCACCCTCAGGTGTGGAGTCTGTCAGAACAGGGGACCCTGTTGGATGTCCTCGAGGGCGTGGGAGCCCCTACAAGCCTGCTGGTCCGGGGTGGGACTCTGGTGGTGTCTGCTTCCTCGAAGTCTTCGTCTGTAAAAGTCTGGGATCTCAGGTCCACTCAGAAGCCAAGGCCTCCTGCTCCGTTTCTGGACCGCACGGGCCTCGCAGCAGTATCCCATCATGGCAGCTACGTCTACTTCCCCAAGGTCGGGGACAAAAACAAAGTCACGATTTGGGATTTGGCAGAAGGTTTGTGAGAGATGACTAGCATGTGTGTGGTGAGTTCTGGACTTACTGTCCTGGAGGTGGAAGTCCAAGATGAGGCCAGGATTTGCCTCCGTTGGTAGAGTGCTTGTAGCTTAGTTGTGCAGTGTTTTTCTGGCATACGGGAAGCCTCAGGCTCTGTCCCCAACACCACAGAAACCATGTGTGCTGGTCATGGTTGGTAGTAAAAGCTAAAAGGACAAAGATAAAACCACAAACTCTGGCTCATAAAGTAAACAAAGGAACTAGGAGGATGACTCAGTAGGCAAAGCACTTGCCGTGCAAGCATTCAAACCTAAGTTTGGATCCCCCCCTTCCACATAAGTGCTGGGTTCTAATTCCAGCAGCTGGCAGGCGGGTCCCCAGAGCAAGCTGGCTCTAGGTTTAATCCTGCCTCCGTGAATGGATGGAGAGCAACTGAGGGAGACTGCTGACCTCAGTCTTGTCCTACACACACACCTTCACCCACACATGCCTCCAACATGCACGTGGACATGCATGCACCTGCAGCCATGCTCATGTGAACATGCACACACCACACATACATGTGAAAAGAGGTTGAAAAGCATGTGAATAAACTGCACTCAACCTTGGATGTGCACACGTGAACATGGAACAGAGACGCACAGACATGCATGACAAGGCTAGAGGTGCTGGAGGGGCCGAGGGCTGCGCACTTCTGGTTCACAGATGCCTTTGCTATGTCTGTGCAGGATTGACCCGACAAGGCAATGCTCTCGTCTTTTTTTTTTCTCTTTAAATCGGGCACTACCCCCTTTTCTGAGGAGTCCAGCCAAGAAATCTAATCAACTCCCAAGCCTGCACCTCCCAAAACCATCATGAAGATGAAATTTCTTTCTTATTTTTTTTTGTGGTTTGAGTTTTATGTGCAAGTATGCATATGCACCACGTGTGCCCGGTGCCAGTGAAGTCAGAAGAGGGCATCAGAGTCCCTGCAGCTGGAGCTTGTGAGCTGCCACATGGGTGCTGGGAACTGAACCCAGGTACCTGCAAGAGGAGCCGGTGCTCTTAACCACTGAACCATCTCTCCAGTCCCCAGATAGACACTGAATTTGGCATAGTGTGAGGGCTCAAACATTCAGTCTATAATTACCAGGGTGTGAAGGGGAGAGGGGACGGGTGCACTGTGTCCCGAGGGTTGTAGGACACCCCTGGGAGGGTTAAGCAGGACTATAAGGTGATGCGATTTTCATTTCGATTAGATTCCAGTCAGGCTGGTCGCACACCTGGCTGTAATCCCAACTACCAGGAAGGCTGAGGCTGGAAACCGAAGAGCTGGAGATCAGTCTAGGTGATTAGGGAGGTCCCATGTTGCTAGACTTCCCCTGGGCATTTATCTCTGTGCACCCCAGATACAGCAATCACCTCTGACAAAGCCATGCTGGACCAAGAAGTCTGCTGGAGTTACAGGAGCACGGGCGCGGTGGGGGTGGGGGGGGGAGCCTGCTATGTTATCCCAGTTCCCACGCAGCGCTCAGACATTCGTGAAAGCTACAGGTGTGCACCCTTTGCAGACAGCTCACAGCCTGGGGCACCCTCCTCTCCTATCATAAGAGAATGTTTCAATATGAAAGAAAGAACTTCATGACACCGTGTCTCAAAATTTAACCCAGAGTCAGTCTAGGGCGTGGCGGGCGCGGGTGCTGGAGAAGGCTGCCCCAGTGCTATTCCCCAGGGTCCAGCAGGGCCAGGTAGACTGTGGTATCATGGAGCACGTACAAACCCAGGTTCTGCCCTCCCCTCTGCTGAGCACAGCCCCATCCTCTAGCTTCGGCTGCCATTTCCTCCTAGTGCCTCTCAAGCTTGTGGGAGCTCTGGGTCCCCATTGGTTCCTCCAGTGCCTACTGAGCATGCGTCAGGCCCTGGCTTCCATTTTGTTTCAGGGCTTACTGAGCATGTCTATAGGTGCAGGGTTCATTTGCAGCTCCAGGCTCAGTCAGAAAACTTTACACTATCCAAGCTGAACCTTAGGGTCAGAAAATAAGAAAGCTAAGGCCAGCTAAACGTCCACCAGGTAAGGCTGAAAATGTGAGTTCGAGCCCCAGGACCCATATGGTGGGAAAGATGAATTTGTCCTCTGACCTCCACACACATATAAATAATTGTAATGTTTTAAAAGCTTAAGAAAAACAGACGATCCATCCCTGACTCTCTTCTCCCTGAGCAGGTGAGGAACAGGATTCCCTGGACACGTCCAATGAGGTCCGGTGTCTGGAGGTGGCCGAGCAGGCTAAGCTCCTCTTCACAGGCCTGGTTTCGGGGATTGTGCTTGTGTTCCCCCTGAATTCCAGGCAAGATGTGCTGTGTATCCCCCCACCCGAGGCCCGCAAGGCTGTCAACTGCATGTCCCTGAGCAAGAGTGAGGACCGGCTGGCCATCGCCTATGACAACATCGTCCTGGTGCTGGACATCAGCCCCGGGGACCCATGTCCCACCATCGAGGGCCCCACCTACACCTTTTACACTCAGCTGCCGGAGACCATAGCAAGTGTGGCCGTGCTGGCCGACTACCGTGTTCTCTACGGCATGACTGACGGCGGCCTCTTCCTGTACAACTGTGCAAGCTCCAAAGTGTTCCCGCTGGAGGCCCACGGGAGCAGGGTGAGCTGCGTAGCGGTCAGCCACGGGGAGCAGCTGGCCGTGAGCGGGGCAGAGGATGCGCTGCTCTGCCTCTGGGACCTGCAAGCTTGCAGGGGGATGTTCGAGATGAGCTATGAGGTGGGTGGCCTGGACGCTGACATCCATGCTGTGCCCTTTCCTCTTCCCTCCTGTGCTCCTTTCTTTTTTTGTGTTTACACTGCTTCTAGCTGTGAGCGTACATCTTTGTGTGTGATGGATAGAGGTCAACCTGGGTGTCATTCTTCACCTTGTTTTGGGGGGCCCTCCCATTAGTCTGCAGTGGGCAGGGTGCTCCTATCTACAACCCCCCAAAGCTGGGATTGCAAGTGTGGGCCACCATGCCTACTTTTTTTTAAACATGAGAACTAGGGCTCAATCGCAGGTCCTCATACTTGCCCAACAGTTGACTCAAATGAGAAGGAAGGCATTCCTAAGAGGTGTTCCCTAGCCCCCAGATGCATGCCCAGCCACCCACCGGAGCATTGCACCCATGCCGCACTGCAGCAGCTCTGGAGTTGTGGCCTGTACACACACCTGTGCGTGCACTGCACCCTGAAGCTCTCGCCTCTGTGAAGACAGACCTTGCTCCTTGAAAAGTCCATCTCTCTGGGGTTTGCTCTGCTCTGCCTCCTGTGGGGAACTGGGTTTGGGACACTGGCTGGCTGAAGGACTGGTCTGATCTCAGCTGGAAACGGCATCATGCGGTACACTAGTTATTTTGTTACCAAATCACTGACTAGAAGCACCTGAAGGGGAAAGAGCCATCCCAGCTCACTGTTGTAGGGGACACAACCTAAGCTGGAGGGAAGGCATAGAGCCATATGGCTCTATGGTGGCGGGGGTGTGAAGCTGGGACTCCCCACCTCACATCTTGGTGGAACAGGAAGCTGAGAATGAACAGGATGTGCACTGGGCTAGAAAGCCCACAAACCAAAACCACAGCGATGCGCGTCCTCTAGGGAGACAGACCTGAGAAAGGTCTTCAACTTTCCCAACACGAGCTGTGGACCAAGGGTTAAAACATGTGATCCCAGGCAAGCGGGAGGGCTCAGCCGGAGGCCAAGCTCGATGACCTGAGTTCTGTCCCCTCTAACCACATGGTGTAAGTCGAGAACCAACTGCAAGCTATCCTCTGACTGCATACAGCACTGTGACATGCAGCCCCCCACCCCCACAAACAAATTCAATACACGTGAACGACAACAACAGACACCATGTGAGCAGGGAACATTTCTCACGCAAAGCCTGTCATATGGTCTGTCTTCACAGAGCTCCTACTGCAGAGGAGTGCGGTGTGCCTGCTTCTCGAAGGACGACAAGTACGTGTTTGCGGGCATGAGGGACCGCTCCATCATTGCCTGGAGTGCGCTGGACGGTGAGTCCAGCTTTAGCATGGAGCTGAGCTATGAAGAAGCCTGTTTTATTTTATTCTCTCCCTCTCCCTTCCTCCCTCTCTGTGTATGTCTCTCTCTGTGTGTGTGTGTGTGTGTGTGTGTGTGTGTGTGTGTGTATACACATGTGCACAGGAGTGCATCTGGACATGTATACACGTATAAGTGAGAGGTGGAGGCTGAGGTTGGCCTAGTCCTCCATGTTATTTTTTTGAGACAGGAACTCACCTATTCAGCTAGACTGGACACTAAGCCCCAGGGACCCACCCCAGACTATCTCCACCCCGCTAGGATAACAGATCCATGCTGGCCCACCTGGCTTTTGCATAGATGCCAGGGATTCGGACTCAGGTCATCACGCCTGTGTGGCATGGCCTTCACCTATAGTCCTTTGCTTTTCTGTTGCTGTATAAAATATCCTGACCGAAAGCAACTTGGGGAGGAAAGGGTTCATTTAACCTAAAGGCTGTAGTTCGACACTCAGGGAAGTCAGGACAGGGACCTGGAGGCAGGAGCTGAAGCAGAGGCCACGGAGGGTGCTGCTTACCAGCTCGTTCTGATGCTCAGCCTGCTTCCTTATACAGCCAGGATTGCCTGTCCAAGGGTGGCACTGCCCACAGTGAGCTGGGCCCTCCCCCACCAGTTATTAATCAGGAAAATGCCACACAGACCAGTCATATTCAGGCATTTTCTCAGTTGTGGTTCCTTCTTCCCGGATGACCTGAGCTAGTGCCAAACTGACAAAAAACTAACCACACACCTGCTGAGCGGTCCCCTAGGGCTGAGCTCTGACCTGGCAAGAAAAGAGTCATCTTGGGTCTTAGTGGGCCTGCTTCAGCCTCTAGCTTGGTCCCTCAGCTTAGGAGGTCTGCAGGACCCATGATGTCCCTGCTTGGCCCGTGCTCTGGATCCACAATGCCCTCCGCACATGGCCTGCAGACCCCTTTGGGAACAGCACAGATTTCTTCCCCAGGCCTCCATGAGGATGGAAAGTGCCCAGTGAATATGCACTCTGTACTTGTGTGGTGACCATGTGCTGGAGAGGATGGACTTTGGAATCAATGATTAAGTCAGGTGGACAGGGAGTCCCAGGGAGCCCCGACTCTCCCTCCACAGCTGGGATTGCCAGCGTGCACCACCACACTCAGCTTTTCCATGTGTGCTGGGATCAAACTCATGTCTTGTGTCTGCAGACCAAGCACACTGCCACCTGCAATGTCCTTCCCGCCTCTGTGCCCCAGGTTTCTCGTAAGCAGCCCTTTCCCTATCACAGGCACCCTGCTGGCTGTCCAGTTTGTCCATGCTGTCATCAGCCGAATCATCCCCACCTCCAATGGCTTCATGGCCCCCACAAGCCACGGCTATCTCATCAGAGAACATTTCCAGTGCCCATCAGCCAGAGCCTCCCAGCAAGATCCTCTCAAGAACTTCAAGAGGGCAGTGTGGTTAGTCAAGACCAGGCAAAGGAAAGAGCAGCTGACTGCCGCAGAGGCCTCTCAGGACACAGGGCCAGTGGCCGCAGAGGGAAAGAAATCGAAGTCAAATAAGCGCTCACAGGTCTGCCTGATACTGTGAAGGCCTTGGGAGGCTAGGGCTCAGCTCATCTGATAGAACAAACTGTCCAGCTCTGCTGGTGCCTTGTGGACTCCCAGGTCTCCCTCCAGCATCTTCCATTTTCCTGCCTCTTTTTCTGTTGGGTTTTCAAACCTGCTCCCCTCAGGTTAGCAGCCTGCATCTCCCATCCTACTCCAAGAACCTGGATCAAAGCCTTGGTTCTGCCTTTGTTGGTTCCAGTAGGCACAACTCTTATTGTTGAGCCAATCACTGGCTCTGGGAGGATCTGCAATCACTGTGGGAACTACTGGAAGGCAGCACTGTGTGACAGAGTGACAAACTGTAGGGATGTGGTGGGCACAGTGGGCATCCAGCTGCGGTCCGGAATCCACATGGCAAAGCCAGCCTGTGGCTCAACCTTTCCTTTTCCATGTGTGAAGCCAGAGATCTGGGCTGTCATACCATATACACGCTTGCCCATTTGAAGCTGGTGACCGACACATGTGATTACAGTTAGCCTGTGTGTAGCCCCTGCCCTGACAGTGACGCAAAATGGGTTGTACAAAATCTACTCTGGCTGCTTGATGACTTAGCCTTTAATCCCAGCACCAGGAGCCAGAGGCAGGCGGATTCCGGTGAGTTTGAGGCCAGCCTGGTCTACAGAGTAAGTTCCAGGACAGACAGGAGATCCTGTAGAAAAGCAGGGGAGGGGGAGAAAATAGAAAAAGTAAGAAATCCACTTGAGGCTAGGGCTGGCTCAGGGCTTAAAGCACCTGCAGTCCCGCTGTGAGCGCTAGAGTTTGGACCTCAGAACCCGGGACCATGCCAGGTGGACATTGTCACCGGCCTGCAGGCCTAGCCCCAGGATGTGGGGACAGGCTGTTCTCGTTTCACAGGCTGCTGTGACAAAAACACTCTGTCCAAAAGTGACCTAGGGAGGCAAGGGGTCTTTTGGCTTCCACTCTCAGGCCAAGGCCACCAGGGCTGCTGGCCATTGCACACAGCATGACCTCAGTGTCCCAGTCACTGTTCTGTTGCTGTCGAGAGGCAACTCATTTAAAAAGAAGCATACAATTGGGGTAGCCCACAGTTCAGAGGCTTAGTCCATTATCATCATGGCAGGGAGCATGGCAGCATGCATGGCAGGCATAGTGTTGGAGAAGTAGCTGAGAGATATATCATGATCTGCCGACAGACAGGCAGAGAGAGAGAGACTGGGCTTGGCATGGACTTTTGAAAACTTCAAAGCCTACCCCATGATATATATCCTCCAACAAGGCCACACCTAACCCTTGTAATCCTTTCAAACCGTCCTACTCCCTGGTGGCCAAACATTCGAATACATGTGCCTTCTGGAGCCGTTCTCATTTAAACCACCACAAGCAGAAAGCACAGGCTGGGCTGCTTTTCTGGCTTTCTCCAGATTGTTAGCCACTCATACAGCCCCTGGACCACCTGCCCAGGGAATGGCGCCTTCCACAATGGGTTCCCTCCTGCACCGGTTCACAGTCTAGACATCCTCCACGGACACACCCATAGGCCAGCCTGATGGAGCGGTCCTCGCTTGTCACGTGACTCTAGATTGTATGAAGTTGACAGTTAAAGCTGATTAGGTCACAGAGAATCATGAGCATTCTGGATAGCTGAGCGAGACACATCTGCAAGCCCTCGGTTTGATAAAGAGATCCTGCCTCAAGGAATGAGGTGGAAGAGGAATCAAGGATGATTCCTGACCCGATCTCAGGCCTCCACAAATAAACATGCGCACACATGTGAGTATACACATGCACAGTCTTATGATGCCCAAACTGGCCTCAAACTCCATGTGCACTGTTGAACTCTCGATCCTGTAGGACCACAGTCATAGCCATGCTCAGCTCCCTGACACAACAGAACACGCTAACATCTCCCTGATTTGCGCCAGACCGCCTGCCTCAAAGTGGCTCTCCCCACTATGCCCACAGCCATCTACTGAGCCAGGCTTGTGCCTGGAGCCCTGCTGCACTCAAGTCTTAGGGAGAGCTTTCCTCACTGCATAGGACTCTAGACAGACTCAGCAAACAGCAGTAGAAAAGAGCAAGTGTCTTGGTGTTAGAGATGGAACCAGGACTTGCTAGGCAAGTGCTGGACCGAGAGCCACACCCCCAGCCTGTCCCTGGGGGCCCTCCAGACAGGTGCTTCGCTGCTGAGCTCCAGCTTCAAAATGAGGCCATTGAAGATACCTCCTCCAGTTATTTCCCAAACAAGTGTTCCAAAATGCATGATGTGTCAGTTCTGAAAATGTTAGTCAAAATTCATTTAAATAAATAAATGAATAAATAGGGTTGGAGAGATGGCTCAGAAGTTAAGAGCACTGACTGCTCTTCTAGAGGTCCTGCGTTCAATTCCCAGCAACCACATAGTGGCTAACAACCATCTATAATGAGATCTGGTGCCCTCTCCTGGTCTGCAAGTATACATGCAGGCAGAACACTGTATATGTAATAAATACATCTTTAAATAAATAAATATTGGTCTGGAGAGATGACTTTAAAAAAAACTTACGGGCCTCCAGGCAATGGTGGCACACTCCTTTATTCCCAGCACTTGGGATGCAGAGGCAGGTGGATCTGTGAGTTCAAGGCCAGTCTGGTCTACATGGAGCGTTCCAGAACAGGCTCCAAAGCTACACAGAGAGACCTGTCTCAAAAAAAATAATAATAATAAAAATAATAGGGGCTGGAGAGACGGCTCAGCAGTTAAGAACACTGAGTGCTCTTCCAGAGGACTGGGTTCAATTCCCAGCATCCACATGACAGCTAACAACTGTTTGTAACTCCAAGATCTCACATCCTCACACATACATGCAGACAAAACACCAATGCAAATAAAAGGAAAATTAAAATAATAATAATAGAAAAACCTTATGGGTCAATGAGCTGACTTGGTGGATAATGGCACTTGGTACTCAACCCTGATGGCCTAAATTCAATCTCTGGGACCCACAGGGTGGAAGAAGAGACCCAGCTTCACAAGAGTTGCTTGCTGAACCCACACATTCACCATAGCAATCACACCCTGTTGCAGGGTGAGGGCCCGCTTGTTCATCCCGGCCACTCAGCTAGCTTACATCCGAAATAACCACACAGAAACAGTGTTCATTAAATCACTGCTTGGCCTATTAGCTCTAACTTCTTATTGGCTAACTCTTGCACCTTGATTTAGCCCATTTCTATGAATCTATGAATTGTCACGTGGCAGTGGCTTACCAGGAAAGATTTGACGTGTCTGATTCTGGTGGCTCCATGGTGTCTCTCCCTTACTCTGCCTTTCTTCCTCCCAGCATTCAGTGCTGTCTTTCCTGCCTACCTAAGTTCTGCCCTATCAACTAGGCCAAGGCAGTTTCTTTATTCTTTAACCAATGAAAGCAACACACAAAAAGAAGGAACTCATACACCAACACTCCCCATCATGCACACATACACACAATAATAAGAAGAAGAAATTTAGTATATTTTAAGCTATAGCTTGAAAATATGTACTCAGGTGCATTGAGCAATAACTGTAGATTTGTTAAATAATATTTTATTTTTATTAACCTGTATGAACTGTGTATTAACTGTACATATTAGTAGGGGCCCATGAGATAGTTCAGCTTGACTGCAGCACACACTCATCAAACAGCCTCCTTATCCACCTTCAGCTCCGTCCCAAGCTGGTCCTCACAGTTCCACGTCCTTCTAATTCTTGTGTATGAGCAAGGGAATGAGGCATTGTCATTCTGCATCCAATTTCATGGAACATAATGGCCTTTTCTATGGCTGCATGATATTCCATTATTGAGTGTACCACATATTCTTTTCCAACTCTGAAGTATGACTGTTGGCAATTGCTAGTCAGGAAGTCTCCTACCATTTCCATTTGATTGAAGGACCCTCAACTTGAGCAGAGAGCCCTTGAAGGGGAAAATGTTACTTTTCTGCCTCTCCCTGGCTTCCTCCCCACCCCTCTTGTCAACAGGGAAAGTTGACGTAGAGCTTCTGGCCTAAAATTCCAGTGTCTGGGGCTTGGTCACAGAGGTGTTTAATCCCATCTGTTGGGAGGCAGAGCAGGAGGATCTGTGTGAATTTGAGGCCATCCTGGTCTACATAGAAAGACACTGTCTCAAGAACAAAACAAAAATAAAATTCCTGTGTTCACTGCAACAGTCTGAGGGAGATTCAGTTACTGAGCAATGTGCTCCAGGTTGGTGGATGGTAGGTACCCAGGGTGGAAGCTGTAAGAGGCTTCCACTGCTGCGTGAGTGTCAGAGCGGGATGCCCGTCCCACGGGGGTGTGGATGGAGCGTGACCCCCAGCTCTCAGGGGAGGGGGGGTTGGAGCGTGACCCCCGGCTCCCACGGGGGTGTAGATGAAGCATGACGCATGACCCCTGTCCCACGTGTGTGTGTGTGTGTGTGTGTGTGTGTGTGTGGAGCGTGACCCCCAGCTCTCACGGAAGGGGGGTTGGAGCGTGACCCCCGGCTCCCACGGGGGTGTGGATGGAGCGTGACCCGCATCCCACGGGGTTGTGGATGAAGCATGACCCCTGTCCCACGTGTGTGTGTGTGTGTGTGTGTGTGTGGAGCGTGACCCCCAGCTCTCACGGAAGGGGGGTTGGAGCGTGACCCCCAGCTCCCACGGGGGTGTGGATGGAGCGTGATCCGCATCCCACGGGGTTGTGGATGAAGCATGACCCCTGTCCCACGTGTGTGTGTGTGTGTGTGTGTGTGTGTGTGTGTGTATGGAGCGTGACCCCCGTCCCACGGGGGTGTGGATGGAGTGTGACCCCCAGCTCTCACGGGGTGTGTGGATGGAGCATGATCCCCGGCTTGCAGGGGCTCTGTGACTGAAGCATGATCCTCGGGGGGAGGGAGGAGGTGTGGATGGAGCATGACACCAGGTTCCCATAGGGGTGTGGATGGAGAGTGACCTCCGGCTTGCAGGGGCTCTGTGAATAGAGAATGATCCTCAGGGGGTATGGATGGAGCATGACCCCCGGCTCCCACGAGGGTGTGGATGGAGCATGATCCCGGGCTCTTACGATGGTGTAGATGGAGGTGACCCCGGGGCTCCCACAGGCGCCGTGGGTGAAAACATCTCACACAGACGACTTTGCTCCCCAAGCCCTACTGCAGGCTGCTGGCTATTCCCGTTATTTCGTTGCTGTGAGCAAACACTGGGCACAGCAATTTAAGTGGGGTGGGTTTCTTTGGGGTCAGGGTTTACGGTTCCTGTCCATCAAGGCGGAAGAAGGAGGCTCACAGCCAGGCAGGAACTTTGTTGTTGTTTGAAGTTTATTCTAGAACTCTGGTCGGTGGCATGGCTCCACCCGTGTTCAGGGTGGATCGTCCCTCCTCAGCAAAAGCTCTCGGGAAATGCGCTCACAGACTCTCAGTCACAGTGACGGTAAAGCTGACCCATGGCCAGTCCACCCCTTACCAACTCGGCACATATGCCACCTACATCACACCACAGTCCTTAGGGCCTCTAGGCCATCTCATAATGCAAAGTTGTTGGAGGGAGGCTGCTTGTTTCATTCCCCCATCGCTTAGCCCTGAAATAATCACACAGAAACCATATTATTTAAACCACTGCTTGGCCCATTAGCTCTAACTTTTTATTGACTAGCTCTTACATCTCAATTTAACCCATCTCCATTACTCTGTCTATTACCACGTGACAGTGGCTTACTGGGTAAAGTTCCCAGCATCTGTCTCTGGTGGTGGCTCCATGGCTTCTCTCTGACTCCGCCCTTCTTTCTCCCAGCATTCTGTTTTGTCCCTCCCCGCCGCCTAGCTCTGTCCCCTATAGCTCTGCCATAGACCCAAAGCAGTTCTTTTATTAACCAATGATATTTGCATCATACAGAGGGGACTCCCACATCACAAGGTGCATGTGGTCTGTCTCTGAATACGCTCAAAATAATTGTGTTTATTTTATTTGGGGGGGTGGTGCAGTGCACACTGCCACGGCACATACGTGGATCTTAAAGGACAATTCCTAAGACTTGTTGTTTCTCCCCCCACCATACTGTTGTCCGGGATCAAACTCAGGTAGCCAGGCTTGGCAGCAGGCACCTCTACACACTGAGGCCTCTCTCCAGTCCCTCAAAGTCTAAACAATTCCAACGTCGTTCAGAAGCCTGTACTGAGGCTCCAGCACCCCCTTAACTGTGACCCTCTGTAAAATAATACCAAAGAAGTTACATACTTTCAATACATATGAGGCCAGCCTGGTCTACATAGTGAGTCCTAGTCTAGCCTGGTCTACATAGTGAGTCCTAGTCTAGCCAGGACTACGTAGTAAGAGCAACCAACCTTTTGCTATCCAAGGGTACAGGTTAAACAGTCCATTCCAAATGAATAGGGACATTGCAAGGAAAATCAGACCAAAGCAAGACAGAAAACTGCCGGGAAAATACCTGAAGTGCCGTGTTCAGCAGTTGGAGCTCTTGGCACCCACATGTGGGCACCCACAGCCCACCTGCCGCACACAGAACCTCTCTCAGGGCAGGTCCTCTCCCTGCCTAGGTCTTTCTTTGATAAACATCCCGTGGTCCTGGCATTTAAAAAATCCTGGGGTCTGAAGCCAGCAAGATGGCTCAGTGGATGAAGGCATTTGAAGCTCGATGAATTGTCTTAGATCCCTGGGACTTAGCTGGCAGAAGGCGGAAACTGACTCAGCAGGTTCTCCTTGGAGAACTCCTGGGGTCTCCATTGCAATCCAGGTTTCATCTCTACAGCTTGCCACAACAGCCCCTCCAAGGCCTTCTAGAATCTTGCCTGACCTTATAGATTGCCTGACCTTCTGGAACCCTGGGGGAAGCTCCCACAGCCAGTTCCCATGACCAACTTGGATCCCATAAAACCAGTCAAATGCCCGTAAAACCAGTACTATGTAGATGTTGCTCCCGCTCAGGATGATCAGAGGCAGCTGTGTGTGCCCCTGAGGCTGACCCTGGAAAGCACTCCCCTAGGTGTCCATTTGGAGCAGGGAAGGTCTATGCGCTGTTCTGAGCTGGTCTTTCTCCCAGATCCCTGGCCCTTGGCACGCAGTGTGGAAGCAAGGCCTCTTTAGAAGATTGATGCTAATGACTCCAGCAGGCACCAAGCTGACCTAACAACCTGTAGCTTCCTGGGCAGGGTCTCCTCCCCAGCACTTCCTGTGGGTTCTCCAACCCTGGAGGGCTCACGAATCTTTCACATTTCAGCTAAGCAGCTTCTCAAGGAAGGTGAAGTTTATTTCTCAAGAGTCCCCCACCACCATCCAGCAGAAAGCATCTTTACAGCTCCTCCTCTGGGCAGCAGCCCTGGGCAGCGGCTCACGTTTGAGTGGTTGAGTAGACAAGAGGACAAACATACAGCTTTATTTCTCAGTCTTTCTATCCAAGCCAGGTCCCTGGAAACAGGCCTCACAGACACACAGAGGAGTGTCTCCTAGGCAACCCTCAGCCAGTCAGGTTCACAGCAAGACTTAACCACCATGTTCACAAATTTTTTAAAGATATATTTTTTTTTGTTTGGTGTTTGTTTTGAGACAGAATCTATGTAGCTCTGGCTGTCCTGGAACTTACTATGTAGACTAGACAGAGAGCCCCCTGCCTCTGCCTCCTGAGTGCTGGGACTAAAGGCCACCACACCCAGCTAAATAGTTCTCATATAATAGTGGTCCTGCCAGCACTCAAAGGCTGAGGCAGGATGCTTATGAGTTTGAGGCCATCCTGGAATACACAGTTGAGTTTCAGGAAAGCCTGACTGCAGGGTAAGACTGTCTGGGAAAAAAAAAAAAGACAACTAAGAAGAAATTGGCTTTTCTGGATGGTAACAACCTATGCGCTTTGACGAAGACTCTATGAGGTGCTAAGCAGCAGCAGGGGTGGAGAATTTCTGTCCCCACCTTACACTCTCATATATGAATGTGACCACATCGCATATCATGAATACAGGCCATGTTTGAAAGTGAAGGGGTCATTTTCAATAATCATTCTCAGACAACAGAACACACTGTCCCCAACAGAAGGGTGACATTTTCTCTCTAGCTCATATCATTATTAACATAAGGGATTTATGTTGTATTTAGGATGTGTGAGGGGTTGAGGGGTACTGTTGATGGAACCTCTGTCTTCTACATACTAGGCAGGTGCTTTACCTCTGAGCCACACCCCCAGTTTTGTTGGTTTTTTTTTTGCATTGGGGGGGATGGGCATTGTTCACCTTCATGCTTTCTTTAGTCACTCTGTAGACCAGGCTAGCCTCAAAGTCTGAGATCCTCCTGCCTCTGCTTTCCGAGTGCTGGGACTAAAGGTGTGCTCCATCCCACCTGGCCCCTTGCTTTTGGGTCCATGGCAGGCAGCATGTGGTGGAGCCAGCTGCCCACCTGACGGTGGCCCAGAAACAGAGAGGAAGAAGAGACCAGTGTCCTTCAGTGCCCTCCAAAGACGCGTCCTCGTAACCTGACTTGCGGAGCATCCTGGAAAAAGAGCTCGCTTTTATTTTGGATTTTGGTTTTCTGAGAGAAGAATCCCAATTGTCTGCGGCAGAGGCTGGCCTCAGACAGTAGCAGGCTCCTGCGTCAGCTTTCTGAGTACTGGCATTTGCAGAGTATGTCACCACACCCAAATGGAAGCTTTGTACGTAGCCTTTGAGGTACATTTCAGATCCACAGTATAACGGTATGTGTACTTCCTCCCAGTGCATTTGTGCCGGGGGCTGGGCAGGCTCATAAAAGAAGCAATGGGTTCAAGGATTCCAATACCTCTATAAGGCTGATACCTGCCTAGAGTCCCCCAGTCAGGGTCTGAGTCATCTCTGCAGGCCACTGTTGTTGCTAAAGATTTATTACTTTTAATTATGTGTGTGCACCTGATTACTGGTGCTTATGGAAACCAGAGAAGGGTACCTGAGCTGGAGTTACAGGTGTTTGTGAGCCACCTCACACGGATGCTGGGAACTGAACCCGGGTCCTCTACAACAACACATGGACTCTTAACCTCTAAGCCATCGCTTTGGCCACATGTGTTCTTTTGAGAAAGGGTCTCTTGTATCCCAGACTGGTCTGGAAGCTTCTATGTAGTCAAATATGACCTTCAGTTCCTGATCGTCCTCATCTTCCTCCTGAGTGCTGGACTGTGGACTGCCGCAGCTGGCTATTACACAGATGCTTTTTTATAAATATTTTTTAAATTTTATGCTTGTGGGTGTGCACATGTGTGTGTATGTGTGCTATGGTGTGCACATGGAAGTTAAAGGGCACTTTGAGGCAGGTTTCTCACTGACTGCTGCAGGAGCCAGGCTGGCCTAGGTCTCCTGTGTCCTCACCCATCTCCCTCAGGAGTGTTGGCTTCTATGACTGTATCTTGCTTTATGTGGATATGTGGGATTTGAACTCAGGCCCCAAAACTTTTGTGGTAGATGCTTTACCCACTGAGTCATCTCCCTAACCCCAAACAAAAAATTTAAATTATTTTTACATATTTTTAGGGGCATGTGTTTGTGAGCCGTGTGTGTGGCTAAGTGTGGTGGTTTGAGTAAGAATGGCCCCCACAGGCTCATATACTTGAATGCTTGGTCTCGAGGAAGTAGAACTGTCCAAAAGGATAATAAGGATTAGGGGTTGTGGCCTTGCTGGAGGAAGTGGGCTTTGAGGTTTCAAAAGTCCATACCAGGCCATTCTCTCATTCAATGCCTATGGGCCTGGACGATCGTTTAGCCACTTACCCAGCACCTACTGCCATGCTCCCGCCATGGTGATGGTGGACATACCCCTGAAGCTATAAGCAAGCCTCCAATTAAATGCTTTCTTTTATATAAGAGTTGTTTTGGTCTTGGTGTCTCTTCACAGCAACAGAACAGTGACCAAGACACTGGTTGTGTGCCAAAGCATGCCCGTGTAGGTCAAATTAGTGGACAATTTGCAGGACCCACTGTGGGCCAGAAGGGTTGACCTCACATCATCAGGCCTGGCAGCAAGCACCTTTACCCACTGAACCATCTTGACTCAAGCTGTAATTTTTTTATAGTAGATTTTTGTTGTTGTTTTGAGACAGGTTCTGTAGAGACAGGTTATTATGTAGCCCAGGCTAACCTGAAACTCATGGTGATTCTCCTGCCTCAGTCTCATAAGTGTTAGTTTTTTCCAGGGTGTCACTGTCCCTCCACATCTTCCTGCTCCACACACTCAGCGGCAGTCAGCCTTCCTCTTGGCAGAGCCTGATTTGTGGTTGATAAGGAAGATCTGACTCAGCGCTAGCAGCAGCCCGCACCCTGGGAGGCGCTTTCTGGGGCAAGAACTTGGGGGTGAGTTAGTTCTTTGTTGCTCAGTAACAAATTGTTGCAAGCTCTGTCCACCCCACCATGTTTTTATCTGTTTGCTCCTGTCCTGTGGTCAGCAGTTCTGCTCAGCATCACAGGGCTTTGTTCATTGTCTCACAGGATGCCAGCTCCTCAGGGCTCTTTGCTCAAGGCCAGACTTCAGTTCCCAGGAACCTGCCTGTCTCTGGGAGCAAAAGCTAGCAGGGTTGATTTTCTCTGTTCTGCCTCTGGCCCACAGGCTAGCCCTTTCTGTCAGGACTCTGAGGCTAGGCACCCAGTGTACTCCCCTTCCTCCTCTTTTGTTGCTGTTGCAGCTTGGAGACATGTCTCTGAAACCCAGGCTGTACTGAGATGACAGGTGGGCATTGCCATGCACAGGTTAACCTTTCTGTCTCTCTGGTCTGTATGTTTAGTCTCATGTGCGTGGGAACACATACATGCATGTGCATATTCATGTGGAGGCCAAAGACTGATCTTGGGTGTCTACCTCATGTATTGAGCCCGGTCTCTTGCTGTCGCTTGTGTGAGGAAAGGGACTTACTTCAGCCTACAGCTCTACATCACAGCCCATTGCTGAGGGAAGTGAGGACAAGAACTTAAGGAAGGAGCCTGGAGGCAGGAACTGAGGCAAAGGCCATGGAAGGGTGCTGCTGACTGCCTCGCACAAGGATACACGAGGCTTGTATTCCTATTTTCTTGAATACCCCAAGACAGCATCCCAGGGTTGGCACTACCCTCTGCGACCGGAGCCTCCAACACTAATCATCAGTCTTGAAAATGTCCACAAAGACCTGCCTACAGGGCCAATCTGATGAAGGCGTTTTGTCAACCGAGGTTCCCTCTTCCCAAATGACTCTTAGCTGGTGTCAAGTTGACACAAAACTATCCAGCACATACTCTTAGCTCTTAACCTAGAGCTGCCCAACTCAGCCAGTTTAGGCAGCCAACTTGCCCTAGGGATCCTGTCACTGCCTCCTAATTGCTGGGAGGATAGGTGACCACCATGCTTGCCTGAAAACCTGAAAACCAACTCTTCTGCAGCTTTTTTTTTTTTTTTTGAGGCAGGGTTTCTCTGTGTAGTCCTGGCTGTTCTGGAATTTGCTTGGTAGACCAGGCTGGCCTTGAACTCACTGAGATCCGCCCGCCTCTGCCTCCTGAGTGCTGGGATTAAAGGCATGTGCCACTGCTGTGCTGGAAAGGATGTAGCTGGACCCAGCCCAACTGAGGGCATGTGGTGTGAGTGCCGCTGGCAGGAGGAAGCCACTAATAGCTGAGAGTTAGTTAGGTCAGGTGGGTAAAACCCTCCGAAAGGATGAATGTGGGTCTCTAGTAGCTGATTCTCCAGAGGGTGGGTCCTTATGTCCACATTATGGTGTGTGTGTATATGAGGCATATGTGCATGTGGGTGTGTACCTGTGTGTGTACACACGCATGTGGGCGTGTACCTGTGTGTATACATGCATGTGGGGGCCAAAGTGCGGGGCCAAAGTGCCATTGGTTTTCACCTTTTTATTTTGTTTAAAGGTTCTAAGACAGGCAGTGGTGGCGCACACCTTTAATCCCAGCACTCAGAAAGCAGAAGCAGGCCCATTTCTGTGAGTTCGAGGCCAGCCTGGTGGTTTACAAGAGCTAGTTCCTGGACAGGCTCTAAAACTACAGCGAAACCCCGTCTTGAAAAACCAAAAAAAAAAAAAGTCCTTTATTTTATGAATATGATGTTCAATGTGCATGTATGTCTGTGTACCATGTGTGCCTGTCTGCAGAGGTCGATGAAGGTGTCAGATTCCCTGGAACTGGAGTTCCATAGTTGTGGGTGTTGGGAAGCACGTATAGGTCCTCTGCAGGAGCAGCAAGTGCTCTTAACCATGAAGCCGTCCACCTCATTTCCTATTTTTGAGACAGGGTCTCTGCCCAGCGTGGAGAATATCAGTTCAGTTAGGCTGGCTGGTCAGCCCCCCACCCCCAAGTACTGCCTGGGCTAATAGGTGTTCATTACCATGCCTGGCCACAGATACACTTTTGAAAGTGGACATTTCTGTAAGATAGTATAGGACAAATGTATTTGAATAACCTCACCCACAAGTAAATACAGTTTGTTTTTCTTGTTTTATATTTTAAAATCAGTGACTGGGATGGACCTCCTTGTGTATTTGTTTCTTAAATAAACCTCCACTCGTTGACTTGTTTTGCCACAAGCCTATGAAAACTCTAAAGCGGGGAAGATGGAAATCTTGAGGTGAGTGGTGGCACACCTATCTTCCAGGCAAGGGAGGTGAAGGCAAGACAATCACAAGATTGAAAATTGGAGAGTAACCTGTGCTACCTAGTGAGGCCTCATCTCAAAATACCAAGGGCTGGGAATGTGGCTCCACAGAGCATTTGTCAAACATGAGCAAGGCCCTGGACCCCAGAGCCTGCTCCACAAAAGTAAAGTTTGGAAGCAGCGGTGGCATGGTCCAGGCTCCAACCCAGCTCTGAATGGGATCAAGAAAGTGGGAATGGAGAGATGATTTAGTGGGAAAAGAGCTTGCTGCAAGCAAGCAGGAAGATGCACACAGGCTGGTTCTGAACAGAACTGCAGCGGTGGAGACGGCATTGCTGGCTGGCTACCCTGTCCCTTACAGACAGTGAGCTCCAGGTTTAGTGAGAGATCCAGTCTCAAAAGACACCATTGCTCACCTCTGGCCACAGCACACACATAAAGGAGCGAGCTTACATGCGCGCGCACAAGCTCAGTGCAAGAACTCAGTCCACGTAGCTCTAGAATGGCTGCTGCTCACAGTCCACTGCCACATCAACCCCACAGAACAAGAGTCCAGAAACTTCCCAGGAAGAAGCAGGTCCTATAAATACGTCTTTAGGTCACAAGTCAACAGATATGTGGACTTGTTTCCGATAATGTCAACATCTAAATGTCAATTTCTTTTAAGATGTGGTATTAACTATGTAGCTCAGTCTAGGTTGGAACTCTGAGTGATCCTCCTGCCTCAGCCTTCCTGGTACTGAGATGACAGGGGAGCCTGAACACCGAAATGTCAGTTTTATAAAATTAATGAGTTTTAAAATGTTTTCCAACTTTGCTAAAAAGTACTCTCCCCTCCCCCAACAAAATAAAGCACAAATTCTTTGAGCTTCCCGGTTGCCATAGATCCCTAAAGAACGTGCGGTTAGAACGACCCCCACCGCTCACCCCCCCCCCCCGAGTTTCTCGTGCGAACTCTCCCCCTATAGTGACGTCACGACTCTCGCCCCTAGGGGGTGGGGCCCGCGCAGGCGCGACCTGGGCTCCAGCGGAGGCGGGGCAGACGCGGCTCTGACTTCCAACATGGCGCACGCAGGCGGCGGAGGCTCCGCGGGCCGGGGATTCGGCGGCTCCCGCTGGGGTCGTTCAGGCTCCGGAGGCCACGAGAAGCTGCCGGTGCACGTGAGTGATGCTCCCAGCTTCCTTTTGGGGACCCGAGGCCCCGCGGGCCGGCGTCCCTCCGTGCGGCTTCGCCTCGGCCTCCTCTCTGCGCAGTCGGGGCCCGGGGACCCCACATCCCTTCCCTGGAATCCTTCGGTCATCCCGGCGGCCCCTCGATTTCCCCTAACGCTTCACTCCTTCTTGCCGCTCCTCGACCCTCCCGGAGATGCCGCGGACCTCCTCGACATCCCTCAGTCATTCCTGCGGTCCCTGTCATTCCCGGACCCCGCGGTGCGCTCCGGAACCCCCCGGGTCCTGCCCGCTGGCCCTTAGTTATCTTCGCCGCCCCTCGGTTTCCAGGGGACGTCGCGGCCTCCCCGAGACCCTTTGGTTCTCCCCTCCGGTCCTCGGTCTAACCCGGAACTCCTCGGGCTTCCGAAGCCCCTCGAGACTGGCCGCTGGCCCTCGGTCGTCCTCGTCGGCCCTCCCCGGAACCCCGCAGTTATCCTCGAGGCCCTTTGCAGCCCCACACCACCCCTTCTCTGTCTCTGGCCTTCCAGTCCACAGTCTCTGAATCGCGTGACCCCGGCCCACCGTCGGCCTTTTCGTTCCTCGCAGGTGGAGGACGCTCTCACCTACCTCGACCAGGTGAAGATCCGCTTTGGCAGCGACCCTGCCACCTATAATGGCTTTCTGGAGATCATGAAGGAGTTCAAAAGCCAGAGGTAACCTGCAGGGGCGTTCTGCACTCGGGAGCAGTAGGCTGGATGAGCCCCCCCCATCGGGGCTCTCCCCCCCCCCCATGTAGTACTAACTACATCTCAACCCTTAAGCTGGTGGCCTTTCATAGCTTTGGTTGGCCTGGGAAGCTTCTGAAATAGTCGCAGGATGAGGTAACTGAAAAGCTGATGAGGATTCCTGGAAGGAGGTCAGGAATTGGGGAATGGGTGAGATCCAGGCCTGGACAGAGAGCACTCTTTAATTGAAATGCTGGTTTGGGTGTCAGTAAGGTGACTCAGGGTAAAGGTGCCTGCCTCCAAGCTTGACCACCTGCACTCCAGCCCCAGAACCCACATGATTGGAGAGAACTGACTCCCCCAAACTGTAATCTGACCTACACTTGGTAGCTGTGATACATACCCCCTGCAAAAAATAAATTTAAACAGAACAGTTTTGAAATCTTTGAAGAGTTTTGTTTATGAAAGGTTGGAGGTACAAATTTTGTTTTGGGGAACAGTGGTAAAATAAATACTTCAAGAAAATGTTACTTATGGGAGGGTGCACGGTTTCTTCTTAAATCTTATTCCCAGGATGCGTCTCCTAGCCCTTCCTAGTTTGGTACCTATATGGATAAGGGACATAAAATACAGGAACTGTTGTAGGCACAGAGTCGTTGGTGTAGTGGGGTGCCTCTGAGTTATGCCTGTATCTTCTAGAACCTTTTGTGAGGGATGGCTTGGTTTAGGTGAGGGGCTCACCCTAGTGACAGGTGGTTGTCAGTCAGCTTCCCCGCTCTACTACTGTCTGCTCTCAGGAAGTGTGAAAGGCCTAGGCTTTTTTCTTCTGGCTATTCAAGATACTGAGGCCAGAAGATGACCCTCTCCATGTCTCCCTATTTTTCCCCCATCCTCTAACTGAAGGCTTTGGTGTTAAGACTTTTCCTTTAGTTAAGAAAAAAAAATCAAAATGGCTGGGCAGTGGTGACACATGCCATTAATCCCAGCACTCAAGAGGTAGATGCAGAGGGGTCTTTGAGTTCAAGGCCAGAGTGGTTTATAAAAAGTTGTAGGACAGCCAGGGCTACATAGAGAAACCCTGTCTTGAAAAATATTAAAACCCCAAAATGTATCCTTATCATTCCCTGGTTCATAAAATATTAGGAAACATCTCACATTGCTTGGAGTACTGTGGCCTCCTGTAGATTCTTACCCCAGCACCCAGGTCTTGGGACATTTTCAGAACTGGGCCTAGGATCTCGTATGACTTGGAAGCTGTGAATTTTTTGCCAGACCTAGGTAATCACAGGTGGTCTCACATGGTGGGGGTCCATTTTTATTTTAAGCAGGTCGTGGTGGTGCACACCTTTAACCCAGGCAGAGGTATATAGATCTCTTGAGTTCTTGGCCATCTGTTCTTAGAAAGTTCCAGGACAGCTAGGGCTACACAGAGAAACCTTGTTTCAAATGGAAAAACAAACAAAAAACCAAGAACAGGTTGGGGCTGGTTTTAGGAGTCTTTGTTGTCACTGAAGCCCTGGCCTGTGGTGATTCTAAGGTATTTGAGGGGATTCTTTCTGGTTCGATCCCAGGACTCTTGCCCACTTGCGTTCTTTTCTTCCAGCATTGACACCCCTGGCGTCATCAGGCGTGTGTCCCAGCTCTTCCATGAGCACCCTGACCTCATTGTGGGGTTTAATGCTTTCCTCCCGCTTGGATACCGCATAGACATTCCCAAGAACGGCAAGTTGAACATCCAGTCTCCTTTGACCAGCCAGGTAGGCTTCGTTTGGGTGATGTGGACTCAGTCATGCCTACCCGGAGCACAGCTGGACATTTGTGATGCTGCTGGAAGCCTTGTACAGCCTGTTCTAGTTCTCTGATAGCTTCCAATCCAAGTCAAGGGAGAAACACAGAGGCAGCCTCTGCATTCTGAGGTGAACAGTGGAGGTCTTAAATCGAGTGTAGTAGCTGGGGCTGTGGTTCGGTGTGGGAGAGCTCTTGGCATGGGTGAAGCCCTGGGTTCAATCCCCAGCTCGTGGTGGTGGGGGCGGTGGGGTGGTGGGGAGGGGATGGAGTCAAAGAGAATTTTGTGTTCAGAGTCATCGCATCACTAGTTGCTGAGGTCTGGCCTCGGGGCTTTCCCTACAAGTCTACCAGGCCAAAGTATATTGAGGCATCTGCTGGCTTTCATCCAGGTCACCAGTAAAACCAAGTGGTTGAGCTGTGTGCATGGAAATAACTTTGTTTTCTGCCACAGTTTCGTGTAGTTGGCATAGGTTCCTTTATCAGCTCAGGCTTGGTCCCCCACTCCACCACTGTTCACCGTAGCACAGGCAGGTCTGAAATGCATCATTCCTCAGCCACCACAACAGGCTTTAGGTGACATTGGACAGGGACTTTCCCAACTGTACCTGGAACCCAGGATCCAGGGCCATGAAGCCTTATCAGGAGTGACTTCTGGAATTTGTATGGCTGAGGTATAAAGCAGTGGCAGCTTTGTCGAGAGCAGAGAATTGTTCCTAGAGTTTATGCTGTCTGAACATCGCTGCCGCTTCCTAGAAAGCTGCCGGGAGCAGAGTCTGGGCCTTGGTAGTCTGTGCCCCTGTGTATCACACAGGGCTCTGGACTCACAGTGAAGCCAATAGCGGTTTTGTTTTCCTCATAGGTGGCTTAGATGGCCAAAGGCCCCAGTGACTTACAGAAAGGATGACAAAGATGGTCTTGGACCTATGAACAGGGAACCCTGCCAGTCTTGAGTCACCTTCCCTCAGGGTACTCTGGAGCTCCTTGGTCTCGGTGACAGTGATAACCTGATCGTGACCCAGGTGTTCGCCTGCTTTCTGATGGCTCACCGAGATGTCTTCAGGATCCCTGGAGCCTTTGCCATGCCATCGCAGCAGGAACCCTTACAGTCCCTACACATCAGCATCTGTCTTTGCTGTGTTCCCCATTGAGACATGGTCTCTATAGGCTGGCCTGGAGCTTGACATTCCCCTGCTTCAGCTCCCAGAGTGCTGTAATGATAGGCACCTACTGCCTATCACCCTAGCTTCACTGATTGGAAACGCAGCTTTTTCTCTCTCTCTTCCATTTTATTAGTTTGGCCTGACAGCTACAGATGAGCTCTGTCCTCTTATGTGCCGAGAAAGGTGCCAAGGGAGTCCCCACCTATTTGGGTTCTGTGGTGAGATTTCGGAGCCTCTTTCTTGTGAGGAGTTTTGCACTCTGGCATGTGATATGGTACCCAGGGCCCCTGCCCTCCCAGTGCCAAGGACACCAGTGCCCTTGGTAGCAGATAAAAGTAGGGGTTAAGGGTCAAGCAGAACTGGGTACTTAGATTCAGGGTGTTCTGCCAGTATTTAGGAGGCAGGAGATTTGCCATGAGTTCAAAGCCAGCTACAGAGTAAAGACCCTATCTTACCTACCTCTGTGAAGAGAGGAGACAGATAGCCATGCCACGCCAGAAGCAGGAGGCCTGGAAAATTTGAACTGCTGTTAGTTCTACCTGAGTAAGCATCTTGAGTGCTGCTTCAGAGCCCTCACTGGCCATCAGCTTTGAGAGGTGTGTGTCCTGTGTCTGACCAAGCTCTTCAGAGCACCTTTCTCAGTTGCCTGTCTGTCACTGAGCTGTGTCAAGGGAGGAATAGGCAACCAGATATCAGTGGGCAGGTGAGTTCCTAAGTCCTCTTTGGAGGGGGACTAACAGGAAGCCCTTTGACACACTCTTTGGGGAGGCTCACTCTGTCTGATTAATTCTGAACCACCACTTCCTTGGAACTGGGCCCTCAGTTTAATTTGGGGTGTAGGATTCTCAGTGATAGCAGGAACTTTGGTGGGGGCAAGTAGGGAGGAGGAAGGAAGGGCGCTGGAGGGATGGGCTATTAGGAGGGTTGTCTATGAAGTAGGGCAGGACTGGAGGGGAGCTGAGTGATAGGTTTGCAGAATATTCCTGCTTCTGGGCCAGGAATCGCCCAAATGGAGTTGGGAGGACCCAGACCTTGGAGGACAGGACCTAGGAGTGGGTCAGTGAGGTAAGGTGTTTGTATGACCCAGGCTGGCCCTTCTAGTGAGGTGGAGGTTGGTCCCTAGGCAGAGGACACAAGGCCCTGGCAGCTGGGCCTGGTGGTTTGCTCATTTAGGCTCCTGAGTATCCAGGAGGACCTCATGGGCAGATGTGGATTGCAGTGTATCAACTGTTGAAACAGTCACCCCAAGGGGAAGTGCAGACAGAGAAATAGAGAGGATGAAGCGATTTGTAGGAAGTCCCCTGGAGGGCATGTCTGCTGCGGCTTGTAGGCTCAGTAGTGACGGGTTTTTATTTTCCAGAGATCACACTAGAAAATTGTATTACAGCTGTACAACCATAACCACTAGTTCCAGAACATTCCACCACCCCAGAAGCAGACCCTGCCAATCATTTCTCTGCTTCTTGTTTCTGTATATTGCCTGTTCGAGCATTTCACATAAATGGCCTTCTGTCAGCACTCACATAGTATATGTCAGTGGTTATTTTCTTGGCTGAGTAATGTTCCACTGGTGGACCGTGTTTTACTCATTCATCTGGTGGGTGTTTGAGTTGATTGTTGTGAATTGTGCTTCATTGAATGTTGGTGTATGAGTCTTTCCCGTTTCTTAGATCTGCTTTGTAGGATTGCAATTGCTGGGCTGTAGGGAAATTCTCTGTTGGATTGTTGAGGAGCTGAAGGCTGTTGCCATAGTAACTGTTCTCACCACCATCGAGTGTCTTCTGCAGAGTCCCTGGCCAGAGAACTGGCTCTCTGTCATGCTGTACTGGCTTATTCGGGACCAGAGGAACCATACAGTGCTGGAGCATGTCCCTAAATGGCTGGGCAAACCCAGACCCCTGCAACCTGGACCGTGGGCTGGCAGATTACTGAGATGAGAGTCTTGGCCCACATTTGGCAATCAGTGTCTGTGTTCTCAGCTTTGGCTTTTAGCCAGAACAAACTTTGTGTTTGTCCACTGTCGTTAGCCCCTAGTACCTGAGAACACCACTAATTGGCCTCTGATCCTTGAGTTCTGCACCTGCAGATTCACCACAGATTGAACAGTTCAGGGAACATACATGTATGCTGAGCATACAGACTGGGGATGGAACCTGGTCCTTGCCCATGCTGGGGAGGGGGGGTGTTCTGTATCTGAACCACACAAGCCTATTCTTGTGCTGTGTGTGATAGTCATTCCCTAGTCCACAAGGTTGACTATTGACAGTGTGCCTGGTATAAAATGTCTGGAGATGGGGATGCTTGTGGGGGCTATGCGTGTGTGTGTGAAATCTGTGGAGGAGGATTCTAGAATCTGTCCCCCTTGGATACTAAGGGACTACTATTTGGATGTGGGGCTTTGACTGAGAAAACATGGAACAGATGAGGCCATTTGAGTGGGCACTAATTAAGTTTGGCTGGCTTTTTTTTTTTTTTCTAGACAGGATTTCTCTGTGTTGTCCTGGCTGTCCTAGAACTCACTCTGTAGACCAGGCTGGCTTTGAACTCACGGAGGTCTGCCTGCCTCTGCCGCTCGAGTCCTGGGATTAAAGGGTGCACCACCACTGCCTGGCTGCTGGCATTATTTTAAGAAGTGTTGAGGGTACAGCACAATCCTTCCCTCAGGAACCCGAACCCCTGCTGCTGGCACCTCCAGCATTTTGAGGAAAATGATTTATACTTCAAGAACAGATGTCATGTGTGTGCCTGCTGCCCGGAGGAGGGCAGAACTGCTGGGGCAGACAGCAGAGGTGTTTAGAGTCACTCCAGGATGATTCTGGAAGGTCGTGTTGAGCATAACTAGAGCCTCAGTGCACAAGTGAGGGTGCTTCCGAGAAACCCCATGCTGTTCCTCCAGGACTCTGGCCTGGCTGTAGCCACAGTTAAGCTCTCATGCCACCAGGATGCTAGTTTTCCCTGCAAAACAGGAGACATGTTTCTGTTTACAGCTGGAGAAAAATAGGCACAAGTAAGATGCTTTTCAGTTTGGCTCTGATAGTTTGACTATCACTGTCACTTGAGTTGTTCTGGGGCTTAGCACCAGAGGCCTTGTGGTGAGAATCCTAAGCCAGCTGCAGCTAGATGCACAGGCACTGTGATGGTCCCTCAAAGCCAACAGCCGCTGTTCCCACTCAAATAGTCTTGCTAAGATGGAGGCATCACCTAAAGCTCTACTCATAGCTCCAACAAGGTTTAGCTTCCAGGATTTGTGACTTTTCCCCTACATGCTGATCTCTTAAGAGTAGAAAGCAAACCTCTATCCCAGCACTGGGAAGGCTAAAGCAGGAGGTTGGCCAGAGTTGGAGCCAGGCTGCATGGGGAGATCAAGTCTCAGGAATACAGGGGAGGGCCTTGTTGAAATTTCAGGCACAGGAGACCTGAGGAGACTCTAGAAGGAGGAAGTACTTTGCCCCCATGGGTCCTCAGGTGTTACAGGAGCAATGCTTTTCAGCATGCAGTGACAATTCACCATTCTCTGGCCACGCCATGCCTCTCACTGCCCATATTCTGCAGGAGAACTCCCACAGCCATGGTGACTGTGGTGAGGACTTCAAGCAGATGTCCTACAAAGAGGACAGAGGCCAGGTGCCCCTGGAGTCGGATTCTGTGGAGTTCAACAATGCTATCAGCTATGTGAACAAGATCAAGACCCGCTTTCTGGACCACCCTGAGATCTACAGGTCCTTCCTAGAGATCCTTCACACCTACCAGGTAAGACCCAGCCTACCACAGCACCTGGGGCCTGACTTCAGCTGGCTCTTGTCTGGCATTTGGAGCTGAGAGTGGAGATCAGGTTCTCACAAGCTGGCCAGACATTTGCTGCAAGCCGCACCTCACCAGTCAGGTCACACTCTGTGTTCAGTCTAGTTCTGAGGGAATCAGAAGTAGGTTGGGGTAGAAAACGAGTGTGTGTTGAGAGGTGTGTAGACCAACCACTGTCAACCCCTGGTACAGTAGCAGGGAGAAAAAAGGCTGGGAACAGCCTGTACAAAGGTCCAGGGATTCAAGTGCACAACCCTGATTCTTAAGAAGGAAACTTCCTAAGCTGGCTCAACAGCTAACAC
The DNA here is from genome assembly GCF_982192425.1 of Myodes glareolus. Classification (NCBI taxonomy): domain Eukaryota; kingdom Metazoa; phylum Chordata; class Mammalia; order Rodentia; family Cricetidae; genus Myodes; species Myodes glareolus. Next base: position 4,588,361 of record NC_142048.1, on the reverse strand, counting down.
TTAAAATGATAGGTTGTATCCCCAGCATTGCACCATTGCACAGCACACAAAGTTGCACAGATAAATAAGATTTTTTGGCTTACAGGTTTACTATCATAGAGCTAACCTAGACTCCCTATGAACTCGGAGAACCCCAATGATGGTCCACATGGATAGCTTAGGCTCCATTGGTGTATGACAGGGAAACAGCTTGAGTTATGTGGGTATAGACACCTCAGGCAGTGACAGTGTGGCTCCCAGCAAGGACACAGATGTGGGGTGCTGGTGTAGTTCTGCATTCTTGGGGGCACACTAGAAGGAAGCTCGTTGGCAACAAGGTCCCTGCAGAGATCATGTCCAGAGTGCCGGCCATGGCATGTGCACTCCACCAGTTCCCATTGTGAGGTCAGCTCAAGGATCCTTTGGCCTGTGTGTGCAGTTTGTCTAAGTCCCTGGGGTACAGAGGTGGCTAGAACACCAGGCTCACTTGTCACTCTTTGCAGTTTGTTTTCCGCTGGGGACACCACACCTGACTGCTGAGCCATCTTGCCTGCCCCTAAGTTGTGTTTTTTAAACAGTGGTTTGAAGCCAGATGTGGTGGCACACACCTTCATCCCCAGGATTCAGAATGCTGAGTCAGGAGGATTGCTGTAAGTTTCAAGGGCATCCTGGACTGCACCGTGAGCCCAGGCTGCCTCCTGAGCCACCACAGGTTCCGTAAAGCCAGCAAGAGCAGTTGGGGTGCAGTTCCGCTCAGCTGGCACGGAACCTCGACTGGTTCAGAACATCTGGACTTGGTTCTCTCCCCTTCCCTCTATTAGGCTGTGTAAATGCTACAACTTGAGTTGCTTTCCCTGGGGCACGAGGGTGCCACTCACAAGACTACTTGGGTTCATTCTTAGCACTGTGCAAAAAATCAAAAACCCAAGCAACTCCCCTTCCTAAAGGGGGCAGTGAGCTACAGTGACTGCTGTTGTGGGCCTAGCACTGTGTCTTTAACTCTGACATTGAGTATAAGGTGGCATATTTCTAGACAAAGTCTTTTTTCTTTAATTTTCTTCTTCTTCTTTTTTTTTTTTAATGAACATTATCCCAGGCTGGGAGTGGTGGTGTGCTGCACACCTTTAATCCCAGCACTTGGGAGGCAGAGGCAGGTGAATCTCTGTGAGTTCAAGGCCACTCAGGTTTACACAGAGAATTCCAGGATAGCCAGAACTACACCAAGAAACAGTCTCAAAAATCCAAACAAAACCAACCCTCCCCCCTCCCCCCAAAAAAGACCCACAATATAGCAGCCTGGCCTGGAACTGGCAATCCTCCTGCCTCAGTTTCCTGAAAGGCCACCTGGATTCTATATCCCCATCCCCATTCTCTGTCCTTGCTGTTGCCTTCAGCTCCAGTTCTGCCTGCCTGCCTTCAGGCCTCCCTCACCTCTGCTCTCCCTCAGTCCAGCGGCAGCGGCGCAGTGGGAGGAACACTTCTTTGCTGTCACCTATCCCCTGACCCAGCAGGCCTGGTTCCCTCTGTAGAAGGGCACCAATTTCTCTTCCTTCGTGCCTATTCTTCCATTGCTCTGCAGTCCTTTAGCGTCAGGGCTGGGGTCACTGAGAGCAGATACTCTGGCAGTACAGGCACAGGACTGAGTCTGTACAACTGCCCATGCCCACATTGGTGCCCTGCCTCACCCTCTTTTCTTCTAACCACTTGCAGAAGGAACAGCTGCACACTAAGGGTCGTCCGTTCCGTGGCATGTCTGAGGAGGAGGTCTTCACAGAGGTGGCCAATCTCTTCCGTGGTCAAGAGGACCTGCTGTCGGAGTTTGGACAGTTCTTGCCTGAGGCAAAGCGATCCCTGGTGAGTGCCAAGTGCCAGGATCCTGCCCACAAGATGAATGGGGAGCTAGAGTCTGACAAGTGTGTCCCATACACAGACTGCGGTACTGTGGGAGGAGGAACATTGGTTTACATGGAGAGTGAGGAATATGGCCCCAGGCTTGGAGAAGTAGGTGAGGGGGTTTTGGCCCAGGAACAGACTGCACTTGGCTTTCTTTCCCAGCAGTGACTTGAGGCCTGCCAGAGGTGCCTCAGCCACCTCTTCCTCTTCCTCCTCCTCCTCCTCCTTCTTTGCTTTTTCTTTCTTTCTTTTCTTTTCTTTTTTTTTTTTTTTTTCTTTAAAATGGTTTTTCCAGACAGGGTTTCTCTAGCTTTGGAGGCTGTCCTGGAACTAGCTCTTGTAGACCAGGCTGGCCTCAAACTCAACAGAGATTCGCCCGTCTCTGCCTCCCGAGCGATGGGATTAAAGGCGTGTGCCAGCATCACCCGGCCTCCTCCTTTTCTTAAGCATATTAATCTTTTTGAAAAGTAGAGATGAGGGGGCTGGAGAGATGGCTCAGAGGTTGAGAGCACTGGCTGCTCTTCCAGAGGTCCTGAGTTCAATTCCTAGCAACCACATGGTGGCTCACAGCCATCTGTAATGAGATCTGGCGCCCTCTTCTGGCATGTGCCATCATACATGGAGGCAGAATGTTGTGTACATAATAAATAAATAAACAAATCTTTAAAAAAAAAAGAAGTAGAGATGAAATTCTCCACTTTAAAGTATACAATTTTGGACCAGGTGTAGTGGTGCACACCTTTAATCCCAGCACTCAGAGGCAGAGGCAGGCAGTCTCTGAATTTGACTTCGTGGTGCCAGCCTCGTTGGCATAGCAAGTTCAGACCAGTCAGGACTAACATAGATGCTGTCTAATCTAATCTAATCTAAAAGGACACAATCCAGTGCTGTGCAGCCTGCTTAGCATGTAGTACACTGTCCCTTTAACTAGTTAGGAGACCCTGTCCCCATTTGTACTCACCCCATCAATCCCCCAGCCTCCGATCTGTTTCCTCCCTGGATTTGCCTGCTCTGTGGCTGTGACGTTATCATGTCTTTTGAGATCTGTCTGCATGTAGCCTTTGCTAGCGTTCCTGAGTGTGTGTGTCCATTTTACTCCCTCGTGCTGTGGACATGGGGTGGTTTGCCTTGAAGTTAAATAATGCCACCATGAACAGACATGTTTATGTCTGGTGGCAGCTTTGGCCCTGCGCCTGTGTGGGCTTCCTGGATCACACGGCAGTTCTGTTAACTTTGTGAAGAACTTAGAAAGTGTTTTCTGCATCAGTGGCTCCATTTCTCCACTTTGTCTTTGACTGTGTGACAACTGTTGAGTGGGTGTGTCTTGGCTTCAACTGCATTCCCCTGTGTATCATGTCTTGTGTACTGGCTTTGAAGATGTGTTATTTATTACTACTTATGTGTGTGCATGTTTGTCTATGTAAGTGTATGTGCATCATACAGAAGCAGATGCCTCTGGAGGCCCAGTTGGGTGTCAGATCCCCTGGAACTGGAGTAACAGGTGGTTGTGAGCTGCCAATGGTTGCTGGGACCTGATCCTGGGTCCTTCTGTGAGAGCAGCCAGTGCTCGGTACTCATAACCGTTGAGCTGACTGAGTCCTTACTGTGATCCACCAGATGCTTAGATGTGTGATCTCAGAGTCTCACTGCCACCTCCTGCCACCTCTTCTCTGCTTCATCCTGTTCTGGTGCACAGATTTTTTTGATTGTTTTCCCATCTCACTCTCAGTACTAAGCTTTAGAAGCTGTTGCACAGTTGAGATCATGAGGTTTCCCTATTCCCTTACTTGAGCTGCGTTTTGTCTGTGGGGTGTGAGGTGAGTCCAGCACAGCCAGAAGGGTTGCCATCTGTTGGTCTGTGTATGTTCTCAGACTAGCCTGGAATTGCCTGCAGCCTTTGCAGTGAGTTGAGAGCAGGAGCCTGGGCCTCCACCTCGTTCTTCTTTGTCAGAACTGCTGCAGCTTTTGAGATCCCTGATGGATGTTTTTTATTTTCTTTTTGAGACTGGGTCTTAGTGTAGCTCAGGCTTGCCTTCATCATGATCCTCCTGCCTAGGCTCCATGAGTTCTGGAATCACTAGTGTGGGTCACACACTACTGCTGAATCTTTTTTACCGTTACATATCTCTGTGTGTGTGCGCGCATGTGTGCATGTGTGCACGTGCACATGCCACAGCTGGTGTGGAAGTCAGAGGACAGCTTGGGGGTGTAAATTTTTCCCTTCATCCTGTATGTCTTGAGATCACACTCAGTTCCAAGCCCTTTACCCACTGAGCCATGTTGATGTTGGTCTGGTTTTTGGTCTAATCAAGTATTTGCATCCTGGCATGTTGCCATTGTTTTCTCGGCTTCCCTTACACCTGACTCGTCACTTCCCTTAGCCTTACCCAGGCCTGTGGCCAGTTGCCACCAGGTTTGTCACCTTGTCTTGATCACAAGAGTGTCAGCCGTGGGTGGGATGAAACCTGAAAATATCTCGTACATCAGAGTCTCTTGTGTTACCCAGCCTAGGGCTGTGGCTTGACTCTCTACTGCTACCTGGTATCTGGTTGACCTCCAGGGCCCAGATGATGGCAAAGCTGTGGACACCATGTAGCCTCCATGCCTTCCAACCTCAGGCAGAGCCATGCTGTACATTGCCTGAGTCTTAGAAACAGTAACAAATGACTTTCTGCTGCCTCTGCCTTTTGTGGGTTTTTCTCCTTTGTTTTCCTTTTTGTTCCTTGTGCTGTGTTTAACCTGCCACAGCAGCAGCTCAGAGCAAAGCTGGATAGTGTTTTGCTGCCATTGGTTCTGTTTGGGTACACAGTTACTTCACTTTGCCTACAGTCTGTGCCAACAACACATTTTTTGTAGTGTCTGTATATCTAGGTCCCATGGTGGTGTGGAGTGGGGAACAATGGTGTTAGAATGTCTTTATGACTTCCAGGAGGAGAAGCATCCTTGCCCTGTCTGTTGATTAAAACTTGCTCCAACCACTGTGTGGTATTGGCACACACCTTTAATTCCAGGCAGAGGCAGGCAGATCTCTGTGAGTTCAAGGCCAGCCTGGTCTACAGAGCAATTTCCAGGACTCCAAAGCTACACAGAAAAACTCTGTCTCAAAAAAAAATAAATAAATAAAATAAAAACAAAAAACAAAAGATCAAAAAAAAAACTTGTTCCAACCCCCCCCTCCACATACACACACACACACACACACAATACAGCCCAGAACAAGGCCACTTCCTAGGCATGTTCTGTCGTGCTGTCATGCATAACAAATAATCCACAACCTGGTTCCAAGCCCCCACTAGTGACCTGGATGACGTCAGCTGCTGCTGGGGCTGTGTGCGGCTGCCTCCCCCTCTACCTAGAATGCTTTGTGTTTTCTGTAGACACCCTGGTCAGCTGTGGACCAGGGGGCAGGTACCTGGACACACTCAGTTGTGCTCCCAAGACCACAGGGAGCTTTCTTGCAGCTATGTGTAACATTCACCCAGTGATCTGTGTACTTGGTCTCTGCCCCGAAATAAGACCACTCAGAGGCCCTGACCTGCCGCAGACAGTGCCTACCATGGCTACATGGCAAACGAGAATCCTTCCTCCAGTCTGACCACCTCCTGCATTTTGCCTTAGTTCACAGGCAATGGGCCATGTGAGATGAACAGCGTACAGAAGAACGAGGAGAAGAGTCTGGAACACAGCAAGAAGCGCTCTCGGCCCTCACTCCTGCGCCCTGTGTCTGCTCCCGCCAAGGTAACTGTCCATGTGTGGGTTCTTGCTGCACATGACGGGAGTGGTATGGAGGCCCAAGAGCAGGGGACCCGGGGCCAGAGACTAGCTGGTAGAAAAGGACAGCTACTGTCCTGGTGCTCCTTCACCTGCTCTCCTGCCCTGAGGTGGTTGTGAGGAGGAAGGGGGAGTTGGAAGGAAAGGCGTGGCGCGCTGTTGATTCTCCTTTTCACTGTCGTGACTCTTTCGTAGGTGGGGCTGCAATTGAAATGTGCAGTTGTATGGTTTGGTTACTGCACAACTGAGGAGTGAAGGTGGCTGACAACAGTTCCTGTCCCGCTCATCACCCCGTGATGGTGGATCTCTAGTCCTAGCACTCTGTTTACTAGTTGACTTTCTATAGTAATAAAGATTTTTGGCATTTCTGTTTATTTAGTTATGTGCAGCAGTGTCAACCTCAAGTTACAATTCATTACTATGACTGGTATCTGACTCCCAGACTGTCCTGGACAGATCAGTGGGACCCCTTCAGGCTGCCCTTGGGTCTCCTACCATGTCCATTTTTTTCATCCTTACCCCACTCTTGAGGATGGCTATACAGCAGGATGCTTCATGCCATGGGCTTGGGTCAAATGCAGGTCCAAGTCTGGTTTATCCATCTGTGTGTCTGAGAGAGAGAAGAGAGAGAGAGAGAGAGAGAGAGAGAGAGAGAGAGGAGAGAGAGAGAGGAGAATGAGAATGAGATATGTCTCAGAGATCAGAAGACAACTTAAGACTCCCTTGGGAGCCTTTGGTTGTCAAGCATGCGACAGGCAGGTTTATTTGCAGAGTTATTTCTCCTGTCCCAAAGTCCAATTTAGAGACAAGTGTCTGCACCCAGCTTTAGACCTGGCTTCCAACCCAGGATGCCTCTGGTGTCGCCCCCTCCCTGCCTTCTGGTCACCCTCTGGCCCATAGGAAGTACAGTAGCTACAGTGTCTGTGTCCCCGAGTCCAGGGTAAAGGCTGAACTGAGCTCATTGGCGCAGTGCTTTCTCAGGTGGCTGAGTTGAAGCCCCAGGATACAGCGCTAACATTTACTGAGCATGCCCGTGCTCCGAGTTTCCCCAGTGCACATGCGCAGATTCCATGTTCTGTTTCCTCGGTGTTTGCCCTTTCCCCAATATCAGTCAACCTGCACAATGACCTGGCCTCCGCTTTCCCAGTCCATGCACATGTGGGGCCCTGGCTTCCCATTTTCACAGTCCATGTCTACAAACATGCTTAAGGCTCTAGGTTCTATTTCCCAGAGTGAATGCGTGCCGCTTTGTGTTCTCATGTGCAAAGCCCTGAATGCTGTTTTCCCAGTCCGTGTATTCCAAGCTTGCGGGAGGTCTTTAGGTTCTAGTTCCCCGTTTTTGCAGAGCATGCGCCATGCCATGGTTCCGTTTCCCCTGAAAGCATCGGCGTAGTACTTGTGAGGCCTAAATTCGAATTCCCTAGTACTTAACTGCGCATGCGTGAGACGCTGTGTTCATACTCCCAGCAGCTGTCAATCATGTACAGGCCCTGAGCCCTCCCTGGCTCTTGTGGGGCTTGAACCATTACTGCACATGCCCATGACCCAGATCTTCTCCACAGCCTTCCACGTGTGCTCAGCGCCAGGTTCGATTCCCAGGTCAGCAGAAAATAAGCCATAACAGGAATCTAAGACCCCAGATCTGACAGGGTGCTGCTGTGGGCTTGCTTCTCCTCAGGTCCTGAGTTGCCCCCCCTCCCACATCACGCGGAACCAAGGCGGGATCAGCATCTTAATGCTGGGCAGCAGACTTCACCTAGGGTCCTGGGAACAGGGCCCTGCCAACTGCATTTGGTGCTTCCCCGGGTTCCGTGTACCCCGCATTGCCTGTGGCAGGGATTCACCATTAAGCTGAGGGTTTCTCTCTGCAGAAGAAGATGAAGCTCCGGGGCACCAAAGACCTGTCCATTGCTGCTGTGGGGAAGTACGGCACCCTGCAGGAGTTCTCCTTCTTTGATAAGGTGAGCAAGAGCCGATCCTTTCAGGCACAACTGCTTCCTGATGACGGTGTCCGGAAGCAAGGCTACCGTAGTGCATGGGAGAGGACAGCATAGGCTACTGAGCTCTCCCAAACATCCACACCCCGCATGCACACATGGCATTTGTAGTGTGTACAGAAGTGCGTACAGCTTCTGCGGTAGTGTCTCAAGCCTCCGACTCTCCGTATTCCCACAGGTGCGCAGGGTGCTGAAGAGCCAGGAGGTGTACGAGAACTTTCTGCGCTGCATTGCGCTCTTCAACCAGGAGCTGGTGTCCGGCTCTGAGCTGCTGCAGCTTGTGAGCCCGTTTCTGGGGTGAGTGGCTCTCGGCTTCCGCCCGTCCCACACAGACCCAGGGAAGTGAGCCAGGAAGTGTGTGTTTGTACATTTCTTTTAAACGTTGCCTTGTTTCCTATGTGTGCACAGATGACGACCAGAGGACAAGTTCTTGTGTGGGTTCTCTCCCACCGTGTGGGTCTCAGGAAGCTAACTCAGACCCTTCTCTCCCACCTGTCATTTTCCTCATTGGTTGGCTGAAGTTGTTCCCCAATTATTGTTGATAGGCTCACATTTGTTTAAAAAAAAAAGTGACTTTGAGAAAACAGGTTCCTAGTGTGAGCATTGCGGCTCAGGTGGAAAGGGATCCTGGCAGTCGGGAGCCAAGGACTAGCACAGGTCACAGTACGCATAGCAGCTTACAGCCCTGCTCTATCTAGGGCAAGGCTTCCCCCGTCTAACAGCTCTGCTGCAGCAGGAGAGGGCTTCCCCAGCCAAGTTGTTGCAGTCCATCTGTGGTGTGCTGGAGTGTAAGACTCAGCTCTGCTAGGGGAAGGTTTGCCCAGCGAAAGTGTTAGCTCGGTTTGGGGGAAAGGTCTCACCCAAACCTCATTCAAGAGGTTTATTGGGAGGGAAGAAGCCAAGAGAGTGGCTACCTCTGCCAGGGTGGAAAAAGGGCAGCAGCAAACTGAACAGGGTTTATATAGGGCACTTAGGGGTGGAGTTTTTCAGAGAGAAGATTTTCAGGGTAGGAATTAGTCAGATTTCAGTCCCTTGAGCTCAGCTTGGCTAGATCTCTACTCAGGGGTTATGATTAGGGTTAGGGTTGGTTGGTTTTCTGTGTAGCTGGTGAGGAGCAGAGTTGGCTTTGGCTTTCAGTGGCCCTTGTTAACCTTTTGACTCTAATTTTGGGGCCAAGGCATATTTATTTCACCGACTCTGATTCTATGGCCAAAGTGTGTTTTTTTGGCACTGGTTTCAGAACCAGGTTGGGTTTCTTTGTCTGGCCCTTCTTCCCTACACCTACTGCTAGGTGGTCACAACAGCTGACGGTCCCTGGGCTCCAGTGACTTTGTACACTGTGTATGAACAGTGCCTTTTCTTGGATTATGGCTCTGACCTTATGACGTGTGATTTGAAGGTTGTAGATGTAGATATTTGGGGGCTGGTGATACACAGTTCCTCCCTTGCAGGATGCTGGGTAGTGGCATTAAAGGCAGCTTCTTGGTATCCCTTCTCAGGTGTGCCCTCCTGGTACAGCTTGTATCTGTAGTATGCTGAGCTGTGAGTTCGCATTTTAATGCTATTCTCTCTTTTCAAGTTCTCACATGTATTGATATTGTGTTGCGCATGTTACCCAAGTTGCCCTCCTGCAGGTGATGAGTCCACTGACCTCCACATCATACGTGCCCTCCCTACAACAGTAAAATAAATACACAAAATGCAAATTTAAAGGTCTTGGTTTTTGTAAAAAATTAATAGCATTTTAGGTAGCATTGGATGTCAGTTGCTGTAAAATTGTCCCATTTCACATGTGTCCTACTTCTGTCCTGACTTCTGAGAATGAATTCACAGGGACCTTTTGGGGCGGGGTCCCCCTCATGTGGGAGGGAGACTTCACCCAGGAAGACAGCCACAGTGGACACGGCTGCTCTCTGTTCTGCCCTGTAGATCAGCCATGAACAGAAGTAAGTAAGTGGGGCAGAGCTGTGTGCCAATAAAGCTTATTTACAGACGCAGTTCATGGGCTGATTGCCTGCAGTGTGTGATACCCTAGGCTCCTGCTGTTGGAGTCCAGGTTCAGCCTCCTGAGACTGGACCAGTCAGCAGAGTCACCTAGGGAACAGTGCAAGGGAGGCAGACCCAGCCTACCCCAGGACGCCAGCACAGGATGGGGAGCTTAGTGATGCCTGTTGCCTCGTGAGGGACGGCTAGCGGCAGGAGTGCTCTGCCCAGGTCAGAGGACAGCCAACAACTGGAGGACTGATGTCAGGGCTCAAGGGGCAAGACTGGTGTCTGTCTGTGTTTGAATAGCATTCCAGGCTGTAGCTTAGGCACAGTTGGCTGTGAACCTCTGCAGGTGACTTACTGGCCACAGGGCTTTTGGGACTCTTGAGTGGTATTTTTTGTTTTGTTTTGTTTCTCCCTTCTGGTTTTGTTTGCTTGTTTGTTTCTTTTTCTTTTAGACAGGGTCTCTCTCGTAGCTCTGGCTATGCTGGAACTCACTATGTAGACCAGGCTGGCCTAAAACTTACTGAGATCTATCTGCCTCTGCCTCCTGATTTAATCTGCTGGGATTAAAGGTGTGTTACTACACCTAGCTTTGTTTCTTTGTTTTTGTTTTTTAATTAGTTAATTTTTATTTTATGTGCATTGGTGTTTTGCCTGCATGTTTGTGTGAGGATGTCACATCCCCTGGAACTGGAATTACATACAGACATTTAGTTGTGAGCTGATATGTGGGTGCTGGGAATTGAACCTGAATCCTCTGGAACAGCAGCCAGTGCTCTTAACTGCTGAGCTGTCTCTCCAGCCTTCCCCCTTTGTTTTTTGTTTTTAAGTTAGAGGACAGAGAATGAAGGCAGTGGGGCCCACAGAGGTTATTCCCATTGTGCTTTGTGGTTGAGTGCAGCTGGCAAGATCTGTATTTATAAGAGGGGGGTGCGGCTGATGGGTGGAGAGGACCCTCCTCCCTTCCCAGCGTTGAGTTCTGAGTCAAACCATCTTTGAAGTTGCACATGCACAAGGCCATCTTCATGACTTTAGGTCATTGTCAGGAGGCAGTGCCCATTTACAATTTCTATCTGTCTTTGAAGGAAATTTCCAGAGCTCTTTGCACAGTTCAAGTCCTTCCTGGGAGTGAAAGAGCTGTCCTTTGCGCCACCCATGAGTGACCGCTCTGGAGATGGCATTAGCAGAGAAATTGACTACGCATCTTGTAAGCGAATTGGATCCAGCTATCGGGCACTTCCCAAGACCTACCAGCAGCCCAAGTGCAGCGGGAGGACAGCCATCTGCAAGGAGGTCAGCCGCTGCCCACAGGCCAGTCTGGGAGGTCATTTTCTTAACTGAAGTTCCCTCTTCTCAGATGACTCGAGCTTGTGTCAAGTTGACATAAAACCAGCCAGGACACCATGTGTGTTCAGTGTGACACTCGTCAGGTTTTGGAGTCGTCAGGTTTTAGAGTCCTCAAGAGGGAACTCAGGAATCCGACTGAAGTCCAGACAATTTGAGGTCTGCAAAGTACTGTAAAGCACACTAGTCCACTGCTGTGTTTGTCAGTAAAGCTTTGCTAGCTGACAGCGGGCCCTTGGTGGACACACTGCCTATGGCTACTTTTGTTGAACAAAGGCCAAGTTGCATATTCAAGACAGAGCACCCAGCCTATGAAGGTTCAGATCAGGTCTCAAGCCCATCATGCTGGGATGCTTGGCTCTGAGACACTGTTGTGTGTTCAGCACCACAGCTGTGGCCTGCTTAGGAGCAACTAGAGACTTAATTTCTAGTCGGGAAAGTAGAGGAAGTAACTGCTCACATCGTCTGTACCAGCATGCTTAGTGACACTCCTCTCCCTGGTCCAGGTTCTGAATGACACATGGGTGTCTTTCCCATCCTGGTCTGAAGACTCTACCTTTGTCAGCTCCAAGAAGACACCCTATGAGGAGCAGCTGCATCGCTGTGAGGATGAGAGGTTTGAGGTCAGTGAAGCTACGTGTCTAACCCACCTACACCCCTGCCTGCCTGTCCTGCCTGTCCTCTGTCCACCCAGCTCAGTGTCTTCATAGTGCAACCCAGAATCGAAGTCTCTCTCCCCTGCCACTCAGAGCAGCTCCCAAAGCTCCCTGCTGGCCAGTTCTGCCAGCTCTAGAGCTCCCAGCACAGCACTACCCCTCTTTCAACTAAAGAAAGTGGGAACTGGAGAGATGGCTCAGAGGTTCTTCCGGAGGTCCTGAGTTCAATTCCTAGCAACCACATGGTGGCTCACAGCCATCTGTAATAAGGTCTAATGCCCACTTTTGGTGTGCAGGTGTACACGCCGAGCACTCACACATAAAATATAAATAAATTTAAAAAATCAACTAAAGACAGTGGGTTAGTTAGCTTAAAACTTTGTTAGCTTTATTTTTATTGATGCTGTAATTGAGCTCTCATCCCTCATTGAGTGTCCCTCCTGGGGACAGACAAAAACCACCCTTACTATCCCAAAATTCATATGTCTTCTTGTTGATGTGGTTTTATTTCATTCTAAGGTTTACTTATTTTTATTTTGTGTGTGTGGGTGTTCGCCTGCATGTAGGTCTGTGGACCATGTATGTCAGGTGCCAACAGAGGCCAGAAGAGGCTACTGGATCCCTGGAACTGGAGTTAAGGACAGTTGTGAGCCACCCTGTGGATGCTGGGAATTAAACCTCAGTCCCCTGGAAGAGCAGCCAGTTCTAGCCACTGAGTCAGCTCTCCAGCCTTTGGTTTCCTTTTGAAACTGTCTCTCTTTATAGCATAGGCTGGTGTATAATTTGTGATCCTCCTGCCTCAGCCTTCCGACCCCAGGTCCTGAGGGTCCTGTGTACGTGTGTTTCTATCTTGTGCTATGACACGGTTCCTGTGGGTAAGGCAACTGCTGGGAAGTGGGATGTGAAGGCCATACTGGGGAAGCCTGCCTTTGGTATCCCATAGTGGGAGGGACCCAAAGGAGCCCAATTGTGGTTTTTCTCCCCCTTCTGAGCGGTGCCGCCCACCCATGAGGGCAGCCTGTGCCTGAAGCACATCTTTAAAGTCCTATGTTCTATTTGAGACAAAGTTGTCTTGGAATGCACAGTCTCCTTCTTCTGCCTCTCATGTGCTGGGGTCATGGACCTGTGCTAAGCGCAGCTTCCTGTTAATACTGCCACACCAACCTCTAAATTTCAGTGTGAGTTTGGGAGAGGCCGGTGATCAAACTGTAGTGGGAAGTGTGTGTGTGCATCTGAGTGTGTGTATTGTATGGTTCTGCCAGCGGTGGAGTCGAGGCCTGAGCCACACATCCCCCTTCTCTCTGCTGTTCTAATAATCAGTAGTCATACTCAGCCTGCCCCTTCCCTTCTCCTGTGCACTCCCTTCTGTCCCATCCTCCACTCTGCTATCGTTTCCAGATAGACAGATGCAGTTTGTGTGGCGGTGGCAAAGGCAAGAGGATTGCCTAAGTTTCCTGTCTCTGAAAGATGAAAAAATGAACAAGGGCCTGGAAAGAGGACTCAGCAGTTAAGAATGCTGACTGTTCTTGGAGAGACCATGGTTTAGGTTCCAGGACCCACTTTGGGCAGCTTACATCCTCCTGTAATATGAGCTCCAAGGAGTCCAGCAGCACCTGTGGCCTCCAGAGGTACTGCACTCACTTGCACATACCCACACACAGAGTTGCACATAGTGCAATGTTAAAAATGAAATAAATCATTAAGAAAGCCAGCAAGTGAATAGAAAGTATAAATGATGTCACAGGGTAGGCTCTATGGTGCTCAAGCACCCCATGAAGTGGTATGTACCACTTGCTGTACCATTGTAAGTGCACCCTTCCCACATGGTGTGCATGATGGGCGCCCACACTCACGGGCTCCATTGACAGCTCCTTCGCACAGCTCACTGAGGCCCCAGTGCTGACCATACCTGGCCCTCCCTGCAGTTAGACGTTGTCCTGGAGACCAACCTGGCCACCATCCGTGTGCTGGAGAGCGTGCAGAAGAAGTTGTCGAGGATGGCGCCTGAGGACCAGGAGAAGCTCCGCCTGGATGACTGCCTGGGCGGCACATCAGAGGTGATCCAGCGCCGTGCCATCCACCGCATCTATGGCGACAAGGCCCCCGAAGTCATTGAGAGCCTCAAGAGGAACCCTGTCACCGCTGTGCCTGTTGTTCTGAAAAGGTGTCCCTCCTTTCCACTTCCCTCCCTGACTCAGGGAGCTACTAGGCTTCTGACCAATGGTGTCATCTGACCCTGTTCCCAGGGCCAAAGGGAGGTGCTGACCCCCAACTGACCTCTCCCACACTCTAGTCCTGAATAGAGTCTTGACAGCCAGACTCCCAGACATCTGTTGTGGTCACATCCACCTTCAGGTGTAGATATGCATTCTCACTTTTGGGGGTGGTTCTGGGACCCTCCAGACCCTTCTAGAATTTGAATCAGTGCTTACATAAAACCTACACCTTGTCCATGCCTGTGCGTTACCCTAGGTGACTTAGAACACTGGTGGCAGTATACATGCTGTGTATTCCTGCTTAGGTGTGCTTGAATCCTGGGATGTGAAGGGCAGACTGTGACTATAAAACACAAAGCTCCCTGGCCTGCTGTCTCTTGACAGCGTTAATGACAGCTGAGTAGGCAGCTGGGCACCTGGGAGAGGTGGAGGTCTAAAACCAGCCACGGCTGGAGAGATGCTCAGCAGTCGAGAGCAGAGGACCCACATGGCGGCTTACAGCTGTCTGTAATTCAGGGACACCAGGCATGCATTGTAGTGCATATACATGTAGACAAAGCATGCACACATAAAATAACCTTTTTTTTTTAAAAGTAACCGTTTTGGCTATGTGGAACTACTGCCTCTCCCACTCCCTCTGTGTGGTTCTGGGGTTTTGTTTGTTTAGGTGATATGGTCTTATGTAGCCGAGGCTTGGACTTATTTACCATGTGCCCATGGCTAGCCTTCTGACTCCAGGTCCTGAGTGCTGGGATGACATCTTGCACCACCATTCTGTGCTCTTTTGTTTTGTTTTGGGTTTTTTTGATTTGTTTTGTTTTGAGACAGGGTTGGTTTTTCTGGGTAATAGCTCTGGCTGTCCTGAAACTTGCTCTATAGACCAGGCTGACCTAGAACTCACAAGATCCATTTGCCTGTGCCTCCCAAGTGCTGGGATTAAAGGTGTGTATCAACACTGAGCTCCACTTCCCACAGGCTGAAGGCCAAGGAGGAGGAGTGGCGGGAGGCCCAGCAGGGCTTCAACAAAATCTGGCGTGAGCAGTATGAGAAGGCGTACCTCAAGTCCCTGGACCACCAGGCTGTGAACTTCAAGCAGAATGACACCAAGGCTCTGCGTTCCAAGAGCCTGCTCAATGAGATTGAAAGCGTCTATGACGAGGTGAGGCGCCTGGGCAGAGACCTCACCCCTGGCCTGCAGAGCCCTTGCCTTGCAGTGGGGACTGGGGTGTTAAAGGCTGCTGCCTGCTGGACTTTGCCCTGGGCTTCTCTGCTGTGCAGATGGATTTTTTGATTTGTATGAGAGTGAATGTGAGTACAGGTGTCCTTGGGGGCCAGAGGCTTATTCTCCTTTTAGAACTGGAGTTCTAGCTGACCGTGGGCCACCTGTAGCCCAGCTCAGGTCCTCCGCAGGAAGATCAAGCACTCTTTGCTCCAGCCTCCATAGTGTGATCTTTGAGGGCAGATGTGGTGGCTTGGGGTAGAGCACTTACCTAATTTGAGGCAACCACATGGGGAAAAAGATTGTTGAGGGGTCCATATATTAGTAAACCAGACTCTGTCCCTGTGATAAGCATTTGAGAGAAAGCATCAACAAGACGAAGGTTGGTGTTGGCTCATAGTCTGGGACGCCTCAGCTTGTCTGCCTAGCTCCTCTGATTTAGACCGCTCACAAGTTGGCAGCATCATCGTAAAGGGAGAGGAGCATTGGCAAGACACCCTCGAGGTGTCACCCGGTACCCACCATCCCCACTCAGGCTCCACCTGCCCCACTTCCCAATAGTACTGATTAGGAAGCCATCATTAGGTCAGCTGTCCATGAGCCTCATGGGCCATTCGCCTCACAGTTGGCTCTGCCAACTGTGGGACCAGGGCATCCAGACTCCAGCACTGTCCTAATGCTTCCTGTTGCTGCGGTGAACACCATGACCACAGGCAACCTGGGGAGAAAAGGGTTTATTTAGCCTTCAGGACCATCGTCGGGGCAGTTGGAACAGGAACTCTAGGTAGAGAAACACTGTTTACTAGCATGCTCCCCGTGCCTTGCTCAGCCTGCTTTCTGTCCGCCCACATACCTGATGGGCTGGGCCAGTCTGGTGCCCACAGTCGCCCGCCTCGTCCAGTTTCCTCTTCCTAAGTGACTCTCACCCGTGTCAAGGTGACAAAGCAACAACAATAAAGAACAAAGGGAGCAAAGTGCTGCCACATACACAAAACAGGGAAAGGAGGCCCAGGGTGTGTGAGGCGCTCTGGTGGGTGGGGCATTGGGCCCACCTGGACTCTGGCCATGAGTGTCTGAGGTGCTGAGTTGAGGTCTGGTGAGACCTGTGCTGGTAAACTGGGTCCTGCCTCAGATGGCACTTGAAGGACCCCCAGAGCTTCACCATGCACTAACAAGTGAGAGCTGAGGTGACACCCAGGCCACTCCTAAAAACTCCCTGTCTAAGGAGAGTGTCCTCAGAACTCAGATATGTCTGCCTCTCCATGCAGTGCCTGGAGTTGGTGCCCCTCAGAGGGTGGCTACTTACAGAGGTGGCACCTGGGTGGGAAGGGGCAAGTAGTGGTCACCTTTGGGTTTGGGAAGGTCATTATCCAGAACAGCACTACAAGGCGATACAGTGAGCAGCCAGCACGCTCAAAGGCTGAGGGCTCAGCAGGAGGGAGCGTGCTCATAGTAGACTAACAGAGGACTGAGGTCTCAAAAGGCCTGGGGCAGGTGCCCATGCTTTTGTTGCCAGAGGAGCAGGACAGGTACAAGCTTTTTTCATGGTGGTGGGTGATAGGCAGGGATATGGGGGAGGTCTGCTAAGTGCAGTTCCAGCCCTGTGGAATGGAGCTGAGTTTTTGAGTGACAGATGGTGAGGGCCCCTGGTACACTCTTGGCCTCCCCCAGGGGAGACCTCACCCATGGGAAGCCCAGAACAGTGGCTCTGTCGTCTCATTGCAGTCCTCGAACCTGTGAGAGAAGAGGAAGGGTGGGCGAATGGCCCCCCACTACTCGGGATGTGTACCCTACTTGCCAAGATCGCTCATGCTTTCTGAGGAGGCTGTTGGGCTGGAGATGGGGCGTGGGTGATTGGCATGCCGTGCCCACTATCTGCCACCCTTGCAGCACCAGGAGCAGCACTCAGAGGGCCGCAGTGCACCATCCAGTGAGCCACACCTCATCTTTGTGTACGAGGACCGGCAGATCCTGGAGGACGCGGCTGCGCTCATCAGCTACTATGTGAAACGGCAGCCAGCCATCCAGAAGGAGGACCAGGGCACCATCCGCCAGCTGCTTCATCGTTTTCTGCCCAGCTTGTTCTTCTCGCAGCAGCGCCCTGGCGCCTCCGACGACTCTGCGGATGAGCGCGAGCGCGATGGGGAGCCCGAACGCAGGCGGCCAGCCGATGAGAAGCCCCCAGTGGACACGCCACCCGAGCCGCCCAAGGCCCTGGACGACGTGTACAGCCTGTTCTTTGCCAACAACAACTGGTACTTCTTCCTGCGGCTGCACCAGACGCTGTGCGCACGCCTGCTCAAGATCTACCGGCAAGCGCAGAAGCAGCTGCTGGAGCATCGGCGCGAGCAGGAGCGGGAGCAGCTGCTGTGTGAAGGTCGCCGCGAGAAGGCCGCTGACCCTGCCATGGAACTGCGCCTGAAGCAGCCCAGTGAGCATCAGGGCCCAGGCGCTGGGCCAGCCTCTGCCCCTTTAGGCCTCCTTGGTGGAGGGTGGTGGAGGATCCAGGGCCCTACCACGCTGGAGAGTCCCTAGAGAGTCTGGGCTGCCCTTGCAGGTGAGTGAAGTCGCCGACCCCTCCCTCTAGGTGAGGTGGAGCTGGAGGAGTACTACCCAGCCTTCCTGGACATGGTGCGGAGCCTGCTGGAGGGGAGCATCGACCCCACTCAGTATGAGGACACTCTCCGCGAGATGTTCACCATTCATGCCTACATCGGCTTCACCATGGATAAGCTGGTGCAAAACATTGCTCGCCAGGTGAGGCTACCTGGCCCAGGGCAGGGCAGGCTGGGGAGCTCTCTTTTTCCCACCCTCTGTACTTGTCACCTTGGGAATTGTTCTCAACACCTGGTCACATGGCAAGTCTTCCCTTTTGTTTCAGTGAGATGAAGTTCACGCACCAGAATTAATCATTTCATAACGTTTAGCACTGTTAAATGTTTCTAAGGATAATAAGCCCCTACACCCCAGCTGTTCCAACATCCAAAATGAGAGCCCCAACACAAAGCTGTACCCTCTGGGGAAGAGCGTGCCTCTTGTGAGTTGAGTCAGTACTGGAAGTGCTTCCTTCCAGTATTTCTTCATTTTACATGTGTGTGTCTGGTCTGGACACACAAGAGCCATGGTGTGTGTGTGTCGTAAGACGGCTTGCAGGGCTTGGTTCTCTCCTTCCACTGTGGGGGTCTGGGGGTTGAACTCAGCTCAGGTCATCAGCCTTGGCTGCAGATGCCTTTACCCACATCTCACTGGCCCCAAGAACTTTTTTTGTTTTTCCTTTTTGGTGCTGGGCATGGAAACCAGGGCTTCGTGTGTGGTAGGCAAGTACTGCCCACTGTGCCAAGCCCTGCCCCCAGGGACTTGAGAGGTAAAGCAGACAAAGCTCCAGATCTCCAGGGACCACCCAATGGGTTTCCGTGAGCAAAACTTCCCCACCCTGATTCTGCACAGAGGTTTCAAACCATGTGGAAGTGTCGCCCTAGCAGTGACCTCTGGCCTTCAGACTGACCCGCTGTAGTGTCTCTCTGGGCTTGAGTGTCTGAGTCACCTCTGCAATGGGCTCTGACCTGGTATGCGGCAATGGTGCCCCCTAGTGGTGAGCGAGGCCACACGCTGTCCCCACCTCTGGTTGCTAGACCCACGTTAGCTAAGCTCATGTTGCACTTCCCCAGTGGCTTGTGGTCTGACCTCCTGTGACCACTCGGGACTCTTTAGATGTCCTGTCCTTTTGGGAAGCCAGAGAGCCTGTCTTGCACCCACCCATGTTGCTCTCCAGCCCACCCTACCCCACCACATCACAGCCAGCAACTGTCACGGTCCCTCTATCCCCTCTCTTTAAGCACCTTTTCCTTTCCTGTGTGTTCCAGGAGTGAGTCTTCCTGTCCCTGTTCACAGCAGTGAGTTATGGGGAAACATAGCTTCAGGGTCGCAATACACAGTGTCAGGGCAGCAAGGTGGGGGACAGTAAGGGACCATAGCCCCTGGAACAGCAGCCTTATTCTTGGCACTAGATGATTGGACCAGATCAGGCCCTTTGTTAAAGCTTCTCCTAGGACTGAGGAGGTGACCACCGATTAGAGCACTTGCTGTGTGCAAACATGAAGACCTAGGTTCAGTCGTAGCACCCTGTAAGAAGCGGGGAGTGGCAGCGATGCTCCTTGTCTTAGGATTTTACTATGCTGTGGTGAAACATCAAGACCAGAACAAGCTGAGGAGAAAAGGGTCAGGTTTCAGCTTAGAGTTCCATGTAACAGTTCATCAAAAGCGGTGAGGGCAGGAACTCAAACAAGGCGGGAGCTGATGCAGAGGCCATGGAGGATGCTGCTTCCCCTAGCTTACTCAGCCTGCTTTCTTAAGGAACCCAGGACCACCAGCCCAGGAGTGGAACCACCTACAATAGGCTGGGCCCTTCCCATCAGTTGTATTAGGAAAACACCCCCAAACTGACCCGAAACCTGTTCTTACAGAGGCATTTTCTCAGCTGAGGCTCCCTCCTCTCAGGTGACTCCAGCTTGTGTCAGGTTGACATAGGACTACTGAGCACACTTGTGTACCCCACGCTGTGGAGGACAGAACAGGAGGATGGCTGGAGCTTGCTGGACATAGGGATGACTCCAGGTCCAGTAGGAGAATCCATCTCAAGGCAGTAAGACAGAGAGTGATAGAGGAGGACACGGCTGTCACCCACTCCTCTCCACTGGCCTGTACGAATGAACAAGTGTAAATGCACACACGTGCACACACACACACACACACCTTCTCAGACGGTAGAAACTGTTTTAAGAGGGAAATAATGAAATTGAGTAAGGAGGATGAGTGCTATCTGTGGCTGTCAAACCCCTGTAGTGGCTGGCCAAGGGCTACCATGCTGGCACTGTGCCTACCTTGTCTGCAGCATTTCTGTTCCTTCTGTCTTGTTCTTGTGGAGATGGTGGGTGGGTAGGATCTGGACCATCATCCCTGTGGTGCCAAGTAGCACCTAAGACCTGCTGACCTGGCCCGACCTTTCTTTGTATTATGTTCTTCATAAAAATGGGTAAAAGGACTGTTTTTCCCCACACATCTGGGAGGAAGGTTTAGATGAGGCACTGCTTTCTCCTTCAGTTTGCTACTCTGGTCTAGTCTGGTTTAGTCTGCTCTGGTCTAACTTGGTCTGGTCTGGTCTACCTACCAAAAAAAAACAAAAAAAGATTGTTATTTGTTCCAGGTGATTTAGTCTTCACCCCTCCCAACCCCCAGTCACAGACTTGTTTCCTGGGGTGTGTGGCTGTGGCCAGTGTCTCCAGGGATGGTGGGCGGGCTGCAGGAGGTGGCAGTTGTGGCCTTGCTCTCTCCCTGCCAGCTTCACCACCTGGTGAGCGACGACGTGTGTCTGAAGGTGGTGGAGCTGTACCTGAATGAGCAGCAGCGAGGGGCAGCAGGCGGGAACCTGTCCTCCCGCTGTGTCCGTGCTGCCCGGGAGACAAGCTACCAGTGGAAGGCAGAGCGCTGCATGGCCGACGAGAACTGCTTCAAGGTGAGAGGCTGTGCGGTGGTCTGGGGCGAAAGGCCAGGCTCCTGGGAGAGGACTGGACACTGAGAAGGATCCAGGGGCACTGTCACCACACTTGTGGACCAGAAATGGTGGTAGCACCTGCTGGGTCCCTCCTACAGGACAGTGCCAGGACCGTGAAGGGTGTTAGGGGCGGGTGATGACCGCTCAGGCTATGGCCACCTCCCCAGGTAATGTTCCTGCAGCGCAGAGGACAGGTGATCATGACCATAGAGCTCCTGGACACTGAGGAGGCGCAAGCAGAGGACCCTGTAGAGGTGCAGGTGAGTCTGCCCTGCAGCCTTCCTCCTGCCTACACTCACACCACAGATCACAGTCCTGGCCACATCTCCCACTCTGCTTACAGTTAAAAATACACCCATGTAAGCCCCAAAGCCATCACTGAGGACCCTTCCACTGTCCTCCTGCTACCTTCCAGGGTCCCTGTGTGCCTGTCACTCAGTGTGAACACTCACTTCCTGAGCGCACACAAGTGCCCACAGGCCAAGACATTGCAAGAGTAGAGCCATACCCTCTTGTCCTGGATGACTGGGGTCCCAACCCTTAGAAGCGCTAGGAGGCCCCTCGTGATCTCTGCCACTTTTGAGGACTCCAGTTGCCCTAGCCAGGTAATGGTGCACACTTTTAACCCCAGCAGAGGCAGGGAATCTGTGAGTTCAAGGCCAGCCTGATCTACAGCGAGCTCCTGGTGCTGTAGTTTGGTGGTAGACGCTTGCCTGGCATGGGCCAGGCCCCTGGGTTCCAACCTCGGTGCTGCAAAACAGAATATAAAAATGAAGACTGCCACTGTCTACAACCTCACTTTGATTGTATGTGGAAAGGACCTTTCTTGCAAATGAGGTCACACCTAAGTCCCAAGATTCTAGAGGACCAGAGCCAGAGAGATGTATATGTGTGTGCGCGTACACGCGCGCACACACACACACACACACACACACACACACACACCAGACCTCCCTCCACTCTTCCTCTTAGCCAGACAGTCTCTAGACAGAGGTGAAATGTTAGGACCCTGGTAGCCACATCTTCCTGTCCTTGGCTGAACTGGCTAAGCACAGGGAGGGAGGAGGGAGCACAGGCTAGACCTGAAGGCACATACCCATACCTCCTTGAAAACCAGGCTATCCCTGTTGCCTGCTGCAGTCAAAAGCCTCCTTCCCCACAGCCTCTATTCCCCAGCAGTTCCCCGCCTCACACATACATGTAACATGAGGGGGGGCCGGCTTGTTTGTGTTTTCTGTCCTGCCCGGCCCCCCAGCTGTTTAGTCCCAGAGAAAATCAACCACAGAGAACTCTGTAAGTTATAATGCTGACTGGCCCTTTAGGTCAGGCTACTTATTAGCTAACTCTCTCGTCTTGATTAACCCATTTTTCTGATCTATGTTAGCCATGTGGTTCAGTACCTTTTTCAGTGGGGCAGCTTACATCCTGCTGCTTCGGTGGTCTGGGCAGGAGAGGGAGGAATCAACTTCCTCCTCCCCAGAATTCTCCTGCTCTCCTTGCATCATTTTCACTTCCTGTCTGGTTTTCCCGTCTGGTTTTCCTGTCTGATTACACCTCCTGCCTGGCCAGTCAGCGTTTTATTTAAAACATGATTGACAGAATACAGACAATTCTCCCGGACCACATACAGGCTCCCCATGCAGGCAACACTCTAAGGCAAGAGACATCCATACACCCCCTGCCCTTTTCCTTTCCCACACCATGGGGTCTGTCTGGAGACTCCCGGTTGGCTTTCTGTTGCTGTGATAAACATCAGGACCCAAAGCAGCTTGGGGAGGAGAGAGGGATGTTTGCATTAACATTTCCACAGCACAGTCAGCTCATCTAGGCAAAGAGGCAGGAGCTTACTAGCTTGCAACTTAGGCCCACAGTGTACTGGGCCCACAGACGTGTCCACACGCTAATCTGATGGAGGCAATTCTTCAATTGAGGGTCCCTCTTCCTTGGAGACTCTAGGCAAGGGCTTCACTTCTGAGCCACACCCCTTCCATTTTATACCCTGCTGCCCTGCACTGTCCTCTTTGGCTCCAGCCCTGTCCTAGGTGAGGACACCGTGGGACAGCTGCCTAGACTTCCCAATGGAGCAGGCCTGCAGGTCCTGGGCTCTGGTGTTTTTTAACAGCAGAGCCCTAGCTGCAAGCGTCAGCCCCTCAGCTGTGTCTGCCTCCTTATGTTTTGGGGCTGGGGTACAAACTCTTAGGATTTGGTATCTAGGATGAGAGGTGGGCCACCTTATCCCAGGGGACTCATAAGGTGTGTTTGTCCCATGCCCAGCACCTGGCTCGCTATGTGGAGCAGTACGTGGGGACTGAGGGTGCATCCAACTCGCCCACCGAGGGCTTCCTGCTGAAGCCCGTGTTCCTGCAGAGGTGAGTACAGGGCCCCACGTGTGCCACCTACCAGTGCCTGGTGTGCAGTGAGATATGGCATGGACCGGAGATGCGGGAGGTGTAGGGAGTAATCTTGGGCCGGCAGGAGGCTACCCCACCCCCAGGGAGCAAAAGGGGCAGCCATCAGCCTTGCTGAGAGAAGCTTCTGGAAATGGAGAGTAGGGGAACAAGCTAACACGCATGCTAGGCAGTCACCATCGCCTGGTCCTCCGGTGCCCGCAAGTCCCCTCCCCGAAGTCCTGTCCCCACAGGAACCTAAAGAAATTTCGGCGCTGGCAGTGTGAGCAGGTGCGTGCCCTGCGTGGTGAGGCCAAGAGCTCGTGGAAGCGGCTAATGGGCGTGGAGAGCGCTTGCGATGTGGACTGCCGCTTCCGCCTGGGCACACACAAGATGGTGTTCATCGTCAACTCTGAGGACTACATGTACCGCCGCGGGACGCTGTGCCGTGCCAAACAGGTGCTACATCCACACCCACCCACCTGAGCCCTTGACCCCCACACTCTGAGCCCATGAACCTCATATCTGGGGCCCACCCTGCACCCCAGCCCCAGAAATTCACACACAGTACTCTCAGTTGCAGCCCCTAGTGCTGTTGCGCCACCACCGTCACTTCGAGGAGTGGCACGGCCGCTGGCTGGAGGACAATGTGACTGTGGCTGCTGCAGGGCTGGTGCAGGACTGGCTGATGGGTGAGGAGGAGGAGGATATGGTGCCCTGCAAGACGCTCTGCGAGACTGCGCACGTGCACGGGCTGCCTGTGACCCGCTACCGCGTGCAGTACAGCCGTCGCCCTGCGTCACCGTGAGCAGCTGGACCCCACCCCCACCCCACGTTTCATGCTCCAACATGGCCGTAGTCACTTTGGGCCCGAGGTCTCAGCTTGACCTCAAGCAAGCAGGAGCTGTATGTAGCTCTTGCAGTACAGACCAGACCCTGGGCAACGGCAGGGGTCCCGCATGGGCAGCCCCTCCTGCAGAATTCTAGATGCTATGCACAAGTATTTATTCCTTCCTGCGCTCGTAGTGGTTGTGACTTTCGCAGCAGCAGCTCCCCTGGCTTCCCACGGGTGAGACCTCCTTGTGGACCCGCAAACCTCCCGCTGTCCGCAGGCTCACATCGCTGTGCCAAACCCAAGGTTCCAGAGAACACCTGTTCTCCATGTTTCCTGAACCGGTTTTTGACCCCGGGCCTGGGCACTCGGGAGCAGATGTGCCTACCCAGGCCCAACTGCGTGCCTCACAAGGGATCCACAGGCACCTTGAGCACATCCTAGTTTCCTGAGAAGGGCATTGCTCATGGGGACCCCGAGCCTCCAGGCCCTTCTGGGCCTATATTCCCCAGCAAGGAGGCCAGGCACCTTCGCATGCTTCTGGGGAACCACTCCTTAACATTTCTGAGGATTTTATGTTCCGGCCTTGACCTCCCTTCGCAGCTGTTTTGAATGTAGTTTTCTTTTTCTATTTATTTGCACATTAAAGTTAAATATTAACGCCAAGCCTCAGAGTCCGCCCGTCATTTCCTACAAGAGTACTGGCCAGGTCTTGCCTATGGTTGAGTCTCAAGTGGTGTTAGCAGCTACTCCAGAGACCTTACCCAGAAGAGCAGAAACTTCCTGAAATGACAGCAGCTCCCCTAACCTAGGACTGCTTTCCAGAATATTCTTTCCCACTTATCTTTTCACATCCAGTAGAGGCACCTCCTTCCCACACCTGGGTTGTGCTTGTATAAACCATTTTGGGAGTGTGGCTGCCACAGTGACTAAAGGCACTGACGACCAGAGTCCCATTCCCAGACCCCAAGGAGAGAACCAAGTCACACACACCAAACTACTTTAAACTGTAACAAGTTTATTTTTAAAAATTGTGCTGGTTACTGGGACAGTGGTGAAGCACAGAGACCATTAATCCAGTAGAGGTAGAAGCAGGCAGGTTTCTGAGTTGAAGGCCAGCCAGGACTGCAGAGTGAGAAAAGAAAAGAAACCCAACAAATTCATATTAAGGGTCTAGAGCGATGGTTCAATGTAAGCGCACTGGCTTCTCTTCCAGAGGACCCAGGTTTGATTCCCAGGACCCACACGGAGACTCAAACCCATTTACCTTCAGTTTCAGGGGATTCTCTTCAGTTTGCACCAGCACCAAGCAATCGAGGCCCGCATACGTACGTACTATGTGATGTGTGGTCTTGACAGGTGTCAGGCAACGACGCCTACATACATGCTGTGTAGTGTGTGTGTGGTGTTAACAGTGGGCCAGAAAGATGGCTCAGCAGCTAAAGGTGTTTGCACCAAGGCTGAACCAGTATCTGGGACCCACATTGTGGAATGAGACCCAACAGACTCCCTCAAATCCGTACTCCAGTGGATCACACACACCCCAACACAACACAGCGTAAGGTCAAGGTCATCCTGGACGACAACCGAGCAGGAGTCCAGTCTAAGCTATGAGGAGAAATAACATGTCCTACTGTCATGATCTTTTCTCTTCAGAATGCTCCCAACTTGTAGACAATCTCTAGACTCATCAACTGGTACCCACTGCCCTACTCTCCATCTTTATTGGTGACCTCATTATGTATGAAATCCCACACTCTGCCTGTCTGTGATGGGCTTAGTTTATTCAACAGGAAGACTTCAGTGTCCATTTATGTGGTGGTTGTGCCCCCATGTCCTTCCTTATTTAGGGCTGGATCCCAGAGCCTTCCTGTACCCAACTTGTCATAGTAGTCCTCACAGGAAACCCTGCATCCTTCCCTTGCATGTTACAATGCTGTTCCTGTGGAGGATCTGTTGATGGGCACCCCACCACATCTGGTCCTTCCCCACTCCCCACAAACATCCTGCACCAGGCACCTTCATGTCTGGGGGCAGCTCTGACCTCAATTCAGACATGTCTGCCTTGAGTGGAAATGAGTCACAATTTCTACATATAATTACCAGACCTCCTTGCCGTGGTTGTTCCTGAGAAGCCTGGATCCTTCATGCATTCCAGGCCTCAGTTTCCCCTCCTAGTGCAGGGACTAATCCTGAGGACCTGGCTGTTCACCCACATCCCACTAGATCAGGGCCTGTGAGGTAGGAGATGACCATGCTGATCTCCTCCCTTTCCCCAGCTGATTTCACGTTTCCAGGCTTTGGCCACTGTGTACTAGGTTCTGCTGTTCCCAGAATCCAGCACACATTCTGAGGCTAACCCTGCTCCAGGACAGGACTTGTGGAGGGGTTCTTCTAGGCAGCCTATTTTTCTTTTTCTTTTTCTTTCCTTTTTTTTTTTTTTTTTTTTTTGTAAGCATTCTGGACATAAAGCTAGAGTATTCAGCTTGTGACATGGCCTTTAGCTATATCCCCTCAGACCTCAGTTTCTCCTTCTGATTTTCTCTTCTCCCCACCTCTTACCAGAAAGTTTGTCTGTGTGCGCATTGAGGCTAGAGGTCTAAGTCACGTGTCTAATGTATCTTCCTTTAGCTCTCTCCACCTTAGTTTTGAGACATGGTCTCTCATTGAACCCGCAGCTCAGTGAGCAGTGAACCTCCAGACTTCTACAGTGTCTACTCACTGGCTGGGCATTATAGATGTGGACGTGAACTTCCAGACTACAGTGTCCACTCACTGGCTGGGCATCACAGATGTGGGTAGTGAACCTCCAGACTACAGTGTCCACTCACTGGCTGGGCATCACAGATGTGGGTAGTGAACCTCCAGACTACAGTGTCCACTCACTGGCTGGGCATTACAGATGTGAGCAGTGAACCTCCAGACTCCTCCAGTGTGGTGTAGGAGGGTCTTCTTTCTATGTTGCTTTCATTGGTCAAATAAAGAAACTACCTTGACTTTTTGATAAGGCAGAAGCTTAGGGAGGTGGAGTAGACCAAACAGAATGCTGGGAGAAAGAAAGCAGAGTCAAGCAGGTGCCATGGCTCTCCTCTCTGAGATGGACACTGGTTAGACTCATGCCAGTAAGCCACAGTCATGTGGCGATACCGGTTATTAGAAATGGGTTAAACTAATATGTGAGAGTTAGTCAGTAAGGGGCTGGAGATAATGGGCTAGGCAGTGTTTAAATGAATACAGTTTCCATGTAATTATTTCTGGTGTAAACTAGCCAGGCACCAGGCATGCAGCCCGCTGCTCCTTTTACAACAGAGTGGCGCCCAACGTGGTAACCAAATCCACTTAAAAACCTGAGAGGGCTTAAAAAAGAGAGAGAGAGTTTAACACAGCTTTTTGCTATTTTCTGGTGGGATGCCACAAAGAAATTTTCCTGACTCAGCAACAGGAAAAAAGTGGCAGTTTTAAAATGACGGCTTTCTGGGCTATGCCGCCAGTGCGACCTCTGGCTCCTGTGGGAGACAGAGCATTTGAATGTGGTTTTGTGAGTAAAGTGCTATGGCTTGCTTGATGGCAATGTGGACTCGCTGCTGTGTGCCTGGAACTGTGTGTGGCTCAGGGGCACCAAATGGCTGAGGCAAGGGTGGCTCTGCCATGCTGAACTGTGCTGATCTCAGGCAGGAACTATCATAATTATCATAATAACAGCGCAGTTAAGATTTAGAATGGGCAGTAAACAGTCGGTACCATATTACCTCTATATGGCACAACTTAAGTTTTTAAGAAATGCTTAGCATTTTAAGAAGTGCTCCTGGACAGTAAAGAATTACAGATTCACAATAGGACAGATTCAGACATAAAAGACCTCTAAATGGGTCATAGTGTTAGACATACGTAGGCTTGGGAGAGAGGAGAAAAAGAATATAGAGAATAAAGTTAATGCCTTAAAAGAAGGGTAAAGTCTTTAAAGAGACAGAGTACAGATAGTAATAGATTAAAAGAAATAAAGAAAAATAAGCCACGTAAAAATGGAAAATTCACAGAGAGCCTGGATTCTGTGTATTATTGTGTTTTCTCTAAATTTTTTGACTGTGAAGGAGCTAAATACAGAGAGACATTTCATTATATGGACTGCC
Organism: Myodes glareolus; assembly: GCF_982192425.1. Classification (NCBI taxonomy): domain Eukaryota; kingdom Metazoa; phylum Chordata; class Mammalia; order Rodentia; family Cricetidae; genus Myodes; species Myodes glareolus. Next base: position 4,560,397 of record NC_142048.1, on the reverse strand, counting down.
AAGCTAAACCAGAATGGATATCATAAGGGTATTATGACTTCAGAATTTGGGTCTAAGGATATGATGCTTTAGAAAAGAGGTTCTTCTTTTGTTTTCACAGAGGATGAGACCTTGTGGACTGCTTCTATTCCAATATGGTATGATAGATCACGCCCTCCTGGAAGGTTGCTGTGAACACTCTCAAAAAATTACTTCACTCAACTGCTGACTGAGAAGAACCTGGAACACAAGATGTTCCATGAAAGACCTAATTAACAACGCCCCATACAGCAGGAAGAAGTTTGGAGAGAAATAACTATGTCCATATTCCCAGATATTGTTTATAAATGTTCTTTTACATTTAAAAGGGGATATGATATAGATATGATAAATCTTGATTTATTGATGATAAAAGATAAAATAGATCTAAATATTCTAATTGTAATTCTTGCTTGATAACTGTTTTGTTATATGTAATTTTACTATATTAAAGTTAAAGCCATTCCTTTTTGTTTAAACAGAAAAGGGGGAAATGGTGTAGGTGGGTCATCTGTCTATGTGTTGTTTTCATTGGTCAAATAAAGAAACTGCATTGGCTTTTTGATAGGGCATAAGCTTAGGTAGGCGGAGTAGACCAAACAGAATGCAGGGAGAAAGAAAGCAGAGTCAGGCAGACGCCATGGCTCTCCTCTCTGAGATGGACGCTGGTTAGACTCGTGCCGGTAAGCCACAGTCAAGTGGTGATACAGATTACTAGAAATGGGATGAATCAATATGTGAGAGTTAGCCAGTAAGGGGCTGGAGATAATGGGTCAGACAGGGTTTAAGTGAATACAGTTTCCGTGTAATTATTTCTGGTGTAAACTAGTCAGGCGCTGGGAACGCAGCCCGCCACTCCTTTTACAACACCAGTGTCCACTCACTGGCTGGGCATTACAGATGTGCTCTGCCATGCTCAGGAGTCACACATGGGCACTGGGGATTTGAACTCAGGTCCTATGCTTGCACAGCATCATCTTCGAAGGAACCCTCTCCCCACCATTCTTTGTGGACTGTTTCTCACCACATACTTCATGCTGCCCTGGAAATTGCAATCCTCCTGCCTCAGCCTGCAAGTGCTGGAGTGACAGGCATGCCCACCACCTCATGTGAGCAGCTGGTCTCCACAGACTATTGCCTGTGACAACTCCCCAGAGTGTCTAGGACACCAAGGCAATGCAGGGACCCTCTACAGAGACTTGGCTACCTCCCACACTAGTCATACCTGGAACTTTGAGGACAAGTGACCAGTACCTCAAAGGGTCTCCAGACCCTGCCTTACAGCTGGTATTCAGTGTCACATCTATGGAAGGGGACAGATCCCCTCAGCTTGACCCCAGAATCACATGGAGGCCTTATTTCTGCACCTCACTTTACTCCAGGTCAGGCAAGGATCTGGGGTAAAGGAGGCATCTATATGGCAGGGTGCCCCCCAAGAAGACTTGGGGTACTCTGGGAAGCAACAATTGTTGATGTAACCTTTAGGATGTTTTTTGTTGTTAATGCGTACAATTACTATATATATATTTATTTATTATATTTATTTATTTGTTTATTTGAAAAACGGTCTCACCATATAGCCCTGTCTGTCCTTGAACTCACTACATAGACCAAACTATCCTTAAATTCACAGAGATCCAGCTGCCTTGGCTTCCTGAAGTGCTGGGATTAAAGGTTAGCACCACCATTCATAGCCTGGTGTGTGTGTGTGTGTGTGTGTGTGTGTGTGTGTGTGTGTACAGATGCCGAAGTGCCACACAAGGCCAAAGTGCAGCACATGGGATTCCATTCTCTCCCTCCACCATGTGGGTCCTGCAGAGGGAACTCAGGTCATCAGGCTTTGTGGCAAGCACCTTCATCTATAGTGTCATCTTGCTAGCCCTTATTGCCTGCTCTGACAGAGCCAGGACACCTTGGGATGAGCCACTGTCCTTCCAGTCACAGACAGAAAGTAGGGGTTGGCTTCAAGAAGGGTTAAGAACCCCACATGGTGGTGACTTGGAGGAGGGCTGGACTGTCATCCAAACAGGAGCTGTGTGACTAGCCAGCAGGAAGTGGCCACTTGATCCACAGATGTTTCCTGGGCTGGATGGGGTGAACAGTGTTGTAGGGGTGGGGTGGTGGGAGTGGGGATGGGCTGAAGCCCAGGACCCTCTTTTCCATCCTTGGCCCCATTTTTTGTGAGGCATCTTGGAGAGACGGAGACCTGGGCAGGAGACCCAGATCTCTTAAGCGCACACAGGGACCTCCCATGCGCTCCAGGGTGAGCCAGCGGACCCCAGTGCTTATGCGGGGGTGGGAGCATTGCTCTAGAGTTATCTCCCTGGAAGTACAGTCTGTTCTCTGCCACGGCTCCGGAAGCCAAGGGTGGCTTTGACAAGGCAGGAAGCCCCAGGCTGCAGCCGAGAAGAGGAGTCTGACCCTGGCAGCATGTCCTGGCTGCTGCTGTGTCCACTGGTGCTGGGGCTCAGCCTGACACAGGGCACCCAGACCCCTAGCATCTATGATGATGGAGAAAGTACCGGGGGAGGCCATGGTGAGTGATTGTCCCTTGACGGGGTGGATCAGAAATGGAGCTACAGCTAGGCAGGCTTACAGCCTTAGGTTCCTAAGCCCTGAGCCTTTGGGACTGGATTGTATCCTTCCATTCACCAGCCCACGATGCCTGAGACTCACAAGATTCCCAAAGGCAGGGCAGGGCACGGGTTGACTGACATCCCCTCTCTCCCACAGAAGGCACTCTGAGTCCCACAGCTGGACTCAAGGAGTCGAAGTCCCCAGGCCAGCTTCACCCACGAGGCTTCCCAGGCAAGTTCTGTGACAACGACAGTGACACTCTGGAGCTTCCTGCCAGCTCCCAAGAGCTGCTGCTGGGGTGGGTCCCCACGAGGCTGGTGCCTGCCCTCTATGGGCTGGTGGTGGCTGTGGGGCTGCCGGCCAATGGACTGGCTCTGTGGGTGCTGGCCACACGGGTGCCCCGCCTGCCATCTACTGTCCTGCTCATGAACCTCGCCGTTGCGGACCTGCTGCTGGCCCTGGTGCTGCCACCACGCCTGGTCTACCACCTGCGTGGCCAGCACTGGCCCTCTGGGGAGGCTGCCTGCCGGATGGCCACAGCTGCCCTCTATGGCCATATGTACAGCTCAGTGTTGCTGCTGGCCGCAGTCAGCCTGGACCGGTACCTGGCCCTGGTGCATCCTCTGCGAGCTCGTGTGCTGCGTGGTCGGCGCCTGACCACGGGGCTTTGCTTGGTGGCCTGGCTCTCCGCAGCCACCCTGGCCCTGCCTCTCACTCTGCAGCGGCAGACCTTCCGGCTGGCCGGCTCTGATCACATGCTGTGCCATGATGCACTGCCCTTGGCTGAGCAGACCTCCCACTGGCGACCGACCTTCACCTGCCTGGCCGTCCTGGGCTGCTTTCTGCCACTGCTGGTTATGGGCCTGTGCTATGGGGCCACCCTGCGTGCACTGGCGGCCAGTGGCCAGCGCTACGGCCATGCACTCAGACTGACGGCCCTGGTACTGGCCTCAGCAGTGGCCTCTTTCACACCCAGCAACGTGCTGCTGGTGCTGCACTATTCAAACCCAAGTCCTGAGGCGTGGGGCGATCTCTACGGAGCCTATGTGCCCAGCCTGGCGCTCAGCACCCTCAACAGCTGCGTGGACCCTTTCATCTACTACTATGTGTCCCACGAGTTCAGGGACAAGGTACGGGCCATGTTGTGTCGCCAGCCGGAGACCAGCAGCTCCTCCCAGGCTTCCAGAGAGGCTGGACGCCGAGGGACTGCCATTTGTTCCTCTACACTTCTGTGACAGGTGGCTGAGGCGGGAAGGGGGCATTCAGGGTTGACTGGATCCCCTCTTAAACTACATCCCTTCTGAACCCTCAGGACATGACCTTATTTGGAAATGCAATTGGTGTGACCGTCATTAGTGGAGCTGAGGTCCACAGGAGAAGGGTGGTGGCCGATGCCCTTGTAGAAGAGGAGCCGTGGGCCCCAGTGCTGCACACCTGTCACCCTGGTACTAGGGGGATGGAGGGAAGAGGATTAGGAGCTCAGGGTTATCTTTGCCTACATAGTGAATTCAGAACTAGCCTGGGCTATGTAAAACTCTGTTCTTAAAAAAAAAAAAATACAGGGGCCAGGCAGTGATTGTGCATGCCTTTAATCCCAGCACTAAGGAGGCAGAGACAGGTGGATCTCTCTGAGTTTGAGGCCATTCTGGCCTATAAGAGCTAATTCCAAGACAGGCTACAAAGCTACAGAGAAACCCTGTCTCAAAAAACCAAAACCAAAACAAAAACAAAACAAAACAAGCCAGTAACAGAGCACAAGAATGTGTGACTACACAGGCAGACAAGAGAGATGAGGCCACAAATCAAGGGATGCTGAGGGTGGCTAAGGTCGCCGAAGACCAGAGGTGAGACAGTTTTTGCCTCAAAGCCTCAGAGGAACCCAGCCCGGGACACACTGATCTTGTCAAGGGGTCTCTCAGAACCGTGAGCTGATAAACTTCAAACCTTTGAGGTTTGTGAATGTGTCTTTATGGTGTGTGTGTAGGTGTATGTGTGTGTAGGCATGTGTGTGCAGGTGTGTATGTAGGCGCGTGTTTGTAGGTGTGTGTCTGTATGGTGTAGGTGTGTGTGTAGTTGTGTGTGTAGGCATGTGTGTGTGGGGGCATGTGTGTGTATAGGCATGTGTGTGCAGGTGTGTATGTGTGTGTAGGCATGTGTGTGTAGGTGTGTGCATGTGTAGGCGTGTGTGTGTAGGTGTGTGTGTGTGTAGGTGTGTGTCTGTACAGTGTAGGTGTGTGTATAGGTGTGTGTGTAGGCATGTGTGTGTAGGTATATGTGTAGGCATGTGTGTGTAGGTGTGTGTGTGTGTAGGTGTGTGTCTGTATGGTGTAGGTGTGTATGTAGGTGTGTGTGTGTAGGTGTGTATGGTGTAGGTGTGTGTGTGTAGAGGTGTATGTGTGTAGGGTGTGTGTGTGTAGGGTGTGTGTGTAGGGGTGTGTGTGTGTAGGGGTGTGTGTACATGAGCCTGTGGCTGCACTGGGGGGGGCAGAGGACGACGGGTGCGGGTGCCTTACTCAAGTTCTTCTCTACCTTTAAATTTTTAAAAAAATATTTTATGTTCATGTGGTGGAGACACACGTCTTTAATACCAGCAATTGGGAGACAGAGGCAGGCAGATCTTGGAGCACAAAAGGCCTGTGTGGTCTACAGAGTGAATTCTAGATCAGCCGGGACTACGCAGAGAAACCCTGTCTTGAAAAACCAAAACTAGTTATTTTACGTGTGCGTGTGTTCTACCTGCATATAAGTTTGTGCACTGTCTGTGCCTGGTTTCCACAAAGGTCGTAAGAGGGTCCCTTTGAACTGGAGTCACAGATGGTTGTGAGCTATCATGTGGGTTCTCAGCAAGAGCAACCGATGCTCAACTGCCAAGCCGTCTCCACAGCCTCCACCTTAATTTGTGAGACTGGTCTCTCGGTGGATCTGAAACTCGTTGCCTATGACAAGGCTGGCCCACCAGGAACTCCCAGAATCCACTGTCTCCGTGCACAGCTCCTGGCTTTTACGTGGGTTCTGGGGATCCAGACTCAGTCCCCATGCATGCACAGCAAGCGCAAACCCCTGAGCTATCTTGCCTGCTCTCTGTGCATACTCTTTAAAAACCACCCGGGTCATTCATCCATTCTGCTATGCTTATTCGAAGATGCTGCAAGGGGTGAATGAAGACTCCTTGGCCCATCTGGCTCCTCAGCTCTGCTCTTGGTGTCCCTGCACTTAACAAGGTCCCTCATGGGACCTAACTAACTAAGGACCTAACTAAGCCTGAGGACATGATTTTGGTCCCCTGGCCCCTATGGTAGGAGGGAACTCATTCCAAGTTTCCTCTGACCTTCACACATGTGCTGCAGCGTGCACACATATGACAGTCACCCGCGGCCTGGATTAGTGTCCTGTCCTCCCCCAGCCCATAGGTCAGTTGCAGGTGGAGCAATGGTGGCCACTGCTCTCAGGGGCCAGCCACCACGCCTCTAGGTCACCTGCAGCCAGGCTTTGTGTGCAAACAGGCTTGTGCCCTCGGGACTAGCCCTACATTCTGTTGTTGGCTGAGGGCTGAAGATCACACATGACTTCAAGAGTCAGCTTGTACCTACCAGTGGCCCCTGCAGCAGAGAGCACAGGACTTCCACGTGGCTGGAAGGTGTGGATTACACAGACTTCCCAGGCTGCAGCAGCTTTGGGCCTCGGCCTTTCAAGTGTGTGGGATCTCTGGAGGTCTGCATGTGACCCAGCCCATGGCATTAAGTTGGGGTGCACTCTGAGCAGGTTCTGCTGACCAACACAGAAAGTGTAGGCACTGACATCTGTGGGTTCAACATGGCATCTTGCCCTAGGACATCACTGCAGGTGGTGGAGTTGGGGGCTCATGGCCCCCACTCTGGAAAGACAGGAAATGGTACGGAGAATAGTCGCGAAGGAGGACAGTTAACTGGGCATGCCAATTTCAAACCTTTAGATTGAGAGCACCTGAAGTTTAGAGTCAGAACCTGCCCAGGCACTTGGAAGTTTTGAATAGGTGCCTTAAGGAGCTCCCGGGCCCATGGGGTCCCCACTGCAGACTGAAACATGAAAGTGCTGAGAAAGGAGACTGGCACAGATCTGCCCCCAAACCGGGCAACACCCCAACCCAGGAAACCCACCCCAAACTGCCCCAATCCCACTCAGGCCCAACCTCCACACCCCTCCCACCCTGCTCCTCCCGGCCTTGTCTTGAGACCTTGGCTGTTCCGCTTTGACCCCTGACTGATCTCAAGGGTAAATCTTTTCTGGAGTCAGAAGAGGTGCGTCCTGGTTATGCAACAACAGCGGGTTCCACAAACTCACCAGGACCTATGTGCCACCTACCTGCACATGGACCCTGAGCACAGACCTGGGGTGAAAGGGCTGTACACAGGACAGCAGTGAGGACCTTAAGGGACCAAGGGTGACAACTGGTAGGGTGGAGAGTGAGGAGCGAGGCAGAGAGCCTGAAGTTGGTAAATAAGTCCAGGACAGTGCTGAGGCACACACACCACTCTAGTGTCTACTACGTCCAGTGGGAGGCACTTCTTTCTCTTCGCTCACACCAGGAACCCCCAGCTTCCTGGTACCAGCCAGAGGAGTCCTTGAGGGAGAGAAGATTGACCTCTCCTGGTGCGAGCCCTCCAGGGTCACCTTGTATTTCTGGTGATGCTGGTCATTGGTCCTCACTTTGGGGACTGTTACCAGTTTAGTTTCAATTGTTATGATAAGCACAATGACCAAAGGCAACACCTAAGGAGGAGAGGGTTTATTTGGGTCACAGTCCATCATCAGGGGAGGTTGATGGAGGAACCTGGAAGCAGATAGTTGTTTGTCATCCGATGTGGGTGCTGGGAACTCCAGTCCTCTGCTAGAGCAGCAAGCCTTCTTAACCGTGGAGTCAGCTCTCCAACCTTTTTTTTGTGACAGTTTTTACCAGGTAAGCCCTGGATGGACTTGAACATCCTCCTGTCTCAGCCTTCAAAGATTTACAGGCATGGAGACTACACCTAGTTCCCACTGTGTAGGTGGAGAGCTGCCCCACACTGTCTAGGTCCAGATGCTGCCTCTAGAACATGCTTCCAACAATTGCCACCCCACTTTGTGCAGAGGCTATGTGGCCTAAGCCAATTGTTGCAGTTCTCGGAGCCAGTCCTGGAGAGACCAGGCCCAAAGGGGAGCAATCTCCCCTGTGGGAACAGACATGTCTTCTAAAACCCACCCTCTACCTCTCCCTGGGATTGAAAGTGTGCACCAACATGGCTGGGCCAGGATGCTGTGTATTTTAGTAAATTATAACAAGACAGACTGCGTGTTTGACTCAAATACAATGTATTTTTCCAGTCCTTGGGATTAAACAAAAGACCGTGTACATGCTAGGCAAGCCTACCCGAGCCTCGCCCCAGCCCCTCACTGGGGGATCCTAGGCAGGGACTCCATCCCTGAGCCACACCCCATTCCCCCTTTTTCATTAATTTATGTATGCATGTCTGTCCAGTGTGTGTGAGACAGCCCAAGTGTGAAGATCTGAGGACAGCTTGCAGGAGTCGGTTCTCTCCTTCCACGTGCACGTGGGTTCCAGGGATGAAACTTGGGGTAGGTATGGCAGCAATCAGCTTTACTTGGTGAGCAGGCTTGCTGGCCCTGCAGTGTCTTCAGAACTTCCTTGCGTGTGGGGACTCCCAGGGTGTTCAGTGACCACCCAAATCTGCCTAGCCTCTCCACTCATCGCGTCGCCTCCCCCCCCCCCCCGTTACATGTGTGGACAGTGGAGATGCCTGCGACCTCTGTGCCCCTCTAGCTGCACAGACAGCTGCTCTGTCAACCCGAGGCAGGGCTCCCCACAGAGCTCGAGGTCACAGAAACACTGATGGGGCTTGTCAGTTGAGCTTTGTAAAGACAATTAAGATGGGAATTTGGGGTTGTCACTATATTGGCTGCACTAAGCAACCAGCAAGCACTCCTCTGGGAGACCTGAGAGCAGCAAACATCTGTCCTTTGGAAACAGTCCGGACGCGATCAGGCTGTTAAGGCTGAGGCCACAGGGGAAGCGGTTGCAGGGAGGAGGGCTGATCATTGGCTACAGCAGCCTGGATGCTCAGAGGCTCCACGGGCTTCTTTGCAGCAGGAACCCACAAATCAGTCAAAAAGTGGGGGGACACCCAAGTCGTTAAGAAACACTCCTACCTCATACTGTGAAGAAAGGCCCCCCTCCCTGGCCTCAGGATGCTCCCCATGTGCTGGGATGACAAGGGCAAACCACTTTGAGCTGGGGACTGAACTCAAGCGTCTGTGCATACCAGGTAAGCACGCTGCCAACTGAGCTACATGCCTGCCCCATTTTTAACTTCTCAAGACAGTCTTATGTAGCCCAGGCTAGCCTCAAGCTTACCAGGAAGCTTAGGATGACCCAGAACTCCTTTTCATAAAACAGGGTCTTGCTGGGTGGCGGTGGTTCAGATCTTTTATCGTAGCCCTCAGGAGGCAGCGGCAGAGGCAGGTGGATGTCTGAGTCCAAAGCTAGCCAGGTTTATAAACTGAGTTCCAGGACAGCCAGGGCTACAGAGAGAAACTCCGTCTTGGAAAAAAAGCAAGGGTCTCACTGTGTAGTCCTAGCTAGACTGGAACTCACTCTGTACACTCGGCTGACAGAACTCAATGTTCTCCCTGCCTCTGTCACCTGAGTACTGAGATCAAAAGTGTGCGCCACAACTGCTGGCCCAGCCTGATTTTTTAACATTTTCTTTTATTGTGTGAGCCTGTGTGTAGAGTTCAGAGGTCAGCTTGTTGGAGTTAGGTCTTTCCCATGTGTCCAGAGATCAAACTCAGGTTCCAAGGCTTGGCAGCAGGCACCTTCACTACCTTTCCAGGCCCTGGTTGGATAGTAAAGTCCCAATGTACAAGCAGGATGGGGGAGGGGGTCAGGATAAAATAAAAGCTCAGAGTGGAAGGAGGCAGTTGGGCCTCTGGCATGTCTACTGGAAGGCTATTCTTGGGCCACACCCCCCTCTTTTCCTTGGCTCCTACAGTGTTGTATGAGGGGGCGGGGCCACGTCCCGCTACCCAATAGCTTAACCCCAGAAATAACCACACAGAAATTGTATTAATTAAATTAATGAGAGTTCACCAAGGCCAGTTGGACTGGGACTGAACGAGCACGTGATCCAACCAGATTCTCTGAATGTGGCCGGATTCTCTGAATGTGGTTGGCACGGGGACTTTCTGAGAAGCCATTGACAATGACACTGGGACTTGTTTCTTCTGCATATACTGGATTTTTGGGATCCAGTCTGTTTGGATGCTCACCTTCCTGGACCTGGAGGGAGGGGGGAGGAACTTGAACTTCCCACAGGGCAGGAAACCCTGACTGCTCTTAGGGATGGAGAAGGAGGAGGAGAGGGAGTGGGGGGAGTGGGAGGGTGTTGGGAGGAGGGGCAGAAATGGAAACTTTTATAAATTAATAAACTTTTATAAATTAAAAAAAAATAAAAAATAAATAAATTACCGCCTGGCCCATTAGCTCTAGCCTCATATTGGCTAACTCTCACATTTTGATTAACCCATTTCTATTAAATCTGTGTATCACCACGTGACTGTGGTTTACCGGCAAGATTCTAACCTATGTCTGTCTCAAGCCAGAGATTCATGGCGTCTGCCACACTGCCCTTCTTCCCAGCATTCTGGTCTGTCTACTCTGCCTATCTAAATCTGCCCTATCAAAAGGCCAAGGCAGTTTCTTTTATTTAACCAATGAAAGCAACACAAATACAGAAAGACCTCCTACACCACCACTGGATTGCTCAGTCTCAGTACAGTTAGGAAGGTGATTGGCTACCCATGACCTTGGACTGAAATCTCTGGAATCTGAGACAGAGTCAGTCTCTGGTGTGGAAAGTCTTTCTGTATATGTGTTGCTTTTACTGGTTAATGAATAAAGAAGCTACGTTGGCCCGTGATAGGGCAGAGTAGAGCTAGGCGGTGAAAACTAAACTGAATGCTGGGAGAAAGAAGGCAGAGCCATGAGACACCATGTACTCACCAGAGGGGAAAGATGCAAGCGGCCAGCTGAAACCTTGCTGGTAGGCCAGGAGCCTCACGGTAAAATATAAAATAATGGAAATGGATTAATCCTAGATGTAAGAGCTAGCTAGCAATAGATTTAAGCTATTGGCCAAACAGTACTGCAAATAATATAGTTTCTGAGGGATTACTTCATGGTCCGGGCAGCCGGGAACGAACAAGTGGACTCCACCAACAAGTCTCAGTCTAAAATGGCACCATGTAAAGGTAAGAATCTGGTTCAGCCCCAGAACCCAAGTGAAAACACTGGCAGGGTGGTCTGTGCTCCTGTTTCCAGCCATCAGAAGTGGAGACAGGAGGATCCTAGGCCCAGCGGGCAGGCAGCCTAGGAGGATGCCACAAACGGGTTCTCTAGAGGGTCAGTACAGAGGGACAAATATGTGAGCACACATCAATCAAAATTTATTATCATTACTCAAACCCACAAGTGCTGCTGACAGTAGAAAGTGTAGAAAAAGAAAAAGTGCACAAAAATTCAGAAAACTGAATGGCTGGAACATCCTCAATCTATGAGGTTAATGCCCAGAGAGAACGGAAACAACCAAAAAGTGGGATGAGGCCTACACTGGGGTTAGTCCTGTCCTGGAGGGGGCTGTGGGCCCCTGAGGGCATCTGGACCGAAGTACCACTGGCTGCAGGTTGGGGTGCCCAGGGCCTCTTCCCAGACTTCCTGGTTTATCAAGGCTGCCTCTTTGCTGGCCAGAGAGGAAAGTTCCATCACCTGACTGAAGATCCTGTGGCAGAAGAAAGAGAAGGGACAACAAGAACTCTAATGGAGATCTTAGAAAAACAAACTTGACAGGTTAGAGAAATAGGTTCTCTTCTTCCTACAGATCCTGGGACTGAACTCGGGACACGAGGCTTTCCTTGATGACTGATCTCAGGACCCTAATGGTGTCTTTGGAAGTCAGCAAGGGTTGCTGGAAACTTGGGGGCAAGTGTGCATGTGCCCATATGTTGCTGGAGACAGAAGCAAGGACTGTGCATACTGAGCAAGAACTCTGAGTTCCCTCTATCCCCAGCTCTCGCTCTTTTGAATTCCTGAGACAGCACCTAAGATTCCTAGGCTGACCCTAAACTGATGGCCCTCCTGCCTCAGCCCCCAAGCAGCTGAGACAGCCCACAGGTCTGGCCCCCAGGCCTAGCAGGAAAGGGCTGTGTGGCCAGCCTTGAATGCATTCATCCTCCTGGTCACCTGGGACCTCAGTGGTGTGCCCCACACCCTCAACAGTGGGCAAATTTTATGTGAGGAGACCTTGTTGGTGCCAGGCTAGATGTGAGACTCAGCCATTACCACATGGTCATGCCCTGTCTGTCCCTTTATGCAAGGCCAGGGTCTGAAGACTTTAAGAGCCCCTAGGTGATGAAGAGCATGTGTCCAAGTGTGAATACCACGTACATCTGTACTGCTCGGATACTGACAGGAGAAACTTGTGGCTGTACAGTGGTCACAAGCATAAGGGAGACATCCTCAGTCTCTGCTCCATGTGAGTGGTGGTTGCCCTATCCTGTGGGACAGTGCTGGGTGCGGCGTGCTTCAGAATCCCTGAGAAGTCCTATGGGTATCTCCTTAAATGCATTTTGAGGGGGGGGCAAAATGGCTCAGTGGATGAAGGTGCTTGCTTCCAAGCCTGCCTAATGACCTCAATTTGATCCCTAGGGCCCACAAAGTGGAAAGAGAGGAAAGAGAGAACAGACTCCCAAAGCTGTCCTCTGACCTTTACACATAAAGGTATGTGTGCGTGTCCAAACACATAAAAATACGTAAAAAAAACCAAAATCAAAAACCCAACACGTGTGATGTTCATGCCTGCCATTCTAGAACTCTGCAAGCTGAGGTGGGAGGATTTCTGCAAGTTCAAAGCCACACTGGGTTACAGATTGAGACCTTGTCTTAGAAAAACACACAAAACAACAATGTTCCTCAAGAAACCACCAAACTGGCTAGGCAGAGGAGGTGTACAGCTTTCATCCCAGCTCTTGGCAGGTAGAGGCAGGTGAATCTCTGAATTTGAGACCAGCCTGGTCTACAGAGTGAGTTCCAGAGAGAGAAACTCTGTAGAAACAAAACAAAACAAATAAAAAGAAACCCCCAAACATCCTGCTAAGACTGAATTCTGAACGACGTTTAACATGTGTTGAGCAACTGGCAGGCTCAGAAAAGGTTCCCTCTGTCCCCTGCTGGCCCAGAGCTGCCCTGTGTAGGGCATGAGACTGAGTGTGGGATGGGATGCTTTCCTCGCCCGTGGAGATCTCAGGTCTCTATTGTCCCCAGTCCTACTCTGCTGGACTCTGGCACAGTATGAATCGATGGCTTCACTGCACCCAAGGTCCTAGTGTCTCAGAACTCAGAAGTGGGCTAGGAGTTGAACAGTGACTGCCAGTCACTTGGGCAGCAATGATACAGCCTGACCATTCTGGCACTGCGGTGGCAGTGAGGCACTCAACAGCAGAGTCCCCAAAAGCCCAAACAGTCTTCACCTGAGATAGCAGCTGGGTGAGGTTCCACCTCTAGCAACCCAACTGAAAAGAAAGGGAGGATGGAGAGAGGAGGGAAGGGATGGAGGGGAAGGGGGAGGCCTGACCCACACCTGTTGAGTTCTAGGTCCTTCTTGGTAATTAAGTCCTTGAGTTCCTCCAGCAGGCATAACACCCGCGCGCTGGCGTCCGGCACCTGCGCGCTGGCCTCGGGCACCCGCGCGCTGGCTTCGGGCACCCGCGCGCTGGCGCCCGGGGAACAGATGCCCAGCTTGCCCAGGAGCTGCAGGGTGGTCTTCAGGGCCGGCTCCAGTTCATCTGTGGAGATACAGGCTGTTAGCAGGACTCTGGTGCCCAAAGCAACAGCTGTTTGAGCTGTGCAGAGTTGGCTCTTCTCTCACACTCAGGGAACGGGACCAAAGGGACGGATCTTAGGAGATCTCACTCGTCCCTGGAGTGTGAGTGCCAAGCGCAAGCTGGTAAGGACAAACCCAGTGGGGAGTCCACAGGTGCTTGTGTGACAGCTGCCCAGCAGGGCTCCTGTGGACCAGGGGAGCTGAGGCTTCGGGCTGTAAGCTGCTGCCCTGTTCTCTCACCCTCTGTCCTTCCACTGTGAGTGACAAGCAGGATGCACCTGCCAGATGTGGCCTGGACCCGTACTTCCTGGCCTCCAGATCTAAAGAGCTGAGATTCTGGTATCTGCAGCAGCTGTGTGTCCCAGGCACAGACCCGCACCATACACAAGCCAGCATGGTCATGAGGGTTAAGGACTTGTTCCTGCTGTGTCTGCAGCGCAGAGACTGCTGCTCAGTCCTCACCTCACAGTCAGCGCAGGGGGTTCATGCTGGGTACAGACTTGCTAGGGGCGGTTTGGTAGGAGGATCGCTACAGGTTCCAGGTCAACACTGTGCTCTTTTTTGAACCCAGGGACTCACTGTGTTGTAGCTCAGGCTGGCCTGGAACTCATAGCCTCCCAAGAGTCAGACAATAAATGTAGGTCACTGTACCTTTTTCTTTTGTTACATAGTTCAGGCTGAGTAAACACTGTGCAGCTAAAAAGTCCTAATGACGACGTCTGCTCCAGAGAATCCCTCAAGTGACCTCTCCAACACCCCCACCCTGTTGGTAGGGCCCAGGACTCAGGGCCAGTAGATAGGTCACTCCCCCACTCTGCCCCCAGAATCTTCCAGCAGTGAGGTCCAGCTTGGGGTTGGAATCCTGACTCAGCTGCCTATGTCCTACCCATACTTGTTCCACACGGGTTCCAACACCACCCCAGGGTAGAGGCACCTAGAATATGGTGCATGTGAGCCTTGGGGCTCCTTCCTGCTGAGGCAAGGCCACACAGCAGGGCTGTTCCTACCTAGGAGCTCCTGCCCAGATCCCTGCATGTGGATGCCCCGCACGGGCAGCTCATGTCGAGTTGCGTCCAAGGCTGTAGCCAGTGTCTTGTATTGCTCCTTGAAGCGCTCTGCTACAGCCTGGAAAGGGGTCAGCGCCTCTATCTGCAGGCAGAAGGGGACACCGTAAGACACACTGTGCTCACTCGCACAAGAAGGGCCTTGAATGTGCTAAGCCCTGCAGTCTCCAGCCTCATGGGCCAGCCTCCAGGTAACAGGACCCCCTCTGACCTGCCCTGGATGGGGAACTGATGCTGTGCTAAGCTCCACAGTGGGACAACATCAAAGCTGGCAGGTGCCAAGGATTCTGCACACTGTGTGGCAGAGACAGGAGTCCCATACATTACACTCATATCAGAAGCCTAAGCAGACTGGGCAGAATGCAAGTGGTGGCATCCTGATCCTGGCTCCCTCATGCACCCCTGGCCTCAGGAGCATGCTCAAACCCACCTGGGCATCCAGAATGGTTTCCAGCTCCTGATGCTTCTGCTGAAGCAGCAGCTTGCGACGCAGCTCGAGCACCCGCTGCTGCAGACGCTCCTTCTCACGGTCCATGGCCGCCAATTCCTTCTCAGCCTTCTCCTCCAGCAGAGTCAGGTTCTTTTCCATCTGTGGGGCACAAGACCAACTCAGGTGAGGTGGGGAGGTGACAGAAGACACATGGTGTTTCATGTGGCCCAGTTAAGCTCACCTTCACAGACAGCAGGGTCATCAGCAGTGTCTGCGACTCCATCATGTCCATGGTCTCCTGCAGATCCTGAAAGAGTCCTGCTGTTCAGTTCCCAGTAAGCCATTTTGACCTGGCTCTTCCGGGCATGGCAGAACCCCAACCTCTGTGTACTTTATAGGTTCAAATACAAATAGTGTCCGTGGGGCTGGGGATGGAGTCAGGTCACATCTTGCCCAGAAGTGTATGGGTGTCTCCCCACTCCATATATGGGCACCATAGCCCTAGCCTCCATCCTGGAGGACTGGCTGCCTCTGCCCTGGAGCCTCAGCTGCTGGGAGTCAGACCTACCCACTGCCCGCTCCCCCAGTGCTCACCTGTTTCTTCTTGGGAAGGGGTGTCTTTTTCCGAGTGGCACAGGACGTGGAATCAGCTTTCTTTGCCTTTGTCATGGCTGGTTGGGGAGCCGTCCTCAACATGCTTGTGTCTAAAATAGACCATTTCATTCTTTCCCTTAGTTTTTGGAGA
The DNA here is from genome assembly GCF_982192425.1 of Myodes glareolus. NCBI lineage: Eukaryota > Metazoa > Chordata > Mammalia > Rodentia > Cricetidae > Myodes > Myodes glareolus. The sequence goes on along the minus strand of NC_142048.1, from coordinate 4,544,653 downwards.
TGCAGCTGTCACCACCCCACCTGGGATCTGCCACCCCGCCTGGCAGGAGAGAACACCTGGGACCCACTCCCAGACCTGGTGTGTATGAAAGGCACATGCTGGTCTCACAGCAGTGAGTCAAACTGGCGACAAGGGCTGCCCAAGGCTGGGTCCTCAAGACCTCAAGCACGGTCTCGAGGGGCTAAAAGAAACCAGTTACCTTTGATGGACGAAAGGTCTAGGGAGGGTAGAGGAGTGCTGTGCCCTTCCAGCATGGTGGACTGCAGGCCTCCTGCTCCCATCACTAGGCTGTCTTCTGCCCAGAGAAGAATGCCACGGTCAGTGCCATTGAGCCCGCACCCCTTGGTACAATACAGCTTGGGGCCACCAGGACTCTTTTTTCCAAGGTGTGTGGGTGCTAGACTCTTGCACCTGTGAGCTCCCAGCTGAGGCGAGGGGCAGCTTCTCAGGTCCCTTGTTCTTGGGCATAGACTACAGAACCGGGATCTCAATAGCCTCTTTAATTGCCTTCTGTTTTTAGTAAGTTATTTACTGTATTGAGTGTGACTGTTTGGGCTGAATTTCTTCCATGCTAGTCCTAGGGATTGAACTCAGGTCACCAGGCATGTAGCCAATGTCTTTACTGGCTGAGTCATCTCACATGGGAGAAACCTTTTTAAGTCTTTGAAGATTTTTTTTTTTTTGGTGGGGCCACCTCCTTTAATCCTAAGGGCTTACACCTTTAATTCTAGCACTTGGGAGGTAGAGGCAGGCTGATCTCTGTGAGTTCAAGGTCAGTCTGGTGTAATGGAACTAAGTCCAGGACAAACCAGGGTTATACAGAGAAACCCTGTCTTGAAAAACAAACACACTGCCAGGTGGTGGCAGCACACGCCTTTAATCCCAGCACTAGGGAGGCAGAGGCAGGCAGGATCTCCGTGAGTTCAATGCCAGACTGGTCTACAGAGAGAGTTCCAGGACAACTAGGACTGTTGCATGAGACACCCTGTCTTGAAAAAAAAAAAAAGAATGGAAAAACAAAAAAGATTTACCTCTGCCTTTTCTCTAAGATTTTACTAGATATACAATGTTCTGCCTACATGTATCCTTGCAGGCAAGAAGAGGGCACCAGATCCCATTATAGATGGTTGTCAGCTACCATGTGGTTGCTGGGAATCGAACTCAGGACCTCTGGAAGATCAGGCAGTGCTCTTAACTTCTGAGCCATCTCTCTAGCCCCAACAAATCTCTTCTCAGAAGAGCAAATTACTACCAAGCAGAATGTAGTGGCACACTCCTTTAGTCAAGCACTCAGGAGGCAGAGGTGGGGGATCTTGACGAGTTGCAGGACAGCCTGCGCCACACAGTGAAACCTTGCCTCAAAGAAGAATAAAAACCTGTCACCTTCTCAGGCATAGGCATTCTGTTACAGCCACAGAAATAGACTAAAGGGCTAATTTATTAGTCTATTAGAAATAGACTAATGGTGCTATTAGGCTTAGTCTTTCTTCTTTGTGGAGGGCACATCCTTCCCTAGCTGGACAAACCCTGGGCTGACTACACCCATACACCACAACCTGCAATTCTAAATATAAAAAAGAATCTATTCTTTTAAAAAAGTGGTGGCCTGTGAGAGAGGTGGGCAAGGACTCTATTTTCTGCTTTTACAGCAGGGCCGAGCAGGGAAGAGTCAAGAAACTTCATGCCCTGTGTCAAGAAAATGGGATGGTTTGGCTGGCTGAGCCCATAAAGACACTTCCTTGCCTGGCAAGTCTGATAACAGGCTCGATCCCTGGAACTCACAGGAAGCTGGAGAGAGAGAACTCCACAGCGTTGTCCCTCTGACATTACATGTGCCAAGACATCGGGAACAATGACGACAAAACGAGAAAAACAAAACCAAACAAACAACACTCCTCAACTTTGATACTCAGACCTCTGGGCCAACTAGATCCTAGCCAGGGGCATCCTGTGCACCAAGTGTCCAACCAGCAGCTGTGGTTCATCCATCAGAAGCCAAAACCCAAATAAAATGTCTGCATACACCCTAACCCTAGTCAGTCACTGTTAGGTGAGCATCCTGTTTAGGCCCAGGCAGGTCCTGACTCCTGACTCGTGCATCTTCAGGCACAGTGCTCATAAAGTCACATGAAAACGTCCCAGTCAGGCTCATGTGCTGATCTCATCCCTGCCTGGGAACAGAGAAATTTTGTTCCTGTTTTTAAGATAGGGTCTCACGTACACCCTGGCTTCAATGTAGACCATGTGGCCAAGGATGACCTTGAACTTCTGATCTTCTTGCCTCCACCTCCCAAGTGTTCAAATGTCAGGCACCCCATTGGTTATAGTTTCTGCAGCATCCCTAAACTAACAGCAAGTAGCAGCTCCTGGCCAATCCCAGCCTGCTCCCTGGATCTGCAAGTAGTTCGTGGATATATGGTTGTGGCCTCAGACACTCTGCCTATGCTTCCATTACACACTTGAACCACATCCTTTCTGACAGAGATCCTTGATGCTAAATTTTCACAGACAACCTGATGCAATCTAGGATCACCTGGGAATTGCAGGACTGTTTGGATCAGGCTAGACTGTGGACATGTCTGTGAGGGGTTGTCTTGATTGCCCTGGGGGAGGCCTGGCAGCTCCTTCCCACCCACCGCTCCACCCCTAGCACTCACCTTTGGTCTTCTGCAATGTGCTGGTCTTTCTTCCCTCAGGTGACTTCCCTCCAGCGGACACAGAAGCCTGTTATGGAAACAGTCAGAGGTCAGACGGAGAAGCAGGAGTTTTGAGACTGTGAATACAGGACAGTTAAACAGTGGACAGTTACATTCATCAGACACGAGAAATAATGGCACACCTGCTGGACTGCCATCTCGATAGGCGTGTGTTTGTGTGTGCTGTGGAGGGGCTGGCGACTGACTTCTACACGTTACTCTGGACTTAAGACACGGAGTTTCTCCACTGGCATAGTCTACAAAGCTCATAAACACCAGCAGCGGGTGCCAGGCTGTCAGGTACAAGAAAGGCAAGGAGCACGGTGGGGGTTGTATCGGGGTTCATTCTCATTCACCACTGGGTCTGGGGATGCTCCGTGGGAAATAAGGAGGCATCAGGATGCAACAGGAAAACTAAAACCTACTCCTTGTCAAAACTACCCAAGCCTATTCAGACTAGAATGAAGAAGTTTGCCAAGTCTGAGGGTCACTCTGGGCAACCACTTGCAATGGCCCTAGGTGTCCAGGCCAGTAGGCTGCAGACTCCCACCCTGCGTGGGTGCTGCCAGCCAAGCCCTCAAGGGCACGAAGAGAACCAGCTGTGAAGAACAAAGCGCGAGCTCTGCTTCTTGCCTGCCTGACAGTGGGGCTCTTGACTACCCTGGCCACGATCACACTGGGACTGCTGCGGCCTCGGCTCCAGAACTCGGAGTCATCGTGTTCTACAACTGCTTGTGCCTGTGCTCTCCCCTCAGACCAATCTGCATAAGGGAGCACACACTCACGCAGACCTGGCTCCATCGGGTGATACTCCACAGAAGGGCTGTGGGGTTTAGGGTCAGACCTACTAAAGAACCCACTGTGAAGGTAACTGGACTGAGTGTGACAAGGAGCTAAGGGTTGACTCAGAGATTAAGAGGAGAACGTGGATGCAGCACCATGTGGTAACTCCAGGGGATCCGATAAACTCTTCTGAATGGTTTGCTGGGAAAGGGCTTATATTCAATTGTAGCACCAGGAGCTAAAAGCAAAAAGTTGGGCCAGTGGGTAAAGGTGCTTGCCACCAAGACTGCCAAACCAATTTGATGCGCAGGACCCATGTGGTGGAAGGGTAGAATCAATCCTACAGGTTGCCCTCTGATAACCATATGTACAGTTGGCACGAACCCTACTCTAAAGCATAAAAATATAGTTAAGTTGTAAATAAGTCACCATGAATCTCATTATTTGTACACTCAATGCCAATTAAAATGTTTCAAAACCACACCCTTAAGAATTCCAGACTAAAAATGGCATGTGCTGAAGCCAGATGCCACCCTCACACATCATTTGGGAACTGGCAGTCTAAAGAAGGTCCAACAACATATGACCAACAATCGCGGTTGGATGTGGTGACCCCTGTCTTTAATTCCAGCCTTCAGGAGGCAGAGGGAGGTGGATCTCTGTAAGTCCCAGTCAGGTAGGGATATGTAGAGAGACACTGTCTATAGAAGAAAAAAAGGAAGAAAAATCCATAATGGAATATTGGTCTTTTATTTTGGGGGAGGGTTGAGATAGTGTTTTTGTATTTTAATAAATAAAGAGTGCCTGATGGGCTGAGATTAAAACAGTCCCATTTGGTCAGCCTTACAGACCAGGTTATGGTGACACACACCTTTAACCCCAGCCCTACAGAGGAATAAGATGGAGGACACAGTTCTCAGACAACAGTCTCATTCTGAGAAATCTGGAGGCAGGATCACCATTTCAGACTGATGTAGAGGCAAGAGCCAGTGGCTAGCTGTTTTGCTTTTTAGACCTTCAGGTTGAAATCCAATTTCTGACCCTGAGCTTTTATTAATCATGCTTCAGGGTTTCTCTGTGCAACAGACCTAGCTGTCCTAGAACTACCCCTTGTAGACCAGGCTAGCCTTAAACTTACGCCTGCCACCACCGCCTGGCTGGTCTTTCAAAAGCAAATTTAGAACTTGTGCTCAAAATGACATGAGAGCTGCTGCCTATGGCTGCTGACAACAGGTCATGAAAGCCAACAACTGAAAACCCTCAACCTCACTAGTGAGAAAATGTCCAAGGTGAAAAACATTTGAACAAACAAACCAGCAACGATGTGAGAATTTAATGGCCAACAAGCAGGGCTGTGTGGTGTGTGGTCTGGCAGTCACTTTGCAAGTCTTAAGACCTGAGTTTGAATCCCCAACATCCACACAGAAACAAATCCATGAGAACCTCTCAGCCTAGCAAGGGATGAGGAACACAAAAGGATCCCGAGAGCTGGCAGTTCAGTGAGATCCTGTCACAAAAGAAAGACACCTAATATTTCACTCTGGCATCCATCCATGTGTACATGCATGGTTGTACAAACAACCTGCTACACACACAAACACAAACACACCAACCCACACCCACCCACACACACAGGAAAAAGAACAAGGACCAATGCAGAGCAATGCCCACCATCAACTGTCTTGGAGACACCTACTGAAATCACAGAAGTGTGCCTGGGAGAAATGTGAAATGGTGGGGCAGTTTGAATAACCACTGGGTAGGTTTTGGTGATGCCAAACATACAGGTCTCCACAGGTCTCCTATTAGTCAGCTTCCAGGAGGAACGGGAACATACAACACACCCCAAGCACTCCTTATCCAAAACTGAAATCTGAAACTCAAGAACATCTGCCCCACACTCAGGGAAAGGGCTGCTCAGCTGGAAGTGGCTCCACTCAGGACATCTCATAAGATACTCCAAGAATAAACCTGTGAGAGGACTCCACCCTGGACCAGCCCTTCTAAGATCCATTCAGCCTCAGGAGAAAGCAGTGGGCTAATGTTATCATGACAATAGACACCCAAAGACTCCAGTCAGATCCAGGTCACCTAATGGGGTACCAGAACCAAAATGCCTTATATAGACACACGGGGGCATTGTGGCCAAGCCTTCAAGGAAGCAACAGCCACAGGGTGAATGGAAGCAGGGATAAGTAACTTGGGGAAGCTGTCTACAGGGTGATGTGAGAATCCCTTCCCTTAAACCAGACTACCAGTCACAGCATCAGGAATCCTGGGAACCCTCACCACATTTCCTGGGGCACAGGCCAGGCAGATGGGAACATAACCCTCTGATAATCATAAACCAAGCCTGTGCTCAACAGTGCATCCTAACCCTGATAGACAACCAGGAACCTGGATCCTGTGTTCCAGGGATGTGTCCCCACAGGGATGAGCCTGCAGCTGGCTCAACTCTCCAGGGCACTCCCTGACCCGAACACGTTTCCCCCATTCTTGCTATGCACTGCAGCTTTTGGGGTGCCAGGGACATGTGTGGGCCTCAGGAAGACCTGCCAGCCTTGCTTATTGACAGCTGAAAAAGTTGCAGAAGCGAATGTCACCAAAGTCGGACACTTCACATCATTCTGGGTGGGATGGAAAACTCCCCCCGCCAGCTGTGCCTGTGACCCACACCGAATGCCGCTGTCAGTGCCTATCACTCAGGAGCCTCCCGGGTATGGAGGGGATAGTGCCGGAGGACAGACTGGACAGACTTGACAGAACAGAGACTCCCAAAGCAAGAGAGGCAGAGGAGGTACATAGGACTGATGGACACTGGTGCCACTCTCAGAGACTCGGGACTGTGCCCAAAACCTGGAGGCTGCAAAGGTCCCAGTGGTGTCTTCCAGGATCAGGCTGCAGCTGCCACGTGCTCTCCACCCATTCATAGTGGCTCCAAGAGTAAAAGACTCCATTACCTTCTTAGTTTTCTTTTCATAGTCCAGATATCTGGACTCGACCACTCTTCCTCCTGCAGACGACACAGTGCTTGTTAGAGAACAGGAATACTGCACCATGAAGACACAGGGCATGACCGGGACCCCACAGTGGAGAGCCGGGGCCACTGATCCTTCATGCTCAATGACAGGAAAAGCACCAGCCTTACTGCCCCCTGCAGACTGGCTCCTTCAGTCTCCCCATGTATGCACATGGCAGCTACTGCATATGTAGGACCTTCACGGGACACTCAGTGTTTATAAGACACTTATAGAACGTCTCTTCTATGTGGGTCCTTGGAGTAGGAGCAAGTGCCAAGTAAGTTCCAAGATAGTAACATTCTAGAAAGTGAAAGCCAGGGGACAGTGGGATGGCTCATTGGGTGGAGGGCTTGCAACCAAGCCTGATGACCTCAGTTCGACTTCCTCTGACCTCCATATGTGCACCATGGTATCCCCCTCACCTTAAGAAAACAAGGGCAACTTTTAGAAAAAGGAACAGGAGAGATGGCTCAGTGGTTGAGCACTTGTTGCTCTCGCAGAGGACTGGAGTTAGGGTCCCAGCACCCACATGGATGCTTACAACTGTAACATCAGTTCTGGGAGATTCAACACTCTCTCTGGTGTCCAAGAGCATCTACATTCATGTGCACACACCCCCTCCCACCTACCAAAACACAAAACAACAAAAACCCCACAGCATTTTGGGTCTACCCCTCTCTGGTGAGTCCATCTCTGTTTTGTGCTTCAGTACAGTAAAGCTGGGCTGACCACCGAGATCTTGCTATTCCCACCTTCCTATCTTTAAATCAGAGGGAGAAAGACCCATTCCTATTATAAGGGAATTCCTGTTATGAGGGAATGGCCATGCTGGCATGGATTTGGTGGTTTCTCACTGAGATCCTGCAGAGACTCTTGAGAGCAAAGGTAAAGGATGTAAAAAAGGCCACGTGAGAGTCTGCCTGGGGCTTGTGCCAGGAAAAAGCTTGGAAAATGCAGCCCAGATGTAGGAAATCTGACCCTGGTTCAGTTTAAACATGTTGAGCCTGCAGCCAGGACAAAGAGGCTCACTGGTCTATGCGCCCAGGCCAGCTCCCAGACCCTGTTTGCAAACCATGAAAGACTCCAGATTTCTCATTACAATTGGTCTGTGTTCGTTTGTACCTCAACCACTCATGTTTCTCAATGAAATGAAGCTCGCAGATTAAAAACTAACAATAAAGTTAAAGACAGGAGAGCCCACCGCAGCCCAGGGGCAGGGAAGTCGGGGCACACGTGAGTCGTGTCAGACTCTGTATCGTTGGGTTGGGGAGGTCTATGTCCATGCTCTTTCCTCCCCCACCCACTCCAGCCTTTATCACGGGTGGGACCCTCATGAGACTCACACACAGATCCAGACCCACTTGGCGGCGGCTGAGCCAGGGCCGTGTGTCCTGGCCAGTGTTAACAAAACCAGGCAGCATGCAAACATGTCATAGGTTACACACAAAACTGCCAGGCCGGGGCCACTCAGTGGCACGGTGCTCAGCTGGCACAGTGAGGGCCCTAATTCTACTTCTGCCATCGCAGTAAACAAACAAACAAACAAATCTGCTGAGGATGTAGGTCAGTGGTTAGGCGCTTGCCTAGCAAATGTGGGGCCCTGGGCTCCATCCCTAAGACCAAACCCCACCAGGTCCAGTGATCACTGTCAACCCTGAGGGTCTGAGTCTAATACTTCATAGACTCCTATGGTGCAATGAGAGAAACAACCGCCCAAATTATGCTTAACCCCCATATGTATGCCATGTGTGCTACCTGCCCCACACAAACTGTAACCAACAAAATAAATAAATAAATAAAAATAAACATCAAGCCTACGAGGCTGGAAGAGCACTTGCTGCTCTTCTAGGCACCTGAGTTGGTTTCAGCACCCACACCGGGCAGCTCCACAGGTTTCTGGATGGAACTTGGATCTGTGGTCTGTGCACATCTCGAGCACTCTCCAAGGGACCACCACAGTCACATGACACCTCGGGGACAGAGACAACCCTGAGTCCCCAAAGGCATGCCACTGAGCAGTGGAAGTGTCAGACTTGTCTCTGTCTCCCCCCCCTCCCCGCCCCCAAGAAACCCCTTTCATAAACTAGATGGCACCCGGGAGGTTGGGGCAGAAGGATCAGGAGCTGACCGACAACCTGGGCTCCATGAGACTGTTTCTCAGAGAACAATCAGCAGGAAGGTTCTGCATGTAAGGTGCTTGCTTGCTGCCCAGCTTGATTGATGACAAACTGACTCCCACAAGTTCCTTTCTGACTTCTATACTCATGATACGACATGCACACCCCCCAAAGAGATCAATACACAAGTAATTGAAAAAAAATTAAACAAAAATCATTAATGAGGACAAAACAAAACACTTTTCTTAAAGAGCTCACCTGGTACTCTTCTTCCTTTTGTCTTGGGGGCACCACTGGCTATGGGCTTCCTACAAGAGAGAAGAAAGATGTGTTATTCATCTGGCTACAAGATCTGCAGAGGCCAGAGCCACCTTCTGTCAACTGGAGCGGGGCATGTGAAGGCCGTCCCTAGACAGGCAGGAGGTTGAACCTCCACAAGACCAGCTTCCTCCTGAAGACAGTAGAGCACTGGCCACAGGGATCAGAGCTTCCCCACCAGGGCAAGATCCCTGTCTCAGCAGCCAGAGAGGTGGCAGGGCTTCGGAAGGGCTGGGGCTGAGGATTTGCAAGCACAGGGGCTGGAGAAGACAGGAGGGAAGAGTCTAGCGGTAGGGATGAGATGGCAGGTTGGGGAGAGGACAATGACACAGTCTTTCCCTGCAAAGGGCCAGTTTCCTAGGTTCCCCAGTCACTGTCATGACCAGCAACTACTCAACTTTGCTATCCTAGTACCAAAGCTGACACAATGGGCGGGCCATGTGGCAACAAAACTTTGCCAACATAGCACATGTTGGGTCACAAAATGCTCATGTGTCACCAAATAATTGTATTCTCTAAATATTTTTCATTTTTATTTACTCTGTGTATGTCTTGTGAGTCCAGGTGTGTACCGTGGTGCCTACAGAGAGGTCAGGGATAATCTCAGCATAGGTCACATTCCACCTTCTCATCCACAGCTGCGTATACCAAGCTAGCCAGTCCTCACTCCTGGAGGCTCTCCTGTTTGGCCTCCCATCTCCCTGCAGGGTGTGCTGGGACTGAAGGCACTTCTGCATCCAGTTTTTACGTGGTTTCTGGGGACCCAGACTCAGGTTGCCAGGCTTGTCCAGTGATAATTAACACCCCCGCACCAACAGGGTCTCACTCCATAGCCAAGGCTGGCCCAGAACTCATCATCTTTCTACCAGGGCTGGACAGACAGTTCACAGGATAAAGAGGACTTGAGCTCAGTCCCCAGCACTCCAGCTCCGGGGATCGCAAGCCTCTGCTGCACTCACACGAGCACACCTACATGCAGGAAGTTAAAAGCAGGGCTGGCGGTTCTGGTGCTGGCTTCTTCCTGCAGCCTACAGATGGTGGGGCTTGGCCTTGGGAAGCAGGGCAGGTGCACCTGCTGTGGTCCCTCAGGGTGCCCCGGGGTCTGCCCATCAGTCATGGAGGCCTCAGCAGCATCGCCTTGACCTGTCCTGTGCCCATCACTACCTGTGTTCAGAGCTGGAAGTCTGAGGTGTAGTGCTGGTCAGGAGGCTCCACCCACAGGCCTCTTCTCTTTAGCATTTCAGCCTTTTAAATCTGATGTAGTATGTAGTGCTCACGTCCCCTGACATGCACTCGGAGGGCAGAGGATGACTTCCGACTTCCATAGTTGGGTCCTGGGAATCCTGAGCCCATGAGGCTTGGTGGCAGCACCTTTACCTGCTAAGGAAGCTGGCCTGGGGCTGGGTGTGGTGGTGCAAGCCTATAATCTGCAGAGGCAGAGGCAGGTGGATCTTGTTAGGTCTCAAAGAACCTTGGGTCAAGTGTCTAAGTGAGGTGCCTACTTAACTTATCTCTCAGCATTCCAAGTGCCTGTCACAGAGCCAGCCTGGCAGGCGTACCCTGCCCCTACCCTGAAGTTCCCCAGCTTCTCTTTTCTATATAACTCAGCCATTTTGTCTACTTGGTCTGCACGTTTCTAGTGCTCTCTTTGCTCCTTTACAGATCTGAGAGTATGGCATTTACCAAAAGAGCTTGTAACACAGAGACATGCCAGCTCCCACAGCATCCTATAGCTCCTCCAAGAAGATCCGTGGTTACAAAGATCTTCTGCCTTGAGGCTTGCCTTTGGGTTTGGCAAAGACACCCACACAGCAAAAAGCGGCCTTTCACCTCTTCACCTTCCTGGATGCCACCTGTGGACTCGAACTTTTCATCCTGCCAAGACAGGTAGACTAAATCTTGCCCCCACAGGAAAATCTTGGGGTCTCTTGTACTCAGCAGCTAATGGCAAGCACTGCCTCTAGGCTGATGTTCTCCAAGGACTAAGAAGAGACTTGGGATTGCCTGCACAGCTAAAAAAGGTGTCTCATTTTTGCCCATTTATCCCCTTAGAACTGTCTAATGGCATTTGATGACTTAGGGTACTGTTAACTTATGACTTCATCCATGGCATTTGATAACTTAAGGTACTGGTAGCTCATCACTACATTTGTTAAGTTTCCTGCTAAAATACAAACAGGTGTGCCTCTTTCACAGGCTTCATAGTTCAGATTAACAGATGTATCTTAAAAACCCAGAGTTCCAAATTCCCTTTAATTGTCTTCTAAAAAATGCGCAAACCTTTTAACCTAAAGCAATAGCCTTTTGCTATGACACCAAGATGTAAATCTGTTCCAGTTCTCTTACAGATACCTACAGGTTTCTGGAAAAAGTTCTACTGCTGTATCAAAAATCAGGTCTGGTAAGTAAAAATAAACAAACAAACAACTAACAGTCTTCCAGAGCCTGTTGTAACCCCATCCATTTTCAAGCATATTTTGCAGGTCACTCTGGCCGTCTGGGCCAAGACCAACTTACAAAGCGCTCTCCAGACAATGTCAACACCCGTACCAACTCTTCTGGATCAAGGACACCTAACAACTAAAATCTGGATTTATCTGCTAGCCCCATTCATAGGGCCAATAATAACAATTTTTTTTTCTCCTAGCCACCTGCCTTCTCATCTCCCTCAAGAAACAGCTGCCTGAGGTTTCCAGGATGGCAGTAAACGGATGCCACTCCAGCCACGTCTCTCACTGAGCATGAGCCCAAGAATTCCCCCTTCGCCAAGGTCACCCCATGGTCGCACGAAGTAGCCAGACTTGAGTTGAGGTCCCTATATCCAAGAGTCAAGACTATTCCCACAGGGTATTTGGGCTGTCCCCCAGAAAATGAACACGTGGTCTCCTCTTCTCTCTCTTCCCCTTGTCATGCTTTCCCGGTGCCACCCAGGAGCGCTGCATCAAACATGGGCATCTTTTACTCGGTCTAATTTGGTCTGATTGGAATTATTTGTGTTGGCAGAGAGGCTCGTCGAAGAAATATTCCTAACAAAATCAAAAACTGGCCAGGTGGTGGCGGACCACGCATTTAATCCTAGCACTAGGGAGGCAGAGGCAGGTGGATCGCTGTGAGTTCGATGCCAGCCTGATCTACAAGAGCTAGTTCCAGGACAGGCTCCAAAGCTACAGAGATAACCTGTCTTGAAAAACCAACCAAACAACCAAACAAAATAAACCCAAACCAAACCAAAAAGTGGTTTATTTGAGACAGGCTCTCAGGTAGGTAACTCAGGCTGTCCTTGAACTCAGGATTCTCCCACCTCCACCTCCTGCCTGTGCTGACAGGCAGGCTTCTAGTGAAGCTCTGGTGGGGTGGGAGAGTTTTTTGACCGTCACTGAATACATGTAGGTGCCATTAGCATCAACCCGCCCAGGTGTAGATTTTTGTCAATTTCCAGACATTACTCTCAAGCGATTATTTTGTAACTCCCCGACTCTTCCCTTATCAGTGCTACAAAACTCCTTTCAGGAAAGAAGTAAACCTGAATTCTAAGAAAAAAACTTCCCAAGCTCACTAACAAGGATGAACCCCCGCAGTGCTGTGGTGCAGCAGACTGGTCCCAGCTGCAGCTGGGGGCGCACACTAGTCGTCCCAGAACTCGGGAAGAGTGGCAGGAACTGGAGAGTTCAAATCGAGCCTGGGTTACAAGAGACCCCGTCTTAGAACCAAAACAGAACAAGTTGCACGCAGAACTCAGGAGGTTGAGCGCGCCCCTAGATGCAAAAGCTAGGAACCCGGAGGCTAAGCTACCTGCTGCCAACACAAATGTACCACGCACAACTCCAGATGCTCAGAGCCCCGGGCTCCAGGCTGAGAGGGATTCGGGGAGGGGCTCTAAGGATCCCCGCTCACCCGCTCGGGTACCCGTCAGCCCAGGCTCTGGCCTTTGGTCAGCCCTCCGGTGCCCCTATATCCCACCCTACTGAGCCCCCAACCCACCCTGCGTCCCGCTCCGAGGATTCCGCCATTTTCCCGCCTTCCACTCGAAGGGCCGCTTCTCAGGGCTCCGGCCGCTAGGAGGCAGGCAGGACCGCAGAGCCGCAGCGTTCCGGGAGCGACGCCGAGGAGCCGGTTTCCGCCCCGGAGCAGCGGGGATGTAAGAGCGCTCGGTGTGGGCAGGGCTATGTAGGGCCCCGCCTCTCACAGCTAGCGGGAGCCTGAAAACGGGAGCGCGCCAACCGCAGTGGGCGTGCCTTGTGTGGGCGTGTCCGGGAGGCGCCCCGCCTCTCTGGCGCGCTGGAGCCCCGCCCTCTCGACCCATCCGGAACCCGGAAGTGGGAGCGCGCGGGGGAGCGGCGGGCGAGGCGCGACGGGGCTGGGCGGCCTGGAGCAGCGGGCGGGCTGGCGGGCGTCCGGGCGGGGAGCCGGCCGGGGACCGGCGGCGCGCGGCTGCCGAGGTTCAGGTGAGTTCTCACAGCGGTTCTCCCGAGCGGAGACCCGAACCGGGTTTGGTGCTGATGTCCCGAGGCGCGAGGCTGGGGGTCGCGGGGAGACCGACGCGGATGAGGCTGGCGGGCTTACGGGGCTCGACGGCGCCTTTGAGCGGCGGGTGCGGAGAGGACGTGGCTGAGATGGCATCTGAGGGGGAGGGGGGCCTCAGGAAATCTAGGAGGCCAGGATGGCGGAGCTGAGGGCCCGAGATGGGGAAAGGTGTCTACTAGCGCGGTCCTAGCTCTCGGGTGTCGCCGAGGTGTGCCTTGTGTCCGGCGCTCAGAGAACGGGACAAGGTCTGTGGCAGCCGCTATTGGGAGTGGAGCGTGCAAAAGATGGGCCTGGAAAGCCATGCAAGAACAGCTCCCCAGAAAGCCTGAGGTGGGGGGAGGAGGAGGAAAGGGCTCCAGCCGTCCGGGAGAAGACGGGGTGCAGCCTCTAGAGGCTCGCCCCCGCCTTCCCCTTCTTGATTCATCTTCTTCCTGACTTCACACCCCAACAGCTGGGTGATCCACAGGGGCGAGTCCCAGCGCCCTCTGGGTCTGTCTGTCTCTGCCTTGGAACGCGCATCGATTTCCGCTCAAGAAAGGACTAGTCGGGTTCTAGGGGAGCTAGGGAGAAGTGCTAACACTCCGAACAGCCGGCCGGCGTTTCAGAAGGAAGGGAGCCACCCTCTCAAGAGAGTTGCATCCTTGGACTTACATGGGTAAAACCCGACATACAGGAAATGTGTCCTCCCACCCCCACCCCCGCCCCCCACAGTGGTTGTGAGCTCAGCCCCAAGGAAGCACAGCTGCCAGCAAGCCCTCCGTTCTTTTTCTGGGGTCTCCTAGCCCCAGGGCTTCTGAGGGGAGGCCTATCTGCCTCTTTTGCTCAGATGCAGCCCCTTCACGTTACAGCTCCTTCCTTCCCTGAGTATTGTCTGATCTTAGACTCCAGAATCTTAAGGTGTCCAGGAATGACTGGAGGTGACATGGACAACTGAAAAGTTGTCAAAGGCCCATCTGCTCCTACAGGGGCCTGGAACTGCCTAGTTTTGGATGGCATGACTTTCTTCTTTCCCCTCTCCCATTGCTAGAATTCCCTATCTGCTGTGTGCTTGCAGAAGAAAGCCAGGTTTAGAGTTCCGTTTGGTACACAAATCTGAATATAAAAGTCTCAGAGACATGACTGCCCTATTCACTTCTGGAATGTTCTGTAAGAAAGCTCTCATCTTAGCCTGCCCTAGGGCACACTGCTCAGTCATGCCTCTTGCAGTGTCAAAGACTGCTTGGGTCTGGAGACCCCAGGGAGGCCTGAATCTTCCTATGCCAAGGCCATGTGGTTTCCACCATGCACTCAGAGCATGTGACTTCGTGGGGGTCTCCGGGAAGAAGTGCCCTGTGTCTGGTTTCCTCCTCTGCAAAGTAACTGGATTGGTTTGTGTCAGCGTATTTCAAGAGCTGACCCCACTTACTAACTTTCATGTTTCTGGTACATACCCTTGGTTTTACGCAGCCCCGACTTTTCTCTGTCTCCTGCATTACAATCCTGGCATGGAATTTAGAGCCTTACACATGCATGCTGGGTAAGTGTTCCACCATGGAGCCACACCCCCTAGCCAGGTATCCAGTATACTTCTTGCACAAAGCTCAAAGCTGTAGCTTTGACCTCCTGGTTGGGTAAAACCCTCTCTCAAGTCCAGCTGGTGACCGTGTGGGTCAGTTGGGGACTCAGGACTCCTGGCTTGACACCCTTCCTGACAAGACCATGAAACAGTGGCTTCTCTTCCCTCGTCTCTGGAGTGGCATGTGCTGGATGGTCCAAATTCTAACAGAGCAAGAGCTGGTCTGTGCCAAGTGCTTGTCTGCCTCCTGAGAGCAGAGCTGAGACCTCCTTGTGCCTCAGAGGGACAACTACTGTCCCTTTTCACAGAAAAAATGATATTCCCATCAGGGAGGTGCGCACAGTGACAGGCGGCATGGGTTATCAAAGGGGCAGAATTGGGGACTTGGAGATCGAGGTTTAGGATGAGGGGAGTTCATTATATATCCTCCATAGAGGTGGAAGATCCCAGCCAAACCTGGAAAGTCATGTTAGTGATGAACCACAATGACAGGAGCAGAGACCCAATCGTGATGGGGTCTCTGCTCTTTGGCACACTTGCTGGCCCCTGCTTTTGTTTGTCTCGGCTGTCTTTTCCATTCAGCCAGCAAGGGAGAGTCTTTGTTCCCTCAAAATAGTGCTAGCTTTGGAGATGGATCCCTAGACTCTCTAGAACTAGGAAGCATGGCTGACAGGCCAGGTTCATGCTCCAGCTCTCGGCACATTCAAGGCCCAGGCATCTCCAGCACCACAAGAGAACAAAAAACCAACAAGTCCTTGATCCTCAACCCTTTACCATAGCCCTTAATTCAGATGTGGCTGTCAGACTGTTATGATATTTGGTGCGGGGTCATTCTTTGGCTGCAGGGCCACCTTGTAGCATCCCTGGCTCACATTGCCATGAGGATGGTGACCAGAGATGATGACAGGTTGTGTCATGTGAAGTGAGCCACATGGAATAGACCAAGGTGAGAATAGATGCTGTGTGTGTGAAATTGTGGCTACAGCCCCTCCCGGCCTCAGTGCTTCTCCCCGGCATTTGCAGGAGTTGGGGGTGAGGTGGGGAGACCTTGAATGCTGATTCTGCTAGCTGCTGGGTGGGAGGAGGGATCGCCCTGGAGGGACCAAGGCAGGTGGGCCCCATGAGGCAGCCTGACAGGCACAGCAGGGCCATTGTCTCTCTTGTCATTGTATCACCACTGACCTGAGTTTCTGGAGACTCTGTTCCCATCCGGGAACAAACTGTCACTTTTCTTGCAAGATTAACTATACCAGACTCTATTATCAAAGGTTGTCTGATCGCAGTGCCTCTGATAAAGGGCATTATCTCCACCACAGGCCCAGGCCCCCAAGGTACTCATCCTTTCCCACACTGTTGAAGTTCTTTTGGGGTTTGTGTCTTATTTCCTTGCTGTCCCCTCTCTTTCTGCCGGTTTCTTTTGACTCCCCTCCCCAATGACCGTGACATAACTGCTTACTTCAGTGGGGGAAGGTCGTCCACTCTGGAGCACATCCAGCTAATGACCTTCTCTCAGATGTGCATCCCTCCCCATGTTCCACCTGCCAGGCCTTTGTGTCTTTGAGGTCCCCAACCCAGCTGTGCCAGGCAGCCTCTGCCCGACCCACCATTCAGCCAGACCCAGGCGTGGCCTCCTCACAGAGCAAGACAGGCTCTTCTCTTCTGCCCTCTTGGTTCCCGGAGGGACAGAACAAAGGGCCTTGTCTCTGCAGTGCTATCCACTTTGGCTGGGAAAAGCTTCCACTATTAGGCACGTTGGAAAAATGCAGCCGATGAGCTAGGGATCTGCTCATTTCCTAATCGGGGATCCCTGAGAAGTGATTCAGGGGTTCAGCCTGGAGGATTGTGCGGTGATGAATAAGCTGGCAGAGTTGACTCATTATGTAGATCCCGGCTCTGCAGGGTGTCATATGCACATGTGTGTACGTGTGAGATGGAGTCAAGCTAGAGCTAATTCTGGCAGTCTTGTGTCTGCCACAGACTAGATGGACAACCCACAGGCCGTCATGGGGTTCTGAAGGCCAGGAGTCCAAGACCATCTACAGGCATGGCCGCCTCCTCTGAGGTTCATGTTAATCTACCCCAGGCTCATGGGTGGCCCCATCTTTCTCCCTTTGTTTCCTGTCATCTTTCTTTGAGCTGGTCCCTGTGTCTTAACTAGGAGGACACTAATCACACAGATGAAAGTCCATGTTGGGGATCTCGCTTCATTTTAATCATCATTGTAAAGAACCTTGTTTCCTGATGGAGTTGTCTTTAACGTGCAGGGGTGAGGATCTTAGAGTGGCCTCACGTGCAGTCCCAGCAAATATGCTAAGACAGGAAGATCCTGAGTTGAGACCAACTTGGGCTGGACAGCTATAGTTTCAATGAACAAAAAGTAAAAGTAAGCATCCTGGGCTTTAAGAATTGAGCTCGTGAGCAAAGGGTGAGGGCGTCTTGGCCCTTAATGCTGACCAGTGACAAACTTGGTTTTCAGCCAGTAGAGGGCTTTAGGGAGACAGATCATCCCCCCACACTGTGTTCATCCAGTTCTTTCTCTGTCGAATAAACAAACACTTTAAGGAATGAGTAAGTTGGTTGACCACGTCAACTCTGGAAAGCTCCTGGTAAGGGAGTTTTCTGGATTCTACCCTCCTATGTTCACAGTAAATCCAGAGAGGCTGGGATTCTGTCTGGAAGGAACTGGTGATCTTTGGGGACTTTTGCGGAGAGGGATTGCCCAAATTGGCCTTGAATTCCCAGTCCTCCTACCTCAGCCTCTCAAGTGCAGGATGACAGGTTTTGAACCACCACACCTAGCCTTTTGGTTTTTCAAGACAGGGTTTCTCTGCAGCTTTAGAACCTGTCCCCGAACTAGCTCTTGTAGACCAGGCTGGCCTCCAACTCACAGAGATCCGCCTTCCTCTGCCTCCCGAGTGCTGGTGTACGCCTCCACCATCTGGCTTACACCTGGCTGGCTTTCTTTTGTGGTTTGCAAGGGGCTGTGAGTGCTGGGTAAGGGGCCAGGTGAAATTTACAAACAGCATGAAGTAGGATGCTCCATTAATATCATTTCTGTGTCACAGAGAACAACATCCCAAAGCTACTCCATCATGGATCAGCTACTGTCTGAGACAATTGGTTTAAAGAAGCTTCTGGAAGGCTTTCAGAATCTATCAGTGAGAATGGAGGGTTGACTGAGAGCCAGGCTTGGAGTTGGCCCTTGGGGACGGTGAGGGGAACAGGAACTGTTTTGTCTGTGTAGTCAGGAGTTCATACCCTGGCAGGAGCTGTGAAGGTGTCCAGGGGCAGAAAGCTTCTTTCTAGAGCCATGGGGAAGGCTGGAGAGACGGCTCAGTGGTTAAAACTGCTTGCTGCTCTTCCAGAGGACCAGAAATGTGTTCCCAGCAAGCCACTGTGGGCAACTCACAGTCACCTGTAACTCCAGCCCTAAGTGACTCTGATGCTGTCTTCTGCTCTCTGCAAAAGCTGCAAACACAGTATAAGTCAACACAGACACACATAATTAAAAATAAATAAGCTCTTATGGAGTACCAGGGAGCCAGACCTTTGAGGTAATAATGCTGCTTCCTGGCCAGCAAGGCCACAGCTGTGCATCAATAACAGGCACCCAGACCGTGGGTTCTTCCTGTTACCTTCCCAGAGTCAGAGCCACCTTAATCTGTTCTTGAATGAGTGAAGCCAGTAAGGGGCTGAGAGATGACATTGGGGACTCCCTTCTCTGTCCTTAGGTCCTGGGGACTTGGTCTGATTTTCCTCATGGGCTTAGCAGGGAAAGAGAGAGGTTGGAGGTAGAGTGTCACTACAGGTGTGTGGACTCGGCCACCGAGGCAGGTGGTTATTTCTTGAGGTCACTGTGTTTACGTCCCTTTGCTGGATCTGTCATGAGTCTTGTGGCCATGGGGAGGAGCCAAGCTACCTTCTCCTGAATCCCTGAGACTCCAGGGCACCCCTGAACTGTGTGACAGTCACTCCGTGATGTTTGGGGATGGTAGTTGTTGTCTATAGCAGGCAATGCTCTGCACTGTGGAACTTGAGCAACAGTCTAGCCTTGGTCTGTGACGATTCAGTGGCACCCATACTTCCTGTTGGTGACATTGTTCCCTGAAGACAGTCAGCCCAGAGGCAGTCACTGATGTACATAAGAGACATGCTTTCCACACTACCTGTCCATGCTGGCCCTAGGGCCTGAGCTTTGTTTGGTGACATGAGTGACACTGAGCCCCCACGTGGATAGGTTTCCAGTGGGTTAGGTGCTGGATCTCCTGGTTAGATCCCTTCTCACAGGTCACAGAGGTCCTGCTGGGTCCTGAAGGTAGAGTCCAGACTGCTGGCCTGGAACTTGCAGTCTTTAATCGCCTTCGTAGCAATCTTCTGCCTCAGTTTCCCAAGTACTGGGATCACAGGCATGTATCATCCTGCCAAGCTGCCTTTTTCTTTTGTATTTGTAAATGTTGTAAAATCCAGAAATATCAAAAATCTAAACTGCTATGGTCCCAGGCATTTCCCACAGAGGATTCTTGACCTTTGGAAATATAGGAGACAGTATTTTTTGAGTGACTACTTCATTCCCTGCCTGAGGCCCAGACCCACATAGCAACCAGTGAGATGGAGAGTCCCATGGTATGACATCACTGGGGAGTTCCCACACAGCAGAACCGTTGACTGGGAAAACTCACTCAAGAGCCTGACACTAGGTCCTGATGATCCTACCACCCTCAAGGCCTTAGATGACCCCAGCCACAGAACCTTAACTGGTCTTACCTCCTAGACTGTAAGTCAACTGCCCTTCAAACAAGTTGGGAGCACAGTCACTCTGAGGCAGGAGGGTTAGGAGCCTAAGGCCACTGTGGACTCCATGGGAGACCCAGTTTCAGTAATAAAATCGGTGGGGGGCGGTGTTGAGTGATTTCCTGCCCTCCCAGGGGCCCTGCGACTGGAGTAAGACTTAGCTGTCTCACCAACTTTCAGCAGCAGGCAGGATGTTGGTGTCTTTCAGGTGACTCTGCTTCTGGGACCTAGTGTTCAGTGGTCTGTGGAAATTCTAGAAAGGTCCACAGAGATGTCTGTTCTGTGCATGGGACCTGTCTGCTTCCCAGTGTGCTTTGCCTTTATTTTGCAGCCTGCGGGGCATGGGGAATGATCCCAAACCTACTTACTTATAGGGCCTGTGCCCTGCCTCCCACCTGCACCCAGAGCTTGCCTGCTTGTCATAGGTCTGACATCTGCCACTGTAAGCTCCCCTAACACCTGTAGAGACCACTGCATGTGATTCTGCTTTTTCCAGACTCATATCAGTTCCCACAATGTCCCTATCTGACACATGTGACTGTCTAAACTCCTTCCCACATTTGTAGGGCCTCAGGATCTGACCACCCCTTCTTTGACTCATCTCACGTCTGTACTGGACCCATTTCCTAACTAGCTACAGCTGGCCTGTGCCCTCACTACCCTCACTTGGCACCTGCCCCCATGCTCCTTGTATGCCTGGCTCCCTCCAGCTGTGTCCAGCTCTGGTTGCTTCTCTGCATTCCTACCTCCCAATCCCAAACATCCACTATGACATGTGGGTTTGTGGGTCTCTCAACTCCTCAGATGTTTGAGACAAGTCGTTCTTTGCTGTGGTTGTCCTGACACTGGAGGATGCAGACCAATGTTGAGGCCCCTGCTCCATCTATACCATAGTAGTGTTCCACCCAAGTAGTTGCAGCTGAAACTGGTGCTGAGCTTATCAGTGATCAGGTATGCCAGGGTGTGTAGTGACTGGGAATGTGCCTTTGTTCTAGTTGAGTGTCATTCACCCGCCTCATGGCCACATTCTCAAGATAGTAACCCAATACCAGACCCTGGGGACACTGGAGTGGTGTTCATTGACTAGAAGAAGAGGACACAAGCCTGTCATTCCAGCTTTGGGGAAAACGATATAGGAAGATCAATAGTTTAAGACCATCGGGGGCTACAGAAACTCTGCTTCAAAGAAGACAGGCAGACCAGGATGGGAGTTTAATTATTGGAGAGCCTTCTTAGAGTACGCAAAGCCCCAAGCTCCATATCAGTATCATGTAAACATGCCTTGACATCTGGACAGGAAGGAAGATCATGGTTAATGGGAGGCCAGCCAGATTACACAAGACCTTGTTGAGAGAGAAAGACAGACACTGGCTTTTCAGGACATAGGCAGGTAGACCTCAGGCAGGGAGAATGCCTTGAGAAATGGGTGACAGAGTGGGTGGCAGATGGTATTTAAAGTGGCCCATGGTACCTGATCCTCAGATGTCAAGAGTGGCCTCAGAAAGGAAAAATGGTATGTTCTGAGTTCTGTTGTGGAGTTAGGGGAGACTCCACAGGGCCTTCGCACCATGTTCAAGCTGGAGAGACAGAAGGCCGCAGCCACCCCAGAACCATTGCATGTAGAACACCCATGTCTCCTCTTGGGCACATAGATATGGATGCCGTAAGTAGCCACAAGCCAGGTGGCTTAAAACAGCAGGGATGAAATTTTTGGGTTCTGGAGGCCCAAAGTCCCAAATCCAGGAGACTGCCTTCTTTAGAGGCTCCAGCTGGAGGCTCCTTCCTGCCCCCTCCAGGATCTTGGGCTTGGGTGGCCTATGGCTGAGATCACATCCCAGCAGTCTCCATCTCTGCCTCCCTCTGAATTTGTATATTCTTTTTTTATGTCCTTATTTGAGATGGGGTCTTGATGAGTAGCCCTGCTGGTGTGAAGTTCTAGACCCCTTGCCTCAGCCTCTCCTGTCAGCCTTGGGGCTCTAGCTCTATGATAGTAGAGTGTTTGCCTGGTGTGTGCAAGGTGATGGATTCCATTCCCAGTGCTGAAAAGAAAAGAAAAACAAAACAAAACCCCAAAACTTGAGTGTATTCACAGCATACAGGGGAGACTTCCAGATCACTCAAGTGCCGTTTGTCCATGTCAGCCCTGTGTCTTCTGAGAGTGCCAGACATTGTTTTTAGGGATTGTTCTATCTTCCTATAGCTTCTCAATTCTTGTTCTGACAACATTCCCTTCCTACGTAGCTTCATACTCCAAGGTTCCCAGCGGGGAGTCCAGACAACTTCCAGCCTGGCCAATGGTGTCCTCCATGCTGGCTCACTGAGAGCTCTAGGTAGAAGTTTCAGACCTCTGCTTTGCCCCTGTGGCCCTGGACATCCCGAAATGTGGCCCTTCAGCAATGTCTGGGCTACTAGACACCTATAGTTCTTCTGATATTCCATGCTGAACTTTGGCTGGAGTCCAGTCAATTCATGGTTCATTTCGAGAGCCACCTACACTATTTTTTTGTCTTTATCTTTGTAGTGTTGGGAATGGAAGCGAGGGCCTTCTGCATAGTAGGCAAGTGTTGTAGCATTAGGCCAGGCCTGCAGCCCTTCGCTGGGGTATTCTAGGCAGAAGTTCCACCGGTGAACCCTACCTGCCCCCAGCCCTTCACTCAGAGGTTCTAGGCAGGGAGTCCACCCATGAATCAGCCCCCAACCCATCTCCACTTGAGGGAGGAGGGAGTTTCTCTTGTGAGATCCTATTTCCTATCACTGGACCATCTCTCCTATAAACTGAGCTGTGGGGTGTTCTGTCTCTCTCTCTTCCTCTCTCTCTCTCTTCCTCTCTCTCTCTCTTCCTCTCTCTCTCTCTCTCTCTCATTTTTTTCGAGGCAAGGTTTCTCTGTGTAGCTTTGGAGCCTGTCCTAGAACTCGCTCTGTAGACCAGACTGACCTAAAAGTAACAGAGATCCACCTGCTTCCTCCCGAGTGCTGGGATTAAAGGCGAACGCCATCACCACTGCCTGGCATGAGGTGCTCTCTTAACTCCCTACCTCTCCTGTGCATAGTACTGTCTTCTATCTGGGGCTGGGACCAACACTGGAACAGGGCTGTTCTGTGGCTCCTCGGCTCTGATCTCTGCAACTGTCAGATCAGCTGGTTTCAGCCATTCATCAACGCATTTCGGATCCTTCCAAATAGTAATTAAGTAAAGGGTGTGGTTGTGCATGTCTGTGATCCTAGCCCTCTAGAGTATGGTTGTGCATGTCTGTGATCCTAGCCCTCTGGAACATGGTTGTGCCTGCCTGTGGTCCTAGGCCTCTAGAGGTTGAGGAAGGAGAATGGGCTGTTCCAGGCCAGCCCGGTCTACATAGCTAGACCCTGGTTTTTATTGGCAGGGGGGCAGTGGGCTACACACACACTCGTACACACATACAAATACAAAAGGAAATTAAGGACCACAGGGAACAGAGAGGGACCGTGGGTAGTGGATCCCCCACTGCTCAGCCCATCCTGCCCTAACGCCAGCCTTCTTCTTTTAGCTGGGGAATGATTTCACCCGCTAAACACGTGACTTCAAATTATGGCCTTCTATAAACGAGTCGGCTGCCCTGCTCTTTGTGGGGCCCCATTCTGCCTCCTCTAGTGAATTCCAAAGTGGCTGCCAGAATGTGGCTCTGAGCCTGGCTTTTCATGCAGGAGACTTGGCATGTGTGGAGCCTGAAGAGTGGCTGCCTGTGTTCAGCTGAATCCCAACACTAGGGCCTCATGTTGTCCTTGCATGGGCCAAGAGTTGGTGTCTTCTTTGAGTCTGGATTGCTGATAAAAGCTTGGTGTGCACATGGAGGGGTGTGTGTGTGTGTGTGTATGTTGAATTCATGTACTGCATGTGTGCAAGTGTTCATTCATGTGGAGCCCAGAGCAGGCTCTCTCTCCTCTGTCTTTTGAGACAGGACGTGATGCTGTTTGGTGAGGCTGGCTGATCATTGCGCTCTCAGGTTCCTCCTATGTCTATACCACCCTCGGATGCTGAGTCACCACATGCAGCCAGGCTTGAATTTGTTTGTTTGTTTGTTTTGTTTTGTTTTGTTTTAGACAGGGTCTTAATGTGTAGCTCTGACTGACCTGAAACTTACTACCTAGACCAGGCTGGCCTCCTCTGCCTGTCTCTCCCTCCAGTGTGCTGGGATTAAAGGTGTCACCTGGCTTTTCACATGGGCTTGGGGATTCAAACTTTAGTCTTCATTGTTGGGTAGTTAATGTCCTCGTGGTCAAGCCCTCTTGCCCACTGTCTTTCAGGTTTTAGGAGGCATGCTCAGGCCAGGTGTGGTCGCTCATCTGTGTTCGGCACACTGGGGAGGCTCTGGACCAGTCTTGGCTGCAGATTGAGACTTTGTCTTAGTTCATGGGAACATTCCAACTTATATGCTGCTAGCTGTGATGTTAGCAGAGACAGTGTGCTACAAGCACATGTGTGCATACGTGTGCACACATGTGGACATTATCTCAATTCTACATCCCCTAAAGGGAATTCTTTACCATAGATACTCTCTTCCCAGCCCAGGACAGGCACTAATGTCATTGATGTGCCATCCTCTGTGGAATGGTCTACCTGGGAGTTTCTCATTGATGACTCATGTACCACATGCCTCTCTAGTCTGGCTGCCTGCCCTTAGCATTGTGGCTATTTGGGGGGGGGAAGGGCAAACTCACTATGCACTTCAGACTGACCTCAAAGTGGTGGCAGTCCTCCTGCCTCAGCCTCCCTAGTGCTGGGATCGCATTGTGAGCTAGAAAGTTTGACTGCAGCATGGTGTTTTTGAGGTTTTTCCACACTATTGCATGGACCTGAACTTTATTCCATTTTGTTGCAGAGTAGTATTCTGTTGGGTGGGAGGTCCACATTCTACTAACTAGTTTTGTTTCTGATAACTTCCCTTGAATGATCTACCAGGTTTGATTTGATCTGGACAAAAGGATTGTTGTGTGTGTGTTTGAATGTGTGTACTCACATACATGTTAGCAACTTGTATGGTACTTGTATGTAGATGCCAGATGGTGATGTCAGATGTTTTCCTCAGTTGTGCTTCACTTTAGTTTTCGAGGCTGGGTCTTTGATGGAACCAGAAACTCCTCAGTTGGCTAGCCAGACTGGCCAGTGAGCCTGGAGTCCTCTTGTCTGCGCTTCCAGCACTGAGTTATGCATCTAGTACCACTCGTGGCTTTGCCGTTTTGTTTGTTTGTTTGTTTGTTTTTCGAGACAGGATTTCTCTGTGTAGCCCTGGCTATCCTGGAACTTACTCAGTAGACCAGGCTGGCCTCAAACTCAGAGATCCATGTGCTTCTGTCTCCCGAGTGCGGGGATTCCAGGTATGTGCCACCACTGCCTAGCCCATCCTTGACTTTTTATGGGGGTTTTGGGGTGAGGACTTGCTTTGTGCATGACACATGTTCACTGCGCCATCTCCCCAACCCTCAGGGGATTGTTTTTGTACTAATGTTTGAGAAACTGCTTCTGATGGATTGTTTTTTTTCCCCCTGCTTACCTGGCGTGGGGTGGGGGGGGCGCGTACTGAGGTGGTTGGTACTCGAGGAGGTCAAGCATATTAGCTTTTCAGTATTTAAGAACTGAGAAGCTGGCGTGGTGGCACCTGTCTATGATTCCAGCAGTCCAGAGGCTGAGGCAGACAGTAGAATTCCAGGCCAGCCTGCACTGCACAGTAAACCTCTTAAGGTTTTTTTTTAAAAACAACAACAACAACAAAAAAACATTTTAACAAGAGGGAATACCAGGCGTGGTGCTCACACTTGTAGTCCTGAGGCAGTAGCATTTCCTTTGAGTTTAAGGCCACAGACTGTGACTCTTGAAATAAATTAATAATAAAGCAAGACAGAATATAGTTTCTCAGGACCTAGTGTGCAAGCCTGCCCTGCATCCAAGCTGTTTTCCACAGGGAGCACAGACAGTGGCTCATGATTCCTTGTGTACATCCTTTCTAGACACACCCGGGGATTCTCAGGGTATGGGTTTCACATCCACTTAAGACAGGATGTTGGGCCACAGCCTGATGAGCTTCCGGGTCCCAGACTCTGAACACTGCATGAGGTAGGTGTACCGGAAGTCACAGAAAACCAAGTCCCCTTGAGAAAGATGTCATGAAGCTATAATTATTGAAACTGTGACTCAGCAGTAAAGCCCCTGTCTAGAATACCCTGTGAGGGTCTGGGAGCATGGCTCAGAGGTGGAGGCCCTGCCTAGAATCCGTCATAAGGGACTGGGGACATGGCTTGGGGTGGAGCCCTTGCCTCCTAGAATTCCCCAGTGGAGGCCTGGATCTCTTTCTCTCTCTTTCTCTCTGTCTGTCTGTCTTTTTTGTTTTTCTGAGACTGAGTTTCTCTGTCCTGGAACTCGCTCTGTAGACCAGGTTGGGCTTGAACTCATAGAGATCCACCTGCCTTTTGCCTCCTGAGTTCTTGAATGAAAGACGTGTGCCACACTGACTGACTAGATGTCTCTCTTAATGTGTCTTTGTGTCTCTATCTGTCTCTGTGTATAGGTTTTGTTTATTTTTTGAGCCAGACTCTCACTGGTTTTGAAATCCTAGGCTCAAGCAATCCCCCTACTTGCACCT
This sequence comes from Myodes glareolus, assembly GCF_982192425.1. Classification (NCBI taxonomy): domain Eukaryota; kingdom Metazoa; phylum Chordata; class Mammalia; order Rodentia; family Cricetidae; genus Myodes; species Myodes glareolus. Next base: position 4,518,235 of record NC_142048.1, on the reverse strand, counting down.
GTGGGCTGCTGGACTCTGGTTTGAAGGTGGGCATGGTGCTCCCTTCAAGCAGAATTCTTCCTCTTTGCATCAGTATGCACCTGGGGAGGGTGGCAAGTTGCCAGGGGCTCCCTAGGCTGATCCCATGGCAGGGCTTTCCCAGGAAGCAGGCAGTCCAACATGGAAAGAGGTGCTATCAAAGGTGCTATCAACAGTCTCCTTACCTGTTGTTAGCTGACTTCCATCCCCTCTGCCCACAGCCTGGCAGGGCAGCAGGCATCTTGGGCAAGAAGCCTTATCAGCTTTCTTCCTGTTTGAGATGGGGCTTGCTGAGCAGGTCCTGTTCGCTGTCCCACGAATCTTACTCATCCCTGCCTCTGAGAGGGCAGTTTCTGAAGCAAGGGCCTGAGCTGGGCATAGATGGCCCAGCCTACATCTACAGCATGGGCAGAGGGACTCAGTCAAGGGGCTTTGGGCAGGACAGGTGGCAGTGCTCCAGGGACTAGCCACACCCCATCAGCAGGCCCTGCTGGCTTCTCTCATGGGAGATGGTCCCTGTTAGGGATCATGGGTAGGCACCAGTGTAACCTCTGATCATCTGTGTCTAGGAAGCTAGGAAGTCTGGTGACAGTCCAAAGTTGGCTTGTACCCAGGGTCACCTCCCAGAACACATGCACTAGGATGGGTGACGGTCTCTGAGCCTGGCTATGGGCATATTTTTGTGGTGTTGGACATGGACCCATGAGTGAATACGTCCAGGCTCGTGTGTGCAAACGTGTGGGGGCTTGGGTGCACAGGGCATGTGTTTTATGTGTGTACTCATGCCTGTGTTGTGCGGATGAGCTTGTGGGCATGTGGACACCCCTATTGGTACTAGTGGGGCCATAAGAAGTGTGCAGTCAGGTGTCATTTGACAGATTTTTTTTTTCAAATGCAACATCATTAGCCTTTTCTGTCACATCTTTAAACGTCACACAGCGAACTGACCCAGCTGCACCATCATTAGGTGATGTTATATACAGGACCCTGTGGTATCCACAGGGCACCTTTAACTGAAAGTCCACACTCAGTGAAGGACTGTTGGCATGTGAGTGCTTGTGACTTGATTAAGGTATAGAATTGCACTTTGAGTCCCTGTGCTTCTCACCTAGACTGCTCTTGCCCTCCGGGCATCACCTGGAACATTCTGTGATTGACTCTTAGAGTAACCTGAACTGCCAGGTGAGCATGGCTTCAGGCCCCACCCTAGAGCCCCTGCTGCACTAACAGCCTCCTACCCCTGCTCTTGCTGAGTGAAACAGGGTCTCTAGCTGAATCCCAGGCTGGCCTCGAACTCAGAATCCTCATGCCTCGACCTTGAAAGTGCTGGGGTGACGTGTGCATTAGCAAGCCTGTCTTTTTATTCTGTGGGTTTTTGTTTTCCATTTTATTGGTTGTGTGTGTTGGCATGTTGTGGCAGCCACAGGACAGCTTGTGGGTCTTGTGGGAGTAGGTTTTCTGCCTCAGCCACGGGTGGATCCTGGGGATTCAGTCAGGTTGTCAGGTTTGGTGGCAAGCACCTTTATCTGCGGAGCCCAGGCCATCTTCAGACTCACATCACCTAATTTCCCAGACAGTCTACCAAGGTGTGATTGCCTCACAGGAAGCCATGTGTGGCATTTGTATGATCGTGGCATGAGCCTAATGCTGTGACCAAGGTCAGAGATGCATGGGTCTCCTCACTGTCCTTATCGCTCTACTACACCCCGAGACAGCCTGTAAGCTAAGGTTTAGAGAATGTTGTGGATGTGGAGTACACGACCTGAGTGCTTCCATCTTATTGAAGTGAAGCCGTATAAAATTTACCACTTGAAAGTGGACAGCTCTTCGGAGGGTAGTGGATCACTTGTGCGATCCTCACAGCTGCTCGTTCCGGAACCTGTCCATGGCCGTGGAAGACGCAGCACTCTGGCCCCTGGCAGCTTCTGCTTTTCTTCCTGCCTTTCTGATTGGCTTGTTCTTGACATTTCTTGTCAGTGGGATCACACACTGGATATCAGTGTTGTTGTCTATTTCTTTGTTTATCATACTTACTAGGCTGTCCTTAAACTTCTTACATAATCAAGGTTGTCCTTGATCCTCCTCCTTCCACTGCCCCAGTGTTGGGATGGCAGGTACAACTGCCTTCAGGTTACACTTTAGAGGATGGAACCCAAGACTTTTACATACATGTTAGGTTGTTGCTCTGCCAGCTGACTAATGCCCCATCATGTTTCCTGGCTTCACCCATGTTGTGTTCTGTCTCAGTGGAGCCTTCCTTTTCATGGCTGAGTGGTATTCCCCATTTTACTTATCCTTCATCCATTGATGAGCATTTGGTGTGTTTCTGCCTCGTAATGCGAGCCACTCTGTGTGCATTTGTGTGCTGGGATTTGAGTTTCTTTGTTGAGTGCTTTTGGGTCTAGAACCAAGAGCAAATTGTCAAGTGTGTGTGTACTCTTGGCAGTGTTTTCACACTGCAGTGGCTCCGTCTGAGGAAGTGACAGAGGATGTGTGCTGTGCTGCAGTTGTTCCTGCTCTGGCTGTGGATGCTGCAGTGCTGATTAGTTCAGAGCTCTTGGGACCACACTGCTGCAGCATTCACCTGCCTCCACTTTATTTCTCCAGAGAGATTTATGGGGGACAGGGAGGAGGGAAGAGGTGGGAATGCCTGGGATCTGCTGGAGTAAAGCTTAACATTTAAACAGACCTCCAGGGGCCCATGAAATGGCTCAGCAGGTAAACAAATGTACTTGCTGCCAAACCCGATGACCTGAATTTAATCCCTAGAACCCACATGGTAGAGAGAAGAACTGATTCCTGCAGGTGGTACTCTGACCCCCCCACATGTGCCCATGGCACAGGTGCTACACACAATAGAAAAAGGTGCACAACTTTGACCCCAGTCCACAGCAGGGAGAGCAGAAGCAGTCACAGGCAGAGGAAGGCCTGTAAATTGAGCCAGCCTGGTCTACATAGCAGGTTCCAGGGCGCCCAGGTCTTATAGTGAGACCCTGTCTGAAAAGACAAGCTAAATACAGAGCAACAGCAAAAGTGTATGGCCTGGAGTCAGCCAATAACACAGTATGTCATGTGCCTCTGTGTGTGTGTGTGTGTGTGTGCGTGTGTGTGTGTGTGTGTGTGAGAGAGAGAGAGAGAGAGAGAGAATGCACATGTGTAAATGTATGTGTGTGCACGTGTTTGCACTTGCGTGTCCTCTTCCCGTGGTGTACAATCAGAGGTCAGAGGCCTTTTGGGGAGTCAGTTTTCTCTCCTTTTTTGTTATTTTGATTTTTTTTTTTTTTTGAGACAGAATCTTGTGTAGCCCAGGCTTGCTTTCAACTTACTATATATCTGGGGCTGACTTTAAATTCATCCTCCAACCTCTCTCTGCCTTACAGATGCCACGGCAACAAGCGTGTGCCACCCCAACCAACCTCTGCCTTGTTTCTGAGTACTGTCTTCCATTTCTGCAGCACTGATACTGTGTACCCCAGGCTAGCTGGCCCTTGAGCTTTTTCGTGGCTCCTGCCTCACTGTGGGACTCTGAACTACATGCATGCACCAACATATCTGGTTCTCTGTGGGTTCCAAGGGCCAACCCAGTTGTCAGGTGTTAACAGGCATGTCTACCCTCAGGGTCATCAGCTGTCTGTCCTGAAGACAGTAAACCATGTCTAGATGTCTTTATTTTTTTGATTTTTCTTTTATTTGGTGTGTGTGGGTATTTTGCCTACATGTATGTCTGTGTACCACATGCATGCTTAGTGTCTAAGCAGGCCACAAGAGGGTGCTGGATCCCTTGGAACTGGGGTTGCAGGTGGTTGTGAACCGCCATGTAGTGCTAGGAACTGAACCTGGATCCTCTGGAAGGAAGAGCAGCCAGTGTTCTCAGCTGCTGAGCCAGCTCTGTGTTCTCCATTTCTAAATGTCCTAAATACCAAAGACAGTGTCAGGGTTGTGTGTGGACTTGGAGTAATGATAAGTGTCTACATGGGATTCGCATGTGTGAAGTTTTCTTCAGGTCTTTGTGGATCTCTGTGTGGGGCTGGGTGATTGAGGGTTTCTTTCCTGCTGTTTTGAAATACTGGGTGTTGAAGCCCTGTAGCTTGTGGTGCTGAGTCACACTTCTGCAAAGTCAGGGGCCAGCAAACGTCTGGAAGTGACTGAGGCAAATACCATAGCCTTGTTAGCGCTTGGTTTCTGGCCATACCCCCTCCCCCAGCCCTCTTCACTTTTTATTTTGAGACAGAATCAAGCTGAGTTGCCAGGGTGGCTTGTTGTTGTTGTTGTTGTTTCAAGATAGGGTTTCTCTGTGTAGCTGTGGCTGTCCTGCAGCTCACTATGTAGACCAGGCTGGCCTTGAACTCACACAGATTGACCTGCCCAGGCTGGCCTTTTATTCAAATCTTCCTGCCTCAGCTTCTTGATAGCTAGGGTGACAGGTATGTGCTGCCAACCAGGTGTACCTGTATCTATTGAACCAAATATTTTATTTTGGGGGCCCGAGGCTAGAACACAGGACCTCAACACTACCAGGCACGTTTCCCATCACTGAGCTGTACCTTGACCTCAAATGATCCATATTCTACCAAAAGGTGGCTCCTTGGTATCGTGGGGAAAGACCTGAAGTGAAGCTTGTATCTTGTCTGCCTTGAGCATTTCCCATGGTGCTTCTGGGAACTGTTGCTGTCACCTTGTCATAGGGAGCTTCTTTCAGCCTTGTCCCTCCTCATGCTTCACGGCCTAGGATCCCAGTGCCAGTGTCACCCCTCGACTGCTTGTCTTTTAGGCTTGTGGTGCTGAGTTACACTTCTGCAAAGTCAGAGGCCATCAAACATCTGGAAGTGACTGCGAGGTAAATATCACAGCCTTGTCAGCCCTTGGTCTCTCTTGTGACCTTGCTTTTTTGGTGTAGCAAAAGTGGTCACATACACTGTTTCTGCATTGGAATAAAACTTTATTTATCAAAACAGGCAGTAAAGATTAACACAGCCCCCTTTTATCGGCTAGTCTCATGAACAAACTCCTCTTCATCCTTTAGAGTTCCTCTTTCAGGTTGCTACTCCTTTTAAGGCTTACCAGCTTCTCCTGCTGGCCTGAGTAAAGGCGTCATTGTCTTCAGTTGGTGCACAGTGGTCTCATGCACTTGACCCATACTGCATTTGTGTTTTTTTTCTGCAAGATACCAGACAGGCTATTACTCATTCCTTGTTCTTGAAGCCTACAGAAGTAAACGTATTTTGTTAAAACTAATATTTGCCAGGGTTAGGACTTGGCTGGGTGGATCCCCTGCCTAGCATCTCCCAGTGAGGGGCTGGGGTCATGTCTCAGGGGTGGAGCCCCTGCCTAGCATCTCCCAGCAAGGGGCTGGGGTCGTGTCTCAGGGATGGAGCCCCTGCCTAGAATCACACACCCCACTTCTACCTTCTGTCCCTGCCCTACCCGCAATAGGCTCTGGGTTCCATATTTGCCATGAAGAAAAGAAGGTAAATGGAAGCACTTGAGTCCTCACTCTCAAGACCAGCAGATTGTTTCTGGTCTGAGCCGCCTGGTGGGCTCTGTTGTAGGTCTGGCACAGTTTGTGCCAGGGTGGTCACTGTGCTAATCTTCGTCTTCCTTTCAGCTGCCAGGGGTGCGCACCTGCTGGTGAGGCATGCTGAGGCCAGGAGGCCGACAGGATGAGTGCACACGAGGCTGGCAGCTCAGGCCGTCGGCAGCAGGCCACCTACCACCTGCACATCTACCCGCAGCTATCCACCACTGGGAGCCAGACCTCATGCCGTGTGACCGCCACCAAGGACAGTACCACGACCGACGTCATCCGAGATGCAGTGTCCAGCCTGCACCTGGATGGCTCAAAGCACTATGTGCTGGTGGAGGTGAAGGAGTCAGGCGGGGAGGAGTGGGTGCTGGATGCCAGCGACTCACCCGTGCACCGTGTACTGCTTTGGCCTCGACGCGCCCAGGACGAGCACCCACAGGAAGAGGGCTACTACTTTGTGCTACAGGAGCGCAATGCCGATGGCAGCATTCAGTACGTGCACATGCAGCTGTTGGCACAGCCCACAGCCGCTCGGCGCTTGGTGGAGCGTGGGCTGTTGCCACGGCCACAGGCCGACTTTGACGACCTGTGTAACCTGCCAGAACTGACTGAAGCCAACCTGCTTCAGAACCTGAAGCTGCGCTTTATGCAACACAAGATCTACACTTATGCGGGTAGCATCCTGGTGGCTATCAACCCCTTCAAGTTCCTGCCCATCTACAATCCCAAGTATGTCAAGATGTATGAGAACCAGCAGCTGGGCAAACTGGAGCCACATGTGTTTGCTCTGGCAGATGTGGCCTACTATGCCATGCTGCGCAAGCGTGTGAACCAGTGCATCGTCATCTCAGGCGAGAGTGGCTCTGGCAAGACGCAGAGCACCAACTTTCTCATCCACTGCCTCACAGCACTCAGTCAGAAGGGCTATGCCAGTGGTGTCGAGAGGACCATCCTAGGTGCAGGGCCTGTGCTGGAGGTGAGTGGGGGGGGGCGGCACAAATAATGCATTGGCTGCTGTCTCAGCTCTGTGTGAAGCTCAGGGTTTTCCCATCACTCACTGAGCTGTGCGACGCTGGGTCTCCATCTCAGAGTGCACTGATCTTGCATGGGACTCACATTTCCACACCTAGCAGCACACACAGAGAAAGTGTGCACATGTTCTGGCTTTGGAAGGCAGGATTGGGTGAGACATTCTGTGTATCTGGAGTGTCGGCCACTCCTAGTGGTCTAGGTTCTGGCATGACTGGACTGAGGTTAGAGGCTCAGGATGTGAGGGGAGCCATGGGCCGTGCACACTTACAGAGGCTGCTAGTGATCTGCTTGCTTAGAGAGGCTGCATCCTCTGGCTCAGCCAGGCCTGACCTCAAGTTCAAGAGCAACCAGAACAGTAAAGGAAAATGACAGGATTCGAATTTCCTTGGTGTTCTTCTGCCCTCCGGGTCCTAGGCAAACAGGTTGAGCTCATGTCAAACATCAGAGGGCATTTCAGGAGCATCAGGGAGACGATGCCAGGCTGTACTGAGGGAAAACCATGCCAGACCCTGTACCTTATGCCTCCTGTCCGAGGTCCCCATTCACCAAATTCCATAGGAGCCATTGTGCAGGCACACCTTCTGGGCATGGGCGACATAAGGGATGAGTCAGTGAACTCAACTCTGGGCATTTTAGGATAAGATGTTCACATGTCTCGGACTATATAGTACAGTTATGTGGCTAGGTCATGGGCTAGGGTCTGCAGCCCTGGAGTTGAGGTCCCAGGCTCTGCTCTTCTCTCTTTTTTTTATTGCTAAGCTTTCTTTTCTTTTCTTTTCTTTTTTTCTCTTTTTTTTCTTTCCTATGTATGTGTCTGTGTGTGTATGTGTGTGTGTGTGTGTGTGTGTGTCTTTGTATTTGTGCATGCGAGGGGTGGGTAGGGTTGTTTGCATGTGTGGACATCTGGAAGAGGCATCAGATTCCCCGGAACTAAGCTATGGGCAGTTGTGAGCTGCCACATGGTGCTGAGAATTGGATCTGAGGCATCAGCAAGAGCAGCCAGTGCTCTTAACCTCTGAGTCATCTCTCCAGCCTTTCTTGCTCAATAGGCTTTTAAAAGTCAGTTAATTTTGTATGTATGTGAGTGTCTGTGTGGACAGTGCACATGTGGAGGTCAGAGGACAACCTTCTGGGGGTAGTTCTCCCTTCATATGTATCCCAGGGATATAACTCAGATCATCAGGCTTGGTATCAAGTGTCTCACTCACTGGCCAGTGGATTTTATTTTATTTTATTTTTTTGAGACAGGGTATTACTGTGTAGCCCTGGCTGTCCTAGAACTCACTGTATAAAGCAGGCTGGCTTGAACTCACAGAGATAAATCTGCCTCTGTCTCCTGAGTGCTGGGATTAAAGGCCTGTGCCGTCACCACCTGACTGATTTGGTTTTTTTGTTTTTTCTTCAAAGCCGTGTCAGCAGGGAACACCAAGCAGGTAACAAACTTCTCAGAAGTCACCTCTCACCTCCTGCCTTTGGTTCATGGCTGTTGTGTTGTGCTCATTGTAACTGAAGTCAGTGCTGATGTATTGTCCCTAAGCCTGCAGCATACCTCAGGGTTGGGTCTTGATGCATGGGGACATGAGTGTGACATCTTTGGCTACTACCTTAGTGTGGTGCATTGTTCCACCACCATGGGAACCTGTTTTTCTTCCTAACCCCAACTTCACCTGGCAACCCCCACCCCACCGTCACCTGGCAACCCCCACCTTGCTAATCCATTTGTGCCTAAGGTTTCTCTGCCTTTTCTGACTTAGGGGCTCACTTTTTCCCCCTCACTAAGTAACAACAGCCTCTGACAGTTGATCCTCCACATTGCAGCTCTGTCTCCAGAGCCAGCTAACTGTAGACCAGTCTGTGTGGGGCTGGGGTGGCTGTCAGCAGAGTACTTTCTTCACCAGCACAAGGACTTAGGTTTGACCCCAGAGCCCTGGGAAATGCTGGGTGTGATTGTGCACATTTGTAATCCCAGCACTTGTGCACAAATATTAAAGGTAATGCAGCTGGAGAAATAGTCAGCAGTCAGAGGCATTTAATGCTCCTGCAGAAGATTAGAGTTCAGTTCCTAGTGCCCACATGGTGGCTCACAGCCATCTGTAATTCCAGGTCCAGGAAATCTGGTCTCCAAGGACTCCTGTACGCATAGTGCATATAAACTCATGAAAGCACCCACACAGAACAAATAAAAATACATAGGAAATCTTAAAAAACAAAAGAAAACAAAAAATAGGAATGTAGGGGCCACATTTGGTCTGTATTGATCATGCAGACTTCTCTGTCATTGTCCCCAAACAGGACTGTTCTGGATTCTCATTGGAGATGGCTAAAAGGCTACAGGAGGTTATGGCCTGGGGTGTCTTGAACTAAGGCTACTCCCACCCTGGGAGTGCCGAACAAGAATGGATTATGACCCTGATGTGGAAGGCTTCTTTATCCTTAGGGTCCCTGGAGGGAGGGAGTTGGGGGTGGGTAGTCCCCCATTGACCTATGACCTCTTGACCACCCTGTGCATAGAGAGCTGCTGTTTGCTCTGTAGATTCGATGCAGTTGCTTCTAGCCTGCTGCATTCATCTGGGTTCCTCTTCCTCCCAAGATCATTGCAGGCCATTGTCTGAGGTCACAGGACTCAGCTGTGCACCAGCATGGGTGGTGTGTTTCTGCTTTCTCTTCCACAACCCTTAGTTAGTTCAGTGCCCATGTCACATAAACTTAAAAGAAAAAAATCCAAAAAACCACTGAGTAGCAGATTAAGTTTCCTAAGCCGAGTGCGATGGTGTGCATCTCTTGTCCCAGAACTTGGGGAGGTGGAGCCAGGAGGATCAGGAGTTTAGGATCATCCTTGACTACTTAGAGTTTGAGGCAAACCTGGGCTACATGAGACCCTGTCTTGAAGAGGGAAGAGAATTTAGGTTTTCTTTAGATTCTCACGTTCCCAACTTGTGTCAGTCCATCTGTATGGATCAACCATCCTTTCCACAAATATAAGTCTCCCTCAGCCTCAGTTACCAACAGTGAGCCATGATCTGAACGTAAGAAATGGGAAAATCCCCAAAGTCATTTGTAGGTTTTAAATGGATCTTGTTCGGTATGGCACAGTGAGCTTCCTTTACATTTTGCAGTGTCCATGACGTGAACCCCTGTGCAGTGGTGCTGTGCTGTGCATATGGTTCTCGTGATGAGCACTAGTTGCCTTGGTCACGAGTGGTTGTGGTATCTTGATGGTTGTGTTCATATGGCCCTTGTTTGCCTTACTGATGGCATCAGAGGCAAGAGTGGTGCTGTTGGTCACTTAGAAACTTCAAGCAGAACCTGCAGAGCCCTTCCTTGAACTGAAAAGGCAAAAGTTCAAGGAGCTGACCATGAGGAGGGCAGGTGGCTAAGTGAACTGTTGTTGTTGTGAGGTTCCCATTCCAGGGTGTTTTGTTACAACCACAGAACACAGATTCCTGCAACCCTGTTTCCAAATGAGGTCACACTTCCCGAACTGACCACTGTGGCCCCTATAGACTAACCACTGGTGATACTCAGCGACTTTGTTCCTGGGGACCAATGACCAACTTCATAGTTGTCTCAGGACCTATCTTTTCTCTTGAGCTGGTGAAGCCATTGCCAGCCTCCTCATCAATTGCTTAGGGATGCTGGCATGACACTGGCTGTCGTCACTGGTGTGAGCCAACTACCACTCCCGCTGACTTCCTTCTTGGAGCCCCAGCCGTGGAGCAGCCTGAGCAGTTCTCTCTGGCAGTCACTGGCTGGGGAGGGTGGTGGCCTCACTGGGTTCCAGGTGAACTAGAGCCAGTTCCAGGGCTGAGAGTCGGCATGCTTCGCAGGGTACCCATCAGCTTGGGGTTCCCATGCTCAGAGCTAAGAGCTGGCCTTCTCAGCATGGGCATTGCCCATGTCTGGTGCCAGGTCCTTCTCTGCAGAGTGGGCAAGCTGTACTCTGAGGGCATCAGCTAGTATTGCAGCCTCCATCCACCACATGTCAGGAGTGCTCCTGCAGGCATAACACCAGAGTGTATGAGACCTGTCACTGTCCCTGCCCACTTGAATACTGCCCATAGCCATCCTGGGAGGCAGAGAATTTGGCCAGGTTTTCTTTTTGAAAATTTTAATTTAGCTTATTTATTTACTTATTATTTTGAGACAGGGTCTCATTGTGGCCCTGGCTGTCCTGGAACTCTCTATGTAGACCAGAATAGTCTTGAACTCATAGAGATCCACCTACCTCTGCCTCTCAGGTGCACCACCACACCCAGCCTAATTTTTATTTATTTCTTTTTTTAATTTTTTTAAATTTTCATTTTTAATTATGTGTATTGGGTGAGGTATATACATGTGATCAAAAGCTTTTTTTTGTTTGTATTATGTTTGTTTTGAGACAGGTACCCATGTAACTCAGGCTGGCTTTAAACTTACTATGTAGCCAAGGATGACCATGGACTCCTGATCTTCCTGTCTCCACCTCCCAAGTATTCAGATGACAGACATGTACCACACCACACCTGGTTCCCTTTTTTTCTTTCTATGTTACCAAAACTGGTTCCAACTTGTTCATCCTCCTGCCTCAGCTTTTGAGTACTATATGAAAGGCACTGATTAACAAAAAAGAACCTTGTGTTAACTGTATCTGTGAGGCCCCTATTCCCTGGTCACAGCTGCCAGGGGTCAGGCCTTGGTACATCTTGAGTCACAGGTCAATCCGACTCATGTGACTCTCCAACCCCGCTCATTCCTGTTCCCTAAGGGTTCCAGGCTGCAAAGGCCAAAGATTCATGCAACTTGCAGAGCTAGGGACTTTTTCTTGACTCCCCAAAAGAAGAAGTTGGGTTGCTTTGAGGTTAGGGTGTCACTGGTCCTTATTGTCCCCCTCAGGCCTAGGTGCAGCCTCATAGTGCAGTGTTGACCAGAAAACAGGAAGATGCCTGTGGAAGACAAGGGCTTGTCAGTCAGTGTCCCTGAATGCCCCAGTGACAGTTGCCATTTCAAAGAATGTGGGGACAGCAGAACTGGAGCGTTCTCCAGTAGGCAAGGAACGGGGCTCCCCACACTGCCTACCTTTAGAAAGGAGATGCTTGTGTAGACTGTGGACTGCCTTAGCTTAAAAGGACAGCAAACCATCTGAGGACTTGTAAGCCCAGTGGACTGTCCTTCTTGCTAGGCACAGCAATCTTGACAACCTTGAGTTCAGCAGAGTAGCCTGGAATGCTGGTTATGGGGTTCACCCTAAAGCACGCCCAGGATATTGGGCAGGCTCACTCTGGGGAAGCAGGGCACAGCCTAGCTGGTTCTGATATATTTCCAGATGCTTCTGTGTGAGCCAGAGTGGGTTCTGATTCTGAAAGCAGAAATGAAACATGGACCCACAGTCAGGGGCTATTTCCCCAGGAGCCCTGGCTTCACTGGCTCTTCCGGACCAGGAGAGGGGAGGGAGGGAGACAGAACACAACTGTAGTCACCATGGGCACCTGCATTCCAGAACAGAGAAGGGTCCTGAAGCTGCTGCCTCCTGCTCAAGGCCAGGCTTTGTGTCCTTAGAGACTTTGCAAACCAAACTCCGTCCTCACCCTGCTGGTCACCAAGGCCATGGCAATGTGACTACTGGACCTTTGCCTGTAGACCTTGGCTTTCATGGGGTATGGTGGCTTGACTCTGCTTAGCCACATGGCTTCACTAATGTAAGGAACTTGAGAATTCAGGCAAAGGTATTTAGCCTGGCTGATACAGATTCTGGAATTGGGAGTACCTGACCCTGTGGTTGGGGTGTTTAAGAGGCTTGATATTGACAGATAAAAAGTGTATAGATAGACTGGGTATGGTGGTCTGTCACTTAGCTTTTGGAGTCTGAGGCAGGAGGAATTTGAGGCCAGCCTGGACTTCATTAGGAGATCCTGTCTCTGTCAGTCAACCAAGAGTATGGCTCAGCAGCTGTTGATCTGAGGGGAGGAGCCTCTAAAATACCCCATTTTGGAGATTTGTCCCCAGGCGCCCATGTTGGGAGCTGGTGGGAGTTGGTGACATCAGTGGGGCTGTGCATTGAGAAGTCTAGGGGCCTTAGAATCTTCTCTGGCTTTAGGCTTGACTTGATTGCTTGCTGTTATGTGTGCTCATGCTGCGGTGTGATCCAGGCAAGAGGGCCCTGGCCAGCCGTGAACCAGCACCGACTCACTTTGCAGTCAGCCTGCCTCCACATTTCACCGCAGTGACACAGGGGCTGTCACAAGGCTTGTCCTGACTTGCTCTCTACTGCTGTGGTGGCCATTGTGACCCAAAGCAATGCAAGTAGTAAAGGACATGTTCTAGCTTAAAGATTACAGCCTGCCATTGAGGAAAATCAGGGCAGGAGCTTGAAGCAGAAAGCACAGAGAAATGTTGCTCACTGGTTACCCCAGGTTCACAGGCTGCTGCCTTCCTTCCTTCCTTTTCTGATACAGGGTCTCTCCTCATAGCCTAGAACTGTAAGAGTGCTGGGATTATAGGCATACGCCATCACATCCAGTACTCAACTGCCTTTCTCTTACAGCTCAGGTCAGCTTACTCAGGGATGGTACCACCCACAGTGGACTGTGCCCTTCTTCATCAATGCTTCACAGGCCAATCTGATGGAGGCAGTTCCTCGATTGGTGTCCCTTCTCCCTGGGTGTGCATGTTGACAGAATCAACTGTTTTACAACCATGCGGTATGGTCACTGTGTTGTATAGTCTAGTCCCAGAACATGCCAGTCCCCCACCCTGTCCATATCAGTGTCACTGTCACTCCTCTTGTATCTACTCCCATCTCTGCCTTTGCCTGCTGTGGTTCATGTGATTTCAGCAGTTGTCAGGTGACCATTGGTTTGGCTTCTGTCAACTCAAAAGCATGATTCCAGAATACATCTGTGTTACAGTGTGTGTTGGTATGTGAGTTTCGTTCCTTTTTCATGGCTGAGTTATACTCCACCCTGCAGTCAGCTCCCCCCCCGCCTTTTTCTTCTGCTTGCTAGCTATGTTCATATTTCATTCCTTAGCATGATTGACTACAATTAGACTCCCCAGCTATTTGAATCTCTGTTCTTCAGGGTCCCCCACAGAGCAGTGCTGTAGGATCAAGGGCTATGATCACTGTTTGCTCACATGAAGCAGCATCTGCTCTAGCAGCCTCCTGAGGGCGGCTTGAGGGCTGAAGTGCCCAAGGATCCTGGGGCAGTAGGAAGAGTAGGGCCAGTGCACCCCAGGACATTTGTCCACAGCCTACCAAGAGACCAGCAGTCAAGGGCAACCTGCCTTGGGGAGCTGTGGGTGGCAAGAAGCAGGCAGGACCATTGGCTCAAGCTTCCTGAGCAGAGGCATCAGAGTTAGGCCTGACTCAGGAGCAGGACCAGTGACTGAGGGACTAATCTCGGTGGAATCAGACAGTGGTCTCAGATGGCTGCAGGAACCGTTTGGTGGGCCTTGGTCAACTGATGGCTTATCCAAGACAGAACAGAGTGCTTGAGGTTCAAGGACTGTGATTCACCTTAGGTGGTGAGGCTGGCAAGATGATTCAGTGAGTACAGGAGCTTGCTGCCAAGCTTCAGAAACTGAGTTCAGGCCCTGCATGGTGGAAGGGAAAACTGACTCCTGAAAGATGTCCTCTGACCTCCACATGTGTGTACATGTGGGTACACAAACATACACAATCACAAAATAAATAGAAATATTTCACACTTTAAACAAAGATGGGTGTTCAGAAGACGGATCAGGATGTTGCTGATCAGGGAGGCTTGATGTGTTTGGGGCTGAACTGGGGATTTGGATTGTAACAGGGAGGTGACAGGGTCATTGCAGACCCATGGGGCAGGCAGGATTGCTTCCTCAAAAGACCCTTGCCACCCCACTTTGTACCTGTCTGGGTCCCCAAAGGTCTCATTGTGGACATCAGGGTCACCATGGAGGAGGAAGACCATGGTGTGTGCCGTGTTTGAGGGTGGGTGTCTTACACAGAAGGAGGAAAAACCATGTGACTGGGATCTGAGGTCCTTGAGGGATGGATGGAGGAACAACCAGATACATATGGACCCATGGCAGGAAGCAGTCTAAGGGACCCCTAGGTTGCAGAGTTTCTGAAGGAGCCAGACAAGCAGGTCACACATGCATCATGGTACAGAGAGCCCCACAAAGGTCACATTTATTCAAATCCAGTCCCCTCCCTGCTGTTCATGTTTGGGGTTCATGCCCCTGTTCACCATGCGTCCAGATGTCAGTCAGGCTCCTCTGGGAGCCACTGAGCTTAGAGCTGTTGGCAGGGGTGTCTAGGTGTCATAGAGCCTCCAGCCTGAGTATTGTGTTTGTGGTGCATCGAGCCACACGTCTTCTGCACCTGTGTGTGGATGTGACCGAGACCTGCAGACACATCACCTGCTACCAGAATGTTCTCTGTTGCTGAGGAGAAGACCTGGGTGTGGGATTTGGAGCTGAGTTTCTAGACTGACTTAGAAAGAGGGCTTGAAAATCAATACCAGGAATTCCCCAGAAAAGGAGGGTTCATGCCTGACTGTCTTCAGGATCAGTAGGATCCTGCACCTCTCCCCACCCCAGTTCCATCAGCTTTACTGTCATTCCACATGGTCTCATGTAGCCCAGGCTGGCCTCATACTTGCAATATAGTTGAGGATCCTCCTGATCCCCCTGACTCCATCCCCTGAGAGCCAGGATAACAGGTGTGTGCCACAGGCCTGGTTTATGTGGCTTTAGGAATGGAAACCCGTGTAAGTGCTATGCATGCACTGTGCTCACTGAGCTGTAAGTACCCTACCAACTAAGCTCCAGGCAGTCAGCCAGCCAAGCCGTATCCTCAGCCCAGTGCAGGTTTTCTACAGACAGTGACATTCATCCCCTTCCTAAAGGGTTTTGATTTCTTGGGCTTTAGTTTTTCATGGTTAACTGCAGTTTGAAAATACTGAGTAGAAAAATCCAGAAATAAGCAGTTTCAGGTTTCACCGTTGATGGTTTAGTGAGTATGCAGGACCGTCTCAGCTGAATGTCTGGTTTGGCACCACCCATGCTTATGGGCGCCCACTGGGAGTCTGGGATATATGGTTTTAATTATCAACTTGACACAGTCTGGTATCAGCTGTGAAGATGGTGTTGGTGAGGGACTGTCTGGATCAGGTCTGTCTTGATTCCCGTTGTGGGAAGACACACCACTCTCGGCAGCAGCATCCCTTAGGCTTGGATCCTAGACGGTTGGAGTGAAGAAAGCTAGCTGAACACAGAGCGCTGCCTTTCTTGTGTGGGTGCTGGGCTCAGGTCCTCATGCTTGCATGGCTGTCACTTTACCTTAGGGCTGACTACCAAGTCCCACTTCCTTATGAATCTACCATCACCAAGCTCCCAGCTCTGTACAGCGTTTCCAGCAGCCTGCTAGAAACACTCTTGTCTTCATTCTGTCTGCCAAGGACCTGGGGACCACCAGGTCCAAAGACTGCACAAGGCCCAGGAGTCCCTTTCCCTCTTCGGCACCCCTGCACTTCCTTCCTGCACTGCCTTAACACGAGTGGAACAGTAACATGAGCTTGTGGGCGCCTGGGATTGTGACCAATATCTGTAGTGTCTGATGTGCCCCTGGGAACTCTAAGAAGTGCAAGTCACACAACCAGGGCTTGTAAAGCAGGGACACTAGGATGAGGCCACAGCTGGGGAGGAGGTGGTCACTGGGACATTGAGTTCCTGGCTCTGGTGTCTTCACCCACCAACTGAGGCAAACCAGCAGGCTGCCTACACCCAGCCCACCTCAAGGACATTGGAAGCTGGAGAACAGTGGAGACTTAGAAGAGCCAATGCATCTGCAGGAGGAGGGAGAGGGCAGACCAGCAGCTAGCCTGCAGGAATGGTGTTGGGTGGATGAGAAGACACTGTTCCAACAGGTATGTGTCCTGGGACCATTCCTGGAAAGGTACTTGCGAGCTGTAGGGTCAGGGTGGCCCTGAGCACCCCTTACCAGGGGACAGCTGTGCACTTTGAGTCTGCCCTGTGCCATGCAGTCTCCCAGCTTCTCCCCTGCATAGCCAATGAAGGAAGGGCCTTTGCTCCTTCAAAGCTATTTCAGACCTGGGGGAAGTTACATTTTTGGGAAGACCACATCTAAGAGTAGAGTGAAATTATGGGGTATAGTTTAAGCTCACAAAAAAAGATCTCCTTGAGCTGGATACAGTAGGACACGCCTGTCATCCTAGTGCCTAAGAATTTGAGGCAAGTTTGGCACCATCCCCAAAACAGAGTAGCAAATGTCACAGAAGAAATGCACAGAGCCTGTGTGAGTACTGTGGGGGACCAGAGTGTGCTGTCTTGGGGAGGGACTCCCATGGATATGCAGACCAGAGGGAATGGTGCTGTAACATCAAAAAGGTTAGCGTTGCTATACAACCATTATGGACAGATTGCAAAAGATCTACACTGACCTCTCCCATTACCAGAAGTCCTGGAGCCACTAGATCAGCATTGACCCTGTGGCCCCAAATCTCTGGAATCTATATGACCAGGTAAAGAGAAGCAGGGTGCAACCCATAGATAAGTAGTCCAGCTTAAGAAGCTGATGCAGGAGGATCATGATGTCCAGGTCAGCTTCAGACACATGGCCAGGTTTGAGACCAGCCTGGGCTATGTGGGATCATTTAGAAACATGAGGAGTCAAGCTGGGCATGGTATCTCGTGCTTTTAATCCCAGCACTCGGGAGGCAGAGGTAGGTGGATCTCTGTGAGTTTGAGGCCAGTCTGGTCTATATAGAGAGTCCCAGGACATCCAGAGCTGTTACACAGAGAAACCCTGTCTTGAAAAACCAAGAGAGAGTGAGAGAGACTTGTGGAGTGAAAGGTAGGGCACATGTTGTCAGAGGCAGCACATTTCAGTTTTGGGGTGGTGCCTTAGCAACCCATGGTCCACTGGAGTGATGACAGCTAAGAACTTGGTTTGTCTGCTCAGCATTTGCAGGGAAGGGCGATCCATGTAGCAGAGTCCAGGCTGCTGGGGCTAGATAGTGAGAGCCTGTCTGCTACTCTAGTCTGATCCAGATTGCAGGTTCCAGCTGCAGTGAGAGCCCATCTCTAAAGAAACCAGGAGGCTTCCAGCAGCCTCGGTGATCACAGGGAACAGTATCCCTCCCCACCTCCCCATTTTGGTGGCAGTGCTCTGTTCAGGGACCTTTGGCTCTGCCCTCTATCTCCAAGATAGCTGTTGCTGAAGCCTCTAAAAGCTGCCCAGTTTTGGTCCTTGTGATACACCTGTATACAGGTTACATTGCCTCTAGGCTCCAGTGGTATCAGGAGTTTCCCAGTCAGGTTCCCAGGGATCCTGCACCCACATGCCTTGAAGTTGACTTGGTTGAACTACCTCTCTCTGCTGCCCTCAGTTTCCCCAGTTTCTGGGGGTCCAGCCAGCACTTGCTTCTTGGCAGTGTAGGTTGAGAGCAAGGATCTCTTCTGTTCCTGAAGAAGGGGAGCAAGGACTAGGGTGGCAGGTGACAGGACTGGAGCAGTGCAGTTGATGGCCAGTATTGGTAGTGTCCTGAGGTAACAGATGTCATTCAGGAGAGAGGTGCATGCCTGTCATCCCTACCTCAACAAATGAAAATACTCTGGGGGCCTTGAAATAATTTGGGCCGAGCAAGATGGTTCAGTGGGTGATTTCATTGGTGATTGCTGATAAACTTGAGGACCTAAGTTTAATCCCTGGGACGCACATACTGTAAAGAGAGAATTGACTCCTGCAACTTGTCTTCTGCCCTGTAAGTGCAATGTGCACCCCCCCCCGCCAATAAGTAAATTAAGAACTTAAATTGCTATTGCACACCCTATACAGACAGTCAGATAAGTCACAACAGCACAACTTTTTAAATGACAAAAAAAGAAAAAACACTTATAAAATATGTGCTTTTTTTTTTTTTGAGTCAGGTCTCACTATGTAGCCCTAATTGACTTAGAACTCACTCTGTCGACCAGGCTGACCTCAGACTCAGATCTACTTGCCTTTGCCTCCCAGGTACTGGGGCTGAAAGTGTGCACTATCTTCTTGGTTCTGCTGCTGTGATGAAGCACCATGACTAAAGCAATTTCAGGAGAAAAGGGTTTGTTTTACTTAGAATTGCACATCGGAGTCCATCACTGAAGGAAGTCGGGGCAGGGACCTGGAGGCAGGGGCTGATGCAGAGGCCATGGAGGGTGCTGCTTACTGGCTTGCTCCACGTGGTTTACTCAGCCTGCTTTATTTTTATTTATTTATTTTTGGCTTTTTGAGATAGAGTTTCTCTGTATAACAGCTCTAGCTGTCCTGGAACTAACTCTTATAGACCAGGCTGGCCTTGAACTCACAGAGATTCGCCTGCCTCTGCTGGAATTAAAGGCATGCGCCACCCCTGCCCTGGCTCAGCCTGTTTTATTATAGGACCCAGAACCACCAGCCCAGGATCGGTACTGCTTACAGTGGATCTGGGCTATCCCACTTCAATCATCAGTCAAGGACATACCCCACAGGTTTGCCTATCGGCCAGTCTGATGCAGGCATTTTCTCAGTCCAGGTTCTCTCTTTCCAGATGACTAGCTGTGTCAAGTTGATAAAAAAACTCATCAGGATAAGCACTGTGCTTCTGTTTGTTTAATGGTGTCACATTAAACAAATGTAGCTGTAAACCCATAATTCCCCTGACTCAACCTCCCAAGCGCTAGGCTCACGGGCCTTTGCCACCACATCTGACTCTATACATGTGATGATGCACAATAAACCCTTTAGTTTGTAGACAAAGCTGCTTGTAGTGGTTTGCACCTGTTGTCACAGCACCTGCGGAAGCTGAGGTTGGATCGTTTGAGCACTTGAACCCAGAAGTTTGGAGACAAGCCTGGGCTACAGTGTTTAGACTCTCAATGACTATACCCTTGAGGGGCTTGTTTTTAGAAGTTCCAGATTTTCTTTGCTTTATAATTTTCCTTGTTTTAGAGTGAAGCCAAGGCTGGCCTCTAACATGGTATATAACTGATAATGATCTTGAACTCCTGATCCTCCTGCCACCATTTTCCAAGTGCTGAGAGAGATGACAGGCATGTCCCACTGCAGGTTTATGTGGTTGTGGTCTAGAACCCAGGGCCTTCACATGCCAGATGAGCCCTAAGCTCCACCCTGTATATAGCCTAGTGCTAGAGACCGTGGGCTCTCCAAGGTAACAGAGGCCACCAATGTGGTTAAGGCATTGATATGGTGATTCATGACAGGAGATGGCTCAGCAGGCAAAGTGACTTGAAGACCTGGGCTACCATCTCAAGTTGTGGAGCTCCTTTGTCACAGAGAGGACAGCCAATCATGGCCCTTGGTTGGGAACAGGAGGGGCTTGGCTGTAAGGACACCATGGAGACAGTCGGCAGGCACATTGTGGTTATGGGGCTGGTATGTAGCCCAGTTGGTAAGTCAGCAGGTGTGCGGGCCTGGGTCCATCCCCAACACCCTCATCAGGATCTGGGTTTCAGTCCAGTCCCTGGGGCTCCTGGCCAATGAGAAAACCTGTTCCAAAAAACAAGGTGGACAAAGTCTGAGGAATGACCCCTGAGCCTGTCCTTTGTCTATGAAGTCATTAAAAAAGCAAACATCGGAGTGAGCTAGGGACATTATTGTCTGTAAGAAAGAGAAAACGCCTTGAGACACAGTCAGAGAAGCTGTGGTCTCTGCAGGGGAAGACAGCCTCAAAAATGTGATACAAGCCTGCACAGCTGGAGCCAGGCTGGTTCATCTGCTCCCCCTCTCTGTTGTCTCAGGAGCCACTTAACTGAGGAGAACCCTAGATGTCCTTTCGTGACATGGACAGGGTCTCAGGATTTTTTAGTGACTCAGCAGGCTAGTGCAGACCTGCCATCCCTGCTGCTCCATGAGGCAGAGAGGGAGGAGAATTGTGGGCTAGCCTGAGCTATATAGCAAGTTCAAGGCCAGCCTGGGCTACATGGTAAACTCCTGTAACAGTAGTTATTTGTACCACTGCTGGTGTGTGTGTGTGTGTGTGTGTGTGTGTGTATGTGTGTGTGTGTGTGTGTGTGTGTGTGTGTGTGTGAGAGAGAGAGAGAGAGAGAGAGAGAGAGAGAGAGAGAAAATGAGTCAGGACTACCTCAAGAGGTGTGGTCTTCACCTTCCATCTTGCTGAGACAGGGTCTCTGTTTTCTGCTGCCTGGGCATCCTTTCTCTACTCAGACGGTCACACTGTGCATCCAGCTTTATGTTAGTTCTTTATTTTAGAGGTTCAAACTCAGTTCCTCACACTTGGGTGGCAAACACTTCACCCACTCACCACTGAGCCATCTCTCTAGCCATACTTGAGATTTTGCTACTGTTCTGTTCTTGGATAGGAATTGGTCCATGTTGGGGGGATTTGTCATGGCCTTCAGAGTCCTTGCTGTGTTTCCCACTTCATCTGTGGCTAACACTTGCTGGCTCCCATGGTCAGGGGCACTGAGGGTTGGGGGGCTTTGTGCCCCACAGTCACCCGGCCTAACCACATCCCTGACAGCTGTAGTGGTCATGTGGCCTTGGGGCCAGCAGCCTTCCTGAGCCTGTGCTGAGCCCTAAGGCTGGAAGAGATCAGAAGGGCCTCTGAGTGGAAGTGGGGTATGAAGCAGGCCCTTGAGAGCCTCCACTTCCTCTTTCATGGAGCAAGGAGCTAAGAGCTTTGGGTGATGCTCCTCTTCCTGACCCTGTATCTGCTGCCATGGCCTTGGTTGTCCCTCTTCATTGGCCAGGTTCTCTTTGTGACTACTGTGACGTGACCTCTGTCCTTCACACCAGCTGTCAAAGCAAGGGGTAACCAGGTCTGACAGCACTCCCCTGTGACCCCAGTGTTCAGGGCTTGCCAGGGTGTCTTCTGAATGCAGGAGTTCAGCGTCAGGTTGGGCAGCATAGAGCAAAGGACTCATCCCAGAAAGCCATAAGGGGCAGGGGCACAGGCCACAGAGTGCTTGTCGGAGCTGCAGAGTCCTGGGTTCTGCCCCCGGCCCTGTGTCATTCTGGGTAGGCCTCACCTGTCATTTTAGCACTTGGGAGGCTGAGGCAGGAGGATTCATGCTTACTCGGGACTTGGGGCCAGCCCGGACTGCATGAGACACTGTCTCATCAAAGACAA
Source organism: Myodes glareolus (assembly GCF_982192425.1). NCBI lineage: Eukaryota > Metazoa > Chordata > Mammalia > Rodentia > Cricetidae > Myodes > Myodes glareolus. Next base: position 4,496,557 of record NC_142048.1, on the reverse strand, counting down.
AGGACAAAAGACATTTAAAGTCTCCCACTCGGCTCATACATCCCAGCTGCAGCTGCATAGAATGCCTAGGAACCGTGGGCCTGCAGCCAGAAGTTCACTCATGGCCACAGAAGACAACTAGGGGAGACACTAGAACTTTCTAAGCAAAACCCTAATTGCTAGTCAGGGGAAAACAAAGTTTTTCGGGTGGTACTACTTCATCCATCCCCCAGCGTGGCTCCTTCATTCTCCTTAGAGGAAGCCACCCCAGGCTCACCTGCACCTTTCAAGCAGAAGGCCTCCCATGAGCACCTCCTATGTGCTTCAGGGGTCTGAAGTTGACAAGAAGAGTGAGTACATCCTGCCTGCATGTGCGTCTTCAGCCTGGGCTGCGTTTCCTTTTGTTGTAGTTTTGTTTGGTGAAACAGGGTCTTGACTTCATAGCCCAAGATAGCCTGAAACTCACAGTCCTCCTCCCTCAGCTTCCCAGGTGCTAGAATATGACAGACAGGCAGGTAGCACCATCCATAACAACTGGTGTCTGGAGGAACAGCTGTCACTTGCACCTAGTGGCTGGCCACCAGTCAAGATTTAAGAGGGGGAGCTGGAGAGTGTCATGGACTGGGGGACACAGCCTGTGAGTGCTGGGGTGAGGTGAGGCAAGGGTACAAAATATGTGCTTTGGGTTTTTCTTTTTGAGATAGGATATCATGTAATATAGGTTGGCCTTGAACTCACTAGAAAATGTGCTTTAAAAAATCTGAGTCTGGATCAGTATGGTGCATACACTTTTAATCCCAGCACTTGGGAGACAGAGACAGGCAGATCTTGAGTTCCAATCCGGCTTGAACTACATAGTAAGAACCAAAAATTAAGGGGACAAGGTCAAGCTGGAGAGATCGTTGGGCAGTCAGTGCACTGGCTGCCCCTGGAGAGGATCCAGATTGATTCCCAGCACCCACTTGGTGTCTCACATCCATCTGTAACTCCAGTTTGATCTCTATGTGCCAGGCACACATATGGTACACAGATAAACATTCAGTCAGATGGGCAAACACATAAAATAAATAAATCTAAATCTTTTTGTTTGTTTAAATTTGAGACTGATAGCTCACAACTATAATCCCAGCTGAGGCAGCTAATCAGAAATTTCAAGCCAGTCTGAGCTACACAGTGAGACTTTGACTCTTAATAAAGTGTGTACTGTTGAATAAGTCTGCATTGTGTGTGTCTGCGTGTCTGTATGTGTTACAGCATGTATATGAAGGTCAGAGGACAACTTGAGTCGGTTCCCATCATTCACCTTGTTGAGGCAGGCCTCTCTTATTTCTGCCACAGGGTCCTGCTTTGCTCGCTTCTGGGCAGTTTTTCTGTGTCCGCCACCCTTGTGGTTCTGCTGCTTTATCACTCTTCCCAGCCTCCACTTTGTGCCCTCAGCACCTAGTCTGCCCTGTCTTCCTCTGGACCTATACCCGAAGGTCCAGTAGATCTAATCAGAATCTATTTTTAGCAGTGCACAGACTAATATTAGCAACGTGTCTTTTATGTTAGAAAGAAGGGAAACCATGTTTCTGTGAAAGCTGAGCCCTTGCCCTGGCACCTTACCTGGGTCTATGGATTCAGTAGCATTAGCAGAGTGTCCATCCTTGGGCTGGCTTGTCCCTCCAGGCCACTCAGTGCCATCCCCTTCAGCCTCTGGGCCAACTCTGCTTTGAGCCACGCAGCATGCCTGTAGCTGGCGTTTCCTCCTCTGTATATCATAGTGTCAACCGGATATTTTTAGCCGGGCTTTGAAAAGTCGCTGTGTACTCAGACACATACCAGACACGTGAGGTCACCAGGCACAGACAAAATCCTACAGGGTCATCTGTAATCACAGAACCAGAAAGCAACCTCCCCTTCACCCTGGGGCATTGCTGGTGGCTGTCACCAGATTTGGGCCTGATCATCATGTTTAGAGGTCTGCATGGAAAGTTGTCTGTAGTGCTTTAAAAGTGAGCCTTGCCTCTAAGGGATGTGGAAGCAATTTTGGGAACTCATCTGTAGCAACTGCTTAACTTTAGACTGAGGTACCATGGCAACTTCTCTGAGAAATAGGCTGTCCCAAGTACAGACACTCCAGCCCCTTGGAGGACAAGATGGGTGGGCCCATTCCTTGCACCCTTTCACGGGGGCTTATGTCCTTTTTGTTTGTTTGTTTCTAAATAATAAGGATCTCTTTGTAACCCAGACTTGCCTAGAATTCATGGAAATCCTCCTGGCTCTGTTTGCTGAGTCTAGGATCAGAGGCTGACTGGGAGTGGCATCACAGAGTAGGGGGAAGAGGCTGGTCCCCACCTGTGTACAAGGCCCAGCCCCAAGGCTAAGCTCATGTCCCATGTGAGCTCATACCTTAGTACGCTGAGTCCCTGGGATTCAACCAAACAAAACCACAGTTTCAGGGCTGAACTTTGGGAGAAACAGTGATCAGACACAGAAAGTTGCCTTTTCCCAGTCCTGCCCCTTGCTGGATTCTTTTGTTTGTTTGTTTGTTTGCTGAACCAACCAGATGGTTTGTTCTAGGACACAGGTAGATAGTAAATAGTTAAGTAAATTAATTACAATGTAATCTCAATGGAAAAAAAATTGGCAGTGGGTACACACACCTATACACTTTTAATCCCAGCACTTGGGAGGCAGAGGCAGGCAAATCTCTTAAGTTTGAGGCAGCCTGGTCTACAGAGCGAGTTCCAGTACAGCCAGAGCTACACAGAGAAACCTGGCTCAAAACAACAACAACAACAACAAAAAAACCAAAAGAACAAACAACAGCCGGCATGTGCCTCCTTTTTAGATAGTAAATATCTCCCAGGATAGACTGTTGTCTGGGCACGGAGGCTGCAGATCCTAGGCTTCAGGCCAGAACATTGCTGAGTGCTAGCCTCCCTCTGTATTGTTAGAGATGGTGGGACCTGCGCAGCAGCTTGCAGGCAGCTCTGCTGAAGTCTCCCCCAGAGTTGTTCCTGCTTTCCAAGTTTCAGGAGGGGCCCCTCTCTGACTCTAGCTGGCCTCCTGCAGGCCAGAAATGTGACACAACAAGCAGCCCCAGGGGAGAATGAGTGCTTGTCCTCCATGCATGAGGCCCTGGGTTCCACCTCCAGCAATGCCAACATACATACATACATACGTACGTACATACATACATACATACATACGTACATACATACATACGTGGGTGGGTGGAACTTCATTTCCGGTGTCCACAGGGAGAGGCTGAGGAACTCGTTCTGTGAGACCTTAGCAGCACCCCTGCACCCTTTGCCTGCTACAGGAATAACAAGCTGGTTTCACACAGCCCATTCTAAGCCTGCCCTCACTTGACTGTTGAGAATGTGGTGGATCACAGAGTCGTCAGGTATCGAGACTGTCTGCTCTAGACATTCAGAGACTCCAAACACTATAACTTGTAAGGTTGAGTCCTTTGAGCTGCTACCTATGTGGTACCTTATGGAGGCCTCAAAGTCCCCAGCTGCCACCCAGCCCCTGAAGACCCCTTCTCCGCATGGGTCCTCACTGCTTTGCTGCTTGGCCCAGAGCTTATTGTTTTCAGATGGTCTCACGGTGTAGCCCTGTCTGGTCTCAAGCTCTCTATGTAGACAAGGCTAGTCATGAACTGTTAAAATCTCCCTGTGTCTTCCTCCTGAGTGCTGGGATTAAAGATACGGGCCACTAGGCCTGGTCCTTGACTCAGGTTTTACTAAATGCTTGGTAATTCCTGATTGTTTACTCTTAACTTTTGGGGGCCTACATGTAGTGACCAGCACTAGCTCAGCTGTTCTTTTGAAGCGTCACAGCTGTAGAACACCTGGTCCTCCATCCCAGAACAACACCTGGCCCTCTACTGTCCCAGAAGAACACATGGTCCTCCACCATCAGGCTTCTTTGTGGAATTTCCCTTTGGGCTACCAAACAGGCCACTTGTTGCTGGTTGTCTTAATCCTCTATCACTGTAGTCCAATGCTATAGATGGCGTCATTTGTTGGTTGGTTGGTTGGTTGGTTGGTTTTTCCGCATAGCCCTAGCTGTCCTGGAACTCTTTCTGTAGACCAGGCTAACCTCAAACTCAGAGATCCATCTTCTCTGCCTCCTGAGTGCTGGGATTAAAGGTGTGCACCACCACACCCAGCTAAAGCTGCATAATTGTTAAAGAAGAGGGGTTACAAGCTGGGCATAGGAGTGCAGGTGTATCATTCTATCACTTGGGAGACTGAGGCAGGAGGATGGTTGCTAACTCTAGACTACAGAGTGAAACCTGTCTCCAAACATAAACAGGCTCTGACGACACGGCTCAGGGTAGACAGAAGTGCTTGCTGTGCAAGTGTGGGGACCAGAGTTTGAATCCCCAGCTCCCATGTGAGAAGCTGGGTGTGGCTTTGCACTCCTGTGACCTCAGCTTCTGCATGAGGCAGACTGAGGGGGACGTGCTTCAGACACACCTGACACACCTCAGACTTGCTTTTTAAATTTTTTTTTTTTTTTTTTTTTGGTCTGGAGAGATGGCTCAGCAGTTAAGAGCACTGGCTGCTTTTGCAGAGAACCTGGGTTCAATTCCCAGCACCCACATAGCGACTTAAGCATCTGATACTCAAGTTTCAGGGGATCTAATTCCCTCTTCTGACCTCCATAGTCAGCAGACACACACAAGGTGCACAGTACAAGCAAAATACCCCTCCCACAAACACATGAACTACAGTAACAAGCCTTTAAATTTAAAAAAAAATGTTTATTACATTTGTGTGTGTGTGTGTGTGTGCATGTATGGAGATCAGAGGACATCTTGCAGGATTCAGTTCTCTCCCTCCACCATGTATGTCCCAGGGATCAACCTCAGGTTGTCAGACTTGGCAGCAAGTGCTCTTAGCCACTGAACCATCTTTTCCTGCCCTATGTGCTGGCTCTGGAGACAAGGACATTGTGCACACAAGGCATTCTGGGACCAGGGTGGAGCCATGGAGACTTCAGGCCAGAGTCTGAAGTGTTGTCTTTGCTGCCCACAGGCTTTTGGGAATGCCAAGACAGCCCACAACAACAACTCCAGCCGCTTTGGGAAGTTCATCCAAGTTAACTACCTGGAGAGTGGCATCGTGCGGGGGTAAGTCGCTCTGTCTGTGTGCCCCTCAAGCTAAGGCTGGAACTCAGAGCCCCCTGTGAGCTTAGCCAGTGCTCTGCCCTTGAAGTGTACCCCCATCTGCGCATGTGGTGTTGAAGGTTTCAGGTCTGTGCAGTGAGAATCTTCTCTGAACCTTCAGTCAGAACCGACCAGACTGCATAGCCTGCTGGCCTTTGTAAGGTTTCCACTCTGTAAGGTATTGGGGTGTCACAGGCAAAGTAGGGTATGGACCCCAGTATCAACCAAATGTGAGGCCCTTACCTAGAAAGAGACAGTTCTGGGCAGCAACGTGTTGTGATGGTCCAGGGAAGTACCTGAAGGGTGTGCAGTGACTGCACAGAGGCTGTCAGATAAATTCATGGGCTGAGGGATTGATGTCTGGGTGGCTGGATTTATGCATGTATTTTGTGTATAGACAAATGGCAACCTGGGTATTTGAGGGATTCCTGGGTGAGAGGGTTGGTATATGAATGGGATAGGTGGGTAGGTTGTAGATTTATAGGTAGATTGATAGATTTTATGTGAGGGAAGTGTTACATGAGGAGGGGGCCCTTTGTTTGTCCCAGCTAGCTTACACTCGAAATAACCACACAGAAACTGTATTAATTAAAACACTGCTTGGCCATTAGCTCTAACTTCTTATTGGCTAACTCTTACATGTTAGTTTAACCCATCTCCACTAATCTGTGTATCGCACGTGGCAGTGGCTTACCAGAGATTCTAACTGGCGTCCATCTCAGGCAGAGGATCCATGGCTTCTCTGACTCTGCCCTTCTTCCTCCCAGCATTCAGTTCTGTCTTCCCTGCCTACCTAAGTTCTGCCCTATCAACTAGGCCAAGGCAGTTTCTTTATTCATTAACCAATGAAAGCAACACACAAGCAGAAGGAACACCTACACCATTTCCCCTTTTCTGTTTAAACAAAAAGGAAGGCTTTAACTTTAATATAGTAAAATTAAATGTAACAAAATAGTTTTCAAGCAAGAATTACAGTTAAAATATTTATATCTACTTTATCTTTTATCATAACTAAAGAAAACTATAACTATAACTATCTATTCTTCAACTCCATCAAAGACTCCAGAAGGATATAATATTACCTAAGTAAACAGGAAATGCATTATAAACAACTTCCAAAACTCTAGAATTGACAGAGACATCTCGCTGCCTGGACATTTACCCAAAGTTCTTCTGTACCATTGGGGTATCCATCTTTAGTGTACAGGCCCATAGTATTCAGCAGATTTTTCCATGAAGCTGGAAATTTCAAAGACAGTTCAGTCACTTTCTTCTGTGTCCTGCAGAATGTCTCGCAGACTCTTTCATGAAGCAGGAACCCTGAAGGACTAGGACTATCTCACCTTTCGGCAAGTTCAGCAGTCATTTCTCTGTGGGTACTGCATGTCCGTGAATCAGTCCAGGCAAGAGCAGTTTCTTGCCCAAATGGCTAAGGAGCCTTTTCGATGCCCGTCTTCCTCTCTAAGAAGCTTGGTGCTGCCAGGAGCACATATGTCTCACTGTTATGAAAAGTCCTAAATTTTTAAAACATTTAAATGCCATGTTCTGAAAGTCTCTGAAAGATATGAAGAATCCCTATTCATCTGAAATACTTCTCTGTACATCTAGAAAAATCTAACTAACATGACTACAAACTTGGCTATTATAGAGGATTATCTATTAACCTATATTTCTTAATTATACATTATATTTTTTAAATGAACTACACAATCACAACACCTCAATCAAGAGCAGAAATATATATATAACAAGATTGACCTTAAATTTATATCAGTAAACTAAGAGCCATACCAATGTAAATTATTCATATCTAAATCAGGGAAGTGAGTTGATTTATGGGTGGGCAGGTATACTGAAGATTCCCAAGTATGTCAGTGGGTAGACGTGGGCTGGATGACCATCTGTGAGTGGGTAGATTCAAGGGTGCATGGATGGGAAGATGTGTGCACAGATGGATTCCTGAGTGGGTAGATAGATTTTAGGTAGGTATGTTGGTGGGTGCTTGGCTCATGGAGTGGCTAATGGGTTTGGGGTGGTTGGAAATAGGTGGCTGAATAGAGTGACGGGTTGGTGAGTAGGTGGGTGGGAGGATATGTAGCTCAGGGCTGGGTGTATCTATTGGTAGACAGAAGGTTCATGGGCTGGTAGGTGAGCAAGCAGGCATACCTATGGAGCAGTGCTTACAAGGGTATACGGAGCAGCAGATCATTGGCAGGTGAATATGAGGATGTTAGGTAGGGGTAGGTGGAGGTTTCATTCTGGTGGGCCTGCAACCTAGTTACTCACAGGCTTGTGCTATGTGGCAGCAGATGCACCTTGAAGCTCTGCAGCACAGGGAGGTTTGCCACAGTCCCAGGATTCACATCCTTCTGGCTGTCAAGGCTGTGGACAGTTGTCTATTGATAGTTCACATTGGGTGTGGAAGGGAGGATCTGAGCCTCTGACGTCCATCCCCACATGGGCAAGCTCTGCTGGGGTGCAAGTTGAGAGACTCTTGGTGAAGGTCAAGTCAGCTCTTGGCCCTTGACTGCACATTCTTTGCTTGACTTCAGCCCCAACAATCTGCCTAGGGTTCAGCTGTACCCTGAGTTCTGCCACCTAAGCTGGGTACCCATGCTCTGATGCTCAGATGTCCAGCTTCCACACAGTCTCTATCACAGCTTCTAGATCACGGGCTAAGTAAATCTCTCTAATGACTCCTGTGGGCTTTGGGGCATTATTAGGGTAGATCTGGCCTCTGGAAGCCAACACCGCAGTACATTGACAGCTGATCAGGTAACCAGGGTGTCTGTTGAGTAGCTAACAAGGGGGCAGCATATACAAGAGTAGTCAGGACCCTGGAAGGCCAGTGAGGGTGGCATGGTTTCATAGTGCTGTCAAAATGCCACACAACTTTAGACTTACAAATCATTTCCTTTGGAACTTTCCATTTCTTACTTTCTAAGCTCGGGTAGATAGAAACTACTAAAGCAGGACATGAGCGGATAAATAAGAACCCAGTTAGGTCACATGCACAGGACTGTCAAGTGCACTGACTGGCCTAGTACACTAGCCAAGCTGCCCCTCCCTTCCGAGGGCTCCCAGCAAGCTGCCCTGCTCAAGTGCTAGTCTTGGGTTCAAGAAAGGAGTTTCATGTTGGCCAGTATCCATGATCTGGTCTAGCTTCCTGGCCTCGGAGATGCCACAGCCTCGTGCTACACAGGCTGCCACCCAGGGCTGCCTTTGCCTGCTGTGTCTGGTCATATTTCTGTCACTATTTCTTCACAAAACCAAGGAAGGGTCAGGGCCGGTCTGAGCTCAAGTTCCTCATTCCTGAGGCTTCAGTTTCCTGTGAGTGCAGATTGACCCAGAGGAGGCCTCTCCTCTCACAGGACCCCCTTACTGGCCTCAGACCTTTAAAACCAAACATTAGGCTGGGTGTGGTGTCACATGCCTTTAATTCCTGCACTCAGGAGGCAGAGGCAGGTGAATCTCTGTGAGTTGAAGGCCAGCCTGGTCTACAGAGTGATTTCCAGGACAGCCAGGCCTACACGGAGAAACCCTGTTTCAAAAACAACCAAACAAACAAACAATTCAGTGCCAAAAGGGGGGTTATTTGGGGGTCAGGTAAAAAACCTGGCACAAGAATCTCCCAAGAATCTACAAGGATGGCCCCATCTTAAAACTCCTAGCAATAGCAGATATGTAGCCTGAACTAACCTCCTGTGACCAGATTAGTACCTAGCCTCTTGTGGGACTCCTAACAGGGGGAACAGGAGCTGTCCGTGACACTCTTACTGACTTTTGGGACCCTGCTCCTCATACTGGGTTGCCTTGCCCAGCCTTAATACATGGGGTGTGCTTAGTCTTACTGCAGCTTGACATGGCATGCTTTGTTCATACTCATGAGAGACCTGCCCTTTCCTAAACAGAAAGGAGAAGGAGTGAATTGGGGGGTGGGAACAGAGGGGCAGTGTGGGGAAATATGGGGAGGAAAAGAGGGAGGGGAAACTGCAGCTGGGGTGTAAGATAAATAAATAAATTTATTTTTTAAAAAAATTAAATTCAAAATTTGAAAAGATGGAGGTGTAGTCAGGAATGGAGCTCCTGCCTAAAACCTAAAAAAGAAATCACCAAAGACTGGGGGAGGGAGTTGGCCAGCCATTTTCCAGCAATGCTAGCCTGGTTCCACAGAGCTGGCCTGTCCACTACAGGATGACTGCCCACCCCTGGATGCAAGGAGAGTCTGACCCAAGAAACATGAACTTAGTACAGGGGCTGAGTGGCTGAGGGAAGAGAAGGAAGTGTTTGTGTGACTCAGCACTCGGGACAGAAGCAGGAGTGTCAGGAGTCCCAGGCCAGCCTGGACCCTACAGCAGGATTGTGCCTGTAAAAACAAGAAGAAGCCGGACAGTGGTGGCACGTGCCTTTAATCCCAGCACTCGGGAGGTAGAGGCAGGTGGATCTCTGTGAGTTCAAAGCTAGCCTGGTCTACAAGAACTAATTCCAGGACAGACTCCAAAGCTACAGAGAAACTCTGTCTCAAAAAAACAAAAAATAAAAACAAGAAGAAGGTTTTCTCTTATTTAGCTTATTTATTCAAAATTATTTTGGGGTTTGTTTTGTGTGGGTGTTTTGTCTGCATATTTGTGCAGTGTGTGTGTGTGTGTGTGTGTGTGTGTGTGTGTGTGTGTGTGTGTGTTGCCCACAAATGCCAGAAGAGGGCACTGGATCTCCAGAAACTGGACTTAACATATGGCTGTGAGCTGCCTTATGAGTGCTGAAAATGGAGCCTAGATTCTCTGGAACAGCAGAGCTGAGCCATCTCTCCAGCCCCTTCTTTTGTTTAAAGAAATCAGGAGTCTAGGCCGTACCTTAGGTGTCTGCCCTGCACTCTTGAGTTTCCTGTAGGCTTGTAGGTTTAATGGCACTGTCCCACAGAGGGCGATCTCCACCTGATCTACATAGTAAGTTCCAGGGTAGCTGGGACTACACAGTGAGACCCTGTCTCATAACAACAGAAAATAAATAAAGTTAAAAGGTAGATTCAGATGGAAAGGTCTACAAACCCTCACAGGTCGGGGCCTCAGTTCCTTGTCTGTCGTTGGGACCTGTAGCACCTGCTCTGTGAGTGGGAAGATTGCCTAAGAATGCCTGAGATAATCCCTGGAACACCATAGCCCCCCACCAGAAATGTGTACTGCCCCTCCTATAGCCCAAGGATCCAGAATTCAAAACTTAAATCCAAGATGTTCCAGATTCTCAGATTCAGCAAGTACCATAGCTGAAAGATGTCACACCTCTACTTTCAGAGACAGGCCTACTCAAAACTAAAACTACAGCATAAAAGGACCCGAGAGGTCTTGGGGAGGTGGCCAAGGGACTGAAATGCTGTGTGGTGTAAGCACTAGATTTTGAATCCCCAGAACCATCATGAAAGCTGGGTGGGTGGGTGTGGCAGCCACTTGTCATCCCAGCACTAAGGACGCAGAGAGGAGGGATCCCCAGAGCAAGCTAGCCAACTAGACTGGCCACGTGGATGAACTCACTGCTCAGCAAGAGACTCTGTGAGACTCAGGTTGTATAACTGTGTGGAGGATCTGTATCTGATACATATAATTGCATGTGTACACTGGATTCCATCCCCACAACATCTCATACATGCAGATAATCCAGTCACTGACTCAGCAGTGAAGAGCACCGGTTGCTCCTCAGCATGCCAGAGATTATTGGTTCTCAGCACCCACATGACAGCACACAAACATATATATAGATACACATATTTAGGATTCAAAATGAAAATGAATATTAAAATGAATAAAATGGAAGATTCAGAATAGTTGTGTTCCCTATTGTTTGGAGATGAAGGGGACTGAAGCCTGGGCTTCAAGAGTACTGCAGTCCCCATTGCTCTCTGCACCTCGTGGGTGACCCAAACTGAACTGGGAGGAAACAGTAGCTCCAGAAAACCAGATTGTATGGACACAGCCAGGAACCTGTGAGGGTGAGAGTCAGAGACCTCTGCTGTAGCGGAGGTGATGTGGCAGGCAGGAGCATGTTTCAATGGGAAAAGCACTGACTGCACAAGCCTAACATACCCAAGAAGCCATGTGAGAAGCCAGGTGTAGCACACATCTGCCATCCCTGCACTCCTATCAGGAGAGATGGAATTCAGCAAGCACAGAATCGGCCAGAAGCTGGGCTTAGATGGCCTGGAGTGTGCAGTAGCACAACAGGAGAGACTCCAGTTAGCCAAGAGTCAATCTGAGAGAAAAGCCTTGATTGACAGGTAGTTTGGACCAGACTGGCCCTGTGGGGGCTTGTCTTGATTTCCTCCCTAGGCCACTTTTGGTGAGAGTGTTTTTGTCACAAAAGTTTAGGGCAGATATTCTGCCTCCGCAAGGTAGGAAGCAAGGGATTCCCAAACACCGTCCCAGACATGTCCTCATGCATGCCATGGTTTACGTGTGAGGAGATGGAGTGCAGCTCATCCATAGAGCACTTGCCAGTGAATGCAAGGAATGCCTTGTGCTTTCGTATGTTAGCATACATAGCTAGATAATAGGGTCAACAACCCAGTAAAAATAGGAAAAGACTTCAATATAAGCACAGGGCCATCTTGGGCAGTGGTGGCGCACACCTTTAATCCCAGTACTCAGGAGGCAGAGGCAGGCGGATCTCTGGGTTCAAGGCCAGCATGTACCCAGGTTGCACCTTAAAAATGAGCTGTCTGTTGTCTGCCTATCAGTCAGCAGTCAAGCCATGAAAGTCGTCTTTGAGCTTACACAGAAATTCCAGGTCAGTGTATGCCCAAGCAGATGCCTGAAGCTGATCTAACAGCATTCTGCTGTTGAGAGGTTTCCTTCTCCTCACCTATGCGGGGCTAGCCTGCGGTCCCTTCACCTGCTCAGGTCCTGTCAAGTTTCCTTGAACTATGCTCAGCCCTCTCTTCCCGGGAACACGTCTGTCAGCCGATTCCTGATTTCTGAGTGACGTCAGAACACAGGTGATCTTCAGGGCATTTGCATCAGGCAGTACCATGGTGCCACATGATAGGCCAGAGCAGAGATATGGTTTACGGATGTGGCTACACCTAGCGAGCTTGAGGCTCTGGGTTCCCCTTTAACACTACAGAGACCCTGTGTATGGTGCACATTAACCCAGCATGCAGAAAGGATGACTGAGAAGAGCAGCAGTTCAAGGCCAACCTCAACCACACAGTGAGGTCTGTCTCAAACACCAGAAGAGGACAGTGGGCCTTAGCTCTGTAGACAGTATATGGAGTGGCCCAAGGTTCCACCCAACACTCTGTAACCCAGGCCATGGTGGCGTGGGCCTTTCAGTCATGCCAACACTCAGGAGATGCAGGGAGGGGATCAGGAGCAGATAGGTGTCCCCTAGGCACAAGTTAGAGGCCAGCCTGGGCTATATGAGAACCTGAGTGAAATGAAGGGAAAAAGAAAAACCATACAATATCCAAGTAAAGATTTTGACTTAGACAGATAATGGCCCTAGAGTCTTCAGTGAGGGACCGGGAGTGTGGCTCAGGGATGGAGCCCCTGCCTAGGATCCCCAGTGAGGGGCTGGGGGCGTGGCTCGAGTGGAGCCCCTGCCTAGGATCCCCCAGTGAGGGGCTGGGGGGTAGGGCTTAGTGGTGTGGTGGTTGCTTTACATTTATGGTTTTTGGTTCCATCCTCAACTCTAGCCAAGGCAAAAAAAAAAAAAAGAAGAAGAAATATTAATACTAAAATATAATCTTATTTCTCCCTTTTTTCTTTTATGACAGAGCTGTTGTGGAGAAATACCTGCTTGAAAAATCTCGCCTGGTATCCCGGGAGAAGGATGAGCGGTGGGGCGTGACTTGTTTCTCTTTTTTATGTATATGGGTGTTTTGTGTACGTGTTTGTAAGTGCACTGTGTGTGCCTGGAGCCCAGGGAGATCAGAAGAGGGAGAAGTTAGTTAGCCAGCACTGAGATTCTGAGACAGGAGGATTTCAGGGTCCAGGCCAGGCAGGACTTCATGGAAAGCCCATCTCAGATTAACAAATCTGCCTAAGGAGCGGATGAGGCGCGCATTCCCTGCTCTTGTGCCACTCACTCACTTGAGGAGTTCCCTCTTTTTTTTCTAACAGCACTTAAAATTTGTATTTATATATTAAGTCAGGTTCTTGGAACTCACTCTGTAGACCAGGCTGGCCTCAAAGCCTCTGCCTCCTGAGTGCTGTGGTTAAAGGCATGCACCACCACACCAGCCGAGATTTTATTTTATTTTTTAACTTTATATTTATTTCAGTGTGTGTGTGTGTGTGTGTGCGCACGCGCGCGCGCATGCATGTACATGGGTGATAAAAGGACAACTGGAGAGTAAGTTCCCTCTCTCTACCAAGCGTGTTCTGGGGATTGAACTTGGGTTCCCTGGCTTACTTAGCAGCAGGTGCCTTGACCAGCTGAGCCATCCCACCCACCCTTTACTGTGCTGTGGCCCTGGCTGTGCACTGACTCCCCTTGCTGGTCACCCACAGGAATTACCATGTGTTTTATTATCTGCTGCTGGGTGTTAGCGAGGAGGAGCGCCAGGAATTCCGGCTGAAGCAGCCTCAAGACTATTTCTACCTCAACCAGGTAAACAGTTCCAGCCATGGCGCCATCTCTGGCCTCAAGACTGTCTGCCACAGGGAGGTCAGGCCACCACCCTGGCCCTGCTGGGTCACCAGCCCAGCCTTGAGCACACACACAAAGGCTGCCATTCATTCACAGCCCTGGCCCTCCTTCTGTCCAGCCTGGATTGCCCTGCTCACTGCCCTCCAGGCCAGAAGTGCCTGAGTGCCCACACCTTTGTGTTTTTTTTCAGCATAACTTGAATATTGAAGATGGAGAAGACCTCAAACATGACTTTGAAAGGCTCCAGCAGGCCATGGAGATGGTGGGCTTCCTACCTGCTACCAAGAAGCAGTAAGTGGATTGCTGAGCCTCGCGCTCTGACCTGCAGCCCTATAGAAAGTAGGAAGTTCCACACAGAGCACAGGAGAGGGCTGCAGCCAAGATCTGGGAGGCAGTAGTCCAAACCAGTTGAAACTGGGTGTGATGGTGTGCACCTGCCATCCCCACACTGGAGAAACTGAGAGAGGAGAGTTGCATGTTCAAGGGCAGCTTTTGCTGCATAATGAGACCTTAAATTAAAAAAGCAAAACAACAATCATTCCACAGTAAGATGGTTGAAAGTCCAAGGCCAGCCTGGTCTCCATAAACAAGACCCTGTTTGTTAGCAAAAACAAACAAGCAAAAAAGTTAAACTAAGTTTGTGTAGTGGTGTATATCTGCACCCTCAGTGCTTGGGAAGGCATCAGGTGAGGGTAGCCTGGGCTACATAGCTTGAACCTATCTCTAAAACGAGCAGGGCTGGAACTGGAGCACGGTTGGTTGCAGGTGTGAACTCTGGGTTCTGTCTACAGTACTACCCGAGCCAAGTGTGATGTCTGTGATATCTATCCAGCAGCAGCACTCGGGAGTGGGGATGGGATGTGAAGTGGAGAGCACCCTTGGCCTGGCTGCACGAGACACTGCTACAGAAACAAACAAGTGACACAGGCCACAGTAACCTCTCTCTGTGTCCCAGGATCTTTTCTGTCCTCTCAGCTATCCTGTACCTGGGCAATGTCACCTACAAAAAGAGAGCCACAGGCCGGGATGAAGGCCTGGAGGTTGGGCCCCCTGAGGTGCTGGATACCCTCTCCGAGCTCCTGAAGGTACCTCCTGTCTCCACCATTCTTCCTTGCACTTGCTTCCTGGCCACAGCCTCTATGGTCTCCATCATTCATGGGCACATATCCACACACACAGGTCAATGTAAACAAGTGAGACCATGGTTTCCTGGGCTGCTGCTCTTGCTCTGTGTGGTAGAGGCTTGCTTAGTTTCCCTAAACCCTGTCGCACTCCAACCATACATAAACCTGATGTGCTAGCATGCCCTTGTCATCCCAGCACTTGGGAGGTAAAAGGCAGGGAGATAAGCAGTTCAAGGCCGCCTGGGCTACATGAAACTCTGTCTCCAAAAAAACACAAATTGGGAGCTAAACATAACTCAGAAGTTAAGATCACTGGGTGTGAATCCCAACACCCTTATGACCATCTGTACCTCCAGTCCCAGGAGATCCAACAGCCTCTTCTGGTGTCCTCAGGCGTCTGCACAGATTTTAGACAAAACACCCACACCCATATGCATAATTTTGGGGCTTTCGTTGTTTTTATGACAGGTTTTCTCTTTGTAGTCTCAGATGTCCTGGAACTTGCTCTGTAGACCAGGCAGGCCTTGAACATAATTTTTTTTTTCTTTTGACAATTAAATTTAAAACATATAGTTTGGGGCTAAGTGTGGTACCATAGGCCTGTTGTCCTGGTTACTCAGAGATTGAGACAGGAGCCTCCAAATTTGAGACCTGCCTGAGAACCTCAGTGAGACCCCTCTCCCCAACTCAAGAAGGTGTATGACGGGGGCTAGGGATGTGGCCCATGATGGCTGCTTCCCTCACACACATGGAATCCCAGGCCCCTCTCACTACACCAATATGCCAAGCCCACATGTGCAGACATAACTAGTGATGGCTTGAAGTGGGGAGTCCACTTTCCCATTGGTGTGGTCTCTGCTGCTTCTTGCCTGGGGAGTTTTCTGGGAGCACTCCCGGCACCTAGTGGCTGGAGGTGGAGATGCCCCCTGAAGCCTTCAGTGAAGAGCTTGAGCCCCTTAAGTTTGTTTCTTTTTTTCCTTTTTCTTTTTTTTCTTTTTCTTAACACTCCTGGGGATGGAACTTCAGGGCCTGGAGCTGACTAGATAAATCTTTAAACTTGTCCTGATGAGCCAGGTTTCCAGCTTACCTTTCTGTTTTATTTTTTTAGGTAGTGTCACTATAGCTGGCCTAGAACTTAGATCTGCCTGCCTCAGCCTCCTGAGGACAGAGATTAAAGCATATGCTACCACACCTGGCCTTGTGGGTTTTTGCTTTCAAGTTTTATATTACATTTTTAGTTTTTATTTTATTTACCTGTTTATTTTTGAGACATAGTCTCAAAAATAGGTATGTGCTTATGCAAGAAGGCCAGAAAAGAGCACTAGGTGTGGGGAGGCCCTTCCCAGTTCAGCCTCTGTGGTCCATCCTGCCATCCCCAGCTCTTCAGGGCTGGCCTCCAGATGCAAAAGGCCCAGCAAGTGCCTCACCTCCCGACCTTTCTTTCCCCACCCTGGAAATAGGTGAAACGGGAGACCCTGGTGGAAGTCCTGACCAAGAGAAAAGCAGTAACAGTCAACGACAAACTCATCCTGCCTTACAGCCTGAGTGAGGTAGGACTGCAGCCCTGCAGAACCAGGGCGCCTCTGCTGCGGCCAGACTGCTTCCTGTGGCTCTGCTTCTCATGAGATCGTCTCAAATGTGCAATTGCTGCTGAGCCACAGTACAGAACCCATGTGGAAAATTCCTTCCTCTGCACACATGCTGGAGAACTTGGTGTAGGAGTTGGGTGCAGCATGAAGTTAGCAGTAATGCCCCTCAGAACAGACCAGAAATAACAATGGCTCACTTACCAGTCTAGTGGACGTGGTCTCATGGCTCAAAATAGAGATGCTTCCTGTGGCTCACCTTGTCACTTGAAGGGAGTCTTTCCAAGCTCATGTCAACTGCCAGCATCTACTCTTTATTTTCTTATTTTACTCCATATCCCAGGCAAGCCTTAAATTTAGAACACCCCAACCTTCTCCAGGATGGTGGCGGCATGCCACTGTTTTCTACTGTTCTACCTGTTAGGTAGAATTGTTCTTCATGAACCAGTCCAGGGCACTGGTTGATGACTGAGTGACTGACAGGCAGGTAGCATTTAACACCAGGATCCACTGGATAACCAGATGAGGCCTCACCCAGATGAGGTACAACCATCTCAAGATGTATCAAGACCGTATCACAAGTGCTCAGAGTTTTTTTTAAAGTATTGAGTTGTTAATTTCTGGAATTTTCCAACTGTAGGTAGCTCCAGATATCTGAAAGTATAGATAAGTGAGAAGTTCTGCATGGCTCAGAGCCAGAACTGGAGCCTAACATTTCCCTCTGTGATTTCAGATGTTCAGTGGCCATGCAAGTCTAGCATGATTTGGGACAAATCTGGCCCCCAAATGGTTTTGTAAATAAAGTTTTATTAACAAAGCCATGCTCATTCATTTACATCCTGCTCACTGCTGCTCTGGCTACAGTTGCAGTGCTCAATATTGCAATAGAGCCCCTCCAGGCCCCAGAACCTAAACTATCAAGCCCTTGCCTTGTTCTGGAAAGAGGTGACTGGCCTATGTGCTTGAGGTGGCCTTTCTGTGACCCTCAGCTCATAGGTCTCTGTGTCGTCCTCTCAATTTGCTGGTGTACTCTTCCTAGTACTGTTCTCTTAGCTCCTTACATCTCAAGAGCAGTGCGACTTACAAGTTGAATTTGGATTGCACCAGGAAAGGACCTGATAACAGGGTGTGGGATGCTCCAATGGGAACCCTGCCCAGGGAAATCAGCTTACATTGCCAACAGACAACATGGACAGTTTGAGCCTTTGTGGCCCAAGGCACCTCTGACATGACTTGACATCTCTGCAGTGAGCCCACACACCTCAGGTATCCCCCAGAGAGGCTGTGTGAGTGAGTATCCCCAGCAGAGGTAGCATTTTGTGTGATAACATTGCCATGACATCCAAGAAAGTCAGAACCAGAGGGACATACTCAGCAGCTAAGGCAGCTGACCACATCTATTGGGAGTAGGAAAGAATAGACAGTAGGTATGCTGAGAAGTGCTCCCTTGCCTGCTCCATGGCTATTCCACAGTTGTGCAGGTGGCTTGACTGGTCTCAAGCATACTTCAGCTGACTTGCCAAACTGTACACCCATGCCAGGTGCTGGAGCCCTCAGACTCTGAGCCTAAACAGCAGGTGTGACCCAGTGATCAGTGTAGGAGCAGGCAGACCTCAACACAAGGAAGGTAAAACCCTGGTTGAGGGCTAGGGGATGGTTCAGTCAGAAAATGCCTATGATATGCTGGCCCTAAATTCAGATCTTTGGTATACCTACCAAAGCTAACTGTGCTGACACCCATCTGCAACCAACCATCCGTGGGGGAAAGGCGGGGTCAGTTGTTTGAGATTGTTCTGTCCTTGGCTACATAGCAAGTTCAAGGCCAGCCTGGGACATAGACTTTGTTGATGAAACTAAGACAAAATTAGATTGGTTCCCTGAATCTCAGAACCACAGCCTGCACCTGGCAAGGTTGACCCACCCCACCCCTCTGCCCACAGGCCATAACTGCTCGGGACTCCATGGCCAAGTCTCTGTACAGTGCCCTGTTTGACTGGATTGTGTTAAGGATCAACCACGCCCTCCTCAACAAGAAGGACATGGAAGAGGCCGTTTCTGTGAGTACACAGGCCCTGAACTGGCCAAGCACAGACCCCATCCTTGGGATGAACCATGGAGGCTGGGAACCTGTAGGGTCTCTGCAAAGACGTTCGGCAGAGGACCCCTTACCTTCTACAGGAACTTGGTGTCTTCATGCAGGCACTAGAACAACACAATGTGGTAGGCCAGCCTTTGTCCCAGCCCACCCAGCATGTAGGCCCCAGACCCTGGGTTCCACCCCAATGCTTATTGCATATGTGGGAGTCTGGTTCCATCAATAAGTAGTAATGGTCCTGTTTGGAAAAATGGTTGCCAAGCTGGTGGCAGCTGTGCCCAGCTGACATCAGGACCACACATCCCTGCTCATGCAGCAAGCTCAGCTTTCTAGGAGACCCTGGCTATAACTACACCTTGTCTCCCCAGTGCTTGTCCATTGGTGTCCTAGACATCTTCGGATTTGAGGACTTTGAACGGAACAGCTTCGAGCAGTTCTGCATCAACTATGCCAATGAGCAGCTGCAGTATTACTTCACCCAGCATATCTTCAAGCTGGAGCAGGTGAGACCTGTACACCTACTCACCACCCCAGTCCAAGCACCCTGAAGGCCTAGCAGTGCCCTTCAGTACCACAGGTTCCCCAGTCTCCAGTGCTCTGTTCCTGTACTCAGTGACACACTCAGCCCTCCTAGAGTCTTTCAACCCTTCTGGATGTTAGATGCCACTACAGCAAGGCAATGGAAATGCACATTCTATCATACCAATCTGTGTGTCCCCTAAGGTGTTCAAAGCATGACCTCTGTGTCTTTTCCTTTCACCATGACAACCTCTCTGAGGAGGCAAGACCCATAGGTATGGACAGGCAGTCATATGTACATTCTGCAGCTATATCTCAGTTGTCTGAGGTTCCATCCCAGTTACACAACTAAGTGTAGTTAGTTACCTCCTCACCCCCTTACCCCACACTCCCACAGGTCCTGGAAACTTCCTTCTTGCTTTCCCTTTCTGTAAATTTGGTGACCCTCTAGCCCTTGGCCAGTGGAGCTATGCAGTGTTTACCTTTCCACTGCTGGGCTGTTTAACCTAGGAGAATGGCTCTATTTTCATCCCTGCTCAAGTGTCAGAATTGCATTGCTGTTTAAGGCTGAGTGATATTCCATCTCATGGCCAGGTTGTGTCCAGTCACCTGGCACTGTGGCTGCGGTATTTTGTCATGTAAACACACATGTACAAGTCCTCTTGGACTTGCACTTTCGGTTCTCTTGAGTCGCACTGAGGGGGATGTTGCTGGAGCCCCTCATGGCTCTCTGAACTGTCCACTGTGACAGGGAACCATCTCTTTGTTGTCCCTGAAGCCTGAGGGGATCAGCGGGACTAGTTCCTGTGCGTAAGCAATGCAGGAGAGCTGGGCCCTTGCCTAGAATCCCCCATTCAACCCCACTGTGTGCAGGGAGCCCCCTTTCCAAATCCAAGGTGGTGCCCTCCTTAACCTTCCTCACCCTACAGGAGGAGTACCAGGGTGAGGGCATTGCGTGGCACAACATTGACTACACCGACAACGTGGGCTGTATCCACCTCATCAGCAAGAAGCCCACAGGCCTCTTCTACCTGTTGGATGAGGAGAGCAAGTGAGTGTCCCTGCTCTGGCTGTTGAGTCAGTGCCAATATAGGGGCCCAGTCAGGTTCCTTGGACTGCTCAGTTTCTCATATACATTTGCCTAGTGTCTCTGCAGCATGTTCTGGAAGCAGCAGGCGTGTGGCTCGCCTGTGCTGGCTGAACACATCTTCACAGGAAAGCTCCTGTGGCCCGGGAGCAGGGCTGGGGCTTTGCAGAACCAGCAGTGTGTGTGCTGGGAAGAGTGAAAGGGGTCTCAGTCACCCAGCTGCCCTTGCAAAAATCAGTTAGCTTTGGGTTGGTTTCCATCGTTGTGCTGACTTCTCATGGTCCTAAAGATTACATACCCCCAAATCAAGAAACTGTCAGAATCTTAGAGTCCCACCCCATGACAGTTTACCCTAGAAACACCAGAAGAGGTCAGAGGAGCTTTCCCTGTTCGTGGTGCTGTGCCTGTGGTGAGGCTGGAGGCTCTATTGGTGCAGCTCCTGCCTGGTGTGCCCCGTAGGCATCACCACCACATAACAAGCCGCTGGACATTCTAGAGAGGAGGCAGGAGAATTAGGACTCCAAGGTCATTCTTGAGAGAAGGGGTAGGGTCCCAGAATCCCCTGCTTCAGATTCTGTGCCTCAGGCCAAATCCCCAGCCTGTGAAGCAGAGCTCGCAGTGGAGAAAAGGGCCGGGAGACACAGGAGCTGACTCTGTCTGCAGCCACTGAGGAAAACCTACTGCTGCCAGCAGTTTCACTGGGTGCCCCGCCCTGTGTCACAGTCTTTTAAAAAATATATTGTTTTTATTAGGTGTAGTTGCATTGTTGTTGGGTGGCGGGTGTGTTGTTGTCGGATGGCGGGTGTGTTGTTGTCGGATGGCTGGTGTGTTGTTGTTGGTTGGCAGATGTGTTGTCGGGAGGCGGGTGTGTTGTTGTCAGGAGGCGGGTGTGTTGATGGGTGGCAGGTGTGTTGTTGTCGGGTGGCAGGTGTGGTGTTGTTGGGTGGCCGGTGAGCACTGTGCATACAAAAGCCAAAAGACAACTTTGTTGTTTCTGTCCTTCAACCATGTGGTTCCTAGGGATGGAACTCCTGCTGTCAGGCTTGGCCACAGGTATCCTCACCTGCTGAACTGTCTTGCTGGCCCTGGTTTTAGCTTCCTGAAACAGCCATGTTAATATTTATCACTGCAATTTTTTTTAAAATATTTTCTTTTTTTGGGTGCCCAAGGCACTGAGTATCCCACCTCCCAGACCTTCTTCCAAGCCCTGAATTACTGTGTCTCCCCTGCCAGAAAGCCCTCTTTCCTCATCAAGCTGTGGAGCCCCAGAGCCAGGCATCTGGCACACACCTAGCATTGCCTTTGTTTACAGTGAGGCTGAAACTAGCAGGGTGTGCCAAAACCCAGGGAGGCATTTCCCTTCCAAGTGGCAAAAATAGCCAGGTACAAGGAATCTCTTACTCCTCCATCTTCTCCCTCCCAGCAGAACAGAACCTTGCTTTATCTGTGAGGCCATGCTCACTCCTTCGTGTGGGGATCAAGGGCCTCAGCTCCAGGGCACACATCCAAGTACGCATGGATCCAAAACTAGAGGCCACTCCAGAGTGGGATCTGAGAAACTAGCAGACCCATGCCTGGAGATTGATAGAGACAAGCAAACCTGATCTACAGTGGAGTGGGCAGCAGAAACAACCTTTTGGGGTACACAAGAATTGTACCCCTGGAACTCTGCTCTGTGTTAATCCTGTGGTCCCACACTTGCCACATGGGTGTTCAGTACATGTTGAGAAGCTGACAAGCTTCTAGGGGCAGCTAGGTAGCTTGGTCAGTTAAGATGACAGCCAGCAAGCCTGAAGACTTGAGTTTAATCCCCAGGGTCCTCTGGTGCACAGAGAAAACCAACTCTTGCAGGCTGTCTGACTTCCACAAGTGCATGCTCACACTTATGTACCATGCCAATAAAGAAATACAGAGGTGCTAGCACTCATTCTGTTCTCTCCTCATCCATCCTCTATCCACACTACCTGGCATTAGCCCCTCTCTTTCCACTCTCCGCTCACTGTGGGTTCTTGGCTGAGTGTGTCCTCCCCTGTCTGCAGCTTCCCACATGCTACAAGTCACACCCTGCTGGCCAAGTTCAAGCAGCAGCATGAGGACAACAAGTACTTCCTGGGCACACCAGTCCTGGAGCCCGCCTTCATCATCCAGCACTTTGCAGGCAGAGTGAAGTATCAGATCAAGGTAGGTGTGGCCCCACGCCCACACTGCTCTCTTGGACCCTTTGCTGTTACTCAGTGGGGACATCACATTTTGAGGGTGCTTGGACTCACCCCCAAACCTCAATGCCAGTCAAGTCAGGGTATTGTCAGTCCTTTCTCATAATGCTCCTAGGGCATTGATGGGCTAACTGACTGTTAAGGTTTATAGAGTGGATAACCCTGGCAGGTCCTACTGCAGATGGGAGCAGCAGGTGGGAGACAGACCGATACCCCATGCGAAGAGAGCTTGGGTATATGGAGTTTATTCAGTGGGTAATGGCAGGGCGTAAGGGTAAGGGGAAACCGGGGAAGAGAGAGAGAGGGAAGAGGAAGGGGGGAAGGAAAGAGGCAGAAGCTGCCGCTTCAGAAGAACAGACAAGAGAGAGAAAGGAAGAGAAGTGGTGCAAGATCAGCTTGTCTTGGTGGGAAGGGGGAGATTGGGAGTGGGTGGAGGTTTTCTTTTAAAGGGACAGGGTTCCTAGGTGACAGGCCAGGCCATAATAATTATAACATTCCCATCTTTTTCTTACAATAAAAAGGCAAAAGGCAAGGAGTTAGGTATGGCAGGTTAAGGGGATGAGGATGTCAAGTTCTCAAGACTGCTTCCTGCTGATTTGTGGGTGTCAGAGTCTTGGGAGACCTGAAAAGGCTGGGATGCTGGTTATGTTCTGGGGTAGTTGGTTACTTCACTCCTGTCCAGGATTTGTGGTGTGGAACTGTCCAGTGCCTCTTAGACCTAGCAAGGTGTTGGCAGAGTAGAGGAAAGGTTAAATTTAGGAAGAAAAAAATGTTTCCTTAAGTCCTGGTAATTGAGGAGGAGGGTGTCAGGACCAGGGAATTAAGAGAGAGGTGTATCTGACCTGTTTAAGGTGAATCCTTTAGTTTGGCTTCCTGGGAACTCACAAGAATTCTTTGAGTTTGTGAAAACATTAAGTTTTAGAGACATGCATTGTATAAACAGCAGTATATTTATGCCAAAATGACTGTGACAGATGTTTTTACACAATGAAAAGTATCTTTAGAAAATGACCAAGAAGACTTTGAAATCCTGATCTTGCTGTGTAGTAGTGGCAGCACTCCGCCAGTTAGATTAATAGCTTATCAGAATGTTCAGACTCTGAATGGCAGCATAATGAGAGAAATTTGATAACTTGCATTTGTCCTTGGAACTTTATAACTTGTACGCATACACCTTAATAACTTGCGTTTGTATACCTTAAAACACCTTTTTGTTTGAGTTTTGAATCTTAAAACATCTTTTATTTAAACATGGTAAGAAGTTATCTTGGGGGCTAGAGAAATGGCTCAGAGGTTAAAGAGCATTGGTTGTTCTTCCAGAGGTCCTGAGTTCAATTTCCAGTGACCACATGGTGGCCCACAACCATCTGTAATGAGATCTGGTGCCCTCTTCTGGCCTGCAGGGATATGTGCAGACAGAACATTGTATACATAATTTTTTAAAAAAAGAAGTTATCCTGAAATCTGTTTTGTGGGGTTGTCCTTTTTAAACTGGCAAAACTTCTCAGCTATCAAACTGTATCAGAGATCTTTGAGAAGGATAAAGTTTTCTTAGGAGTTACTGATTTTAAAAAAATGACAGAGAACTTACTCTATTGACAGACACACTTCTCAGAATCCTCCATGGTCTTTGAGGGCAGGGGCTTCAGGGCTGTATCTGCCTTTTGCTGTTAGCATAGGGTCTGCCAGGCTTCAGAAGCTCCTGTGTGTTAGGAGTTTGTAAGAAGACCAGCCTACCTTGCCCTGAGCAGCTAGGCAGTCAGCCTTGGCACCATCTTTGTTAGGGGCAACTGCCACCATTTTGTTTGAGCTTAAGAGAGGGAGAAGCCATGGACTTATAAGGTTCCTCCCCTAGGGTTCCTCCCTCCAGCAGTGGGTTCCCTACGTGACCCACTTTAAGCCATCAACTATGCTTTCAAAATTTTACTTTTATGCACCGCTACATATGGTGTGTTTGTGTGATGATCCACCTTGGCAGGGCCCGCTGAGGCATTTATTACACACAGAGACCCACCTCTGCAATGCATCTGCTCTCCCCCACCTGCAAGGACTCTACTTTCCAGTTCAGTGGAGGCATTAAAAATCTCACCTGTTTTAAAAACAAAACAAAACAAAACAAACCAACTAACAAAGGTCACGTGTTGCAAAGCACGGAGGAACCAGAGGAACCGCGGGGATTAAACAGATAGAAATAACAAGAGAGACATATAGGACACAGATCTCTGAAGCGCTGCCTCCGCAGTGGGGTGAGAACGGGGACCCACTCTCTGGCCTAGATGGTGCAGTGGGTTGAGAACAGGGACCCAGTCTCTGGCCTAGACAGTGCAGTGGGGTGAGAACAGGGACCCACTTTCTGGCCTAGATGGTGCAGTGGCAGGATAGGAGTGAGAGGAGGCGCGGGAACAGCCCACCCCAGACAGGCTTAGCTCAGCAGTAGGTTTTGTGCACAGTGATGAAGCAGACAGGAAGTTGAAAAGTGGTCCAGATCCAGGATGCCCACATGCCTCAGTTCATGTGCCCAAGGGCAGGAGGGAACACGGAGAGAATCTGGCTGAGTCATGCACCAATGTTATGATTTCACTCTCACCCAGGACTTCCGGGAGAAGAACATGGACTACATGCGACCTGACATTGTAGCACTGCTGCGGGGCAGTGACAGTTCCTATGTGCGCCAGCTCATCGGCATGGACCCAGTGGCTGTGTTCCGCTGGGCTGTGCTACGGGCTGCCATCAGGGCCATGGCTGTGCTGCGGGAGGCTGGGCGCTTGCGTGCAGAGAGAGCTGAGAAAGCAGCAGGTAGGAATTGAAGGGCTACCCTCCCTGGTGCCAATCCTGAGATTGACAGTTACAGCCCATTCTAAATCTAGGCATGGCTATTTGAGAGGCAGAGTCAGAAAATCATGATTTCAGGTCTAGATTGAGAAAGTTAATGAGTATATCTTCAGGACTAAAGAGGGTTGAGGTGAAGCTCAGCAGTAGTGCCCTTGTCTAGAATCTCCCAGTGAAGGGCTGGGGGTGTGGCTCAGGGGTGGAGCCCCTAACTAGGATCCCCAGTGAGGGGCTGGGACATAGTTTGTTCTTACATAGCATGTACAAGGTCTTGGGTTCAATTCCCATTTCCTCAAAAGAAAAAAAAAAGAGTTGACTGCTTATTCCACAGAAGTAACAGCTTTTGTAGCATGGGGGACCCCGCCAAGCAGTGTGCACTCTGTGTCTCCAGCAGGAGTAAGTAGTCCTGGCACTCGAAGTCACACGGAAGAGCTGCCAAGAGGAGCTAACACCCCTTCAGAAAAACTGTATCGGTGAGTGAGACTTCAGTTTGTTCACCAGTAGCCCTGTGAGGTGTCATTGTTTATACGTCTGTGGAACACTCTACCATCTACCAGGGTTCTTGTGGCCCTGAGTAAGCTCTTAGGCAGCTGAATGGACTCAAAGACCCATGCTTGGTGCCCTTCTGTCCCCAGAAGGCAGGTCCTGGGACAGCATCTGCTCTGGGCAGGTCAGCACAGAGGATGCCTTTTCGTCCCCTTGCCTGGGGGAACGGGGGATGGAGCCTTTGCAGCTGCAGAGTGACAGAGTGAGTCCCAGTCTGAGGGGTGCGATTTTGCTGTAGAATGCTGGACTCCTGAGCCTGAGGGAGGACTATATTCTGTCCCCAGGGCTGGGATGTGCAGGGATGGTTCTTCTCTGGTCCCATTGTGGATCCCACACTACCTTCTGCTGAGTTTTCCTTTCTGAGTGGGAGGAGTTTGTGAGCCTGGACAGAGACCTAAGCCTTCCTTCCCCTTTGGCTCCAAGAGGGTGTAAAAGTGCATGTGAACGGGGCTGGGGGTGTTGGCCTGTGATTGGGAGACTGGCAGAAGAATTGCAAGACCAAGGCTAACCTGGGCTACAGAGCAAGACCGTGGTGCCCATAAAAGGGCTGGGAGTATGCCTCTGTGTTTTGGTACTTGCCTAATACAAATGAGTCTCTGGGTTCACTTCTCTGCACTGACCAAAAAAGTAGGGGCACTTGGAATGTGGCAGATCAGCCATGTTTGACAGCTGTCCAGAAGGAGTTCAAGATCAGGAAGCAATGTCCCAGCAGTCTTAGAGCTGGGCGAACCCCACAAGGCTGGAAACTGTTGGCATGGGCAGGCATGGTGGTACACGTCTGTCAGCCTAGCTATGCCATAGTAGCCATCAGAGGAGGGCTGAGACTGAGTCCAGCCTGGGCTGAATAGAAAGCCCAGAGCCAAATCGTCTACAGGGCTGAGTAAAGGAAATGTGCCCTCCCCATGGCTGTTTCTTTCCCTGTGTGTGGTCCCTGCCTAGTCGAGCTGTGTCAGGACTGCATGTCCGCTGGCTTCACTGAGCTTCTCCCTTGCAGCTGTGCAGGGCTAGATTTCTCCTTTGACCGCTCTGAGGAGTTGGATGTTAACGCTTTTGAGGACATCATGGCTTTCTATGAGAGCAGGAAGTAAGTAGCAGCCAGGCCTTCGCACCCAAGACCAGGGAGGCACAGACCAGGGCCGCCGTCTGGGAGTTCAGAGCAGTGTCCTTCCCCAGGGACACACTGGCACATTTGGCCAGGTCAGGGCACTGAGGGATTGGCAGAAGCCATGGCCGCTACTCTGAGCCCTCTAGACAGGAAGGCCATGTAAAGGAAGTAAAGACTCATTAACCCTGTGTCACCCATGTTGTTTTGCTCTTGTGCCTCCCTGAAGAGCGAGGGAGCGGAGGTAAGTGTGGCATCCATTTGGGCACAAGGCATGGTGCATGCATCACAGTACGGGGCTGCACACAGGGGCTCCTTCAGGCCAACTTTCAGAGTCTAAACATGCTTTTAGAACAGCTGAAGGCCTGTAAGATGGCCTCCTGCGTAAAGGAACCACAGACCTGCCCACATTGGTTTGCATGCTAGAATCTACATGGTGGAGAGAGCCAGCTCCCCCCCTCCCTGTGCACGTGTATGCACGCGCGCGCACACACACAAATACGTAGTAAATACACACACACCCTCAGACGGACAGACAGACAGACAGACACACACGCGCACACATATATATAAGCAAATACTGAATAACAAGTGAGAGCCAGGACAAGACTCAGTGGCATAGCAGCTGCCCAGTTTGCATGAGGCCTTGGACACCATCCCAGCAAAAGTGTGGGCTACAGAAGTGGTTCAGTGTTCTCAGAGGACCCAGCTGCCAGCACTCCTAGGCCAGCTCACAACCACCTGCAATTCCAGCACCAAGAAGTCTGACACCCTTTTCTGACCCTTGTGGGCATTGTATTCATGTGCCAACTCTACTTGTATCTACATACATATGGACATAGTTAAAAATAAAATAAATTTTTTAAAAAGTTGACCCTCTTCGGGTAGGTTCTTAACCTTAGTTAATCCTGTCCCTGCAGTGAGGGTCACCTGTGTCCTAAAGGATGTTGGACATTGTCTCTAACTGCCATTTGCCAGGTACCAAAAGTACCAAACCTCAGGAATAGTCACATATCCCATGTATGTCTGGACACAGGTTGGTCCCCTGGGGCTAGAAGGAGGCAGCCAAGAAGTACCAGGTAATGTGGGTCTCTTAAGAGCACCAGGGAGGTTCAAGCCTGGTCCATGCTCTGTAGACCCAACCTATTTTATACAAATTATATAGGCTCATAAATATAGGATCCCGCCTGGCTGGACAGTTCACAGAGAAGGGCGCCTGCTGCCACTCCCAACGCTCTTGAGTTTGATCTTCAAGCCCTCACGTGGCTGCTTGGAGCTGTCCTCTGAGTTCCACAGGCTATGTTACATCCCCCAAGATGTAAAGAAAACCACCTTAAAAATAGAAGACCCTGGCATTCAAAAGATGAACCTACAGTTGAGAGCGTTCACTGCTGGACTAGAGCCAGCACCCACTTACAAATGGGCTACTTACAAATGCTTGATTCTCTCTGTCACACCCAGTACCCCCTCTGACCTCCAGAGTACCTTACACACACAGAGACATACATGCACATACATGTGTACACACACATATAAATAAAATACTTTAAAAAAAAAAAACAAGGGAAGGGGCTGGAGAGATGGCTCAGCGGTTAAGAGCACTGACTGTTCTTCCAGAGGTCCTGAGTTCAATTCCCAGCAACCACATGGTGGCTCACAACCATCTGGAGTGAGATCTGGCGCCCTCCTCTGGCGTAAGGGCATACATGGAGGGAGAATGTTGTATACATAATAAATAAATAAATCTTTAAAAAAAAAAAAAAGGAAGCTGGGCAAACAGATGCCAATTCTGTGAGTTCAAGGTTTATGTATCAAGATCCAGGCTAGCCAAGGTCCGTGACACCCTGAGCTAAGGGACAGTGGCCGTTTCTGGCTCAGTCCCCTCCTTCTGGAAGGACACAATGGTCATTCCTTGTGCACTCCTTCCTCAGATGCATGTTTTGTCTCCTGTGGCCTGGGGACACCCTGGTGGGCATTGGGGGCCCCAGGTGGCGGGCCATGCTCTAACTATTCTTCTTTCTGTCACCGGGTCCCCTTCTGGCCCTTAGCGATTTGCATAACCAAATCATCAAGAGCCTGAAAGGACTGCCATGGCAGGGCGAGGACCCGCGGAGGCTTCTCCAGTCCCTCAGTCGGCTCCAGAAGCCCCGCACCTTCTTCCTGTGAGTCCCCCCAGCTCCTTCAAGTGCAGCAGCCACCTCCGCCACCCGTCTCGCACCTGTCACCAGCACAGCTGGCCTGCTCATCCTCCGTATGATCAGCCACTAACACTCTCCCTACCCCCACCACTGCCTCACAGTTCTGCTCTCAGTCAGCCATTGCTGACCAGCCTTAATGTCCCTGGCAGCTCCTGTGAGGAGTCCCTCTCTGACCCTGACCCTTCCTACCCTGGCCAACTCGCAGAGCACAAGCTTCCCCTGCCTGGCCTTTGCCTGCTGTGACCTTGTTATGAAGCCCATGCAAGCAAGGAACATGTGAAGCCAGGAACCAGTCTATAAACCTGAGCTCCAACCCACCCATGCCTACATTCCACCAAGTTCCTTTGGAGTTCAGCATTCCTCTGTAAAACGGGGTGATAATTCTCAAGCCCCTTTGTGCTGACCTGTCAGGGCACCCACAGTCAACAGCCACGGACTGGTTGTGCCCATGAGGTGCCTGACTTTTTGGTTCTTCTTCCCAATTCCACCCCAGAGCCAGGGGCTCACCATGTCACCCAAAGCTGGCCTCCAACCTCTGGGTTCAAGGATCCTCCTCCAAGTGGAGAGATTCTCAGCACTTCAGAATTCTTGCTGCTTTTGCAGTGGATCAGAGTTCAGTTCCTTACACCCATCTTGGGTAACTCACCTGGACTTCCAGCTTGAGGATTCCCTCATCTAGCCTCAATGGGTACTGCACTTGTGTGCACACATGCTTAAAAAGAAATCTTCAAAGAATCCTCCTGCCTCAGCTCTGGGAAAAGCTGGGGCTCCAGGCATGTGCCACTATATCCAAAGGTGATTTTTTCATAAGTTTCTCTGTTACTTTCTTTTAACCCAAATTAATTGTGATGCAGCTGAGGACTGGATGTGGCCCAGGGACAAGGCTGGGTGAGCATCCCCAGCTCTGAGGCATGAGAGCACACAGCAGCTCCTGGCTATGTGCACGGTGATTAGGGTTCTTGTGTGCACTAGTTTTTCCACGTCACACCCAGGCACTGTGGCACTTGCCCAAGCATACACTCAGCATAAAAGAGGCAGAGGCAGGAGGATTATGAGTTTGAGGCTAACCTGTCTCCATTGGGGAAAAAAAAAGATGATATTGCATGCTATTATCCTAGCACTGGGATGGTGGAGGCAGAGGACCAGGAGTTTAGAGTTACCCTCAGCTACATAGCAAGTACAGGCCAGCCTGGGCTACATGAGACTCTGTGTCTCAAGAAAAAGAAAAATTCCATTGTCTGACAACTAGAATTGATTGCCAGTCCCTGATTCATGGATTAGGCCTTTAAGTTTTCTTTCTACTGTCAGCATCCTGGAGCTGGGACATCTCAGTACAAAGGCCCTGGGTTCTATACCCAGCGTGGACAACCAATAATAAATGCCCTTAGGAAGATTGAGTGAGGAGTCACCCGGCCATTGTTCTTTGCAGGACAAGTCTGCCCCACCAGTAGAGGGTTGACATAGCAGAGTAGAGTCAGTCACTTAGTGTATCAGGGCCCTCAGTGCTGTGTGCACAGCTGCCTGGTTCACTTTTATCACTGCTGCATATAGATCCTGGAGTCTCCAGCACATTCTGCACACTGAGCTGTGACAGGTCTGCAATGTGGAAGGCAGGAGCTCTCAGGTGTCTGGGGAGTCGGTGGCGACCTTGCTGCACTTGTCCTCTCTCTGTCTCTCTGGATCTAACCCGCAAGGCTTGGCTTGCTGAACTAACACAATCCCCAGCCCTGTGTCCCTCACATTCACACCGTTTTTAATATTTTGACAGGAAGAGTAAAGGTATCAAACAAAAGCAGATCATTCCAAAGGTAAACCCGCACGGGCAGACGGCGACATCATACATGGCTTGAGAACACCTTTCTCAAGACGTTCTGAGACAGGGAGGTGGGAGAGAAACACTGAACTTTTGGGACCTCTTTCATTCCTCCTCACTCCTCCAGCTGACTCTAATACAAAGCTGTATCGCCTGAGAGTGCCACTCAGGGTGGAGCCCCTGCCTTGGATCATCCAGTGAGGGGCTGGGGCTATGGCTCAGAGGTAGAGCCCTGTCTAGGACCCCCAAGTGAAGGGTTGGGGGTGTGGCTTAGGGTGGAGCCCCTTCCTAGAATCCCCAGTGAGGGGCTGGGATATAAACCCCTGCTGAGCACAGAAATCAGATTCTTCTCCCCATGGTGACCTGGCTTTCAGTTGTCTTAGGGTTTCATCACAGTAGGACCTGCAATGGGATGGTTTGCCCAGGAGGTCACTCTCAGGAAAGAAAGCCAGACTCCATCTTACATCTGCCCCTCTAGTGATCCAACTGGACCCCTGAAGGGTCCTCCTCGCCCCAGAGCTGGTACTTCCCACAAGCCACTGGGCTAATCCTTACCCAGCATGAGTCAGGTGCTGCCTGTGAGACCCCTCTGCAGGACAGGGCAGGCCAGAGCCCTGCAAACTCTCCCCTCAGTGTTTACAGTGGAAAGTCCCCAGGACCCCTGGTTACCAATGGAGTGCAGGCAACCCTCTGTCTTGAGAGCCAGGCTCATTCTGCCACAGACTTTGAGCCTTCTGTGGGGACTCAGAGGCCTGACCAGTGACTGCACTATGCATGCCACTGTGCTGTGCCGAACAAGGAGAAGACGAGAGTCTATGACTGAGTGTAAGGCGCACACACACTTGTCCCACACCCTGGATTACAGTCGTGAAGAGAAAACAGGTGGTGTGGGGTTTTTTTGTTTTTTTGTTTTTGTTTTTGTTTTTTAATATGGTTAATAGTTCTTGTCAAATTGTGCAGAGCAGTAGCTGCTGGAATTCTGGATTGTTGTTAAGCATTCTGAGACATGTCAATGTATACAGTGAGGTGTCAGAATGGTGCTGTCCCACTACGGAGCGTATTCCTTTTTCACCTTAGACTCAGCTAGAAAGTAATCTGACACAACATGACTAGTAGTTGCGTGTGCGTATTTGTGTTAAACTGTCAGATAGGGTCTGACCACTTGAGTTCAGTCCCCAGGACTCACATGATGGAAAGAGGAAACTGACTCCTGCAAGTTGTTCTCTGACCTCCACACGTGAACATAAAATACATTTTTTAAAAAATAACTTTTTTTTTAAGTATAAGATTGGCTATGTATAATGACACGTGCCTGCCATTCCTCTAGGGAAGTGTGAGGCAGGGGAACTGAGTTGCAGGCGAGGCTACAGAGCAGAATTCTGTCCCCATAAATGAAAAGTCCAGTCCAGGTGTAGTGGTGTGTGCCAGTTCTCAGAGCAGTTCGGAGGTTGGAGGCAGGGATAAGGAGTTCAAGGCCAGCCTGGGCTACATGAGCATCTTAAAGGGGGAAAAAAAATCACCACAGACTTGAAAGCATGTTGGTTTCAGTGTGGTGTACTGGACCAGTGCATTTAGTCACAGGCGAGGAATCCGCATGTTCTGGGAGCCATATGGCTTCTGATATTCACAGACCTCTGTCTAAACAGGCCCCCCCTAGCCCTACCCACAGCCAGAGGAAACATGGTCCTCCTGTCTTTTACCAGTTCATGCTGGCATTTGAGGTCTGATGGCTTTGAATTCATGAAACTCCTGGCATAGGCAGGAAGGACTTGAGTCCTGGCCCCTATCCTGAGGGTGAGGGATGCGGGGAGCCAGTGCCGCCTTTAGGCTGTGACAAGCAGGCCCGACCTTATGTGTCTGTCATAGAACCTACTGGACTCCAAATCCCTAAGGCTTATCATCGGCATGACGCTGCACGACCGCACCACCAAGTCGCTACTTCACCTTCACAAGAAGAAGAAGCCACCCAGCATCAGTGCGCAGTTCCAGGTGGGAACGGCCTCTATCTCACGCCTCGTAATATGCTTATAGGTGTCTGGTGTTACTCACGTGCCCTAGGTACAAAATCACCCCTGTTTGAAAGCCACTGAGATTCAAAGGAGAGTGTTAGTTAGCAGGTCAGTCACCTTGGCTATTGAGCCATGTTCTGAGGTCATGATCCTTTTCCCCTGGCTTCCAAGAAGCTGAGAGATAGTACTTTGTTACTTGTTTATTAGTCCAGGATCTCATGTCCTCCAAGTTGTCCTCAGATAGTCAACAATGTTCCCTCCTGAGTCTCCCCAGGTGTGTGCTAAATTGTTTTTATTGTGATGCTGGGATGGAGCCTGGGGTATCTCCACAGATCTGTAAGGCTGAGGATGTAGCTTAGGGGTAAGTGCTTGCCTGGCATGTGCAAGGACTGAGTTCGGCCCCAGCTCTGCAAAAACAGAAAAGGAAAGGAAAGGGAGATGGCAGTCACCTCCATGTTCCCCTCCAAGGTGACTCATCTGCTCCACCTCTGCAAAAACGGCAGCCGTGTGGCCCCCCGAAAAGTCTTGGATCAACCGTAGGGATCCTCACAGCTGAGGCAGTAAGCAGAGCTTTTGGACGGCTCCCTTGCATATATGACCCACAGCAGCCCAGACGTGTCCCTCACATAGCAGTGCTGTGCTCTCCTCTCTGCTGAGTTCTGCATCTGGTCAGCAGCTCTATCTGCATTCCCTCTTCCTGCAGACATCTCTTAACAAGCTGTTGGAGGCGCTGGGCAAGGCCGAACCCTTTTTCATCCGCTGCATTCGCTCCAATGCCGAGAAGGTAAGTGGGGATCACAGAATATTGGGGAGCAGGCCTTGACCACTAAGGTGGGGGCTAAAATAGCCACAAGCAGGAACTAGAGCTGGCACTCAATGGGTAAGAGCACTTGTCCAGCAAGTGCCCCAGAGTCCATCATGGCACCATGTTAGCCAGGTGGGTACATGCCTGCCATCCCATCACTGAGGATGTGGAGGCTGGAGAATTAAGTAGAGTATACGGTACCCTGGACTACATGAGACCCTGCCTCAGAAAAGAAAAGAAGAAAAAAGGTTGGGGCAGAAAAAAAATTTAACCTTTAGGTGTGGTCAGCTTCTGAGCTGGGGCACAGGGTGAAGTGGCAGGGAGGACAGGACATGGACGACATGACAGTACACATTGCGTCCCACAGAGCCCCTGAGCACTTCATGCCTTTCCAGAAGGAACTCTGCTTCGATGACGAGCTGGTCCTGCAGCAGCTGCGCTACACGGGCATGCTGGAGACTGTGCGCATCCGGCGCTCCGGCTACAGTGCCAAGTACACTTTCCAGGTAGGCCGCCCACACCGCTCCCTCTGCCCTGCAGGGGTGGTCACCGCAGCAGACCTGGAAAGATCTGTGAACTGAATGAACTGGAAGTCTCATCCAGGTTCCTTGACTGAGCATCTTCTAGCCTGGTGTTCTGACGTGTCTTGAGTTTATTTTTTCACTTACTTTGTGTTTTGTATATGACATAAACTCATCGCGGCATATTTATGGAGGCCAAAGGACTTGAGCGGGAGTCGGCTCTCCTCCCACTGTGTGGTTCCTAGATCTTGAGCTCAGGTTGTCAACCTTGGCTACCAGCTCCTTACCTACTGAACCTTACCACCTCACCGGCCCAAGTGACAGCAATTGTAACACTGTTGTGAGTGCTCCACGGTGCCCAGGAACAGGCTGGACCCCTCCTCTGCCTCCATTTAGTTAAAACACATGGATATGACATCCCGACTCCTTCATCTCAGCTTTCAAAAAAGGCAGGAGGCTTGCTGTGACTTCCACGCCAGCCTGGGATGCAGAAAGAGAGTATCAAAACAAAACAAAAAGACATAGTGGCTGAGGGTATGGGTCAGTGGATGAGTGCCCCAGGTTCTAGCCATGGACATCCCTGCATTGTGCCAGGGCAGTGCCACTGCCACCACTAAGATCCCCTTCTCAGTGGCTGGGATCACTTGCCTTAGTGGGCAAGTGCTAAAGTACAGAGACCCCAGCCCTGATAAGACCCTGGCCTACCTGCAAGTCTAGCCTCAGAAAGGCAAGACAGGGTCCCAGAGTAAGCTAATTATTGAGACTCTCCAGATCCGTGAGCTCTGGTTTGGCTGAGTCACTCTGCCTCAAAGAATAAGGTGGAAACACCAAGGAAGATGACTCCCTACAACAGTCTCCAGCCTCTACTCGCCCTTAGTTAAACATACACATGCATGTACACACACGTGCAGAAACATGATACACACATGGAAAAAAGCAATCATAAAATACCCTGTCCTGTTGTCATCATTGGCATGAGGCCAACTTGAGCTCTGTCGAAGTCACTTTTCTGTTGCTGTGATAATCCAAGCCAGCATGTAAAAAGGAGTGTTGAACTGGGCTTAGGGCCAGAGGGTTATTAGTCTGTGCTGGTAAAGTGAACATGTGTCATCAGGAGTGGCAGAGAGCACACTGAGAGGCCTCAGAGGCCACCCCCATGGCAGACTTCTTCCAACAAGGCCATACTTCCCAAACAGTTCCTTCAACTGGGTCCAAGTATTCAATCATATTTGTCCCCACTGTCACACCAAGTCTTCCATAGTCACTCATGCATAACTTCAGGGAATAACAAGCACAGGAAACAACTTTGAGAGCTGGAGGAATGACTCAGCAGGAGGAGCAGAGATTGGGCTTGCAGAGGGCCCGACTTGGGATCCATACACCCACATACAGAGGCTCATAATCGTCAGAGACACCACTCCAGCGGATCTGACGCTCTCTGCTGCCCTCCGTGAGCACTGCACATACACATAATAAAAGATAAGTCCTCAGCAGAAAGGAAACCAAGTTTGAGCTTCGGGAAATAAGTTTGGAGGTGAGGTCCAGCTGTGCCCAGCTCACATGGCACAGGCCCCAGGACTTGTAGCACCAACACCAAGAGAGGGAACCTGGCCCTGCTCATGAAGTAACTGCAGCCACCAACTGTGCTTACACTGCCCTTCCCTACCCGTGCCAGGACTTCACAGAGCAGTTCCAGGTGCTCCTGCCCAAGGATGTCCAGCCCTGCAGGGAGGCCATTGCTGCCCTGCTGGGGAAGCTACAGGTGGATGGCCGGAACTACCAGATCGGGAAGACGAAGGTGAGTACTGCCACACTTGCAGCTGCCATTCCACACCCACTCCACCCACGTGTGACCTCACACTTTTCTCAGTACCCCACACTGCTCTGAAGGGTCTGGGCTCTGCAGCAAAGTGCTCTCTGTCATGAGGATGGAGCACCTGAGACTGGGTGCTTAGCACAGAGGTCTCTGATACTCACTGTTTTGGGAGCTGGAGAGCCAGGCAGCACTTCCTCCTTGGCTCCAGTTAACATTCAAAGATGGGGACACATGGGAAGGATCACATGACAAGACAGGAAGCAGGGAGGACAGGACCCAGGCCAGCTCTTCCAGACCCACACAATCTACATAGAGGGCCAGCAAGTCCCATGAGAAGCACATTTAATCTCTTCGACGAGCACCGGTGGAGACGACACCTCTTTCCACTGGGACCCACGTCTTGAAGGTCCCTCACCTCAGGGTTACCACACTGACTGAAGCTTCCAAACAAAATGTTAAGAGAGGAGACTCATCCAGACCATAGGTCAGCATGAGGCTACTTCCTTTCTTGTGTCTTCTCTTCCAAACACCATCTTGAGTCTCAGAGTGAGCTGGTGGCTGCCGCTGGCATCACTCCTGCTCTTGCTGCACAGGTACTCAGGCCCTGACAGTCCAGTTCCCGTCCCAGACGTGTTACCTGGGGACCCAGCAGTTCCATACTAGGGTAGTACCCAAGAGAGCTGAAACCAGATGTTCCCAGAAACATACACACCATGTTTAGACTAGTCACAGCCCTCAGTGTGCACAGTTGGAGTGCCCATCAGACTGAGTGAGCAGACAGTGGCCTGTCCACAAAAAGGAACAGAACTCTAACATACTATGTCCTGAACTAAGAGACAAGTTGAGTGATAGAAACCATACACAAAAGGCTGTTTGCTGTGTGATCCCATTGACATGAAATATCAGAACTGGCACGTGCCTGTCATCCTAGTGTTTGGATGGTTGAGACAAAATTGTGAGCTCCTGTCCAACCTGGGTTCCAATAGTAGGACCTTGTCCCCCCCCAAAAAAAAAGAAAAGAAAGAAAGGGTGGTGAGATGGCTCAGTTGGGAGATGGTACAGTTCGTACGCACTTGCCATGTAAGGATGAGGACCTGAGTTGGATTCTCAGTCCCCATTGAGAACTGGCTGGGTGACCCATTCCCGTAATCCTCACGATGATGGACAGGAGCCAGGAGCCAGGTCAGTGAGAAACCTTCAGGTTCAATGAGAAACCCTGTCTCAAAACAGAAGGTGTGGAAGTAGCCTGGTGTTGGCCTGTGTCCTGTGTGCACACAGTGATGAGTGCTGTGCTACATGAATTCTGCTTCAACACACTACAATCCCTCACCTGCTGGTGAGCACACCTAAGAAGTTAGGAAGATCAGGGGTGCAGGGCCAGCCTTGGCTACACAAGAGCCTGTCTAGCAAAAACAGCATAGTCTCAGGTCACTAAAGCCCCAGCTGTCACTCCTGACTTGGGTGATTGCATTGTCCCTGCTACACAGGCTCTGCAGGGCTCTGCAGGTGACCCACCCCTACCCCTGCCCACAGGTCTTCCTGAAGGAAACAGAGCGACAGGCCCTGCAGGAGAGGTTGCATGGCGAGGTCCTGCGTAGGATCCTGCTGCTGCAGAGCTGGTTCCGTATGGTGCTGGAACGCAGGCACTTCCTGCAGATGAAGCATGCTGCCCTGGCCATCCAGGCCTGCTGGCGCTCATACCGTGTACGCCGTGCGCTGGAGAGGACACAGGCAGCTGTGTACCTGCAGGCCACTTGGAGGGGCTACTTGCAGCGTCGGGCCTACCACCGACAGAGGAATAATATCATCCTCCTACAGAGCCTCTGTCGTGGCCACCTGCAGCGCAGGAGGTAAGTGGAACATTAATTCCCACCCAGGAGCACTCCTGAAGGAATGCCCAAGATCACTAGCACCCAGCCTCAGGGTAGAACTGGGGATCTCAGGCAGGGTGCAGAGAGATGGGGAAGGCCTGGCTACAAACAAGCCATTTCAGGCTCAAGAGGGAGAATTCTGGCTGCTGCTTCCCACATGCCATCCAGAATAGGAGATTCAGTTTTGGTGGAGGGGTTGTTTGCACCAACTCGAAATACCTCTCTTCCGCTACTCCCATTCCGAGCATCCAGTCCCGCTGGTTGGGAGACCACCCCCGGTGGACACTGGCTGGGTCTCTGTAGGTGGGGCCTAGTGGACCTCAGCCTTCTGTGCTCCAGAAGTCACCCAGATGTCCACTTCAGACACAATGTCACACTTTCCTTCCCACTAGCTTCCACCAGATGGTGTCAGAGAAGCAGAAGGCAGAGGAACAAGCCAGGGAAGCTGCAGCAGAGACATCAGAGGTTGAGCCGGGCCCTGCAGTCACAACGGAACAGCTGTCTGAGCAGCCTGCTGTGGAGCAGACCAGGGACCTCGAGAGTCTGGGTGTCCAGGCTGAAACCTGGATGAATGACAGGTCCCCAGCTGGCACGTCCTCACCTAAGAAGGAGGCCCCCAGCCTGGAGAAGAGCACCCCAATACAAAAAACTGAGCCAGCAGAAAATCACGAGAAAGTCCCCAGCAGCCGGGAGAAGAGAGAGTCGCGGCGGCAACGAGGATTGGAGCATGTTGAGCTACAAAACAAACACATCCAGTCCTGCAAGGAGGAGAGCAGCACCCTAAGAGAACCTTCCAGGAGGGCCAGTCTGGAAACAGGGGAGAGCTTCCCTGAGGACACAAAGGGATACAGGGAAGATGTACTGCCCTCGGGGGCGTGGACTGAGGGCACAGCCCACTCTCCTCCAAAGCAGGTGCAGGTTGTGGAAGCCCCACCTGGGAGCACCAGTCTCAGTCCCATACAGCGGCCCACTAGCCTGGCCCTAGACAATAGGGTCACCCCAGTGGTCCCCATCAGCACTCCCGAATCCCCCAAGAATAAGGCCAAGGGTGGGAACAGCCCCAAGGCTCAGGACAAGCCAGAGAGTCCCAGTGGCTCTACCCAGATCCAACGGTACCAACACCCGGACACAGAACGGCTGGCCACCGCCGTGGAGATATGGCGAGGCAAGAAGCTGATAGCCGCTGGTGGTACCAGTGCCATGCTGAGTCAATCCTTGGACCTGAGTGAAAAGCACCGGGCTGTAGGGGCAGCCCTGACTCCTACAGAGTAAGCCTGCCCAGGATGCAGGACTGAGGGTACTGGGTGGGCAGCACCACATGTGTGGCCATGCTTGTCAGGCAGGGGTCAATAGAATGAAAAGCAAGGGATAGGAGCAGACCAGCATTCAGGCTAGAGTAAGGTTTGACAAGGAGCTCCCTGAGCATGTGTCAGGTCCTGGCCATCCCAAGCACTGCAAAGATAATGAATATTGGCCAGGCAGTCTGTAACAGGACTGGCTGTAGGAGCCAGGCCCCTGTGGGTCTTCCTTTACTCCATGATCCCTGGGTCTCGGTTTCCCTTTCTGTGACAAGCTCACAGAATTTCACCCATGGCTTAAAGGAGAAGAGGTACCTCAGGGATCACATTTCTAGCCTCTGGGACCCATGCTGGACTGAAGAAAGGGAGTATGGAGTTGAAGACAGGCCACATATGCAGGACTTCTTGGCTGGGGTACTGGCTGGATTGAGGCCCAGAGTTAATTGGGGACACCTGTATCAGAATGTTGAATGTTATCACTGGCCCCTCCCATCATGTGCCAGTAGCCTGGCAGATCATTGGTAGGTGGCTGAAGGGTAAATGGGTAGATGAGTTTGACAGGTGTGTAGGTAAACAGATAATGAATCAAATAGAAGAATGGATTAGTGTGTAGGTAGTTGTTGGAAGGATGGTTGAATGGAAAAACAGATTGACTGGTAAATGGATTATGAGATGGCTAGGTCCTTAGGTGATGGATGGAAGGTGAATTCATAAGCAGATAGATGGGTGGGGGGATGGATGGTACCAGGGATAGATGGAAGGAATGGTGGATAGCTGTCCTCTCTGTCTACTCTGTGAATGTTTTCTGGGATGGGCAAGGAAACCCCACCCACGTGAAAGCCACTGCACTGGGACCCTCTGCATGGTGCCTTTCAGTAACAGTGCTGTCTACGGTCTCACAGGGAGAGGCGCATCTCTTCCTCCACCAGTGACGTCTCCAAACTGTCTCCAGTCAAGGTATGGGTAAAGCTGCAGCACACCAATACACACACACACTGCTGAGCAAGCTTGAGCTGTCATTGTGATGCTCGAGAGGCAGGGACAGGATGGTCTTGTGTACATGCCAGCCTCAGTCACATGGGATGTTACAGAGCAGCCTGACAGCCTTCCTCTAAAGGTGAAACAAGGGCCTGGTGGATGTGTCTATGGCTAAGAACACTTGCTGTTCCTGCAGATAACCCAAGTTGTGCTCCCAGCCCGTGTCAGGCCATTTCCGGGGGACCTACCTCTGCCCTCTGTGAGCACCCGCATGTGTGTGTACTTCCCTGCACACACAGCTAGGGCCACACAGAGAAACCCTGTCTCGAAAACCAAAATATAAGATAAAACCTTTAAAGATAGAAAACTCATGGTGGAGTTGGTGGGGCACAGGGAGGTTTGGCCCCACCTATGGCTCTCCCTCCCGGCCCTCTCCCTGAACCTATCCCTTTCAGACTCCAGCTGAAATCGATGGGGATCCGGGCACCAAGAAGCCAGCAATCCACAAGAAGAAGTCAGGAGATGTGTCTGCTGGTCCTGATACAGGCCTATCTCCAGGCCCCCAGGGTGACTCCAAGTAAGTGATCAGGGTACCCACCCACTAGCGATGCCCAGGGCCCTGCTGCAGCTCCCCTAAGCTGATTGCATTGATGAGGCACATTTGGGCTCAGCAGTTGTTTGAGGCACAGTTCCCAAGAGCCTTATTGAACACCTATCCATTGACCCTTTCCACTTAGCCCAGCTCAAGACCACCTCAAGAACCAGGGTGGCCACATGCTTGTAATGATGTCTCAGAAAGCCACAGCCAGGCCAGGTCACCTGCCCTGATTGCACAGATGGCTGACAGGAGCTAACATTGTGTCCTTCGTCTTAGTCACTGTTTCTACTGCTATGAGGAAACACCATGACCGACGCAACTCTTAAAAAAAGAAAGCATTTAATTTGAGCTGGCATATGGTTTCGAAGGGTTTGTCCATGATCATCATGGCAGCAAACATGGACCTGGAGCAGTAGCTATGAGCAGGTGGAGGGACACTGAGCCTGGCCTGACTCCACCCCAACAAGGCGCACTTCCTCATCTTTCCCAAACAGCTTCACACCCTGGTGACTAAGCATTCAAAATAAGCTTGTGAAGCTTCTTTCTCATTCAAACCACCACACTTTAGGCAGGGTCTCTCACTGGACCTGGAGGTCATTAGTTGGCTAATGGTTGGCTAGCAGACTCCAAGAATCTACCACCCCCACCCACAGCAGTGGGATTACACGTGTGCACCCCTGCGCCCAGTGTTAATGTGGTGCAGACGCAGGCCCTCAGACTCGCACAGCAAGCGCTTACCATTGAGCTGCCTTCCAGCCTCGTCTGTTTCTTCATCTATTTACTTCTTTATTCTGAGGCAGGGTTTATATGGCCCTGGCTGTCTGGAACTCACTCTGTGGACCTGGTGAACTAACTCACAGAGATCCAACTGCCTCTGCCTCCGCCTCCGCCTCCTGAGTTCTGAAATTAAGATGTGTACCACCATGCTGAGCCCTCCATTTTTTCCCCCCAGTGAAGTCAAAAGCAAATCCTGGATAGGCTTAGTTTTACATAGCTGTAACCTCAGTCCTGAGGAGGCTGAGGCAGGAGGATGATCACTGTCTGAAGCCGTCTTGGGCTATTGAAGATACCATCTCAAAAACCCCTCCCTTTCCTCAGCGACCACGCTAGGCCCTCAGACTTGACAACTTCCTGAAGATGTCCCACTCAGACAGCCTTGCTAGACTGCTCTAGAATGGTTCTTTCATAGAAGAGTCAGTGGGGCAGGAACACTTCTGCCCTAACCATAGCAAGTAATAGAAAAACATAGAATGGGGTGGGGGTGGAGCACACACAGGCCTCAGCTGCCAGGTGTCAGAATCCAGGGGCTATAACCAAGAGGAGTTGAATCTCACAAGAGGTTCAAAGTCAGATGAAACTGGGCTGTGCTCAGCCTAGAGGGGCTGCCCTTGGCCTGGATCTGGGGACTCCAGGCATCCTTGTTCATAGTGACTGATCCTGCCTCCACTTCATGGAGCTCTCTCCAACCAGTGGCTTTTCTTAAATTGCTTTTTATCTGTTACAGTTCTAGTGAAGAAGCCTTGGGCTACTCCATCCCTGAGTCACACCCCAGCCCCTCACTGGGGAATCCTAGACAGGGCTCCACCCCTGAGCCACGCCCCCAGGCCCTTCTGTTTTGTTTGATAAGGATACTTACTATTGGATTTGTATTGTGTTGGTTAATTCATATCTCATCCTATATTACTTCAGCTGGTCACAAACACAAAGACCTTTCCCACACAAGATCCCAGTCAGAGTCTGAGGTAACTTTTTGGTGTATAACCATTTGTCCCTACAGTGCGCAGCAGCCACTGCTAATAATGTCACCATTTCTCTGGCTTTCTTCCCATACTGTGTCCATGAAAGCCATCAGGGGGCAAGAACTCATTATTTTAAATTATTTTCATTTATATTGCATGTGTGCACACATGTGCCGTGTGGGGAGGTCAGAGAACAACTTGCTGGAGTCAGTCCCAGACACAAGTTGTCAGGCTTAGTGGCCGCCTTTACCCACTCACCAGCCCTTCATTGTATTTTTTTTTTTTAATGACATTGGGGCAGGCTGAGTCCTGCGCAGCATCCTGCTCAGCTCAGGCAGATGCTGTCTGTCTGTCATCCTGTACTCCACAGTGAACCATTGTCTTTGTTAGGTGGCCTCCTTTTTTTGTTTTAAATCAGTGATGAGAACATGGCTTCCCTTGGAGAGGGTCCAGTCTTATAACTTCTGCTTCTCAGGCCTTAAACTTCATGCAGAGCTGGGCATGGTGGTGCACATTTTAGTCCTAGCACTCAGGAGGCAGAGGCAGACTGATCTACTTGAGTTTGAAGCCAGCCTGGTCTACAGAGCGAGTTCCAGGACATCCAGAGCTGCACAGAGAAACCCTGTCTTGAAAACACAAAACCAAGGGCTGGAGAAATGGCTCAGGTTAAGAGCACTGGCTGCTCTTGCAGAGGTCCTGAATTCAGTTCCCAACAACCACATGGTAGCTGACAACCATCTATAATGAGATCTGGTGCCCTCTGGAGGCAGAATGTTGTATGCATAATAAGTAAATCTTTAAGAAAAGAAAAGAAAAGATGCAGAGGAGAGGCATGGTGTGTAACACACACACTCCAGCTGCCGAGGATGCAAAGGCCACTCTGCCTATAGACCCTGTCTCTAAAGCAAAACGGCTGGGCATACTGACAAATGCCTTTAATCCTGGTGCCTGAGAGGGGTCTCTGCATTTGAGGCCAGCCTAGCCAACATAGTAAAACTGTCTCAAAGGAAGAAAAAGTGGAACTAGAGAGATGGCTTAGTGGTTAAGAGCACCTGCCCTGCTTTCACATGACACAAATTGGGTCCCCAGCACCATGTCTGGTGACTCACTGCCTCCTGTAGTTGTCAC
Organism: Myodes glareolus; assembly: GCF_982192425.1. Lineage (NCBI taxonomy): Eukaryota > Metazoa > Chordata > Mammalia > Rodentia > Cricetidae > Myodes > Myodes glareolus. The sequence goes on along the minus strand of NC_142048.1, from coordinate 4,452,893 downwards.
TGCAGAGGGATCGCACAACCTCCTGGCCTGCAAAGGCACTGCACTCACAGTGTGTATACCCACAGATGCACGCACACCCATAAGTAAAAACTTAAACAAAAACACTGTCTCCTGCAGATCTGCCTTTAAACGACTGTTCCTGCACAAAACCAAGGATAAGAAACCTAGCGTGGAGTGTGTGGAGGAGATGGAGAGCAATGGAGGGCCAGTGGCACAGGAAGCCTCCACCAAGAAGAATCTAGAAGGTTGGTTCCCCATAACTTCCAGAATCAGTTGCCTAGCCATGCCCACAACTGTCAGGTCCCAGTGGCAGTGTCTGAGCCCTGGGAGTGGATTTGGCCTGGGGATCATGGCCGTGGACCTAAGTGTGTTCCTGGGCGCTCATTTCTATCTTGCTTCTGACTGCCCTGTGTCCCTGCAGCACTTTCAAGCCAGCAGCACCGCCATGCTGTGGGCGAGAAGTCCGTGAAAGGGAAAAAGAACCGAAACCGCAAGGTCGGACAGATCACAGTGTCAGAGAAGTGGCGTGAGTCAGTGTTCCGCAAGATCACCAATGCCAATGAGCTCAAGTTTCTGGATGAGTTCCTGCTCAACAAGGTGAGATGCCAGGATGCCAATTGTTAGGCACACCCAGGCTGGAGATGGCAGTGAGGTGGCTGTTCATTTCTGGGGACAACAAGCACAGGAGGCCCCTCTCCCTCTCTGCAGCACTAAGGGAGGAACTAAATTTAGGGCTACAGGAAAAAGCGGAGTAGGGCTGCTGAGGTGGCAGGTGAAGGTGCTTGCTGCCAAGCCTGATCGCCTGAGTTTGGTGCTCCAGGCCTACACAGAACCAGTTCACATAGGTTGACGTCCTCTAACCCCATACATGCTGTGACATGCATGTGTGTACACACACAAACTTCTTTAAATTAAAAAAAAATGTATATGAGTGTTTTGCCTGCATGTATGCTCACCACCTGCACACAGTGCCCACAGAGGCCAGAAGAAGGCATGAAATCCCCTGGAGTTCTAGGAATGAAGCCCAGATCCTCTGGAAGAGCATCCAGTGCTCTAAAGCAGTGAGCCATCTCCCCAGCCTGGAAAGTGTTTTAGTTTGTTTTTTTTTTTTTTTAAAGAAAATTCTAAATTCTAAATCTAAAGCCAGCTGGTCCCCCCTGCATAGCCCATCATGTGTTCATGAGGGACATTTTGCCCATCTGTATTTTTCTCCAAGTCAGTGTCTTTGTTGTAAACATTAGTAAGCCTTGCTCATGGATGTATGGGGAAGCCATACTCCACTCTGTTCTCTCCTGAGAGCTTCAGGCAAAGGGCTGTAGAGTGCTGATAGGAGTTCATGTTCAGAGTGTGTACTGGTCTCTGCTGCACAGTGCATATCTTCTTGCTGTTCCAGCTTGAAATCCACAGCTGCAGTTGCTACAGGCCTTGGGAAGCTGAGGCAGGAGGATTACAACTCCCAGGCTGGCCAAACTATTCCCAAAAAAAAATACTCTGAAGAATTAGAGTGTGACTGAGTGGGACAGTGAAGCCTCACCTTCCTGAGGCCCTTGGTTCCATCCAAGCATTGCGAAGCCCCACAAAACCCTGTTCTGTAGCCTCTTCAGATGCATGCGTGATGCCCTTTGGGCTAGAATGGCCGTGTAGGTTTCTAGCTGCCTTGGGTTTCATAGCTGGCACTGACTAAATGTGAGCAGCCCTGACCACTCTCTCCCTGCAGGTGAACGACCTGCGCTCGCAGAAGACACCCATTGAGAGCTTGTTCATCGAGGCCACTGAGCGGTTCAGGAGCAACATTAAGACCATGTACTCTGTGCCTGTGCGTGGACCCCACCCCACTGCCCATATCTCACCTCCCCCAGTCCCACTCCACAGCCCCTTCGCTGGGTCATGGGGACCCCTTGTCATGTTCCTACAGAACGGAAAGATCCATGTAGGCTACAAGGACCTAATGGAGAACTACCAGATTGTTGTCAACAACCTGGCTGCCGAGCGTGGGGAGAAGGACACCAACCTGGTCCTCAATGTCTTCCAGTCACTGCTGGATGAGTTCACCCGCAGCTACACCAAGACCGACTTTGAGCCGACTAAGGTAGGCAGCTTCACCCCCACAGCCCCCATCCTGTCCTGGGTCCTCCCTGTGCAGTAGCTGGCTGTGTCTCCCCATATCGTCCTTGCCCAGCCCCTCCCATTTAGTCACACACATCTCTCCCCAGCCTCACCCACCACCCTAGCAGATCCTCATCCTCTCAGCCCTCCCAACTATGGCACCATCATCTCCCTGGTCAGCCATGGCCCCGATGCTGCTCTGTTGAGCAGGCTGTGGGTTTTAGGGTGCCTTATGCTACTCCAGGTGGGTCATGGTGCTTCCAAGCTCCCTACCTCCTTTCTGAGGACAGGGGTGTTCCTAGGGGACAGTTGGTCTGACTACTCATCCCCATATGGGCTTCATCTCTCTCTCAGCAGAGCAAAGCCCAGAAGAAGAAGCGGAAACAGGAACGTGCTGTGAGTAGCCGTGTGTGTGTGTGTGTGTGTGTGTATGCTGTGAGTAGCCGTGTGTATGCATGTGTGTGTATGTGTGTGTGCAGGAGCATGCTGTGAGTAGCTGTGTGTCCATATGGGTTCATATGTTGATTGTGTGCAGCCCTGATCCAGCGCCTCAGAGCCATGGGAAGGAGCTGCTACTGAGACAGTGGAGTGGGAAGGGTGCCCACTCAGCCCAGCCTTCCTACTCCCTTTCCTACCCCAGGTCCAGGAGCACAATGGGCATGTGTTTGCCAGCTACCAGGTGAACATCCCGCAGTCGTGTGAGCAGTGTCTCTCCTATATCTGGCTCATGGACAAGGCTCTGCTGTGCAGTGGTGAGCCCCACCCTATCCTGGCCACATGGGTGCCCTACCTCTGCCACCCTCCCTGTCCTCCTGCCCGCTCTTCAGAATGCTCCTCTCAACACATGGCAGGCACGCATACACATACACAGAGGCAGATAACTTGACTGTCATGGGGGCCCTACCCATGTACCATGGTTTATGGCGCTCACACAGCTTCAACCTTCACCCCCCTCCAGTGCTTCACAGACACCTTGTTTATCCTCTAAAGCATGCCAATACACAAATGCAACCCAGAGCTGGCTGGTTGTGTAGCCAGAGGATGACCAAGCCAGGCCCAGCTGACCTCCTGGCTCCGTGTCCTGAGTCTCTTCATTTCCTCTGGGCTCAGGACTGGAAGCCCCACCCCAACACACATGCATGCGTACACACAAACACACATATACACCTTGACGGTGCTGGTCCCACCGCCCTAGATCTTAGCTGACATCCTAGTCTGGAGATCAGTGTAGTTGAAGAAAGTATCACTCAGCCACTGTCAGACTGAGTTCCCACTGGTGCCTCCTGTATAACCAAGACCTAGGTCTCTTCTGAGCACCAGTTACCACCTACCCATCTTCTCATGAGAATCAGAGCAGAGTGTGATCCATATGATTTAGAATGCAGTCAAGGTCCCCAGACAGTGAGTGGTTGTTCTCAGGAACCTGGGGTCCTCTGTACCTTCTGTAACTTCCGCTCTGGCCCCTTAGTGTGCAAGATGACCTGCCACAAAAAATGCGTGCACAAGATTCAGAGCTACTGCTCCTACACAGGAAGGAGGAAGGTGAGTGTGCCTAAACCTGGAACTTTCTAGAATATTACAGCTAGGCCTCCCAGGGAAGTGGCAGTAGGGCTGTGGCCTTCGGTTCCCCTGCAGGAATTCCCCTGTAGTGACCATTCCTAGTACTGATGCTCCCAGCCAGGCTCCTAACCACTGCTAAAGAGTCCTGGGCCTCACAGAGGGAGGCCCTCAACTGTGCATGAAGGTGTTGAGGTCAAGTTTGTGGCACAACAAGAATTAGAGCCCAGTCTGTTAGAGGGCCATGGGGCTGGGGCACCTTCTCCCCAGGAAGGGCCATCCAGCCTATGGGTGCTGCATGGAGGGAGCCCGCAAGCCCAGAACCCACCCCCAGCATCCCTTCAAGAACGTAGTGGGCAGAAAGGGATAGAGGGGGCTAGGGCCAGTGGCCATCAGGCCTGATTCTCCACCCCAACTGTAGAGTGAGCCGGGTGCCGAGCCAGGCCACTTCGGTGTGTGTGTGGACAGCCTAACCAGTGACAAGGCCTCCGTGCCCATCGTGCTGGAGAAGCTTCTAGAACATGTAGAGATGCATGGCCTGTATACCGAGGGCCTCTACCGCAAATCGGGCGCTGCTAACCGGACACGGGAACTGCGACAGGCACTGCAGACAGGTAAGGCACTAGGAGCAGACGCCCTAGCTGGGCCCACTGGTCAGCACCCATACAGTGCTCACCTGTTCTTGCCTGCAGACCCTGCTGCAGTCAACCTGGAAGACTTCCCCATCCACGCCATCACTGGGGTCCTGAAGCAGTGGCTGAGGGAGCTGCCTGAGCCCCTCATGACCTTTGCCCAGTATGGAGACTTCCTCAGGGCTGTTGGTGAGCCACAGAGAAAGGGATGAGGCTTGGAGCACGTTCTGTCCAGCTGGGGCCCACAGTTTGGGTTGGCTGTTTCCCTCTGGAAACATGAAGGGCCTTGGTGCACCCCAAATGCATGGTGAAGGAGGACTGGGCATGGGTGATGCCACCCAGGACTGATGGCCCTGGCCTCCCCCAGAGCTTCCGGAGAAGCAGGAACAGCTGGCTGCCATCTATGCAGTTTTGGACCACCTGCCTGAGGCCAACCACACCTCTCTGGAGAGGCTCATCTTCCATCTTGTCAAGCAAGTGCCCCTCCCCCAGGAGCCGAGAGGGCTGTGCCCTGTGACCCTGCAGCATGTCCTGGCCACTAATACCAAGACATGAACCTGGCATTGGGATCAGGGAGGGGTGCGGGAGGGGTTCTCCCTAACTGTTGGCCCTACAGGGTGGCCCTCCTTGAGGATGTGAACCGCATGTCACCAGGAGCTCTGGCAATCATCTTTGCACCGTGCCTACTACGCTGCCCTGACAACTCGGACCCCCTGACCAGCATGAAGGATGTACTGAAGATTACCACGTGAGTCCCCTGTCCCATTCCCATACCCACAAATGCCCAGCTAGCTGGGACGTCCATCATCTTCACAGTGGGGGAGTTCCAGGTCAGCTACAGAGCATGACTGCCTCCAAAATCTAGCAAGAGCTCACTCAAAGCCTGCCTAGCCTCCATCATGATGGCTTGGACAGTCAGCCCGACAGGGTCTCCAGGCTCCTACCACCCAGGAATCTCATCAAGTTCCTTTTAATTATTTTTGGGGGGAGGTCACACATGCCGTGACATATGTGGTGGTCAAAGGACAACTTCCAGGAGTTGGTTCTTTTCTTCCTTGTAGGTCTGAGGGATTAAACTCAGGTCATCCGGTTTGGCAGCAAACAACTTGACCTTCTGAGCTATTTTTCCAGTGGCCCCTTAGGTTTCTTCAACAGTCTTCTCTCACCTCCCCTCCACACGCACACACACATGCATGCACACATAGCATGCATACACAAACACACCTCTTTTTCTTTCCTATGATGCTATGGGCTGGAAGCAGGGTTCCATGTGTCCCCAGCACGCATGCTCAGGCATGCCAGGCCCTCCCTCCTCAGTGTGTGCTGTAGCAATCACACTGTTTTAACTAAAACCTAATATTTAACAAAAGGCAGATTTGAAATGAGTGGAACTGGGTTTCCAGAAGCCACCCCAGTGCAGGCAACATGCAGGCATGGTTCCACACAGCGGGGGAGCGCCACCTCACGTCTCCCTATTCAGTGAAGACCATGCTCTGAGTTGCTCGAAGCATTCAAGGGATGAGACCCCTAAGCCCCCTGATGGGGAAAGGTGACCATTAGAGCAGTGTGTCCACCTTTGGGTGGACAAGCAGTTTTCCACCATTTTCTTTAGAACTCCGAAAGGCTGGAGTTTGGCTCTGTGCTAGAGGTCTTGCTCGGCATGCATAAGGACCTCTGTTCCATATCCCAGCCCTATCCCCCAGTGAAAACATAAAAAGCCTGCCAGAAGAGGACCTTTAATGGCCTGTCCCCCGTGGCAGCTTTCTTAAGGTAAAGCTGAGGAGGATCCCTCTGATCCCCAGCCATGCTCCTGGCCACCAACAAAAAATGTTGTGGGTGAGGAAGGAGCCCAAAGCCACTGGGAGGTGGCGGGACAGGCACAGACTCACTTCCTGTGTCCTCTGGTCATGATAGGGAGTCTTGCTTTCCCCTCACCAGTGCTGACTCTGAGCTGAGTCCTGCTGGTGCCGACCATCGAGTGGGTGCCCGGGAGTCGAGCTCACAGAGCTCTGACAAGCACTTGCTGACGCCAGGCCAGGGCACCCGGCCTCTCTGGACCTCTCCTTTCCAGGAAAGTAGTTCACCCTGTCAGCCTACACCAGCCTCTTACCTCCTGCCCTGGGCGCTCTCAGAGACCAGAGGCAAAGTGAGCCCCCCTGAGGTCACAAGGTATCCCAGGGTCCCAGCCCTGGCCCAGGCCCTGTGCGGCTCTCTGGGACTGCCTTCCCCAGCCACTAGACAGGAACTGACCAAGTCTGTACACAGGTGCGTGGAGATGCTCATCAAAGAACAGATGAGGAAGTACAAGATGAAGATGGAGGAGATCAACCAACTGGAGGCAGCTGAGAGCATTGCATTCCGCAGGCTCTCCCTGTTGCGGCAAAATGCTGTGAGTGCTGGCCTTGGGGCTGGTCCTTGTGTGGCTGGGCAGGGGTTTAGGCCATAGGGTGTGGCCACGTGGGCAAGTGGGGCAGAGCCCTGCCCTCACCAAATGGTTAACTCCACTTAGCCAGACACAGCCCCTTTGTTGCCCAGACATGCCTGGCCTGACTTCCTCCTCCCCTGAACATAGTACATAGGAGTTCCCATTGCAGAAGCGCCCACTCTGGTGCTGGGGGAGGGGCAGGTCCTGGGCTCCCATGGGAGCCAATTGGTCTTCAACCTGCTACCAACTGCTGGTCAGGTCCTGCTCATGCCTTTGTGGCAGGCTTAGCACACCGGTTCACCTGTGTTATCTCTCTCCCAGCCATGGCCTCTCAAACTGGGGTTTTCGTCTCCCTATGAGGGGGTCCGGGTATGTACACATTGTGTGGGCCGGGCTGCATGTCTCCAGATGCATGCTGGGTAGTCTTGGCCATACCATAAAGCATGTCCTAACCTCCTGGAACTGCATGCTGTTCCCCACTAGATTCCTGCAGAACTCCAGGCACAGAGCCCTGGAGTGGGTCTACCTCACAACTAACCTAGAGCTGATGCTGCCCACACTTCCTCCAAGCACTAGGATCTGCCCAAACCCTCAACTCTGCCTTCCAGCTCTGGGTCAGATCTGCCACTTCCTTGTTTTTCAGGCCAAAAGCCCCAGGACCCCAGTGATGCAGGACAGCAGTTTGGAGGAACTGGAGGCCCTCCCCGAGGAGATGGCAGGTGGCGATGAGGACCGAGAAAAGGAGATTCTCATGGAGCGGATCCAGTCCATCAAGGAGGAGAAGCAAGTGTCATGTGCCTGTTCTGCTAACACTCATCTAGTCCCAGCAAGCACCTGATGCAAAACTGATTGTGGGGTTGGGGGGTGGGCAGATGCCAAGGGTATTACTGACTGCTTGTGCTTGGTATGAGATAGGGCCCAGGAGGAGCAGGACTACTTTGGGGGTTGTCTCTTGGCAGGAATGGCATCAGATATGGTATCTCCACCCTTAGGGAGGACATCACATACCGGTTGCCTGAGCTGGACCCGCGGGGCTCTGACGAGGAAAACCTGGACTCGGAGACATCAGCTAGCACCGAGAGCCTGCTGGAGGAGAGGGGTACACGGGGGGGCGTGGAAGGTCAGTGTGAAGGTGGCATTCGATGACTCTCCCCGCCACGGCAGGCCCAGGGCGGGAACTCACCCATGCCCCCGCTGCAGTAACCCCGAGTCTGTCTCTCCAAGGGCCCCCCGCACCTGCTGTCCCCTGCCCCAGTGTGCCCACCCTGAACCCCCTCCCCGCGGCCGCTGCCCCTCCACGCCGAAGGCCGACATCCTTCGTCACGGTCAGAGTGAAGACACACCGGAGGACCCCCATCATGCCCATGGCAAACATCAAGCTCCCTCCAGGCCTGCCATCGCACCTGACCGACTGGGCACCTGCTCTCCGAGAGGCTGCTGTTCTGGTGAGGCGTCGAGAGCCACCCGCCCGCCGACAGGACCAGGTACATTCTGTATACATCGCCCCCGGGGCTGACCTACCGTCACAGGGCACCCTGGACCACGATGTCAGACTTCCTGGAACCAAACGCAGATATTCAGATCCCCCTACCTACTGCCTGCCCCCCAACTCCAGCCAGGCCAATGGCTGAGGACCATGATAGGCAGTCTGCATGACCTGGAACCCCAGCTGTGGAGCTGGCCTTCCGCTCTCTGAGAAGGATCCAAAATTAAAAGCATCCAGAAGGATGAGACGGGCACCAGCTCTGTGTGGTGTGAAGGCTCGGGGCTGCTAGCCAGGAGCCCCAGTCTGCACAGCGATGACCTTTGTACTTAGTCTCAGTAACTGTTTCTCTGTTTGTTGTTTACATAACTTTTAAGTTCTAACAGCCTTACTGAAGGACCAAACTGTTATTTTATATGTGTATGTGAGGGCTTTCATATCAGCTCTTTCCACCTTTGTGACCTGGATGAGGGTGGTCACGCCCGGCTGCTGGCTCCACCCCCGGCCAGTGGACAGTGGACTTGTAGGGCATCTGTTGCCCTCCCAGATGCTTCCCAGAATTGGCCATATTCCCAGAGAACCTTCCAGAGTTGTTGGAGTTTTCCACAGGGTCACAGCTGTTGGCTGAAGAAAGGACAGGAGTGGGAAGCCCCACCAACCTGCATTCCAGGGAAGCCTGAATGTAGCCCACTTGGCTCTGCCCACTGTGCCTTGGGGCTGCCTGCCCTATGGGATGCAAGGAGCCAGGGACTCCGGACCTTTATGGGCAGGCAGCACAGGCTGGAGCTCCTCTGCAGCCCCAGTGACAGCCTGGGTCCTTTAGAGCACAGCTCTCTTCTCTCAGGCTCTACCCCCTCCTAGACACACACACACACACACACACACAGGCCTCCAGCCTAGGACCAAGGAAGCTCCACAGGAGGTGTGAAATAAAAGTACTTGAGAAGTGTTGGTGTGGCCTTGCTGCGGGGCTGGATCGGAGTGGGTGGGGTCCTGTCTGAGGAAAGACCTGTCTGAATCACCTGCCAGTGCTGCCTGAGCTGTCCTTCCCCAAGGTGGACAAGGTGAAGCAAGAACTGCCCATAGCACAGGCTGAACCCAGGAGATGAAGCACGAGGTTCCAACTAACTTGTGCTAAGAGTGAGGCCCTACATGAAGGGAAAGAAAAGGACTATTAAGACCTCATTCCATGAAGAGGCTACTGCTGTTACCCTGGCAGCTGCAGAGGCCAGTTCAGGCATCTATAGCCTGAAACGAACTGTTGAACAGGTGAGAGATTCCACACCTGCTCTCAAGTGCCCAAGACCTGGAGAAATGGCCCTGTGGTGAAGAACTCTTGACCAAGAGATGGCTTTGTTCCCAACACCAGCTGGAGCCTCACATACACTTGTAACTCCGGATCCAAGGGATTGGGCACCCTCTTCTGGCCTCATAGGCACCAGGCATACAGGTGGTGCACACGCATATGCAGGCAAAATACCTGTACAAATAAAATAAATACAGTTTTTTTTTTTGTTTTTAAAGTAGATGTACTAAAATGTATGAAATTCCCACTAGGAGCTGGGGAGACAGCTCAGGGCACTTGGTATACAAATAGGAAGACCTGAGTTCAAATTCTAGCACCCATGTAAAAGCTGGTATGCCTCGTCTCAAGAGAATAGGACAAAGTGATAAAGCAGGACACTTGGCATCCTCCTCCAGTCTGCGTGCAGGAGTGTGTGTGCACACATACTTCCCTTCAGGCTGGTCCTGGAGGTGCACCTAGTACCAGCACTGAGAAGTCAGAGGTAGGAGGATAAGGAGTTGAGAACTAGCTTGGTCTGTGTTGCAAAAAGTCCACCCCACTCATTTGCCATAAGGGCCCTGACTCCCTGAGACCTGGGGAGACTTGCAGAGGCTCACAGCTCAAGCCCCTAGAGCTGGGACTTACTGGTCCAGGTTTTGGAGACTATTGGCCCCAGAGCAGCAATTCTCAGCCTTCCAAGTACTGCGATCCGTTGATACAGTTCCTCATGTAGTGACCGGCAACCATAAAATTTTTGTTGTTACTTAATAACTAATTTTTCTACTGTTATGAATTGTAAATGCTGATATGCAGGATATATGTGACCTCTGGAAGTCATTCACCCCAAGGATTGAGACCCACAGGTTGAGAGCCTGTTCTAGGTGCTAAGGCTGGATGTTGCTTGCTCTGACTTTCACCCTCTAGCTGTCGGTGTGTCTGCTGTTATAGTGACAGGTCACATTTCTCATCTTTGTTCCCTGTTCCTGACATTTTGAAGCTTTTTTTTCTGTGTGTGTGTTGGGGGCGGGGGGGGGGGCATTGAATTACCTGGAGCTGGAGTTTACATATGTTTGTGAGCCACAAGGTAGTGCTGAGACTATATCTTCTGAGCCGCTCTCCTGTTCCACTGAGGCTCTCCAGATCTGCCCTGCATTCTTATCCTGTTGGCAGCTCCTCCACCCTTTCCACGAAGGTGGCAGATAGAGAAGTCTGACAGGTGGCACACAGCTGTTAACCACTTCATTGCATTGGTAAAATGTCTGGCACTGGCAACAAATGTCACTTAAGGAAGGTTGGTTTGGGCTCATAATTTAAGTACATAGTCCATGATAGAAGGGCAGACATGGCAACTGGAGGCTCAGAGTAACCTAAGCCTCGGCTGTCCCTCGGTTTCTGAAGTGACTGGATTCTGTAAAATTGGGGGATTTAGGGCTGGAGAAATGGCTCAGTGGTTAAGAGCATTGCCTGCTCTTCCAAAGGTCCTGAGTTCAATTCCCAGCAGCCACATGGTGGCTCACAACCATCTGTAATGGGGTCTGGTGCCCTATTCTGGCCCGCAGGCATACACGCAGACAGAATATTGTATACATAATAATTAAATAATAAATATTTTTAAAAAATTGGGGGGTTTAACTACATACCGAGAGTTCACAGCTAGCCTGGGCTACTGTCTACAGCTTCTAGTGCTTTAATGAAACCATGACCAAAAAAGCAATTGGGGAGGAGGAAGGGGTCTATTTGGTTTATTCTTATCACTATTCATCATTAAAAGTCAGAACAGGAACTCAAACTAGACAGGAACCTTGGAGGCAGGAGCTGATGCAAAAGCCATGGAAGTTGCTTCTTACTGGCTTGCTCAGCCTGCTTTCTTACAGAATCCATGACCAGGTCTGGGATGGCCCCACCATTCACTAAGAAAATGCCCATAGGCTTGCTTACAGCTCCAGCTTATAAAGATTGTCTCATTTGAGGTTTCCTGTGCCCTCTCTGTTGACTATAGCTTGTGTCATGCTGACATAAAACTAACCAGGCCAGATACATACATGGGCCGGCCACGTCTCAATAACAAGCCAGGTATACTAATACCAACACTCCTAAGGCAGAGGCAGGTGAACTCAACACTGTTTGAGGCCAGCCTGGTCTACATAGCAATTTCCAGGACTAGATAGTATGCCCATCACACAAAGAACTGACTGCTTTAGCCTTTTGTGAAACCCTGTGCTAGTACATCATAAGGACACAGGAGGGCATCACCAGACTGCCTATCAAAGCAAGCAAAGAACCTGCTTATATAGCCAGGAGAGAAGTGTGACCAGGGTGTCCTGCCAGTCGCAGCCCTCCATTCAAATTAGGGTTGTGTTTGCTCTCGTGGGGCCTGCAGCACCCTCTCTGCCTGGGGTGGGAATGGTTGCTTCCTAGGCATGAGACTGGGGAATAGGGGTGGTACAGCAGGTAGCTCTTAGTAGTTTAAAAAAATATTTTTGCCATGCAATGGTGGCACACGCCTTTAATCCCAGCACTTGGGAGGCAGAGGCAGGGGAATATGAGTTTGAAGCCAGCCTGGTCTATAGAGCTGAGTTCTGTAACAGAGAAAAAAAAATTTTTTAAACTTATCTCTGTATACATGTGTAGAAGCTGGAGGTCTTGCTCCATGGCTCTCCTTATCTTTGAGACAGCTCTAAACCTGAGCTCCTTGAATGACCAGCTGGCTCCATCTAGTGTTGAGATTATAGAACCAGACTACTCCTTACACCTGACTGACCTTTTTAAAAATTTATAGTCTTTTATAAAAGACTATAAAATAGTCTTTATTTATTAAAAGCCAAAGGACATGTGGTGCGGTGCACACTTGCAATCCCAGCACTCGAAGCAGAAGCAGATGGATCTCTGAGTTTGAGGTCAGCCTGGTCTACATAATGAGTTTCAAGCCAACCAAAGCTATATAAACCTTACTGATGTGGTTTAATTAAAAATGCTGCAGGTCCCTGGGTGGCTGCAGCGGGCAGTAGGTCCCGAGATCACGCCTCAGATCCCTGGCAGCAGACAGTGGGTTGTGGGTCTGAGTACAGCCAGGGAGGGAGCCACGTGGTGGGTGAGAGACCTCGATGGGGCAGCGAGTCCCATGAGGAGAGACAGATAGATGGGCACGCCAAGAGACCACGCCATAGGTCTCCAAAGGCAGCTGGTCCATGCAGCAGCAAGTGACAGAGACATGTTTATGCATATCATGCAGAGTGAGGTTGGATATTTATTTAGTGGGTTATGGAGGGGAAGAAGAAGAGAGAGAAACAGAAGAGGGAAGGGGAGAAGGGGGAGACAGAAAGGGAAGGACTCAAGGCTGGAAGCTGAAGATCAGCCTGCCTCAGTGGACCGGGAAGGGAGTGGGCGTGGCTTCTCTCTTAAAGGGACAGAACAGACCATTACATTGACCTCTGCCCTCACCCCCACCCAAAAGCACAGGAGTCTTCTCAGGGTCAGGTGCATTTGAGTGGGTACAGTGGCGAGGAGGCCCTTGTCTCATGTCACCCTCATCTGCTTCCGGGGCAGATGGCTCCAACACATAGTGGGCCTCGGGCCAGCTTGCATCTGTTCCGAAGCTGGATCATGGGGATTGCCTGGGGCGTGTCTCCAGTCTAAGAAGCTGAGCTTCCTTCCATCCAGAGGTTCAGCTGAATCCCCAGGGCTGGCTCAGTGTGCTTTTGCAAGGACCCCTCTGAACACAGTCCATTTCTGTCCATTGGTCTTGCTGAGATCTAGCAGGATGAAGGGCCAGACTGGAGAACAAGCCTTACAGGACCTTTCTGGGAGCCCTCTGCCTCCTCCTTCTCCTCCTGCTGGACCACACATGAAAATTCCAAGGGAAGTTCACCCCAGAGGTCCCCCTCTCCAGACCTCAGGAAGGTTGCCCTTGCCTTTTTAAATTTTTTTGAGGCTTATGTATTTTTATTTTATGTTAATGGGTGTTTTGACAGAATGTGTATGCCTGTGTACCTTGTGCATGCCTGATGCCTGTGGAAGCCAGAAGAAGGATCTCAGCTCCCCTAGAACTAGGGCTGTGGATGGGTGTAACTGCCATTGAGGGTGCTGAAAATTGAACCTAGATCCTCTCCCCAGTGCCACCACCTTTTCATGTCGTCCTTGATCCTAAATGGACAGGACCACTGCAGGGCAGCCTGAAGTCTGGCAGACTCAAATTTGGCCCCAGACTGTAGACTACACTTGGTTCTTTATGTGAGTGCTGGGGATTTGAATGCAAGCCCTTGTCCTTTTCAGGGCAGCCTCTTTACCCTCTGAGCCATGTCCCAGCCCCTTGGACAGATGTGGGCATCAAGGCATGCACAGCACTTTTGTGTTTCAGATTCAAGGCAAGCTCAACACGACTAATACTGACAGCACTCTGCCTGCCCCAAGTCACGAAGCTGGAGAGGGAAGGCTGTCACACCTGACACTCCCCAGAGTCCCTCTGTGAACCCTGGGTTCAGTGTCCTCCAGGGTATTTCTGAAGTGAGCAGGACCCAGGTGACCTTCCCTTGACATGAAGTCAGTAGCAGTGGCAGGTGGACTCACACATGGTGGAAGAGAACCAACTCCCCCAAGTCCTCTGTGCACTGTGACATAGGGCACAGGAGCACATATAAATAAATATAGTTTAATTATACAATAAACTATATTTTATTTATAGTTATTTATATAGTTTATTTACACACAAATAAATATAGTTTTAAAATTAAAAAGTCTCACCCAATGCCAGCTTTTCTGTACATGTCTGTTGTTTCTTCATCCTGTGTCACCCAGTTGGGTCAGTCCTAAAGACACGCAGGTCACAGCAACACATAAGGTGCACACAAACAACACAGGGTCACTCCATCTTAGAAAGGAAAGGCATTCTGTTCATATGGTATTCACGATGGTATGCAGGGGCTAATACGGCGCACACCTTTAACTCCAACAGAGGATCTGTGAGTTTGAGGCCAGTTGGGGCTGCATAGTGAGGCTTTGTCTTCAAACGGCCTGGTAGAGTTGGCTCAAAAGTTAACAGCACCTACTGTCCTTTCAGGTCCCATGACCACACGACCCTCACACCCTAACTCAGTATCAGCGGAGCCAATGCCATTTTTGTTTTTTAAAGTTTAAATATATATTTATTCATATTTAAATATTAATATATATGATTTTTTGAGACAGGATTCTCTGTGTGGTCCTGGCTGTCCTGGAACTCACTCTGTAGACCAAGCTGGCCTCAACCTCAAAGATCTGCCTGTCTGCCTCCTGAGTTCTGGGATTAAAGGCATGATCCACCATGCCCAGTTTAAAATGTGTGTGTTTTAATTGTGTGTCTGTGCGTGGGTGTGTGTGTGTGTGTGTGTGTGTGTGTGTGTGTGAATGCGGGTCCCTGAAGAGGTCAGAGGTGTCAGAACCCCTGGAGCGGGAGTTACAGGAAATCGTGAGCTACCTGACATGGGGTGCTGGGAACTGAACTCAGGTACTCTTGCAAGAGCACCACAAGCTTCTAACTGCTGAGCCCAGCCCAGGGTTTGTTAGAAACTTGCTCAGATTTGAGATGGTTTGCCTTACACTTCTCATTCTCAGAAGTCATGGGAGGGACTGGAGAGGGGCTCAGTGGTTAAGAGCACATACTGCTCTAGAAGAGGACCTGATTCCGAGTCCCAGCACCCACTTTGGGGAGTTCACAACCACCTGTGATCCCAGTTCCAGATGATCCTCCATGGGCATTTGCACTTACAGGCATGAATCCATACATGCATGTGGACTCACACACATACATATAATTTAAATAAAATACAAAGCCAAAACACTAAAAGCTGGGTGTAGTACTGAGGGCTTGTAATCCCAGTGTTGGGAAGAGCTAGCTAGCTCAGCCTACAGAGGCCAGAGACTGTATCTCGAACTCAGGCATGCTGCTGCATATCTTTAATCCCAGCACTTGGGAGGTAGAGACAGGCAGATCTTTGTTCAAGGCCAGCCTGGTCTGATGAGACTGTTGAGAGAGAGGGGGAGATGGGAGAGAAGAATGACACTGAGGTTGCCCTTTGACCTCCACAGGGAACAGGCCTCCATGCAAACACGAATGCTTACAGACATGTGTGTGCGTGTGCACATACACACACTGAGTGGCCTGATTGGATTGACATTGGATTCCTATATTCCTATAGGATGCTAAGTATTGGATGTGATCCAGATCTGGCCCCCCACTTGGGTCCTGTCCCCTTAAGGCAGAGAAATGTAGCAGCTGCTTTTCCAACAGAGTTAAGAAAGCTGGCTCAATTTCAGAGGTGGGCAATATAAGAAAAAAAATCCTCACTTCATATTAAGAGTGCTGGATGAGGGGCTGGAAAGATCACTAAGCGGTTAAGAGCACTGGCTTCTGTTCCAGGGGTCTTAAATTCAATTTCCAGCAACCACATGGTGGCTCACAACAATCCATAATGAGATCTGGTGCTCTCTTCTGCATATGCATATATGCAGAGAGAACATTGTACACATAATAAATAAATAAATGTTTTTAAAAAAAAGTGTGCTGGATGAGCCGAATAGTAGTGGCGCACGCCTTTAACCCCAGCACTCGGGAGACAGGGGCAGGCGTATCTCTGTGAGTTCGAGGCCAACCTGTTCTACAAAGTGAGTTCCAGGACAGCTAAGACTACAACACAGAGACACCCTGTCTTGAAAACCAAAACAAATAAGGAGGCCTATTGCCTCCTGATGGTCTGTGATTCGCTGGCGAGCTCCATTTTCATAAAATGGATCATAATGATTTATTACAGAATGGAAAGAATCTTGGCTGAGGATAGAAACGGCTGGGTCAGAGCTCGGTAGGCAGACTACCAGGGCTGGAAACTAGCCGGTCTGTCCGACGGAAGCGCCCACCTGGCAAGTCATCAAGTCAGGCTCGGGGAAAGCCCCAGGCGAAAGGAGAAAGCGAATGCTGGGGTTTGGCTACGGAGCGCTCAGAAAGACGCGCACTGGGCAGTTGTGCGAGCGGAACTCAGTGACCGGGGAGCGTTGCGCGTGGGTCCGAAGCTGCGACGGCCCTTCCGGTCCTGCCAGCCATCGCTTCCCGAGTGTGATCGGCGGCTCCAAGGCCCGTCTGGGTTAGAGATTCTGCCCAAAATAAGAAAAAAAGGTCAAACAACAAAAGTACAACTTTAAAAGATGCTCTCTTATTTAAACAACAACAACAAAAGCACAAAAACGATTTATCTTTGAACATGGCAGACGCAGCGCCGCGGCTTGAAACAAAACTTTACTTCCGTTCGAAGCCCAGCAGGGCGGACCTCGGAGAGGAAAGAACAGACACCCAAAGGCAAGCCCCCTTACAGGCACTTCCGCCCTTTTCTAAGATGGCGCAGGCGGAAAGGGCCGCTTACCGCCCGCTGGCGACGTCGCGGCTGGAGTTGAACCTTGTGCGGTTGCTGTGTCGCTGCGAGTCGATGGCGGCAGAAAAGCGGGAGCCGAACGAGTGGCGTCTGGAGAAGGTGAGGGACTCCCACGCTCCCGCAGAGGCCTCGAACCCTAGAGGCAGATGAGCCGTCTCACTGGCCACGCCCCTTCCGGTTGGTGCTGCACTTCAAGTGCGGCTCCGCCCCTTGGAGCACAGGTCCTAGACGCCCAGGTTGCTCTCCCTGATCTCATCCCTTCGTGCACATGCCACGCCCTCTCTGTGCCACGTCATGGTCATATGCCCCTCCCCCGGCCCATGACCCCCGCCCCTCCTAGTGGCCGCGCCCCTTGGGACCACCCCTTTCTCTTGCAAGCAGTCCTTGGGGTCCTGGCCTGGCTGACACACTCCCTTTCCCTGCAGTATGTGGGTGCCCTGGAAGACATGCTGCAGGCCCTGAAAATCCAAGCCAGGTGAGTGTGCGGCACTGAAATCCTCTCCGATGCTGCTACAGTGGCAGGTTGACTTCCTCTTGCTGCCTTTCAGCAAACCTGTCTCCGAAGTCATCAGCGAGTACTCACGCAAGGTGGACTTCCTGAAGGGCATGCTGCAGGCTGAGAAGCTGGTGAGCCCGTCCTCCCACCCCTCGGGTTTTATGGCCCCCAAGGACTGGACACAGCCTCCAGTGATTTATCCTCCCCACGTTCCCTCAGACCTCCTCCTCCGAGAAGGCTCTAGCTAACCAGTTCCTGGCTCCTGGCCGCGTGCCCACCACAGCCAGGGAGCGAGTGCCTGCCACCAAGACTGTACATTTGCAGTCCCGGGCACGTTACACCAGTGAGATGCGGAGTGAGCTGCTGGGCACGGTAGGATTCCCTCCTTTGTCCCTGGGACCATCCTCGTAACAGCAACAGCGTAGTCTGTACAGGGACAGAGATCGAACATAGTGCCAGAAACTCTGGAGGGCCCACAGACAAGGCTTTCTCAGAGAAAGTGCTCAAGACAAGGAATAGGAATTGGTTCATGGGAGGAATAAACCATGGTGATGGCACACGCCTTTAATCCCAGCACTCGGGAGGCAGAGATGGATCTCTGTGAGTTCAAGGCCAGCCTGGTCTACTGTGCAAGTTCCAGGACAGCCAGGGCTACACAGTAAAATCCTGTCTCCAAAAAAAAGGGGAAGGAGCATGTCTGTTTAAGCCCCAGAGTTGGCCCCCATCAGAATTTGAGTCAGTTTCTTTACAGTACCTCAGAGCACTTCACGTGGGTCATCCTAAGGTAGAGAGATTTAGGGACAACATCAAAGTACATGACCTCATGCCTCTCCATTCTCCCCACAGGAGCCATCTGGGGGTGAGTCATGCCGAGGACTTGACTGTCCCTACTGCCTGCCTGGTTTGATTTTTCCCAGTCCAAGAAGCAGGCCACCCAGGGTCAACTGAGTAATGCCGGGGGGGGGGCTGAGGAAGAGAAGAGGTCCCCAGGAGAGACGTCATCAAGCACCCCAGTGCAATGCTAGGCCACTGGGAGGGGCCTGGCACCTTGGGGGTAGGACGGGTGTTCTACATGTCCCTCTACCTAGGACTTTCGAGTATGATGAGTCCAGGGGACAGTAGTTCACAGGCCGAACAGCATTCTGGGTAGCAGAATTGGCACAGGTCAAGGGCAAAAGTTGGAAACAGGAAATCAACCTTCATCCTTGGCCTCTTTTGCTTCCAGAGCTTGAGATGGACATGAGGAAGCGCATGTGAGTATCTTAGCCACTGAGAGATGGGGAAAGGGGGCGCTGGATGAAGCTGGGGCCTCTGAGGTGGACTACAAGGACCCACTGCCCACTGGTAGCCCTTTCTGGGTTGCTGTTCGTGGAATGTAAAAAAGCAGGAGAAACTGAGTCCCGGGCAGAACTGAGGGATCCTTGGGAAGGCGCCATGTGGGTGTCTTTATCTCTCCCTGTCACTCCTGGGTACCCACTACATGTGGGGTCGGCAGAACAAAGGGGCCTAGACCTGCAGATGAGAAGCATTCAGCGTCTGAACTCGACCTCGTCCTCCAGAGGCACCAGGGCCTCCAGGAAAAGCTGGCAGAGGAAATGCTAGGCCTGGCACGCAGCCTCAAGACCAACACACTAGCCGCCCAGAGTGTCATCAAGAAGGACAACCAGGTGTGGGAACACTGCAGCTCTGCCTTGGGGCACTGAGGAAGGTCTGCAGAAGAGGGATGAAATTGTGACCAGTGTTGGTGTTTGTAGGCTCAGCAGGATTTGGTAAAGCCCAAGGAGGGGTGGCTGAGGGATACCCAGCAGGGGGCACAGCATCAGCTAGGACTGCACAAACCACGCAGGAGGCAGTGGTCACACTTGGTCTCAGTCCCGTTGACAGCCCCCGCTTCTCCCACAGACCCTGTCACACTCTCTGAAGATGGCCGATCAGAACCTGGAGAAGCTGAAGATGGAATCGGAGCGCCTGGAGCAGCACGCACAGAAGTCAGTGAACTGGCTGCTGTGGGCCATGCTCATCATTGTGTGCTTCGTGTTCATCAGCATGATCCTATTTATCCGAATCATGCCCCGGCTTAAATAAAGCCCACCGCCAGCTCACGCCATCGGTATCCTGAAGTTGGCTAACATAGTGGAACCCTGATTCTATCCCCCTCCCCCAAATAGCAAAAGGCTTGTTAGACACTTCAGCTGGTACAGGCACTTGCCATGGGGCGTGACAACCTGAGTTCCGCTCCAGAACACACACTGAGGAAGGGGAGCACACACACAAAATGCAGTAAGAATAAGGGGAAAGGGGCAAATTGAAACTTTTTTTTATTATTTTTTCTAGACAAGCTTTCTCTGTGTAACAGTCCTAGGTGTCCTGGAACCCCTCTGTAGTCCAGGCTGGCCTCGAACCCACAGAGATCCGCCTGCCTCTGCCTCCTGAGTGCTGCGATTAAAGGCGTGTGCCACCACCGCCTGGCTATCAAAAACTATTTAATAATAAATATATTTAATGTAACTCCAGCTCCAGGAACCTGACAGCTCTGGCCTTTCAGCAGTCGCACTCATGTGGCATGCACACCTAATTAACATCAAAAAGTCTAAACGTTTTTTTTAGGGGTGGGGCAATGACTCATTGTTAAAGTGCTTGTTACCCAAGTATGCAGGTGAAGATTCGAATCCTCAGTACCCATCGTAGGATGCCAGGGGTGGGGTGCATGAGGCTATCATCCCAGTGCTAGGAGTAGAGACAGGCACATCTACCTGGGAGCTCGCTGGCCAGCGAGCCTAGTCAAAACGGGGAGCATCAGTATCAAAAAAGATGGGGAGGCAGAGGAAGACGCCCAATAACCTGAGCTGACCTCTGCTTACACACAGAATCACAAGGGAATTTTTTTAAAAGTACAATTACTTAAAAAACTAAGTCAAGCTGGGAAAACTACCCATGTTTTCCAACAAATAGATTTGGGAAGTGAATAGGTCCAGACAGTGCTCCTAGAAGGCAGACTCAAACCCGGGCGTCAACATTTCACAGGCTCCACCCACCGCGCTTAGACCCGCCCCGGCAGCCAGACGCTCCGGATAGCGGATCGGCACGCAGTTCCTGCACAGCTGCGTTCCCGGCAGCAGAGCCAGGCGCGGATCCGCGGCTGTGGGACAGGTGACACTGAGCGGGACGACCCGAATGACCGACAGGCGGGCGGAGGCTGGGGATTCCGTGGGGACGTGATCGTGGGCTGCGGCGGTGGGCCCAGCGGTCGGGGTCGCCGCGAAGTCCAGGATTCGCTGCATCGCGCCCTTCCGGCTTCAGAATCGGGGGCGGGTCGACCCTGCGCAGCCAGCCAACCGCGTGCCTTCATGCAAACGGAGGCGGGGTGACGCCGCGACGCCTCTCCCGCGCCCCCTTCCGGGGTGCGCGTCCTAAGGCGCGGAGTCTGGGTTGTGCGACCAGCGGACCGCGCTCGCGTGCGCGTGTGCAAATACCCGCAGACTCCGCCCCCAGGCGCTTTCTGCCGGGTCCTCTTGCCGCCGGCAGACTCCGGTCCAGGCGCTCAGGCCCCAACACTGCCTGCGTTTCGTCTCCCGTCGCCGGGGGGCGCCCGAGCGCCGCGGCCTCGCGCATGCCAGTCCGGGAGCGCCCGCAACCCCGCCCGGCCGGCCACGAGCCTCGGGTAAGTGCCACAGTCGGAGACCCTTCGTGGGGGAACCCCGCTTTCTGACACCCCTTAACCGCGATCCCCGCTGCTGCGCAGACGCTGGTGTCTCGAAGCCCAGTGTCTCGCGCTCGGCAACCACAGTGCCAGCCCGCGGCCAGGGAGCGCCACACGAGGCCCCGGAAGATCGTGTTTGAGGACGAGCTACGCCCCCGGGCCCCGCTGCACGCAGAGAAGCCTCCCAAAGTTCTGGGACCACGTCTCAAACCAGTACCTGACTATGAGCTGTGAGTACCCTATTGTGGCTCTAGCGTAGGCTAACCTCCTAAAGTCATGAACCTTCTGCCCTAGTCTCCTGAGTCACCACGCTCCTGTACCCTCCATGCTTTTTAATGCCTCGGAATTAGGAAGGGTCAGGACTGAGTTAGGAAATGGGGGCATTTTGAACTGAGGTCCCAGCATGGGCAAAGAAAAGCCAGTTGCCATGATGGAGTGGAAAGACAGATTTCCTTCCACTCGCACAGTGACCCCCTTCCAATCTTTAGTAAGTACCCGCCAGTTAGCAGCAGAAGGGACCGGAGCCGCTATGCCGCCGTGTTCCAGGACCAGTACGGAGAATTCTCGGAGCTCCAGCGCGAGGTGGGGACCACGCAGGCCAAGCTCCGGCAGCTGGAGGCCCTGCTGATGTCACTGCCCCCACCCCGAAGCCAGGTCAGCCCCGGGGTCTCTAGTGTCCACAACTCCCTGCGACTGTGCTTCATCTATCGAGTGGGCACTGCTATCAAGGCCATGTCGGCCCTTTACCATCCTTCTGAGCCCCTTCTCCACCTCGCCCTTTCAGAAGGAGGCTCATGTGGCAGCTCGAGTCCGGAGAGAGTTTGAGAAGAAGCGGGCGGTGAGTGGAGACTCCTGTGGCTGTGGCCTCTGGTCCTGTCCCGAGGTGGGGACCATGTAATGAAAGCTGGGATTTATAAGGAGCTGAATGAAAATCTTGAAGGCCCAGGGTCAGAATGCCAGGGGGACTTCCTCAACTCTTTCCCCCAGGATCCTGGCTTCCTGGATAAGCAGGCTCGCTGTCACTACCTGAAGAGTAAACTGAGGCACATCAAGGCCCAGATCCGAAAATTTGATGACCAAGGGAACAGCGACAGTGAGGACTCCGTGTACTTCTGAGTGTCCTGGAAATGGTGGTGGCTTTTTGTCCCATGGGGAATCACACTGTAGTTCTTCAAGGGGAAGCAAGTCCTGCTGAGAATCCCAGAGAATAAACACGGGTTAGACACCTGCTGTGTGCAGCTGCCTGAAAGCAATTCCTTGATTTTACTGAGGCGAAAAAAGAAAGGAACTATCCAAGGTCACAGGTTGCGGGCAGAAATTGTGTCGGTTCCAGTATGGGGGTGGGGGTGACAGAGGCAGATGAACAGTTTGGGAGCAGCCTGGGCTATCGTGAGATTGTCCCAAACTAATCGTTTCTGTACTACGTGTGATGGAGGCATGCCTGGTGGGTAAGATCCAACCACCTGAGGCCTGGGCGTCTGCAGGGGGTGCACCCTGTTCCCCTGCACCCCACATAGGTCCTCACTTTACCTGGCTTTGGTGGAGTTAGAATGGTGTTGGACAGACACAGGCTGTGTGTCATCTGAGACTAACCCCCTGAGTCACAGAGGATAACAAAAGCCAGGCCAAGAGTCCAGTTCTGGCTGCTAGGGCAGTGAGTTTCCCCCTGGTCCTGGAAATGTGTCAAGTTCAAAACCAGTGAGTCCCAGATGTCTTCCAACAGAGTGAGGCTACATGTGTGGGGTTTTACAGGAAAAGTAGCTCATAAGGCCTTGGGCATGATAAGCAGGGATTTAGCATTGGTCTCGACCACTCTGAAGTTGGACCCCTAACTCCAAAACTGGTTAGGGGTAAAAAAAGTTACAAAAAAGTAACTGGTACTTTTTGTTCAAATTCGCAGAGATCTCTGCCCCTGATGGGATTAAAGGCGTGCACCACCACCACTGGGCTACTCCCCGTGCCTTTCAGCACTGCACAGCAGCAGTTAAATTCACATTTAAAAAAAAAAAGAAAAAAATTCACATTTCAAAGCCTGTCCCCACCTTGTCTTCTTTAGAAATGGTGATTTATGTTGAGAGAGGAAATTGAATCAAATTTACTCTGACCTAAAAGGGTAGGTTGAAGCCAGGTGTGGTGGTACACGCCTTTAATCAGGAGGTAGAGGCAGGTGGATCTCTGAGTTCGAGGCAAGCCTGGTCTACAAATTGAGTTCCAGGGCAGCCATGGCCAACCAGAGAGACCCTGCATCAAAAAACAAAAAAATAAATTAAAAAAAACCAAAAGGTAGGTTAATCTCTGAAAAACACCTAAGGGTTTCAGGTGTGGCTTGATCCAGAAAATACAAAAATATCTTGGGAAAGCCTCTGTCAGGAGCTCCTGTTTCTCCACAGGAGGCCCAGCTACCCCTCTGGAGCCTGCTGAATACAGGCTAAACCCTGGGGTTTTTCTCCCAGCAGCACAGAAGAAAAAGTAGGCTGAGCAAGTAGGGGAATCTTTATTATTGGCCATGATTTTGTCTCACAGTGCCCATCATGGGCCATGTATCCAGGGGGCCCTCCCGGCCCATAGTACTCTTGCCCAGCTGCAGTGGCCCTCCCAGAATACCAGGCCCATACCCATCATACCAAGGCCACCAGTATACTGCCTCCAGACCCTCAGCCCCACTCTGACCAGGGGCTGCCAGGAGGACAAGACTGGGGCCTGGGAGAGCAAATTCTTTTTGGTTTCATGATTATTTAAAAAACAAAACAGACAAACATTTCAGTCTTTTAAAAAAAGAATCAGTCTCAGGAAAGTTGGGGCCTTGACCCCAGGGTCCCTGCAAGGTTACAGCATCTGCATGTCGTGGAAGGTGTCCATCACTAGCCCGAGCCATAGGGCCAGTTGAAGGTGCTCCCTGACAGTAGCATGTCCCGGATGAGCGTCTCAATGGGTGTCTTGCCAACCAGGCGCATGAAGAAAAGCTGGGAGATGAGGGATGCTGGCACAGCACGCAAGGCTGGCAGCCGCAGCAGCAGGCGCCCAAAGCGCTGAGGCTGTGATGGGTACTGGGCACGCACATACTCAGTGAGGGCCACCTGTGCCTTCTCCTGTAGGCTCTCCACATGGGCTGGGTCAGAAAGGCCACAGGCATCTGCAGGAAGCAGAGGACAAGTCACCTTTGAGGAAGCAGGGCGAATAGGCCTACAGGGGAGAGGGTTAGGGGTGGGACCCAAGGGCACAGATGTGAGTGGAAGCCAGGGTCCAACACAGACACGTGAAGAACTGAGGGCACAGGCTCTGGGAGCTCAAGAGTGGAGGAACCCTGAGTAACCAGAGTTACTAAGGGAGTGCTGAGGCTCAGCCCCGTCCTAAGGAAGGGGCACTAATTGGCCTCACTTTGAGGGAGGTGCCTCTCCTAAGCCACGCCCACCCGGAGAGCAGGGCCAGGCCATCCCTTTAAATTGTTTTCCGGTGGGGATTCCGCAGTTTTGGATCTGTAGTCCATCCTGCCCCGGAACTCTCCGCAGAGCCCACCGAAGGGTGGGGACTACCAGCATTACACCACCAAGCATGTTGAAAAGGCCCGAAGGTTCTCCCGGGGCCTCTGAAGACCACTGCCTATATACATGACTCTCTGCCCTTCATCACCATGGCAAAGGCATGCCATAGTGTGAGCGGCCCTTGAGGTGTGGCCACGGGCAGAGCCTGGGAAAGTGTGGTGTGAAATGAGGCCGAGGGCGTCATCTCTGCTCTCCACCCGAGGGGGTGTGAAACTGGGGGCAGAGTGGTCCAGTGGTTCATGGCTCCAGAGCAGAGGTGGGAGCCCATGGGGCTGCCCTATGGGTGGCCTGGATAAGTAGGGGGCAAGATGGGGCTTTATCAGGAATAGGACCAGCAACTGGGTCTTAAGCAGTTTGGAGAATGGCCCGGAGCAGTGTCAAGAGACTTGAGGTGAGGCCTGTGGCAGTGTTAGGCAGATTAGGGATGTCATCTGTGTCAAAAGGGTGTGACCTGTGGCAATGGAATGGCCCAGGATGGTTAGAATGTTACCCGAAAGGGAAGGGCATGTCCTGGGGCCTATAGTGTGTCTGGCCTGCCATCAGGGCAGAAGCCTGGATCAGTTTTGGGCAGGGGCTGGGCTTGGTTGTCTGTGGCTGAGTTGGGGCAATATCCGGGCTAGGGGCGTGGCCTTTGGCTGGAAGGTGGCTTGGGTCTGTTTGGGAGCCAGGTCTGTGGCACAGCAGTGCCTGCTTAAGAGGAGTGGCTCCTCTGTAGGAATGGGCTGCTCAGCCCCGACTATGGGAGGCGGCCTGACAGCTAGGTGAAGCTAGGAGCCTGCTTGGGGCGGGGCCTTGGATGGCACAGGGTCGCCCGTGAGCAGGCGGGGCGGGGCAGGCGGGGCGGGCTCACCAGGCGTGAAGAGCGCGATGGCCTTGAGGCAGCCGTACTCCGCGGCGTCCACCTGCAAGCGGCCAAGCTTGTCCACCTGCTCCTGGAAGGCGCGCACCTGGTCCATGAAGGCCACTGCGCGCTCGGCAGCCATGGGCGCGGCGTGCAGCCCCGCGGCGGCCAGCAGCGGCGCCGTGTGCAGCGGCAGTGCCGCCTGCGCCGCGTTCAACACGAACAGCTCGCTCCAGCTGAGTCGCAGCAGCGCCACCTGGTCGGCGGCCGGCAGCTCGGGGAAGAAGGGCGCGTGGCGAGCCCACTCGACCGTGCTGAACAGCAGGCGTGCTGCCAGCTCGCAGACGTTGTCGATGCCCAGCACGGCGCCACCGCCGCCGAAGCGTCCGGCCGCGGGATAGGGCTCGGCGCGTAGCAATTGCGCGATCAGTTCGGACACCGGCGGCCCCGCGAATGGCTCGACGCCCGCCGCGCCCGGGGGGCTGCAGGTCGCGGGGCCCGGGAGCGCGTGCGGGATGCGGCCGCGCTGCACGGCTGCGGAGATAGGGCAGCGTCAGGCGTTGGTGCGGGAGGGCCACCCCCACCCGGTGTGGCAGCACAAGGAACCAGGCACACGCTGGTCACTAGGGCCCTGACAGCTCGCATCTGGCGCCCACCCCGAGGGTCTCCACCCACCAGACGGTCTCCTCCTGCACCCTGGAGGCCACATCTGTCAATCACCGGGGCTCTCCCACCACTCACACCTCCCCTGTGGGACCACATCACCAAAGTGGCACAGTAGTGATCCCAAAGGGCAGTCGTTGTCATTATTGCCTTTGCCCTTGGTGGTGCATACCAGTTATCCTAGCTCTGGAGCAGAGAGGAAGGAAGATCAGGAATTCAAGGCCAGTCTCAGTACAAAGTAAGTTTGAGGCCAGCCTGGGCTACAAGAGACCCTGTTTCAAAATATAACTGAAAAGAGAATGCAGTACTTATCTGAGTCCTCATCACAGACGGGGTGAAAAGGAAACTGAGGCTTGGAGGAACACAGGTATTTTAGCACAAGGAAGGCAGCTTGGGCATGGAGCCAGGAGGCCGCTAATGAGTGTGCTTTAATAAGCTGACACCTGTCTTAACTGGTGGATGAACTCCAGGTCAACCCAGGTGGAGTCAGAGCCAGGGGTACAGGGGACACTGGGAGGGACCCAGCCCAAATACTAGAGACATGGGGAGTCTCCCAGCCACCTGTCAAACAACTGTAGCTGGACAGGACCCCAAACGCTCCACGGTCCTTCAGAGCTCCTTTTGGTCTCAAGATGCGAACCCTACCCTCACCGCTGCTCCCTCATCCAGCCCCACTCCAGGGCCTTTGCACAGAATGTTCCGAGCCTCAAAATCCCACTCCTGCCCCACCCTTCCCTTTCTCCATCCAATCTAGACTGATGGAATTCAAATTCCAGCACCCATCTCTTCTCTCTGCCTCAGTTTCCTGATATGTCAAATGCAGCTGACTGACTGCTAAGCTACCTGCAGATCTAATGGGTGAAGGGTGTCAGTTTCAGAGTAAGGTAGACTGACGTGAGCCGGTCGCCCTGAGGACACAAGGGAGGACACCAGGCCCACTTTTGCAGGAGCGGCAGTGCAAAGGCCCTGAGGCAGAGGCACTGGGAACAGGAGTCCTATCAGAACTTTCCATCTTCCAGACAAGCTGAGACAGAAATCCAGGCTGGGCAAGGACAGGGCAGGAGTCACCTTTAAACTTAAAGGGACAAAGAGAGTCATCAAATAAGGCTGATGTTTTTCCTTGTGTATGTGTCTTTTTCTAACCAGGGTTTGCTATGCTGTCTGTTGACTTCAAACTGGAGATCCTCCTGCCTCAGCCTTGTAACTACCAGGATGATAAGCCTGCACCACTATGCCTGATTCTCCAGTCTGAAGCGGAAGACCTTAAGCAGTGGCCATTCTCAGAAATCCCGCAAGAAAGTGACCAATGTCAAAGCAAGCAATAGTTAGGTGACATTCTAGCCTGGCCCACCCCACTAGTCCAGGCTCTTAACCCCCAGGGCTCCATGTGGTTCCACCTGAATTCTAGGGGAACCTGAGGTGCAGGTGTCCAGTGTGTCTGTCCACGCAGGACTCCTGGGCAGGGACAGGCAGCTGGGCCTCCCTCTGGCAGGCTTTGGCCTGCCTTCAGCAAACACACAGAGCAGAGAGTAAACAAATTAATAAAAATAAAAATTCCAGTTGGGAGGTCAGAGGTCATGGAGGGTCTGGGGAAAGAGCTCAATGGGTCACACTCCACACCAGGCACACACTATCCTCGCTGGATCCCCATAA
The DNA here is from genome assembly GCF_982192425.1 of Myodes glareolus. Taxonomy (NCBI): domain Eukaryota; kingdom Metazoa; phylum Chordata; class Mammalia; order Rodentia; family Cricetidae; genus Myodes; species Myodes glareolus. The sequence goes on along the minus strand of NC_142048.1, from coordinate 4,425,113 downwards.
CCTGCCCAGCTGAGGCCACACCCAGGGCTACTCACCCTCCTTGCGCATGCCCACCCGGAAGCACTTCTTGAGCCGACAGTACTGACACTGGTTCCGGTGGTGCTGGTCAATCTGACAGTCACGGTTAGACCTGAAGACAGAGGCCAGAGTTCCCAGTGACACCTACATCCTCTGTGCCTATGAACCCTTGAGAAAGAACACCAGTGGGGGCTCCCTAGACAGCTCCAAAGGCAAGGTGTAGGAATTCAGTCCCCTGCTTGGGAAGGGCGACTGGATCACAATGGGTGAAGACCAGCACACAAGGAGAGCACTTTAGGAACGGGTTCTGACGTCTAAAGAGAAATTCCCCAAGGGGGCAGAGATGGAGAAGCCTTTTCTGGCAGAGGACATGGTGAAACAGATGTGAAAGGATTGAGAATGAATCCGTTTCACTTGACTTGGTCACCATCAGGCCAAGAGCCAGCGGTAGCAGGGTCACAGCACTGTGCAGCCCAGCACCCCAGCCCAGCACTGCTTCTCCTCTGAGGACCGTGCCGCCCAGTCTCTCCATTAGCCCACCATGTGCAACCTGGGCACCAAGGAGCATCCAGACACAGCCGAGATGCGGGGCAGAGATCAAGTGCAGAGCTGGACACTGCCCCCCACCCTATTCCTGTATTAGGTACCAGCTGCTGAGCTCTACAGGAGACACCGAGCCGAGAGTTAGGGAGGCCTCCAGGGACAGCCTCTAGAGCCTGCTGGGGTGCTCTGCCCAGGGTTAGGAGAGCCCAAACACTGGCTTCTTAAGGCCCAAGGAAGGGGCCCAGCTGGGGCAGAGAGAACTCAGGCACAGCCAGAACAAAGCCAGCAGCCAGGCGGGTGGTGGAGGATCAGGGCAGCCAGGCGGAACTGGCCAGCCCTGGATGGGTGAGCAGGTCTGCTCAAGGGAGGCCTCCTGTCTTGCCTTCCCCACTGTATGGTTGGAACAGATTAAAACCCACCAAACACAGTAAACTCTTCCAGCTACCTCACCAAAGGCACAGTCTAACTCCAACTGCTGTCTCTGCTTCTGTGCTGTTTTTGTTGTTCCCTCGCTCCCCTGGCTAAGCGGTCCAGGCTCCCCTCAGCCTCCTGACACACACTGGCCAACTTCCCAACCCAATCTAAGTAGACCCTGTTCACACACTGCCTACCATGTTGCGTCCACTTGCCTCGTCTGGGCCTAGGTGGGCTCACCTGTCCCACTAACCCTCAGCTGGGGTTTCCTCTTCTGCCTCCAGGGCTTTGAGGCCACTTCCTGAGGGCCCCCTCCAGACAGCTGCTGACCCACTCAGGTTCAGAGAGGGTCACTGGCCACACAAGATCACACAACATAGGTCCCAAGGAACGCAGAGAGCATGTGGGACCCCAAGCCTCCCCCAGCCCCCTTCACTCTCCCCAAAGACCCAGCTAGACCTAGCAACTCTTTCCAGACACAAGAATGAGGCCAAAGTCTGGTGGCCCAGTTACAGCTGGGGGAGGGAGCAAAGCAGGTCCCAGAAAGTCCAAACTCTAACATGGTGGCAGCCCCCGATCGACCAGTCATCAGCTGCTAACTTCTGGGGGGGGACGACCCAGCTCCAGACTCCACCAATTCCTCACCCCAACAACTCCACATCCCAACCCCCACAGCTCCCCTTGCTAAGTCCACGGGGCCAGGACCCTTCTGTTGACCTGGGGCGGCCTACAACTTCTCTGGGGATCAGCTCTGGGTACCTGGGAAACAGGGTTGTCAGCCCTGCTCTAAGGCCCTGCAGGCTCCTGGGGGCGCAGAGCCCGGCTCCTGCATGCTTAGACAAAAAGTGGTCCGCATCCCCTGCCGGGCCTGAGCACCCAACCTCTTCTTCAAGGGACTTTCTGTCCCCAGCAGCTGCCAGTAAGCAAGGCCACGCCCTGCCGGGCCCCGCAGAGGGGTCCCCATCTCCCGCGGGTCTCTCGCTCCTATAGCGGCCCCGAAGTTTAAAGGATCGTCCCGGGGCCCCAAGGCTGTACCAGCCCCGGAGTGGGGGGTGCGGTCAATTCCGGTGGCCTTGCTGGCCCTCCGGCGGCTGCTTCCGGTGACCCAGAGCCCATGGGGTGTCCCTCTGATGGACAGGCCCAGTTCCCCGTACACAGCAGCCCTTTGCCCCGGCGAGGGCAGCCATCCCGAGCCACTCGGGCGTCCCTCCAGCTGCCCGTGCCGGGGCGACTTTGGAAGTGATATTTGACCCAAGGGCGCGCCGAATCGATCCGCGCGGCCGCAGACAATGGCCCCTGGACGCCTCCAGCCCCTCGGTGTGACTTGCACGTCTGATTCCCGCGGGGCACCACGCGTGACGGACTCCCACGAGAAAGGGGACCCTGGGGGCTGGAAAGGAGGTCCCCACTCCTGACATCGTCTGCAAGCCCTCCCCGCGCGATAGAACCAGCTCTCTAGGGCAGGAGAGGACCAAAGACCACCTGCGGGGGAGAGGGTGACCTGCACGCATGCATCGCCAACTGTATACCCGATCGCAGCCGGGGCCGTGCCCGTCGCCTGGGCAGGGATACGGGTGCGGGGAAGGTCAGTGGCAGGCCCAAGGTGACCGTGCAGGTCCGGGCCAGCCCGGTGGCCGCGCGTGGGGCTCACCGGCAGGTGTAGCTGAGGTTGCGGCGGATGCTGCGCTTGAAGAAACTCTTGCAGCCCTCGCAGGTGAACACGCCGTAGTGCTTGCCGCTGGACTTGTCCCCGCACACCACGCAATCCACCTGCAGCCCCGGGCGCTCCTCGTCGCCTGGCTCCGCATCGCTGGCCACCCCGGGAGGCGACGCCGAGTCGTCCTCGGTCGCGCGTGGGTAGCTCCCACCGGCCTTGTCCACGCCGTTCGTGTCGCCTCCGGGGCCGCCCCAGCCACTGGTCACCATGGCCATAGCCCCCGGGACGGCGGGGCCGGGGCGCCCCGGGGCGAGTCCGTCCCCTCTGGGCACGCCTGGCGACCCGAGGGGGACCCGGCTACCCCGCGCGCATGCAGCCCGCGCGCTCGGGGGGCTCGGGTCGCACCCCCAGTAAAAAGTTTTGCGGCAACTTCCTGCGGCCGGTCCGCGCGCCCGGCAGGAACTGGTCGGGCCGGTTCCAGGCCAACTTTCCCACGCGTGCCCGCGGCCGACGGGGGCGCGCTAGAGGCGCGGGTCTGGGGCGCTCGGGTCCCGTGGTCCGGAGTCCTGGGGACCCGGTGGGGACGCGCGGGCCATGGCCCGGCCCCGCCGCCCAGGCCAACTTAGTAGCTCGCCATCCGAGGGCGCGCGCGCGCCCCCGAGCCGGGGAGGGGGGGAAACTTTGGCCGCAAGTTGGGCGTCGAGGGGGGAGGGGCGGCGGGAGCGCGCGCCGGAGCCCGGGAGTCTCGGACGCCGCGCGCGCCCGGCCGCAATCGCGGAGGTCCGGGCGATAGAGCCGAGTGGGGAGTGCGGCCCGCGGCCTGCCTCGGTTCCTCTCCCCACCGAGCGCGCGCGCGGCCGGCCTGGGCCTGCGCCTGGGCCCGAGCCTCGGCCTCGCCCTGGCGCTCGCCGCCGGCCCCGCGCTGCGGCCGGCCTGACACCCGCGTTCCATCGGCGCCGGCGGGGGCGGGGCGGGGGCGCGCGGCGCGGCCGGGGGCGGGCGCTCGTTGCCCCGGCGACGGCCGCCCTTATAAGGGCATGGGGTAGCCGCGCGCCGCCCGGAGCCGTGGGCCGGCGAGAGGGCGGGGCGGGGCGCGCGGCTGACCCTCCCCCACGCGGCCGCGCAGCCTTAACCCTTGCGCGCCCTGCCCGGGGCCTCCGCGTGCTCCGCGCGGCGCCCCGCAGCCGCGCCCCCGGGGGACATCTGCACCCGGGCACGCCCCCGCCGCACACGCGCGCTCCGCATTGCTCTGCACGGCTGCCAGCTGGAGCCGGCCGCCCTCCTTCCCCAAAGTCTCCGCGGCCGGTCCCGCCCCGCCCCGCGCGCTCTGCTCCGGTGAACACCTGGTCCCCGAGTCTGGGGGTGGAAGGGACGCGGCCTCCCGAGGTCTGCTGGCCACACAGTGAGGTCAGGGGGCCCCCTTCTCCTTTCAGGCCTCAGGGCGGGGAGAGGCAGGACGCCCGTCACCCTTCCAGCGTGGCTCGAGGCGGCCGGAAGGCGTGCCGGCCCCTGGCTGTTTTCCCCGGTCCCCCCTTCATTTCCTTTTCTTTCTCTGCTTCATAGAAAGGGCTTGGCCTGGTGACCGGCTGGGCCACAGATGTCTCCCGCTCCCCGGAGCTTCCCAGCTGCCACCACTCCCCTGAGCCTCCCACCTCCCTCTCTAGACCCAAGTTCTAGGGAGCAAGCATTTATTAAGCACCCTTTGTATGCAAGGCACCTTCAGGGCAAGCATTTATTAATCTCCTTTCATGCTGGAGGCCTAGGTGGGAAGCTGAGGCCTAATTCCTGGTCTGTTAACGTTTAACCCGTTAACTGTCTGGAAAAGCCCCTCCCGGGTGACCTTTCACCTCTGAGTCATGGTTCTGCCCGCCAGACCTGTTTTGCCTCCTGCGCAGGCCTGGGTCCAGTGTGGACACTAGGACAAGCGGCTGCGACTCCCTGTGCCCTCTTAACTAGTACTCTGCCCCTGAGGGGCCTTGTGAAAATCACCCCACAAGATGAGACTACACATGCGGGGTAGGGGTTAAAGGCAGAGTCATGCTCACGCCAGGGGCACAAAGAGTGCCTGGGCAAATGCAGAAAGCAGGAAGGGCTAGAGTTAAACTCAAGGATTTCCCACGAATCTGATTAAAACAGCTCTGCTTTAGTGGGAACAAAGCCTGGGTGGGCCCGGAAAGTACAATAGCTTTGGAGTCATGATTGTTTGGGGTGAGGACAGGGGTCCTAGACTGGACTGTTCTAGAATCCTTGGTGGCAGAATCTCAGAGAAACGATTAAAAATGGGGGAGGGGGCTTAGGAGAAAAGCCATGGGAAGGGAGACTGGGTCACAGAAGCCCAAACAAACGAATTTTGTGGGACTAGTCTAAGGGAAGGGAGAGTTTGGGGTGGAAGAGTACAGCCCCTGTCCCAGTGTCCCCACCACCCCCTCTCTCTTGGGGCCCTACTGAGGGTGGGCAGGGCCTAGCTACGCCCCCATAACCCCTGCCCGTGGCCCCGAGGTGACATTTGACCTTGTGGCTGCTGAGGACCTGGGGACAAAGACACTGGGCCCATCTGCCGCTGGGATGTCTGTGGGAACAGCCAGACACTGTTTGCTGGGAACCTGCCCCTCACCACAGCAGGCGACCTTGGCTGACCACTAATGACCTGGTGGCTAAAAAGTCGTTGTCTACTCAGTGGGGAAAGGTGCTTGCTGCCAAGCCTGTGGACCTGAATTCAGCTCCAGGGACCTACATGGTGGCATGAGAGGACCAAGGACTTGTAGGGAGGGGAGGGGAGTGAAAGAAGGAAGCTGTCCCTCCCCCCCACACACCCACACCCACACACCAGCAAGGTGTGACCTGCCTTACAGCGGGGAGTAGGAGAGTTTGGGACAAACACAGGTCCCCAGCCCCAGTGACTGCTTCAGTCTTGGGCTCATGCCTCCCTGGGACACTGTGGCTGTCCCCTGAGGGGTCAGCACACCTGCACAGGTGTGGCCTGCAGGGCCCACCCCCAGGCTAATCCTGATCTAGGATTTCAGGCTGGAGGGGCCAGCTGGACCCCATCCCAGCCCCCACAGCGAGGGCTGTGGCAGATACACTGCCACTCTGTCAGCTGCTATTACACACATAAAACATTCCCCCTTCCAGAAGACCTGACCTCCTCTCCGCACACGCCCAGGGTGGCTATGTCGCTGTGTCACAAGTGTCCGCACTCAGAGGATCTCTACCAGTGTGTAGATCAGGAGGTCAGAGGTGCGGCCAGATGTGGGTTCCGGGAACCAAACTCTAGTTCCCTGAAAGAGTAGTAAGTGAGCCGGGCAGTGGTGGCGCACGCCTTTAATCCCAGCACTCGGGAGGCAGAGGCAGGTGGATCTCTGCGAGTTAGTTCCAGGACAGGTACCAAAGCTACAGAGAAACCCTGTCTCAAAAAATTGAGAGACAGAGAGAGGGCAGTAAGTGCTCTTAACTGCTGAGCCAACTCTCCAGCCCCAACCCAACTTAAAAAAAAATAGCATTTGTGGATACACAGGATTCTTCTTGTGTGGAGGTCAGAGGACAGTTGTGTGGGTCTGCTCTCTGGTTCACCTTACGTGGGCGCTGGGAACTGAGCTCAAAGTGTCATTCTCAGCAGCAGTTACTGTTACCCAATAAGCCACCTCTCTAGTCCCATTTTTTTAGTTTTATTTACTTATTCATTCATTAGGACCTTTTATTCATTTATTATGTATACAGTGTTCTGCCTGCACGTGTCCCCACAGACCAGAAGAGGGCGCCAGATCTCATTATAGACAGTTGTGAGTCACCGTGTGTTTGCTGGAAATTGAACTCAGGACTCTGAAAGAGCATTCGGTGCTCTTAACCTCTGAGCCATCTCTCCACCCCACATTCATCATTTTTTTATATTTAGATGTATGTGTGATTTATTGCATTTGTGTCTGTGTACCTTGTGTGTGCCTGATGCTAACAGAGAACAGAAAAGGGTGTTGGATCCCCAGGAACTGAAGTTATGGACAGTTGTGGGCCACCATACTGGGAATGGAACCAAGGTCCTCTGCAAGAGCAGCAAGTGCTCTTAAACACTGAGCCATCTCTCCAGCTCCTCATTCATCATCATCATCATCATCATCATCATTAGATGCTGCCTCATTAGTCCAGGCTGACCTTAAACTTACTATGTAAGTTTGAGGAAAGCCTTGAACCCTGAGTGCTGGCATCACAGGCAGGGACAGACTTCCCTTTGTGTGTGGCGCTGGGGAGGGAACCCAGGCTGTGCACTTGCTGGACAGGCATTTTCCCCACTGGGCCCCAGCTCTGTACTCTGCAGAAGCCTCCCACCTGCTTGGTAAGGGCTGCAGATGGAACCCAGTGCCTCCTCAGCACAGGCTGGTGGGAAGGGCAGGCAGAGGCAACTCTGAGGACTTCAAGCACATGACCTACTTATGAGCAACCACCCCACCATTTTCTTCCTCTAAATGCAGTCCCAAAGCAGTCTGGGAGTCTTCTTCTCCAGCACCCCTGGAAACACCTCTAACCTGAACGCTTCCCATCTCTGTCCCACTTTGGGAAACTCAGCACCTCCTCAGAAGGTGGTCTGGTCACAAGGGACAAAGGACAGATGGTATGATGTCACAATAGGACGCTTTACTCGTTGATTAAACGTGTGTATGTGTGCATTACTGAAGAGCCTGTAGAGTTCAGAAGGGGACGACAGATTCTCCTAGTTGACATTACAGACACTGTGGCTGTGGAGAGGGGGAACTGAACTTGGGCCCTCTGCAAGAGCTGCTGAGCCATCTCTGCAGCCCATGACAAGACATTTTATGACATGCCTGCCACAGCTGCATGTTACATGTTACATGCAAGCTTGGTCTGGGTCCTACAGGAAAGTCTGGCCTGGCTGTGGAGTCCCGGGCTTCTCCAGGGCTCTGGCAGTGGCTGCCAGCGCGGCCAGCTCCTCTGCCTGCTGGGCCTGCATCTGAGCAATCTGCTGCTCCAACCTCCGGCGCTGCTCTTCCTGCTTCTGGTGGGCTCCTCTGAAGGCCAAGACCAGGGAGCTGCCAGGGGGAGGGAAGATTCCTGGCTATGATTCACAGGCCTGTCTAAACTAAAGGCAGGGGCTGCGGGCTTGCTGCTGCCTTGCTTAGCAGAGACGAGACCTACCTATGAGCCTTGCACAGCTCTCTGTTCAGCTCTGCACTCTGAGCACGTCTGGTTCGGCCCTTCTGAGCCACCTGTTCCAGCTGCTGCCGCAGGGATTGCAGCTGTACCCGAAGGCCCACTGTTCTGCAAGGGTGATAGAGACCGTCCCAGTCACTCCCAACCCTCTTGCTCTCCTCCCAGCACACCTGCAAACAGCGGCACACTCTACTCTCAGCCACACCCGTTAACCCCCCCCCCCCCCCCCCCCGCTCCCAAACCAGGCCCTGACACACACCGGGCGAGGGATGCCGACAGTTCCTGGGATAAGGTCTCAGAATCCCATGCTCTGCTCATCTGGCCACCAGGGAGGGCAGGAGGGCCCTAAGGGAAGTGGACAGGAGAGAAGAAACAATGTGTACGCTGTGTTCAGCCCAGGCTGGACATGGAAGCTGCCCTGTTCCCAGTCAGGGCTTTGTTTTGTTTTCTTTAAGTCAGTGTTTCTCTTTGTAGCCCTGAATGTCCTAGAACTCATGGAGATCCGCCTGCCTCTGCCTCCCAAGAGCTGGGATTAAAGGCATGTGCCACCACACCTGGCCAGATTGATTTTTATTATTACACTTACTTATTGTGTTTATTTACTAATGTTGTATGTGCATGCATACATGTGTCACAGTGTGCATGTGACGGTCAGAAGACAACTCGTGGGTATCGGTCCTCTTCCCACTATGTGGGCCCAAGTGCAAAGGATAGGACACACATGGCAGGATCTCCGTGAGGTCTGGGGGTCTCCGCCTTCTGAGGATGACTCAGGACTGTTTTCTTTTCCTTTGGATACTGCCAGAACCTCACTGCACTTTAAGACCCTAAATGACTCAGCTTCCTCACTAAGGACTAAAGCTCCCCGCACCACGGGCTGCCACCCACCCCACTCGTGCATCCCCCTCCTCCCTTCAGGGAGCTGTGAGTTACAACTTACCTGCCCCGAGGTTTTCCTTTCAAATTCTAATAAATTGAGTTTCTTTTAGCTACATTCTTAAGTTACTTTTTTAATGGCGCTAAGAACCCACAAAGGGACCCTGATTCCCAGCTCTGCTGAGGCACCCCAAGATTTTCAGTAGTCCTTCTCTCCTGATTTCTAATTATTTTTTTGTTATTTTAAAAGTTTTATTGATTTTTATTTTCTGTGTATGGGTGTTTACAAGCCTATGTCTGTGTAGCATGTACCCAAAGTCCAGAACAGGTTGGACCCTCTGGAGCTAGAGAGTTACAGGTTGTGAACACAGTGTAGGTGCTAGGAATCCAGCCTGGGTCCTGGGTAAAAGCAGCCGGAGCTCTTAACCACTGAGTCACCGCTCCATCTGCTCCCCCGCCCCCATTTTTAATACTTCAGTTAGAAGACCTGCACCCCTGGGAACTGACCTGGGGTCGGCAGCAAGTGCCTTTACCACTTGTTCTTTGTGCAGGAGGATGCTCAGAGGAACTGACCTGGGGTCGGCAGCAAGTGCCTTTACCACTTATTCTTTGTGCAAGAGGATGCTCAGAGGCGCCGCGACGGTGGGCACAGTACCTGGTAGTGCTGCTGCCCATCCTCCTCGTCGTCCTCTTCGCTGCTCGGGTCCTCGGTGCTGCCTCCTCTGCTGCCATCTCCAGCCAGATGAGTCCTCTCCCAGCGAAGCTGCTGCAGAAGCAGCAGGTGGGCGGGGCCCTGGGCCCTCAGCGCCGACTCCCGCAGCTCCAGCCCCCGCTTCTCTCGCCGGGACAGCTGCAGCCGCAGCACCAAGTCCGCCAGACTGTCCTGCAGGGGCTAAGAGTCAGGAGGCCAGGAAAACACCTTGACCTGCGTCATGGCCTTCTTCTTGTAAAAGTCACAGCCGGGAAATGGCATTGTGGAAGTGTCTAGAATTTCTCAGATCTCAAATCTTTTTATTGTTTGAATTTTATTTTATGGCAGGCAGACGGAATAGTGCAGACCTTAGTCTGAGTACTTTAGGCAGAAGCAGGTGGATCTCTGTGAATTCAAGGTCAGCCTGGTCTACCTAGGGAGTTCAGGCAGCCAGGGCTAGAGTGCCTGCTTAAGTGGGTTTGCACACAAGTGTAATGCTGTAAGAAGCCAGAGAGGGCATCAGAGACCACGGAACTGGAGTTGAATAGTTGTGAGCTTCCATATGGGTGCTGGGATCTGAACTCGGATCCTCTGTGATAGCATCCTGCACTCTCAAACACGGAGCCATCTCTCCATTTCTCTATCTTTTACAATTTTTTCTTATTATTTATTTTTGAGACCTGGTGTCACTATGGAGCTCGGTTCAAGGGCTGGGACTACAAGTGTGTACCACCATCAGGTCTGCTTTTCTTTTATGGAAGGGGTCGGGGAGCAAGGAGGTTTTCATTTGTGCTAGGCAAGCGCTGTACTACAGAGCCACCCTGCCCCCAGCCCCAGGGACTCATCGCCCTGAGAAGAGGATCTTGGTTGTCAACTTGATGGGATCTAAAGTCACCCCAACCCTGTGGACACACCTGTGAAGAAGTATCTAAATTAGAGTAGTGGGTGGGGGCTGGGGTCTTGAGCTGTATGCATTCCCCTCGCCTCCTAAATGCAGACGCAAGCAATGTGAGCCTCAGGCTCCACAGGCACAGCCTGATGATGGACTGTACCCTGTCACTGCCAGCCAAGCTGGAACAGACCTTCTGCTGGAAACTGTTCCTGTCAGGGACTTCATCATAGCAACACAAAGGTAACTTACAGAATCTTAAGGAAAACCTAATCAGGAGGAGAAACTCCTATGCATCCCTCAAAACCTCAACTCCAGCACTTGGGAGGTAGAGGGAGGAGGGTCTCTGTGAGTTCAAGGCCAGCCTGGTCTATAGAGCGAGTTCCAGGACAGGCTCAAAAGCTACAAAAAAAACCCTGTCTTGGAACAAACAAAACCTCCTCAACTCTAATTCTTCCTATAAGAAACCAACTGCCCATTGCTGTGGGATAATGCTCTTGTACACTGTAAAGATTTGTCACTCACATTGGTTTAATAAAATGCTGATTGACCAGTAGCCAGGCAGAGAGTATAGGCAGGGCAACCAGACTAGGAGAATTCTGGGAAGAGGGAAGGAAGAGATGCAGTCACCAGCCAGACTCAGAGGAAGCAAGATGAGAATGCCTCACTGATAAAAGGTACCAAGCCATGTGGCTAAACATAGACAGGAATTATGGGTTAATTTAAGTTGTAAGAGATAGTTAATAATTAACTTGAGCTAAAAGGCCAAACAGTTTATAATTAATATAAGCCTCTGTGTTTTTTGGGGACTGAATGACTGCAGGACCAGGTGGGACAGCCATCCAAGGAAAACCCTGCTTGCCTATGGTCTCTAATGACACCATCAAGAGTGTGTTGTGACATTGTCAACACATTCCTACCCGAGTAGCTACCAGGTCCTGCTGGATCTGAGACTTCTCTAGCCGGGGCAGGGCTGGGCCAGGCTGTAGTTCCAGAATGTCCTGCACTGTTGCTTCTGCGTGGGGCATAGTGGACCTGGGTGTGGTGTCAGGGCTGAGCGCCGAAGGGATCTTCACCAGAGCCCAGCGTTCCCGGAGATGCTGGATATAGCCATGGAGCTGAGCAGCCAGTTCCTGTGGTGTAGGCTTGTCCACACTGCTGCCCTCAGAGCTACAGGAGACAGGAGGGAGATCATGCTACACAACTGTCCCCACAGCGCAGTATAAGGAGCCACCACAGTCCCGTGCCAGCTGGATAGTCTTCCAGCAGATAATATGGCAGGTGCTGGGGCTCAGTCCACAGACAGCTTGCCCAGCATGCATGCGGCTCCATTCCAGCACCATTTAAATATCCCAGCTCTCAGGAGATGGAGGCAGGAGGGTCAGATACATAGCAAGGTGGTGGAGCCTAGATGGTAGTCAGACCACTGGGGGAGTTTGAATTTAATTCTGTGGTATGCACAGTCCACACTGGACACAGAGGCTGCACGGACAGCTGAGATGCTCTCTGCAGTGAGTTCACGGGTACCACGACAGACAGCAGAATCCAACTGCACTGCTAACCCTGCCAGGCCCACACGGGGCTTTACAGCGCTTCCTTGCTTTAGGGCTACACTGCAGCCTGAGCACTTCCTGTAGCACTGCTCTCTACTTCCTGTTGCCATGAAGGATTGACACTTCTGAAGTCAAGATCCAAAATTTAATAATTTTTCTTTACCCCCCCGCTCCAGCTTTAGAGGTTGAAACCAAGGTCTACGCATCTATGTGAGACTACATGGTGATTTGCTTGTATGCTTGGTGTTGTATTTATTTATTTGAGACAAAATCTCACTGTGTAGACCAGTATGGCCTAGAACTTGCTATGTAGACCAGGCTGGCCTTGAGCTCCTCAAACTCTGCCTCCTGAGTGCTGGGATCAAAGGCTTGTGTCACCACACTTGGTGTCAGGCAAACTTAATCACCACTGAGTGGCCTGTTCCAGTCAGGCCTTGTGACAGTCAACCCTAGGCAACAACAGGGATGGTGACATTACAACCCTGTCTGCAGCAGGTTCTGGGTCATGCACCCCCATGGATCAGCACAGTTCTTGTGCTTCCTGAGGGTACCTGGGCCAGAGTATCTCTCCATCCATAGCGGCTTCCTTCTCCACCAGCAGCCTAGATGCCTCTGTCTCCGCAGCCTGCAGGTCACTCTTGGTGGCTCCGGTTCCAGCTGTCCTCAGAGTAAGCAGCACTCCATATGCCTCCTCACAATCCTCACTGTGGGACAGGATCTGAGTGTTTCAGCACTCAGTCCCAGCCCAGTAAGAGGTAGAGATCTGTGGATTCAAAGCCAGCCTGGGCTACACAGTGAGACCCTGTCTCAAATAAAAATTCTACAAACCACTAAAAGATAGCCTCCACCCTACATACTTTATGGATCAGAACAAGACCTTCTGAAGGTCCCATGTCCCTCTTTACGTAGGATCATCTTGGGATGCAGCCCCACCCCACTCCCAGCCACCACCATCATTGACAGTAGGCACAGACCTGTACTGCAGGGCCAGGCGCAGGGCTGTGGCCTCAGCCTCCCGCTGGCCCAGCTGCATACTAAGGTTCTCACAGCGGCCCTTGTGACCCTGGAGCACAGCCAGCAGGAGACGGTTGAAGCACTTCAACTTCTCAATGCTTCTGCCTCCAAAGAAGGGCAACAGTGAAGATGAGTGAGGCCCAAATCAGCCAGAGCCCAGTTTCCTCCCCTCCATCTCTCTCACAACCCAGGAGCAGGAGGCATGGTGCCCTTAAAAGCTCAGCAGCTGTGACTTCAGTTACTCACCCTTGGAGCTGCCCCATCTGGTCCTCCATGAGGTGCATCTTGGGGGCTGAAGGCTGTGTGGAAAGGCACCCAAAGATGTGGGTGCTGGAGTCACTCCAGAGGCGTTGGAGAAGAGGGTGAGCCAAGGGGGAGTCCTGCCAGGAGGACATGACTTGATTTACTCATCATCTTTCCTTTTGGCAGGGCTGGGGGTAGAACCAGGATCTTGGAACAAGCTATATACCTGCTGTATCACTAGACACAACTTCAGCTTTGGTTTGTGTTTTAGGTGTATGTGAGTGCACATGTGTGGAATGTATGCATGTATGTGCCATGATACATGAATCAATGTCCGAGGACAACTTGTGGAAGTCAGTTCTCTGTTTCTACTCTGGGAGTTCCAGGAATTGAATCCAGCTCATCAGACTGGGCAGCAGGCACTTGTTCCAGCTGAGCTATCTCATCAATGCTTATTGTTTTATCTGGAGACAGGGTCTCACTACAGTTATTGGTCATGATCCTTCTGCCTCAGGCCCCTAAGCAGCAAATTAGTGATTTAAGCTTCTTCATTTTTACTTTCATTTTAAGTGTATGGATGTTTGTCTGCAAGTCTGTCTGTGTACCATGTGCTGCCCGGTGCCTGTGGAGCCCTGAAGAGGGTATCAGATCCATGGAACTAGAGTTACAGATCTTTGTGAGATGTCATTTGGGTGCTGGGCACTGAATCTGGTAGTCCTTTGTGAAAGCAACTAGCACCCCTAACCAATGAGTCATCTCTCCAGGCCCTGTTTAGGATTTTTCAGATACTATGTGTCTTATTAACAGTTTTCTCTGAGATAGAAACATTCTAAACTCCTTAAGCAGGAAAGTAAACAACTCCAAACAGCTTCAGGAAGTCCCAGAAACTGAGCAGATTCACTAGGATCCTCCCTGTTGGGGTAAGAAAAGTTCTTCTGAGACCAGCTGATTAGTTGCAAAGAAGACTATAGATCAGACCAGCTGCCAGAAGAGGTTTAGACCAGAGTCACTTGGATGGGACAATCTCCAATCTGCTGAGCTGCCTTCAGTCTGTGAATTGTGCTCCAGGCTCTCAGCCTTGTGAGTGGTCAGCCATGCTGGTGTGGGCTTTGGTGATGCAGCTGTCTTTGAGTCATTTCTGCTCATGTATGTAACCCCTCTCTCATGATCCTATATGTAGCTCCAATAAACTCATTGGTGGACTAAGTTGGACTTTGGTGGTGTCTGTACTCTCGTGTGTCACGGCTCCCTACCTGGGGTGAGTTGATGTGTACAGTGTCACCCCAGGAAGAGTTTTGTCACACACCACTAGGGAAGCCATAAAGCACACATTGAAGCTTACCCCACACTGGAAAAGCAGAGGACATTATGACCCAGACTCTGAAGACTTCAGGCTCACCTGAGGTGCCCAGGGCTGCCCTTCTGCCCCAGAACTGCTGGAGTTGCTGCTGTTTGTACACCCTGCTCTGAGGAAAGGGGTGGGCAGGGAAGCCTCCAGTTGCATCAGGGAATCCTCCAGCTCCTGCACCTGCCAGTGATGGAGGATCAGACTGTGGCTTCACATACAGACAGTTCTGTCAGCAGCAGGAACCCAACCAAGTCCTGTCCATATGACCTGAGACAGGTCCCCAGCTGCCACTCAACACTTACCACTCCCCCAACCTGGGGACTGCAGCTACTAGCAGGGGGTGGGGGAGGTAGGGACAGTTCCACTTTTTTTTTTAGGATTTATTTATTTTTATTATTTTATGTACATCGGTGTTTTGCCTGCATGCATGTCTGTGAGAGTGTTGGGTTGCTGGGAACTGGAGTTACAGGCAGTTGTGAGCTGTCAAGTGGGTTCTGGGACCTGAACGTGGATCCTCTGGAAAAGCAGCCACTGCTCTTTTTTCCTTTCTAAATTTTTAGGAGACTCAGTATTTCTCTGGATCTCCCCAACTCAAGTCATCCTTCTGCCTCAGTCTCCCATGTAGCTGGAATTTCTTTCTCTCTTTCTTTCTTTCTTTCTTTCTTTCTTTCTTTCTTTCTTTCTTTCTTTCTTCTCTCTCTCTCTCTCTCTCTCTCTCTCTCTCTCTCTCTCTCTCTCTCTTCTTTTTTTTGTTTTTTTATTTTGTTTTGTTTTTCGAGACAGTGTTTCTCTGTAGCTTTGGAGCCTGTCCTGGAACTAGTTCTTGTAGTCTGGGCTGGCCTCGAACTCACAGAGATCCACCTGCCTCTGCCTCCCAAGTGCTGGAATTAAAGGCGTGCACCCTGCATGCAGCTGGAATTTTAAGTGTGCACCACACATTTCATTTCTGTGCTGGTGAGAGGAGTCTCAGCAAGCTAAGAGCGGAGGAGTCTAGGCGGGCTTTGTATGCACCCTGTCCCCCAGTTTGTTTGTTTGTTTGTTTTTGTTGTTGTTGTTGTTGTTTGTTTTGTTTTTTGAGACAGGGTTTCTCTGTAGCTTTGGAGCTTGTCCTGGAACTAGCTCTTGTAGACCAGGCTGGCCTCGAACTCACAGAGATCCGCCTGCCTGTCTCCCGAGTGCTGGGATTAAAGGCGTGCGCCGCCACCACCCGGCCCCAGTCTGTTTTTACTTCTCTTTTGAGACAATGTTTGCTCATCTTGTCCAAGCTGCTGTTAAATTGTGATTCTCCTGTCTTAGCCTCTGAAGTTCTTAGCATTTCAGACTTGTCCCATTATAGATGAGTTTGACATTTCCCATCATCCCGTCCCCTTCACCACTTCTCTGCGCCTGGACCACTGCTGTCACCCCACCCCCATCATCAGGGGCGTGGTCTACCACCAGACTGTTCTAACCACAGTCAGCAGATGGCGCAAGGGAGAACCTGCAGCAGGTCCAGCTCCCTTCAGGACGCAGGTCCCTGCCTTGAGCTCCGGCTCTGGCTTCCCTCAGAGTTTTAAGATGAAAACAACAACAACAAAACAAACAAACAAAAAAACCAAAAAACCCTCTTCCTCCCCAGTTGCTTTTAGTTGTGGTGTTTTATCACAAAAAGAAACCCTAAAACAGGATTATTCGGTGTGTGTGGTGTGTGTGTGCGTGCAGGGCCCAGGGCCTCACACTCCTCAGGCAAGGCCTCTACCAACAAGGTACTCAGAACCTTAAAAAAAAAAAAAAAAAAAAAAAAGCAGAAAAAGAAATTGACACCCAGGCTGGCCTTCAACTCAATCTACATTGGAGAATTTGGCCTTGGTCTTGACTGAGCAGTCTTTCACTTGAGATTGTCTCTCCTCCGCTTCTAGAGTGCACCCTGCCTGGCTTCCTTCTGACAGTCAATCTGGGCCTCGAGACCCCTCTTTTACTTTGCTGTCTTCTTTGGTCCCTTCTCTGGCATGTTTTTCATTGCTCCACATCGGTTTGTTGAATGAACAAATGTGTTCTGGAGGCAGAATCTGCCCTGTCCCCAGTCAGAAGCTCACCTGTCTCTGCAGGGTCTCCTTCTCTGCCTGGGCGTCCTGCAGGGAAGCTTGAGTGCAAACCAGCTCATCCTCCCTGCTGCCCAGGGCCAGCCGCAGCCAGGCATTCCTCTCTATGAGGCGAGCTGCCTCCTGCTGTCCAGACCCGGCTTTTTCCTGATCACCAAAGGACCCAGGTGCCCCCTGGTCACTGTCTTCTCCTTTTGCTGGCCTCGGAAAGCTTAGGGAGTGGTGACGCCAGGCGGATACGGTGGTCTCAAGGGAGCTCAGCCTGCTCTGCAGGGTCTGGAACACGCTGGCTACTGACGTCTCAGCAGGGCCACTATCAGGGGTGGCTGCCTGCGGAGTCTGGGGGTTTTCCTCCTCAGACTTGCACCCTTCTTCTGGCTTCAAGGCTAGGGCCCCATGGGATCCCACACAATAATCATCCTCAGGCCTATGAAGACAACCCGGGACCCCAGTTGGTTCAGCAGGGGCTTTGGAGCTAGACCTCAGAAGGGTGAGCAGGCAGTGAGCTGCATGACTGAGGAGGAAAGGGAAGGGAAGGGAGAGGATGAAGGAGAGGAGGCAAGAGGAAGCTAAGGCAGATGTGGGGGGGTGGGCAGCAGCTTTGTGAGGGGCACCTGCTGGCATAGGAAGCACTAAATTCATCCCACCGGCTCCCGGGTCTCTGCAGGTCAGGACTAATGTGTTTCGGAAGCAGCCCGAGTTTGGCCTCAAAGTTCCCACTGTTGACCTCCATCTCCTCTGAACTCTCAGCCACTGGGTCCAGCTCCCCCTGCAAATGACATCCATCCCATAGGCTCTCAGCCACTGGGTCCAGCTCCCCCTGCAAATGACACCCATCCCGCAGGCTCTCAGTCACTGGGTCCAGCTCCCCCTGAGAATGACTGCTCGCCACTACTGCAGGTTCTGAGTGAAGCAGGCTCACTCCTGGGTTCCGGGATCCATGGAATTGGGTACAGCAGGAAGAGGAGCTCACTTACGGGTGGAGGATGCCTCCCTCGGCGACTGCGAGGCCGTGTGGCCCGGGCACTCATGGCTTCTTCCACCCCTGATCACAGCCTGCTCTTAGATTCTCTTTGTCGGCCTGGATCCTTGGTTTCCCCCCAGAAGGAGTTTTGGGTCAACTGCATCAATTGAACACATTTGAATATTTGACTGCCTCACCCGATGGCACCCATTCTTGTCCATTTGCCCCAACCCTCGCCCTCTTCTCTACCTGACACTCCTTTTCTCTCAGCTGCCTGAATGCATTGTTCCTATCTGTGTCCCCCCCACCCCATGGAGGCATGGGATAGGGATCCCAAGAATCTGTTTTCTTCCCCGGACTCTCCTAACACCAAACTTCCTCTCCGTGTGTGTGTGTGTGTGTGTGTGTGTGTGTGTGTGTGTGTGTCCACCCTCCGCTCTGCTCCAGGGCACCCTGGGAAAGGCCTGAGCTCCTGGGCGCATCTCAGGTCACCCTGGCTACAAAGGCTGCACTGGCCAAGGCTGGTCTGGGAGGGGCTGAGAAACAGGAAGGCCCCTGCCCTGGTCACATGGACAGTTATTGTCTTGTTTCCTTCTCCAGGATGTCAGCTTCCTACAGAACGGGGACAGGATGGAGTAGGGGACTCTTGTCCCTCTCCAAGATATCAGCTACCCCCCCCCATTCTAAACCTTTAGTCCCTCCATTTTCTCAGGTTCAGCATGGCTCACTCCACTGTAATGTCTTTTTATTACATTACTCCACTGTAATGTATTATTATTATTTTTATGTGTTTCTAAAACAAAAATAAAAAAACCCGTAGGAGTGGGCTCCAGCATTGGAATAAAATTATGCCTTTCATTCCTTTGCTTTATTTGTTTGTGTTTGTGTACATGCTCTTCTCCTTCCACCATGCAGGTCCCGGGGATTGAGTCAGGTCTTCAGGTTTGTGGTGCTGGCCTCCGTTCACCACACCGTAATGTTTCTCTTCAACAAGAAGGACTGCTCTTCCCACAGAGCCCTACTTGTCTGCCCTGTCTGCATCAGAAGGCTTCGGTGGGACAACGAGCCTGTCCACAGTGTGTCTGCTGGCTTTTCTTTTTTACTTTTTCTTTCCATTTTGGTTTTTAGACGGGTCTCATATAGTGCGGGATAACTTGAGCAGCCGATCTTCGTCTTCTGACCTCTGGGGTGCTCGAATGACAGGTGTGCACTATCAGCCCCCATCGCGATAGTATTGGATGAGTGCCAGCATATGTAAAATAAGAACAGAAATAAGCCGGCGGTGGTGGCACATGCCTTTAATCCCAGCACTTGGGGGCCAGAGAGCACTTGGGAGTTCAAGGCCAGCCTGCTCTACAGAGCGAGTTCCAGGACAGCTAAGACAGAGAAACCCTGCCTCAAAAAAAAATCAATCAATCAATAGGTGGATAGATATAGGTAAACAAACAAACAAACAAACAAATAAGCAGAAATAAGTAGTTGAGAGAGCCTTTGGCAAACCCAAACCAAACCCTATCCTGTCAATCATCAATCAGCCCCACCCAGGTCAGTCTCCTGTCCTATCACAGCAGAATTCTTGACAACTGTTGTCAGTTGAAACCCGAACTACAAGCTCCGCCCAATCTTGCTTCAGTCAACTCCAGACCACACCCATTCCCAACAATACCCTACCTCAGCCCCACTCCGGCCAGTTATATTCTAATTTATACCTCCGGGATCGCCTCAGCCTATCAGTGTGCAGGTCCTGAGGTTCATGGAACTACATTTCCCAGAAGGCGCCACGGCAACTCCGTACAAACTTCCGGTCAGGAAGATGGCGGCTACCTAGAACCCTGTGATTGACTGGCTGCGGTACCTAGGCTGCAGAGTGGAACCTGGCTGTGTGTCCGCGCGCGAGCTTTGTGTCGCAGTGATTAAACTTCGATCCGACTTGCTGCAGCTCTAGGTTCGTTCTGCTTGAGGAGCTGGGGTCTGTGGAGTCCCGAGTCGGAGCACCGCAAGAAACGTGCATCTATTGCGCGGTCGGCGATTTGGATGGGCGTCTGCATCCCACAGACCTGACCACCCGAGTCCGCGCCACGCTCTCGTGCACGATCCAATCACTCACGCGCTGTAGCCTCGGGCGACAGAAACCCAGACACAAACTTGCCAAAGCCAGCAAGGCAACTGGGGAGCTCTGAAAAGGCTTCAGGCACAGCTGGATCCAGGCGCCCAGAAGTGGCTTAGGCGGTCAGCCAGGCGTCTCTTCGCGCAGGCACCGCCCCAGGGGAAAAGGGGGCTTTCAAAAGCCTTCAACTGCTTGTTCTCAGCTTGACAAACCCATTAGGTCTCTTTTCCTTTTCTGTCTCTTGGAACTCTCAGGTGTGGGAGCCACCAAAGGCCTTACTGGGTCAAATACCCATCGCTGAGTATTCCCGGTGACCAGGCAGCTGTGTTTATTGGCCCAGTGATGGGCAAACACAGAGTTTGCCCTGTTACAAGAGGTGGAAAGCTAAGATTGGGGTACAGTTCATTTGATGCAGTGCTGTGGCTCAGTGGGTGAAGTGCCTACCCAGCACGCACGAGGCCCTGGGCACCACATACACCGGATATGGCGGTGCAATCCCAACATGCAGAAGGTGGATGCCGAGGGTCGGGGTTACCAGGTCACTCTAAACCATGTATGTTATGTATGTGAGTGAGCGGCCAGCCTGGGCTACACGAAACTGTGTCACAAACAAAAAAGAAGGAAAATGAAAAAGTTGTAATTGACTTCACCTGTGGGTGGTTCCTGGCTTCGCTCTTTTTTTTTTTTTTATCGATATTTTTCGAGCTCTACATTTTTCTCTGCTCCCCTCCCTGCCTCTCCCCTCCCCTTCAACCCTCCCCCAAGGTCCCCATGTTCCCAATTTACTCAGGAGATCTTGTCTTTTTCTAGTTCCCATGTAGATTAGATCTATGTATATCTCTCTTAGTGTCCTCTAGCTGTCTAAGTTCTCTGGGATTGTGGTTTGTGGGTTGGTTTTCTTTGCTTTATGTTTAAAAGTCACGTATAAGTGAGTACATGTGATAATTATCTTTCTATGTCTGGGTTACCTCAATCAAAATAATGTTTTCTAGCTCCATCCATTTTCCTACAAAATTCAAGCTGTCGTTACTTTTTTTCTGCTGTGTAGTACTCCATTGTGTAAATGTACCACATTTTCCTTATCCATCTTTCTGTTGAGGGTCATTTCGGTTGTTTCCAGGTTCTGGCTATGTCGAACAATTCTGCTATGAACATAGTTGAGCACATGTCTTTGTGGCACAATTGAGCATCCTTTGGATATATACCCAAAAGTGGTATGTGGCATTACTGGGTCTTGAGGAAGGTTGTTTCCTAATTTTCTGAGAAATCGCCACACTGACATCCAAAGGGGTTGTACCAGCTTGCATTCCCACCAGCAATGCAGAAGTGTTCCCTTTTCCCCACAACCTCTCTAGCATAAGTTGTCATCAGTGTTTTTGATCTTGGCCATTTTTACAGGTATCAGATGGAATCTCAGAGTTGTTTTGATTTGCATTTCTCTGATGATTAAGAATGTTGGACATTTCCTTAAGTGTCTTTCAGCCATTTTAGATTCCTCTGTTGAGATTTCTCTGCTTAGGTCTTGACTCCTTTTTTTTTTTTTTTTTTTTTTTGAATTGGATTATGTGTTCTTTTGGTGTCCAGTTTCTTGAGTTCTTTGTATATTTTGGAGATCAGACCTCTGTCTGATGTGGGGTTAGTGAAGATCTTTTTCCATTCTGTAGGCCGTCGTTTTGTCTTGTTGACCGTGTCCTTTGCTTTACAGAAGCTTTTCAGTTTCAGGAGGTCCCATTTATTAATTGTTTCTCTCAGTGTCTGTGCTGCTGGGGTTATATTTAGGAAGTGGTTCCCTGTGCCAGTGCATTCAAGTGTACTTCCCACTTTTCTTCTATAAGGTTCAGTGTGGCTGGCTTTATGTTGAGGTCTTTGATCCATTTGGACTTGAGTTTTGTGCATGGTGATAGATATGGGTCTATTTTCATTCTTCTACATGTTGATATCCAGTTATGCCAGCTTGTTAAATGTTATGCCACGTGTTAAATGTACTTTCTTTTTTCCATTTGATATTTTTTGCTTCCTTGTCAAAAATCAGGTGTTCGAAGATGTATGGATTGATATCCAGGTCTTCTATTCGGTTCCATTGGTTCTTCTGTCTGTTCTTATGCCAATACCAGGCTGTTTTCAGTACTGTAGCTCTGTAGTAGAGTTTGAAGTCAGGTATTGTGATGCCTCCAGAAGTTCTTTTGCTGTACAGGATTGTTTTGGCTATCCTGGGCTTTTTTGCTTTTCCATATGAAGTTGAGTACCGTTCTTTCGAGGTCTATGAAGATTTTGGCTGGGATTTTGATGGGCATTTTGTTGAATCTGTCCTGGCCTCACTCTTGAGGGAGCCGTTCTGCAGCCATCAGAGATTCCCGCGCAGCAAGGGGCTCATAGCTCAGCTTCTAGCTTTTAGTAACCAGTTGCTTTTAAAAACTCTTAAAGCAGGACCCTGGCTTCCGCTGTCCCGTCTCCATCCAAGCACCCGGGAGTCATGGAGGTGGCTGAAGCCAACAGCCCCACCGAGGAGGAGGAAGAAGAAGAGGAGGAGGAAGGGGAGGAGCCGACACCCGAGCCCAGGCCTCATACTCGCTCCAACCCTGAGGGGGCCGAGGACCGGGCTCTGGGAGCCCAGACCAACGTGGGCAGCCGCAGCGAGGGCGAGGGTGAGGCGGCGAGTGCAGATGATGGAGCATCCAGTGTCCCAGGAGCCGGGCCCAAGCCCTGGCAGGTACCAGCACCAGCACCTGAGGTCCAGATTCGAACACCACGGGTCAACTGTCCAGAGAAGGTGGTATGTCTTGGTTGGAGATGCAGGGATGGGGTCCTCAGACAGGCCACTCCTGCCTTGTGAGAGTCTCTAAATTGCTACCTCATTTTCCTGTGGGTTCCAGAAGCACCACACACTTGGTGATTTAAACATATTTTTTTATGTGTGGCACCTGGACATGTGCCACTTGCCCCACACTGGGGATCCTAGGCAGGGGCTCCACCCCTCAGCCACGCCCCCAGCCCCTCACTGGGGATCCTAGGCAGGGGCTCCACCCCTCAGCCACGCCCCCAGCCTCTCACTGGGGATCCTAAGGCAGAGGCTCCACCCCTCAGCCACGCCCCCAGCCCCTCACTGGGGGAGTCTTGGCAGGGGCTCCACCCCTCAGCCACGCCCCCAGCCCCTCACTGGGGATCCTAGGCAGGGGCTCCACCCCTCAGCCACGCCCCCAGCCTCTCACTGGGGATCCTAGGCAGGGGCTCCACCCCTCAGCCACGCCCCCAGCCCCTCACTGGGGGAGTCTAGGCAGGGGCTCCACCCCTCAGCCACGCCCCCAGCCTCTCTTGAGCACTGCTTCTGGGTCCCACCCTAGCTGTCTTAGCTGTCTGGTTTCATCCTCTACTCTCTGTCTTCTGTTTGTGTTTCAGATCATCTGTTTGGATCTTTCAGAGGAGATGTCTGTGCCAAAACTGGAGTCCTTTAATGGGTACGGTGCTACTGGGCTCAAATATGGGCCGCTCAGAATGTTTACCCAAGTAGGATCCAGGTGTCCATGACAGTTTCAGGGCTTGTGGCCTTCTAGGCTTCTGTCCATATGTGTGACACTCTTAGGAGCCTAGTGATCCCGGCGTGTGTGTGTGGTGGGGCGCAGGTTGATGGGGCAGGCCACTGTCAGGTGAGTTCTGTGTGCCCCTGGCAGTTGTAGTAGCAGGTGTCACATCTGGAGTGGCCTCAGGGTTCTGTATGGGATAAGAATTAGGCCACAGGAGCCGGTGGCACACACCTGCCATCTCAGCACTGGGAGGTGGATATGGAGGAATCAGGAGGTCTGGGCAATCAGTAATTTGGGTGCCAGTTTGGGTTCCACAGCAGTCTTGAGGCTATGCACCCTATGGTGAGTTTGAGGCTAGCCTGCACCCTATGGTGAGTTTGAGGCTAGCCTGCACCCTATGGTGAGTTTGAGGCTAGCCTGAACTCTATGGTGAGTTTGAGGCTAACTTGGTGTATTAGTCTGGGTTCTCTAGAAGAACAAAGCTGATGAATGAATGTGTATACATACACAATTAAATATATAGATAAAATACATTTATAAAGTGGATTATTAGAGTGACTCACAGGCTCTGGCCCAGCTACTCCAACAATAGCAGTCTACTAAGGGAAAAGTTGTTCAGTGCATGAGACTGGGTGTCTCAGCTGGTCTTCTGTATATGCTGGAGTCCTGAAGAAGTAGGTCCTAATGACAGTGAAGGAATGGACTTGCTAGTGAGAGCAAGAGCAAGCAGGCAAAGCCAAGTGTCCCTTCATCCATGTCATTTACATAGGCTGCCAGCAGAGGGCGCGGCTCAGATTGAAGGTGGCTCTTCCCACTTCGGAAGGAAGCTGTGCATGAGAAGCAGATCTGTATTAGAAGCGGGTCTTCCCACTTCAAATGATTTAATTAAGAAAAGAGTGCCTCAGCTGGGCAGTGGTGGCGCATGCCTGTAATCCCAGTACCTGGGAGGCAGAGGCAGGTGAATTTCTGTAATATTGAGGCCAGCCTGGTTTACATAGTGAGTTCTAGGACAGCCAGGGCTGTTGCACAGAGGAACCCTGTCCTGAAAAACCAAAAAAAGAAAAAAGAGAAAAAAGGGACAGAATTCCTCCTAGCCATGTCCAGCCCCTTGGATTTTAGTTAATTTCAGATGCAGTCAAGTTGACAACCTGCCGCTGTCACCCCGCCTCTCCCAGCTCCAGGACAAACGCCCTGAACGTGTCTCAGAAGATGGTTGAGATGTTTGTGCGCACGAAGCACAAGATTGACAAGAGCCATGAGTTTGCACTGGTCGTGGTGAATGACGACCCCGCTTGGGTGAGGCTCGGGGCTGACCGGGACTCTGGGAGACCTCGGGACCGGGAACCCCAGTGCTGAGGCTCTGCCTTCCCTGCAGCTGTCTGGACTGACCTCTGACCCCCGTGAGCTCTGCAGCTGCCTGTACGACTTGGAGACGGCGTCCTGCTCCACGTTCAGTATCCTTGTCATAATCCCTGACCCCAGATAGCGCTGCCGCCATGGGGGCTCAGTGGTGTTGTGGCCTCCCTCCAACACACAGCCTAGGTTGAGCACCAGAACCCAAAGCATTCCAGACTCGGAAGTCAGTACTTTTCTATAGTTGCTGGTTTTTGACACAGGACCTTGCTGTGTAGCTCAGGCTGAATTCATGATCCTCCTGCCTCAGCATCCTGAGAGTAGAATGACAATGGCTCAGAACCATGCCCCCTAATTCTTTATTTTTAAATATTTGTTTATTGAGACAGGGTCTCATTATGTAGCCCCGACTGTACTGGAACTCACTGTGTAGATCAGGTTGACCTCAAACTCACAGAGACCCACCTGTGTCTGCCTCTTAAGTGCTGGGATTAAAGGTGTGCACCACCACCTCACATCAAATTTATCAAATCTATTTTTGAGACTTTCTCATGTAGCCCAGCTTAGCATTGAATTCACCGTGTAGCTAAGGATGGCCTTCAGCTCCTGATTCACATGTAAGCGCTGGGATGACAGTGTGATGGAGAGGAACCCTCAGCTACATGACTGCTGACCTGCTGCAGGCACTGCACCCACTGAGCTGCAGGCACCTGAATCCCAGCCCCAGCAAAGCTCAGGGGTTTTGCCCAGTGAAATCATAAATAGAATATTCCATGTATGATATTATAGGAGTTACATACAAGACCCAACATGCGGCCAGGTGTTGGGGTGCAGGAGAGTCAACCTACCACTCAGAAGCTGAGGCAGGAGGATTCCTAGTTAGAGACCAGCCTTACCAACAAATATCTAGACTCTGTTTCAAAACCATAAAATCAAACCTCCTTTCCCCCCCCCCAAAAAAAGCAGTGACAGAAAGCTGGCTGTTAATCCACAGTGATGTCAAACCCACAGCCACCGAGAACCCAGGCCGCCTTGAGTCCCTAGCATCCACCCAGAATGGTGGAGGGGTTGGTGTCAGCGGGTGTGACTCATCCAGGGGACGCTCCACTGCAGCAGGGCTGGCGTGCAGTTACCTGAAAAGTCATAACCCTGTCTTTCACCTGGTGGCTCCCCCAGAATTGAGGATGCAGTAGATGTGGCAGGAGAGGAGAGCCCTGGAGGGTCTGCAGGGAGTTAAGGCCACCACCCACTTTATGAGTGAGAGGCAGTGGGCTTAGAGAGGTGCTATGCTGGGTAGGAATATCCGCCTACCCCAGGGGTCACACAGCTACCCCAGGGGTCACATAGCTATTCCAAAGGTCACACTGCCTACCCCAGGGGTCACACTGCCTGGCCCCAGAGGTGCCCGTCATCTCCCAGGATCCAGGTCAGGAAAGCCCCCTGCCTCCGAGCTGGCACCCCGTCCTTAGCATCCCTTCAGATCTAGAAGGTCTCTTCAGTCTCATGTGAGTGGTCATCCAGAGTGGCGCATGCCTTGGGTTCCTTCCCCAGCCAGGTGCAGACAGATTCAAGGCTGCCCAGTGTGTGTGGGGGGGGGCGTGGAGGGACTGGGGGGCAGCCCGGGACAAGACCCTGTGTCCAGCGGTGGGGCTTGAATTTGTTTTTCTTTTGAGAAGGCTTTTAAAGAAGTCATACAGTTTTTTACTATGTATTTATTTTGTGTGCAAGCACATGGGCCACGGTGCTTGTGTGGAGGTCAGGGGCAACTTGTGAGAATCGAACTCAGGTCCTTGAACTTCACTGCAGGTGCCTCGAGCCCTGGAGCTGTCTCTCTGGCTCTGGCTTTAACATGCAGGGCTGCTAGGATCGTGCTAGGGATTCAGCTGTGATAGGTGGGGCTCCGGCCAGGGCTTGTAGGCGGCTGAGGACCCAGCTCTTCTCTTGTAGCCAGCAGAAGACTGAGCTGCCAGTCACAGAGAATGTGCAAACCATCCCGCCCCCCTACGTCGTGCGCACCATCCTGGTCTACAGCCGCCCTCCCTGCCAGCCCCAGTTCTCCCTGACTGAGCCCATGAAGGTAAAGCCTGGAGGGAGGGGAGGCAGTGGTTGGATACCAAAGGGGACCTCCCAGGACCGCACAGGCTGGAGCTCACCCCCACCTTACTCTCATTCACTGCAGAAGATGCTCCAATGTCCCTACTTCTTCTTTGACATTGTTTGCATCCACAATGGCACCGAGGAGAAGGAAGATGAGAGGAGGTGGAAGGTGAGAGACAGTGGAGGACGGTTGGGTGTCTCAAGCTGTCTGACTTGGACCTGCCCCTGCAGTCATTTAACAGCTGTTTCCTACATTCCACTCTGTGTTGGTGGTGGCTGACTTGGGAGGCTGTGGCCTTAGCAGCCAGCCCACACCATTCCTAGCACTTCATGCCTCCCAACTTTACCCTGCTACGCCGTGTGCCTGCAGCACCCTCCCCTCCCAGCTTCTCCAGGCCTCACTGCTTCTTATCCTCAGACTTGCCCTGTGAGTGGGTTACTAATACCTGTGAATTTCAGTTTATAGACTGCAAGGTGGGGCAAGTAAAGGCGCCTGCAGGCAAGCACATGGACTCGCGCTCAATCCCAGGACCACCATGGTGGGAGCACTTGCTCCCAGGGGTTATATCCTGACCTCCATACACCTGCACTCAGTGCACGCAGACACCCCCACACCTGTTCATGCACACACGTATGTGTGCACACGCATGCACATGGAGGCACATTCCCACACATGTATGCACACACCCATGTACACCTGTAACTCCAGCCCTTCTGCCTGTGAGTGAGGCACCGGAAAGGCTGAGGCAGGGGTTGTGACGTGATGGGGATGTTGTGTGACAAGACTTTTCCTGGACAGACACAACACCCCTGAGAGGAGCCCACGGCACACTGAAGTACAACAGACACCATAACGTCCAGCTTGAACGAACTGGAACTTACTGGTTACATAACGAACCAGTGAACTTACTGGGGTTGCTTACAGGAATAGGGTGGGGGTCACCTACAGGAGCAGAAATGACTCACAGACAGCTGCATCACCAAAGCCCACACAACAGGGCTGACAGCTCACAGGCTGGGAGCTTGGAGCACACTGCACAGCCTGCAGGCTGGAGAGTGTCTGGCCATGTAACTCTGGTCTAAACCTCTCCAGGCTGCTGGTCTCAGAGGAGCTCCCTACCCCAGCAGGGAGGGGCCTAGTGAATCTGCTCAATTTCAGGGGCTTCCTGAAGCTGTTTGGAGTTGTTTGCCTTCCTGCCTACTGAGCTTCCCTTCAGGGTAGAATGTTTATCTCAGAGAAAACCCTTTACTACAGAGTGAGGCCTTGTTTGAGGGAAAATGCAGGTGGCAGGTGCTGCTGTGAGCCCTTTCACCCCTCCCCTCTAGTTTGAAGCAGAGTCTCTTGTTGCCACGGCAGCCACCCTGCTGGCTCCTGAGTTTTCTGGTTCTCCCACCCTGCAGGGGAGTGCACTGGGATGAAGGTTATGTCCTGCTGTGTCAGCTGTCCACGTGTGCTGGTTTTGAACTCGGGCCCAAGCGATTGCCTGGCAGATACTTTACTCACTGAGCCCCCTCTTGCCAGCACTTGGGCTTCTAGGGTGCCCAGGTCCTGGCTGCCTGGTGGATACCAGCCAATGTTTGCTGACTGCATTAGTAGTTTCTGTCCTGACCAACTCCTCTTCACCCCTCAGGACCCACTGTAGATGCCCCTTACTCTAGGAAGGCCTCCAGGAGCAGGGAGGGCCTCTGAGGGCTAATGCCAACCCTGAACAGCCTCTCCTTGGTCCCCGCAGGATGTATTCTCCTTCATGGGCAGCCTGGACACCAAGGGCACCAGCTACAAGTATGAGGTGGCACTGACTGGGCCAGCCCTCGAGCTGCACAACTGCATGGCCAAGCTGCTGGCCCATCCACTTCAGAGGCCCTGCCAGACCCATGCGAGCTATAGCCTGCTGGAGGACGAGGAGGCTGGTGAGGGCGAAGCCACCGTGTAACCCGTGGCATTTCTGCACCGTTCAGGAGCTCTGTGCACCCATGCCCACTCCTACTGTGTCTGCTATAAATTCTTCCTGGGACCAGTTTGTCACCAGAATAAAAATCTGAGGCTTCTGAGCCTGTTTTCTGGTCATTTTAGGTTCACTGAGACAGAAAACAGGAGCTGAACTGAGCAGTCTGGCATGGCTTCTGGCTCGGCCGGATGATCTCGGTGTCCTGATGCCATTGTGACCTGGGCTGTTCGCTCCCTCGGACTGGTGTTAACTGCAGTTTGCAAACTCCTCTTCACCTTACAGAACCCAGCCCAGACGTCCTTTCCTCCAGGAGGTCCTCCGGAGATAGGGATGATCTATTGCAGGCAAGACTGGTGTGGCGACCATAGGAAGTGTTTACTTTTTGGGTCCTCCTGGACACTCAAGGGTCCCAGCTCCAAGTGGGAAGTGGGTTGGGGTGACATCTGTTATTATCCCACCACCCCAAACTGGGCTGCAGTACTGTTTGGACCTGTGTAACCACACGGCTTCCCCATGAGCGATCACCACCCAGGGTTCTAGGATGGGGATATATGGTGGGCGCCCCAGAAGAGGAAGGCAAACCTGGAGTCCCACCTTTCCAGGTCAGGCCACAGAGGTTCATCCACTCCACCTTCTCCATTGATAGAAAACAAAGTGGCAGTGGGTGGGAGTCAGGCTCACTTTGATGTGGGAGACAGAGGCAGGAGGATGGCCAGTTTTAGGTCAGCAGGGGCCACATAGAGAAGCCTTGGTTCAAAAGGATTACAAACAGAAATAGACCGGACCTGGTGATGACTCAGCTGTTCAGAGCACTGGTTGTGCTTGCAGAGAACCTGGGTTCGATTTCCACGTTCGGGCTCGCAACTTACGTTCCGGGCGATCGGATGCCGCTTCTGGTCTCCATGGACACCAGGAACACGTGGTATACACAGACAGGCATGCAGGCAAAACACCCACACACTTTTAAAAAAGTAGGTCAACTTGATCAAATGCTTTCTGGCCCCTTCATTTATTGGCCACTTCGTATTGAGTCCTGTCCTCCATTTACAAATAAGGAAAATGCAGCTCTTTAGAAATTTTTATTTAATTAATTTGTGTGCGCGCGCATGCACGCTTGTGCAGGCCCACAGCCAAGGCACACATGTGAATGTCAGTCTGTTCTCTTTCCAATGTCTGCCTCCTGGGGTTGGGATCAAACTCAGGTCCTCAAGCTTGGCAGCAAGCACCTTTATCCGCTGAGCCATCTCCAGGCCCTGGTGAAGACCTTCCTCACAAAGCGACAGTAACAGCCAGCTCTGCTGGATTGAAAATGCACGACGCTGTTCCTCAGGAGGCAGATCCCAGCACTCTCAGACTGAGGCCGGAGGGTGGCGCTGAGTTCCTGGACAGCTTGGGCTAAGTCTAGGATGCCCAGTAGTTTGTTTTGTTAAAGACAAAGAGAGGTTCTGCTCTTTATCCCAAGCTCCCCTGGAATTCGCGGTAATTCCTGGCTCAGCTTTCCAAATCCCGGAATGGGACCCCACCTTCGCGCACCGCCTCCCTCTCCATTTCCTGCGGTCAGACGGTCCAGGACCCACCCTGTCTCTGTCAGCCGCTCCAGGCACTGCCGGTCCAACCAGGGCGTTCCCAGAGGCGGGGCTGGGGAGCCGAGGGGCGGGGCTGCGCGTGCGCAGAAGTCGCCGCGCAAATTTGAATCCGAGGGCCGTGACACCGCTGGGACATGGCCGACGCTGCCAAGGAACTTTTGGTCGCACTGCGCGAGGAAGATCCGCGGTGAGCGCGGGACGCTGGTCCTCCCTTGCCTTCTGCTCCCTGGGCGGCCAAAGGGCTGATGTCCACTGTCACCGTCTGCCGCAGGGCTGTGGAGGAGCTGCTGCATCTCGGGGCGGACCCCAGTCTGGTGCTGGAGGATGGCGTGGCGGCGGTGCACCTGGCGGCCCGAGCTCGCCATCCGCGCGCCCTGCATTGCCTCCGGATCCTTCTGCGCCGGGGCGCCGACCCCAATGCTCGGTGAGGCGCCGTCCGGGTCATCCTGGTGTGGTGGGTGTGACTTGGGGACCCGGCGGCCCTGGGTATCAGGCTCCCGGGTCCCAGGCGTCAGGTCTAGGAGGTGTCTGCTTCCGAGGTCGGGACAGGTCATTCTGGCACTCCGAGGGTGAGGCAGGAGGATGACCGTGAGTTATCAACTTCCCCCTCACCCCCATTGGTAGTGGGCACCCGTCGTCTCAGCACAGGGGCCTGAGGCAGAAGGAGCAAAGAGTTTAAGGCTAGCTTGGGTTACACGAGGCTGCCTGGAAAAGGAAACTCCTCCTCTCTCCCGGGGTCCCAGGTCCACTGAAGCGCTGACACCCGTGCACGTGGCCGCCGTGTGGGGCTGTCGTGGCGCCCTGGAGCTGCTGCTGAGCCGAGGGGGCGACCCGACGCTGCGAGACCAGGTCGGGATCCCATGCAGCGCAGCGCGAGAGGCGGGGGTGAGGGTGGAGGAGGACGGGCCGTGGGCGCCCCCTGCTGAGATGACCGTGTCTGTACAGGACGGGCTCCGGCCACTGGACTGGGCTCTGCAGCAGGGACACCATGACTGCGCACGCCTGCTGCGGGAGCTGGACACGCCCACCCGGACTCGGAAGGAGACCCTGGAGCCAGCTGGTGAGCAGAACCCAGGGGGTGCAAGGAACCTGTCACCGGGCTGCATCACTTCTGGGATCAGTTCCACCTGCCCATTTGCCATCTGTCAATCACTATCCATCATCTCTCAGTCATCTTATCACCTAACTTTTATCTGTCATCTATCTTGTCTATATCATCTATTTATATCTGTTTATCTGTCTGATTAGTTATCATCTATCTTTATATTTATATATGTTTATCTATATTTAGAGAAGTTACCTGTAGCCCTGGCTGGCCTTGAATCCACCATGGATGGAGAACGTGTCTTTGTGGGGCCTCCTGGCGTCTTTATACCTCCGTGTTTGTCACCGAACTCAGAGCAGCTCATGCACAGAGCTGAGCTGACAGCTGCTCCTGAGATGGCGGTACAACTCAGCAGCACTGAGGCCACTGGGAGCCCGGACTGCAGCAGCAGCGACACCTCCTTTGTCACTGCATTGGAGGACTCTCTGCAGCCCCAGTGCTCTGCAAGGACACTGGGGCCCGCAGCCAGCCTGTGGCAGTCTGGTGGGGCTGAAGCAGCTAGGGATGGGGTACTGAGCTGCCAACTGCAGGCCCTGACGTTGACCACAGGGGCCACCAAAGTCCCATCTCTGCCCGGGGATGGGGACTCTGGGGCCTTGCATCCACATGGCTCGGTGCCCCCCGTGTCCGACCTGCAACTGCTTCAGGCCTTGCGGGCACTGGGCCACAGTCCTGGCCCGGTCACCCCTTTCACCCGTGGACACTACTTGCGGCGGCTGCAGGAAGCCCAGGCTAGCCCCGGTGAGTCCCTTGGCAGGACTGGGAGTCCTTGGCGGTCTGGAATCCCGAGACTGGCCTGTTAGCCCCACCATCCTCACCGGCTGTCATCCTCAGTTCTGGCTCGGTTTCCCTTTCCCAACCCTTCCAGGGCACAGCCCAGAACTGGCTGAGGTGCTCAGAACAGGCCGCATTCCCGACTGCCAGGCGGATGAGGCCGCCCTGGCTCAGCACTTTCAGCAGCTGGATCCCACGAAGAGGTGGCGGGGAGGCGTCACCAAGTGCAGCTTTACATATCTTCTTCTTGACCCCAGGTATGATGGTGACAGTAAAGCTGGGGCTTGGGATTAGAGGGATCCTGGCTCCGCAAGTTCTGCCCTGACAGAGGTGGGGAAGGGTTGGATTGTCCCTTGCTGGTGGCTTCTGTCTCCATGAGGACAAGAGGGGGGCGGGCTGTGAGCACGAGGCCTGGGTTGTAACAGGAAGATTCTGTACACACACACACACACTAGATGGTGGGGATTTATTTATTTTTGATTTGCTGTGTGTCCCTAGGGAAGGGACTAGCCTTCTCTGTTAATCGGAGTCAGTTCCGGCTGTGAGTACCCATTTCATGGCTTATAAAATAGGGGCCCCTGGATGTGGGTTCAAAAGGGCCCATGGCTCTGGGGACAGCGGTCTTTTTCCCTCTCTGAGACATCCTTCCACCCCCACCGCCCTTTTTTTTTTTTTTTTTTACACATTTTATTTTCTGTGCATGTGTCTGTGTGTGCACATGTGGAGGTCAAAGGGTAACTTCTGGGAACTGATTTTTCTCCTCTATCATGTGGGTCGTCAGGGTTGGTTGGCAGCAGGCTCCTTCACCTTCTGCGCCACTCTGTACCCAGGCAGACACAGGGACTGCCTGCCCGAGCCTCCTCCCTCACACTGGCTGAGTGTCTGCAATGTTTTGTGGGAGCCATCTTCTACGTGGGCAAGGGGACCCGCGCCCGACCAGATGCCCACCTCTGGGAAGCCCTCGGCTACCGTGAACGCCCAGGGAAAAAGGTGAGGACAAGGGGCAGGAGTGATCAGGCCAGCCAGCCTTCAGACAGTCGGAGGGCAGAAGGCTTAGGATCCGACTCCTGATTCACCATCCCCCAGGCCTGTCCCAAGGTACGCCGGATCTTAGACATCTGGGCCAGCGGCCGCGGTGTCCTTTCTCTACACTGCTTCCAGCACACGGCCGCCGTGGAGGCGTACACGCGGGAGGCCTGCCTGTTGGAGGCCCTAGGTAAGGGTCTGGTTTCTAGGTCTCAGGGAAAGTGAGCTCTGAATTCCCTCACTGTTCATGTTCATTCCCATGGTGGGCAGTTACTGAGCGCCACCTGTATACCTAGAACACGCCTGTTTAAATATAGTCTGTGCTGCTTGTTGTGGTGGAGGGGTGGGTGGAGGCCACGCCATGACTTTGCCTCTGATCTGTCCAGGTATCCAGACACTGACCAACCAGAAACAGGGCCACTACTATGGAGAGGTTGCCCACTGGCCATCCACGAAGCGGCGGCGCTTGGGGGTGTACCTGCTACATCGTGCTCTGCTAGTTTTCCTGGCTGAGGGGGAACGAGAGCTGAGGCCTCAGGACATCCAGGCCCAAGGTTGAGTGCTGAGGACATGATCGTGAAGCCTGAGCAATCAGGGTGTCTGTGCGTCCCAGGGGCAGGTCCCCAACTGTGTCCCCAGCTCTGGATTCAACGGCTTGGTGTGTGTGTGTGCAAGTGTGTACATGTGTGCTGAAGTATGTGAGTGATGGTATGTCTAGGTGTTCTTGGGTAGGTGAGCTTCCCATTGTGTGCGGGGCAAGCCAGCCGAGGGGCAGAAGGTCCTCTAGAACATTCTACTTCTGCATAGATAGTGAGCTTCTCTCATTGTGTGTGCCAGGCAAGCCAGCTGAGGGGCAGAAAGTCCTCTAGAACATTCTACATTGTCTCCGTGCCTCATTTTTTGATGCACGGAGACTTTGAAAGAGAGATCAGGCCAGACGTGTTAATGGTGGCCTACCACCACAACCTTCGGGAGGATGGGGCAAGAGGATTGCTAGCTGGAAACTGGCATACATTTGTATTTGGTTGGAGGCCTCTGTGTGTGTTTAGTGGCGACAATCCTTCCCCTGTGGGTGTCCACAGTCCAGGGCCCAAAATATGCTCTTGGGAGCGCATCTAGGGTCAAGCAAGGCTGCAGAGCTCAGACTAACTGGGAGTGGAGTGTGTGTGTATGTGTGTGCATGTGCATGCGTGCACGCATGCTTACAGTGTTCCTAGGAATGCCCTACCCCTCTGCAGCCTGTGCTGTGTCTAGCCCTTTGCCCTCTAAGCATCCAACCAGCCTGAGGTTGTGGTCTGCCTCCTTGGTCCTCACCCTTTTCCATGACCAAGTGGCTGCCTTCCTCTGTGAGCTTCAGGAAAGCCCGCAGAGGGATCTGCAGGCACATGGGGAAGTCCCTCCTGCTGTCTACCCTTCAGCCCCACCCAGATGATCTCCAGAATGGCCCGCCACTCTGCTGGAACCTCACCAGGTATTCATTCACTCAGTTAACACCCATGAAGCACCTACAGTATGCCTGAGGTAGGCCTTCTCAACCTTGGCTCTGTGGACTGCTTGGGGTTGCGTCGCTGCTGTGGGGATATCGTGTGTGTTGTAGGGTGCTGGGCATCCCCCCTCTCAGGATATAAGGGAAGCTCTGCCCTCTTCCACCAGAAGGTTGCCCACCTGTCTTGGGTCACACCACTTGGAAGTGCCACTGAGGAAGAACAGACCTCCAGATTGCCCAGCTGACAGCCCTGCCCAGCAGAGACCACGCCCACAAGCCACACCCACTTAGAGCAAGCCACAGCAAGGCTTGCAGCCTGGGAACCATACGGCCTGGAAGCTCTGGAACTGTGGCTGAACCCTTTACTTGGACCTAGATTGAGACACTTGAGGGTCATGCCTTGCGGGTGCCACACCCCCAAGTTCTCCATGCAGCTGGCTGCTGCTTCAACGGGGCTGCTTCAAAATAGCAGCCTTCTGTTTCGTTCAAATGCTAGCTGAGGGCTGGTTGTGGCCAAGAAACCAGGTTCCAAGTTCAAATACTTTTTTGTTTATTTTTCTTATGCTTTTTTTGAGACAGGACTTCCCTGTGTTGTCCTGACTGTCTTGGAACTCGCTCTGTAGACCAGACTGGCCTTAAACTCACAGAGATCCACCTGCCTCTGCCTGTGGAGTGCCGTTATTAAAGGCGTGCGCCACTGTCTGGCTCCAGCACAAATTCTTTTAGATTATTTATTTTTATTTCATGTGCATTGTGTTTTTGCCTTCATGTATGAGGGTGTTAGAGTCCCTGGAACTGGAGTTACGGTTGTGAGCTGCCATGAGGGTGCTGGGAATTGAACCCTGGTCCTCTGGAAGAGCAGCTCAGTGCTCTTAACCACTGAGCCATCTCCCCAGCCCCAGCACAAATTCTTAATGTCACTGTGGAGCTGGCAAAAGGAGAATCAGTCGTTCGCAAGGGTTTAGAGCCATGGGGGCCTGAGATGTCTGGGTGCTGGCCTAGCCTGCAGGAGGCTTTGGAGGTGCTGGGAATGGGGCGGGGAAGAGGGTATTGTGATAGGTGTGTGCCTGGCCAGCCTGAGTTGCACAGTGAACTCCGTTTCAGTACAACAGACTTGTGGTTTAGTGTCCTTAGGCAAGGGGGGGGCATTTCTGCTCATCGGCTTCCTTATAAGAGGTTTGGGGTACCTTGAGCTAGTGGAGCAGGATTGTAGAATCCTGCCAGGAGGGTCAGGAGTTCAAAGCCAGTTCAGCTATGAAGCATGTTTACAGTCACCTTCAGTTTGCTCACAGAGCAAAGCTGCTGCACTGTCTCCATGCTGGGAGTGCAGCCCAGCCTGTCATGTTGCTGTCCCATGGAGCCTGTGGTGGTCTCCCTCTCCTGTCTCATTGTTTCGCCTGCATTTGGGGGCAATCCCCAGGGGACCTTGTTCTTTTGTGTCTGGAACTTCCTGTGAGGTCAGGGCTACCCTGGTCATGAGTTTAGATGCCCGGCAGAAGGAGCACACTTTGTGTGGTGGCTGCTTGGCCTGGGGTGCCAGGATCTGGGATGCAGCTGCTGCAGCACCCTGCTTATCTTCCTGGATGGGGGCAGTGGCAGCTGCAACCTCAGGACTGAGGATGTGCCCTGCAGCAGCAGTGTCTGACAGCCCCAGCTCTTCAGTGTGTGTGTGTCTGTGTGTGTGTGTTCTGTCTGACAGTCTCACACGCATGTGTTCGCATTTCTACATCTCCCTCTCTAGGGGTAGGTAAACTTTGATCCTTTCTGCTGGACAGGCAGTGAGCTCCCCAGGTGGGTGGAAATTAGTGTGTGTGGGGGGAACAGAAGTTACTCTAGAACATTCCACTGCATCACTAGGTCTGTCATCCTGGGGAGACAAGCAGAGAGGAAGTATCTTAGCTTTCCTGCTGCTGGGGAGAAGCATGTCAGAGGCTCGCCATTGGAGGTTCCAGCCTGGTTTCACCTTGCTGCCACACCATGGACAGAGAAGATGCAGTGGTCCATGCTGCTGGCGGGCTGATCCTGGGCTAATTCTCTTCACTTTTACACAGTTCAGGCCCCTGCCTATTGTGGTGGCTCATGAGTGACTCAGCTTTTATTTGGAGTTTATTTTATAGAAAAAAGAAATGGCTGCTAGTGCAGCTCACGAGATAGACAGCAAGTGCTGCTCCTTCTCCCAAGGACAGCGTGGGGAGGTGCTTAGCTCTTTGTTCCGCCTTCTGCCTTCAATATGTATAAAAATAAGTTCTAAAACTGGCTGGTATTTACCAACAGACCTCCCAAATCTAGCCTGTGTTTTTGGTCGCAATTTCTTTCGATCTGGTATTTCCTCAAGCTCATGCCCCTTCCAGGTGCCATAGCTGACTGCCTGGGGCGTGCTGCCCACAGGGCACTGGGCAGTGAGCCATCAAGGCCACCTTCCACCTTGATCTAGATAATTCTTTAAGTCTGCTCTGTTGAGCTAAGAGGTGATGGTGCACACCTTTAGTCCCAGCCCTTGGGAAGCAGAGGTAGACAAATCTCTGAGTTCGAGGCCAACCTGGTCTACAGAGTGAGTTTCAGGACCAACCAGGGCTACAGAGAGAAACCCTGTGTTGAAAAACCAAACAGGAAAAAATTCTGTTCTGTGGGCTTGGGGGATGGCTCTGAGGTTAAGACTACAGGCTGCTCTTGCAGGGGACCTGGCTTTGGTCCTCAGCACCCACATGGTGGCTCACAGACATCTGTAACTCCAGCTCCAGGGGACCTGACACTCTTCTTCTGACCTTCACAAGCAACTGCAGTCATGTACACATACATACAATTAAAAATAAAAGTTGCTGAGCTTGGTGGCTGTCTCAGGGATTTTATTGCTGTGAAGAGACACAATGACCACAAAGACTTTTCTTTAATTTTTTTTTTTAAAAATACTATCTTTTCTCATCTTACATACCAATTCCAGTTCCCATTCCCTCCCCTCCTCCTGCTCCCTCCCCCTTCCCCTGTATCCCACCCCCATCAACTCAGAAAGGGTAAGGCTTCTCATGGGAAGGCACCAAAGTCTAGCAGATTGCTTTGAGGCAGGACCAAGGCCCTCCCCACTATATCTAGGCTGAGCAAGGTATCCCTCCAAAGAGAATGGGATCCAAAAAGACAGCTGAAGCACTAGGGATAAATTCTGGTCTCCCTGTTGGTGGCCCTGCAGTCTGCCCCAGTCATACAACTGTCACCCACATTCAGAGGGCCTAGTTTGGACCTATGCTGGTTCCCTTGCTGTCAGACCAGAGGCAATGAGCTCCCATTAGTTCAGGTAGCTGTTTCAGTGGGTGTCCCCATCATGGTCTTGACCCATTTGCTCACATTATCGCTCCTTCCTCTCTTTGACTGGACTCTATGAGCTCAGCCCAGTGCTCTTCTGTGGTTCTCTGCATTTGCTTCTATCAGTTGCTGGATGAAGGTTCTATGATGATATTTAATGTAGTCATCCATCTGACTATAGGGCAAGGCAATTTCAGGCATCTCCACAGTTGTTTAGGGTCTTAACTGGGTTTATTCTCGTGGATTTCTGGGAAATTCTCTAGTGTCAGGTTTCTTGCTAGCCCCATAGTGGCTCCCTCAATCAAGATTTCTCTTTACTTGCTCTCCCTCTCTGTCCTTTCCTTCATAGTGGCCACTGGAAGGGTGAGGTAAAGGGCCAGATTGGAGGCCAACCTGGGCTACTCACCGAGTCCATTTGACACCTATATGTTTTCCAAGATAAGGTTTTTGGGCCCTGGTTGTCCTGAACTCATTCTGTAGAACAGGCTGGCCTTGAACTTGGAGATCTGCCTCCTAAGTGGTGGGATTAAAGGTGTGCACCACCTGGCATAACTGGATGTCAACACGTAGAAGAATGCAGATAGACCCATATCTATCTCATGCACAAAACTCAAGTCCAAATGTGTCAAAGATTGCAACATAAATCCAGTTACACTGAACTTGATAGATGAGAAAGTCAGAAGTAGCCTTGAACGCACCGGAGACCACTTTCTAAATTGAACATCAGTAGCACAGACACCGGGAGCAGCAATTAGATGGGACCTCCTGAAACTGAGAAGCTTCTGTAAGGCAAAGGACACGGCCAATAAGACAAAACAGCAGCCAACAGAATGAGATCTTCACCAGCTTCACATATGATAGGGTTGAGTTACAAAATATATAAAGAACTCAAACCAGGGGAGATAGTGCATGTCTAATAATTATAGCACTTGGGAGGCAGAGACAGGTGGATGTCAGTGAGTCCGAGGCCAACCTGGTCTACAAAGTTCCAGGACAGCCAGAACTGTTACACAGAGAAATCCTGTCTTAAAACCAAAAACCAAAACAAACAAACAAAACCCCCAAATAGTCCAATTAAAAAATGGGACACAGATCTGAACAGAAAAATTTCAACAGAAGAATCTCAAATGGCCAAAAGACATTAAAGACAATGCTTAACATCCTTAGTCATCAAGGAAATGCAAATCAAAATGACTCTCAGGTACATCTTACACTTTCAGAATGACTAAGATAAAAAACATGGATGACAACTCATGCTGAGGATGCGGAGTAAGGGAAACACTCCTCCATTGCTGGTGGGAGTGCAAACTTGTACAGCCACTTTGGAAATCAGTGTGGTGGTTTCTCAGAAAATTAGGAATCAATTTACCTCAAGACCCAAGTATCCCACTCTTGGGCACATATCCAAAGAATGCTCAATCATACCACAAAGACATTTGCTCAACTATATTCATAGCAGCCTTGTTTGTAATAGCCAGAACCTGGAAACAACCTAGAAGCTCCTCAACTGAAGAATGGATAAAGAAAATGTGGTACATTTACACAGTAGAGTATTACTTAGCTGTATATATATATAAAAAAAGACATTTTGAACTTTGTAGGCAAATGAACAAATGAATGGAACTAGAAAAAAAAAACTATCCTGAGTGAGGTAACCCAGACCCAGTAAAAGAAGCATGGCATATATGCTTGTTAGACATACAGCAAAGGATAACCAGATTGCAATTCACAACCCCAGAGAAACTAGGTAAAAAGGAGGACCCTTCTGGTTGATGGTGGCCTACCCCTTTTAATCTGAGCACTCAGGAGGCAGGGACAGGAAAATCTCTGTGAGTTTGAGGCCAACCTGGTCTATAGAGGGAGTTCCAGGACAGACTCCAAAGCTAAGGAGAAACACTGTCTAGGGAAAAACAAAAGACCCAAAGAGAGACACACACACGGAGGGCCCCAGGAAAGGAAAATAGTTAAGATCTCATGGGTCAGCTGGGAAGGGGAATAAACGGGAGGGGATGTGCGATGAAACATGAGAGCTCGAGATGGCCAAGTTGGGGGAGGGATGGAATGGGAGAGCAATGAAAGAGATATCTTGATAGAGGGAATCATTATGGAGTTAGGGAGAAACCAGGTGTAAATCCCGGACTCTGGCTCCATCTTTGGAGGCCCCGCCCCTGTGCCCCTTGCACCTTGACCCCTCCCCAGAGGAGGTCAGGACCACTTCCCCAGACTATTTAAACTGCCCCTTGCATAGTCAACGTGTGGTCTCTTCCCCCACTCCATGGTCTGGTCGCATTGGCGGCTTCTCGGTTCCCCTCGGGGGCCACCCAAGAATGCAGGAGTCCTATTAAACCTGGATATCTTTTAATTTGGCTTGTTTTGATTTGGCTCGATTGAGATTTTTGTGTTGACAGAGAGCTCATGTTAGAAAATATTTCTAACCCCAGGTACTAGGGAAATTCCCAGGAGTCCACAAAGATGACCCCAGCTAAGACATCTAGCAATAGTGGAGAGGGTGCCTGATCCGGCTTTCCCCTATAATCAGATTAGTGAGTACCCTAATTGTTATCATAGAAACTACATCTGATGGAAGCAGATGCAGTGACCCACTGGATTCGGCACTAGTCTGAGCTCCTGGAACTTAATTAAGGTCATGATTGGGAAAACCACAGAGACAGTCGACCCGAGCTAGAGGGAGCTCAGGGGCTCTGGACTGACAGCTGGGATCCTGCATATAGGACCGAAATAAGTCCTCTGAATGTGGGAGACAGTTGTGTGGCTTGATATGTTGGGGGGACCCAGCAGTGGGACCAGGCCTTATTCTGGGGGCCTGAACTGGCTTTTTGGAGCCCATTCCCTATGGCAGGATACCTTGCTTAGCCTTGACACAGAGGGGAGGGGTTTGACCTTGCCTCAACTTGGTATAACAGACTTTGTTGACTCCGCACGGGAGGTCTTACCTCATCTGAGGAGTGGATGGGGGTGGGGGTTGAATAAGAGAGGTGAGGGGCGGGAGGAGGGGGAGGGGAAACTAGGAATAGTATGTAAAATCGAAAAATTTTTAAATTAAAAAAAAGAAAAAAAAAGGTGTGCACCACCATAGCATGTCATCTTTTGTTTGTTTGTTTCTAAGTTTATGTGTGTGGGCGCCTTTCCTGCATGTATGTGTACCGTGTGCACGCAGGGTCCATGGAGGCCAGAAGAGGGTGTCAGATGCTCTGGAGTAGCAGGAATAGGTGGCTGTCAGCCACTATGTGGGCGCCTTTCCTGCATGTATGTGTACCGTGTGCACGCAGGGTCCATGGAGGCCAGAAGAGGGTGTCAGATGCTCTGGAGTAGCAGGAATAGGTGGCTGTCAGCCACTATGTGGGCGCCAGGAGTCGAACCCAAGTCCTCTGCAAGAGCAGCTGGTGCTCTTAAGCACTGAGCCACCTCTCCAGGCCCAGTATTTTAAAACCCAACTTGGGCTCTATTTGAGATTTTAGTAGGAAAAGCTACCCAGTGTCTTTGGTGTGGCTCACAGGGTGTGGTCTTCGAATGTCTTGAAATGCATGTGAAACATGATTAAAAAAAAAACTCAGGGTCAGAAATTGGGGTTCAACCTGAAGATCCAAAAAGCAAAACAGCCAACCACTGGCTCTTGCCTCTACCTTAGTCTGAAATGGCGATCCTGCCTCCAGATTTCTCAGAATGAGACTGTTGTCTGAGAACTGTGTCCTCCATCTTATTCCTCTGTAGGGCTGGGATTAAAGTCGTGCACCTCCTGATTTCTATGGCAACTAGGGTGGCTACTGGGATTAAAGGCGTGTGTTACCATAATCTGGTCTGTAAGGCTGACCAGTGGGTCTATTTTACTCTCAGATCTTCAGCCAGTCTTTATTTATTAACATATTATTGAAATGCCACTGCAGGCATGTATTTCTGTGGTTTGTGTAAGAGACATTCCACAGTGCCACACAGGAACTTATCTGATGCCCTCAGAGAGGTCACTGAGGTGATCCGACCTCTGACAGTAGGAACACTTCCTGGGTAGGCCCTTCCAGCAAAGGCCATGCCTGCATTTTGAGACAAACACCACAGGCTGGACTCAAAACTCACCATGCAGCTACAGATGACTGTGATCCTCCTGC
The DNA here is from genome assembly GCF_982192425.1 of Myodes glareolus. Classification (NCBI taxonomy): domain Eukaryota; kingdom Metazoa; phylum Chordata; class Mammalia; order Rodentia; family Cricetidae; genus Myodes; species Myodes glareolus. The sequence continues at coordinate 4,383,237 of NC_142048.1, read as the reverse complement.
CTCCACCTTGAGCATTAGAATGACAGTCAGGCACCACCAAGCCCAGTTCCATTTATGGAATGCTAAAGGTCGCACCAGGGCTTTGTGTGTGCTAGTGAAAGAGCACCCGGAGGGTGTCTCACATGCGTGGAGACCCGTGCCCAAGAACCAGGTCCGAGAGCCACTGGATGCAAGAACAAGAGGCAAACTTTAATGTTCACAGGCCTGTGGGTGCTGCAGTCACATGGAGAACTGAGCACCCCGAGCTACGTCTTGGGGTATCTTTATATAGGCAGAAGCAATGTTACAGAAGCAAAAGCGCGGTTACAGGAGTCCCATTGGTCAGTTTGAATGAGGCGAGGGGTGAATTTGAGGGCAGGCCTCGTGGTCCTTGACCAGGATCAAAGAAACCAGATAACTGACCTGTCCCTATCTCAAGCATATATGGTCAGTCCTTTGAAGTCTTTGTTTCCCCCTAGGCCAGATGTCTTGACCATAAATTCCCTGTCCTGCAGCCTGATAAGGCTGTCCTGGGTATCTCACCAGATGTCTGACCATAAATCCTCTGTACTGCAGCCTAATAAGGCTGTCCTCGTTCTGACCTCAGGTATCCTGCTTTGCTCAGCATTCGGGGGCCCTTCTCTGAACTGAGCTTCTTTGCAAAATGACATAACTGTGACTAAAATGAGTTGGGGTCCTTCATTCCCCCATTTTCTCTTATAACTTGAGTTAATTCTTTAACTCAAACTGATCATGATATTTCTGTCTCCTATTGTCTCAGTTGCTGATATTGGTGGGTCAGGACCAGAGTCTGGATAACTAAAAGCCTGTCTTTCATAGGTTGCACCAGGTGATTTAAAATGCAGGGGCTGACTGTAATGATAAGAAGCAAAATAAGTAGGGGCCCAGCTATATATATTGAAAACAAAATCAAAAGGCTTGCTCAGACAATAACCACATGAGAACTAGCATTACTTCAGAATAGCTCTTAGCAAAATTATCTGATGAATGAAGCTTGAAAGTAACTACATGGTAGACATTGTGAACCATTGCAGACCTGGGATTAGCACCCATCACTGTGGCAATAGTCTATTGACTACAAAGAGCTTATCTCAGTCCTAAGAAACATATGGATGCCTTATCATTGTAAAACAATGTTTCCCTTAAAAGGCAAGTTCAGTATTATGAAGACAAATCTCCTTTGCTGTAGACACTGGGAGTGTTGATCCTCAATTCCAGAGAATGCGCCTGAGAGGTTAGCTTCAGCCCAGCTGGCACCATATGACATTCACCGGCTTCCATTATGTTCTATAGCATCAGCTTCATCTTCATCCAAATGTACAAGGGTTGTGCCTATTGTGAGAACTTCAACAAGCAATGAAAGAAAATGCAATACAGAATGACAAATGTTTAAGACAAAACAATGAGCCCCAAAGCCAGAGGACAGTCAATGTGGAAGCAGAAATCAAGAATTAGGTTTAGTTCGCAAGAGGTACAGAAAAATAAATATAATTAACCCAGTAAGTCCTAAAAGCTCAACATGTCGTAAAAACATTAGGCCAGCTTGGACCTAGGGACAACATTCAGAGATAAAATCAATGGGGGCGTAAAAGGGAGATGGTATATTAGGATTTATGTTCAGAACTAAAACAGAAATAGAAGAAAAGGATCAGCAGCATCTTGAGACCCCAGACAGTGGTTCTCCAGCCTCAGCACTCAGAGGGACTGGAATGGTGATCGTAAATAAAACCATATTTGTTTATCTTTTGAAAATTAGGCCATTTCATAATCTAAAGCAAAATTTTCCTGTAGAAAAGCAAAACCAGTCAAGAGGTGAGAAAGATTCAGGTGTGCTTGCTTTTCTCTGCCAATATGGTCTAATCTGGAAAAATCTCAGACCATATAAAATAATTTCTGTCAATAGGTCCCAGACACATAGGGGAGGAACAGAACAGAATTACTCTTCGCTTCTGTTATCTGTTACCGTGTTTAAAAGACATTAACTCTTAAAAAAATGAGCAGAGCCCTGTGGGCTTCTGACTTCAGAAAAGAAGAGCCTTAAAGGCGATGTAAACCCATCTTACAGCAGATGTGCCTGTCCTGTGCAGGCCCTGAGCTCAGGATATCCATCACCAAGGTCAGCCTTAGTCAGCAGATGCATGAGTAGCAGCTAACTAGCCAGGTAACAGAACTAGTGGCAGCGATTGCTGTAGTGTTTTAAACCCAGAACAGGACAGAGGGAGGTCTGGCCAGTCATTTTGCTGGTCTCTAGGGCCAATTTTGTCAGTTTATATCCTATCTATCTGACCTGAGCTTTGGGGTTGGTAAGCATAATTGATCCCCAGTGTCTTTGGTCATGCCCTAACTTACCTGGGTAACAAAGGCAGGTCTATTATCGGACATGATTACCTTGGGCATCCCAAACCTCGGGAAGATTTTTTTATGATCTTCTTAGCCATTACATTGGCTGTCTCAGTCCTGACCAATGTATGTTGGCTATCTTCTTTGGCAAATGTGTGGCCGTGAGGAGGCACAAGATTTCCGCAAGTCTCAGCAGTCCTCTTTGTCTGTATATTGCTCCGTGTATATGGGTGGTGGCAAAAGCATACCTGTTGTCAATGTAGATGTTTCCTCTGCCATCCATAGAATTTGTGTCAATGTCACAAGTTCAGCCTTCTGGGTGGGCCAATATCCCTGAAGGGAAGCTATTTATCCAAATCATTCGCTTCCTGTTCATCATTCCTGTCCCCACCTTTCGCTTACCTTCAGTCTTGTATACCTGCTTGGCTCCGACTCCCAGCCTTGTGCCCCAGGCAAGCTTCGCCATTATTTCCGGCTCTGCCTGGCGCTGCTCAGCCTGCCATTCTGCCAGCCGCCTGTCCTTTCTGCAGATGCTGGTATGATCCATAGTCCATCGACGTGAGCAGGGCACAGGAGCAGCAGCCTGGTGCAGGAGGGCACCTGTGGTAGCATTGTGAGTGCTCTATTGCAGTCTGACATGGGTGACGGGAGCAGACTGCAGGGTGAGCAGCCAGGGCTCCTGCAGGTTTTAAGACAAGTGTGGCACCAGGACAGTTGCTAGGAGGCAAGGATTTCTCCGGTGGTGATGGCATGGGGCGGTGGTCATCCTGGTGAGGAGGGTGTGGTGAAGGCAGAGGCAGGCAAGCAGCCTGCATCTTCTGCAGAACTGAAAACAGCAGGAAAAGTGAAAGTCCCTCGTTTGGTCAGCAAAAGCCTTTGGTCATATATTCAGGGATGACCAGGGAGGAATGAGTCATTTATGTGTCCTTAAAAAAATCTATAGAGGTATCTAATGTCCTTTTTCTTGCAATAAGCACATTAGCCTTTGTCCAAGGGGTGCCTCTGTTTATCTTTATTTGTCTTTGGTCCTCTTCTGTTGCCCAGGCTCCGTATCTATCTGAGTCCAAATTTCCTGTCTATGATCCCTCCGGTTTTCTCTTTTCTCTGCCTTCCGCTTTTCTCTCTTTTGCTTCATTTTTTTCTGTCTCTCGTTTAACATTTTCTGTCTCCCCAAATTCTGCAAGGTATAATCTTGCAACCTATCTATCTGCTGTAACTTCTTCCTTATATCTGATGTTGACTGCCCTATGAAGGCCATGGCTATCGCTGCCTGTTGACTTTTAGAGGTTGGGTAAGATACCTGTAAATCTTCATTAAACATTTAAGGAACATAGATTCTAACTGGCCCCTGGAGAACCTCTCTTTCCTTGGCCGAATTAGTGGGGTGCCTGCCTTGTAGCCCCCCTGAGAATTGCCATGAGCCCAGCATTTTGACCGTCAGTTTTTCCCTTTAAGAATTAATTGGACACCATCATGTAAAAGAATGAAAGTGGATCCATATTTCTCTATGCACAAAACTAAAATCCAAACAAATCAAAGACCTTAACATAAAACCAACAATATTGAACCGCATAGAAGAAAAAGGGTTTTAAATACATTTTTAAACATAGCCTCAGTGGCATAGACATTGAGAGAAACAATCAATCAATAAATGAGATCTCCAGGACTGAGAAGCTTTCTGTATAGCAAAGGATATAATCAACAGAACATAACATCAGCCTGTAGAATGGGAAGATATTTTTATAAGAAAATTAGGAACTTAGTCCTCATAAGAACAAATAATCCAGTAAAAAAAAATATGTTACAGACCTAATCTGTAAACTCTCAACAGATGAACTTAAAATGACTGAAAGATATTTAAAAGATTCTCAAATATAACATCTTTAATCATTGGAGAAATGTGAATCAAAATAACTCTTGAGACTCTATCTTATCCCTATAACATGATCAAGATCAAATACTGCTCATAACCTATGTAAAAGAGAAACTCCTTTACCACTGGTGGAAATGTAAACTGGCACAGCCATTTTGGATCCTAATATATTGAAATCTCAGAAAATTAGTCAACAAATCATCCCAAGACTTAGTTATGTCTCTATTGGGTCTGTAGGAACCTTTGAATCTATTATAGTCCCTAACTTTAAGCTGCGGGCGGGACATAGGCTCCTTGTGGGCTGCGCGCCCACGTCTCTCCGCCCTCCGCCCTCCTTTCGGGGCGCACACCTAGCTAGCGTTCCTTTTGGTGCCACCTGGCAATTCGCCTGGTCCCGTTTGTAACTCTCTCTCTCTATATGGCTCTTTTGTATCCTTTAGCAAATCCTATCGGCGAGCGCAGGCAGTCCCTGCGGACCGCTGCTCGCAACCGCCTCCACCTCCTAGGACGTGGGAGCCAGCACACACGCAGCCCCGCCCCCTGTGTTTCCGGCAGGAGCCGACGCTGCTCCCTCCCCACGTCTGGGCAGCACGGCCCGCAGCTCCCCGACGAGTTTGTATCCGGGCCTATGTGTTCTGGCCGCACTGCTGTTTTTCTCCCCTCCTTGGCCTGTCTGTCACGGCCCTGGCCCATTTGGCAGGGTCCCGTGGCTGCCTGTGCTCTTCCTCATCTGCGGCCCACCAGCGGCGGCCGCCCCCAAGGCGCCCCATTGCTCTCATCAGCACGGCGCCCTTCTCCACCGAGAACTAACCAGAACTAGCCAAGCGCAGCGCCGCACACATTAGGGGTGGGGCTTGGCAATCGCAACAGCAACAACAGCAAGCGGGAGGTCGGGCTGGGTATCAGGAAGGCAGAGTTTTCTGTTTTGTTTTGTTTTGTTTTGTTTTCCCCGCTCCTGCATGGGAAAAGAGACAGGGGAGGGGCAGACTGCCGCTATCATCTGCACCATGCTCTGTAATAAAAATGGTTTTACCCAGAGTAGGGGAGTTCCCTGGATAAACTCTCCTGGTGGCCATTCCAGGAAGCAGACTGCTTGCCATCTCTCGGATTTCCACAGCTTGGTCTGCAACTTCTCTCTAAAGTTAGAGCAAAGGTCAGCGGTGGATACTTACTGTTTACTGTCCCATGGTACCAGGTTTAGACTCGAGTACAAACAGAAACGAAACAAAATACAAAAACAAAGACATGACAAAGACAGAACAGACAGCCGGCAACTTCGGTGACAAACCGAAAGTACAAATTCAGATGGCTGCAGCAAACCGAAAGTACAAATTCAGATGGGGAAGTGAAAACTTCACCCTACAGACGCACGAATTTCTAGGATTCGTGCTGAGCCCCTCGGGCTCTCCAGATCCCTGGGGCGTCCCCCAGGGTAGCGGGTGAGAAGTTCAGAGCCCGTCAGCTCCTCCTCAAAGCCGCCCAGAATACAGATGACCATGGATCCAGGTCTACGGAATACAGACGCTTGCGCATTACATCAAATTAATACATCAAGACAGCAAACAGACAAGGACAAATAGTGGCTAGCCAGCTTACCTCCCAGTGGGTTGTCGGATGGGTTGGGCAGAGATCTTCCACAATCCCACTTCTGACACCAAATGAAAGAGCACCCGGAGGGTGTCTCACATGCGTGGAGACCCGTGCCCAAGAACCAGGTCCGAGAGCCACTGGATGCAAGAACAAGAGGCAAACTTTAATGTTCACAGGCCTGTGGGTGCTGCAGTCACATGGAGAACTGAGCACCCCGAGCTACGTCTTGGGGTATCTTTATATAGGCAGAAGCAATGTTACAGAAGCAAAAGCGCGGTTACAGGAGTCCCATTGGTCAGTTTGAATGAGGCGAGGGGTGAATTTGAGGGCAGGCCTCGTGGTCCTTGACCAGGATCAAAGAAACCAGATAACTGACCTGTCCCTATCTCAAGCATATATGGTCAGTCCTTTGAAGTCTTTGTTTCCCCCTAGGCCAGATGTCTTGACCATAAATTCCCTGTCCTGCAGCCTGATAAGGCTGTCCTGGGTATCTCACCAGATGTCTGACCATAAATCCTCTGTACTGCAGCCTAATAAGGCTGTCCTCGTTCTGACCTCAGGTATCCTGCTTTGCTCAGCATTCGGGGGCCCTTCTCTGAACTGAGCTTCTTTGCAAAATGACATAACTGTGACTAAAATGAGTTGGGGTCCTTCATTAGAATACCAGCACTGCATCCTCTGAGCTGCAAGCACTGCACCCACCGAGCTGCAAGCACTGCACCCACTGAGCTGCAAGCACTGCACCCACTGAGCTGCAAGCACTCTATCCAATCCACTGATAAGTCCCTGACAACTGGTGCAGATAGATTTATTTCTTCAACACACTGAATGGAGTTCTTCAACTCTTTTCCAGTAAGCTCCAGACAGTGGCCTGGGACTCAGGACAGGACCCTCTCTCTGCCACTATGAAAGGATGCCATCTCTCTTCAGGTATGATGATTCTCTCTGAGAATTTGTTTCTGCTCACAGTGTCTTCCAAGATAGAAACACTCCACCTTGCAAAGAAGCTCCTTAGGCAGGAAGGCAAACAACTCCAAACAGCTTCAGGAAGCCCCTGAAATTGAGCAGATTCACTAGGCCCCTCCCTGCTGGGGTAGGGAGCTCCTCTGAGACCAGCGGCCTGGAGAGGTTTAGACCAGAGTTACATGGCCAGACACTCTCCAGCCTGCAGGCTGTGCAGTGTGCTCCAAGCTCCCAGCCTGTGAGCTGTCAGCCCTGCTGTGTGGGCTTTGGTGATGCAGCTGTCTGTGAGTCATTTCTGCTCCTGTAGGTGCCCCAGTAAAACTCTTTGGCTCACCAGGTTGGACTCTGGTGGTTTCTGTAGTTGGGTGTGTTTGTTTGGTTCCATCCGCGGTGACTGGAGTGAGTGTGATGCATTCCCCAGGAAAACTTTTGTCACACAGTATTCACTTTTGATTTCATTCCTGCAGGAGTATACACGTGGTCACAGGCACCACAAGTGCAGTCGAAGGTCACAGGACAGCTTCTGGGAGTTAGCCTGCACTTGCTGAGCTGCCTTCCGGGCCCTCAGGACGTCCTGCCCCGCCCCACCCCTAGGCCTCCCAGGAAGCCCCGCCCCGCCCCCTTCCCAGTCCTGCCTCACCCCCAGGAACCTGCTAAGTTTCCCAGTTTGGCCCTGACTGGTGACACCTCCGTCCTCCCTGTGCCTTGGCTCCCAGAGCAGCTGCTCCCATGCCAGCTGAGACTTAGGGTTAGGGTCCACCTTCGTTTCCCCTCAACAAGGCAGCTCTCACGGGAACACCTCAGACCCAGGCTGAGATGAGGGTACGGGGACAGAAAACCTCTGCTTCTAGTACCCTCCGTCCCAGGTTACCCACCCCCTGGGGTTCCAGTTGACCACAGCCCTTTCCCAGCTTCATGGCCACTTTTAAGTTCCCAGAGGACACAGTGACAGAGACAGGGACACAGAAACGGATTGGCAGACTGAGGCAGGTGCATAGCTGTAAGTTGAAGGCTGACTCTGAAATGAAGGGGCAGGTCTGCAGGGGCATGGGGACAGCCAGGACAGGTACTAAGGGACCACAGGTGTTATGGCAGGTTTGGGCACCATCCTTGTATCATTTCTCTGCCTCCGAGACTCCAAACCCTCACCCCCTGCTCCCCTTTGATGTTAATCAGGACTGAACCCCATGAAAATCCAGAAGGCTTGGGGCTGTAGAATCCACCTTGGGGACAGGTGGTCCATCTCTCTGCCTTGCTTGCCCAGCTCCTGAGTATGGGGGCTGGCCCACACAAGCCTGCCCTGTGCCCTTTTCTGGGGTGTGGAGAAGCAGATGGAGTCAGCCAGGCTTATTTCAGGGATCTGGCTTCAGGCCCTAATTGTGGCTAGTTTGTCCCCACCCCTTTTTTCTATACCCTGAGCCTCTTTGACTCTGTACCCCAGAATTCGATTCTTGAAGCATCACCTTGTGTCCTGGATGGGTGCAGCCCCCTCTCCCCCCAGGAGAGATACATCTATTGGTCAAGTCACTCACAAATGTCAACTCTGACGGCACAATTTGGAATCCCAGCTCTGTGGCAGGCAATGTTCAAGGCCAAGGGCTGGAGAGATGGCTCAATGGCCAAGAGCACTGGCTGCTCTTGCAGAGGACCCAGGACCCAGGTAACATTCGCAGCAGCACCCACATGGTGGCTCACCTCCACCTGTAACTCCAGTTCCGGGGGACCCAACATTCTCTTCTGGCCTTGTGGACACTGGGCACTGGATGTGCACCCAGCACACAGACACATGCAGCCAAAACACCTGTGCTGCACACATGAAATGAAAATAAACTACCCTGGGCTACAGAACGAGCTCTTGTTTCAATATAAAAAGTTGCTTTTTGTTTTTTTTTAAAGATTTATTTATCGTGTATACAACATTCCTTCCATGTATGCTTGCAGGCCTGAAGAAGGCACCAGATCTCACTATAGAGGGCTGTGAGCCACCATGTGGTTGCTGGGAATTGAACTCAGGACCTCTGGAAGAGCAGACAGTGCTCTCAACCTCTGAGCCACCTCTCCAGCCCCAAGGTTGTTGTTTTTTTGTTTTTTTTTGTTATTTATTTATTTATTTATTTTTAAAAATGGAAAGGAAAAGTCTGAGGCTGTAGCTAAGTGCTTGCACGGCAAACAGGAATACCAAGGTTTGTGCCCCAGCACTGTGCCTGCACATGCGCACACATGTACACGTGCACATCACACCACACTGGACACGCAGCAAATGGCTGGGTGAGGGGTAAGTACCTTACCAAGATCACCGGAGAGGGAGAGTGGTTCCTCCAACTACATCCTAGAGACCCCGGCGTCTGAAGGAGATGTCTCAGGTGTAGGAGGAGGCAAGTGACCTTGAGAGGCTAGGAAAAGACCACCAGGGCCAACTGAGAAAGTACAAGGTGGGGGGGGGGAAGGGAAGGAAGAGGAGAGAGAGAGAGAGAGAGAGAGAGAGAGAGAGAGCGCTACAGGAATCACAGTTCACAGGGATCTAGGACAGGCAGAGACTGGGCTGTGGTCAGGTGGCCACTGAATGCAGCAGCCTACATCAACCCAGTTCAGTTCTGTTACAGCTCTGTTCCTAGATGAGCCAACTTCTGTAGCTGGGAACTTTTTGTCCCACCCAGTCCTGTAGCTGCTTTTAAAATAACCACTCTGAGGTTTAATATTAATTACAAACTATTTGGCCAATGGCTTAGGCTTCTTATTATCCAGCTCTTACAGCTTATTTCTATTATTCTATGTATTACCATGTGGCCTACGGCTTACCTGTGGTGCTCTGGCATGTTGTTCCTTGGGCGTCTGGATGGCAACTCCCTGACTCCACCCCTTTTCTCTGTCTATCTCTGTTTAGATTTCCTGCTTGGCTTCATTATGCCTGGCTGTTCGTCAAATCAGCTTCTTTATTAACCGGTGGTAATAAAACACATTCACAGCATACAGAGGGAAATCCCACATCAAACTTTTATATCTGTGCCCTTGGTCACCCCAAGACCCAGTGTTCTACAGGGACACAACTGAGGAGTCCATGGCCCTGTGCACTGAACCTAGGATTCTGCGTTCACCACTGTCACGTCACCCTGTGTGGGCCCTGCCTCTGAAGAGCCCAATATAAAACTCTAACGCTAAACACATTCTGGGGAAACTGAAGCTGACAGCCACTCTTAACTTTTAACAATTGCTTTAAAAGTTGACATCCTAGCAGTCACTGTACAAAGGTAAACTAACTTTCTTTCTTTCTCTCTCTCTCTCTTTCTCTCTCTCTCTCCCTCCCTCCCTCCCTCCCTCCCTCCTTCCTTTCTTCCTTCCTTCCTTCTTCCTTCCTTCTTTCTCTCTTTCTTTCTTTTTTTGAGACACGGTTTCTCTGTAGCTTTGGAACCTGTCCTGGAACTCACTCTGTAGACCAGGCTGGCCTTGAACTCACAAAGACCTGCCTATCTCTGCCTCCGGAGTGCTGGGATTACAGGCCACCACCGCCCCACTCAGAGGCAAATTTTTAACAGCTGCTTCCTGGCTTTGAGCTAGGGAGTTACGGTTGGCAAGGTTGGCTTCTAACTATTGCTTCTATGGGAAGCAATTCCCTTAACTTTTTTTTTTTCTCTGATAATTTTTTATTACTTTATAGATAATAGGAATCAAAATTTCCACTTCCTCCCCTCCTCCCACTTCTCTCCTGCTCCCCCACTCACCCTCCTCCAACCCTCTCCAGTCCTAAGAGAGGGCAGGGTACCCTGCCCTGTAGGAAGCCCAAGGCCCTCCCCTCTCCATCCAGGTTTAGGAAGGTGTGCATCCAAATAGAACAGCACCCCAAAAAAACAGTACATGCAGTAGAGACAAATCCCAGTGCCATTATTGTTAGTTTCTCAGTCTGCCTCAATTGTGAGCCACATTCAGAGAGTCTGGTTTGATCCCATGTTCCTTCAGTCTGAGTCCAGCTGGCTTTGGTGAGCTCCCATTAGTTCAGGCACACCGTCTCAGTGGGTGGATCAACCCCTTGTGGTCCTGACTTCCTTGATCATATTCTCCTTCCTTCTCCTCTTCAACTGGACCTTGGGAGCTCAGTCCAGTGCTCCCATGTGGGTCTCTGTCTCTATCTCCATCCATCACCGGAAGAAGGTTTTATGGTGACATTCAAGATAATCATCAGTCTGACCACAGGACAAGGCCAGTTCAGGTACCCTCTCCTCCACTGCCCAGGGTCCTAGCTGGGGACATCCCTGTGTACGTCTGGGAACCCCTCTACAGTCAAGGATTGTGAACGATAGGCTTAATGTCCTTTGTTTATGGCTAGAATCCACTAATGAGTGAGTACATACCATGTTCATCTTTTTGGGTCTGGATTATCTCACTCAGGATAGTGTTCTCTATTTCCATCCATTTGCATGCAAAATTCAAGATATCATTGTTTTTTTACTGCTGAGTAATACTCTAATGTGTAGATGTGCCATACTTTCTTTATCCATTCTTCTGTTGAGGGGCATCTAGGTTGTTTCCAGGTTCTGGTTATTACAAATAGTGCTGCTGTGAACATAGTTGAACACATGCTTTTGTAGTATGTTAGGGCATCTCTTGGGTATATTCCCAAGAGTGGAATTGCTGGATCCTGAGGTAGGTTGATTCCCAATTTCCTGAGAAACTACCACACTGATTTCCAAATGGTTGCACAAGTTTGCATTCTCACCAGCAATGGATGAGTGCTCCCCTTACTCCACATCCTCTCCAGCACTGGCTATCATTGGTGTTTTTGATTTTAGTCATTCTGACAGATGTAAGATGGTATCTCAAAGTTGTTTTGATTTACATTTTCCTGATAGCTAAGGGAGTTGAACATGTCCTTAAGTATCTTTTGGCCATTTGAAATTCTTCTGTTGAGAATTCTCTTTTCAGTTCAGTACCCCATTTTTTAATTGGGTTATTTAGAATTTTAATGTCTAGTTTCTTGAGTTCTTTATATATTTTGGAGATCAAAGCTTTGTCTGATATAGGGTTCGTGAAGATCTTCTCCCATTCACAAGGTTGCCTTTTCATCTTAATGACAGTGTCCTTTGCTTTACGGAGGCTTCTCAGTTTCAGGAGGTCCCATTTATTCAGTGTTGCTCTTATTGTCTGTGCTACTGGGGTTATACGTAGGAAGTGATCTCCTGTGCCCATGTGTTGAAGTCTACTTTCCACTTTCTCTTCTATCAGATTCAGTGTGGTCAGATTTACGTTGAGGTCTTTAATCCATTTTACTTGAGTTTTGTGCATGGTGATAGATATGGATCTATTTTCATTCTTCTACAGGTTGATATCCAGTTATGCCAGAACCATTTGTTGAAGATGCTTTCTTTCTTCTATTGTATACTTTTAGCTCCTTTATAAAAAATCAGATGTTCATAGGTTTGTGGATTAATATCTGGGTCTTTGATTCCATTCCATTGGTCAACATCTCTGTTTTTATGGCAATACCAAGCTGTTTTCTTTACTGTAGCTCTGTAATTGAGTTTGATGTCAGGGATGGTAATGCCTCCGGAAGTACTTTTATTGTAAAGGATTGTTTTGGCTATCCTGGGTTTTTTGTTTTTCCATATAAAGTTGATTATTGTTCTCTCAAGGTCTATGAAGAATTTTGTTGGGATTTTGATGGGGATTGCACTGAATCTATAGATTGCCTTTGGTAGAATTGCCATTTTTACTATGTTGATCCTACCAATCCAAGAGCATGGGAGAGCTTTTTATTTTCTGGTATCCTCTTCAATTTCTTTCTTCAAAGACTTAAAGTTCTTGTCAAATAGATCTTTCACTTCCTTGGTTAGTGTTACCCCAAGATACTTTACGCTATTTGTGGCTATCCTGAAAGATGATGTTTCTCTGATTTCCCTCTCTGCTTCTTTGTCCTTTGTGTATAGGAGGGTTACTGATTTTTTTTTTTTGAGTTGATCTTGTATCCTGCCACATCACTGAAGGTATTTATCAGCTGTAGGAGTTCTTTGGTAGAGTTTTTGGGGTCACTAATGTACACTATCATATCGTCTACAAATAATGAAAGTTTGATTTCTTCCTTTCCAATTTGAATCCCCTTGATCTCCTTATGTTGTCTTATTGCTATTGCTAGAACTTCAAGCACTATATTGAAGAGATATGGAGAGAGTGGACAGCCTTGTCTTGTTCCTGATTTTAGTGGAATCACTTTGAGTTTCTCTTCATTTAATTTGATGTTGGCTGTTGGCTTGCTGTATATTGCTTTTATTATATTTAGATATGATCCTTGTATCACTAATATCTCTAAGACCTTTATCATAAAGGGGTGTTGAATTTTGTCAAATGCTTTTTTAGCATCTAATGAAATGTTCATATGGGTTTTTTCAGTTTATTTATATGATGGATTACATTGATTGATTTTCATATGTTGAACCAGCTCTGCATCTGTGGGATGAAGCCTACTTGATCACAATGGATGATTTTTTTGATATGTTCTTGTATTTGGTTTGCCAGTATTTTATTGAGAATTTTTGCATCGATGTTCATGAGTGAGATTGGTCTGTAATTCTCTTTCTTAGTTGAGTCTTTGTGTAGTTTTGGTATCAGGGTAACTGTAGCTTCATAAAAAGAGTTTGGCAATGACTCTTCTGTTTCTATTATGTGGAACACATTAAGAAGTATAGGTACTAGCTCTTCTTGAAAGGTCTGGTAGAATTCTGCCCTAAAACCATCTGGTCCTGGGCTTTTTTTTGTTGTTGTTGTTGGAAGGTTTTCTTTTTTTTATGACAGCTTCTATTTCCACGCAACTTACAGGTCTATTTAAATTGTTCACCTGGTCTTGATTTAATTTTGTTGTATGGTATTTACCTTAAAAAATGTCCATTTCTTTTACATTTTCCAATTTTGTGGCATACAGGCTTTTGTAGTAAGACCTAATGATTCTCTGAATTTCCTCGGTGTCTGTTGTTGTCTCCCCCTTTTTAATTTTTGATCTAGTTAATTTGAGTGTTCTCTCTCCACCTTTTGAATAGTTTGGATAGAGGTTTGTCAATCTTGTTGATTTTTTTCAAAGAGCCAGCTCTTTGTTTCATTAATTCTTTGGATTGTTTTCTGTGTTTCTATTTGTTGATTTCAGTCCTCAGTTTGATTATTTCCAGTCTTCTACTCCTCCTGGGTGAGTCTGCTTCTTTTTTTTCTAGAGCTTTCAGCTGTGCTGTTAAGTCTCTAATGTGAGCTTTCTCCATTTTCTTTATGTGGCCACTTAGTGCTATTAACTTTCCTCTTAGCACTGCTTTCATAGTGTCCCATAGGTTTGGGTATGTTGTGTCGTTATTTTCATTGAATTCAAGGAAGGCTTTAATTTCTTTCTTTATTTCTTCCTTGACCCCAGGGGTGGTTCAGTAGTTGACTGTTCAGTTTCCATGAGTTTGTAGGTTTTCTGGGGGTGGAATTGTTAAATTCTAACTTTATTCCATGGTGATCTGATAAGACACAGGTGGTTACTCCAATTTTTTTGTATCTGTGGATGTTTGCTTTGTTACTGAGTATGTGATCAGTTTTCGAGAAGGTTCCATGAGATGCTGAGAAAAAGGTATATTCTTTCCGTTTGGGTGTAATGTTCTATAGATGTCTTTTAAGTCCATTTGATTCTTTACATCTGTTAGTTCTCTTATTTTTCTGTTAAGTTTCTGTCTGGTTGACCTGTCCATTGGTGAGAGAGGAGTGTTTAAATCTCCTACTATTAGTGTGTGGTGTTTGATATGTGATTTGAGTGCTAGTAATGTTTCTTTGACATAAGTGGGTGCTTTTATGTCAGGGGCATAGATATTCAGGATTAAGACATCCTCCTGATGAATTTTTCCTGTTATGAGTATAAAGTGTCCTCCATCTCTTCGGAGTGATTTTAGTTTGAAATCAATTTTCTTAGATATTAGGATAGCCACACCTCCTTCTTGTTTCTTAGGTCTGTGTGCTTGGTAAACCTTTTCCCAACCCTTTACTCTGAGGTAGTGTCTATCTTTTTTTAAAAATAGCTATTTATTTATTTATTATGTATACAATATTCTGTCTGCGTGTATGCCTGTAGACCAGAAGAGGGCACCAGATCTCATTACAGATGGTTGTGAGCCACCATGTGGTTGCTGGGAATTGAACTCAGGACCTTTGGAAGAGCAGGCAATGCTCTTAACCACTGAGCCATCTCCTCACCCCCAGTAGTGTTTGTCTTTGAGGTTGAGGTGTGTTTCTTGTAAACAGCAGAATGTTGGATCCTGTTTTCATATCCATTCTCTTAACCTGTGCCTTTTTATAGGTGAATTGAGTCCATTGATATTAAGTGATATTAATGACCAGTGGTTGTTAACTCTGGTGATTTTTTTGGAGGTAGTGTTTGTGTGTTTCCCTTCTTTGAGTTGTGCTGGTGGAGGGTTGTCAGATGTCTGTGCTATTGTGGGTTTTGTTGGCTTCCTTGGGTTGAAGTTTTCTTTCTAGTACTTTCCATAAGACTGGGTTTGTGGATTCATATTTTTAAATCTGTTTTGTCATATTTTTAAATCTTGTTTTTTTCCATCGATGGTGAAAGAAATCTTTGCTGGGTATAGTATAGTAGTCTGGGCTTGCATCTATGGTCTCTTAGTGTCTGCAGCACATCTATCCAAAACCTTCTGGCCTCACGGTTTTCATTGAGAAGCCAAGTGTAATTCTGATAGGTTTATTTTTATATGTTATTTGACCTTTTCCCTTTGCAGCTCTAATATTCTTTCTTTATTCTGTATGTTTTGTGTTTTGATTATTATATGGTGATGGGATTTTTTTTGATCCAGTCTGTTTGGTGTTCTGTATGCTTCTTGTATCTTCATAGGAATATCGTTCTTTAGGTTGGGAAAGTTTTTTTCTATAATTTTGTTGAATATATTTACTGGGCCTTTGAGCTGTAATTCTTCTCCTTCTTCTACCCCTATTATTCTTAGGTTTGGTCTTTTCATGGTGTTCCAGATTTCCTGGATGTTTTGTGTTAAGAATTTGTTGGATTTGTTGTTTTCTTTGATCAATGAGTTTATTTTCTCTACAATATCTTCAACATCTGAGATTCTTTCTTCTATCTTTTATATTCTGTTGGTTATACTTGTCTCTGTAGTTCCTGTTCATTTGCCCAGATTTTCCATATTCAGCCATCTCTCGGTTTGTGTTTTCTTCATTACCTCCATTTCATTTTTCAAGTCTTGAACTGTTTCCTTTACCTGTTTGATTGCTTTTTCTTGGTTTCCTTGGGTATCTTTGAGGGAAATATTAATTTCTTCTAATTTTTTGTTTGTCTTCTGTTCCATTTCTTTAAGGGAGTTTTTCACTTCCTGTTTAAAGGTCTCCATCATTTTCATAAGGTTACGTTTAAAGTCGATTTCTTCTCCTTCTTCTGGGTTAGAATGTTCAAGTCTTCCTGTTGTGTGTTTGCTGGATTCTGGTGTTATAATGTTGCTTTTCAGGTTGTTGGAGGAATTTTTGTATTGGTGCCTGCCCATCTCTTCCTTCAAATGAGGCCAGGAGAGTCTTAGCATCTTGGTCCAATCTTTGCTGTGGCTGACTGTGTACTTGGGAGGTTTTGTTTTTTTTTTGTTTTTTTTGGTCTGCTCTCTCTTAGGTCCCCTCAGCACTGGAGCTGGCTCTCAGATCCCCCCTGCCCTGAAGCAGGCTGAGTTGGGGGATCCAAGGACCTTGCAGATAGAAAGAGTCCTTGAGGGCAGCCTGGGCTCTGCTAAAGAAGGCCGGCAGTTGGGACACACCCTGCTGGATGTCCAGAAAAGCTTGGGGAGTTGGAGTGAAGGACCCCAACTAGTTTTAACCACAGTTATAACGTTTTGCAAAGGTTTGCAGATAACAAGCTTCATTAAAGACCTCCGGAGTTCAGGGCCTCCGGAATGCTGAGCAGATAACAAGCTTCACTAAAGACCTCTGGAATTCAGGGCCTCCGGAATGCTGAGCAAAGATACTTGAAGTTAGGGCAAGGACAGCCTTATCTGGCTGCGAGACAGGAGATTTATGGACTAGCCATAGAATCAAAGAAAGAGAGGATTGCGAGGCGAGTCCTGAGTCACGCGGAGCCCATCACGAGTCAGAGGCTGTGCAATCAGACATCTGGTCGCTCCCCTCATTGTTATTTAGGTTAAGAATTTACCACCCTGCATCTCGCTTCTGTAAACCTTGCTTTTTGCTCTCCTATAAAAACCCCTCACCCCCAACCTGTGGGGCGCAAGTCCTCCGAGAGACTTGTCGCCCCCAGGTACCTGTGTATCCAATAAACCTCCTGCTGTTTGCATCCGACTGCGTGTTTTCGACTGATCTTTGGGCACGGGGTCTCTCCCGAAGGAAGGCGCCCACGGGAGTCTTTCAGGAGGGGGCCTGGACTTAGTTCCCCAGGACCATCTGGCTGTGCGGCCACTCACTCACCTGTCTCTTCCTTAACTTTTAACTGTCCTCCTATGGGACACTCCTCTCTGCCTTGTATTCTGCTAGGGACAGAGAAAAGAAGCTGGGTCAGCCACAGGCTTCCACAAACAAGTTAGCATCTTATAATCAAAGTAAATCTTGAAATGTAACTGTCGGAGCAGCCATGATAAGCTAAGTATGGGCAGGTCACCCAAAGGAAGTTCATAACTTCCAAGCATTATCACCTGCCAGAGTAGAACTCGGCCGTCCATAAATTTAATAAGAGGCCTGAGTCTCAGTATTTTACCCTGAGGCAATACCTGGCTGCTGGAGGAACGACAAGCTGAGATTACCTAGCACCACCCAAAAACAGACCATTCAGAGGAAATGCCCAACATTCCAACTGCTGTAGATAGGATCACCTGCCAGCGCACATTCACAAGGACACCCCTAGACAAATGTCAGCCAGTGAGGGGTCCTGAACCTTAGAAACCCCTCACCCCCACCTTTACTAGTACAAAAACCCAATTTTAACTGAGCTCGGGGCTCTCCGGTTATTCTAATACGTTGGACATATGGAGAGACCGATTTTGCAAACTTGATTAAAATAAAGGCTATTTGCTTTTACATATGGGACTCGGTCTCCTTGTAGGCTTTTGCGGGGACTTTGCGGATTTGGGCATAACAGTAACGTGACTTTAAGCCTGACCTCAAGGTTGTAAAAGGTCTTTGACCACACCCGGAGCTTGATTTTACTATAAGAAGAGACTCAAAACCTGCTCCTGAGACTCAAAACCAACTCCCATGATCACAGTGTCAGAAGCTGGAACTCTCCCCTGTGGCCCTTGTGAACTGGAAGGTGTTTTGCCCTGTGGAGACTGGAATAAAGCTTGCTTCTGATTCCTAGACTTCGGGGTCTGTACCTCATTATTTGCCTGCCTTTGGGATCCAACACTTTCACCTGGATATCTAAACAGCACCTGTGACACCTTGGCTGTCCCCAAGCCTCATCACCTCAGTATCAGCATTGAGAGGGAATTTTCTGAGGACACAGACAGAGTTCCAGGAACCTGGGAAATGATATGGGACCTGATGTCCTCTGACAGGCAGGAAGTAGTCTAGGCACCAGATTGTAGTGGCTTTGAACGCAGATAGAAGGATTCAAGGAGCTGGGGCGGCGGGTCAGTGGACTAGAGAGAGCAGTCAGTGTTGAGCCCTGCTGGGGCCACAAGGGAAGAAGAGGGACATCACAAATAGACCTGCACACTTGCAGCCTTGATGCCCTGCATGGCTGGTGCAAAGTCAATACTCTGTGGCACTCAGTAGACAGGTGCTAATTGTCCTGGTTACCTTTTTCACAAGCTAGAATCATTCAGGAAGAGGGACAGGTTGAGAAAGTACCTCCGTGAGATTGACTTGTGGGCAACCCTTGGGGCATTTTCTTCATTACAGATTGATGGAGAGGGCCCAGCCCACTGTGGGTGGTCCCATCCCTAGGTATGTGGTCCTGGCTGAGCAAGTTATGGGGAGCAAGCCAGTAAACAACACCCTTCATGGCCTCTGCATCAGCTCGGGCCTCCAGGTTTCTGCCTTGAGTAGGAACCTGTGAAGTGAAGTAACCCCTCCCCCCCCAAGCTTTGGTCACGGTATTTTACCACAACAATGGAAAGCTAAGCAGGACAACAGCAGTAGGAAGTCCCTATGGCACTAGGTGGTCACTAGGGCAGTGACCTGAGAATCCCTTGGGTGGGCTGGAGGGATAGCTCAACCTCAGAGCACTCGCTGCTCTTGCAGGGTCCCCAGCACCCACATCAGGGAGCCCACAGCTGCAGACAGTAACTCTGCTTTCTGTCCCAAATAATCACACAGAAACTGTATTAATTACAACACTGTTTGGTCAATGGTTCAGGAGTATTCCTACCTAGTTCTTACATCTTAAATTAACCCATTTCTATTAATCTGTGTATTGCCGGTGAGATGTGTTACTCCTTCGGCAGTTAGTCCCACTGACTCTGCCTGTTCTCTATTGGTCTCTGTTTGGATTTCCATCAGGTTTTGCTCTGCCAAGTCATTGGCCAAAAAAGCTTTATTCATTAACCAATAAAAGCAACGCATCTACAGAAGAACATCGGACATCACACAGCCACCGGTAACTCCAGGCTCATGGGGAATATGATGCCCTCTTCTGGTCTTTGTAAGTACCACATTCACATACCTCCTGACACACATAAGTGAAATTAATAAAAATAAATTTTGTGCTGCGTGGTGGTGTAAGTCTTTAATCCCAGCACTTGAGAGGCAAAGGCAGGTGAATCTCTGTGAGTTTGAGAAAAGTTTAAAAAACAAGAAACAGTCCCTTGTGCTGTCAGATTGTCTGCTCCCTGCCTACAGTGAGGTGAGGAGCCATGACATCCTTCACCATGGCAACCAGGATCCAACACAAACCTTTTCACCTTTGGAGAAGATTCTGTCTGGATTTATGTCAGTGATGGACAGCTGGACATTCAACCAACAGATTTTCAAGGCAGGACCCAGAAGGGCCAGCAAAAGGGCTCAGTAGGTAAAGCGCTTGCCACCAAGCCTGACCACTGAGTTCAATCCCCAGACCCATATAGTGGCAGGAGAGAACCGACTCCCACAGGTTGTCCTCTGGCCTGTGTACACACTCCCATGTATACACACACACAGTGAAAAAAAATAAGAACTCTGTCACTGTCAGAGACATGGACATGATTGGAAGGCTCATGGGACGCTGTGGGGAACATTCCATGGGGCTGAACTGCCCTCACCCTTTCTGGGCTGTCGGCCCTCCCTCACAAGGCTGTCAGGGATACCAGCACTGAGCTTGTAGTCAGAATCTCCACCCCAAGCGTGAGTGTGGGGTTCTCCGTGGCCCCACTGAGAACCACCTAGTCTAAAGCACCCCAATAAGTCCATTTGCTAACCAAATGTTGTTTGACTAACTCATCACTTAATCAAATGGAATTAAAATTTTATTAAAATTTCATTCACTGTGTGTGTGTGCATGAGCGTATGTGTGCATTTGTGTGCTGACTGTGCTTGTCAGCCACGTGGAGGTCAGAGGGCTGCTGAGCCACCTTCATCCTGTCAACGCAGCGAGTTTGTTTCCTCTTGCCCTCAGTTCCCTGTGAGCAAGGTCTGTACCCACGCATCGGTTAGAACGAATAACGTCAACGAGGTTGCAGAGATGGCTCAGCAGCTGAGAGAACCTGCTGCTCTCGCAGAGGCCCCAGGTTTGGTTCTCAGCACCCACATGGCAGCTCACAACTGCCTGTAACTCCAGTTCCAGGGGATCTCTGCAGGCACCAGGCACATACATGGTGCACAATATACATGCAGGCAAAACTCATACACATAAAAGAAAAATAAATCTTTTTAAAAATTGAAAAATATTAAGTATCAGTGACCCCTGGTGGAGACCGACAAGAACAAAGTACCGGCTCTTGTGTCAGGCTGTCTCGTGCCACCAACAGGAGGGTGTGGTCTGGCCCCGCCCACTGGCGCGAGGCCCCGCCCACTGGCGCGAGGCCCCGCCCACTCCGCCTTCGCCCTTCTAACGAGCTTCAACTCAGGTTTGAGGCGGCACTTTGGGCTCTGACTCCCACCGCAGCCGCAGCATGGTGACCTTCTCGGGACACTTCGGCGTCACCAAGTGGCTTCCTTCCTCCCTGAGCTTCAGGAACGCCCGCAGCAGGATCTGCAGGCACATGGGGAAGTCCCTCCTGCTGTCTACCCTTCAGCCCCACCCAGATGAATCTCCAGGATGGCCCGCCACTCTGCTGGAACCTCACCAGGTATTCATTCACTCAGTTAACACCCATGAAGCGCCTACAGTATGCCTGAGGTAGGACTTCTCAACCTTGGCTTTGTGGACCGCTTGGGGTTGCGTCGCTGCTGTGGGAACATCGTGTGTGTTGTAGGGTGCTGGGCATCCCCCCTCTCAGGATATAAGGGAAGCTCTGCCCTCTTCCACTAGAAGGTTGTCCACCTGTCTTGGGTCACACCACCTGGAAGCGCCTCTGAGGAAGAACAGTCCCTGTCTGGAGCACCAAGCTGACCACCCAGCCTGGGCAAAGCCCACGTTCAGATAAAGCCCACCAACTAAGGCCACGCCCAAACCGCACCCCAAACAGATCATACTCCCCAGAAAAATCTCTCTTGCTCCACACCACTCCTAAATTTCAGGCCTGTTGCCTAGAGATACACAAAGATTGATCTCACAGAGCCATGTCCACCTCTAAGCCACGCCCGCCGGGAGTTGGACTACCGACCTCTACCCCGGCCAAGCCCATCCAGCTGGAATTGAGCACCCTTCCTTGAGAGGTTTCAGGCCCTGCAGGCAGCTGCAGGGCAGGACACGGGTGGGTGTTGGAGAGTGCAGGAAGACGATGCCATCCCCTCACCCCGGAAGGCCAGCATTCTTTGGGGAAAGGGGGCTAGACTTGCTGCTGGGAATTGGCACTGCCTGCTGAGAGGCTGCCTTTGAAGCAGTGTCTGGAACTCATGCTGCCTTCGCATACAACGCTCACTCTCCCAGTTCTACCTGAGGGCTAACTGAGGGTCTTGAGACTGTTCCTAGACAAAGATCTTTTACATTTTTCTTTCTTTCTTTCTTTCTTTTTTATTGCTTGTTTGTGTGTGTGGGTTCACATGTCAAGGCCAAAAGAAGGGGCCAAAAGAAGGAGATCAGGGGATGACCATTGGAGTTGGTTCTCTTCTTCCTCCACTGGGTCCTAGGGATTGCCCCTGAGCCATCATCAGACTGGCATTGTTCTTTTTATAAAGAAGTAGGAACAGGGTTTACGGCTCCATGCATAGTCTCCGCTGTCTGAAGAGCTATGCCTAAGACGAGCTCTCTGTCCTTGGTTGGTGGTGTCGAATAGGAAATTCAGGGTGAAGAGGAGAGAGCTAGTGAATAAATTATACTCAGAGAGAAAAGAGACCTTGTTTCTCACAGGAGTGAATCTTCAGGTGTCTGGGTAGGTCTTATCTGGGTCTCCCTGGACAGAAATGGGGACACGCGGATGTCCAGGACACTCAGGAGACGGTTGGCTGAGCTTCTGGGGAGGAAATAATTCCACTCCGGACCGGTGCATCTCTGGCAAGAACTGCAGCTGCCCCTGGGACAGGAGGAGGACTCGGTAGGGGGGGCTGCTGGGACAGCTTGGAAGCCCTTTTATTCTGCCTCCATATATGCCTGCAGGCCAAAGAGGGCACCAGATCTCATTACAAATGGTTGTGAGCCACTATGTGGTTGCTGGGAATTGAACTCATGACCTCCGGAAGAGCAGTCAGTGCTCTTAACCTCTGAGCCATCTCTCCAGCCCTCTGAGGGAGGTTTTAAGACAGATCACGGGCTTGTGTGGAGTCAGGCCAGGGCTGTGCTCACTCTGTCACTGGTCTTGACCACCTGTCCCTGAGACACAACACAGAGGCAGACTTCTCTGAGTCTGGGTGTTCTAAGAAGTGGCCTGTCAGGAGGTGGGGTAACTGGGAAGGTCCACACTGTTGAGGCTTCAGACTGACATATGAGGGAGCAGAGCAGAGGCTGGGTGTGGTGGCTTACCTCCTGAATATCAGCACTCAGGAGGCAGAGGCAGGGGGATCTCTGTGAGTTGGAGGCAATCCAGTCTACATAGCGAGTTCCAGGATAGCCAGGGCTACATAGAGACAGTCATCTCAAAAAACAAGCCAGTGAACAAACAGCACCGAAAAAGCCAGACCATAGCTGGAGAGATGGCTGGGAAGCTAAAGGTGACTGCTCTTCCAGGGCATCTGCTTTCTGTCCCCAGCTCCCAGCTCCCAGCTGCCTTTAGCTCAAGCTCTGGGGACCTGATGCCCGTTTCTGGTCTCTGATGGGACCACATGCATCAGGGGACTGGGAAGACAGGGTGGTGAGAGAGCAGCTGCTGTGCAAGTGTGAGGGCCAGAGTTTAGAGACAGGGGACCCAGGTCCAGGTGGCCGGGAAGCAGACGCAAGGCCGTGAGCTCTGGGTTGACCGAGGGGGGACTGGAGAGTAATTCCCAGAATCAACCTGTGGTAGTTTGAATGTAATTTGCCTTCATAAGTTTTGGGAGGGGTGGGGGTGACTTTCTTGGAGTGGGTGTGGCCTTGTTGGAGGAAGGAAGTGCATCACTGTGGGGGTGAGGTTTCCTAAGCTCAAGATCCGACCCAGTGTCTCAGTCCACTTCCTGTTGCCTTCAGATGAAGATGTAGCTAGCACCATGTCTGCCTGCATGCCTCCATGCTCCCCAAATTGATGATAATGGACTGAACCTCTGAACTGTAAGCCACCTCAATGAAATATTTTCTTTTTAAGAGTTGCTGTGGCCATGGTATCTCCTCACAGCAATAAAAACCCTAAGGTATGACCTCAGACCTCGTCATATGCATGTGCACACACATGGATACAAACACATACAGGTGCACCTGAAATTGCCCAAG
Organism: Myodes glareolus; assembly: GCF_982192425.1. NCBI lineage: Eukaryota > Metazoa > Chordata > Mammalia > Rodentia > Cricetidae > Myodes > Myodes glareolus. Next base: position 4,359,592 of record NC_142048.1, on the reverse strand, counting down.
TACACACACACAGACATACATAGGTGTGCATGCACCTCCTAAACACACACTAAAACAGGAAAAAGAGAAAAGAATTAGGTTTGTGCCTTGACCTTACAGATGCTGCAGTGAGGCAGCTGTGGTTGGGGTACCACACACTCTGCAAGGCTCCCCACTTTCAGAGCAGCTGTGGGGTTCCACACACTCTGCAAGGCTCCCCACTTTCAGAGCAGCTGTGGGGTTCCACACACTCTGCAAGGCACCCCACTTTCAGAGCAGCTGTGGTTGGGGTACCATACACTCTGCAAGGCCCCCTCTTTCAGAGCAGCTGTGGGGTACCATGTTCTGAAGATGTCCTGAGCTTTCTGTGAGCTATGTAGCCTGAGGGTTGTGGTTAGGGGTCTCCCTTATGAGAGTCCAGGGGGCATGTGTTCCTGGCTCTGCAGTCAAATATCATGTGCCACGGACAGGCTCAGGTGAGCCACTCAGACCGTGGGGGAACAGGACGAAGGCTCAGGAGAATTCAGAAATCCGGCGAGGAATGACAGTCAGACATTCTCAATGTATTTGAGAAATGCTGCTGCAATTTTACTTTTCTCAGTGCAGGATTATATATTTTTTTACAATCAAAGAACTTGGCAAAGGCATACATCATCAAATCATAGAACAGAAAAGAACAGCATAAAACAGTTTACAAAAAGAATCTTTGAAGATGCTTTGGCTTGGGTGCAAGGACTTCTGCTCTCATATATTTTGACTCTTTTTCTTGCCTTCAGAGAGGCCATTGCCCTTGAGCTAGGCTATCTTTATCAGTCTGCACCAGGTGGCTGACTGGTTTGAGCTAAGTGACCTTGTGCTTCTGGGTGGGAAAGAAGAAGGCTACCATCTCCCTGGGAAAGCTTTCTGCTAGGAAATTTCTAAGACACAGTCTCGAACCTCTCTGAAACTCATTCCATATCACTGACCTCAACTCTCCTCCCTTCACAATTCTCAGGCTCAGATGTTGTCAGCTTAGGTTAGGTCTTTTTCTTCCCACGAGAAAGGTTTCATAGGCCTTCTGTTTACAATTGCACATATTCTCCAGGCAAATGCCTAATGCTGTTTTCTTGTAGAAGGCTTCTAAGGTTTTTCCTAGTAAAATTAACTCCTTTTGTTCCACATCATCAAGGAATTGTCCTAATGATGACCCTGCCAATTCCCAGAACTGGCTACTTCTTTTAAGGCTTTAATGAATGGTGGGGCAGAGCTCAAAATGTCCTCAGCAGTTTTATTTGTATCCACAACTGCCTGGAATAGTCTGATCTGTTGGCAATATGCAAGAATCACAAAGAACACAAAGACAAGGAAAAAGACACACATATGGCTCCAAGGACAACGAAGTCGAGTCAGTACAAATGGCGACTCAGGTGGCATTACACCAAAACTGATTGCTAAGGGACCGCCTGGAACACAGCTCCGAGAAACACAGATTCCAATCCTCCGGCAACAGTCCGTCCAGTCAGCATTTCTGCTACACTGGTGTGACAGCCGTGGATGTAGCAATTGTGGGCTACATGGAGGGTGTGCTGGGAGGCACAGCAGTTTGAGAGCCTGTTAGGTTTGTTTATCACCTCAGGTTCACCCAGAGAAATGTAAGAGTGGTCCTTCTGGTGGCCTTGAGGCATTTCTGGGCACCTGAGTTGGAAGACAGATGATTTTAAGGAGGCTTGAAGCCTCAGGGACAGGTTTAGTTGGAGTTGTAGGCCAGTGGATATCTGTTCCTCTCCACGGGGCTGTGGGCTAAGGGAGAGCACTCAGTGTTTGTTGTGTGGCACCATTCTTGGAATGATGAGGACATCTCCTCACCCCGGTGGTACAGAGGACAGACAAGCAAAGGACAAAGGACAGATACCACCGAAGTTCGCCTTGGTGAACAGTGCGCTCACTGGGGTTTCTCACAGGAGCAGAATCACCAGCAGAGCCTACCCTTACTTGGTTGAGCTCGAACCCCAGAGCTCTGCAGCCTACAGGCCAGAGTGTCCCCCCCCCTCGCAGTGATCCTTATTGCTGCTGTGACATTGGAGAGGGAGGGATTTTGTAAACTTGCTAAATTTCAAGTCGTGAATAACCCCTCAGCTAGGGGTGGGACTGTGAACCCCTCTGACCGGTCCTTTTGAAAAGTCATTTTCTAGCCAGGGGTGGCGCACGCCTTTAATCCCAACACTTGGGAGGCAGAGGCAGGCAGAGCTCTGAGTTCGAGGCCAGCCTGGTCTACAGAGTGTGTTCCAGGACAGCCAGGGCTACACAGAGAAACCTTGTCTCAAAACACCAATAATAAAACAAAAAATAAAAATAAAGTCCTGCGTCCTGAGCACGTGGGGGACGGAGGCCATCTTACAGCCATTAGTTCTTCCTGGGGACTGAAGTCATGCGGTTAGGCTTGGCAGCCAGCACCTTTATCCCCTGAGCCAGTCCTGAGTTAGAGGTTTTGTGTTGGGTCGGTGGCCCCAGTCCCTTTCCGGTTAGGTGCATGTGGCTCCCTGTGTAGAGGAGCAAGAAGACCTGAGGAGGTGAGGATTCTGACCAGAGAGACTCAGTGTGAACCCGGGGGAGGGGCGGGGATGGGTGGGGGCGTGGCCAGGCGGGGTTCTGCCCACCAGACCCCCACCTGTTTTGTTCCTCAGTGCCTCAGACTGAGTGACTTGTTCGCTCAGTTCTCGTCACCGGAACCAGCTCTGGCTGCTGCGGCTGCAGTTTGAGGTGCACCTCGGGCTCCGGCTCCCACGACAGTGTAGTGACTGCCTCAGGACACCATCTCTGGAGACTCCAGTTTTATCACGTGGCTCCTCCCTCCGTGAGCTTCAGGAAAGTGCAGTCATCCTACTGGATCCTCACCAGGTCAATTCAGCCAACATTCATTATGCGCCTACAGTATAACCGGGGTAGGACTTCTCAACCTTGGCTCTGCTGACATTCAGGGTTAGGTTATTGCCGTGCAGAGGGGTAGGGAGCTGGGCAGCCTCGGTTCTCTCCTGAGGGATGCCAGGTAAACTCCACTCTCCTTATTTGACTTATTAGTCAAAATGATTACCTTCTTTAGTATTTTTTGTAGGACTTGCATATTATCAGTAGTAGCCTCCTTTAAGGCTTGTATCTTTCTAGGGTTCCTATCATCTCAGTCAATTTCTCATACTTAGCACAGTTATCAAATCATTTTAAGGATAAAATGTGAATTATCAGACTGGTACTAATTACGACCAACATTACATTGATCTCAGCTAAGTTGTTATTTTCTCATTTATTTTTTTCTACTTGCATTCCATCCGTAGAAGCAGTGAACAGGGTCCTAATTCCTATACACTGTGATAATGTGATAATTCCAGTCTTTATATAGAAAGGTTTTAAAATTATTCTTTCACATTTTTACTAAAATTTTATTTGAAATTTATTTATTTTAATATTTATTTATCTTAATTAATTAAATAGCCTAGTTTACCCTTTAGAAGTTCCCAAGTGTCTTATCAGTTCTGATGCCTCCTGAGTCGCGCGGATGTAGTGATGATGTTTGACCAGCAGGTGGAGCATCAATCACAGCTCCAAGGCAGCCGTGGCAGATCCAGGTGCAGGAGAAGCTGAGCTGACTCAGCACCTTAGGAGCATGGGCGACCACTTTGTGGAGGTTCGGTCAATCAACCAGGCTAGTCTCTACCTTGGTGCTTGAGAGCGCCAAGTAGAACTGGCCTGAAAGGAGAGCTGTGTTATCCGGGCCTTACTGGAGGTACCTACAAGCCGTGGCTTTACCGCTTGCCGCCTGGGGTTTCATAACCACCGCTGCAAACTTCCAAGGCGAGCTCAGCTGCCTGGACTGGCAGCCCAGAGAGTGGTTCAGAAAACTCCCCAAATGAAGAAAAGCCTCTCAGGAGGGGTATGGGGAAAAAGTGAAGTGTGCGCCCCGGTGCACACTACCACAGCGGGTGGTACAGCAGAAACGAATGCCCGATACTGAGTGTAAGATGAAAATGATTCCTTTTGTTATTTATTAATAAATAAATCTCATGCAAAATATGAAAAGCATAAAGGGGGGGACTGAGGGGAATTCAAACTGCGAAAACACACCTCCATCTCTTGCTTCCCAGCTTAAAGGGCCCGCGCTCTCACTCCCCCTTCTTCTCAGTCTTGTCAATTGTCTATGTAAACCTTGTCCCTCAGACTGGGTAATGGACCTGTGATGGAATTCCCATCACACTTTTGATCATTCCAACATCCTATACCCATTTCAGCAACTTCTACCCATCCCACAACCTAGACCCATTTCCGCCAAGTGTACTCATTCCAGCTCCTGTACTCATACCCAAACCTGTACCCATTCCGACAACCTGTGCCCAGACCCAGTGCCAGCGAGGGTGAGCATCAGAGCTCTGGAGCTGGGTAGATGTCCAAACTTAGGCTGTACTTAGAGCCACCAACAGGGCAGTTCAGCTCTGGAGAGAAAGGTGTCCTGACTTGCTGGGAAGCTAGGCTACCTAGAGATGGGGTGTGGTGGAGTTTGGTTTCACCACGGGATATAGCAATCCTGCTCTTTCCTAGAGAGCCGCTACAGCTGAGCTCTGCTCTGCTTCCCTAGAGATGGCGCTGATTTCAGGGTCAAACTGGGTTTCTTTCACTGGTCTTTTTAGTCTTTTGACTCTAGATGTAGGGCCAGGGCATATTTCTTTTACTGGCTCTGATTTCAGGGCCTGGGTGGATTTCTTTGGCTGGTCCCTTTTCCGTACATTCTCCGCTTTTTGTTTGTTACTAAACAACTGGGGGTGGGATAAGGGAAGACATTTTCATTAGACCACTTCCTTCTAAATCGGGACATCGAGGTTCTTGGGATAATCTTGATCTTCATCCTCAGGATGTAAACAGGTGCTGCAGGTCTCTGGCTCTGTAGCTAGGTAATTCTGTAATAGTAATTGGTTAAAGTTTTTTTTGGATTTGTTGTTGAAGAAATCTAGAGAAGAGGTTTATGAGGCAGGTCACAATTAGTAGGACTAAGAGAAAGGAAGGAGCTAAGAAGGGTATCTGACTAGCAGTGATCCGCTGGCTAGATACATCAAGCTGTTTCTGGTTTTGAACATCCATTTGTAGCTGCTGGATCTTATGTTTCACTACACCTGATTGGTTGTCATAGAAACAACATTCTTTCCCAAGAAAGGGAGAAAGACCACCTCTCTCTGCTGTAAGTTCAGTCCTCTCCAATTTTATAGTACTACAGTGTCCAGCAAATCTATTTTTCCTTGAAGGGTAAGGATAGACTGAGTAACCCATTGGAAATGCAGGATGAATTCTGAGGAAAGCCATGGTAAATGGCCAGGGAAGCAGTCGGTCCTGCTCTTTCAGTGGCTACAGCTGCAGTTATGCCCAGGGCAGCTAGAAAGGGTAAGACTTGGGCTGCCCGTTTGCCACACCATGCTGCTATGAACTTGGTGATGGAAATTGGCAAGGTTTTTTTTTTTTTCTAGAAATCACCCTTAATTTAGAAAACAGTAACACCAAGGTACAAGTTCCAGTCACCACAGAGAGTCTAGGTGTTGTGAGTGCTCGAACACAGGGGCTGGGTAGTCGTACCCAGAAGCCAGAATGCGCACTAGGTGTGTTCCTGAGGAGTTGAAGCAGTCTGCGGTAACACAGAGAGATAAGGGGCGGTAGTGACATTTGACTTGGAGTAGTTAACAAGTGGAGAGGTGAGAGAATCCATTAGGACAACGGGTGAGGCCACTGAGGGTGGGTGAGAGCCTGACCCCAAAGAGGTCTGACCATTACTCAGTAGCTGATATGCAGTAGTTAGGGTCTGGAACAAGAGATGGTGTGACAGGAGCTGAGGTCATTATCATCAATAAAACCATAGCAAGGCTGTGAAAACCTCTTCTACTGTGTCTCCAACTAGGGGTCGAGAAAGTGGGAACTGCATCCTCTGTATTTGACTGTGTCTGGTGGGCAGCTGTGATAAATATAATAAGGTTTACAAATGACTCCCATTTTGCATCTGGGATGCCATGGGTCCTTAATTAGGATGTAAAAATCCCCCATTCTTCATAAAAAGCAGAGTGTTTTCTTATATGCATTAGGTCTGCAGACCCTGCCACCTGAGTGGTCTCGAAATGCTGGGTATACATTTCCTGAATCTCAAATCTCCATACATAGAGCTCACTAATGATAGGGCTGAGTATGGAGAAGGAGGAGACGTAAGGCATGACCCAGTAGGGTGGGGCTCAATTCTTTTTTTTTGGGGGGGGCTCAATTCTTAGCAGGTGTGTGAGGGCTCATTCTTTTGAGACTAGAGGCAGGCTGGTAGTCTATACACAGTTTTAGGGACTGTCCTTTTGCTAGTCGACAGGCACGGGTAAGAGTGATTAATTCAGCCTGCCAGTTTATGGTTTGCACTGGAAGGGCCTGTACTTCAACCACTCTGGTGTCTAAAACCTTAGCATATCCTGCTTTATGTACTCCTTCATATGGGAGGAGCTGCCACCTGAGCACCATGGACAAGTGACCTGAAGGGACACAGAGAAGGGGTGAGTTAACCAGAAGATGTAGCGCTGAAGCTGGAGGAGGAGGGCCTGTTAAACCTTAGACAATCGCTCACTAACAGAGGTCAGAAAAGGTTCACGTGAGGGTTTGAGGGATGCTTTATATAGGGATAGGCAAGAAGAGAGAAAGAAGGAATCCAAGAGCCTAAGAAGCCTGTCATCCCTAAAATACTAGAATTTCACCTTTGTAGTAGGGGCTGTGAGTGGCTGGACTGAGGGTTTTCTGTCTAGGATAGGCTTAAGTTCCCTGAGGCTCTGGAGAGAGAGTGGGTATTGGACCTTAGTTATATATTTGATAGGGTTTTATAGTTGAATGATAAAAAAGAGGGTTATGTTTGGCTATAGGAGGGTTTTGGGTGCCACATACCTGGGGATCTACTTGAGAGGATACTAAAGGTAAGGGAGTATCAGAATGTGCAGATGGAGGAGCAGGGGGATGGCTGGTGAGCCTGGGGTTAAGCCGATGGAGGGAGAAAAGGAAAGAGGACCCCATTTTGGTTAGGAGGTCCCTTCACAACAAGGGGACAGGGCAGGTTAGTACCACTAGGGAAGAGTGGGTGGGGGAATACCCCTAAAGATGCAGCTAAGTGGTAGGGTTTGGTTAGCCTGGTAAGGTGGTCCCCTTATTCTGACAATAGAGGAACAAGAGGGTCCCCAGAACTTCAGGACCGAAAAAGTGGCCCTGGTATCTGGAAGTAAAGAGATATATCTCTCTTGTGCTGTGATGACGTCTACCCGAGGCTCATGGTCGGAAATGACAGCATGGGCCCTGTTGCTCATCCATGGACAGAGCAAGGAGATGGCTGAAGGGCAGTCTGGGTTTGATACCCCGTGTCCCACATGGCATTTACAGTACCCATTTACAGTACCCATTCGATTTCCTGTACCCATTCCATTTTCCTGTACCCAATCCAAATTCCTGTACCTTTTTGATTTCTTTTTTTTAATTTAAAGATTTATTTTTTTATTATGTACATAGCATTCTGCCTGCATGTATGCCTGCACACCAGAAGAGGGCACCAGATTTCATCAGAGATGGTTGTGAGCCACAGTGTGGTTGCTGAGAATTGAACTCAGGACCTCTGGAAGAGCAGCCAGTGCTCTTAAGCTCTGAACCATCTCTCCAGCCCCTCCCTTTCGATTTCCTGTACACATTCCATTTCCCTGTGACTTTCCATTTCCTGTACCCATTCCAACTTCCTATATGTTTTCCAAATACCTGTATCCCTTCAATTTCCTGTACCCTTTCCATTTCCTGAACTCATACCAACTTCCAGTACCCACTTTATATCCCTGTACCCAATTCAAATTCCTGTACCCATTCAACCTTCCTGAAGCCTTTCCATTTCCTGTACCCGTTCCATTTCCAGTACACATTCCAATTCCTGTACCTATTCCATTTGCCTGTACACATTCCAACATCCTGTACCCATTCCATGTCCTGTACAAATTCCATTTCTTGCATCCTTTCCACTTCCTGTACCTTTTCCAAATACCAGTATCCCTTCAATTTCCTGTACCCTTTCCATTTTCCTGAACTCATTCCAACTTCCTGTACCCATTCTACTTCCCTGTACCGAATTCAAATTCCTGGACTCATTGACCTTTCTGTACACTTTCCGTTTCCTGTTCCCATTCCATTTCCAGTACCCACTCCAATTCCTGTACCCATTCCAGTTTCCTGTACCCATTCCAACTTCTGTACCCAGTACAGCTTCCAGTACCCATTTCAGCTCCTGTACCCATTTCGTATTCCTGTACCCATTCCATCATCCTGTACCCATTCCATTTCCTGGACTAATACCAACTTCCAGTGCTCACTTTATGTCCCTGTAGCGAATTCAAATTCCTGTACCAATTCAACCTTCCTGAAGCCTTTCCATTTCCTATTCCCATTCCATTTCCAGTACCCACTCCAATTCCTGTACCTATTCCATTTGCCTGTACCCATTCCAACTTCCTGTAACCATTCCAACTTTTTTACCCAGAACAGCTTCCAGTACCCATTGCAGCTCCTGTACCCATTTCATATTCCTGTACCCATTCCATCATCCTGTACCCATTCCATTTCCTGCATCCATTCCACTTCCTGTACCTTTTCCAAATACCTGTATTTTTTCAAATTCCTGTACATTTTTCATTTTCCTGAACCCATTCCAACTTCCTTTACCCATTCTACTTCCCTGTACCCAGTTCAAAAAAATGTACTCAATGAACATGCCTGTACCCATTCCATATCCTGTTCCCATTCCATTTCCAGCACCCATTCCAATTCCAGTAACATATTCATTTTCCTGTACCCATTCCAGTTTCTTGAACCCATTCAAACTTCCTCTACGCATTCCAAATTCCGGTACCCATTTCAGCTCCTGTACCCATTTCATATTCCTGTACCCCTTCCACCATCCTGTACCGATTCCTGTTCTTGCTCCCATTCAATTTCCTGTACCTATTCCATGTCCTCTACCTCTTTCAAATACCTATATGCCTTCAATTTCCTGTACCCATTCCAAGTCCCTGTATCTTTCCCAACTTCCTGTACCCAATTTATGTCCCTGTACAAAATTCAAATTCCTGTACACATTCAAACTTCCCGAACCCTTTCCATGTCATGTTCCCATTGCATTTCCATACCCATTCCAAATCCTGTACCTATTCCATTTTCCTGTACCTATTCCATTTTCCTGTACCCATTCCAGTTTCCTATACCCATTCCAACATCCTATACCTATTCCATATTCCTTTACCCATTCTAAATTCCTGTACACATTCCATGTTCTGTACCCATTCCAACTTCCGGTACTTTTTCCATTTACCTGGATCCCTTCAATATCCTGTACCCTTTCCATTTTACTGAACCCACACCAACTTCCAGTACACACCAAAGGTCCCTGTACCCAATTCAAATTCCTGTACCAATTCAACCTTCCTGAACCCTTTTCATTTTCTGTTCCCATTCCATTTCCAGTACCCACTCCAATTCCTGTACCTATTCCATTTTCCTGTACCCATTCCAAAATCCTGTAACCATTCCATGCCCTGTACCCAATCAATTTCCTGCATCCATTCCAATTCCTGTACATTTTCCAAATCCTGTATCCCTTCAATTTCCTGTACCCTGTCCATTTTCCTGAACCCATTCCAAGTACCTGTACCCATTTCCACCTCCTGTATTCATTTCACCTCCTGTACCCATTTCATATTCCTGTACCCATTCCACCATCCTGTACCCATTCTAGTTCCTGTTCCCATTCAATTTCCTGTACCCATTTCAAGTCCTGTAACTCTTCCAAATACCTAAATACCTTCAATTTTCGGTACCCATTCCAAGTCCCTGTACCCTTTCCAACTTCCAGTACCAACTTTATGTCCAAGTACTCAATTAAAATTCCTGTACCCATTCAACCTTCCTGGACCCTTTCCATTTCCTGTTCCCATTCCATTTCCATATCCAATCCAATTCCTGTACCTATTCCATTTTCCTGTACCCATTCCAACATCCTGTACCCATTCCATTCCCTGTACCCATTCGATTTCCTGCATCGATTCCAATTCCTGTACCTTTTCCAAATCCTGTATCCCTTCAATTTCCAGTACCCTTTCCATTTTCCTGAACCCATACCAACTTACAGTACCCACCAAATGTCCTTGTATCCAATTCAATTTGCTTTACCCATTCAATCTTCCTGAACCCTTTCCATTTCCTGTTCCTATTCCATTTCCGTACCCATTCCAATTTCTGTTCCTACTCCATTTTTCTGTACCCGATCCAACATCCTGTACCTATTCCAATTTCCCGTATCCATTCCAACATCTGGTACCCATCCCATTTTCCTGTACCCATTCCAAGTTCCAGTAACCCTGTTATTTCCTGTATCCATTCCAACTTCAGGTATCCATTCCACCATCCTGTACCGATTCAATTTCCTGTACCCAGTCCATGTCCTGTACCTCTTCCAAATACCTGTATGCCTTCAATTTCCAGTTCTTATTTCAACTTCCTGTACCCTTTTCAATTTCCTGTACCAACTTGATGTCCCTATACCCAAGTCAAATTCCTGTACCCATTCAACCTTCCTGAGTCCTTTTCATTTCCTGTTACCATTCAATTTCCATACCCATTTCAATTCCTATAGCTATTCCATTTTCCTGTACCCATTCCATTTTCCTGTATCCATTCCAACATCCTGTACCTATTCCAAATTCCTGTATCCATTTCAGATTCCTGTACCCATTCCAAATTCCTGTACCCATTCCATTTCCTGTACCCATTCCAACTTCCTGTAACTTTTCCAAATCCCCGTATCCCTTCAATTTCCTGGACCCTTTCCATTTTCCTGAACCCACACCAACTTCCACTACCCACTAAATGTCCCTGTACCAAATTCAAATTCCTGTACCTATTCAAATTTCCTGAACCCTTTCCATTTCCTGTTTCCATTCCATTTTCCCTACCCATTCTAATTCCTGTAACTATTCCATTTTCCAGTACCCGTTCCAACTTCGTGTAACCATTCCAAATTCCGATACCCAGTCCAACTTCCTGTAACCCTTCCATTTCCTGTATCCATTCCAACATCCTGTACCCATTCCAACTACCTGTACCCATTCCTAATTCCTGTACCCATTCCATTTCCTGTACCCATTCCAACTTCCTGTACCTTTTCCAAATCCTGTATCCCTTCAATTTCCTGTAACCTTTCCATTTTCCTGACCCCATTCCAACATCCTATACCCATTCCAACCTCCTGCACCCATTTCAGCTCCTGTACCCATTTCATATTCCTGTAGCCATTCTACCATCCTGTACCCATTCCATTTCCAGCTCCCATTCAATATCCTGTACCCATTCCATGTCCTAAACCTCTTCCACATAACTGTATGCCTTCAATTTCCTGTACCCAGTCCAAGTCCCTGTACCCTTTCCAACTTGCTGTACCCACTTTAGGTCCCTGTACCCAATTCAAATTCCCATACCCATTCAACCTTCCTGAACCCTTTCCATTTCCTGTTCCCATTCCATTTCCGTATCCACTCCAATTCCTCAACCTTCTCCATTTTCCTGTACCCATTCCAACTTCCTGTAATCCTTCCATTTCCTGCATCCATTCCAAATTCCAGTACCCATTCCAACGTCGTGTACGCATTCCATGCCCTGTACCCACTCCATTTCCAGCATCGATTCCAATTCCTGTAGCTTTTCCAAATCCTGTATCCCTTCAATTTCTAGTACTCTTTCCGTTTTCTTGAACCCATACCAACTTCCAGTACCCACCAAATGTCTTGTACCCAATTCAAATTGCTTTACCCATTCAATCTTCCTGAATCCTTTCCATTTCCTCTTCCCATTCCATTTCCGTACCCATTCCAATTTCTGTACCTATTCCATTTTTCTCTACCCCATTCAACATCCTGTACCTATTCCAATTTCCTGGATCCATTCCTAATTCTGGTACCCATTCCAAGTTCCTGTAACCATTCCATTTCCTGGATCCATTCCAACTTCAGGTACCCATTTCACCATCTTGTACCCATTCCATTTCCTGTTCCCATTCAATTTCCTGTACCCATTGCATGTACTGTACCTCTTCCAAATACCTGTATCCCTTCAATTTCCTGGACCCTTTCCATTTTCCTGAAACCACACCAACTTCCAGTACCCACTAAATGTCCCTGTACCCAATTCAAATTCCTGTACCTATTCAAATTTTATGAACGCTTTTCTTTTCCTGTTGCCATTCCATTTGCATACCCATTCAAATTCCTGTACCTATTCCATTTTCCAGTACCCGTTCCAATTTCCTGTAACCATTCCAAATTTCATTACCCGGTCCAACTTCCTGTAACCCTTCCATTTCCTGTATCCATTCCAACTTCCTCTACCCATTCCAACTACCTGTACCCATTCCTAATTCCTGTACACATTCCATGTCCTGTACCCATTCCAACTCCCTGTTCCTTTTCCAAATACCTGTATCCCTTCAATTTCCTGGACCCTTTCCATTTTCCTGAAGCCATACCAACTTCCATAACCCACTTAATGATCCTGGCCCCTATTAAAATTCCTATACCCATTCAACATTCCTGAACCATTTATATTTCCTGTTCCCATTCCATTTCTGTACCCATTCTAATTCCTGTACATATTCCATTTTCCTGTACCCATTCCCTTTTCCTCTACCCATTCCAACATCCTGTACCCATTCCAAATTCCTGTATCCATTTCAGATTCCTGTACCCATTCCAAATTCCTGTACCCATTCCATTTCCTGTACCCATTCCAACTTCCTGTACCTTTTCCAAATCCCCGTATACCTTCAATTTCCTGGACCCTTTCAATTTTCCTGATCCCACACCAACTTCCAGTACCCAGTAAATGTCCCTGTACCCAATTCAAATTCCTTTACCTATTCAAATTTCCTGAACCCTTTCCATTTGCTGATCCCATTCAATTTCCCTACCCATTCCAATTCCTGTACCTATTCCATTTTCCAATACCCGTTCCAAATTCCTGTAACCGTTCCAAATTCCGTTACCCAGTCCAACTTCCTGTAACCCTTCCATTTCCTGTATCCATTCCAACTTCCTGTACCCATTCCAACTACCTGTACCCATTCCTAATTCCTGTACCAATTCCATGTCCTGTACCCATTCCAACTTCCTGTTCCTTTTCCAAATACCTGTATCCCTTCAATTACCTGGACCCTTTCCATTTTCCTGAAGCCATACCAACTTCCATAACCCACTAAATGATCCTGTCCCCAATTCAAATTCCTGTACCCATTCAACCTTCCTGAACCATTTCCATTTCCTCTTCCCATTCCATTTCCGTACCCATTTAAATTCCTGTACCTATTCCATTTTCCTGTACCCCTTCCATTTTCCTGTACCCATTCCAACATCCTGTACCCATTCCAAATTCCTGTTCCATTTCAGATTCCTGCACCCATTCCAAATTCCTGTACCCATTCCATTTCCTGTACCCATTCCAACTTCCTGTACCTTTTCCAAATCCCCGTATCCCTTCAATTTCCTGGACCCTTTCCATTTTCCTGAACCCACACCAACTTCCAGTACCCACTAAATGTCCCTGTACCCAATTCAAATTCCTATACCTATTCAAATTTACTGAATCCTTTCCATTTCCTGATCCCATTCCATTTCCCTACCCATTCCAATTCCTGTACCTATTCCATTTTCCTGTACCTATTCCATTTTCCAGTACCCGTTCCAACTTCCTGTAACCATTCCGATTTCCGGTACCCAGTCCAACTTCCTGTAACCCTTCCATTTCCTGTATCCATTCCAACTTCCTGTACCCATTCCAACTACCTGTACCCATTCATAATTCCTGTACCCATTACATGTCCTGTACCCATTACAACTTCCAGTTCCTTTTCCAAATACCCGTATCCCTTCAATTTCCTGGACCCTTTCCATTTTCCTGAAGCCATACCAACTTCCATAACCCACTAAATGATCCTGTCCCCTTTCAAATTCCTGTCCCTATTCAACCTTCCTGAACCATTTCCATTTCCTCTTCCCATTCCATTTCCGTACCCATTCCTATTCCTGTACCTGTTCCATTTTTCAGTACCTGTTCCAACTTCCTGTAACCATTCCAATTTCCGGTACCCAGTCCAACTTCCTGTAACCCTTCCATTTCCTGTATCCATTCCAAGTTCCTGTACCAATTCCAAATACCTGTACCCATTCCAAGTTCCTGTACCCATTCCATTTCCAGTACCCGTTCCAACTTCCTGTAACCATTCCGATTTCCGGTACCCAGTCCAACTTCCTGTAACCCTTCCATTTCCTGTATCCATTCCAACTTCCTGTACCCATTCCAACTACCTGTACCTATTCCTAATTCCTCTACCCATTCCATGTCCTGTACCCATTCCAACTTCCTGTTCCTTTTCCAAATACTCGTATCCCTTCAATTACCTGGACCCTTTCCATTTTCCTGCAGCCATAGCAACTTCCACAACCCACTAAATGATCCTGTCCCCAATTCAAATTCCTGTACCCATTCAACCTTCCTGAACCATTTCCATTTCCTCTTCCCATTCCATTTCCTTACCCATTCCAATTCCTGTACCTATTTCATTTTCCTGTAGCCATTCCATTTTCCTCTACCCATTCCAACATCCTGTACCCATTCCAAATTCCTGTATCCATTTCAGATTCCTGTACCCATTCCAAATTCCTGTACCCATTCCATTTCCAGTACCCATTCCAACTTCCTGTACCTTTTCCAAATCCCCGTATCCCTTCAATTTCCTGGATCCTTTCCATTTACCTGAACCCACACCAACTCCAGTACCCAGTATATGTCCCTGTACCCAATTCAAATTTCTGTACCTATTCAAATTTCCTGAACCCTTTCCATTTCCTGATCCCATTCCATTTCCCTACCCATTCCATTTCCTGTACCTATTCCATTTTCCAGTACCCGTTCCAACTTCCTGTAACCATTCCAAATTCTGTTACCCAGACGAACTTCCTGTAACCATTCCAAATTCCGTTACCCAGTCCAACTTCCTGTAACCCTTCCATTTCCTGTATCCATTCCAACTTCCTGTACCCATTCCAATCCCTGTACCCATTCCTAATTCCTGTACCCATTCCATGTCCTGTACCCATTCCTACTTCCTATTCCTTTTCCAAATACCGGTATCACCTCAAATTCCTGGACCCTTTCCATTTTCCTGAAGCAATACCAATTTCCATAACCCACTAAATGATCCTGTCCCAAATTCAAATTCCTGTACCCATTCAACCTCCCTGAACCATTTCCATTTCCTCTTCCCATTCCATTTCCATACCCATTGCAATTTTGTACCTATTCCAATTTCCAGTACCTGTTCCAACTTCCTGTAACCATTCCAAATTCAGTTACCCAGTCCAACTTCCTGTAACCCTTCCATTTCCTGTATCAATTCCAACTTCCTGTACCCATTCCAACTACCTGTACCCATTCCTAATTCCTGTAACCATTCCATGTCCTGTACCCATTCCAACTTCCTGTTCCTTTTCCAAATACCTGTATCCCTTCAATTTCCTGGACCCTATCCATTTTCCTGAAGCCATAACAACTTCCATAACCCACTAAATGATCTTATCCCCAATTTAAATTCCTGTACCCATTCAACCATCCTGAACCATTTCCATTTCCTCTTCCCATTCCATTTCCGTACCCATTCCAATTCCTGTACCTATTCCATTTTCCTGTACACATTCCATTTCCTGTACCCATTCCAACTTCCCTTACCTTTTCCATATACCTGTATCCCTTCAATTTCCTAGACCCTTTCCATTTTGCTGAACCCACACTAACTTCCAGTACCCACTAAATGTCCCTGTACCCAATTGAAATTCCTGTACCTATTCAAATTTCCTGAACCCTTTCCATTACCTGATCTCATTCCATTTCCCTACCCATTCCAATTCCTGTACCTATTCCATTTTCCAGTACCCGTTCCAACTTCATGTAACCATTCCAAATTCTGTTACCCAGTCCAACTTCCTGTAACCCTTCTATTTCCTGTATCCATTGAACTTCCTGTACCCATTCCAATTACCTGTTCCCATTCCTAATTCCTGTACCCATTCCATGTCCTTTACCCAGTCCAACTTCCTGTTCCTTTGCCAAATACCTGTATCCCTTCAATTTCCTGGACCCTTTCCATTTTCCTGAAACCATACCAACTTCCATAACATACTATATGATCCTGTCCCCAATTCAAATTTCTGTACCCATTCAACATTCCTGAACCATTTAAATTTCCTGTTCCCATTCCATTTCCTTCCCATTCCAATTTCTGAACCTATTCCATTTTCCTGTACCCATTCCATTTTCCTGTACCCATTCCAACATCCTGTACCCATTCCAAATTCCTGTATCCATTTAAGATTCCTGTACCCATTCCAAATTCCTTTATCCATTCCATGTCCTGTACCCATTTCAACTTCCTGTACCTTTTCCAAATCCCCGTATCCCTTCAATTTTCTGGACCCTCTCCATTTTCCTGAACCCACACCAACTCCCAGCACCCACTAAATGTCCCTGTACCCAATTGAAATTACTGTATCTATTCAAATTTCCTGAACCCTTTCCATTTCCTGATCTCAATCCATTTCCCTACCCATTCCGATTCCTGTACCTATTCCATATTCCAGTACCCGTTCCAATTTCCTGGAACCATTCCAAATTCCGTTCCCCAGTCCAACTCTCTGTAACCCTTCCATTTCCTGTATCCATTCCAACTTCCTGTACCCATTCCAACTACCTGTACCCATTCATAATTCCTGTACCCATTCCATGTCCTGTACCCATTCCAACTTCCTGTTCCTTTTCCAAATCCCCGTATCCCTTCCATTTTCAGGACCCTCTCCATTTTTCTGAACCCAAACCAACTTCCAGCACCCACTAAATGTCCCTGTACCCAATTAAAATTCCTGTACCTATTCAAATTTCCTGAACCCTTTCCATTTCCTGATCCCATTCCATTTCCCTACCCATTCCAATTCCTGTACCTATTCCATTTTCCAGTATCCGTGCCAACTTCCTGTAACCATACCAATTTCTGGTACCCAGTCCAACTTCCTGTAACCCTTCCATTTCCTGTATCCATTCCAACTTCCTGTACCCATTCCAACTACCTGTACCCATTCCTAATTCCTGTACACATTGATGTCCTGTAGCCATTCCAACTTCCTGTTCCTTTTCCAAATACCTGTATCCCTTCAATTTCCTGGACCCTTTCCATTTTCCTGAAGCCATACCAACTTCCATAACCCACTAAATGATCCTGTCCCCAATTCAAATTCCTGTACCCATTCAACCTTCCTGAACCATTTCCATTTCCTGTTCCCATTCCATTTCCGTACACATTCCAAATCCTGTACCTATTCCATTTTCATGTAACCATTCAATTTTCCTGTCCCCATTCCATTTTCCTGTAGCCATTCCAAATTCCTGTACCCATTCTAAATTCCTGTACCCATTCCATTTCCAGTACCCATACCAACTTCCTGTACCTTTTCCAAATGCCCGTATCCCTTCAATTTCCTGGACCCTTTCCATTTTCCTGAACCCACACCAACTTCCAGTACCCACTAAATGTCCCTGTACCCAATTCAAATTCCTATACTTATTCAAATTTACTGAACCCTTTCCATTTCCTGATCCCATTCCATTTCCCTACCCATTCCAATTCCTGTACCTCTTCCATTTTCCAGTACCCGTTCCAACTTCCTGTAACCATTCCAAATTCCGTTACCCAGTCCAACTTCCTGTAACCCTTCCATTTCCTGTATCCATTCCAACTTCCTGTACCCATTCCAACTACCTATTCCTTTTCCAAATCCCCGTATCCCTTCAATTTTCTGGACCCTCTCTATTTTCCTGAACCCACACCAACTTCCAGCACCCTCTAAATGTCCCTGTACCCAATTGAAATTCCTGTACCTATTCAAATTTCCTGAACCCTTTCCATTTCCTGATCCCAATCCATTTCCCTACCCATTCCGATTCCTGTACCTATTCCATATTCCAGTACCCGTTACAACTTCCTGGAACCATTCCAAATTCCGTTACCCAGTCCAACTTCCTCTAACCCTTCCATTTCCTGTATCCATTCCAAGTTCCTGTACCAATTCCAAATACTTGTACCCATTCCAAGTTCCTGCACCCATTCCATTTCCAGTACCCGTTCCAACTTCCTGTAACCATTCCAAATTCCGTTACCCAGACCATCTTCCTGTAACCCTTCCATTTCCTGTATCCATTCCAACTTCCTGTACCCATTCCAACTACCTGTATCCATTCCTAATTCCTGTACCCATTCCATGTCCTGTACCCATTCCAACTTCCTTTTCCTTTTCCAAATACCTGTATCCCTTCAATTTCCTGGACCCTTTCCATTTTCCTGAAACCATACCAACTTCCATAACCCACTAAATGATCCTGTCCCCAATTCAAGTTACTGTACCCATTCAACCTTCATGAACCATTTCGATTTCCTGTTCCGATTCCATTTACGTACCCATTCCAATTCCTGTACCTATTCCATTTTCCTGTACCCCTACCATTTTCCTGTACCCATTCCAACATCCTGTACCCATTCCAAATTCCTGTATCCATTTCAGATTCCTGTACCCATTCCAAATTCCTGTACCCATTCCATTTCCTGTACCCATTCCAACTTCCTGTACCTTTTCCAAATGCCCGTATCCCTTCAATTTCCTGGACCCTTCCATTTTCCTGAACCCACACCAACTTCCAGTACCCACTAAATGTCCCATTACCCAATTCAAATTCCTATACCTATTCAAAATTACTGAACCCTTTCCATTTCCTGATCCCATTACATTTCCCTACCCATTCCAATTCCTATACCTATTCCATTTTCCAGTACCCTTTCCAACTTCCTGTAACCATTTCAAATTCCGTTACCCATTCCAACTTCCTGTAACCCTTCCATTTCCTGTATCCATTCCAACTTCCTGTACCCATTCCAACTACCTGTACCCATTCATAATTCCTGTACCCATTACATGTCCTGTACCCATTCCAACTTCCTGTTCCTTTTCCAAACACCCGTATCCCTTCAATTTCCTGGACCCTTTCCATTTTCCTGAAGCCATACCAACTTCCATAACCCACTAAATGATCCTGTCCCCAATTCAAGTTCCTGTACCCATTCAACCTTCCTGAACCATTTCGATTTCCTGTTCCGATTCCATTTACGTACCCATTCCAATTCCTGTACCTATTCCATTTTCCTGTACCGCTACCATTTTCCTGTACCCATTCCAACATCCTGTACCCATTCCAAATTCCTGTATCCATTTCAGATTCCTGTACCCATTCCAAATTCCTGTACACATTCCATTTCCTGTACCCATTCCAACTTCCTGTACCTTTTCCAATGCCCGTATCCCTTCAACTTCCTGGACCCTTTCCATTTTCCTGAACCGACACCAACTTCCAGTACCTACTCAATGTCCCTGTCCCCAATTGAAATTCCTGTACTTATTCAAGTTTCCTGAACCCTTTCCATTTCCTGATCCCATTCCATTTCCTTACCCATTCCAATTCCTATACCTATTCCATTTTCCAGTACCCGTTCCAACTTCCTGTAACCATTCCAATTTCCGGTACCCAGTCCAACTTCCTGTAACCCTTCCATTTCCTGTATCCATTCCAACTTCCTGTACCCATTCCAATTACCTGTTCCCATTCCTAATTCCTGTAGCCATTCCATGTCCTTTACCCAGTCGAACTTAATGTTCCTTTGCCAAATACCTGTATCCCTTCAATTATTGGACCCTTTCCATTTTCCTGAAACCATACAAACTTCCATAACATACTAAATGATCCTGTCCCCAATTCAAATTCCTGTACCCATTCAACTTTCCTGAACCATTTAAATTTCCTGTTCCCATTCTATTTCCTTCCCATTCCAATTCCTGTACCTATTCCATTTTCCTGTACCCATTCCATTTTCCTGTACCCATTCCAACATCCTGTACCCATTCCAAATTCCTGTATCCATATCAGATTCCTGTACCCATTCCAAATTCCTGTATCCATTCTATGTCCTGTACCCATTCCAACTTCCTGTACCTTTTCCAAACCCCCGAATCCCTTCAATTTTCTGGACCCTCTCCATTTTCCTGAACCCACACCAACTCCCAGCACCCAGTAAATGTCCCTGTACCCAATTGAAATTACTGTATCTATTCAAATTTCCTGAACCCTTTCCATTTCCTGATCCCAATCCATTTCCCTACCCATTCCGATTCCTGTACCTATTCCATATTCCAGTATCCGTTCCAACTTCCTGGAACCATTCCAAATTCCGTTACCCAGTCCAACTTCCTGTAACCCTTCCATTTCCTGTATCCATTCCAACTTCCTGTACCCATTCCAATTATCTGTTCCCATTCCTAATTCCTGTAGCCATTCCATCTCCTTTACCCAGTCCAACTTCCTTTTCCTTTGCCAAGTACCTGTATCCCTTCAATTTTGGACCCTTTCCATTTTCCTGAAACCATACCAACTTCCATAACATACTAAATGATCCTGTCCCCAATTCAAATTCCTGTACCCATTTAACATTCCTGAACCATTTAAATTTCCTGTTCCCATTCTATTTCCTTCCCATTCCAATTCCTGTACCTATTCCATTTTCCTGTACCCATTTTATTTTCCTGTACCCATTCCAACATCCTGTACCCATTCGAAATTCCTGTATCCATATTAGATTCCTGTATGCATTCCAAATTTCTGTACCCATTCCATTTCCTGTACCCATTCCAACTTCCTGTACCTTTTCCAAATCCCTGTATCCCTTCAATTTCCTGGACCCTTTCCATTTTCCTGAACCCACACCAACTTCCAGTACCCACTAAATGTCCCTGTACCCAATTCAAATTCCTGTACCTATTCAAATTTCCTGAACCCTTTCCATTTCCTGATTCCATTCCATTTCCTACCCATTCAAATTTCTGTACCTATTCCATTTTCCAGTACCCGTTCCAACTTCCTGTAACCATTCCAAATTCCGTTACCCAGTCCAAATTCCTGTAACCCTTCCATTTCCTGTATCCATTCCAACTTCCTGTACCCATTCCAACTACCTGTACCTATTCATAATTTCTGTACCCATTCCATGTCCTGTACCTATTCCAACTTCCTTTTCCTTTTCCAAATACCCGTATCCCTTCAATTTCCTGGACCCTTTCCATTTTCCTGAAGCCATACCAACTTCCATAACCCACTAAATGATCCTGTCCCCATTTCAAATTCCTGTACCCATTCAACCTTACTGAACCATTTCCATTTCCTCTTCACATTCCATTTCCGTACCCATTCCAATTCCTGTACCTATTCCATTTTCCTGTACCAATTCCATTTTCCTCTACCCATTCCAACATCCTGTACCCATTCCAAATTCCTGTATCCATTTCAGATTCCTGTACCCATTCCAAATTCCTGTACCCATTCCATTTCCTGTACCCATTTCAACTTCCTGTACCTTTTCCAAATGCCCGTATCCCTTCAATTTCCTGGACCCTTTCCATTTTCCTGAACCCACACCAACTTCCAGTACCCACTAAATGTCCCTGTACCCAATTCAAATACCTATACCTATTCAAATTTCCTGAACCCTTTCCATTTCCTGATCCCATTCCATTTCCCTACCCATTCCAATTCCTGTACCACTTCCATTTTCCAGTACCCGTTCCAACTTCCTGTAACCATTCCAAATTCCGTTACCCAGTCCAACTTCCTGTAACCCTTCCATTTCCTGTATCCATTCCAAGTTCCTGTACCAATTCCAAATACCTGTACCCATTCCAAGTTCCTGTACCCATTCCATTTCCAGTACCCGTTCCAACTTCCTGTAACCATTCCGATTTCCGGTACCCAGTCCAACTTCCTGTAACCCTTCCATTTCCTGTATCCATTCCAACTTCCTGTACCCATTCCAACTACCTGTACCCATTCCTAATTCCTGTACCCATTCCATGTCCTGTACCCATTCCTACTTCCTGTTCCTTTTCCAAATACCGGTATCACCTCAAATTCCTGGACCCTTTCCATTTTCCTGAAGCAATACCAATTTCCATAACCCAATAAATGATCCTGTCCCAAATTCAAATTCCTGTACCCATTCAACCTCCCTGAACCATTTCCATTTCCCCTTCCCATTCCATTTCCATACCCATTCCAATTCATGTACCTATTCCATTTTCCTGTACACATTCCATTTCCTGTACCCATTCCAACTTCCTATACCTTTTCCAAATCCCCGTATCCCGTCAATTTCCTGGATCCTTTCCATTTTCCTGAACCCACACCAACTTCCAGTACCCACTAAATGTCCCTGTACCCAATTCAAATTCCTGTACCTATTCAAATTTCCTGAACCCTTTCCATTTCCTGATCCCATTCCATTTCCTTACCCATTCCAATTCCTGTACCTTTTCCATTTTCCAGTACCCGTTCCAACTTCCTGTAACCATTCCAAATTCCGTTACCCAGACCATCTTCCTGTAACCCTTCCATTTCCTGTATCCATTCCAACTTCCTGTACCCATTCCAACTACCTGTATCCATTCCTAATTCCTGTACCCATTCCATGTCCTGTACCCATTCCAACTTCCTGTTCCTTTTCCAAATACCTGTATCCCTTCAATTTCCTGGACCTTTTCCATTTTCCTGAAGCCATACCAACTTCAATAACCCACTAAATGATCCTGTCCCCAATTCAAATTCCTGTACCCATTCAACCTTACTGAACCATTTCCATTTCCTCTTCACATTCCATTTCCGTACCCATTCCAATTCCTGTACCTATTCCATTTTCCTGTACCAATTCCATTTTCCTCTACCCATTCCAACATCCTGTACCCATTCCAAATTCCTGTATCCATTTCAGATTCCTGTACCCATTCCAAATTCCTGTACCCATTCCATTTCCTGTACCCATTCCAACTTCCTGTACCTTTTCCAAATGCCCGTATCCATTCAATTTCCTGGACCCTTTCCATTTTCCTGAACCCACACCAACTTCCAGTACCCACTAAATGTCCCTGTACCCAATTCAAATTCCTATACCTATTCAAATTTCCTGAACCCTTTCCATTTCCTGATCCCATTCCATTTCCCTACCCATTCCAATTCCTGTACCTCTTCCATTTTCCAGTACCCGTTCCAACTTCCTGTAACCATTCCAAATTCCGTTACCCAGTCCAACTTCCTGTAACCCTTCCATTTCCTGTATCCATTCCAAGTTCCTGTACCAATTCCAAATACCTGTACCCATTCCAAGTTCCTGTACCCATTCCATTTCCAGTACCCGTTCCAACTTCCTGTAACCATTCCGATTTCCGGTACCCAGTCCAACTTCCTGTAACCCTTCCATTTCCTGTATCCATTCCAACTTCCTGTACCCATTCCAACTACCTGTACCCATTCCTAATTCCTGTACCCATTCCATGTCCTGTACCCATTCCTACTTCCTGTTCCTTTTCCAAATACCGGTATCACCTCAAATTCCTGGACCCTTTCCATTTTCCTGAAGCAATACCAATTTCCATAACCCAATAAATGATCCTGTCCCAAATTCAAATTCCTGTACCCATTCAACCTCCCTGAACCATTTCCATTTCCCCTTCCCATTCCATTTCCATACCCATTCCAATTCCTGTACCTATTCCATTTTCCTGTACACATTCCATTTCCTGTACCCATTCCAACTTCCTATACCTTTTCCAAATCCCCGTATCCCTTCAATTTCCTGGATCCTTTCCATTTTCCTGAACCCACACCAACTTCCAGTACCCACTAAATGTCCCTGTACCCAATTCAAATTCCTGTACCTATTCAAATTTCCTGAACCCTTTCCATTTCCTGATCCCATTCCATTTCCTTACCCATTCCAATTCCTGTACCTTTTCCATTTTCCAGTACCCGTTCCAACTTCCTGTAACCATTCCAAATTCCGTTACCCAGACCATCTTCCTGTAACCCTTCCATTTCCTGTATCCATTCCAACTTCCTGTACCCATTCCAACTACCTGTATCCATTCCTAATTCCTGTACCCATACCATGTCCTGTACCCATTCCAACTTCCTGTTCCTTTTCCAAATACCTGTATCC
The DNA here is from genome assembly GCF_982192425.1 of Myodes glareolus. Classification (NCBI taxonomy): domain Eukaryota; kingdom Metazoa; phylum Chordata; class Mammalia; order Rodentia; family Cricetidae; genus Myodes; species Myodes glareolus. The sequence continues at coordinate 4,335,384 of NC_142048.1, read as the reverse complement.
CTTCAATTTCCTGGACCTTTTCCATTTTCCTTAAGCCATACCAACTTCCATAACCCACTAAATGATCCTGTCCCCAATTCAAATTTCTGTACCCATTCAACCTTTCTGAAACATTTCCATTTCCTGTTTCCATTCCATTCCCGTACTCATTCCAATTCCTGTACGTACTCCATTTTCCTGTAGCCATTCCATTTTCCTCTACCCATTCCAACATCCTGTACCCATTCCAAATTCCTGTATCCATTCCAAATTCCTGTACCCATTCTATTTCCTGTACCCATTCCAACATCCTGTACCTTTTCCAAATCCCCGTATCCCTTCAATTTCCTGGATCCTTTCCATTTTCCTGAACCCACACCAACTCCAGTACCCAGTATATGTCCCTGTACCCAATTCAAATTCCTGTACCTATTCAAATTTCCTGAACCCTTTCAATTTCATGATCCCATTACATTTCCCTACCCATTCCATTTCCTGTACCTATTCCATTTTCCAGTACTCGTTCCAACTTCCTGTAACCATTCCAAGTTCTGTTACCCAGACCAACTTCCTGTAACCATTCCAAATTCCATTACCCAGTCCAACTTCCTGTAACCCTTCCATTTCCTGTATCCATTCCAACTGCCTGTACCCATTCCAATCCCTGTATCCATTCCTAATTCCTGTACTCATTCCATGTCCTGTACCCATTCCTACTTCCTATTCCTTTTCCAAATACCGGTATCACCTCAAATTCCTGGACCCTTTCCATTTTCCTGAAGCAATACCAATTTCCATAACCCAATAAATGATCCTGTCCCAAATTCAAATTCCTGTACCCATTCAACCTCCCTGAACCATTTCCATTTCCTCTTCCCATTCCATTTCCATACCCATTCCAATTCCTGTACCTATTCCATTTTCCTGTACACATTCCATTTCCTGTACTCATTCCAACTTCCTATAACTTTTACAAATCCCCGTATCCCTTCAATTTTCTGGACCATTTCCATTTTCCTGAACCCACACCAACTTCCAGTACCCACTAAATGTCCCTGTACCAAATTCAAATTCCTGTACCTATTCAAATTTCCTGAACCCTTTCCATTTCCTGATCCCATTCCATTTCCCTACCCATTCCAATTCCTGTACCTCTTCCATTTTCCAATACCCATTCCAACTTCCTGTAACCATTCCAAATTCTGTTACCCAGTACAACTTCCTGTAACCCTTCCATTTCCTGTATCCATTCCAACTTCCTGTACCCATTCCAACTACCTGTATCCTTTCCTAATTCCTGTACCCATTCCATGTCCTGTACCCATTCCAACTTCCTGTTCCTTTTCCAAATACCTGTATCCCTTCAATTTCCTGGACCCTTTCCATTTTCCTGAAGCCATAACAACTTCCATAACCCACTTAATGATCCTGGCCCCTATTCTAATTCCTGTACCCATTCAACCTTCCTGAACCATTTCCATTTCCTGTTCCCATTCCATTTCCGTACCCATTCCAATTCCTGTACCTATTCCATTTTCCTGTAGCCATTCAATTTTCCTGTACCCATTCCAACATCCTGTACCCATTCCAAATTCCTGTTTCCATTTCAGATTCCTGTACCCATTCCAAATCCCTGTAACCTTTCACCTTCCTGTACCCATTCCAACTTCCTATACCTTTTCCAAATCCCCGTATCCCTTCAATTTCCTGGACCCTCTCCATTTTCCTGAACCCTCACCAACTTCCAGTACCCACTAAATGTCCCTGTACCCAATTGAAATTCCTGTACCTATTCAAATTTCCTGAACACTTTCCATTACCTGATCCCATTCCATTCCCCTACCCATTCCAATTCCTGTACCTATTCCATTTTCCAGTACCCGTTCCAACTTCCTGTAACCATTCCAAATTCCGTTACCCAGTCCAACTTCCTGTAACCCTTGCATTTCCTGTATCCATTCCAACTTCCTGTACCCATTCGAACTGCCTGTACCCATTCCTAATTCCTGTACCCATTCCATGTCCTGTACCCATTCCAACTTCCTGTTCCTCTTCCAAATACCAGTATCCCTTCAATTTCCTGGACCCTTTTCATTTTCCTGAAGCCATACCAACTTCCATAACCCACTAAATGATCCTGTCCCCAAATCAAATTCCTGTACCCATTCAACCTTCCTGAATCATTTCCATTTCCTGTTCCCATTCCATTTCCTTACCCATTCCAATTCTGCTACCTATTCCATTTTCCTGTACCCATTCCATTTTCCTGTACCCATTCCAACATCCTGTACCCATTCTAAATTCCTGGATCCATTTCAGATTCCTGTACCCATTCCCAATTCCTGTACCCATTCCATTTCCTGTACCCATTCCAACTTCCTGTAACTTTTCCAAATACCCATATCCCTTCAATTTCCTGGACCCTTTCCATTATCCTGAACCCACACCAACTTCCAGTACCCACTAAATGTCCCTGTACCCAATTCAAATTCCTGTACCTGTTCAAATTTCCTGAAACCTTTCCTTTTCCTGTTTCCATTCCATTTCCCTACCCATTGCAATTCCTGTACCTATTCCATTTTCCACCACCCGTTCCAACTTCCTGTAACCATTCCAAATTCCATTACCCAGTCCAACTTCCTGTAACTCTTCCATTTTCTGTATCCATTCCAACTTCCTGTACCCATTCCAACTACCTGTACCCATTCCATGTCCTGTACCCATTCCAGCTTCCTCTTCCTTTTCCAAATACCTGTATCCCTTCAATTTCCTGGACCCTTTCCATTTTCCTGAAGCCATACCAACTTCCATAAACCACTAAATGATCTTATTTCCAATTCAAATTCCTGTACCCATTCAATTTTCCTGAACCATTTCCATTTCCTGTTCCTATTCCATTTCCGTACCCATTCCAATTCCTGTATTTATTCCATTTTCCAGTACACATTCCATTTTTTCTGTACCCATTCCAACATCCTGTACCCTTTCCAAATTCCTGTATCCATTTCAGATTCCTGTACCCATTCCAAATTCCTGTACCCATTCCATTTCCTGTACCCATTCCAACTTCCAGTTCCTTTTCCAAATACCTGTATCCCTTCAATTTCCTGGACCCTTTCCATTTTCCTGAAGCCATAACAACTTCCATAACCCACTAAATGATCTTATCCCCAATTTAAATTCCTGCACCCATTCAACCATCCTGAACCATTTCCATTTCCTATTCCCATTCCATTTCCGTACCCATTCCAATTCCTGTACCTATTCCATTTTCCTGTACACATTCCTTTTCCTGTACCCATTCCAACTTCCCTTACCTTTTCCATATACCTCTATCCCTTCAATTTCCTAGACCCTTTCCATTTTCCTGAACCCACACTAACTTCCAGTACCCACTAAATGTCCCTGTACCCAACTGAAATTCCTGTACCTATTCAAATTTCCTGAACCCTTTCCATTACCTGATCTCATTCCATTTCCCTACCCATTCCAATTCCTGTACCTATTCCATTTTCCAGTACCCGTTCCAACTTCATGTAACCATTCCAAATTCCGTTACCCAGTCCAACTTCCTGTAACCCTTCTATTTCCTGTATCCATTGAACTTCCTGTACCCATTCCAATTACCTGTTCTCATTCCTAATTCCTGTACCCATTCCTTGTCCTTTACCCAGTCCAACTTCCTGTTCCTTTGCCAAATACCTGTATCCCTTCAATTTCCTGGACCCTTTCCATTTTCCTGAAACCATACCAACTTCCATAACATACTATATGATCCTGTCCCCAATTCAAATTTCTGTACCCATTCAACTTTCCTGAACCATTTAAATTTCCTGTTCCCATTCCATTTCCTTCCCATTCCAATTCCTGAACCTATTCCATTTTCCTGTACCCATTCCAAATTCCTGTATCCATTTCAGATTCCTGTACCCATTCCAAATTCCTTTATCCATTCCATGTCCTGTACCCATTCCAACTTCCTGTACCTTTTCCAAATCCCCGTATCCCTTCAATTTTCTGGACCCTCTCCATTTTCCTGAATCCACACCAACTCCCAGCACCCACTAAATGTCCCTGTACCCAATTGAAATTACTGTATCTATTCAAATTTCCTGAACCCTTTCCATTTCCTGATCCCAATCCATTTCCCTACCCATTCCGATTCCTGTACCTATTCCATATTCCAGTACCCGTTCAAACTTCCTGGAACCATTCCAAATTCCGTTCCCCAGCCCAACTCTCTGTAACCCTTCCATTTCCTGTATCCATTCCAACTTCCTGTACCCATTCCAACTACCTGTACCCATTCATAATTCCTGTACCCATTCCATGTCCTGTACCCATTCCATCTTCCTGTTCCTTTTCCAAATCCCCGTATCCCTTCCATTTTCAGGACCCTCTCAATTTTTCTGAACCCAAACCAACTTCCAGCACCCACTAAATGTCCCTGTACCCAATTAAAATTCCTGTACCTATTCAAATTTCCTGAACCCTTTCCATTTCCTGATCCCATTCCATTTCCCTACCCATTCCAAATCCTGTACCTATTCCATTTTCCAGTATCCGTGCCAACTTCCTGTAACCATTCCAATATCTGGTACCCAGTCCAACTTCCTGTAACCCTTCCATTTCCTGTATCCATTCCAACTTCCTGTACCCATTCCAACTACCTGTACCCATTCCTAATTCCTGTACACATTGATGTCCTGTAGCCATTCCAACTTCCTGTTCCTTGTCCAAATACCTGTATCCCTTCAATTTCCTGGACCCTTTCCATTTTCCTGAAGCCATACCAACTTCCATTACCCACTAAATGATCCTGTCCCAAATTCAAATTCCTGCACCCATTCAACCTTCCTGAACCATTTCCATTTCCTGTTCCCATTCCATTTCCGTACCCATTCCAAATCCTGTACCTATTCCATTTTCATGTAACCATTCCAATTTCCTGTACCCATTCCAACATCCTGTACCCATTCCAAATTCCTGTATCCATTTCAGATTCCGGTACCCATTCTAAATTCCTGTACCCATTCCATTTCCAGTACCCATACCAACTTCCTGTACCTTTTCCAAATGCCCGTACCCCTTCAATTTCCTGGACCCTTTCCATTTTCCTGAACCCACACCAACTTCCAGTACCCACTAAATGTCCCTGTACCCAATTCAAATTGCTATACCTATTCAAATTTACTGAACCCTTTCCATTTCCTGATCCCATTCCATTTCCCTACCCATTCCAATTCCTGTACCTATTCCATTTTCCAGTACCCTTTACAACTTCCTGTAACCATTCCAAATTCCGTTACCCAGTCCAACTTCCTGTAACCCTTCCATTTCCTGTATCCATTCCAACTTCCTGTACCCATTCCAACTACCTGTACCCATTCATAATTCCTGTACCCATTCCATGTCCTGTACCCATTCCAACTTCCTGTTCCTGTTCCAAATACCTGTATTCCTTCAATTTCCTGGACCCTTTCCATTTTCCTGAGGCCATACCAACTTCCATAACCCACTAAATGATCCTGTCTCCAATTCAATTTCCTGTACCCATTCAACCTTCCTGAACCATTTCCATTTCCTCTTCCCATTCCAATTCCTGTACCTATTCCATTTCCTGTACCCATTCCATTTTCCTCTACCCATTCCAACATCCTGTACCCATTCCAAATTCCTGTATCCATTTCAGATTCCTGTACCCATTCCTAATTCCTGGACTCATTTAATTTTCTGTACCCATTCCAAGTTCTTGTACCTTTTCCAAATCCCTGTATCCCTTCAATTTCCTGGACCCTTTCCATTTTCCTGAATGCACACGAACTTCCAGTACCCACTAAATGTCCCTGTACCCAATTCAAATACCTTTACCTATTCAAATTTCCTGAACCGTTTCCATTTCCTGATCCCATTCCATTTCCCTACCCATTCCAATTCCTGTACCTATTCCATTTTCCAGTACCCGTTCCAACTTCCTGTAACCATTCCAAATTCCGTTACCCAGTCCAACTTCGTGTAACCCTTCCATTTCCTGTATCCATTCCAACTTCCGCTACCCATTCCAACTACCTTTACCTATTCATAATTCCTATACCCATTCCATGTCCTGTACCCATTCCAACTTCCTCTTCCTTTTCCAAATATCTGAATCCCTTCAATTTCCTGGACTCTTTCCATTTTCCTGAAGCCATACCATCTTCCATAACCCACTAAATGATCCTGTCCCCAATTCAAATTACTGTACCCATTTAACCTTCCTGAACCATTTCCATTTCCTGTTCCTATTCCATTTCCATACCCATTCCAATTCCTGTACCTATTCCATTTTCCTGTACCCATTCAAACATCCTGTATCCATTCCACATCCTGTACCCATTCCAAATACCTGTATCCATTTCAGATTCCTGTCCCCATTCCAAAATCCTGTACCCATTCCATTTCCAGTACCCGTTCCAACTTCCTGTACATTTTCCAAATGCCCGTATCCCTTCAATTTCCTGGACCCTTTCCATTTTCCTGAACCCACACCAATTTCCAGTACCTACTCAATGTCCTTGTCCCCAATTGAAATTCCTGTACTTATTCAAGTTTCCTGAACCCTTTCCATTTTCTGATCCCATTCCATTTCCTTACCCATTCCAATTCCTATACCTATTCCATTTTCCAGTACCCATTCCAACTTCCTGTAACCATTCCAATTTCCGGTACCCAGTCCAACTTCCTGTAAGCCTTCCATTTCCTGTATCCATTCCAACTTCCTGTACCCATTCCAATTACCTGTTCCCATTCCTAATTCCTGTACCCTTCCATGTCCTTTACCCAATCCAGCATCCTGTTCCTTTGCCAAATACCTGTATCCCTTCAATTATTGGACCCTTTCCATTTTCCTGAAACCATACCACTTCCATAACATACTAAATGATCCTGTCCCCAATTCAAATTCCTGTACCCATTCAACTTTCCTGAACCATTTAAATTTCCTGTTCCCATTCTATTTCCTTCCCATTCCAGATCCTGTACCTATTCCATTTTCCTCTACCCGTTCCATTTTCCTGTACCCATTCCAACATCCTGTACCCATTCCAAATTCCTGTATCCATTTCAGATTCCTGTACCCATTCCAAATTCCTGTACCCGTTCCAACTTCCTGGAACCATTCCAAATTCCGTTACCCAGTCCAACTTCCTGTAACCTTTCCATTTCCTGTATCCATTCCAACTTCCTGTACCCATTCCAACTACCTGTACCCATTCATAAATCCTTTACCCATTCCATGTCCTGTACCCATTCCAACTTCCTGTTCCTTTTCCAAATCCCCGTATCCCTTCAATTTTCTGGACCCTCTCTATTTTCCTGAACCCACACCAACTTCCAGCACCCTCTAAATGTCCCTGTACCCAATTGAAATTCCTGTACCTATTCAAATTTCCTGAACCCTTTCCATTTCCTGATCCCAATCCATTTCCCTACCCATTCCGATTCCTGTACCTATTCCATATTCCAGTACCCGTTCCAACTTCCTGGAACCATTCCAAATTCCGTTACCCAGTCCAACTTCCTGTAACCCTTCCATTTCCTGTATCCATTCCAAGTTCCTGTACCAATTCCAAATACCTGTACCCATTCCAAGTTCCTGTACCCGTTCCATTTCCAGTACCCGTTCCAACTTCCTGTAACCATTCCAATTTCTGGTACCCAGTCCAACTTCCTGTAACCCTTCCATTTCCTGTATCCATTCCAACTTCCTGTCCCCATTCCAACTACCTGTACCCATTCCTAATTCCTCTACCCATTCCATGTCTTGTACCCATTCCAACTTCCTGTTCCTTTTCCAAATACTCGTATCCCTTCAATTACCTGGACCCTTTCCATTTTCCTGCAGCCATAGCAACTTCCACAACCCACTAAATGATCCTGTCCCCAATTCAAATTCCTGTACCCATTCAACCTTCCAGAACCATTTCCATTTCCTTTTCCCGTTCCATTTCCGTACACATTCCAATTCCTGGACCTATTTCATTTTCCTGTAGCCATTCCATTTTCCTCTACTCATTCCAACATCCTGTACCCATTCCAAATTCCTGTACCCATTCCATTTCCTGTACCCATTCCAACTTCCTGTACCTTTTCTAAATCCCCGTATCCCTTCAATTTCCGGGACCCTTTCCATTTTCCTGAACCCACACCAACTTCCAGTACCCACTAAATGTCCCTGTACCCAATTCAAATTCCTGTACCTATTCAAATTTCCTGAACCCTTTCCATTTCCTGATCCCATTCCATTTCCCTACCCAATCCAATTCCTGTACCTATTCCATTTTCCAGTACCCGTTCCAACTTCCTGTAACCATTCCAAATTCTGTTACCCAGACCAACTTCCTGTAACCATTCCAAATTCCGTTACCCAGTCCAACTTCCTGTAACCCTTCCATTTCCTGTATCTATTCCAACTTCCTGTACCCATTCCAACTACCTGTACCCATTCCTAATTCCTGTACCCATTCCATGTCCTGTACCCATTCCTACTTCCTGTTCCTTTTCCAAATACCGGTATCACCTCAAATTCCTGGACCCTTTCCATTTTCCTGAAGCAATACCAATTTCCATAACCCACTAAATGATCCTGTCCCAAATTCAAATTCCTGTACCCATTCAACCTCCCTGAACCATTTCCATTTCCTCTTCCCATTCCATTTCCATACCCATTCAAATTCCTGTACCCATTCCATTTTCCTGTACACATTCCATTTCCTGTACCCATTCCAACTTCCTATACCTTTTCCAAATCCCCGTATCCCTTCAATTTCCTGGATCCTCTCCATTTTCCTGAACCCACACCAACTTCCAGTACCCACTAAATGTCCCTGTACCCAATTCAAATTCCTGTACCTATTCAAATTTCCTGAACCCTTTCCATTTCCTGATCCCATTCCATTTCCCTACCCATTCCAATTCCTGTACCTCTTCCATTTTCCAGTACCCGTTCCAACTTCCTGTAACCATTCCAAATTCCGTTACCCAGACCATCTTCCTGTAACCCTTCCATTTCCTGTATTCATTCCAACTTCCTGTACCCATTCCAACTACCTGTATCCATTCCTAATTCCTGTACCCATTCCATGTCCTGTACCCATTCCAACTTCCTGTTCCTTTTCCAAATACCTGTATCCCTTCAATTTCCTGGACCCTTTCCATTTTCCTGAAGCCATACCAACTTCCATAACCCACTAAATGATCCTGTCTCCAATTCAAGTTCCTGTACCCATTCAACCTTCCTGAACCATTTCGATTTCCTGTTCCGATTCCATTTCCGTACCCATTCCAATTCCTGTACCTATTCCATTTTCCTGTACCCATTCCAACATCCTGTATCCATTCCAACATCCTGTACCCATTCCAATTACCTGTTCCCATTCCTAATTCCTGTACCCATTCCATCTCCTTTACCCAGTACAACTTCCTGTTCCTTTGCCAAATACCTGTATCCCTTCAATTATTGGACCCTTTCCATTTTCCTGAAACCATACCAACTTCCATAACATACTAAATGATCCTGTCCCCAATTCAAATTCCTGTACCCATTCAACTTTCCTGAACCATTTAAATTTCCTGTTCCCATTCTATTTCCTTCCCATTCCAATTCCTGTACCTATTCCATTTTCCTGTACCCATTCCATTTTCCTGTACCCATTCCAACATCCTGTACCCATTCCAAATTCCTGTATCCATATCAGATTCCTGTACCCATTCCAAATTCCTGTATCCATTCCATGTCCTGTACCCATTCCAACTTCCTGTACCTTTCCAAATCCCCGTATCCCTTCAATTTTCTGGACTCTCTCCATTTTCCTGAACCCACACCAACTCCCAGCACCCAGTAAATGTCCCTGTACCCAATTGAAATTACTGTATCTATTCAAATTTCCTGAACCCTTTCCATTTCCTGATCCCAATCCATTTCCCTACCCATTCCGATTCCTGTACCTATTCCATATTCCAGTACCCGTTCCAACTTCCTGGAACCATTCCAAATTCCGTTACCCAGTCCAACTTCCTGTTACCCTTCCATTTCCTGTATCCATTCCAACTTCCTGTACCCATTCCAACTACCTGTACCCATTCATAATTCCTTTACCCATTCCATGTCCTGTACCCATTCCAACTTCCTGTTCCTTTTCCAAATACCTGTATCCCTTCAATTTCCTGGACCCTTTCCATTTTCCTGAAGCCATAACAACTTCCATAACCCACTAAATGATCTTATCCCCAATTCAAATTCCTGTACCCATTCAACCTTCCTGAACCATTTCCATTTCCTGTTCCCATTCCATTTCCGTACCCATTCCAGTTCCTGTACCTATTCCATTTTCCTGTACCCATTCCATTTCCTGTACCCATTCCAACTTCCCTTACCTTTTCCATATACCCGTATCCCTTCAATTTCCTGGACCCTTTCCATTTTCCTGAACCCACACTAACTTCCAGTACCCACTAAATGTCCCTGTACCCAATTGAAATTCCTGTACCTATTCAAATTTCCTGAACCCTTTCCATTACCTGATCTTATTCCAATTCCCTACCCATTCCAATTCCTGTACCCATTCCATTTTCCAGTACGCGTTCCAACTTCCTGGAACCATTCCAAATTCCGTTACCCAGTCCAACTTCCTGTAACCCTTCTATTTCCTGTATCCATTGAACTTTCTGTACCCATTCCAACTACCTGTACTCTTTCCTAATTCCTGTACCCTTTCCATGTCCTGTACCCATTCCAACTTCCTGTTCCTTTTCCAAATAGCTGTATCCCTTCAATTTCCTGGAGTCTTTCCATTTTCCTGAAGCCATACCAACTTCCATAACCCACTAAATGATCCTGTCCCCAATTCAAATTCCTGTACCCATTCAACCTTCCTGAACCATTTCCATTTCCTGTTCCCATTCCATTTCCGTACCCATTCCAATTCCTGTACCTATTCCATTTTCATGTAGCCATTCCATTTTCCTGTACCAATTCCAACATCCTGTACCCATTCCAAATTAATGTATCCATTTCAGATTCCTGTACCTATTCCAAATTCCTGTACCCATTCCATTTCCTGTACCCATTCCAACTTTCTGTTCCTATTCCAAATTCTCTCAGAAGGCAAAGATAGAGGTCGCACTTCCCAGAGCGAAAACATTATAATGGGCTTGCACGGAATCTGCCCCTAAGTTCATGACACCTGGAACCTATCCGGCCTGCCCTCTGCCATTTTTCTGGGAAAGGGAATATACGACAGGAAACCCTTATGCATGACGACATATCTCTCAGAGAGGGCCATTCTCTGTGCGATGCTCTTCAGCTCGACAACCTTCAGGGCTAGCTAAGCCAAGCACTCCATCCTGTGCAATGGACCATTGTCCTAGGGGTGCAGGAGCTGGTTGGCATAAACCTTACTGCTTCAGCATAGATAACCATACATCAGTAGAGGCCCCTGTTTCAGGGCAGCCAACGTTTGTGCAATAACCATTTTGTCCCTACGATTTTGGGATTTGAGTCAGCAGACCATCCAGAGGAGAAATATTAATCCATAGCATAGGACTGTTCCAAAACATTTCCACCCCCACCCATTCTTTGAAGTAGGGGAATGAGAGACACGGCGCAGGACTGGAGTCCTACGGCCAAGCTTATAAATCATCTCTAGGACGGTAGGGAGGGGACCCAGAGTCTTATTGGTTGTAAAAAATCGAGGAGACACCGCCATCCTATGGTTGACTGGTAACCGCTTCAGGAAGGCTGAGAGTGTCCTCCATCAGTGCTCTGTCATCCATCCGCAAAATAGCAGGAGGAACAGCAGCCAGGTCCTCAGGCGAATCCGTGTGTCGTGGATCACTCTTCACTGTTCGGGTCAATCGCTCTGGCAGCCAGAATGGGCTCTCTTGATCCTGTGGGAAGACACAAACAGCTCCCCTGGATCTCAATAAAATGGGATCGGGCCTTTCCATTCATTAGAAAGCACGTCTTTCCACTTAACCAAATTTTTGGGTCGCTGTGGATCCGAACAATGTCGTGTTGCAGCATTTTGGCCATTATCATCCAAATTTAAAAAATTTATGGTGAACAGAGCCATGGCAATGGCCATTTTTGGCGTTGGGGGCAACTCCTTTATTATTCCCCCTTTTTTTGTTTTTAACAAGAACTGGTATCAGTATAGGCCATGCCCTTGTCCCTGTATAGAGGGTCATCCTTGCTACTTTCTCATTAAGTTTTTTTTTAGTTTAATTTTTTACAAGATAACTAGACAATTGCTTAATAATTAGTCATTGTATCTGGGATTACAGGGGCGCAATTCTCCAGCTGCATCAAGAAGTCTACCAGAGGCATGTTGGAAACTATGGGCTTTTTTGCCACAGTCATAGATTTAGCCAATGACCCAATCACCTTAAAAATCTAAGGGCTTTTTGCATCTACCTCCCTGTGGATCCTGAAACATTAGATTTAAAACCAAATAGTTATAAGCTGCCATGTGGTCATTGGGGAATTGAACTCATGACCCTTGGAAGAGCAGGCAGCATTCTTAACCCCTAAGCTATCTCTTCAGTTCCTTATTCAGATGGAAAATCTCTCGGGCTAGTAGCCGGCATTGTTCGCCCTGCCCGTTGCCCCAGGCTATTGGTCCGCCTTTGTTACCTAGGATCAGCACAGCTCAGCTCAGTCAAGCGGAACAGAAGCCACTCCAGCCTCAGAGCCCCTCACAGTTTTAGGCACATTGCAAGCCTTCTGGCCTGGCAGCTTGTGGCACCTCTCTCATTCTCAGTACTGCTGTGATACCCTCCAGGCCAGGCACCAACTGAGCCAGCGCGACGGCCCCCCACCATAGCCATCCAGCAAAGCTCCGCTCCAGCCACCCTCCAGCCATAGCTGCATTCATTCTGAGTCCAAACTCGGTGCACGGAGTAAAGCAGAATTCAGAAGCAGGCTTGCTGCTCTGAAACCATTGTAAGGACCTCATTTAAACTTTTAGGGAATTTGGGCGTCATTAGTCTCTTTGGCTACTTCCTGCTGAATTGGGCCATTGCATTCTTAGGGGTATTTACTACAATATTTCAGGAGGTCTTGGTGATTCAAACCACATAAATCTCAAGTACACCCTTAGGCTCTCATTTTCTGTGGAGATGAAAACAGAACCTCTTTTCCAAAACATCATATCCTTAGGCAAATTCAAATATCTTTCTCCTGTCCGGTACACAAAAGACAACACAAACAACATAACATAAAGCTTTTGACCTTGTAGGTCAGTCTCCCCCATTCTTAGAACCACCGGGGGGTCCTTTTTTCTTATTTCCTTTTCAGTCTCCCCCATTCTTTGAACCACCGGGGGGGGGGGTCCTTTTTCCTATTTTCTTTTTCTTACAGGCGCGCCTAACCTCTCACTGCATTCAGTTTCTGATATGCTATCCTGGACTTCCTCCAATACATTTTGTCCGTCTGCAACAACAGCCTGGCAGGATTTATCTTCTAAGCAATTTCAAAGTGATAAGAGAACTGCTAAGAAGTACCAAGGCCTCTATAAAATCTTTCCAAGGTGGAGACAAGTCAAGCCCAAAATCAAAAAGTCCAGGAATAGTCATACCTCTCTGAGCAAATACCCTGCAGTTCTGAATCCTCCTTGTGTCCAAGGGGTCTCCGGCGGTGCGAGCAGTTGTCAGGGTCCCTCAGCGTCCCGGGTTTCAGCACCAGTTGTCCCGCGCTACTGTCTCGCCCGCAAGAACGACGCGGGACACTTAGGATTCTTCTGCAGTAAAGCTTTATGCGTCTTGAGAGGGAGAGCATAAGCTTACATGGCGGAGACCCAGAATGAGGGGAACCCAGCCCTTATAAAGGAAACAGTCCTCGCTTCTGACGTGTCATTCTTGGATTGGTCCGCTGCCCATTATCCCAGATGATGCCTCGGGAGTAGGCAGGGATGCAGCGGTAGAGAGTTAACAAGCACATGCGCTGGGATTAAAGGCGTGTGCTACATCACCTTGAACTCACAGAGATCTGCCTGTCTCTGCCTCCCAGGCATTGGGACCAAAGGCGTGTACTACCACGCCTTGAGGTCACAGAGGTCAATCTGCCTCTGCCGCCCAGGCATCAGGACTAAAGGCGTGTACCGCCACACTTTGGGGTCACAGAGGTCAATCTCTACCTTTGTTCCTAGAAGCAATGGAAAATGTGGTCCGGCCCTCCACACGTACCCATCCCAATTCCTGTACCTATTCCATTTTCCTGTACCCATTCCATTTTTCTCTACCCATTCCATCATCTTGTACCCATTCCAAATTCCTTTATCCGTTTCAGATTCCTGTACCCATTCCAAATTCCTGTACCCATTCCATTTCCTGTACCCATTCCAACTTCCTGTACCTTTTTGAAATCCCTGTATCCCTTCAATTTCCTGGACCCTTTCCATTTTCCTGAACCCACACCAACTTCCAGTACCCATTAAATGTCCTTGTACCCAATTAAATTCCTGTACCTATTCCATTTTCCTGTACACATTCCATTTTCCTGTACCCATTCCAACTTCCTGTAACCATTCCAAATTCCGTTACCCAGTCCAACTTCCTGTAACCCTTCCATTTTTTGTATCCATTCCAACTGCCTGTTCCCATTCCAACTACCTGTACCCATTCCTATTTCCTTTACCCATTTTATTTCCTGTACCCATTCCAACGTCCTGTACCTTTTCTAAATCCTGTATCCCTTCAATTTCATGTAACCTTTCCATTTTCCTGACCCTATTCCAACTTTCTATACCCATTCCAACCTCCTGCACCTATTTCAGCTCCTGTACCCATTTCATATTCCTGTAGCCATTCCACCATCCTGTACCCATTCCATTTCCAGTTCCCATTCAATTTCCTGTACCCATTCCATGTCCTAAACCTCTTCCACATAACTCTATGCCTTCAATTTCCTGTACCCAGTCCAAGTCCCTGTACCCTTTCCAACTTACTGTACCCACTTTAGGTCCCTGTACCCAATTCAAATTCCCGTACCCATTCAACCTTCCTGAACCCTTTCCATTTTCTGTTTCCATTCCATTTCCGTACCCATTTTTAATTTCTGTACCTATTCCATTTTTCTGTACCCAGTTCAACATCCTGTACCTATTCCAATGTCCTGGATCCATTCCAACTTCTGGTACCCATTCCAAGTTCCTGTAACCCTTCCATTTCCTGTATCCATTCCAACTTCAGGTACCCCTTCCACCATCCTGTACCCATTCCATTTCCCGCTCCTATTCAAATTCCTATACTCATTCCAAGCCCTGTACCTCTTCAAATTACCTGTATGCCCTCAATTTCCTATACCCATTTCAAGTCCCTGTACCTTTCCAACTTCCTGTACCTACTTAATGTCCCTGTACCCAATTTACATTCCTGTACACATTCAACCTTCCTGAACACTTTCTATTTCCTGTTTCCATTCCATTTCCATACCCATCCAATTCCTGTACCTATTCCATTTTCCTGTATCCATTCCAATTTCCTGTACCCATTCCAACAACCTGTACCTATTCCAAATTCCTGTATCCATTTCATTTTCCTGTACCCATTCCAAATTTCTGTACCTTTTCCAAATACCCATATCCCTTCAATTTCCTGGAACCTTTCCATTTTTCTTTTTTTTATTTTTTTTAAAGTTTATTAAATTATAAAGTTTCCATTTCTGCCCCTCCTCCCAACACCCTCCTACTTCCCCCACTCCCTCTCCTCCTCCCTCTACATCCCTAAGAGTAGTCAGGGTTTCCTGCCCTGTGGGAAGTTCAAGTTCCTCCCCCCTCCCTCCATTTTTCTGAACCCATTCAAACTTCCAGTACCCACCAAATGTCCCTGTACCCAATTCAAATTCCTGTACCAATTCAACCTTCCTGAACCGTTCCCATTTCCTATTCCCATTCCATTTCCAGTACCCACTCCAATTCCTGCACCAATTCCATTTTCCTCTACCCAATCCAACTTCCTGTAACCATTCCCAATTCCTTTACACTGTCCAACTTCCTGTAACCCTTCCATTTCCTGTATCCATTCCAACTTCTGGTACTCATTCTTACATCCTGTACACTTTCCATGCCCTGGACCTGTTCCATTTCCTGTGTTGATTCCAATTCCTGTAACTTTTCCAAATTCTGTATTCCTTCAATTTCCTGCACCCTTTCCATTTTCTTGAACCCATTCCACCTTCCTGTACCCATTTCAACCTCCTGTACCCATTTCAGCTCCTGTACCCATTTCTCATTCCTGTACCCATTCCACCATCCTGTACCCATTCCATTTCCTGCTCCCATTCAATTTCCTGTACCCCTTTCAATTCCTGTACCTCTTCCAAATACCTGTATGCCTTCAATTTCCTGTACCCATTCCAAATCACTGTACCCTTTCCAACTTCCTGTACCCACTTTGTCTCTCTACCCAATTCAAATTACTGTACCCATTCAATATTCCTGAACCCTTTCCATATTCTGTTTTTATTCCATTTCCGTACCCATTCCAATTCCTGTACATATTCCATTTTCCTGTACCCATTAATTTTTCCTGTACCCATTCCAACATCCTGTACCTATTTCAAATTCCTGTATCCATTTCATATTCCTGTACCCATTCCAAATTCCTGTACCCATTTCATTTCCTGTACCCATTCCAACTTCCTTTACCTTTTCCAAACACCTATATCCCTTCAATTTCCTGGACCCTTTCCATTTTCCTGAACTCACACCAACTTTCAGTATCCACCAACTGTCCCTGTACCCAATTCTAACTCCTGTACTAATTCAACCTTCCTGAACCTTTTCCATTTGCTGTTTGCATTCCATTTCCAATACCCACGGTAATTCCTGTACCTATTCCATTTTCCTGTACCCATTCCAAGTTCCTGCAACTATTTCAAATTACTTTACCCAGTCCAACTTTCTGTAACCCTTCCATTTCCTGTATGCATTCCAACTTCCGGTACCCATTCCAACTACCTGTACCCATTCCATGCCCTGTGCCCGTTCCATTTCCTGCATCCATTCCAATTTCTGTACCTTTTTCAAATCCTGTATCGCTTCAATTTCCTGTACCCTTTCCATTTTCCTGAACCCATTCCAACTTCCTGTACCCATTCCAACCTCCTGTACCCATTTCAGCTCCTGTACCCATTCCTTATTCCTGTACCCATTTCACCTTCCTGTACCCGTTCCATTTCCTGCTCCCATTCAATTTCCTTTACCCATTCCAATCCTGGACCGCTTCCAAAAACCTTTATGCCTTCAATTTCCTGTATCCGTTCCAAGTCCCTGTACCCTTTCCAACTTCCTGTACCCAATTTATTTCTCTGTACCCTATTCAAATTCCTGTACTAATTCAACCTGCATGGACGCTTTCCATTTCCTGTTCCTGAAGCTGCAGTGCAATTCGTAATGAAAAGTCGCCAGACTATCTTGATACAAAATATACAGCTTTAATAAACAGAAGTAACACTTACAACAGCTTACACCAGAATCCATACGATCCATCCGGATGCAGGAGCCAGGTGAAAAATAGCTAGTGGAGTGAGCTTGTTAGGTTTATAGGCAGGGTTTAGCCTGAGGGCATCACGCCCCCAAAACAGAATGTGATTGGCTGAACTACCCTATCATCTCCCCCTTTTTTTCTAAAATAAGAAAAAGCCAAACCAAATACAACTATATACAATAGAAGCAAATAATAAATATAAAGTTACAAACAACAAACTATGTTAAGCAAGAAACATATAACAAAAGTTCTGCTAAACATTGTATCTCAGGGAGTCTAAATAATGCAGATGGTAACTACAACTATATAATCTTCAACTCCATCAAAGATCTGAGAAGGAAAATAATTTTACTCAAGCAGCCCGGAAGTACAAGCGGGAAACTTCTGAAATGTGTAGCGAATGGAAGAGAAAACTGAATACCTGGGCAATCACCCAAAGTCTTGTATGCAATGTTGAGTCAACCAACTTTGGCTAAGGCCTGATGTAACTGACATGCTATTTTTCAAAGGCAAGAAACCTTTTAGGACTCTCTCACCCTGTCTTGGCAAGATAAGACAACCCTGCTTTTATCCATTTACGGATATTCTGTAATTCTGTCAGTGGTTGAGGTATGGGCTTTTTCTTTGTCTAAAGGCCAGTTCTGCCAGGAAGAAGACAAGCTCCATGTGGAGTGTCTTTGGTGCTCAACATTCTCTCGGGAGTAGAGCGGTGATGCCAGGAGCAATTGTGTCTCACTACTAGAGAACTATGAGTTAGATTAAAGGTCATTTTCCACAGCTCTTCGAAGAGGTTGAAGATTATACTATCTATACTAAGTATGATTACTATGCACCTAAATAACCTGATTAACCAAAATATAAATATAATAAACATATATGACTATTGATTTCTATCTATCTAACTTGAAGACTAAGAGAATGAACAACTGTGCAATGAGTGAGGATAATGACCTCCAAATGTGAACAATGCACATAAATATCTTAATCAGAGGTAGGAATGTAAACATAAGTATATATATTAATACAAATAGAGGTAGAAGCATACTCACATACAATATTCAATATATCAGTTTACAAAAATCAACACCAATACAATCTTCTAAAAACAATAACTCACAAATACCAATATATTATTATTCCATCACCAATCAATCCCCCTTTTTCTTTGATAAACACCCCTGAGTTTATAAAATACCTCCACCATTCCCTCATCCCTATATCAATTATAACCAATCCCTAAATGATATCCCTAAACCTAAGGGCAAATTCTACTGGGAGAAGGAATGTCGTCCTCTAAAATTGCTTCCAGCTGTCATGGGGGCGACGTTTCACTTAGGGGGGTCCTGTGAAAATAATTGATGGTAAAATTCCCATATAAACATTTGGTGTGAGAGAGTTGTAAATAGTCTCTGAATAAGTTGAGGAGGTCTGACCAGAGTGTTGTCAAATATTGTGCATCATCCGGAACTGTTTTGTGTAGCTGGTACCAAAAATCAGGTCTAAAAAATAGTACTATCAACATTATGACGTCATAGTAACCAGGTGGAGTTGGTGTTGGGGGCCCCATCTTCATCCTAGAAGCTTTAAAGATTACTGCAGGAAAATTTATTGTTTGTTATGGGAAAGTTAAACATTATCTATGAAGACATATACAGACATATATATATTAATAAAGATAGAAACAGATGTGGGGAAAAGCAAAGAAAATTTATCAATTGTAGTTATTCTGTCCCGTATCTTGGCTCTTGACATGAGACAGAAACTCTGGGATATCTCTTATCAACAGGCTTGGAAATGAAGAAGGACTGAGCCATTGTCCAACTCCAAAACCAGCTCTACATATTTATAAATAAATGCACATTAGTACATATTAAAAAAATAGTAATACTTACCTAAACTATTTGGATTCATTGTTGATCCTCTTTTGGTCGTAGGCGGTTTCTATATTCAATTATCCAGGGTCCCTTGGATCCTTTGAAAATGAGCATTAAAGAAGAGAACCCTGCCCCCAACCTATATATTTCTCTTACCTTTGGTGTGATTATTATCCTTGTAAGTGAGTTATAATTTATCTCTTCCAAGAGGCTTCTCCTCTTCAAACTGAACCTTTATTAATTTTGATGGTATCCACAATTTTTCCTCTCCTGTGGAAACAAGAGCAAAACCCCTTCCCCAACCCTGCACATCTCCTGGTTTCCACTGTGAGGTCAGCACATCCTTGAAATAAATTGGTTGATTTAATTCAGTAGATTTTTCCAATTTCCAATGTCTTTCTGCTGCCATTGTCCCCTTCTCATTAGCGTTGAGAAAATTCAAGGTTAATAAAGCATTATGTAACCTATTCCTGGGGGTATTTTCCACCCCTTTCTATTTGTTCAACATATCTTTTATAGTTTGATTTGATCTTTCTATAACTGCTTGATCTGTAGGATTGTATGGTATACCTGTAACATGCTTAATATTATAATAAGCAAAAAATCGTTTCATTCTCCTAGAAATATAAGCTGGACCATTATCCATCCTTATCTGTGTAGGTATACCCATAATGGCCATTACTTCTAATAAATGAGTGATTACTGAATCAGCTTTTTCTGAGCTTAAAGCAGTTGCCCATTGGAAACCTGAGTATGTGTCAATGGTGTGATGTACATATTTCAATTTACCAAATTCTGGGAAGTGAAATACATCCATCTGCCAAATTTCATTCCTTTTAATACCCTTTGGATTAGTCCCTGCAGGCAATGGTGTTTGGTTATAGAAAGAATAAGTAGGCATTTCTTTACAATCTCCTTAGCTTGTTGCCATGTAATAGAAAACTCTTTTTTCAAGCCTTTGCTATTGGCATGATGTTTTTTATGAAATTCAGATGCCTGCAGCACACTACCAATCAATAAGTGATCAATATCTGCATTACCTTGTGCTAGAGGACTTGGCAGACCCGTATGGGATCTGATGTGTGTTATATACATAGGGCAAAGCCTGTTCCTGATTATGTCTTGTACCTGGATAAACAATGAGGTCAGTTCTCAGGTATAAATTCATCAGGTATAAATTTAGCAGTTTCAATATACAAGATAACTCTTTCTGCATATTGTGAGTCAGTAATTATATTAAGAGGTTCTTTAAAATCCCTAAGCACCATAAGGATGGCATATAATTCTGCCTTCTGGACAGAATCATAAGGACTTTGTTCCACTTTACTCAATTCTTCTGATTTGTAATCTGCTTTCCCTGATTTATTAGCATCAGTATAAAATGTACGAGCTCCAGTTATTGGAGCATCATGGACAATTCGAGGAAGGATCCAAGAATTCTCTTTATAAAATTACGTCTCTTGCTTTTTGGGTAATTGTTATTGATTTCTCCCCAAAAAATTAGCACAAACTCTTTGCCATGGTTCATTGTCTTCCCACAACTTTTTTATCTCATCAGCAGTGAAAGGCACTATAATTTCTGCTGGGTCTATACCTGCTAATTGACGAAGTCTCAGTTTTCCTTTTATAATCAATTCAGAGACTTTTTCCACATAAGTTTTTAATTTTTTACTTGGTTTGTGTGGAAAAATATCCATTCTAAAATAGTATCTTCCCTCTACATTAAAATTCCTGTAGGAGAAATTCTGGAAGGCAATATAACTAGAATGCAACTAAAATTTGGATCCACCCTATCTACATGTACCTCCTGTAATTTTTCCTCAGCCATCATCAGTTCCTTTTCTGCTTCAGCTGTTAACTCTCTGGGACTATTCAAATCTTTGTCACCATCTAAGGTTTTGTTTAAATGAATTATTAGATCAGGTGTTATCCCAACAGCTGGTCGTAGACTGGAAATGTCTCCTAATAATCTTTGAAAGTCATTAAGAGTTCGTAACCGGTCTCTCCTGATTTGTGCCTTTTGAGTCTTAATTCTTTGTAAACCTATTTTATAACCTAAATAATTAACAGAATCTCCTCTCTGAACTTTTTCAGGAGCAATTTGCAATCCCCATTTAGGTAACACTATTATTACTTCTTCAAACAGCCTTTCTAAGGTATCTTTGTTTTGATCAGAGATCAGGATATCATCCATATAGTGGAATATTATGGACTTAGGAAGTTGTTTGTGTATAATTTTTAATGGTTGGCTTACAAAATATTGGCACAAGGTGGGAGAGTTTAACATTCCCTGTGGGAGGACGGTCCACTGGTACCTCCTTGCAGGCTGAGAGTTATTATAAGTCGGCATTGTGAAGGCAAACTTTTCTCTATCTTTTTCTTGTAAAGGTATAGTGAAGAAACAATCTTTCAGATCAATAACTATAAGAGGCCATCCCTTTGGTAACAGGGAGGGCAGAGGAATTCCAGATTGCAGAAGGCCCATTGGTTGAATAACCTTGTTGATAGCTCTAAGATCTGTCACCATTCTCCATTTACCAGACTTTTTCTTAACAACAAATACAGGAGAATTCCAAGGGCTGGTAGATTCTTCCATATGTCAAGCATCCAATTGCTCTTGTACCAGCTATTCTAAAGCCTGTAACTTTTCCTCAGCTAAAGGCCATTGTTTAGTCCATATAGGTTTCTTAGTCAACCATTTTAGAGGCATGGCTGTTGGTACTTCTGAAGCACCATCAATTGTGTTGTGTTCTTGTATAGCTCTAATGGCTGGTTTCTGCCATCTGTAATATCTTGTAATATTTTCCTCAGGAATATAGGCTCTGGAAGCAGCAGAAATGTTAATTTGGGTATTCCATTGCTGCAATAGGTCATGGCCCCATAAATTCACTGCAATATTGGCTACATATGGCCTTAGTTTTCCTATTTGTCCATCTGGACCTATACAATTGACCAATCTTGTGCTTTGTCTTACTCAAGATAGAGTTCCAATTCCTAGGAACTGAATATCTACCTCCTAAAGAGGCCAATGCAGATGCCAAGATTCTGGAGTAATGATACTTACTTCCGCACCTGTGTCCAGTAAGCCAGTAATAAATTTGCCATTTACACACACTCTTAGCTGTGGTCTTTGTTCATTTATAGAAGTCTGCCAGAACATTTGTTTACTTTGTCCTCTTAGATTTCTTGATTCTTTCATCACATTTAACTCATCCTTCAGGCCGTTATTGCTTTTAACAGCAGGCATGGGGCATTCTAATTTTCCTGAAGAGGCATGTTCTCTGCAGTGATCGGAAATGACTGGACCATATTTGCCATGGGGGCTTTCGAGAGGCCCCTTATTGAGTTTCCCAATGGCAACGGGTTGCCCTGTTTATCTCTTGTTGACCTACACTCATTCGTCCAATGCCTGCCCTTTCCACATCTCCTACATAAACCTGAAGGCTGAGTCCTCCTATTCCTGTTATTCCTAGAAGAGTCATTATTCCTGGAATTCCATTGTCTGCAGTCCCTTTTCATGTGTCTCATTTTGCTACAATGAAAGCATTTTGTAATCTGATGTCTCCTTTTACCTTTGGAAATTGCTTCTTGCACCCATATTTCATTGCCATAATCAAATGTATCAACATTCATTGTATGTAATACCCATTCATCCAAAGGTGCTGATCTGATCTTTAAAGACCCCAGGATCCTTTTGCATTCTACGTTGGCATTCTCATCAGCCAAAGACTCAATTACTATATTTCTTGCTTCTTGATCAGGTATCCCTATTTGTACAGACTTAGTTAGCCTTTGTAAAAAGTCACTAAAGGGTTCTCTCTGACCCTGTTTTACCCTGATATATGATTCTACTCTCTGACCTGAGTCTTGAACCCTGTCCCAGGCCCTTAGAGCTGCTGTGGCACAAATGGATAAAATATTTTCATCATAAAGGGCTTGTTCCTGAGGATCAGAGTAAAGTCCTTCCCCTAGAATTTGATCTAGAGAAACCTCAATTCCTTTCGCTGATTCTTGTTGTTGTAAAAGTCTGGCCTCTTGTTTGAATAGGCATTTGAAATGCCATAAAGGTCCGTTCTCGAGGACAGCTGATGTGAGCTGGTTCCAATCTTGAGGGGTGGCCCTGTTGCTCAGAGCCCAGGATTTTAACATCTCCCTAACAAAAGATGAATGTAGTCCATAATTCACAATTGCTTGTTTAAATTCTTTCAGATCATTCATACGTATAGGCTCCCATGTATGTTCTTTAACGACCTTAGGGTTTTTGGAGCCAGTTATCTTTTCTGATGTTATTACTGGAAAGGCAGTACTCTATGTAGACTGAGAGTTTTTTGAGGTGAAGGTTGCCTTTCTACCTTTTGCTCCTGTTCATCAGAGTCTATGATTTCCTCAATCTTATTAAATCTGTTCACCATTGTCTTCTGTAAATCCTGAATCTCCTGTCCAGTATTATGCTCCAAAGCCTTCATTAACGATTCTAAGGCATGGAGCTTGTCCGTCAGAGACACTATTTCCTTCTTGGACACAATTGCCTTCATTGATAATTCCAAGGCGTGGAGCTTGTCTGTTAGAGATACGATATCCTCCTTGGACATAATCCTCATGGCATGTACTGTGCCTTCTTGTATGGAAATCCTGTCAATTAATCTATCATACCCTTTTGATAAAGTCTGATTTTCACATTCAATGGTTATAATCCTCTCAGCTAATGTTTCAGCACTTACAGTCATGGACTGGAGGTTATGAGTCATTTTGGTTGTCCAGAGCAGTAGCAATATCAGACTGTACCTTCTTGATATTTTGGTCAGTCGACCGAGTCATATCAAGCAAAGATCTAGTCTCCTCCTCAAGAACTCCAAACTCTGATCTAGTCTCCTGCTTGAAAACTCCAAACTCTGATCTAGTTTCTTCCTTGAAATCTCCAAACTCTTTTTTGAGGTGGTTGGTATCAGTCTGAATTGTTCTTAAGGTTTTAATCTCTGCCCTCAGCATTGTAGATTCAGTCTGTAAGGACTGTATCTTTCTTATAAAATAGCCAAACACCAGAAAAGCAACAGATCCCAGGAATAACAAAGTAAGAGGAATGTCTGAGACATCCTTCAGAATATCCTCCATAGCGCAATTAAAAAAACCATTGAACTTTTGGATAGTAATATTTTCTGACATTTTCAATCAAAAGAAATTGTACTTGTATGTATGTATGTATGTATGTATTTTCAACCGAAAAGAAAAATCTTACCTGTAATGACCGTTGCCTGCCAGTAGGAGGTGGGGCGCACCTGAATCCACGTGGCAGTGGTGTTGATTCAGGAAGTAAACTCTAGAATATATACACTCAAATCCAGAGGTTAAATCCACAAATCACAAAAGGTCAGAGAGCTTCTAGTGGCCAATAAACAAGGCCATAAACAAGGCCCTGCTGCTCTGTTCAACTGGATGCAGAGGGTCGTGACACAGCCACTGCGCTGTTGCTAAAGAGGCCTAGTGCTTTGGGCCCCGTGTCCCTGTGCTGGGATTAAGGGTCAAGCTGCTTGCAGCACTCCTAATCAGTTATGGTGGATGGCAGGGGTTTCAAACAGCTTGCTGGAACTTCAAAGGGAGTTTGCGCTGTGAGCTCTTTGACTCATGTTGCAAGGAAAAATTTAAAAATCCATGCCGAACAGGGCAAAGTAAGCCAGCAGAGACTGTCCGAACCTGTGTATCCTGGGAGGCCAAGCTGGGGGTGGGGGGGTGGGGCGGTTCTTAAACCAAACGTTGGGCGTCAATTATCGGCGAATCAATCCCACACCAGTTATATTTTAAGGGGTTATTTATTTTGGGGGGTAAAACTTACATACACCATAAACCGTCAGGAAGGGAGCCTAGTTGCTGGAGCAGGAGCCGGGAGCAGGAGCCGAGAGCAGGAGCCGAGAGCAGGAGCCGGAACCAAGAGAACCTGATCCGGATCTGCATCTCTTTTTAAAAGAGAAATATACCACGCCCCAGTGGGCTGGTATTTCAGCAGCTATTGGCTGAGGGAGTGGAAGTCGCTCCCCGCTGCACTGTTGGCTCGTACTTCAGCGACTATTGGTTGAGGCAGCGGAAGTTACTCCCCCAACAATTGTGTCCATTCCATTTCTCTGTATCCATTCTAACCGTATATGCCCATTTTGTTACCTGTAACTGAAGGTATAAGTCACAAACAATCCCACACCATTTTGGAATTATGATTAATAGAATGGTTATTTATTTAAAGGGGAAAAATTATAGATTACCTTTCCAATCAACAGCTCTCTGCGTAATCAGGAAAGGACTCTAGGAGCTGGAAGCAGAGCCAGATGCCAGAGAGAGAGTGGAGGGCAACCACTGCTTTTTTAAACAGAGAGGGACCACACCCCAATGGGTTGGTCTCAGCAGCTCTTGGCTGAAGGAGCCGAAGGATCTTCTGCAGCATTTCCCCCTTTGTTTAAGTAGGAGAGTTCTAAACCTCCTATGAAATTATATACATTAAGTACAAATATCCTATTCTAACTAGCTTAAGTCTTGTATAATAAATAACTTGGCCAAGTCATGAGAGGAAAGTAACTACATTTATAAAGTCTTCAACCCCATCGAAGATCTGTGAAGGGAAATTATGATACCTGAGTAATTAGGAAGTGCAATAAAACAACTTCCAAAACATGCAACAAATCACAGAGACAACTGGCTACCTGGGCAACTACACAAAGTCACTTTTGTAGTGTTGAAGCCACCAATTATGGCTAAGGCCTAATGTAACTGATATACCATTTTCAATGCCAAGAAACTTTTCAAAACTATCTTACCTTGTCTTAGCAGGATATGACAGTTCTGTTTTATCTATAAATGTAGATCTCTATCTCTGTCAGTGATTGAGGTATGGGCATTTCTTTGCCCAAAGGCCAGTTCTGACAAGAAGAAAGGCTCTAGGTGGAGTGTCTTTGGTGCTCAACATTCTCTCAGGAATAGATTGGTGTTGTCCAGAGCAATTGTGTCTCACTACCACAGAACTCTGAGTTAGATTAAAGGCCATTTTCTACAGCTCTTTGGAGAGGTTGAAGACTATCTATCTATACTGAATATAATCTCTATGTATCTAAAGAACCTGATTAGTCTAATTATAAATGACAAACATAGATGACTATTGATCTATATAATTCTCAATACCTATCTAACTTAAAGACTAAGACAATAAACAAGTGCAGTAAATGAGGACAATATGACCTCCAAATGTAAACAATGTGCAAGTATACATTGGAATGTGGTAAATAATATATCAATACATAAACAATATATAAATATCTTAATCAGAGGTAGAAATTTACACTGCAATATGGTAAATATACATATATCAATAATATATATATCAACACATAAAAATGTTTTAAACAGAGGTAGAAGCATGCATGCATACAATAGTCAATATAATTTAACTTTGTATCAATATACAAAAATCGATACCAATATATTTGTCTAAAAACAATAACTCACATGTGCTAATCTATTATCCCATCATCCAGTTATTGCTCTTTTTTAAAAAAAAAATCCCTGAGCTTATAAAATTCCTCCCCCAACCCTCAATCATATACTAATTATAACCAACCCTTAAATGATGTCCCTAAACCCAAGGACAAACTTTACTGGGAGAGGGGATGTCATCCTCTAGAATTACTTTCAGCTGTCTTGGGGGTGACGTTCTTTCTGGAGGATTCTGTAAAAGTAAAATGATGGTTAAATTTCAAGATTAATGTCTGGTAAGATTGCAAATACTCTCTGAGTATTTTGTGGAAGTCTGGCCAGAATGTTGTAAAAGATGTGCAGCAATTCAGCTAACCAAGTTGGAATCATCTTGCACAGCTGGCACTCAAAACAGATCTTTTAGTAGTGCTATCATTATCATGACACCATATCAACCAGGTGGAATTGTTGTTATGGGGCCCCATTCACTGCAGGAAAAACTCATTTTCATTGTGGAAAACATAAAGATTTATTATATAGACATATATAGACATACATATATTCAATGAAAGGCATGGTATATATTCAATAAAAAGTATGACAGATATGAAGAAAAGCAAAGAGGTTTTCTTTTTTAATTAATTAATTTATTAAAAATTTCCACCTCCTCCCTGCCTCCCTTTTCCATCCCCCTCCCCACCACCCCCTCCCTCTCTAATCCTAAGAGCAGTCAGGGTTCCCTGCCCCGTGGGAAGTCCAAGGTTCTCCCCCATCCATCCAGGTCTATAAAAGTGAGCATCCAAACAAACCAGGCTCCCAAAAAGTCAGTCCATGTAGTAGAATCAAAACCCAGTGCCACTGTCCTTGAAGGCTCAGTCAGCCTTCATTGCCAGCCACATTCAGAGTGTCTATTTTGATCACATGCTCCATCACCCCCATTCCAGCTGGCCTTGGTAAGCTCTCATCAGAGAAGTCCCACCGTCTCAGTGGGTGGGCACACCCCTCGTGATCCTGACTTCCTTGCTCATGTTCTCCCTCCTTCTGCTCCACATTTGGACCTTGGAAGCTAAGTCCAGTGCTCCAATGTGGGTCTCTGTCTCTATCTCCATCCATCGCCAGATGAAGGTTCTATGGTGATATGCAAGATATTCATCAGTGTGGCTATGGGATAAGGCCAGTTCAGGCACCCTCTCCTCTGCTGCCCAAGGAACAATCTGGGGACCTCTCCTTGGACCTGGGAACCCCTCTAGAGACAAGTCTTTTGCAAACCCTAAAATGGCTCCCTTGATTAAGATATTTACTTCCCTACTCCCATATCCACCCTTCCTCCATCTCAACCATCCCATTCCCCCAAGCTCTCCTCAATCCTCCCCTTCTCCCTTCTCTCTACCCATCTCCCCTTACATCCACCCCCCCCACCTCCATGCACCCAAGTTTTTCCTGGCAATCTTGTCTACTTCCAATATCCAGGAAGATAACTATATGATTTTCTTTGGGTTCATGTTCTTATTTAGCTTCTCTAGGATCACTAATTATAGGCTCAAAGACCTTTATTTATGGCTAGAATCCACTTATGAGTGAGTACATACCATATTCCTCTTTTTGTATTTGGGTTACCTCACTCAGTAAAGTGTTTTAAATTTCCATCCATTTGCATGCAAAAAGATGTCATTCTTTTTTTACCGCTGAGTAAAACTCCAATGTGTATATGTTCCACACCTTCTTTAACCATTCTTCTATTGAGGGGCACCTAGGTTGATTCCAGGTTCTGGCTATTACAAATAATGCTGCTATGAACATAGTTGAACAAATGCTTTTGTAGTATGATAGGGCATCTCTTCGGTATATTCCCAAGAGTGGAATTGCTGAGTCCTGAGGTAGGTTGACTCCCAGGTTTCCTGAGAAACCACCACACTGATTTCACAGTGGCTGCACAAGTTTGCATTCTCACCAACAATGGATGCGTTCCCCTTACTCCACATCCTCTCTAGCATAAGCTATCATTAGTGTTTTTGATTTTAGCTATTCTGACAGGTGTAAGATGGGATCTCAAAGTTATTTTGATTTGCATTTCCCTGATTGCTAAGGAGGTTGAGCATGACCTTAAGTGCTTTTTAGCCCTTCGAAGTTCATCTGTAGTGAATTCTCTGTTCAGTTCAGTACCCCATTTTTTAATTGGGTTAATTAGAGTTTTAGTGTCTAGTTTTTTGAGTTCTTTGTATATTTTGGAGATCAGACCTTTGTCTGATGAGGGGTTGGTGAATATCTTCTCCCAATCAGTAGATTGCCTTTTTGTCTTACTGACAGTGTCCTTTGCTTTACAGAAGCTTCTCAGTTTCAGGAGGTCCCATTTATTCAATGTTGCTCTTATTGTCTGTGCTACTGGGATTATATGTAGAAAGTGGTCTCCTGTGCCCATGTGTTGTAGACTACTTCCCAGTATCTCTTCTATCAGGTTCATTGTGGTTAGATTAATATTGAGGTCTTTAATCCATTTGAACTTGAGTTTTGTGCATGGTGATAGATATGGATCTATTTTCATTCTTCTACAGGTTGACATCCAGTTATGCCAGCACCATTAGTTGAAGATGCTTTCTTTCTTCCATTGTATAGTTTTAACTCCTTTGTCGAAAATCAGGTGTTCATAGGTTTGTGGATTAAGATCTGGGTCTTCGATTTGATTCCATTGGTCAACATCTCTTTTTTTGTGCCAATACCAAGCAGTTTTCATTACTGTAGCTCTGTAATAGAGTTTCAAGTCAGGGATGGTAATGCCTCCGGAAGTTCTTTTATTGTATAGGATTGTTTTGGCTATCCTAAGTTTTTTGGTTTTTTTTTTGTTTTTTTTTTTTAGTAAATTTTATTAAATTATAAAAGTTTCCATTTCCGCCCCCCTCCCAACACCCTCCCACTCTAAGTTTTTTTGTTTTGCCATATAAACTTGATTATTGTTCTCTCAATGTCTGTGAAGAATTTCGCTGGGATTTTGATGGGGATTGCATTGAATCTATAGATTGCTTTTGGTAGAATTTCCTCTGTGTCTGTGGTTATGTCCCCATTTTCATTTTTGATCTTGTTAATTTGCGTGTTCTCTCTCTGCCGTTCGATTAGTTTGGATAGGGGTCTGTCAATCTTGTTGATTTTTTTCAGGAACCAGCTTTTTGTTTCATTGATTATTTGGATTGTTTTCTGTGTTTCAATTTTGTTGATTTCAGCCCTCAGTTTGATTATTTCCAATCTTCTACTCCTCCTGGGTGAGTCTGCTTCTCTTTTTTTCTAGATTTTTTTTGAGATTTTTTTTTATTAAATTATAAAAGTTTCCATTTCAGCCCCTCCTCCCAACACCCTCCCACTCCCCCCACTCCCTCTCCTCCTCCCTCTCCATCCCCTAGAGCAGTCAGGGTTTCCTGCCCTGTGGGAAGTTCAAGTTCCTCCCCCCTCCCTCCAGGTCCAGGAAAGGTGAGAGTCCAAACAGACTGGAGCGCCAAAGTCCAGTATATGCAGAGGAAGCAAGTCCCAGTGTCATTGTCAATGGCTTTTCAAAAAGGCTCCGGGCCAGCCACATTCAGAGAATCTGGTTGGATCACGTCCTCGTTCAGTCCCAGTCCAACAGGCCTTGGTGAACTCTCATTATATCAGTTCCCTTGTATCAGTGGGTGCTCGCATCCCTCGCAGTCCTGATTCATCTTTCTGTTCCTCATTTGGACCGTGGAGTTCTCAGTTCGGTGTTCCAATATGGGTCTCCATCTGTATCGCCATCCAACGTCGGATGAAGGTTTCCTCTGCCCTTGCCTTCTTTGCTCACGTTCTCTTTCCTTCTGCCTCTTATTTGGACCTAGGGAGCTAGGTCCAGTGTTCCAACGTGGTTCTCTGCCTCCATCTCCATCCATCGCCAGATGAGGGTTCTATGGTGACATGCAAAATATTCATCAGTATGGATGTGGGCCAAGGCCGGTTCAGGCACCCTCTCCTCTGTCCAGAGAACCATCTGGGAATCTCTCCTTGGACCGGGGATCCCCTTTATAATCAAGTCTCTTGTAAACCCTAAAATGATTCCCTTAGTTGAGGTATATACTTGCCTGATCCCATATCCATCCTTCCTCCCTCCCCCCCATCCCAGTCCCCCGATCTTTCCCCAATCCTCCCCTACTCCCTTCTCTCTAACCCTCTCCCTTTCCGAAAACCCTCCCACACCCCCCCATGCACCCGAGGTTACCTGGGACTCTTGTCTATTTCCTACCTCCTGGCAGATAGCTAAATAATCTTCATCAGGTTCATCTTCTTATTTAGCTTCTCTAGGATCACGAATAATAGGCTCAAAGACCTTTAATTATGGTTAGAATCCACTTATGAGTGAATACATACCATGTTCCTCTTTTTGGGTCTGGCTTACCTCACTCAGTAAAGCGTTTTCTATGTCCATCCATTTGCATGCAAAATTCAAGATGTCATTGTTTTTTACCGCTGAGTAAAACTCTAATGTGTATATGTTCCACACCTTTTTTAACCATTCTTCTATTGAGGGGCACCTAGGCTGTTTCCAGGTTCTGGCTATTACAAATAGTGCTGCTATGAACATAGTAGAACAAATGCTTTTGTAGTATGTTAAGGAATCTCTAGGGTATATTCCCAAGAGTGGAATTGCTGGGTCCTGAGGGAGGTTGACTCCCAGTTTCCTGAGAAACCGCCACACTGATTTTCACAGTGGCTGCACAAGTTTGCATTCCCACCAACAATGGATGAGTGTTCCCCTCATTCCATATCCTCTCCAGTATAGGCTATCATTGGTGTTTTTGAGTTTGGCTATTCTGACAGGTGTAAGATGATATCTCAAAGTTGTTTTGATTTGCATTTCCCTGATTGCTAAGGAGGTTGAGCATGACCTTAAGTGCTTTTTAGCCCTTCGAAGTTCATCTGTAGTGAATTCTCTGTTCAGTTCAGTACCCCATTTTTTAATTGGGTTAATTAGAGTTTTAGTGTCTAGTTTCTTGAGTTCTTTGTATATTTTGGAGATCAGACCTTTATCTGTTGCAGGGTTTGTGAAGATCTTTTCCCAGTCAGAAGGTAGCCTTTTTGTCTTACTGACAGTGTCCTTTGCTTTACAGAAGCTTCTCAGTTTCAGTAGGTCCCATTTATTTATTGTTTCTCTTATTGTCTGCGCTCCTGGGGTTCTGCTTAGGAAGTGGTCTCCTGTGCCTATATCTTGTAGACTACTTCCCACTTTCTCTTCTATCAGGTTCAAAGTGGTCGGATTAATGTTGATGTCTTTTATCCATTTGGACCTGAGTTTTGTGCATGGTGATAGATATGGATCTATTTTCATTCTTCTACAGGTTGACATCCAGTTATGCCAGCACCATTTGTTAAAGATGCTATCTTTCTTCCATTGTATAGCTTTAGCTCCCTTGTCAAAAATCAGGTGTTCATAAGTTTGTGGGTTAATACCCGGGTCTTCTATTCGATTCCATAGGTCGACTTCTCTGTTGTTATGCCAATACCAAGCTGTTTTCAATACTGTTGCTCTGTAATACAGTTTGAAGTCAGGGATGGTAATGCCTCCAGAGGTTCCTTTATTGTATAAGATTGTTTTGGCTATCCTGGGTTTTTTGTTTTGCCATATAAACTTGATTATTGTTCTCTCAATGTCTGTGAAGAATTTCGCTGGGATTTTGATGGGGATTGCATTGAATCTATAGATTGCTTTTGGTAGAATTTCCTCTGTGTCTGTTGTTATGTCCCCATTTTCATTTTTGATCTTGTTAATTTGCGTGTTCTCTCTCTGCCGTTCGATTAGTTTGGATAGGGGTCTGTCAATCTTGTTGATTTTTTTCAGGAACCAGCTTTTTGTTTCATTGATTATTTGGATTGTTTTCTGTGTTTCAATTTTGTTGATTTCAGCCCTCAGTTTGATTATTTCCAATCTTCTACTCCTCCTGGGTGAGTCTGCTTCTCTTTTTTTCTAGATCTTTTGACTGTGCTGTTAAGTCTCTAATGTGTGCTTTCTCCGTTTCCTTTATGTGGGCATTTAGTGCTATGAACTTTCCTCTTGGCACTGCTTTCATAGTGTCCCATAGGTTTGGGTATGTTGTGTCTTTATTTTCATTGAATTCAAGGAAGACTTTAATTTCTTTCTTTATTTCTTCCTTGACCCAGGGGTGGTTCAGTAGTTGATTGTTCAGTTTCCATGAGTTTGTAGGCTTTCTGGGGTTAGAATTGTTGTTGAACTCTAAGTTTATTCCATGGTGATCTGAGAGTACACAGGTGATTACTACAATTTTTTATATCTATGGATGTTTACTTTGTTATCAATTATGTGATCAATATTTGAGAAGGTTCCATGAGATGCTGAGAATAAGGTATATTATTTTCTGTTTGGGTGGAATGTTCTATAGATGTCTGTTGGGTCCATTTGGTTCATTACATCTGTTAGTTAGTTCTCTTATTTCTCTGTTAAGTTTCTGTCTGGTTGACCTGTCCATTGGTGAGAGAGGAGTGCTGAAATCACCCACTATTAGAGTATGGGGTTTGATGTATATTCTGCGTTCTAGTAATGTTTCTTTTACATATGTGGGTGCTTTTATATTAGGGGCATAGATATTCAGGATTGAGAATTCATCCTGATGCATTGTTCCTGATATGAGTATAAAGTGTCCATCTCCATCTCTTCTGATTTATTTTTGTTTGAAATCTATTTTGTTAGATATAGCCACACCTGCTTGTTTCTTTGGTCCATTTGATTGGAAAACCTTTTCCCAACCCTTTACTCTGAGGTAGTGTCTGTCTTTGTGTTTGAGGTGTGTTTCTTGTAGGCAGCAGAATGTTGGATCCTGATTTCTTATCCATTCTCTTAACCTGTGCCTTTTTATAGGTGAGTTGAGTCCACTGATATTAAGCGATATTAATGACCAGTGGTTGTTGACTCCGGTTATTTTTCCTGGTGCTAGTGTTTGTGTGTTTCCCTTCTTTGAGTTGTGCTGGTGGAGGGTTGTCAGATGCTTGTGTTATTACGGGTGTTGTTGGCTTCCTTGGTTTGTGATTTTCCTCCTAGTATTTTCTGTAAGCCTGGGTTTGTGGCTACATACTGTTTAAATCTGTTTTTGTCCTGGAATATCTTGTTTTCTCCATCAATGGTAAATGCAAGCTTTACTGGGTATAGTACTCTGGGCTTGCATCTTTGGTCTCTTAGTTTCTGCAGCACATCTATCCAAGACCTTCTGGCTTTCATTGTTTCCATTGAGAATTCAGGTGTAATTCTGATAAGTTTCCCTTTATATGTTACTTGACCTTTTTCTCTTGCAGCTCTTAATATTTGTTCTTTATTCTGTATGTTTTGTGTTTTGATTATGATATGGCGAGGGGAATTTTTTTATGATCCAGTCTATTTGGTGTTCTGTTTGCTTCTTGTACCTTCATAGAAATATCGTTCTTTAGATTGGGGAAGTTTTCTTCAATATTTTTTGGTGAATAAATTTTCTGGGCCTTTGAGCTATAAATCTTCTCCTTCTACACCTATTATTCTTAGATCTGGCTTTTTCACGGTGTCCCAGATTTCCTGGATGTTTTGCGTTAAGAATTTGTTGGATTTGTCTTGTTCTTTAATCAGTGAGTTTATTTCCTCTACAATATCTTCACTGTCTGAGATTCTTTCTTTTATCTCTTGTATTCTGTTGGAAATAATTGTCTCTGCAGTTCCTATTCATTTACCCAGATTTTCCATATCCAGTCTTTCCTCGGTTTGTGTTTTCTTCATTACCTCCATTTCATTTTTCAAGTCTTGAACTGTTTCCCTTACCTGTTTTACTGCTTTTTCTTGTTTTTCTTGGGTATCTTTGAGAGATTTATTTATTTCATCTATTTTTTGTTTGTTATCTCCATTTCTTTACGGCAGTTTTTCACCTCCTGTTTAAGTTCCTCTATTATCTTCATATAGTTCCATTTAGAGTCGATTTCTTCTCTTTCTTCTGGAGTAGGGTGTTCAATTCTTCTAGTTTCGTGTCCCGGATTCTGGTGATTTCATGTTGCCTTTCAGGTTGTTGGAGGAATTCTTGCATTGGCGCCTGCCCATCTCTTCCTTCAAATGGAGCCAGGAGAGTCTTGGTGTCTTGGTTCAGTCTTTGCTGTGACTGACTCTCTGGGTGGATCTCTTCAGTGCAGGGGCAAGAACTGTTCCTGTCCCTCTAGATGGAACTCTTCAGCACTGAAATAGGGATAGCTGGTAGTCCAAGGACACCGGAGACAAAAGGACTATTGTGGGGGCAGGGCAGGGTCGAGTGAAACAGAAGACCCTGCGACAGGAGCTGGGAGGGGGGCCTGTGCTCTCTTCCAGGACAGTGCGCCTGTGATAGCACACACTCACCTCTCTAGATGGAACTCCTCAGCACAGACACAGGGATAGCTGGTATTCCAAGGACACAAGAGAC
This sequence comes from Myodes glareolus, assembly GCF_982192425.1. Classification (NCBI taxonomy): domain Eukaryota; kingdom Metazoa; phylum Chordata; class Mammalia; order Rodentia; family Cricetidae; genus Myodes; species Myodes glareolus. The sequence goes on along the minus strand of NC_142048.1, from coordinate 4,300,136 downwards.
AAAAGGGCGATCGTGGGGGCAGGGCAGGGCAGGGTAGGGTCGAATGGAACACAGAAGACCCTGCAGCAGGAGCTGGGGGGGTCTGTGCTTTCTTCCAGGACAGTCCGCCCGAAATAGCACACACTCACCCCTCTGGATGGAACTCCTCAACACTGAAATAGGGATAGCTGGTAGTCCAAGGACACCACAGATAAAAGGATGAATGTGGGGGCATGGCAGGGTTGAGTGGAACACAGAAGACCCTGCAGTAGGAGCTGGGGGCGTGGGCTGTGCTCTCTTCTGGGACAATCCACCAGGGATAGCACACACTCACCCCTCTGGAACTCCTCAGCACAGACACAGGGATAGCTGATAGTCCAAGGACACAGGAGACAAAAGGGCGATCGTGGGGGCAGGACAGGGCCGCAAGGATGTTTTCTAAACTCATATTTTTTTCTGTCCCATATCATGGCCCTTGACATGAGACAGAAACTCCAGAAACTCTGGGTTTTTCTCTTAACAACAGGCTTGGAATTAGAGAGGGACTGAGCCAGAGTCCAACTCCCTAACTAGCTCTTTAAAATTAAAAATATAATATAGTATATCTTAGAGTTTTATACTTACAGAACCTGTTCAGTTTTCTTTATAGTCCCTATTGAGTAGTTATTTTTCCATCTGTCAGTATTCAAATATCCAGGGTCCCTTGAATTTTTCAAAGATGAATGTTTTCCTGTGGAGATAAGAACAGAACCCTGCCCCCATTCTTTATGTTTTTCTTGCCACCTGTATGATTATCATCATTGTGGATGAGCTGTCATTTCTCCTTTCCAAGAGGTTTCTCCTCTTCAAATTGAACCTTTATTAATTTTGATGGTATCTACAATTTTTCTTCTCCTGTGGAAACAAGAGCAAAACCCCTTCCCCAGCGTAGTACATCTCCTGGCTTCCATTGAGAAGTCAGCACATCCTTGAAATAAAACGGTTGATTTAGTTCAGCAGACTTTTCCATTATCCAATGTCCTTCTGTCGTTGTTGTTCCTTTCTCATTAGCATTAAGAAAATTCAAGGTTAATAAAACATTATGCAATCTATTTCTGGGGGTATTTTTCGTCCCTTTCCGTTTGTTCAGCATATCCTTTATAGTACGATTTGATCTTTCTATAACTGCCTGACCTGTAGGATTATTTGGTATACCTGTAATGTGTTGTATATTATAATAATCAAAAAAGTGTTTCATTTTCTTAGATACATATGCTGGACCATTGTCTGTCTTTATTTGTGCAAGTATACCCATGATGGCCATAACTTCCAATAAATGTGTGATTACTGAATCAGCCTTTTCTGAGCTCAGGGCAGTTGTCCATTGAAAACCTGAATACATATCTATGGTGTGGTTTACTTATTTTAATTTACCAAATTCCATAAAGTGGAAAACATCCATCTGCCATATTTCATTCCTTTGAGTACTCTTTGGGTTACTCCCTGCAGGCAATGGTGTTTGACTATAGAAAGAACAAGTAGGGCATCTTTTTATAATCTCCTTAGCTTGTTGCCATGTAATGGAAAACTCTTTCTTTAAGCCTTTACTATTGATGTTATGCTTTTTATGAATTTCTGAGGCCTGCAACATGCTTCCAATAAATAATTGATCAATTTTAGTGTTACCTTGTGCTAGAGGACCAGGTAGACCCATATGGGACCAGGTGTGTGTTATGTACATTGGACAAAGCCTATTCCTGATTATGTCTTGTACCTGGATAAACAATGAAGTCAACTCTGTGTCATCTGGTATAAATTCAGCAGTTTTAATATGCAAGATAACTCTTTCTGCATATTGTGAATCTGTAACAATATTAAGAGTTTCTTTAAAATCCCTTAGCACCATAAGAATGGCATGTAATTCTGCCTTCTGGACAGAAGTATAAGGGCTTTGTTCCACCTTACTCAATTCATCTGATTTGCAACCTGCCTTCCCTGATTTATTAGCATCAGTATAAAATGTACGGGCTCCAGTTATTGGTGCATCACCTACAAGTCGAGGAAGAATCCAAGAAGTTCTCTTTATGAGGTTAAGTCTATCCCTTTTGGGATAGTTGCAATTAATTTCTCCCAAAAAGTTAGCACAAGTCCTTTGCCATGGTTCATTGTCTTCCCATAACTTTTGTATTTCCTCAGTAGTAAAAGGCACTATAATTTCTACTAGATCTATACCTGCCAGATGACAAAGTCTCAGTTTACCTTTTATAATAAATTCAGAGACCTTTTCCACATAAGTTTTTAAATTTTTACTTGGTTTATGAGGTATAAGTATCCATTCTAAAATAATATCTTCCCTCTGCATTAAAATCCCTGTAGGAGAAATCTGGAAGGCAATATGACTAAGATGCAACTAAGATTTGGGTTCACCCTATCCACATGTGCCTCCTGTAGTTTTTCCTTTACCATTGTCAGTTCCTTTTCTGCTTCAGATGTTAATTTTCTGGGACTATTCAAATCTTTATCACCATGTAAAGTTTTGTTTAAATGAACTATTAGGTCAGGTGTTATCCCAACAGCTGGTCGTAGACTGGAAATGTCTCCTAACAATCTTTGAAAGTCATTAAGAGTCCATAACCAGTCTCTTCTAATTTGTGCCTTTTGTGTCCTAATTTTCTGTAAACCTATTCTGTAACCAAGGTAATTAACAGAATCTCCTCTTTGAATCTTTTCAGGAGCAATTTGTAATCCCCATTTAGACAAGACTTTCTTTACTTCTTCAAACATCCTTTCTAAAATATCTTTATTTGAATCAGATAACAAAATGTCATCCATGTAAAGATAAATTATGGACTTAGGAAATTGTTTACAAATTATTTCCAATTGCTGACTTAAAAAATATTGGCACAATGTGGGACTATTGAGCATCCGCTGTGGGAGAATAGTCCATTGATATCACCTGGTAGACTGAGAATTATTATAAGTAGGCATTGTGAAGGAAATTTTTCTATCCTTTTCTTGTAAAGGTATAGTGAAAACACAATCTTTCAAATCAATAACTACAAGAGGCCATCCTTTTGGTAATAGAGAAGGCAAAGGAATTCCAGATTGTAGCAGACCCATAGGTTGAATTAACTTGTTGACAGCTCTTAGATTTGTTACCATTCTCCATTTACCAGATTTCTTTTTACAACAAACACAGGAGAGTTCCAAGGGCTTGTTGGTTCCTCAATATGGTGAGCATCTAGTTGCTCTTGTACCAGCTGTTCCAATGCATGTAATTTATCTTCAGCTAGAGGCCACTGCTTGATCCATATTGGCTTCTCAGTTAACCATTTTAAAAGTAGGGCTGTTGGTACCTCTAAAGGTTTACTATTCACTGTATGTACTTGTACAGCCTGAATGGCTGGTGACCTTTTTCCATAATACCTCATTATATCCTTCCCAGAATTATGAGTTCCTGGAACTACAGGAATGTTAATCTGGGTATTCCATTGCTGTACCAGGTCATGGCCCCATAAATGTATTGCAATATTGACTATATATGGCCTTAGTCTTCCTATTTGCCCTCAGCCCTATGCATTCAACCCATCTCATGCTTTGTTTTACACAAGATAAGGTTCCAATTCCCAGGAACTGAACATCTACCTCTTGAAGAGGCCAATTCGGGTGCCAAGATTCTGGAGTAATGATACTTACATCCACAACTGTGTCTAATAAGCCTTCAATAAAAATGCCATTTATACAGACTCTTAGCTTTGGTCTTTGATCGTTAATAGAAGTCTGCCAAAATATGCCTTTACTCTGTCCTACTGGAGTTTTTGACTCATCCTGCACATGTAACTCATCATTTAGACCAGTATTACTTTTTACGGCAGACATCGGAATTTCTAATTTTCTTGGTGAGACAAGTTCTCCACTGTAACTGGGAATGACTGGGCCACTTTTGGCTTGGGGGCCTACCAGAGGCCCCTCAAGGGGTTTCCCAATGGTATCACGTTGCCTTGTCTGTCTGTTGTTGACCTGCATTCGTTGGCCCAATGTTGGCCTTTACCGCACCTCCTACTTATACCTGAAGGCTGATGTCTCCTATTTTTGTCATTCCCAGAGGAGATATTATTCTTGGAAATTCTTTGCCTGCAATCCCTTTTCAGATGTCCTAATTTACCACAGTTAAAACACCTGGCAATTTGATGGTTCCTCATTGCTTTGGAAATTGCTTCTCCTACCCAAGATTCATCTAATGATTAGCCAAACGTCTCAACATTCATTGTATGCTGAATCCATTCATCCATAGGTGCTGATCTAGACCTTAAAGGCCTAATTATCTTTTTGCATTCTAAATTTACATTTTCAAAAGCCAGAGATTCAAGAATTATTCGTCTAGCTTCTGGGTCTGTTACCCCTATATCCAGAGCCTTAATTAATCTTGGCAAAAAGTCAGTAAAGGGTTCTCTCTGTCCCTGCCTAACCCTGGTATATGATTTTACCTTTTTTCCTGGATCTCGTATTCTATTCCAAACATTCAAGGCTGCTTTGTGACATAAGGACAATACTTCTTTGTCTTGAAGAGCTTTGACCTGTGAATCAGCATGTGCTCCTACATTAAGAATTTGATCTTGGGAAACCTCCACACTTTTTGCTCTTTCTTGCTGTTCCATATGTTTGGATTCTTCTCTGAAATAAATTCCAAACATCAAGGAAGGTCCATCATCTAAAACTGCAGACACTAACTGAGAGAAATCATGGGGAATAGCCCTGACATTAGAAGCCCAAGTCCTTATCATTTCCTTAAGAAATGCAGAGTGCAAGCCATAATTAACAACAACTTGCTTAATTTCTTCTAGATCATTCATTCCTATTGGTGTTCATCTAGCTTCTTTGATTCCCTTTGAGCCTTTAGAAGTTGATGCTTCTAAATAAAACAAAAGTTTATTTGTCAGAATAAATTACAGGATATGTCATTAAAACCCTGGGTAAGCCAGTTCTAACAGCTGGTGGTGGCATTGTATCCTGTCCTTGTGCCTTCTTACTCTGTTCACCAGCTCCAATAATTTCTTCAATCATTTCAAATCTTTTTATCATTGTCTCTCTTAAATCCTGAATCTCCTGACCTGTGATTTCACTAAGTTATCAACTTTTTTGGTCCCCATTCTGCACCTGTGATTTCAAGGCTTTAATTTTTTTCTTCAAAGATAACATGTCCTCCTTAAACTTTTCTTGTATATCATGTAGATTCCCATCCTGAAGGTACATTCTGTCTATTACCTTATCAAACCTTTGTGATAACTTCTGAATGTTAAATTCAACAGCCTGAACCCTTTCAGGTAACTTCCTAGTATCCTTGGATATGGAGTCAATTTTGTCTATCATAGTATTCACTTGTTCAGATAACCTCTGATTTTCAATAATTTTAATCTTTCAGCTAGCCATTCATTATTAGTCTGTAAAGATTGTATCATTCTTAGGAGTGCCATATTCTTCCTTAATGATAGAATATGGAAAATAAAACCAAAACCTAGCATCCAGTAAATTAAGGTATCCTCATAGTCATATAAACCTCGCATAATATAATCCACTGTATTAGTAAAGAAAGCAGTAAAAATTGCATTGGAAATGAAAACTGCCATATTACCTATTATGCAGCAGGTGGCGTTGTTGCTGAGTCATGACTAGAACCACTGCAAAGGTGATGGAAAAGGGGTCCTGTTTCAGTGTCTGCCTTAGTATTTGTTAAAAACTGGGAAATATGAGTTGCTCAACAAAGTAAATGTAATTAAATCAATTCCATACACAGAACCAGAAACCCAGAATCCAGGGGTAGAGAAAAGCAACCCAGAAGCTGGGTATGCCTTCACACAACAGAGTCACCCAGAGGGGTTGCAGCTTTGGGCAACCGCTTGTGCACTGATTCGCGCCACTTAAGTGCTGCGCTTGCAAGGGAGATTTAAAAACTACTCAGAAAAGAGCAAACCAGGCAGGCAGAGACTGTCTGAACCTGTGGAACCCAGGAGGCGTGGAGTTTAAATCCACATGGGGAGGCAAACAATAGGGTGTGTGGGGGCTTGAAGCCAATCTGAGGTGTGTAGAGAGAAAATATAAAGAATTGCAGCAAGAAAAGCCATTGTGTGATAATTTATATTGAACTGCTGGCTGAGGGAGGGCTCAGGCCAAGCCGAGCTGGTGGCAGGCAGCTGGCAGTGGGGGAGGGGGGGTGAGGGTGGGTGTTGGGGGGTGTTCTACAACCAAACGTTTGGGTGCCAGATGAAGGCGTAAGTCACAAACAATCCCACACCAGTTTGGAATTATGATTAATAGAATGGTTATTTATTTAAAGGGGAAAACTTACAGATCACCATCCCAGACAACAGCCCCTCTCCGCAATCAGGATAGAAATCTAGGTGCCAGAAGCGGAGCCGGAATCCAGAGAGAGAGCACGGAGGACAGCCGCTGCTTTTTTCAAAGAGAGAGACCAGGCCCCAGTGGGCTGGTATCTCAGCAGCTATTGAATGAAGAAGTGGAAGGAGTTCCCACAGTGCGTAACCATTCCATTTTCCTATACCATTTCCATTTTTCAGTATGAATTTCATTTCCTTAACGCATTCCATTTTCCGATACCCATTCCAACATGTTGTACCCATTCCATTTTCCTGTACCCATTCCATTTCCTGTACCCATTCCATTTCCTGTACCCATTCCATTTCCTGTACCCATTCCATTTTTCCGGTCCCCATTCCATTTCCTGTACCTATTCCATCTTCTTGTACCCCATGTATTTCCTGTAACCATTGCATTTTATGTACCCAATTCCAATTTTCTGTAACCCATTCCATTTCCTGTACCCATTCCAATTTCTATACCCATTCCATTTTCCTGTACCCATTCCATGTTTTGTACCCATTCTGACTTCCTGTACTCATTCCATAACAAAAACCCATTCCGTTTTCCTGAACCCATTCAAACTTCCTATCCACTTCCCATTTTTTGTACCCATTCCAACTTCCTGTACCCTTCCATTTCCTATACCCATTCCATTTTTTTGTACCCATTACACTTTCTGTACCCATTAAAACTTCCTGTTCACAATCCAACTTCCTTTATCATTTCCATTTCCTGTACTACTTGCAACTTCCTGTAAATCCTTCCATTTTCGTTAGCCTTTCCATTTCCTGTACCCATTCCATTTCCTATACCCATTCCATTTCCTGTATCCATTCCATTTCCTGCACCCATTCCAACTTCCTGTACCTCATTCAACTTCTTGTACCAATTGCATTTACTGTAACCATTCTATTTTCTTTCTTTTTTTTTTCTTGGCTGGAGAGACAGCCATGGGTGCTGGGAACTGAACTCTTATATTTTTGGTTATGAGACTACCCTTTAATGGCTGAGCCATCTCTCCAGCCCTACCATTCCATTTTCTTGTATATACCAACGTCCTCCATCCATTCCATATCCTGTACACATTCTGTTTTGCTGTATCCTTTTCAACATCCTGTAACCTTTCTATTTCCTGTAGACATTCCAACTTCCTGCACAACTTCCTGTTAACTCTTCCACTGTCTTTAGTTTTTTATTTCCCTTTCATATTTTGTAGCCATTCCATTTCCTGTACCCATTCCAACTTCCTGTACCCTTTCCACCTCTTGTAACTATCCCATTTCCTGAACCCATTCCATTTTCTTGTACCCATTCCAATTTACTGTACCCCTTCCATTTCTATAACCATTCCAACTTCTTGTAGTCTTTCCAACTTCCTGTACCCCTTCAATTTCCTGTACCCATTCCATTTCCTATACTCATTCCATGTTCCTGTACCCATTACTTTTCCTATACCCATTCCAACTTCCTGTTAACAATCCAACTTCCTTTACCATTTCCATTTTCTCTACCCGTTCCATTTCCTGTACTAATTCCAAATTTCTGTACCGCTTGCAACTTCCTATAAACTCTTCCATTTTCATTAGCCTTTGCATTTCCTGTACCTCTTCCATTTCCTGTACCCATTCCAACTTCCTGTGCCCTTCCAAGTACCTATAACCATTCCATTTACTGTACCCATTCCAACTTCCTGTACCACTTGCAACATCCTCTACCCATTCCATTTCCTATAGCTATTGCATTTCATGTCCCCATTACAATTTCCTGTCCCCATTCCATTTTCCTGTACCCTTTCCAACTTCCTATAGCCATTCCATATCCTATACCCATTCTAACTTCCTATACCCCTTTCATTTCCTGCACCCATTCCATTTCCTGTTCCCATTCCAATTACCTGTAGCCATTCTATTTCCTGTCCCAATTCCAATTACCTGTAGCCATTCCCTGTCCCCATTCCAATTTTCTGTAGCCATTCCAAATTCCTGTACCCTTTTCAACTTCCTATACCCCTTCCATTTCCTGTACCCATCTTATTTTCCTATATCCATTCCAACCTCCTCTACCCATTCCGTTTCCTGTAACCATTCCATTTTCCTGTACTCATTCTATTTTCTTGTACCCATTCACGTTTTTTAACCCATTTCAACTTCCTGTACCCATTCCATTTCCTTTACCCATTCCATTTTTTTCTTTCAGTTTATTTGTATGATGGATAACATCGATAGATTTTTTTATTTATTAAAAATTTCCACTCTTCTTCTCCTCCCATTTCCCTTCCATTCCTCCCACTCCCCCTCCCCTTCCATCTCCATTCCTAAGAGCAGTAAAGGAACCCTGCCCTTTGGGAAGTCCAAGGTCCTCCCCACTCCATCCAGGTCTAGGAAGGTGAGCATCCAAACAGACTAGGCTCCCACAAAGCCAGTTCATGCAGTAGAATCAAAACCCAGTGCCATTATCCTTGGCTTCTCAGTCAGCCTTCATTGTCAGCGACATTCAAAGAGTCTAGTTTGATCACATGCTCGTTCAATCCCAGTTCAGCTGGCCTTGGTGAGCTCCCATTAGATTAGTCACACCGTCTCCATGGAAGGACCAACCCCTCGCAGTCCTGCCTTCCTTGCTAATGTTCACCTTCCTTCTGCTCCACATTTGGACCTTGGGAGCTAAGTCCAGTGCTCCAATGTGGATCTCTGTCTCTATCTCCATCCATCACCAGATGAAGGTTCTATGGTGATATGCAAGATATTCATCAGTGTGGCTATGGGATAAGGCCAGTTCAGGCACCCTCTCCTCTGCTGCCCAAGGATCAAGCTGGGGACATCTCCTTGGATACCTGGTAACCCTTCGAGAGTCAAGTCTCTTGCCAATCCTGAAATGGCTCCCTTAGTTATCTACTTCGCTACTCCTATATCCACCCCTTCTCCATCTCAACCATCCCATTCCCCCAAGCTCTCCTCAATCCTCCCCTTCTCCCTTCTCTCTCTCCATCCCCCCTTCCCCTACCCTACCCCCAGCCCTGTGCTCCCACCTTTTGCCTGGCAATCTTGTCTACTTCCAATATACAGGAGGATAACTATGTTTTTCTTTGGGTTCACCTTGTTTATTTAACTTCTCTAGGATCATGAATTATAGGCTCAATGTCCTTTATTTATGGCTAGAATCCACTTATGAGTAAGTCCATACTATATTCATCTTTTTGAATCTAGGTTATCTACTCAGTAAAGTGTTTTCTATTTCCATCCATTTGCATGCAAAAATCAAGATGTCATTGTTTTTTACCGCTGAGTAAAACTCTAAAGTGTATATGTGCCCCACCTTCTTCTATTGAGGGGCACCTAGGTTGTTTCCAGGTTCTGGCTATTACAAATAGTGCTGCTATGAACATAGTTGAACAAATGCTTCTGTAGTATGATTGGGCATATCTTGGGTATATTCCCAAGAGTGGTATTACTGGGTCCTGAGGTAAGTTGACTCCCAGTTTCCCAAGAAACCACCATACTGATTTCAAAAGTGGTTGCATATGTTTGCATTCCCACCAGCAATGGATGAATGTTCCCCTTACTCCACATCCTCTCCAGCATAGGTTATCATTGGTGTTTTTGAGTTTAGCAATTCTGACAGGTGTAAAATGGTATCTCAAAGTTGTTTTGATTTGCATTTCCCTGATCACTAAGGAGGCTGAAAATGCCCTTAAGTGTCTTTTGGACATTTGAACTTCTTCTGTTGAGAATTCTCTGTTCAGATCAGTACCCCATTTTTAATTGGGTTAATTAGAGTTTTAATGTCTAGTTTCTTGAGTTCTTTATATGTTTTGGAGATCAGACCTTTGTCTGATGCGGAGTTGGTAAATATCCTCTCGCATTTCATTAGGTTGCCTTTTTGTCTTAATGACAGTGTCTTTTGCTTTACATAAGCTTCTCATTTTCAGGAGGTCCCATTTTTTCAATGTTGCTCTTATTGACTGTGCTACTGGGGTTATAAGTAGGAAGTGGTCTCCTGTGCCCATGTGTTGTCGACTACTTCTCACTTTCTCTTCGATCAGGTTCAGTGTGGTCAGATTTATATTGAGGTCTTTAATCCTTTTGGACTTGAATTTTGTACATGGTGATGGATATGGATCTATTTTCATTCTTCTGCAGGTTGATATCCAGTTATGCCAGCACCATTAGTTGAAGATGCTTTCTTTCTTCCATTGTATTCTTTTAGCTCCTTTGTCAAAAATCTGGTGTTCATAGGTTTTTGATTCATATAGGTCTTCAATTCAATTCCATTGGTCGATGTCTCTGTTTTTATGTCAATACCAAGCTGTTTTCATTACTGTAACTCTGTAATCGAGTTTGATGTCAGGAATGGTAATACCTCCAAGAGTTCCTTTATTGTATAGGATTGTTTTGGTTATCCTGGATTTTTTGTTTTTCCATATAAGGTTGATTATTGTTATCTCAAGATCTGTGAAGAATTTTGTTGGGATTTTGATGGAGATTGCATTGAATTTATAGATTGCCTTTGGTAGAATTGCCATTTTTACTATGTTGATCCTACCCATCCAAGAGCATGGGAGATCTTTCCATTTTATGGTGTCCTCTTCAATTTCTTTCTTGAAAGACTTAAAGTTCTTGTCAAATAGATCTTTTACTTCCTTGGTTAGAATCACCCCAAGATACTTTATGCTATTTGTGGCTATTGTGAAACGCGATTTTCTCTGAGTTCCCTCTTTTCTTCTCTGTTCTTTCTGTATGTTTTTCTTCTCTGTATAGGAAGGCAACTGATTTTTTGGAGTTGATCTTGTATCCTGCCTCATTACAAAAGGTGTTTATCAGCTGTAAGAATTCTTTGGTAAAGTTTTTTGCGGTCGCTTATGTACACCATCATATCATCTGCAAGTAACGAAAGTTTGACTTCTTCTTTTCCAATTCCAATTGCCTTGATCTCCTTATGCTGTCTTATTGCTATTGCTAGAACTTCAAGCACTATATTGAAGAGGTACGAAGAGAGTGGATAGCCTTGTCTTGTTCCTGATTTTAGTGGAATCGCTTTGATTTCTCTCCATTTAATTTAATGTTAGCTGTATATTGCTTTCGTCATATTTAGGAATGAACCTTGTATCCCTAATCTCTCCAAGACCTTTATCATAAAGGGGTGTTGAATTTTGTCAAATGATTTTTCAGGATCTAATGAAATGATCATATGATTTTTTCTTTCAGTTTATTTATATGATGGATTACATTGATAGATTTTCATATGTTGAACCAGCCCTGCCTCTCAGAGATGAAGTCTACTTTATGTGTAAGTTTTTGGATGTGTTCTTGGATTCAGTTTGCCAGCATTTTATCGAGAATTTTTGCATCGATGTTCATGAGTGAGATTGGTCTGTAATTCTATTTCTTTGTTGAGTCTTCATGTCGTTTTGGTATCAGGGTAACTGTACCTTCATAAAAGGAGTTTGGCAATGACTCTTCTGTTTATATTTTGTGAAACATATTAAGAAGTATAGGTATTAGCTCTTCTTAGAGGTTCTGGTAGAATTCTGCATTGAAACCATCTGGTTCAGGACTTTTTTGGTAGGGAGGTTTCTGATAACAACTTCTAATTCCTCATGACTTACAGGTCTATTTTAATTGTTCACCTGGTCTTGACTTAATTTTGATATGTGTATTTATCTAAAAATCTGTCCATTTCTTTCACATTTTCCAATTTTGTGGCATACAGGCTTTTGTAGTAAGATCTAATGATTCTCTGAATTTCCTCTGTGTCTGTGGTTATGTCCTCCTTTTCATTTCTGATCTTGTTAATTTGTGTGTTCACTCTCTGCCATTTGATTAGTTTGGATAGGGGTCTATCAATCTTGTTGATTTTTTTCAGGAACCAGCTTTTTGTTTCATTGATTCTTTGGATTGTTTTCTGTGTTTCAATTTTGTTGATTTCAGCCCTCAGTTTGATTATTTCCAGCCTTCTACTCCTCCTGGGTGAATCTGCTTCTTTTTTTTCTAGATCTTTCGGCTGTGCTGTTAAGTCTCTAATGTGTGCTTTCTCTGTTTTCTATATGTGGTCACTTAGTGCTATGAACTTTCCTCGTAGCACTGCTTTTATAATATCCGATAGGTTTGGGTATGTTGTGTCTTTATTTTCATTGAATTCAAGGAAGACTTTAGGGGTGGTTCAGTAGTTGATTGTTCAGTTTTCATGAGTTTTAGGCTTTCTGGGGTTAGAATTGTTGTTGAATTCTAACTTAATCCATGGTGATCCAATAGTATACAGGTGGTTACTCCAATTTCTTTATATCTGTGGATGTTTACTTTGTTACCAATTATGTGATCAATTTTTGAGAAGGTTCCATGAGATGCTGAGAATAAGGTATATTCTTTCCTGTTTGGGTGGAATGTTCTATAGATGTCTATTAAGTCCATTTGTTTCATTACATCTGTTAGTTCTCTTATTTCTCTGTTAAGTTTCTGTCTGGTTGACCTGTCTATTGGTGAGAGCGGAGTGTTGAAATCTCCCACTATTAGAATGTGGAGTTTGATGTATGCTTTGAGTTCTAGTAATTTTTTTTATATTGTGGGTGCTTTTATATTAGGGGCATAGATATTCATGATTGAGATTTCTGCCCGAGTTGAAAATGTTTCTTCCGCTGGTTCAGAGCATCACTTAGATCTAACATTCTCAGCATATGCATCAATTCTCAACATTCACTGTTGCAACCTTTCTTTCAGTAATTGGCAGTAGCATCAAGTTATAATCATAATTTTTCCACATCATTGGTCTATACCAAAACTACAATTATCTTTTTTGTGATTTATAATTCTGTTGGTCAATACCAACTGTCCAATCTTCTTTATCATAATTTTATATTTTATCGGTCAGTACCAACTCTCCAATTATCTTTTTCTTTACCATAATTTCGTATTCTTCAGTCAGTATCAATTTTTCAGTCAGTATCAATGTATTTAGGACCATTGGTCAATATCAGATTTTTCACATCACCTTATATGCAGTTGTAACTATCAAATCATTATCGTTAAGAGCATAATACCATTTGCTGTTATTAAATACCATTTTCAGTCTCTGAGCAGCTGTAAAACCCTTAGTCTGCTCCCTTGTTAAATGAAGAGGAGTTTTAGTCATTTTTTATTTTGAGTCTTTCTTTCCCTGAGGGGAAAGCTTAGGTCTTAGTTCTTAAGTTTAATATTTCATTCAAAATGGTTCCATAAACCAAGAACACTTAAATGTTCAGTTCTTATCTTAGTTCTAAAGCAACAGGTTTCAAACCACAGCCAGCTGCAGACATTGTAGTCAGCTCATCTCAGCAGGATCTCTTTGTCTGAAGTCCCTGGAGGCCGAATGTCACCCTGCAGTGATGAGAGTCTGTAGCTGCAGGTCCGGGTCAGGCTCCTCTCTGTGGGGGCTGGGAAAGCTGGAACACTGGTTTCTCCTGGAGTTCTTCTTATTCCCTTTCTCCTGCTGGGCAGATGTCAGCTAAGCTGTCCTCAGGTCGATTGTCCTTCTGCTGAATGCACCAAATCAGTTGCTCTGGAAGCCATCTGGATTGATTTTCATCCTGTGAGAAAACACAGACATGCCCTCGACCCCATATTATGATGAGACTGGGCCCTTTCCATATTCCAGTGCAAGGGTCCTTTCACCTTGCTTTAGCAAATGTGGTTTTGTACCATTATGACACAATTATGTCTGCAGCTGATTACTCATGGACATCTGTATTTGGAAAATTTAGTGCAAACAATGCATGATTTAAGGCATTGTGTGGCATCTGAGGACACAACTCCCCTGTCTTTATTTTTTGGAGTTGTGTTTACAAGGAGCTGTGTGCACGCTCCACAATTCCTTGTCCTTGAGGATTATATGGAATACCAGTCTTATGAATAATATTCCATTGCGTACAAAATCTTTGAAAAGCTTTGTTAACATATCTGAAGCCATTGTCTGTCTTTATTACCTTTAGGGTCCCCATGCATGAAAAGCATTTCAAGCAATGAGTTATTACATGCTTGGCAGCTTCCCCAGTTTGTGCTGTGGTCATCATGAATCCTGAATACGTATCAATTGTCACATGCACATATCTCAATTTTCCAAACTCAGTAATATGAGTTATATCCATTTGCCACATATGGTTAGGAAGCAGTCCTTGGGGATTTACCCTCAAATGAGGCACAGGTAGATATTGTGGGCATCTTTCACATTGCTTAACAATTTGACGAACAGCTTCTCTGGTCAGCTTAAATTGCTTTCTTAAACTTAAGCTGTTTTGATGGTTCAAAGCATGAGACTGCTGTGCAAGTTCAATCTGAGATAGAGCAATTATTTTTGTAAGTTCATCAGCTAGAGCATTAGCTTCAGCTAACAGACCAGGAAGACTTGAATGTGCTCTGATATGCCCCACAAAACAAGGTAATTTTCTACGTTGTATGGCTTCCTGGATCTGCTGAAACAATATCTTAACTTGTTCATTGCTAGTTCCTATATATTGCACTGTTTCCAAGATTTGCAATGCATCATAAATATACTGGCTATCATTATATAGATTAAAAGCCTTATTAGCAAAATTCTTAAATATTAGAGCTACTGCTTGCAGCTCAACTATTTGAGCTGAAGCTGATTCTGTCTGTATCATGTGTCCTTCACCATTGACTACATAAGCAGCTTTTCCATTAGATGAGTCATCAGTGAAAATCAACAAAGCATCCTTTATGGGATTCTTTCCTACTCTTTTAGGAAAAAAGAATGAATGCTGTTGAGTAAACTGCAGTAATTGGTCAGCTGGGAAAAGATTATTAATCTGACCTTGAAACTGAGCAAATGCAATTGACCAAGAATCACTATTTTCAAATAACCATTCAATTTGTTGCTTAGTGTAAGGAACATTGATTACAGCTGGTTCTTTGTCAAATTATTTTCTAGATTCTATTCTGCTCTTTTGTGCTAAGCATGCTACTGCTTCAAAATAAGGACTTAATACTTTAACTGGTGATACAGGCAGATGCAGCCACAAAAGTGGTCCATTCTGCCATAAGACTGCTGTAGGAGCCAGTCTTGTAGGTAATATACATGCCTGCCACGTTTTGCTGTAATCGATGTAGCACACCTGCTCTTCCTGTGTAGCCTGCTCTATCTGTGAGAGAGTCTGTCTGGCAGCTTCTGAAAGCTGCCTGCTAGAATTTGGATCATTGTCTCCTTTAAGGATTTCATTTAGAGGCTCGAGATTTCCTATAGGAAACCTTAAATAAGGCCTTAGCCATTGTATATTTCCTAATAACCTTTGAAAGTCCCTGATCCTGCTCTAGGAGGTCTACTGTCTGGTACAACAGGATCAACCTTTCCCTTATTATTCTTGCCTAGACATTGATTAGGTAATAATCCTTGTTGAAACATCTGATTAGTAACAGCCATGCTGGGAGAATATAAATGCACTCCCATTCTGGACATAATATCTCTGCCCCATAAGAGATATTCTTATATCTTATGAGATTCACAGGTAAATAAGGAATAATATATGGCTTAAAAGTTCCTTCAGGGCCTTCCTCATCTTTCCAATGCAGCTCATTACTACTCTGTTCAGGATTTCTAGTCTGACCATTTCCTTGTAACTGTGTAATAGTCTCCATTTTGGGCCACTTAGAAGGCCACTGGCTGGCGGTTATGACTGAAATATCTGCGCCAGTATCCAGGAGGCCAGAAAATTTTTTTTCATTTATAAACAAAGTGAGTTCTGGTCTCTGAGGACCTATGTACCCAAAATGCATCAGACAAACCAAATCCATCTTCTCTCTTGTCTTTTTTACTCTGATTATTGGTTTGCACAGTTGGAAGTAAGATTAATTGTACAAGCCTCTGACCTGCTTTTACTACAGAAACTCCATTTGGTGGATGAATCATCATCTTGATCTCTCCCTCAAAGTCAGCATTTATGACTCCAGGAGCCACTAAGATCCCTTGCATAGTTGAGCTACTTCTCCCTAGCAGTAATCCTACAAAATCCTCTGGTAGAGGCCCATAGATCCCCATCTCAGGTGTTAGAACTGTGTATATGGATGAACTGAGGTCGAGCCCTGCACTACCTGGTGTGGCTCTGAAAAGGTCCTGTATAGATCTCCTTGTGGGAGTGCAGATTGCTGAATTGCCCCATAAATTTGTCACAGGGACTGATGCTGTCCCCTGAATCCATTTCCCAAAAGAGGATTTCCTAGATCATCTCTTTTTGATCTGCACTCGCTAGCACAATTCTTTCCTCTCCTGCATCTCCTACATAATCCTGGTTCTCTTCTAGTTCTAGGGCTTACTCTACTATCAGGACTTTGTCTGACCTAGCGCCCCTTAAGACCGCATCCAAAACAGCCTCCAGGCATTCCTGTAGCTTGTGTTTTCCCTGGGGCTAGGTCTCCCTGCTGGGATAAGACATCATTGATTGTCTTTCCCTGTAAAGCAGCAGCTAATGCCATTTCTTGTGTATATGATTGGCCTATATCCGAGCAGATTCGGATATAATCTGCAACATTACCCTATTTCTTAAAAGGTCTTAAAGCCGCCTTGAATATAGTATTGGCGCTAACTGCTTAATTATTATCTATGCTGCTTCTGAGTCTCCAGTCAACCTATTAGATGCCTGTGTCAATCTGGAAGCAAAATCCTGAAATAACTCATCTGGTCCCTGTCTTATATTAGATAACTCCACAGTCTGTTCTTTTGATGGTGGAAGATTATTCCAGGCCTTCTTGGCTGCTGCACTGATCTGGACATAAGCTACCATATCATATTCTAACTGCTGATTTGCTCCTGTATAGGGTTCTTTGCCTGCCAGCATCTCATACAAAATAGGAATCTGCTGAGTCCTGTTTCTCTCAGCTGTGGCCTGACATGGTTCTGTAAATTCAGTCTTCCATAACAGATAATCTCCTCCTGACAGGCAAGCCTTAACTATCTGCTTCCAGTCTGCTGGTGGCAGAACTTCTACAGATATTTTCCACCAGTGTCTGGATAAAGGATGCTGTGGCACCATATTGAGCGCAAGCAGTTTTTAATTCTTTGAGTAACTTAAATGATATAGGAGTATGTACTCTAAGCAGATTTCCTTTTGTGTATCTCTCTGCTCCATTACTGGGAACAATTGAAATCCTTGCATCTCTTCTCCTCTGCTAATGGCTTCTCTGATACAAGCTTGCAGAGGAGATTCACTGCTGTCGTTATGCCTCTGCTTCACCTGACATGTACTCTGAGCCGAGGGTGGATCTAAGCCTGTCATTGTTGTAGGAAAACTTATCGTTCTTTTGACAATAATCCTGTATCTGCATAGTTGCTAATCTGTGTGATAGCGAGGTTACCATCCTTCTCAAGACTTTTATTTCTTTCTGAACCCGGTCGTTGTGTCTCTGCATCTCAGCACTGCTGTTTTCTTGTGGGAGAGATGAAGACTACCTTTCAAGGCCTGAATCATTAGTCTCTGGCCTGTTGTAACAGCTCTGTTCTGAGAGCATATCTAGCAACTCCTCAAGTGGAGTGGATGGAACTATCTCCTGCTGGTCAGGATCTGAGTCCAAGCTTTCCTGTATCAGCATCCAAAAATAAGGCATATCTTCAGGGATACTTTCTGGTCCATAATTACAATAATGTTGGATTCTCATTCCTACTTCTTTCCATACAGCTATGTCTAAGGTCCTACGCTGTGAAAACCGAGGGCATATCTCCCCTATGAATTCTAAAAATTCCTGTATCTGATGCTGCTGTACTCTCTCTCCTCTGTCTTTTAATATATCTTCAATCAACTACATAGCCTTTCAATTGCTTTCTCCTTGTCCCATATTTCTGTATGCAGGGCTACATGACCACCTCAGGTGGGGCCTATGGCTTCAGAGCCTGGTTGCCACACCATATAGAAATATGGGCCTACATACCCATTCCAACTTCCTGTGCACATTCATTTCAAGTACCCATTCCATTTCCTGTACCCATTCCTACTTCCTGTACCCATTCCAACTTCCTATATCCCTTGCATTTCCTGTACCCATTCCATTTCCTGTACTCCTTCCATTTCCTGTACCCATTAAATTATCCTGTACCCATTCCAACCTCCTGTACCAATTGACAAGTCCCATACCCACTTCCATATCCGGTACCCATTACAATATCCTGTACCCTTTTCCACATTCTGAAACCATTGCCACATCCTTTACTCATTTCCCATTCCTTTTCCTGTACCCATTCCATTTTCCTGTACCCATTCCAACTTCCTGTACCCATTGACAAATCCTGCACCAACTTCCATTTCCAGTACTTAATCCAATATCCTGTACCCTTTTCCACATCCTGAAACCATTTCCCCATTCTTTAGCAGTTCCAACTCTGTAACCATTTGATTTCCTGTACCCATCCCATTATCTTTTACACATTCCAACCTCCTGTACCCATTGACATTTCCCATACATATTTTCATATCCTGTACCCATTGTAAAATTAACTTCCTATTTTAACTTCCTGTACCCATTACATTTTCCTGTGCCCATTCCAACCCTGTACCCATTCCATTTTCCTCTACTCAAACTAAATAAAGAGAAACTCCCAGGAATTCCACTGAAATCAGGAACAAGATAAGGTTGTCAACTTTCTCCATATCTATTCAATATAGTTCTTGAGGTCCTAGCTAGAGCAATAAGACAACAAAAGGAGACCAAGGGGATACAAATTGGAAAAGAAAAAGTCAAACTCTCACTGATTGGTAATGATATGATAGTTTACATAAGTGATCACATAAATTCTACCAAGAAAACTCTATAAACACTTTCAGCAATGTAGCAGGATACAAGATTAACTAAAAAAAATCTATAACCCTCCTGTACACAGATGATAAAAGGGCTGGGGAAGAAATCAGAGAATCAACACTGTTCTCAATAGCTACAAATAGCATAAAATATCTTGGAGTAACTCTAACCAAACAAGTGGAAGACTTGTATGACAAGAACTTTAAATCTTTGAAGAAAAAAAATTGAAAAAGACACTAGAAAGTGGAAAGATCTCCCATGCTTTTTGGTAGGCAGAAATAACATAGTAAAAATGGCAATCTTACAAAAAACAATCTACAGATTCAACGCAATGCCCATCAAAATCTCAACAAAATTTTTCACAGACCTGGAAAGAACGGTACTCAACTTCATATGGAAAAGCAAAAAACCCAGGATAGCCAAAACAATACTTTACAATAAAAGAACTTCTGGAGGCATCACAATCCTTGACTTCAAACTCTACTACAGAGTTTCAGTACTGAAAACAACCTGGTATTGGCATAAGAACAGACAGGAGGACCAATGGAACCAAATAGACGACCTGGATATTAATCCACACACCTTTGAACACCTGATTTTTGACAAAGAAATAAAAAATATCGAATGGAAAAAAAGCATATATAACAAATGGTGTTGGCATAACTGAATATCAACCTGTAGAAGAATGAAAATAGACCCATATCTATCACTATGCACAAAACTCAAGTCCAAATAGATCAGAGACCTCAACATAAAGCCAGCCACACTGGACCTCATAGAAGAGAAAGTGGGAAGTACAATTGAATGCATTGGCACTGGAGACCACTTCTTAAATATAGCCCCAGAGGCACAGACACTGAGAGAAACAATTAATAAATGGGATCTCCTGAAACTGAAAAGCTTCTGTAAAACAAAGGACATGGTCAACAAGTCAAAACAACAGACTAGAGAATGGGAAAAGATCTTCACCAACCCCACATCAGACAGAGGTTTGATCTCCAAAATATCAAAGAACTCAAGAAATTGGTCATCAAAAAAACAAATAATCCAATAAAAAAATTGAATACAGTCCTAAACAAAGAACTCTCAACAAAGGAATCCAACATGGCTGAAAGACACTTAAGGAAATGTTCAACATCCTTAGTCATCAGAGAAATGCAAATCAAAACATTTTTGAGATTCTATCTTACACTTGTAAGAATGGCCAAGATTGACCACCTAGGACAGAGAGGGTCTGAGGTAACAAGCTCCACCAGGAGCAGAAGCCAGGAGCAAACCCAGTCCTGGGAGCCAACCCAGTCCTGGGACACTGGCAGACCAGGATTGAGCCAGTGACCTGACTCAGTGTCTGCAATCTCTACCGGAACCATAGTGGGATGGAAGACAGAGAGAGAACAAGCTCCACCAGGAGAAGAAGCCAGGAGCAAATCCAGTTCCAGGACATGGGCAGATCAGAATTCAGCCAGTGACCAGATCCAGAGTCAACAATCTCCACCAGAACAGGAATGGGACTGAATGAGCCACCTAGGACAGAAAGGGCCTGAGAAAACAAGCTCCACCAGGAGCAGAAGCCAGGAACAAATACAGTCCTGGGAGCCAATCCAGTCCTGGGACATTGGTGGATAGGATTGAGCCAGCAACGAGCTACAGAGTCAACAATCTCCACCACAACAGATCCAACTCCAAGCCAGGGACTTCTGTAGGAGGAGATCCACACCAGGATTTACAGAAACAGATCAAAGCCAGCAGCCTAGGCCATAGTAGGCCTGAGACAGCAAGCTCCAAGGGAGGAGACCAAAGCACAGGAGCACTGAGCTATCTCCAGGAACAGGAATAACTGATGGGGTAACTAGAACTGTGACACTGACTGTACCACGAGGAACGGCCATATGAGCTTTGGATTCACTGACACCTAGAAGATTATTCAACAGAATCTCAGACAGCCCCAACCACACCTATTAGAGGAAAAGATGAGTAGAAAAGGTAAGATCATAAGCTACACCACAAAGAACAACACAATACCAGTAAAACCTAAAGACCCTACAAAAGTAAGACCAGAACAACCAAATATGGATGAAACAGAAGAAAATGATCTAAAAAATAACTTGAAGTGAATGTTTGAAATTCTTAAAGATGAAATGAGAAATTTCCCTAAAGAAATGGAGGAAAAAACAAATAAAAAATTGAAAGATATCAGCAAATTACTTAAAGAAAACCAAGAAAAAGAAATCAAACATATAAAGGAAACTATTCAGGATTTGAAAACAGAGATAGAAACAATTAAAAAAAAACCACACAAGCCAAAGGAATTATAGAAATACAAATCATGAGAAAAAGATCAGGAACCACAAATGCAAGCATGAACAGTAGAATACAAGAAATGAAAGAGAAAATCTCAAGCACTGAAGATACAATAGAAAAAATAGACTCATCAGTTAAAGAAAACATTAAATCTAACAAAAACTTAACACAAAATATCCATGAAATATGGGACACCATAAAAAGGCCAAATCTTAGAATAATAGATATAGGAGGAGAAGTTCAATTCAAAGGCACAGAAAATTTATTTAACAAAATCATAGAAGAAAACTTTCCATACCTAAAGAAAGATATGCCTATGGAAATACAAGAAGCTTATAGAACACCAAATAGACTGGATCCAAAAAAAGTCCTCTCACCACATAATAAAACACTAAACATATAGACTAAAGAAAGAATATTAAGAGCTGCAACAGAAAAAGGCCAAGTAACATATAAAGGTAGACCTATCAGAATTACACCTGACTTCTCATTGGAGACAATGAAAGCCAGAAGGTCATGGTCAAGCATTATGCAAACATTAGGAGACCACAGATGCCAACCCAAACTACAATTCCCAGCAAAAGTGTCGATCACCATAGAAGGCAAAACAAGATATTCCATGACAAATCTAGATTTCACCAATACCTAGCCACAAAGCCAGACCTACACAAATACTAGAAAAAAAACACCAATCCAAGGAAGATGGCTACACCAACAAAAACACAATTAGTTGTTGATATCATTACAGCAAATCCCAAAGAAGAAAAAAATGCACAAATTAACATCATCAACAACAAAAACTAAATTAACAGGAGGTAGCAACCACTGGTCATTAATATCCCTTAATGTAAATGGACTCCACTCACCTATAGAAAGGCACAGGCTGACAGATTGGATACAAAAACAAAATCCATCCTTCTGCATACAAGAAACGCATCTCAACCACAAAGGCAGACATCATCTCATAGTAAAGCATTGGGTAAAAGTATACCAATCAAATGGACCTAAGAAACAAGTGGGTGTAGCTATTCTAATATATAACAAAATAGACTTCAAGCTAAAAATCAGTCAAAAGAGACAAAAAAGATACTTCATAATTAGTAACAGGAAAAAACCATCAAGAAGAAAGTTCAATACTGAACATCTATGTCCCAAATACAAGGGCATCCTCAAATGTCAAAGAAACACATCTAAAGCTTAAATCATATATTAAACCCCACACATTAATAGTCGGAGACTTCAATACTCCACTCTCACCACTGGATAGGTCAATTAGAAAAAATAAACAGAGAAATAAGAGAACTAACAGATGTTATGACTCAAATGGACTTAAATGACATCTATAGAATATTCCATCCAAACAGAAAAGAATATACCTTCTTTTCAGCACCTCATGGAATCTTCTCAAAAATGACCACATACTCGGTAACAAAACAAACCTCAACAAATACAAAAAAAAAATTAGAATAACACAATGTACCTTATCAGAACACCATGGTTTAAGACTAGAAGTCAACAGCAATACTAATTCTAGAAAACCCACAAACACATGGAAATTAAACAATGCTCACATGAATCATCAATGGGTCAAGGAAGAAATAAAGGGAGAAATTAAAGACTTCCTAAAATTCTATGAAAATGACCACACAACATACTCAAATTTATGGGATACAATGAAAGCAGTGTTAAGAGGAAAGTTCATAGTACTAAATGCCTACATAAAGAAGCTAGAAAAATCCCACACTCGTGAATTAACATTTGAAAACTTTAGAACAAAAAGAAGCAAACTCACCTTTGAGAACTAGATGGCAGGAAATAATCAAATTGAGATCAACAAAATAGAAACAAAGACAGCAATACAAAGAATCAATGAGACAAAGAGTTGGTTCTTCAGAAAATCAACAAAATAGACAAACCTTTATCCAAACTAACAAAAAGGGAGAGAGAGGGGCTGGAGAGATGGCTCAATGGTTAGGAGCATTGTCTGCTTTTCCAAAGGTCCTGAGTTCAATTCCCAGCAACCACATGGTGGCTCACAACCATCTATAATGAGGTCTGGTGCCCTCTTCTGGCCTATACATGTAGACAGAATATTGTATACATAATAAATAAATAAATATTTAAAATTAAAAAAAGGGAGAGAGAAAATATTCAAACTAACAAAATCAGAAATGAAAAGGGGAACATAACAACAGACATGGAGGAAATACAGAGAATTTTCAGGTCATATTTCAAAAAACATGTACTCCACAAAATTGGAAAACTTAAAGGAAATGGACAACTTTCTGGATAAATATCACTTACCAAAATTAAATCAAGACCAGATAAGCAAATTAAACAGACCTTTAACTGCTAAAGAAATAGAACCAGAAAAAAAGAAAGAAAAGGCCGGGGGGGGTGCTGGAGAGATGACTCAGTGGTTAAGAGCATTGTCTGCTCTGTCAAAGGTCCTGAGTTCAATTCCCGGCAGCCACATGGTGGTTCACAACCATCTGTAGTGACGTCTGGTGCCCTCTTCTGGCCTTCAGACATACATGCAGAAAGAATATTGCATGCCTAATAAATAAATAAATAAATATTAAAAAAAAGAAATAGAACCAGTCATCAAAAGTCTCCAAAAAAAAAAAAAAGCCCAGGACAAGATGGTTCAGCTCAGAATTCTACAACACTTTCAAAGAAGAACTAATACCAAAACTCCTCAAATTATTCCACACAATAGAAACAGAGGAAACATTGCCAAACTCTTTTTATGAGACTACAATTACCCTGATACCCAAACCACAGAAAGACAATACTAAGAAAGAAAATTACGAACCAATCTCACTCATGAACATTGATATAAAAATACTAAATAAAATACTAGCAAATCGAATCCAAGAAAACATCAGAACCATCATCCACCATGACCAAGTCAGCTTTATCCCACAGAGCCAGGGATGGTTCAGCATACAAAAATCTGTCAACGTAATCCACCATATAAACAAGCTGAAAAATAAAAATCACATGATCATCTCATTAGATGCCAAAAAAGCATTTGACAAATACAACATCCCTTCATGATAAAGGTCTTGGAGAGGAGGGATACAAGGAACATACCTAAACATAATTAAGGCAATATAGAGCAAGCCAACAGCCAACATCAAACTAAATGGAGAGAAACCCCCAGCGATTCCACTGAAATCAGGAACAAGACAAGGTTGTCAACTCTCTCCATATCTATTCACTATAGTTCTTGAGGTCCTAGCTAGAGCAATAAGACACCAAAAGGAGATCAAGGGGATACAAATTGGAAAAGAAGAAGTCAAACTCTCACTGTTGATCTCTGATATGATAGTTCACATAAGCAATCCCAAAAATTCTACCAAGAAACTTTTACAACTCATAAACACTTTCAGGACCAGAAGTTCCATCCAGAGAGCCTGCACTTAGCAAGCCTGCCCCAGAAAGGGAGCACAGGCAACCTCCAATCCCCTAAACTTTCTGGTCATTCAGCGGGGGCTTCTCTCCCCAGCTCCTGCCTTTCTCTTCTTATCCCAACTCAGTTTGTCCCCAGGCACCCTTCCCATCTGTGGGGTCATAGGATCCCCCAACTCAGCCTGCTGTGGGTCTGAGGGTCTGGGGACAAAGTGGTGAGTGCAACTGCTACAGGAGTTTCTTTGTTCCACTGAGCCTGCACCCAGCAGGTCCATCCTTTTGTCTGCGAGGTTCCTGGCCAACAAGTGGCCCCGCTCCAGTACCAGAAGATCCCTCTGGAGGGCCTATTTCAGCGTAGAGAGGATCTGAGAGACAACTCCAGTGCTGAGGTAACCTAAGAGAGGGCAGAACAAGAAAAACTGCCAAGTACATAGGTAGCCACAGCAAAGATTGGACCAAGCCACCAAGACCCTCCTAAGAGCAATTGAAGGAAGAAATGGGCAGGCGCCAATGCAAGAATTCCTCCAACAATCTGAAAAGCAACACAATAACACCAGAATCCAGTGAATATACAACAGGAGGACTTGAACACTCTAATCCAGAAGAAGTATAAGAAATTGACTTTAGATGTAACATTATGAAAATGTTAGAGGCCATAAAACAGGATGTGAAAAACTCCTTTAAAGAAAAGTATGAGAAGACTAACAAAAAGAAGAAATGGAGAAATCCCTCAAAGCACCCAAGAAAACCAAGAAAAAGCAATCAAACAGGTAAGGGAAATAGTCCAAGTCTTGAAAACTGAAGTGGAGGCAGGGAGAAAACACAAACCAAGAGATAGCAGGATATGGAAAATCTGTATAAATGAACATAAACTGCAGAGACAAATATAACCAACAGAATATAAGAGATAGAAGAAAGAATCTCAGATGCTGAAGACACTATAGAGGAAATAAACGCACTGATCAAAGAAAACAGCAAATCCAACAAATTCTCATCACAAAACATCCAGGAAATCTGGGACACCATAAAAAAGACCAAACCTAAAAATATTAGGTTAGAAGGAGGAGGAGAATTACAGCTCAAAGGCCGAGAAAATATATTCAACAAAATTATAGAAGAAAACTTTTCCAACCTAAAGAAGGTTATTCCTATGAAGGTACAAGAAGCGTACAGAACAACAAATAGACTGGATCAAAAAAAATCCCCTCACCATATAATAATTAAAACACAAAACATATGAATAAAGAAAGAATATTAAGAGCTGCAAAGGAAAAAGGTCAAGTAACTTTTAAAGGTAAACCTATCAGAATTACACCTGACTTCTCTATGGAAACCATGAAAGCCAGAAGGCCTTGGATAGATGTGCTACAGAAACTAAGAGACCATGGATGCAAGTCCAGACTACTATACCCAGCCAAGTTTTCTTTCACCATAGATGGAGAAAACAAGATATTCCAGGATAAAAACAAATATAAACAATATGTAGCCACAAATCCAGCCTTACAGAAAGTAATAGAAGGAAAATCACAACCCAAGAAACCAAGAAACACCCACAATAACTCAGACATCTAACAACAATCCACTAGAACAACTCAAAGAATGGAAACACACAAACTCTACTACCAAAAAATTAACTGGAGTTAACAACCACTGGTCATTAGTATCACTTAATATCAATGGACTCATTTCACCTATAAAAAGGCACAGGTTAAGAGAATGGATACAAAAACAGGATCCAATATTCTGCTGTTTACAAGAAACACACCTCAACCACAAAGATAGACATCTACTCAGAGTAAAGGGTTGGGAAAAGGTTTTTCAAGCAAACAGACCTAAGAAACACGCGGGTGTGGCTATACTAATATCTAACAAAATTGACTTCAAACTAAAATCAATCAGAAGAGATGGAGAAGGACACTTTATACTCATAGCAGGAACAATTCACAGGGTTAAATCTCAATCCTGAATATCTATGCCCCTAATATAAAAACACCCACATATGTAAAAGAAACATTACTAGAACTCAAGACACACATCAAACCCCACACACTAATAGTAGGAGACTTCAACACTCCTTTCTCACCAATGGACAGGTCAACCAGACAGAAACTTAACAGAGAAATGAGAAAACTAATGGAGGTAATGAATCAAATGGACTTAACAGACATCTATAGAACATTCCACCAAAACAGAAAAGAATATACCTTCTTCTCAGCATCTCATGGAACCTTCTCAAAAATTGATCGCATACTCAGTAACAAAGCAAACTTCCAGAAATACAAAAAATTTTAGTAACCACCTGTGTCTTATTGGATCACTATGGAATAGGTAGAATGTAACAATAATTATAACCCCAGAAAGCCTACAAACTCATGGAAACTGAATAGTCAACTACTGAACCACCCCAGGGTCAGGAAAGAAATAAAGAAAGAAATTAAAGTCTTCCTTTAAAGTCAACAAAAATAAAGACACAACATACTCATACTTATGGGATACTATGAAAGCAATGCTAAGAGGAAAGTTCATAGCTCTAAATGCCCACATTAAAAAAAAACAGAGAAAGCTCACATTAGAGACTTAACAGCACAACTGAAAGCTCAAGAAAAAAAAGAAGCAGACTCACCCAGGAGGAGTAGAAGACTGGAAACAATCAAACTGAGGGCTGAAATCAACAAAAAAGAAACACAGAAAACAATCCAAAGAATCAATGAAGCAAAGAGCTGGTTTTTTTGAGAAAGTCAACAAGATTGACAAACATTTATCCAAACTAATCAAAGGCAGAGAGAGAAAACACAAATTAACAAGATCAGAAATGAAAAGGAGAACATAACAACAGACACTGAGGAAATTCAGAGAATCATTAGGTCTTACTACAAAAGCCTATATGCCACAAAGTTGTAAAATGTAAAAGAAATGGACTTGTTTTTATATAAATATTATATACCAAAATTAAATCAATACCAGGTGAACAACTTAAATAGACCTATGAATCATGAGGAAATAGAAGCTGTCATTTAAAATCTCCCAACCAAGAAAAGTACAGGCCAGATGGTTTTAATGCAGAATTTTACCAGAACTTCCAAGAAGAGCTGATAACTATACTCTTTAATGTTTCTCACATTATAGAAAGAGAAGAGTCATTGCCAAACTCTTTTTATGAAGCTAGTTACCCTGATTCCAAAACCACACAAAGACTCAACCAAGAAAGAGAATTACCGACCAATCTCGTGCATGAACATCGATGCAAAAATTCTCAATAAAATACTGGCAAACTGAATCCAAGAACACACCAAAAAACTTATACATTATGATAAAGTAGGCTTCATCCTCGAAAGGCAGGGCTGGTTCAACATATGAAAATCTATCAATGTAATTCATCATATAAATACTGAAAGAAAAAAACCATATGATCATTTCATTAGATGCTGAAAAAGCAATTGACAAAATTCAACACCCCTTTATGATAAAGGTCTTGTGAGATTAGGGATACAAGGATCATACCAAAATATAATAAAAGCAATATATAGCAAACCTACAGCTAACATCAAATTAAATGGAGAGAAACTCAAAGCAATTTCACTAAAATCAGGAACAAGACAAGGCTGTCCACTCTCACTATATCTCTTCAACATAGTGCTTGAAGTTCTAGCAATAGCAATAAGACAACATAAGGAGATCAAGGGAATTCAAATTGAAAAGGAAGAAGTCAAACTTTCGTTATTTGCAGATGATATGATAGTGTACATCAGTGACCTCAAAAACTCCACCAAAGAACTTCTACAGCTGATAAATACCTTCAGTGATGTGGCAGGATACATGATCAACTCAAAAAAATTAGTAGCCCTCTTATACACAAGGGATAGAGAAGCAGAGACAGAAATCATACAAACTTCACCATTCACAATAGCCACAAATAACATAAAGTATCTTGGTGTAACTCTAACCAAGAGAGTAAAAGATCTATTTGACAAGAACTTTAAGTCTTTCAAGAAAGAAATTGAAAAGGACACCATAAAATGGAAAGATCTCCCATGCTCTTGGATGGGTAGGATCAACATAGTAAAAATGGCAATTCTACCAAAGGCAATCTATAAATTCAATGCAATCTCCATCAAAATCCCAACAAAATTCTTCACAGATCTTGAGATAACAATAATCAACCTTATATGGAAAAACAAAACATCCAGGATAACCAAAACAATCCTATACAATAAAGGAACTCTTGGAGGTATTGCCATTCCTGACTTCAAACTCGATTACAGAGTTACAGTAATGAAAACAGCTTGGTATTGACATAAAAACAGAGACATCGATCAATGGAATTGAATTGAAGACCTATATGAATCAAAAAACCTATGAACACCAGATTTTTGGCAAAGGACCTAAAAGAATACAATGGAAGAAAGAAAGCGTCTTCAACTAATGGTGCTGGCATAACTGGATGTCAACCTGCAGAAGAATGAAAATAGATCCATATCCATTACCATGCACAAAATTCAAGTCCAAATGGATTAAAGACCTCAATATAAATCTGACCACACTGAACCTGATAGAAGAGAAAGTGAGAAGTAGTCGGCAACACATGGGCACAGGAGACCACTTCCTACTTATAACCCCAGTAGCACAGTCAATAAGAGCAACATTGAATAAATGGGGCCTCCTGAAAATGAGAAGCTTATGTAAAGCAAAAAACACTGTCATTAATACAAAAAGGCAACCTACTGATTGGGAGAAGATCTTCATTAACCCTGCAACAGACAAAGATTGATCTCCAAAATATATAAAGAACTCAAGAAACTAGACATTAAAATGCTAATTAATCCAATTTAAAAATGGGGGTACTGATCTGAACAGAGAATTCTCAACAGAAGAAGTTCAAATGTCCAAAAGACACTTAAGGGCATTTTCAGCCTCCTTAGCGATCAGGGAAATGCAAATCAAAACAACTTTGAGATACCATCTTACACCTGGCAGAATGGCTAAAATCAAAATCACCAATGATAGCCTATGCTGAAGAGGATGTCGAATAAGGGGAACACTCATCCATTGCTGGTGGGAATGCAAACTTGTACAAACACTTTGGAAACCAGTGTGGCAGTTTCTCAGAAAATTGGGAGTCAACCTACCTCAGGATCCAGCAATACCAGTCTTGGGAATATACCAAAGATATGCCCAATCATACTACAAAAGCATTTGTTCAACTATGTTCATAACAGTACTATTTGTACTGAGTTTGTAGGCTTGCTGGAGGTGGAATTGTTGTTAAATTCTAACTTTACTCCATGGTGATCCAATAAGACACAGGTGGTTACTACAATTATTTTGTATCTGTGGATGTTTGTTTTGTTACTGAGTATGTGATCAATTTTCAAGAAGTTTCCGTGAGATGCTGAGAAGGTATATTCTTTCCTGTTTGGGTAGAATATTCCATAGATATCTGTTAAGTCCACTCGATTCATTACATCTGTTAGTTCTCTTATTTCTCTGATAAGTTTCTGTCTGGTTGACCTGTCTATTGGTGAGAGAGGAGTGTTGAAATCTCCTACTATTAGTGTGTGGTGTTTGATGTGTGCTTTGAGTTCTAGTAATGTTTCTTTTACATATGTGGGTGTTTTTATATTAGGGGCATAGATATTCAGGATTGATACTTCATCTGGATGAATTGTTGCTGTTATGAATATAAAGTGTCCTTCTCCATCTCTTCTGATTGATTTTAGTTTGAAATCAATTTTGTTAGATGTTAGTATAGCCACATCCACTTGTTTCTTAGGTCCGTTTGATTGAAAAACCTATTCCCAACCCTTTACTGTGAGGTAGTGCCTGTCTTTCAGGTTGAGGTGTGTTTCTTTTTTGTTGTTGTTGTTGTTTTTCCATTCAAAAATTTACACTTCCTCCCATTCCCCCATTCCCCTCCTGCTTCCCCACTCACCCTCCTCCCTCCCACTCCCTCCTTAAAAGAGGGCAGGGAACCTTGCCCTGTGGGAAGTCTAAGACCCTCCCCCTACATCCAGGCCTAGGAAGCTATGTATCCAAATAGACTGGGTCCCAAAAAGCCAGTATATGCAGTAGAAACAAGGCCCAGTGCTGTTATCAATGGCTTCTCAGTCAGCCCCCATTGTCAGCCACATTCAGAGAGTCTGGTTTGATCACATGCTCATTCAGTCCCAGTCTAGCTGGATTTGGTGAGCTCCCATTAGAACAGGCACACTGCCTCAGCGGGTGGACCAACCTCTTGCAGTCCTGACTTCCTTGCTTGTCTTCTCCCTCCTTCTGCCTTTCAACTGGACCTTGGTAGCTCAGTCCGTTGCTCTGATGAGGGTCTCTGTCTCTATATCTATCCATTGCCGGACGAGTATTCTACGGTGATATTCGAAATAATCATCAGTGTGATAGTGTGAGCAAGGACAGTTCAGGCACCCTCTCCTCTGCTGACCAAGGACCTAGCTGAAGACATACTCGTGGACACCTGGGTTCCCCTCTAGAGTCAAGTCTCTTGCCAACCCTAAAATGGCTCCCTTAATGTAGATATCTTCTTCCCTGCTCCTATATCCTCCCTTCCTCCATTCCACCCTCTCACTCCCCCCCAAGCTCTCCCCAGTCTTTCCCTTTTCCCTTCTCTCTCCCCCTCTCCTCTTCTCCCAACCCCAAGCCACCCCTACACCCCCCATGCTCCCAACTTTTGCCCGGCAATCTTGTTTGCTTCCAATTTCCAGGAGGATCTATATATGTTTTTCTTTGGGTTCACCTTCTTATTTAGCTTCTCTAGGATTAATGCCCTTGGTTTATGGCTAGAGTCCACTAATGAGTGAGGACATACCATATTCACCTTTTTAAGTCTGGGTTATCTCATTCAGGATAGTGTTTTCTATTTCCATCCATTTGCATGCAAAATTCAAGATGACATTGTTCTTCACTGCTGAGTAGTACTCTAATGTGTATATATTCCACACTTTCTTTATCCATTCTTCCATTGAGGGGCATCTAGGTTGTTTCCAGGTTCTGGCTATTACAAATAATGCTGCTATGAACATAGTTGAACAAATGCTTTTGTAGTGTGATTGGGCATATCTTTGGTATATTCCCAAGAGTGATATTGCTGGATCCTAGGTAGGTAGATTCCCAATTTCCTGAGAAACTGCCACACTGATTTCCAAAGTGTTTGCACAAGTTTGCATTCCCACCAGCAATGGATGAGTGTTCCCCTTATTCAACATCCTCTTCAGTATAGGCTATCATTGGTGATTTTGATTTAGCCATTCTGCCAGGTGTAAGATGGTATCTCAAAGTTGTTTTGATTTGCATTTCCCTGATCACTAAGGAGGTTGAACATGCTCTTAAGTGTCTTTTGGCCACTTGAACTTCTTCTGTTGAGAATTCTCTATTCAGTTCAGTACTCATTTTTAAATTGGGTTAATTAGAATTTTAATGTCTAGTTTCTTGAGTTCTTTATATATTTTGGAGATCAGTCCTTTGTCTGATGTGGGTTGGTTAAGATCTTCTCCCATTCACTAGGTTGCCTTTTTGTCTTTATGGCAGTGTTTTTTTGCTTTACAGAAGCTTCTCAGTTTCAGGAGGTCCCATTTATTCAATGTTGCTCTTATTGTCTGTGCTATTGGGGTTATATGTAGAAAGTGGTCTCCTGTGCCCATGTGTTGAAGTCTACTTCCCACTTTTTCTTCTATCAGGTTCAGTGTGGTCAGTTTTATATTGAGGTCTTTAATCCATTTGGACTTGAATTTTGTGCATGGTGATAGATATGGATCTATTTTCATTCTTCTACAGGTTGACATCCAGTTATGCCAGCACCAGTTGTTAAAGATGCTTTCTTTCTTCCATTGTATACTTTTAGCTCCTTTGTCAAAAATTAGGTGTTCATAGGTGTGTGGATTAAGATCCGGGTCTTCGATTTGATTCCATTGGTCGACATCTCTGTTATGATGCCAGTACCAAGCTGTTTTCATTACTGTAGCTCTGTAATAGTGTTTGAAGTCAGGAATGGTAATGCCTCCGGAAGTTCTTTTATTGTATAGGATTGTTTTGGCTATCCTGAGTCTTTTGTTTTTCCAAATAAAGTTGATTATTGTTCTCTCTCAAGGTCTGTGAAGAATTTTGTTGGTATTTAATGGGGATTGCATTGAATTTATAGACTGTCTTTGGTGGAATTACCATTTTTCTCTGTATATCCTACAAATCCAAGAACATGGGAGATCCTTTCATTTTATGGTGTCCTCTTCAATTTCTTTCTTGAAAGACTTAAAGTTCTTGTCAAATAGATCTTTTACTTCCTTGGTTAGAGTTACCCCAAGATACTTTATGTTATTTGTGACTATCGTGAAAGGTGAAGTGTCTCTGATTTCCCTCTCTGCTTCTCTATCCTTTGTGTATAGGAGGGCTACTGATTTTTTTTTTAGTTGATCTTGTATCCTGCCACATCACTGAAGGTATTTATCAGCTGTAGGAGTTCTCTAGTAGAGTTTTTGGGGTCACTTATGTACACTACCATATCATCTGCAAATAATGAAAGTTTGACTTCTTCCCTTCCAATTCGAATCCCCTTGATCTCCTTATGCTGTCTTATTGCTATTGCTAGAACTTCAAGTACTATATTGAAGAGATATGGTGAGAGTGGACAGCCTTGTCTTCTTCCTGATTTTAGTGGAATTGCTTTGAGTTTCTCTCCATTTAGTTTTATGTTAGCTGTCGGCTTGCTGTATATTGCTTTTATTATATTTAGATATGTTCCTTGTATCCCTAATATCTCCAAAACCTTTATCATGAAGGGATGTTGAATTTTGTCGAATGTTTTTTTTGGCATCTAGTGAAATAATCATATGGCTTTTTTTCTTTCAGTTTATATATATGATGTATTACATTGATAGATTTTCATATGTTGATCCAGCCCTGTATCTCTGGGATGATGCCTACTTGATCATAATGGATGATTTTTGATTTGTTCTTGTATTCAGTTTGCCAGTATTTTATTGAGAATTTTTGCATCGATGTTCATGAGTGAGATTGGTCTGCAATTCTCTTTCTTGGTTGAGTCTTTGTGTGGTTTTGGTATCAGGGTAACTGTAGCTTCATAAAAAGTCTTTGGCAATGACACTTATGTTTTATTATGTGGAACACATTGAGGAGTATAAGTTTTAGAACTTCTTGGAAGTTCTGGTAGAATTCTGCACTAAAACCATCTGGCCTTGGGTTTTCTTTTTTTTGTATTTTTTGGGGGATTGAGAGGATTTTGATGACAGCTTCTATTTTCTCATGACTTATAGGTCTATTTAAATTGTTCACCTGGTCTTGATTTAATTTTGGTATGTGGTTATCTATCTAAAAAATGTCCATTTCTTTTACATTTTCCAGTTTCGTGGCATACAGGCTTTTGTAGTAAGACCGAATGATTCTCTGAATTTCCTCAGTGTCTGTTGTTATGTTCCCCTTTTCATTTCTGATCTTGTTAATTTGTGTGTTCTCTCTCTGCCTTTTGGTTAGTTTGAATAAGGGTTTGTCAATCTTGATTTTCTCAAAGAACCAGATCTTTGTTTCATTGATTCTTTGGATTGTTTTCTGTGTTTCTATTTTGTTGATTTCAGCAATAGTTTGATTATTTCCAGTCTTCTTCTCCTCCTGGGTGAGTCTGCTTCTTTTTTTTCTAGAGCTTTCAAGTGTGCTGTTAAGTCCCTAATGTGAGCTTTTTCCATTTTCTTTATGTGGGCACATAGTGTAGGAACTTTCCTCTTAG
The DNA here is from genome assembly GCF_982192425.1 of Myodes glareolus. Taxonomy (NCBI): domain Eukaryota; kingdom Metazoa; phylum Chordata; class Mammalia; order Rodentia; family Cricetidae; genus Myodes; species Myodes glareolus. The sequence goes on along the minus strand of NC_142048.1, from coordinate 4,265,579 downwards.
CACTGCTTTCATAGTTTCCCATAAGTTTGGGTATGATGTGTCTTCATTTTTGTTGAAAATAAGGAAGACTTTAATATGTTTATTTCTTCCTAGACCCAGGGGTAGCTCAGTAGTTGACTGTTCAATTTCCATGAGATTGTAGGCTTTCTGGTGGTTGTATTGTTGTTAAATTCTAACTTTACTCCATGGTGATCTGATAAGACACAGGTGGTTACTCCAATTTATTTGTATCTGTGGATGTTTGCTTTGTTACTGAGTATGTGATCAATTTTAGAGAAGGTTCCATGAGGTGCGAGAAGGCATATTCTTTCCATTTGGGTGGAATGATCTATAGATGTCTTTAAGTTCATTTGATTCTTTATATCTGTTAACTCTTTTGTTTCTTTTTTTTTCTGTTTTCTTTTAGTTTTTCGAGACAGGGTTTCTCTGTAGTTTTAGAGCCTGTCCAGGAACTAGCTCTTGTAGATCAGGCTGGCCTCAAACTTACAGAAATCCACCTGCCTCTGCCTCCTGAGTGCTGGGATTAAAGGTGTGCACCACCACCGACTGGCAAGTTCTGTTATTTCTCTGTTAAGTTTCTGTCTGGTTGACTTGTACACTGGTGAGAGAGAAGTGTTGAAATCTCCTACTGTTAGTGTGTGGGGTTTGAAGTGTGCTTTGTGTTTTAGTGTTCTTCTATTTTTGGCATCTTTTTAAATGATATTTACTGAGGTCTACATTTTCTGCTCCCCTCTCTGCCCCCCCACTCCACTCTTTGGCCCTCTTCCAAGGTCCCCATGCTCCCAATTTACTCAGATCTTGTCTTTGTTTACTTTCTACTTCCCATGTAGATTAGATCTACATAAGTCTCTCTTAGTGTCCTCATTGTTGTCTAAGTTCTCTGGGATTGTGGTTTGTAGGCTGGCTTTCTTTGCTTTATGTTTAAAAACCACCTATGAGTGAGTACATTTGATAATTGTCTTTCTGGGTCTGGGTTACCTCACTCAAAATAATGTTTTCTAGCTCCATCCATTTGCCTGCAAAATGCAAGATGTCGTTATTTTTTCTTCTGTGTAGCATTCCATTGTGCAAATGTACCACATTTTCCTTATCCAGTCTTTAGTTGAGGGGCATTTAGGTTGTTTCCAGGTTCTGGCTATGACAAACAAAGCTGCTGTGAACATAGTTGAGCACATGTCCTTGTGGGACAATTAAACATCCTTTGGATATATACCCAAAAGTGGTATTACTGGATCTTGAGGAAGGTTGTTTCCTAATTTTCTGAGAAATCACCACACTGACATCCAAAGGGGTTTTACCAGCTTGCATTCCCACCAGCAATGCAGAAGTGTTCCCTTTTTCCCCCACAACCTCTCCAGCATAAGTTGTCATCGGTGTTTTTGATTTTGACCATTCTTTCAGGTGTAAGATGAAATCTCAGAGTTGTTTTAATTTGCATTTCTCTGATGACTAAGGATGTTGAATATTTTCTTAAGTGTCTTTCAGCCATTTTAGATTCTTCTGTTGAGAGTTCTCTGTTTAGGTCTGTACTCCATTTTTTTTTTTGGATTATGTGATCTTTTGATGTCCAATTTCTTGAGTTCTTTGTATATTTTGGAGATCAGACCTCTGTCTGATGTGGGGTTAGTGAAGATCTTTTCTCATTCTATAGGTTGTTGTTTTGTCTTGTTGACCATGTTCTTTGCTTTACAGAAGCTTTTCAGTTTCAGGGAGTTCCATTTATTAATTGTTTCTCTCAGTGTCTGTGCTGCTGGGGTTCTATTTAGGAAGTGGTTCCCTGTGCTAAAGCGTTCAAGTGTACTTCCCACTTTCTCTTCTATAAGGTTCAGTGTGGCTAGCTTTATGTTGAGGTCTTTGATCCATTTGGACTTGAGTTTTGTGCATGGTGATAGATATGGGTCTATCTTCATTCCTCTACATGTTGATATCCAGTTATGCCAGCACCATTTGTTAAATATGCTTTCTTTTTTCCATGTGATATTTTCTGCTTATTTATCAAAGATCAGGTGTTCGAAGATGTGTGGATTGATATCCGGGTCTTATATTCAGTTCCATTGGTCCTCCTGTCTGTTCTTATGCCAATACCAGGCTGTTTTTAGTACTGTAACTCCGTAGTAGAGTTTGAAGTCAGATATTGTGATGCCTCCAGAAGTTCTCTTACTGTACAGATTGTTTTGGCTATCCTGGGTTTTTTGCTTTTCCATATGAAGTTGAGTACCGTTTTTTGAAGTCTTTGAAATTTTTAGCTAGCATTTTCATGGGCATTGCATTGACTCTATAGATTACTTTTGTTATGATTGCCATTTTTCCTATGTTAATTCTGCCTACCTAAGAGCATAGGAGATCTTTCCACTTTCTGGTGTCTTCTTCAATTCCTTTAGTCAAAGATTTAAAGTTCTTGTCATACAAGTCTTTCACTTGTTTGCTTAGAGTTGCTTCGAGATATTTTATGCTATTTGTGGCTATTGTGAAAGGCATTGATTCCCCAGCCCTTTTATCATCTGTGTACACAAGGGTTACTGATTTTTTTTAGTTAATCCTGTATCCTACTACATTGCTGAAAGTGTTTATGAGTTGTAGAGCTCCTTGGTAGAATTTTTGGAATCACTTATGTAAACTATCATATCATCAGCAAACAATGAGAGTTTGACTTCTTCTTTTCCAATTTGTATCCCCTTCATCTCCCTTTGGTGTCTTATTGCTCTAGCTAGGACCTCAAGAACTATATTGAATAGATATGGAGAGAGTTGACAACTTTGTCTTGTTCCTGATTTCAGTGGAATCGCTGGAGTTTCTCTCCGTTTAGTTTGATGTTGGCTGTTGGCTTGTTGTATATTGCCTTTATTATGTTTAGGTATGTTCCTTGTATCCCTGCTCTCTCCAAGACCTTTATCATGAAGGGATGTTGTATTTTGTCAAATACTTTTTCGGCATCTAGTGAGATTATCATATGATTTTTATTTTTCAGCTTGTTTATATGGTAGATTACATTGACAGATTTTTCGTATGTTGAACCATCCTTGTATCGCTGGGATGAAGCCTACTTGATCATGGTGGATGATGGTTCTAATGTGTTCTTGGATTCGATTTGCCAGTTTTATTGAGTATTTTTGCATCAGTGTTCATGAGTAAGATTGGTCTGTAATTCTCTTTCTTTGTATTGTCTTTCTGTGGTTTGGGTATCAGGGTAATTGTAGCCTCATAAAAAGAGTTTGGAAATGTTTCCTCTGTTTCTATTGTTTGGAATAATTTGAGGTGTATTGGTATTCGTTCTTCTTTGAAAGTCTTGTAGAATTCTGAGCTGAAACCATCTGTTCCTGGGCTTTTTTTTTGGTTGGGAGACTTTTGATGACTGCTTCTATTTCTTCAGCCATTATAGGTCTATTTAATTTGTTTATCTGGTCTTGATTTAACTTTGGTAAGTGATATTTATCCATAAAGGTGTCCATTTCCTTTAAGCTTTTCCATTTTGTGGAGTACAGGTTTTTGAAATATGACCTGATGATTCTCTGTATTTCCTCCATGTCTGTTATTATGTTCCCCTTTTCATTTTTGATTTTGTTAATTTGGATATTCTCTCTCTCCCTTTTGGTTAATTTGGAAAAAGGTTTTTCTATTTTGTGGATTTTTCTGAAGAACCAACTCTTTGTTTCATTGATTCTTTGTATTGTTTTCTTTGTTGCTATTTTGTTGATCTCAATTTGATTATTTCCTGCCGTCTAGTTCTCAAAGGTGAGTTTGCTTCTTTTTGTTCTAAAGTTTTCAAATGTTAGTTCACTAGTGTGGGATTTTTCCAGCTTCTTTAAGTAGGCATTTAGTGCTATGAACTTGCCTCTTAATATGGCTTTCATTGTGTCCCATAAATTTGGGTAAGTTGTGTGATTATTTTCACTGAATTTTAGGAAGTCTTTAATTTCTTTCTTTATTTCTTCCTTGACCCATTGATGATTCAGGTGAACATTGTTTAATTTCCATGTGTTTGTGGGTTTTCTGGAATAAGTATTGCTGTTGACTTCTAGTTTTAAAGCATGGTGATCTGATAAGGTACATTGGGTTATTCCAATTTTTTTTGTATTTGTTGAGATTTTTTTGTTACCACATATGTGGTCAGTTTTTGAGAAGGTTCCATGAGGTGCTGAGAAAAAGGTATATTTTCTGTTTGGATAGAATGTTCTATAGATGTCTTTAATTTCACTAGATTCTTTACATCTGTTAGTTCTCTTTTTTCTCTGTTAAGTTTCTGTCTGGTTGACCTGTCCATTGGTGAGAGAGGAGTGTTGAAGTCTCCTACTATTAGTGTGTGGAGTTTGATGTGTGGTTTGAGTTTTAATAATGCTTCTTTTACATATGTGGGTGCTTTTATTTTAGGGGCATATTCAGGATTGAGACTTCATCTTGATGAATTATTTCTGTTATGAGGATAAGGTGTCCATCTCCATCTCTTCTGATTTATTTTCGTTTGAAATCTATTTTGTTAGATATAGCCACACCCACTTGTTTCTTTGGTCCATTTGATTGGAAAACCTTTTCCCAACCCTTTACTCTGAGGTAGTGTCTGTCTTTGAGGCTGAGTGTGTTTCTTGTAAACATCAGAATGCTGGATCCTGTTTTCCTATCCATTGTCTAAACCTGTGCCTTTTTACAGGTGAATTGAGTCCATTGATATTAAGTGATATTAATGACCAGTGGTTATTAACTCTGGTTATTTTTTGGTCATAGTGTTTGTGTGTTTCCCTTCTTTGAGTTGTGCTGGTGGAGGGTTGTCAGATATCTGTGCTATTGTGGGTGTTGTTGGCTTCCTTGGGTTGAGGTTTTTCTTCTAGTATTTTCTGTAAGGCTGGGTTTGTGGATACATATTGTTGAAATCATTTTTGCCATAGAATATCTTGTTTTCTTCATCTATGGTGAAAGAAAACTTTGCTTTGTATGGTAGTTTGAGCTTGCATTTATGGTCTCTTAGTTTCTGCAGCACATATGTCCAAGACCTTCTGTCTTTTATGGTTTCCATTGAGAAGTCAGGTGTAACTTTTATATGTTACTTGACCCTTTTCCTTTGTAGCTCTTAATATTCTTTCTTTATTCTGTATGTTTTGTGTTTTGATTATTATATGGCAAGGGGATTTTTTTTTTGGTCCAGTCTATTTGGTGTTCTGTAAGCTTCTTGTACCTTTGTAGGGATATCCTTCTTTCGGTTGGGAAAGTTTTCTTCTATAATTTTGTTGAATATATTTTTTAAGTCTTTGAGTTGGAGTTCTTCTCCTTCTTACCCTATTAGTCTTAGGTTTGATCTTTTCATGGTGTTCCATATTTCCTGGATGTTTTGTGTTAAGAATTTGTTGGATTTGCTGTTTTCTTTGATTAATGTGTCTATTTCCTCTATAGTATCTTCAGCACTTGACATTCTTGTCTTGTATTCTCTTGGTTATACTTGTTATTCTGTTGGTTATACTTGTCTCTGTAGTTCGTGTTCATTTACTCAGATTTTCCATATCCAGCCATCCCTCGGTTTGTGTTTTCTTTATTACCTCCAAATGGTCTTCAAGTCTTGAACTGTTTCCTTCACCATTTTGTTTGCTTTTTCTTGGTTTTCTTGGGTATCTTTCAGGGATTTATTAATTTCTTCTAACTTTTTGTTTGTCTTCTCTTCCATTTCATTTATTTATTTATTTATTTATTTATTTATTTATTTATTATGTATGCAACATTCTGTCTGTGTATATGCCTGTGGGCCAGAAGAGGGCACCAGACCTCATTACAGATGGTTGTAAGCCACCATGTGGTTGCTGAGAATTAAACTCAGGACCTCTGGAAGAGCAGGCAATGCTCTTAACCACTAAGCCATCTCTCCAGCTCCTCTTCCATTTCTTTAAGGGAGTTTTTCACTTCCTGTTTGAAGGTCTCCATCATTTTCATAAGGTTACATTTAAAGTCGATTTCTTCTACTTCTTCTAGTCTAACGTGTTCAAGTCTTCCTGTTGTGTGTTCGCTGGATTCTGGTGTTACCATGTTTCTTTTCAGGATGTTGGAGGAATTCTTGCATTGGTGCCTACCCATCTCTTCCTTCAAATGAAGCCAGCGGAGTCTTGGCTTCTTGATCCAATCTTTGCTGTGGCTGACTGTGTACTTGGGATTTTTCTTTCTTGGTCTGCCCTCTCTTAGGTCCCATCAGCACTGGAGCAGGATCTCAGATTCTCTCCGCCCTGAAGCAGGCTGTATTGGGGGGATCTAAGGACCTCGCAGACAAAAAGGCAAGCTTGCGGGCAGGGTGGGATGATAGAAAGAAGGCCCAGAGGCAGGAACACTCCCCCACTGGCCCTTTGGTTCCCTCAGCCCTGAAGCAGGCTGTGTTGGGGGTTCCAAGGATCTCGCAGACGAAAAGGCGTTCTTGAAGGCAGGGTGAAATGAGGTAAAGAAAGCCAGCAGCAGTAACACACCCCGCTGGATGGCCAGAAAAGCTTATGGAATTGGAGTGGACCTGGATTCAGTCCTCTGGGACTGTCCCAGAAAGTGGCACTTCAGGATGTCCAGCCGTGTGGCCACTTACTCACCTCTCCGGTTCCCCTCAGCACGGAAACAGGGTTCTTGTAGGGTTCCAAGCACCTCACAGACAAAAAGGCCGTTGAATCTGTTCCTACACTGCCATCTGCCCATTTCTTCTTCCAGTAGGGGAAGGTGAATGTGGGTCTGTGCATCCGGGGGTCCCTCTTTCTCCAATTGGTGCAGGTGGGCCTGTGGTTTAGGTGGTCACTCTTCCTCCAGGTGCAAGTGGGTTTGTGCCAATGGTGGTCTCTGATGTGGCTCTGAAGCTCCTCCAGGTGGAGGCAGAGCCAAGACTCTAGCGGTCACAGATGCCATGGAGGGTGGTTGGGGTGTGGGGAGGCTGCTTCCAAGTCTCCTGGGCTCTGGTGGATGGGGGTGGGTCATGAGATGTGTCTCTGGGGACTATGGCCTAGAAAGTAGAGCCCTCCCAGCAAGCCAGATACTTTGGTCAAAGAAGGCTGCAAGTGCAAAGTAAAGCAGTATATACTGAAAAAACTTTAAACAGGTACAGTAAAAATTGGGTATAGATAGCCATAGGAAAAAATAGTTTAAAAATAATTAAAAGACTTTTAAAAAGAATAAAGTAATAGAAAAAGAATAAGCCACATACACAGAGCATCCAAATCATGTATGATGTTTTGCTGACTTTGAATTTTACATGCTGATGTATATAAAACGACAGCTTCTGAGAGACATTGGATTTTGGAAACTGTTAAATTAAGTCAACATAAATATTTTTAAACAATCTTTTTTATTTTACATATCAATAACAGTTTCCTCTCCCTCCCCTCCTCTCACTTCTCCCACCTTTCCTTTACTTCAGAATGGAAGTCAAAACATATGTTGCATTTGGGAGAGAGGTTATGCCTTTGTTTTCACAAAAAACAAAAGGTTATGGTTCTCTTCAAAATTAATGAAGATCATATTTGGCTGGGGGAGACCTGAAAGTCTTGGCTAGAGACATGAGAAAGACTGCAGGGAAGAGGATGTAGATGCTGATCCCTTGACACAGGAACAGCTCTGAGACTGGAGGAGACGTGACGGATCTTGTTGGCAGCAGAAATGCTGATCCCTTGACACAGGAACAGCTCTGAGACTAGAGGAGACGTGACGGATCTTGTTGGCAGCAGAATCCTCATGACTTATTTCATGCCATCCTTTCACATGGCAAGGATAGAGGTTCAGTTACACATTTCAAACAGACTTATAAAGTTAACAGATGCCTTTTACCTGCTCAAACATAGAACAAAAAAATTTTTAACGTAATGTGCACACTGTACATTCCATACTTGTATTAATGCAGAATAGGGGTGAGGACCAAACATGAAAAAAGACAAGTAGCTCAGGTGATCCAACCTCTCAGAATGTTTGTTTCTTCAAACTTCTAAATTCAGAACAATTTTAAAGCTGCCAGTTGAGATGGTCCAGCCTTACACATGACTCCAGCCAGGACTTCATATAAGCTCTACACTTTCCCATCACACAGATACTAAACAAAAGATAATACAGCTTGCTCTTCCAGCACTTGACCTTTATCCAGATTTTCTCAGGATCCCCTAAAGATGCTGTCACCCCAGACAGTAGACTACAGTCTAGAGAATATGATGCCCACATTCCCAAGAGGTGAGGTGGGTGGTTTTTGGTCATTCAATGGGTTTGTCATAATTTAGGCAGGTGGGCTACAAGTTATTGGTAATGCTCACAAAAGCTAAACAAAGGAGAGTAGATTCAGGGATCTTGTTCTGAGGGAAAGGGGGCATAGCATAGAATTGATGGAATAAAGTGTGGGTTGTTGAGTCCGCTTTAGAACAACTAGTGTCAAATATTTTGTGTCGGTTTGGTTTTTTTTAAATATTTATTTATTTATGTATACAATATTCTGTCTGTGTGTATGCCTGCAGACCAGAAGAGGGCACCAGACCCCATTACAGATGGTTGTGAGCCACCATGTGGTTGCTGGGAACTGACAGGACCTTTGGAAGAGCAGGCAATGCTCGTAACCTCTGAGCCATCTCTCCAGCCCCATCGGTATGGATTTTTGCACATTGATACAAATGTAAGATTTTTTTATACTGTGTATATATTCCTACTCTTGTTCACGGTATTGTACCTATGCAACTCATTTAAAAAATGTAAAATTCTAGTCCTTGAAAGCTATTTAGGCTAATAAAGAAATACAGGTTAATAGTCATCTATAAAGATCAAACTTAGAATCACGTTAGGTATGTTTTCAAGGTCAAACAGAGATATACTAAATAGATAGAACCTATTTCCAATACCACGTCTCAAACACAATGCATGTCCCTACTTCTTGTCCCTTACCTAATACCTCTTGTCATATTGAATACCTGTATCCTTTTACACTTCCTGAACCCATTAGCAATACCTGTATACATATCTAATTCCTATTCTCATACCTCAATACTTATACCTTTATTCAATACCTGTATTCATAACTAATACCTGTACCTATTCCCACCACCAGTACCTATACCCACTTCCTGTACTCATATTCAACACCTGTACCAATATTCAGTACTTGCCTCTACTTCCACACTGGGGTGGTTTGAAAGAAAATGGCCCTTAAAAGGAGTGGCAATATTAAGAGTTATGGCTTTGTTGGAGGAAATATGTCACTGTAGAGGCAGGCTTTGAGGTCTCCAATATGCTTAAGCCACACCCAGTCTCTCAGACCACTTTCTTTTGCCTGTGAGTCAAGATGTAAGAACTCTCAACTCCTTCCTCAGCACTCCATCTGTCTGCATGCCACCATGATGATAAAGGACTGAACTTCTGAACTGTAAGCCAGCCCCAAATAAATGTTTTCCTTTACTTGAACTTCCCACAGGGCTGGAAGCCCTGACTGCTCTTAGGGATGGAGAGGGAGGAGGGGGGGAGGAGGGGAGTGAGAGGGTGTTGGGAGGAGGGGCGGAAATGGAAACTTTCATAATTTAATAAACTTTGAAAAATAAATAAATAAATAAATGTTTTCCTTTATAAGAGCTGCCATGGTCATGGTGTCTCTTTACAGAAATAGAGACCCTGACTTGAACAGAGGGTGATACGAGGGCCTAGGGTATTGCTGTGATAGGCCTCATTATACTTTTGTTTAAAGAAATTGGGAATTTGGGTCAGGAAAGTGGTGGAATAATGTAAGTCCTGTGTAATGGGAGCACTCAGAGTAGGGGCACAGGCGACGGTGGTGCTGACTGTGGTGTGAACTGTGGGGGACTTGCTCAAGAGGTTCCGGGAAAGAAGAGTGTTAGTGCGTGGCCTACAGACCAGTTTTGTGCTATTTTGCTGAAGAATGTGGCTGCTTTTTGTCTTATTAAAAGATCTGCCTGAGGCTAAAATGGATAGTTTTGGGTTAATTCCTTTTGTAGTGGAAATCTCAAAACAGCCTAGTAGGGCTGCAGAAATGGCTCAGCAGATAAGAGCACTGACTGCTCTTCCCGAGGATCCAGGTTCAATTCCCAGCAACCACATGGCAGTTCACAGCTGATCCAGCATCTTCACACAGACACATGCAGGCAAAACATCAGTGTATATAAATTAAAATAAATAAATTATATTTTAAAATAGCCTAGTATAGACTCTGTTGAGTGGTAATTAGTGTTAACTCTGATAAAGATTTATAATGAAAAGGAGCAAGCTGAGCAAATAAAAATGCATAACGTGCAGTCTGAGGAAAGGGACACCAGGAAGTGGAATGGAGCTGAATCCTGTGTTCAAAGAGATAAACGAATTAAGAACTGAAATAAAGGAGTGGTGACCTTGGGGAAGACCCCACTTAGCTAAGGGTCCAGCCTGTGAAAAGAATTAAAGGCTTAGAGCCCGGAGTGGTGGCTTTCATTCTAGCACTCAGAAAGCAGGGATTGGAGGATCTCTGAGTTTGGGGTCAGCCTGGTCTACAGAGCAAGTTTTAGAACAGCCAAGCTTAGGCAGTGAAGAAAACCATCAAAAAAAGAAATTTGATGAAGATGTAATTGAACAAGGGGACTATGTTTCAACCCCAGTAAGCAGCAGAACTTGGCCGTTTCTGCCACATGGTTCTGGAATTAAGAACAAAAGAAAGGGGCTATGGGATTTGTCTCCACAGCTAAGGAAAACCACTGAGGCCAGGCATGTGTCAGAGTGTCCCTGTAGAGAGACCTAGAGAGGTCATTGCATGAAGCTGTGAAGGTGAAGCCTGGATTACCTTGGAGATGCCAGAATCATGAGATATTTCTAACAAGAAGTGAAACCAGACCAGAGAAAGAAGTGTGCTGCAGTCGAAGCTGAGAGGAGCTGGAGATCTGAAGAGCTCTTTGACATCAGACATGGAGATGTAGAGTTTGGCCAGGCAGTTTTTGGTCTTGCTCTCATCCAGTATTTCCTCACTATGCTCCCTACTTTGTGTTTTGGGATGGTAATGTGATGGAGGAGGGTTATCTGTCTATTGTGATATTTTCATTGGTCAATAAAGAGACTGCCTTGGCCTTTTGATAGGACAGAAAATTAGGTAGGCGGAGTAAACAGAATAGAATGCTGGGAAGAGGGCTATGAGGCAGAAGCCATGGAGCCAGCCACCAGGTCAGACATGCTGAATCTTTTCTGGTAAGCCACCACCTCGTGGTGCTACACAGATTATTAGAAATGGGTTAATCAAGAGTTAGCCAGTAACTAACTCTCTAGAGAAAATGAACCAGGCAGTGTTTAAATGAAGACAATTTGTGTGTTGTTATTTCTGGGACCAAGCTAGCCGTGCAGGAGCCGGGTGAGGCGAAAAGCAGGCCTGCCCGCAGCCCCACACTACAGTAATGTATATCCTGTGCCACTGCATGTTGGAAGTAAGTGATCTGGGTTTTTTATTTTAATTTTTGAGGTGATAACAATTAAGAGATTGCATGAATCTTAGAAAAGACTTTTGATTTTAGACCTTTAAATGTTCTTGAGACTGTGATAGAGTATGGGAACTTTTGAAGCGGGACCAAATGTGTTTTTTGCATTATGTTATGGCTACAAGCCTTTGGGGGCCATGGAGTGGAATGCAGTAATTAGAATGAAAATGGCCTCCGAAGGGAGATGTGATCTTGTTGGAGGAAGTTTGTTACTGTAGAGGTGGGTCTTGAGGTCTCATATCTGCTCAAGCCACACACAGTGTCTCAGAACACTTCCTGTTGCCTGTGAGTCAAGATGTAAGAACTTTCAGCTCCTTCTCCAATACCATATCTGCCAGCATACTGCTTTTCTTCCCACCATGATGATAATGAACTAAATCTCTGAAATGTAAGCCAGCTACCCTAATTAAATGTGTCCCTTTATAAGAGTTGCCGTGGTCTCTTGTGTGGTATTTTGACTGTGCTCTGACAAATAAAGCTTGCTTGGAGTCAGAGGTCAGGTTCAGCCACTAGCTGACCAAAATTAACCATAGAGATTTGGAATATTGTAGACTGGGAAGAGATAGAAAGTAGGAAGGCAAGGTAGAGAGAGGATCTCGGCCCTTTTGGATGAAGAAACCAGAGAGGTAAGATGTTGACAGAGGTTTCTGTCCTGCCTGGTCCGAAAGCCGCTCAGTCCCAAAGAAACACACAGAGGCCTACATTAATTATAAACTGGTTGGTCTATTCGCTCAGGCTTCTTGTTAACTAACTCTTACATCTTACATTAACCAATAATTCTTGTCTGTGTTAGCCACATGGTTTGGTACCCTTTATCAGTGAGGCATTCTCTTCTTGTGTCCTCTGCATCTGGGTAACGACTGCAGACTGAGTCTCTCCTCTTCCCAGAATTCTCCTATCCTGGTTGCTCCACCTATACTTCCTGCCTGGCTACTGGCCAATTGGTATTTTATTAAACCAATACAAGTGACAAATCTTTACAGGGTACAAGAGCGTTGTCCCACAGCAACGGGCAGTGACTGTGGCTGCTCCCCTGCTTCTCTGATCTTTCAGGCTTTTAACCTGATATCTGACTCCTGGTTTTTTATTGATATGACTAATTAAATTAACACTTCACCTGACATCCACCTGGGGCATGAACTCACCAGATAAGCCTCTTGTCCATGCTTTTGCAGTCTCTGGCACCCACTAGAGCTGCACACAGGAACTGCACCCAACAAAGTCATCACAACATGGACTGGCTTCTCCTTTTATTCCCCAAGTCCTCTGAGAGAGTCTGGGATTTCCCTGTTGTAACCTCTCTACGGCAGTCTCCACAAATACCAAATTCCACAGGTGCCTGGGCTCCTAACGCTGCAGGAGTTAGCCCTACCTGGGCTCCGAACGCTGCAGGAGTTAGCCCTACCTGGGCTCCGAACGCTGCAGGAGTTAGCCCTACCTGGGCTCCTAACGCTGCAGGAGTTAGCCCTACCTGGGCTCCGAATGCTGCAGGAGTTAGCCCTACTTGGGCTCCGAATGCTGCAGGAGTTAGCCCTCACCACCAGCCAGCTCTGCCTTCAAGCAGCTCTGGGCTTTCACTTCCTGCCCTCTCCTCATGCATGCTGCTTTTGCTGTTCTCTGCCTCCTCCTTTCAGATGGCTGGCTCTTTGACTCCTTTTCCCTGTGGGTTGTGGGCTTTCCCTGAACCCCTCCTCAGGCTTCTGGCATGAGATCAGTAGCAGTTGTCCTCACCAGGCTGTGCACCGCCTGTGTTCCCAGTCCAGACTGCTGTGCAGTGACAGCCAGCCTCACATGTCGCTGTCATCATCATCAGATTTGGTGAGACCACTGGGATTTCTTAAAGGAGGGAATTATATTTTTAAAAAGGGAAAGGAGATTGAAGAGGGATTTTTTTTGTCCATATTAAAAATGGAAAACATTATAACACAGATAGTTTTCTGTATAGTTCTACAATGGATGGTTTGAAAATGGAACAATAAAGGGATAATCAACTTAGCAGGGATTGACACGATGTCAGTTATCAATTTGGTAATTCTTATTTTATCCCTAAAAAAGTTGTTTGCTGTCAGTGCCCAATACAAAAAAAAAAAAAGAAAGAAAAAGAAAAAAGAAAGAAAAAAGAAAAAAAAGAATTGACTGACAAAAAAAATTCTCAGGAAGACAAACTAATAGAACTAAGAAAAATGTTTAGACACAAAGGTGTTTAGAGCAGAAGTCAGCACAGCAGGGCATCCTGAGGGGAGCGACCCAAGGTCATTACAAAACCAGGGCATCCTGAGGGGAGTGACCCAAGGTCATTATAAAACCAACCTTAGCTTATCCAGTTACCATTCAAGAATGACCATCAGATGGTAGGTATCGCAAGGCTACGCAGAAGTTAACTGGGAATCTATAGAAATGTTAGATTTGAAGAGATTTAAGGAAGAAATAGTTTCCTACAGCATGCATTCACCTTTTGTGAAGTAGATGTTAAATTCAAGGTCCACTCAGAACAAAATTATTCCCCAAGACTGGAAATAGCTAGTTACAGCAGTATCGGAATACAGTCCTCAGCTACAGGAAAGTTACAGCAGTATTGGAATACAGTCCTCAGCTACAGGAAAACACTTGGTGGAGAGGTGAAGCCAGGGCTATTGAACAGCATGGTAGGGTGAGAAGTTATGAGATTTCTGAAGATCAGTCCTTGGTGAGGGCCATCATGCTGATGTGCAAAGACAGGTCACACTTGATGATCACACCTTGTCCATGTGCTGTACAACAGCTCTGAATGCTTGGGACAAGATTCAGAAATCAGGAAAGAGGAATGAACCATTTACTAAAATTATAGAAGGACCCAAAGAAACTTTCAGTAAATTTTTGCAAAGATTGACTTCAGCTGTAAATAGAACAATATCAGATCCAAAAGTCAGATGAATATTAATGATTCATTGGTTTTAAAAATGCTAATTCACAATGCAAAAGGGTAATTAGGTCTTTAAAGATAGTATCACCACATAGAGGAATGGATATAATATGCAATCAATATTGACTCTCATAACATGATGATGCTTGGATATGAGAGGTGATTTCCAAAAGGCTTGATGAAAAATTAAAATGTCATGTTTTAATTGTGGTAAAAAAAAAAAAAGGTCATCGAAAAAGGGATTGTGGGCAGGACATTCCTAGAAATATGTTTTTTCTAGAGATACTCCTAATGAAAGGCCTTTTGGAGTATGCAGAAGGTACAGCAAAGGCCAATACTGGACCAATGATTGCAGATCGACAAGGGACAGACAAAGTTACCCTCTGCCATTGGGAAATGCCTTTTAGGCCTCTCGCAGGCCCCTATGTCAAATCTGGTCCAACCATTCATTGTGGAGGAAATTCTTCCCCAGAAAAATTGAAGGACCTAATGCCTACTGTAAAAAAAACAAAAAAACAAAACAAAAACATACTGCTTGAATTATAGAACAGCTTTAGAAGATGACTATCTTGCATATCACCATAGAACCTTCATCCAGCGACAGATGGAGATAGAGACAGAGACCCACATTGGAGCACTGGACTGAGCTCCCAAGGTCCAGTTGAAGAGCAGAAGGAGGGAGAACATGAGCAAGGAAGTCATGACTGCAAGAGGTGCGTCCACCCACTGAGACGGTGGGACTGATCTAATGGGACCTCACCAAGGCCAGCTGGACTGGGACTGAACGAGCATGTTATCAAACCGGACTCTCTAAATGTGGCTGACAATTGGGGCAAAGTGAGAAGCCAATGATAATGGCAATTTGTCTCTACTGCATGTACTGGCCTTTTGGGATCCTAGTCTATTTGGATGCTCACCTTCCTAAGCCTGGATGGAAGAGGGAGGGCCTTGGACTTCCCACAGGGCAGGGTACCCTGCCCTCTCTTAGGACTGGAGGGGGAGGGAGGGAGGGTGAGTTGGGGAGTGGGAGGGAAGTGGGAGGAGGGGAGGAAGTGGAAATTTTGAATGGTATTATTTATGAAGTAATAAAAAATCAGGAGAAAATAAACTATAAAGTAAATATTTTGACAAACTTCTATAAATGATCAAAGTCCAAAGTTAAAAGTATGAACAAATAACATTGTGATTGACAGTCTTGTAGACATAGGGGCAGATGTGACTATAATTACTCCAGAATCATGGCATCATATTGGCCTCTTCAGGAGGTAGACATTCAGCTTTTAGGGTTTGGAACTTTATCTCAGGTAAAACATGGGTTGAATGTATAGAGCCAGAAGGACAGAGAAGAAAATTAAAACCATATGTGGCTAACATAGCAAAGAATTTATGGGGACATGATTTGTCACAGCAATGAAATACTCAGATTAATATTTCCCCAATCTCATAAACAAACCCTAAACTAACATACCTTTCTGGGGAAAATATTAAAAAGTACTATAAAGAAGTCACTGACGGGTCAGGTTGTATATAAACAGGTCACAACAGCTGCTGGTCTTTCAAAGGTTTCAACAGCCCTACCTTTAAAGGGGTAACTGACCTGTTTGGGTGGAACAGTAGTCTGTGACAACAGAGAAACTACAGCCTTAGAACAGTTGGTACAGGAGCAGCTAAATGTTCAATGTATTGAAGAATTGGTCAGTCCTTGGAATTCTCCTGTATTTGTTATTAAAAACAAATCTGGAAAATGGAGAAATATCTAAGAGCTATAAATAAAGTAATTCAGCCATTGGGCTCTCTGTTACCTAAAGGACGATCTATTCTACTGATTGATTTAAAAGACTGTTTCTTCACAATATCGTTACAAGAACAGGATAGAGGAAAAAATTGCCTTCATAGTGCCTACTTATAATCATTCTCAGCCCACTAAAAGATATCAGTGAACCGTGCAGTGGTGGCGCACACCTTTGATCTCAGCACTCAGGAGGCAGAGGCAGGTAGATCTCTGGGAATTCAAGACCAGTCTGCTCTACAGAGCCAGTTTCAGGACAGCTAGGTCTACTCAGAGAAACCTTGTCTCACCAGGTATGGTCGTCCCAGGAAAGCAAGCATGGAGAGAGGAAGGAGGGGGGAGGGGCGAGAGAGAGAGAGAGAGAGAGAGAGAGAGAGAGAGAGAGAGAGAGCCAGAAACAAAGCTACTTGCACATCATCTCAGCCCTCGAGATGCTGAGGCAGAATCACGAATTGGAGGCCACTTTGGATTGTCACTTTTTTTAATTGAGTTACAAGTTGCCATGTGCGGGTATTTGTGGCTCGGGCCCCTCCCTCCTTGGGTGCCAGCTCCCAGTCCCAAGGAAAGCAGGCAATGCAGCAGGTCTCCCTGGACTGAATGGGAACTCCTCCCCAAAGCTCCCCTGGGGGCTTCCAGGTGCAGAGTGAAGCACAGCGGAGGGAAAGACCCAGTGGGGTGGCAGCCCACCCGCTGCAGCATCGGGGACTTGGGAAGGCAGAGAGGGGGCTCTGTACAAGGTCACGCCCTGCAGCCACGCGTGGCTGCACTGGGCACTGAGTCTCCAACACTGGGTATGTCCGGCCTGCCCTGGGGCGTGATCTATATAGACCCCGCCCATTGGCGTGAGGCCTCACCCATCCAGCCCATGCCCCGTCCAAGGGAACCTTAGCTACACAAGATCCAGGAGGCCTGCAGCCGCTGGTCACTTCTCGCCTGGAGTCGGTTCTGGCTGCAATGGCTGTGGCTTGGGCTGTGGCTCAGCCTCCGGCTCCGGCTCCCACAGCAGGAACTCGTGCAGCAGTGTGTTCACCGTCTCGGGACACTCCAGCATCACCATGTGACTGCCTTCCTCGATGAGCTTGAGAAAGGCCAGCAGCAGGATCTGGAGGCACACAGGGAAGTCCCTCCTGCAGTCCACCCTCTAGCCTCACCCTGCTGGAAGTCCCTCCTGCAGTCCACCCTCTAGCCTCACCCTGCTGGAAGTCCCTCCTGCAGTCCACCCTCTAGCCTCACCCTGCTGGAACCTCGCCAGGCATTCATTCGCTCGGTCAACACCTATTAAGCACCTACAGTATGCCTGGGGTAGGACTTCTCAATCTTGGCTCTACTGACACTTGGGGTTGGGTCATTGCTGGGGGGACATAGTGTGTTGCAGGGTGCTGGGCAACCTCCTTGGACTCCCCCCACCCGGGGATGCCAAGGAAACTCTGCCCTCCTCCCCTGTCCACAAATGGATCTTGATGACAGACCAGCCCTGGGTGAGGGTCCTCCTTGGTTCCTCCCACATATCCATCCTGAACAGCCCAAAGTCCAAAGAAACCCAGATCCTGTACTCCAACCTCTATCTCCACCCCCTCCAGCATTAGGGACCCACTCCCTGGGTGAGGAAGCAGTGCTGTGGATGCCTGCCAGAGAAGTTCCGTCATCTATATTCTCCTTTAGGTTCAGCCCAGAAGCAGGGGCCTCCTAAGGAGACCACACCTACCTACCTGTGACCACATCCACCCACTACAAAATCAAGCCCACCCAGGACTACACTCATGCATTATCCACGCCCACCTAAAAACACACCTGTCTAGAGGCCACACCCTTCCAAAGGCCACAACATTCAGATACCTTAACCAATGGAAGCCACACCCACTCATAAACCAAACCCTTGTCCAGCGACCTCGCCCACCCCAGCTGTCAGAAAGCCGCACCCTTCTAGGGAATCCACACCCACTCAGCCAAGCCATTTTAGAAAGCCAGGTTTCCCAAAGGTCAAGCCTACTGAGAATCCTAACAGGATGTGAGTCTTGGGACCACACTTACCCCCTAAGCCACGCCAGGGCCGCAACCCTGGATCCCCTACACAGTTGGGGGAGCGGACACGTGCGCAGGTCCTACCTCAGCCATACGTTGGTCCTCTTCCACCGGCACAAATTTGTCGTGCATGCCGTGCACCAGCAGCACGGGCACCGTCAGCTCCGCATGGTAGACTTCATCGCCCTCCGGCCAGTACTGGCCACTCATCATGGCCCGTAACACGAAGGAGGACACATTGAATGCATTGCCCTCCTTCAGCAGCTGCTTCTCTTTAGCCCCTTGGCGAGCAAAGCCGGCCCTGGGGGTGCAAAGACGTCCTTGGAGCCTGACCACGTGGGACCAACGCTACAGATCCCCAGTCAGCCCTGAGATCAGAAACCCCGCCCTCTCCCGGATCCCACTCACTTGAGGAAACTCCAGGCCAGGCAGGGCGACAGGCAGTGCAGGACGCACGTGGGCATGTTGAAAATGGAGCAGAGACTGGGCTCCAGCGCTGTGGGGCCCCCGCCGTTGATCATTATCACTTTGTGCACAAGATCTGGGTACTCGTGGGCCAGGAAAGTACAGAAGGAGACACTGGGGGCAGAAGGGGAGAGCCCCAGTTAGCCCCAGTGAGGGCTTTACTCCCTCCCCTTGATTATGGAGCATGGAGGGGCACCACCTGGCCGACATAGGCGGTGCCCCTCCATGCTCTGCCCATAAACAGCGCTGGCCATGGGAGTCAGGGCTTTTGAACTCTGGGCATCTGCTCTAGCAGCTGAGCTTATCCCCCTGGGTTCTCGAAGCAAGTCCTCGGGAAGTCGCACACAGCCTACAGCGTCAGGGCTTATCTGCACCCTTCTGGAGCTGGGACTACAGCATGCATCCCTGCAAGTTTTGGGGTATTTCTTGTTTGCGACAGGGTTTCACTATGTAGCTTTGACTGGCTGTGTAGACTAGGCTGGCCCAGAACGCTCAGAGCTGTGCCTGCCTCCCAGGCAAGCTCCTGTATAATCTGCGTGGTTGTCCATAATCACTAACACAGTGACCTTGGCTGTCTCTTACTCTGAAGTTACTCGAACTGGGAATGTGCCTCCTGGGGCTGTGCTTGCTAAAAGGCAAGTGGCAGCATTCTGTCAGAGACTGACTTTCGGCGGGCCACACCTTTCCAAACAGTACTTCGGGGAGTGCGATTAGCCCTTCTGGCTGCAGCTGGATTCTGGAACCCCCTAGGCAGTCCTTCAGTGTCCTGTTCAGCGTCCGAAGACGCCACGGACAGACCCAAAGGCACTGACGCCACAACTCTGCGCAGAATGAATCACTGGGTACCAAATAACTCCACTGCTCACACATCTCCGGCCCTCTGCCAGACAGCCTAATGGCCCAGGCTACCATAGAGTTCATGGCAATCCTCCTGCCCAGCCTTGAAGCGCTGGGGTTACAGGCAGCTTTCTCTTTTGCTCTTCTTAAGATACCAAGTCTCTATTGCCCAAGCTGAACTTAAACTCCTAGGATCAAAGGCTTGCACCTGCTCACCCTTCATCACTGTGTCCAGCCAGCTAAGAGCTTGGAGGATCCAGACAGAAGGGACAGATGCACAAATGGGCCTGACTAGTAGGACACACACACTATGCTGGCCCACAGTTACCCGTACATGAAGGCAATTATTACATGTTTGGTTTTTTTTTAAAAAAAAAAAAAAAAGACACTTTTGAGACCATAGCAATGCCCCGTCTCAGATTACAGGTATGACCCATTATGTCCAGCTTTTAAAAATTAATTTTTAGGCTAGGTATGGTAGCACATACCTTTAATCACCCAGGAGGCAGAGGCAGGTGGATCTCTGTGAATTTGAGGCCAGCCAGGTCTACATGATGAGTTCTAGGACAGCCTGGGCTATGTAGACAGTCCCTGTCCCAAAAATAAAAAAAAATAGTTTTTAATTATTTAAGGATATATTTAGGGATATAAATGTTTAAAAATATAAACATAGTATTTATTAACTCTCTTTCTTTCTGGAGATGCTGCGGATTGAACCTACGGTCTTGTGCACACCAAGTATCTACCCGAGCCACTCCAACCTTGGTTTTGTTGGGGGAAGTACATTCGCCTGATTATGTCAGGTCTCATGTATGTTAAGTTGGCCTGGGAGCTGTGTTGGTGAGGGTGATCGTGACATTCTGATACTGTGTCCACCTCCCAAGTGCTGGGATGGCAGGTGAAGGCTGCCACTCCATGCTTTCAATGTATGTTCTTATTTTTGAGACAAAGTCTCACCCTGTGAATGTGGCTGACAATTGGGGCAGACTGGGGGGCCAATGATAATGGCACTGGGATTTGTCTCTACTGCATGTACTGGCTTTTTGGGGTCCTATTCTCTTTGGGGTCCTATTCACCTTCCTAAGCCTGGATGTAGGGGGGAGGGCCTTGGACTTCCCACAGGGCAGGGCACCTTGCCCTTTCTTAGGACTGGAGGGGGAGAGAGGAGGGGGAGTAGGGGAGTGGGAGGGAAATGGGAGGAGGGGAGGAAGTGGAAATTTTGAATGGTATTATTTATAAAGTAATAAAAAAAATTAAAAAGAAGGAAAAACAAGTCTCACCCTGTAGCCCTGTCTGGTCTTGAATTCATAGCAATCCTCCTGCCTTGGTCGTGGAAGTTCTGGAGTAAGAGGGGTGAGTATATGCCCTAACTCCCCCCCACACTTTTTTTTTTCATTTTTCAAGACAGGGTTTCTCTGTATAGCTCTGGCTGACCTGGACCTCACTCTGTAGACCAGGCTGGCCTTGAACTCAGAGACCCGCTTGCCTCCCAAGTGCTGAGATTAAAACCATGCACCATCAAAACAGGCTTTAACACAGGTTTTTGCTACCTAGGTATAGCCCTGGTTGGAAATAACTTTGTAGTCCAGGCTGGCCTCAAATTTTTAGCTATCTTCCAGCATCAACCTCCTGAGTATAGAGATGACGCACGCCTGCCACCCACTGGCAGACACTAACGACAAACATCATTTGCTAGGTCAGAGATCATAGTGTCAAGTTACTCCCAGCTCACTGGGGGATTCTAGGCAAGGGTTCCACCCTGAGCCACGCCCCCAGCCCCTCCCTGGGAGATTTTAGGCAGGGGCTCCACTCCTGAGCCACACCCCTACCTTCTCACTGAGAGGTTCCAGGCAGGGGTTCTATCACTGAACCGTGCCCCATCTCCTCATTGGAGGATTCTAGATGGGTGCTCTACTCCTGAGCCACAATCCCAGCCCAATCACATTTTGCAAGGAGGGAAGTTGGGTCGGGTAGCATAGAAGTCTTTCATTGTAATCCTAGGGGTGTAGATCAGGTAGGTATTCAAGGTCAGCCTCAGCTACATAATGACTTTTAAGGCTAGCCTGGACTACGGTGGCCCTTTCTCAGCCTACACCCAGGGGAAAGGGAATGTTTCGTGAGCAGCCCACCCTAGGTCTTACCCGTAAGAGTGGCCAATGAGCACATTGCGCTTCTTGGCGTAGCGCATAAAGATGGCCCGCATGTCCTCCGCAAGTGCGTAAAATGTGTAGGCAGCTGCCACCTGCGGCGCAGAGCTGGCCCCGTGACCCGCCAGGTCAGGTGCCACCACCTCATAGCCAAGTCGCACAAAGAAGTCCAGCTGTTCTTTCCAGATGGCAAGTGAGCCTCCCACACCGTGGATGAAGAACAGCACCACATCAGCCTGCGCGCCCTTGCAGCTGGTGATGCGCTGCTCGCAGTCGATGTGGATGGTCCTCTTGGGACGCCGGGGGCGTCTTCGTCGGCCACTGCCTGGGGTGGCCCGGGCATCGCCCCCTGCGGGCTCTGCCAGTTCCACCTCGAGAGCAGCGGGCGGGTCCCCAGAGCCACTGCGCCCTTGCAGGTCTGCGCGTGGCGCGCGGCCCAGATTCTCCACCACCAGCCTCCCATTGCGGTATACCGTGATGCGGCGCTGGCAACGCACAAGGCCCGTCTTGACCCCAGGATCGCCTTCGGGTGGCGGCGGTGGCGGTGTGGGGATCAGCGCGGGACCAGCGTGCTTCACCCGCAGCACCCGGCCCGGCTTGACTTCCACAAACGTATAGCCGTCGCTGGATTCAACGCTCTCCAGTGGCCGCACCGCGTTGGGGGGTGTCCCCAGTAGGCAGCAGAAGAAACCATCTGTCACCCCGGTCAGCATGGTGTGTCCTGGAGCCGGAGAGAAAGGGACAGCGGCTTGCTCAGGACTCTGCTCATGCATCAGGTAAGCAGGACCTGGAGGCCCCCCCTAGGGGGTCCATTGATACTGCATTGGAGGGCTTCCAGAAGGAGGGGACACTAAAGCAAATGCCCATTCCTGAGGACATCCTTGCCCTACAAGCTGAAGTTTATCCTATCAGCTGCTTATTCATTTATTTATTCAGAAATCCATGCCTTTTGCATGCAATCATTCATTCATGCATGCAAGCAAGCATGTTTGTAGTCATCTTATGCGAGCATACATGCAAGCCGATTTGCTTGCTTGGTTTTGAGAAAGGAGCTCACGAAGCCCAGGCTGGCTTAGAAATCCCTGTGCTGCCCAGACTGCCTTTGCTCTGAATGTCACCTCTGGAGCTGTAGCAGGCTCGGCATGCAGTGTGCTTGCTTTAAATCCATATCTCCAAGAGCCGGAGAACCTCAAACTCTATGCAACCCTCCCACCTCTCCGTCCCTAAGCATGCATGAACACAGCAGCCCTGCTCTGTAGTCTTGGGCCAGACAGTGGCCTCACTCTTTGCAAACCTCCTGCCTCTGCCTCTCCCAGTGCTGGCGTAACTGGTGTGAACCCCCATCAACGCCATACTTTTTACATAGGTTTCATTTTGAGGCCCAGGCTGACCTCAGCCTTGTGCCCTCCTGGGTGCTGAGATGACAGACCACCAAGCTTGGCTTCTATACTGAAAGGTCAAGGTTTCCAGCTCAGGCCTCAGGCTGCAAATCTGGCCCGTCAAAGATGAGGCCCGGAGCAGATGTTGGCCATGGGAACTCAGAGGTTTTATCCAGTCCCAGGTCCAGGAGAGAGGGAGCTTGAGCTAACAGAGCAACGAGCACGGTTGGATGAGGCTGCCCTCAGCACCCTGGTACCCTGTGTTGAGGGGTGGCAACACAACCCCTAGTGGCAGCCAGGAGGATGAAGGCAGGACCTGAGTGAGGGCCTCTGGGCCTCCATCCGGTTCCCTTGGCCAGCCCCCCCCCCGTGTCCATGACAACCACAGGCGGTTACATAACTCCAAGGGACACCAGCGCAGCGCACCCCCATTGTCTGAGGCATGGGTATGGGGCCAGATTCATTCTTCCTTCACGGCCTGAGCACCGCTGGGGTGATGCTCATTAAATACCCGGCTTGCGGTGGCCTGGATGCACTAAAGGAAAAGCAGGCCGCGCACCCCACCTTTAGGACCCTGCAACCCCGACTGCGGAGGCCTTTCTAAAGCACAGCGCCAGCCCTGCTTCCCAGACTCCGACCCGCTTTTCCCGGGCGGTAGTCATCCCCGCAGTGGGATCAAGGCCTCTGGGGTTCCGCAGCATCCTAGCAGCGCGAAAGCAGAGGTTGGCAGTTTTCTCCTGCCCCAAGTGGAGGCCCAGCAGCCTGGTGACTTCTAAGGGAACAGATCCAGCTCACCTGAGGTTATTGAGGGGCCCGGGGCCCGAGGCAGGACTCAGGGGTCCCGGGCGGAAAAGCCAGCATCCACCTGCAGGTGCCGCTTACATGGTGGTGCGGGGTCGGCCGCATTAGCGCGGGCAGGCGCAGGCCCGGGGCGGTCAGCGCAGGGGCATCCCGCAACCGCGCAGCAAACCGGTCCCGTAAGTCCCACCTAGTGTGGGCGGGGCCTCAAGCCGATGGACGGGCATTTCGACCTATTGTCGCCGCAAGCCAACCTGGCCTAGATAACCGTCCAACCAGAGGCTGCGCTTCCAAGATTAGCGCGAGCTCTGCGAGCAGCAGCCCCGCCTCTGTGAAGGGTTTAGGGACTGGGGGAGTGGGGGGGGGGATGGGCCGGGGCCAGGACTAAGAAGGGCTTGCAGCCCGGAGGTGGCATGGTAGGCGGGGGATGTGTTCTGTCTGGGACAGGGTCTCAGTCAGCTTCTACCTCCCGCCGGGCCGTGTGCCCTCCTCTCTGCTGACCTTTCGGTTTTGCAAACAGACTTCCAGATGGGGAAACCGAGACTCAAAAAAGGTCAAGGCTGGCATTTGAACAAGAGGCTGTGTCAGTCCAGAGTCCTGGGAATGAAACAGAAGTGTCGGAGCGTGGGAGCTAGCGAATGGGAATTGTATCCCTGAGGTGGGGGTCTCAGCCAAGACTGAGTCCGAGGGGAGCCGGAAGCCAGGAAGCCAAGGCTGAGCCTCCTCCCTCCCAGGCCTTGAGCTCAAGGTGCAGCCCAAACACTCGCCATCATCCCTTTTACACACAGTAAGTCCACCGATTATTTACAGGTACAAGTGGCCGTTTTAGAGGGTGGGTAGGAACCACAACACAGTGACAACTTCAGTGATGCTCATGTACAGGCTTCGCGTGACTGCTGGCAAGCTGGGCACCTTAGAGCAATAGGGAGCCATGAAAGGTGTGTGAGCAGTCCAGATCTGAGCTGCGGGAAGAAAATTCGTCTAGGCCAGCCTGAAGGATTAAACTAGCCAGGGCAAATTCACAACGCACGAGTTTTCCAGATTGCGAGGAGCTAGGACTCGAGGACATCCGGGCTGCGCGCCAAGAGGAGAAGCCTTGGCTGCGGTAGCGTAGAAGCCGCCAGCCGGCTGCGTGCCAGCTGCCTGTCCCCAGTGAGGGCGACTGAAAAGGCCTGCAGCCACTTCTCCCAGCTGAAGCCAGCGGCGTCACCGCCACCCTGGAGCGCCCTCTACCAGTGTTCCAAGCAAAGAACTACAGCTCCCAGAAGACGAAGACAGATTGTCGTACGCACGCGCATATTGAGAGTCGACGCTCGCTCGCCGTCTGCTGGTCGTTTCAGAGAACTACATGCCACTTAGGACATCTCCTGTTTGTCATCATGCGCAGGCGTAAAACTACAACTCCCGGAGTGCCACGCGGCAACACATGGAACTACATTTCCCAGAGGCATTGTCATTGAGCCCACGGTCTAGGAACTGGCGGTAGCCGGGACAGAGTCACCCGCCGCTGGACATGGCTTTCCTCGCCAGGACTTTTGGGTGTCCCGCCTGCAGATCGGTGGCCCAGTTGGGTGGCAGGTAAGTGTTGAGGTGGTACCTTGCTTCAGATCTCGACTACCACGCGCTCTTACGGAGCATCTTTTGCATACACGCTGTTTTATTTGCCCTGCGCGTTACGAAGTTGAGGCTCAGGTTGAGCAACGCGCCGGGGTCACACAACAACTATTCTTGCCATTTCTCTGGTCCCACAGGTGGCTCCAACCCCGGGTCTGGATGGGGCTTCCGGACGCTTGGGAGCTGCCCTGCGTGCAGCAGCAGACCCGCGGCCGCACGCGCGGGAACGAGTACCAGCCCAGCAACATCAAGCGCAAGCACAAACACGGTTGGATCCGCCGGCTAAGCACCCCGACCGGCGTGCAGGTCATCCTCCGCCGCATGCTGAAGGGTCGCAAGTCCCTGAGCCACTGAGGAACGGCGTCCGGCGCCTGCGGGAACAGACTCAGACGCCTGTAGAACTGGCCCAGGGCAAGAAGTTGGGGACCGTCTCTTCCTAGGCTTTTGAAGTATGAAGAATTCAGTACTTGCAGAGCTCCTAGGTCCCCGCGTCCCCCAGCCCACAGCGGCGGCGCCCCCTCCTGCGTTATCTCGACAGTTTCTGTGCATGTTTCTGAAGGCATCTTTGTAACCTTGGCTTCTTAAAATACCACACCACCTCTGGTGATTCCAGCCCCTCGGGAGTATTACCTGCTCGCTAATAAACATTCCCGTTTCTGGGCGCGCTGCATGTATCCTAACATACAGGAGGTCAGGGATCTGGGGCCCCTGCTGTGAGGTGGGCAAGACCTTAGCCCCAAGACTCCATGTCCCACACAAAGTGCTGACTGACTTCTGTTTGGCCCGATGTCCCCCATCTTGTAGTTAGCAAGTAATTGTCCTTTTACGTTGTGCATTCCTGGGATTGAACACAGGCACTCCACAAATGCCTTTACCTGCTGAGCCATGTCACCAGCACCCCCCCCCACACACACACACACACACGCTTGTCATGAAGGGACTCTAGTGGGTGATATGTATTTAGAACCGAGCAGTTGAAAAACACGGGGATCAGATATGAAAGTGGAATCATAGGGACAAAGGACCCTGAAAGAGGATACGTGCCCGGCTTGGCTCTTGACAACAGAGCAGTCAGGTAAGGCTTCCTAGAGCAAGGGGCTGAGTCTGCAGAAGGGATTGGTTGGGGTGAGTACCCACATAGGTGGAAGATAGCAGAGGGACCTGGAATTTGGGCTCCTGAGGTAGACCTAAAATCTTGGGCCACTGGGCAACTGCAGCAGGTATTGGAGCCAGACTGAGCTAGGTCTGATGCTGCTCGCCTGTCCCAGCAAGCATGCAATGGGGGCAGGAGGGTAAGGAGTTCAAGGCCATCCTCATCCATGCAGCAAGTTCAAGACCACCCACTCTCACATTTTTTAATTTTAGATTTACTTATTTTTATTTTGTGTATATGTTTCACTTATGACTTAGTTTGGTTTTTACCAAAGGCAGCTGATGGAAGAAAAGATTTATTTCACCTCAGCTTACGGTCCATGGCTAAAGAATATCAGCCTTGATCACGAAGGCAGACGCTGATACTGAGGCCATGGAGGGGAGCTGCTTGCTGACTTGCTCAGCCTGCTTTATTAGAGAACCCAGGACCACCAGTGTTAGACCCTGACATCTGTACTACATGCTATACAGTATTATGCCTGTAGTTCCCATGCCAGGAACTAAGCTGGAGACTTAAAAACACATGCATACACAGAGACAGAGAGAAACAGAGACATGGTCACTCTTGATACAAGAATGCCAAGTTTATTGTGCTCAGGGGAAGCTTATATAGTTAGTGCTCTGGCCATGCCCCAACTCTCAGGATCTTTCAGCTGCAGACCCACCAGCCTGCCATCAGGGTCTCGTGCTCAGAGCAGCTGCAACCTGCTCAGAGCGGAGGAAAACAAGTTGGGTGGGGTTTTTTTGTTGTTGTTTTTTCAAGACAGGGTTTCTCTAGCTTTGGAGCCTGTCCTGGAACTAGCTCTTGTAGACCAGGCTGGCTTCGAACTCACAGAGATCCTAGTGCCTCTGTCTCCTGAGTGCTGGGATTAAAGGCATGCGCCACCACTGCCCAGCGAAAACAAGTTGTTTTTTTCAGTTCACTCCAGCAGGCAAAGGGTCTGAGGCAGGCAAAGAAAATCAAGGGGGCAGGGATTATAGCTCCCAACACACCAGCCCAGGGATGGATCCACCTACCATGGACTGAGCCCTTCTCATCAATCAGCAATCAATAAAATCCCCACAGGCCATGTGGTTGCTGAGATTGTAACCTTGGGTCATCTGGAAGGGTACCAAGTACTGTAAACCACTGAAGGGTCTCTCCATCCCTGAGACCCTGTCTCTTTAAAAAAAAAAAAAAAAGGTGGCAGGGACTCTTTGTCTTAGTTAAGGGTCACTATTGCTGTGACGAAACACCATGACCATAAGCAAGTTGTGGAAGAAAGGGTTTACGTGGCTCACACTTCCACATCACTGTTCACTGAAGGAAGTCAGGACAGGCACTCAAACAGGGCAAGATGCAGCGGTCACAGAGGGTGTGCTTACTGGTTTGCTCTTCATGGCTTGCTCAGCCTGCTTTCTTGCAACACCCAGTATCTCCAGCCCAGAGAAGCCACCTCCCACTGTAGGCTGGATCTCCCATCAATCACTAAGCAAATGGCTGGGCAGTAGTAGCAAATGCTTTTAATTCCAGCACTCAGGAGGCAAAAGCAGGCAGATCTTGGAGTTCAAGGCCAGCCTGGGCTACAGAGGGAGTTTCAGGACAGCCAGAACTAAATAGAGAAATCCTATCTACAAAAAAAAAAAAAAAAAAAAGAAAAAGAAAAAGAAAGAAAGAAAGAAAAGAAAATGCTCCACAGGCTTACCTACAGCCTGATCTTATGAAATGATTTTCTCAGTTGAGTCTCCGTCCTCCCTGAGAATTCTAGCTTGTGTCAAGTTGGCATAAGCTACACAGTACAGGCTCAGTGAATAAAGCATTTGCATACCCACAAAAGGCCAGACACACGTCTGATCTCAGCACAGAGTCAGAGGCAGGCGGACCTGGGTCCAGTTATAGGTTCAGTGAGAGACCCCATCACAAAACAGAGGACTGAGGCTATAACTCAGTTGGTAGACAGTTAAACACATGGAGAAGCCCTGAGTTTCATCCCCAGCACCCCATAAATCCTGGGGGTGCTCACCTGCTATTCCAGTCTCTCGGAAGTAGGAGAAGCAGACCTAGATCATCATCAGCTACACAGCAAAGTAAGGCCAGCCTGGGCTACATGAGGCCACACTTGCTGGTCAAGCTGAGGACCTGAGCTGGTTATGAAGCCCATGTGAAGGTGGCGAGGGTGCAGCAGCTCCACAGAGCTGTCCTCTGCCCTCCACATGCTCATCGAGCACACAGAGGAACAGATGAAAATGTGAGCTGGAGAACTGCGGAGACACAGTGCCAAGCCTTGCCTCCACATCTGTGCTGTACACACACAGCACAAAAGCACAAGTTTGTTCTTTTGGGGGGGGGGGGTCGTTTTTTACCATAGTGTGAGCTGTCAATTCAAATTCAGTAGCTAGTTCAGAGACTATGCATGGAAATTCAAGTTTGAAAGCATGTCTTTAATCCCAGCACTCGGGAGGCGGAGGCAGGTGGATCTCTGTGAGTTCGAGGGCAGCCTGGTCTACAGCACGAGTTCCAGGAAAGCCAGAGCTACACAGAGAAGCCCATGGATCAAAAAAATACATAAAAGTAGGCTGGCCCGACAGCTCACCTAGTAAGAGCTTGCATCACCAAGCATAGTGACCTGAGTTTAAACCCTGGAACACACAGGGTGGGACCTGCTCTTGAAAGCTGTCCTCTACCTGAGGACCGTAAATTTAAAAGTTTTATATAACAATGTTTTAGAAACAGGTATTTCTCCCTCAGAGCCCCTCCTTTTTTTCTTTTGGTTTTAAGGAGACAGGGTTTCTCTGCATAGCTGTCCTGGAACTTGCTTTGTAGACCAGGCTGGTCACAAACTCTGAGAATTGCCTCACCACCTGGCAGGCTGTTAGCTTTCTTTCTTTCTTTCTTTCTTTCTTCCTTCCTTTTGTTTTTTTTGTTTTGTTTTGTTTTGTTTTGTTTTTTGTTCGTTTGTTTGGTTGATTGGCTGGTTTTCTTGGTTTTTCGAGACAGGGTTTCTCTGTAGCTTTGGAGCCTGTCCTGCTTGGTTTTTCGAGACAGGGTTTCTCTGTAGCTTTGGAGCCTGTCCTGGAACTAACTCTTGTAGACCAGGCTGGTCTCAAACTCACAGTGATTCATCTGCCTCTGCCTCCCGAGTACTGGGACTAAAGGCGTACACCACCACCGCCCAGCTAGTTATTTATTATATATATAGTGTTCTGCCTGCATGTATGTCTGCAGGTCAGAAGAGGGTACTAGATCTCATTACAGATGGTTGTGAGCCACCATGTGGTTGCTAGGAATTGAACTCAGGACCTCTGGAAGAGCAGTCAGTGCTCTTAACCTCTGAGCCGTCTCTCCAGCCCCTAGGCTGTTAGATTTTTAAGCAGGAAAAAAGTTGCCATTTACCACAAGTTCTGTCATTAACAGGACATTCAAGAGAATATGAGATTAAAGGCGTGTGCCACCACCACCTGGCTTTCAAACCGCCCAATTTTTTAGACTTTCTTAAATCCATGTTAGCTCTACCTAAAGCAACAAAAATCCACAGCTGCCATCCCAGGAATTTGGGGAGCTGAGGCAGGAGGATTGTTGCACGCTCAAAGTCAGTCTGTATTACGGCGTGAACTCAAAAATAAATCAACAAAAGAATCTGTAGGTTGAGACTCAGCGGAGAAAGTCGAGAGTTCGATAGCCTTGTTACAGAGAGGCCATCCAGGGACGTCAAGCCAGCCCCAAAACGAGAGGAGACCTGCAGGACCACGAACGAGAATGAGAACTACAATTCCCAGGTGACGTCGCGCGCAGTTTCCGCCCACTTCCGGATCGCAAGTCCCTTTCATTTCAAGTCCCGGGCGGGGTTTGCTCCTTCAACCGAACTCGACAACGAAGGCGGAGGTGTGAAAACCAATGGCAACGCGCGTGAGTACGGGATGGCCAATGGGAGCGCGCCGGGCGCGAAGGGCGGGGCCACCACGCAGGCCAATGACGCGCGGCGCTGTCGCCATCGGCGTGAGCTGCGCGGCGGCTGGAAGTGGCTGTGCGGCCGCGACTGGGAAGGAGGCTGCGGCGGCGGCGGTGGCGGCGGCGGCCGGGACGGCGGAGGACACGGACGATGGTGAGTGCGGCCGTGCGGCCTCCCCTTTCGCCCGACATGGCGTCGTGGGTCCCTCCAGTGTCCCCGAGACCCCTCTTCCGACCCCCTCTTAGTCTCGGTCCCGCCCCTCGCGCTGACCTATGACCTCCGACCCCTCCGCGGGCTGCCCGTCGACCCTACCCTGGCTCTTTCTGCTACCCCTGACCCTAGTTAGGCTTCCAGGCTCTGACAACTCTTTCATTTCCGGGTCGCGACTATCTCGTGTGTGTGTGTGTGTGTGTGTGTGTGTGTGTGTGTGTGTCCCCTCCCGCCCCGGAAATCGCTTCGGGTGGGGTGGGGTCCCTCGAGACCCCCGCTCCGGACTGTTCCTCGACGAGGCTCCTCGGGTTCCGGGCGTTTGAGGGGCGGGTCTGGGCAGCCCGGCTGCGAGGGGGCTTGTCACCGTGTCATGCAGGGCTTTGTCACCAAAGGAAGTGCGACATCGCGCCAGACCCGTTTCCCAGGTCCCCACCCCTCTCTGTCGAGCCCACACTTGTTCTTAACGAGGGAAGAGCTTTGTCTCCCTGTTTGCAAAATGAGGGTGCCCACCCCTTAGCCACCGGCAGGGGCCCGCCCATAGATGAGCTGGGGGACGTCCTTCCCCTGGCTGCACCCCCAATCTTCAAGAGGGGTGATCCCTGTGACCTGATGGGCGCTTCTAACCTCAGGGGTCGTGGTCCCCGTAGTTCTTTGGGATGAGGGCTTCTCCTCTCTGACTCAGGATGAAGCCATACCTCAGATTTGAGCAGAGGAGAGTCCAGATCCCAGCCCACACCCTGAAGAATAGTAATGAATCATATAGAAGAGGTCCTGGAAGGGGTAAACATGACTGTGGGGGTCTCCGTTTCACCTCGCAGTCTTATTCCCTGTACCAAGACTCTCCCCAGGGCACCCACCCTGCTGCTGAGCCCGCCACTTCTCACTTAGAGGCCTGTTCCAGCCTCCTCTCTACCCCTTCCCATCCCAACCCTTTGGCAATCTTTAATTCACCTAGAATCAGGGGTTTTCAAAGACATCATTTTGTACACTTTGTAGCTTATATAGCATCCTTGGGGCTCCAGTGGCAAATCTGCTCCTGGTTTCCGTTCAGGGCAATGCCCTTTGTGACCTCATCTCCAGCTGCTCAGCAAGCCACACTGCCTTGTTTTCTCTTCCTCGGGCTCCCAAGTTCTTGCTGTCCCAGGGCCTTTGCACCAGCTTCGCCTCCACCATAGCCTCTGACCTCCTGGAACACAGCTTCCATTGACCCCAAAGGCCTGTGAGGGAGCTGGCCCCTTGTCTTGAGGCCTTGTTTGCCAGCTCACTTTAGGAGGCCCTATCTTTTCTTTAGAAGTGCAGACAGATACATGTCCCTGCCTTGCCCTAAGGGACCTCTGTTCCCACTTTCTGCCCTGGCTGTTTTGACTGAGCTGTGCTTAGAGGTAGCAGTGCACTGCACGGGGGGTTGCAGCCTGGCAAGGAAGTCACTTAGCTTGCAGCAGGCCTGGATTTGGTGTGGTGTCATAGGGTCCTCTCCAAGCTCTGCCAGGGCCCAGCCCAGACACACACTGCAGTATGGGACAGCTCAGGCAAGTGGTCTGAGATAGTGGGAGAGTTGTAGGGTGTGTCCCAGATGGTGGTACACCATGTTACAAGGGTGAGATCAGGCCACCCAGCCAGTGCCAGTGGGAAGAGTCGAGATTGCTTATTTGTTATTTTGAGACTGGGTGTCCCTGTGGAGCTGGGGTGAGATGGCAGCTGTGGGGACATAAGCAGGGCAGGCTCTCTTCTACATGAGCCCCAGGGAAGCTCCCTGAGCCCAGACTAGCTGCTCTCTGCCACCAGGCCACACACAGCACCTGCTGGGCTAATGGCCCCAAACACCTCAGTTCTGCTCTGGAGTCCCACCCTCCACCCCTCAAGTGTGTACTGATGGCCTGGCCAGGGCATCCTGGGGGGGGGGCCACTGGAGCCTGCACCCTGGGTTGGTCAGGAGCAGCTCTTGGGACATGGAAGCTGGCCACAAGACAGAGAACAGGTACACTGAGGCTGCCTAGCCACATTCCAGGCCGGCAGAGTGGTAGGGGGCGGGGCAGGCACCTCTGCATCACCATAAGGTCACCCAGGTGGCCAGACCTGAGCTTTAGGGATGTCACAGGGAAGATGGGCCCTGTGGCCATCTGTACGGGGGCATACACGGTGACGTCATGCAGGCATCACACCAGGGTCACAGACTTGTGCACTTTCATCCACTACCCCTCCCCAGACCTGAGTGACATTTGGAAAATGAGCAAACATCCTGATTGGCTCCCTGAGCTAGGTGGGTTCGAGACAGGGTTACCTGCCCAGCAGCCAGCTCCCTTGGTGTGTGCTGTGAGACAGGCTCCCAGGCCAGGCAGCCTCTGCCCCACCCCCACCTGAGTGCTCGGACACCACCAAGCCCATCTTCTGAAATATTCTTTTGCTTTTTTGATTTTTCGAGACAGGGTTTCTCTGCAGAGCCCTGGCTGCCCTGGAACTTGCTATATAGAGCAGGCTACCTTCAAACTTAGAGATCCTTGCCTCTACCTCCCAAGGGCTGAGATTAAAGGCGTGTGCCACCACTGCCTGGCTTCATTATTGCTTTGGTTGTTGTTTTGAGAAGGGCCCTGCTCTAGCCTCATGGATGTGGAGATGGCAGACATGCACTACTGCGCCTGGAAGAAGTGTCCCTTTAAACAGCTCTGGTGGGCATGGCTGGGCAGGCCTGATGGTGGAAGGAGGAGTGAGTACACCCATGGTGGCACACATTACCCTCCCCACACAGACACACAGAGCACAGTGAATACATGTAGAAAAGGTATTTAATAAACGGCCAGTCTCAGGTTCCCTCTGGCCTGGTCACAGGTGATGTGAGACCCCTGGGAGAGCCCCTTGCCTCTCAAGCAGTGGAGGACTAAGTGGGTGGCAGCCCAGGTGTGTTCTCAGACTGCATCAGAGGCCTCACGCCCACCCATGTCTCCAGGCAGACTTTCTGAAAGGCTTACCCGTCTACAACAAGAGTAACTTCAGCAGGTTCCACGCGGACTCCGTGTGCAAGGCCTCGGTGAGTGTGGGGCTGGGGGTGGCATCCCTGTCTTGAGGACAAGGGTTGCCAGCTAACCCCCCCTCCCCATTCACAGAACCGCCGTCCCTCAGTGTACCTGCCGACCCGAGAGTACCCGTCAGAACAGAGTGAGTACTGCAGCACTTCGTCCTCCACAACAGCCAGGAGGGGCCAGGGTGACCCAAGCTGGGCTGTCCTCCCTGCAGATCAGGTTGGGTGACCCCTGCCATCTGCGTATCAAGACTGTAAGCTGGGACCAAGCTGGGGGATAGAGCCCTGGGCTCCATCGTGAAGTAGGCGGGCTGAGCACACCTATCCCAGAGCTCTGGATGCTGAGGCAGGAGAAGCAGAAGTTCAAATCTGGTAGATCCCTGGAACCCATGTGCGAGTCAGGCACCTTGGCAGGGCTCTGTAATTGGAGTCCGCCCCACTGGGCAACCTAGGACCCGCCAGCCTGGCACAAAGAACAAGAGAGCCCAGCAAACAAAGGGAAGGTGAGGGCCAGTGCCAATATTGATCTCTGGCTGAGGCAGGTATGCACCCACATGCTTGCCTCCACATGCCCACAGAGACCATAAGTCAGAGTCTTTGTGGCTGTGGAAGTGGGGGGAAGCAGTGACCATACTGGGCCTGTGGGCAATGGTGTCCAGGCCATGGTCTCTGTGGCATAGGAGAGCAAGGGCCTAGTGTTTGAATGTCAATCAAGAATCTGGAAGCCATGGGGCTGGAGAGATGGCTCAGAAGTTAAGAGCATTGCCTGCTCTTCCAAAGGTCCTGAGTTCAATTCCCAGCAACCACATGGTGGCTCACAACCATCTGTAATGAGGTCTGGTGCCCTCTTTTGGCCTTCAGGCACACACAGAATATTGTATACATAATAAATAAATAAATAAATAAATATTAAAAAAAAATAAAAGGAAGCCAGATATGGTGGCACACACCTCTAATTCAAGCACTTGGGAAGCAGAGATGCCAGCCTGGTCTATAGAGCAAGGTCCAGGTCAGAGTTATATAGTAAGGCCCTGTCTTAAAAAACAAACAGTCCAAAAATGCTGATTTCCATGAGATGGCTACCAGGCCTGAGAATCTGATGGCAGTCCCTATAATCCATATGGTAGGAGGAGAGAACTGGCTCCCACCGTTGTCCTCTGACTGGAACATGTACCCACTTAGCACAAGCTAAAAACCATGCAAGGGGCTGCACAGACTCTCGGGGTAGCTACACTGCAGGGGACTGGAGCCCAGGCACAGTGCAGCTCAGCAGGGGACCCAGAACCCTCTTGTAGCTTCCTCGGACACACACACACAGAGATTTACAAGTAAATTCTTAAAAGTAGATCCGTCCAGGAAAGGAGCAAGGCTCATGGGCAGTGCATTTCCCTGGCTTGGGTGAGGCTGTGGGTTCATCCTGAGCACTGAACCTCGCTATAGCCTGGCGTGTGTACTTCCTCTGGTATTGTCTCAGATGAACCCTGGGAGTGCACAGGAGTGGGGCGGGGGCTCCGCAGCAGGGTGCTGGCCTGAGTTCCAGAACCTTGGCTCCATCCTTGGCACCAAAACCAGGACAAAACCCTAGGGTGTTCCAAAGCGAGCTGCCCAGGGCAGGTCCTACCCCAGGAGCCTGAGACTGTGGCTCAGCTGTGTGTTCAGAAGGGATGCAGAAAAAGAGGCAGACCTGGAGGCCAAGGTGGAGGTTGTAGCACCTCCATCTTTCTCACGCTGTCTCCTTGCTCCTCAGTCATTGTGACAGAGAAGACGAACATCCTCCTGCGCTACCTGCACCAGCAATGGGACAAAAAGGCAAGCTTCCTGGCTGGGGATGTGTGAGTGGGGCCTTGAGGGCTGAGTAGAAGCTCTGGTGACCAGGACTGGGGAGAGTGAGGATGAACTTGGCATTCTTCACTGCACAGCTAGCACCCAATTGTCAAACCATGTCTCTTGTTTCTGACATTTTACTGTAATGGTAAAATGTATTTATGACAAAATGGTACATGCCTGTTAGCACAGCATTCAGGAAGCTGGGAGGGTGCTCGGGGCCAGCATGAGGTGCATGAGACCATGCGTTTGTTTGTTTTGGTTTTTTTGAGGCTGGTCTCATTGTGAGTCCAGGGTGTCCTCATACAGTGTGATCCTCCTGCTTCTGACTCTCAAGTGATAGGCAGCAGGCCTGTGCTACCTTAGGTAGTATGTAAAAAAACACACCCATGCAGCCTACCCTAGTTAGTGTGCAGGGTGTCCCCATGGTGATGAGGCAGGGGCATGAGGATCTCTGTGTTTGAGGCCAGCCTGGTGTACATAGTTTCAGAACAGCAACAGTCAGAGCTATGTAGAAACGCTGTGGGGTGGGGTGCGGAAGTGAGGGAGAAAGAACCATGCTACTGGCTGTCCCATGCTGTCCTCACTCCAGCCTCTCCCCCTCCACCCCTCCAGAACGCTGCCAAGAAGAGAGACCAAGAACAGGTGGAGGCGGAGGGCGAGAGCTCAGCGCCACCACGCAAGGTGGCCCGGACCGACAGCCCCGACATGCCCGAGGACACCTAGGCCCCACACAGCGCCCCGCGTCGGTCTGCTCTGTCCGTTCCTGCCCGCGTGTGTAAGCGCAGCCTGCCTCCTACACCCAGCCCGCACCCTCCAACCTCATAGGACCCATGTATTTATTTTCCTTGAGTTTTTATTTATGCTGTAACTCGTGTCAAGCATTGGTTAAAGGGACGTCAGGCCCAGCGCCGTGAGGTGTCGGTAGATGCTTTTTTTAAAGCTCAGTGGTGTCCCCCACCCGGCCACCCGCCAGAGACAACACCAGGGTCCAAAGTCCGGGGCGGCCTGGTCTCCCAACAAGCGAGTGGCCTTCGAGCGCTCCTTCCCGTTCCCACCCATAGGGCGGCTGGGTCTTGGTCCCGGAACCTCCCGGGGCCCTCCCATGCCAGCCCTTACTCTGAGCCCACGCCAGGGCAGGAGAGAGCCGGCCCTTCTGGATCTTTCTCTCAAGTCATTTTATCATGGACTAGCCTGTGCTCCTCCTCCATCCCAATAAAAGGATCTTTCCTACTTCACCCAGCGTCTTTGGTCCGCACACCTCTGCTGGAGCCACTGGGACCGGAGTGACTGGCATAGGACTGACTGCCGCACCTCCTTGCCCAGAGGTCCTTGGGGTCACGATTCCCTGGGAGACAGAACCCAGGATAGTGGCACAGGGCTGACAGCCACCCATCGTGGGCATCATGTGGGAGGCCCGCCTGCCAGGACTAGTCTCTGGCCACTGGAGGCCCCTGCACCAGACAAGTTGGGCCCAGTAGCCTTAAGCTGGGGAACACTGCTGGGGGTTGAGGTGGCCCCACTGTCCTGAGGGTAGGGAAGGAAAGTCCCCTGGACTAGAGTGGTTGTGCACCCTCAGCTGTGGCATGGTACACGCCGCAGGTAAGAGGGGTTCTGGGTTCCTTGCTTGTGGGCAAGGCCCAAGACATCCATGTTCCCCAGGAGCTGTGACCCCACCGACCGGGGCCTGCTGTTCTGACCCCAGTAGCACCTCAGCCTCACACAGTGACTAGATCCTGGCAGTCCCATTAACCCTTGTGCATTCCAACCCAAGCACCCCGCAACACCCTTCCTCCTGTGCCCTGTCTCAGGTGGCATCCACTTTCATACACACACTGGAGTTCTGTCTCCCTCTGCCTTTGCTGTGCCACCGCTGTGCAGCCTCGGGAGCGCCACTTGAGCTCCCAGGTCCCTGCAGGCTGGCCAGGATGATCTCTGGACCAAGTCACAGTGGGCTGTTACTGGTGCGGATCCTCTGTTCTGGGCACTCTCATGAGTGCACCATCCCTAAGCCCCATCTGGCATAGCGTGCCACGTACATGCATCTGGACCCAGGCCCGAAATCGCCACCCTGATGGGTTCCCTGGGTCTTCTTGAGGCCTCATCCTGGGAGAACCGGGTGCCCAGCCACCGGCTACGGATCCCCCGAGGTCTCTCCACCGCTCTGACCTCGAGCACTGTTGAAATAAACTTTTTATTGCATTTCTGCCGTTTTACAAAAATATGACAAAATAAATTAAAAACAAATAAATAACCGCCCATCCTGTGTACTTTTCTGTTCTGTGGGGTTCCGCTCGTGGCCCCCATCCTGGTCGACGAAACGGCAGGGGCGCGGCGGGGCTAGTGGCGGGCTGCGGGCCAGCAGGCGGGCTGCGCGAGGCGCGCGGGGGCTTCCGCGGGGCCGGGGACGCGGGGCGGGTTGTCGCCGCCGCAGCCCCAGGGCGCGTCCCAGCGCCAGCAGCCGGCGGGCGGCGAGGCGAGCCCTGCGGAGGGAGAGCGCGGTTCGCGGGGCCCCACGGTGCCCACGGCCCTCGCGACGCGCGCCCCGGTTAAGGCCTGTGACCTGCGTCCTCGGGCCGCGACTCCGGCTCGGCGGCCGCGGGCTCGTCCCCGGCGCTCCTGTGCGCGCGCGCGCCGCCCCCGGGAGCCCCGTTGGCCGCGGGCTCGCGCGCCGCGAAGGCGAACAGCTTCCCGGGCCGTGGCGGGGACGGGCCGCGCTCGGGCGCCTTGAGGAAGCGCAGGCTGAGGAAGGCGGGCAGGCGCGTATCCGCGGGCGAGCGCGGCGGGGGCGCGCACCCGGCGGGCGCGGGCGGCCGGGCCTGCAGCGGGATTATCTGCTTCAGCCGCAGCACTGGGCCGGGCGGCAGCAACGCTCCGGGCCGTCGGGGCCGCTCGCCGCCCTTGGCCTTGGCCGCGCCGCGCTCCGCCGCGGGGTCGGGACCCGGAGCCTCCGTGCGCGCCTCCTCGCGGCCGCCCGCGTCGCGCTCCCGCCGCGCCTGCTGCTCCGCGTGCCGCTGCCGCTCCTCCTCCTCGCGCCGTCGCCGCTGCTGCTGCTGGAAACGCTGCTGCGCCTGCCGCTCGTGCCGCTGTGGGGAGACACGGCCTGAGCGCCCCGAACCCCTGACCACCCGGTACACAGAGAGCGGGGCATGTGGGGTGGATGTAGACCTCCACCCCGGGCCTTCTGAAAGGAACTGCTTCCTCCCTTTTCCTTTTCATTGTTTTTGATACAGGGTTTCACTGTGTAGCTGGAATTTAGAGTTCAGAATCTTCCAGCCTCAACTGGATCACAGGAATGAGCCACCACTCAGGGCTCGTCAATTAAAATTCAGTTTGGAACTGTTGAGGATCAGCAGTAGTACACCAGCCTAGGATCCCCCAGTGAGGAAGTGGGGGCGTGGCTCAGGAGAGCCCCAGCCTAGAATCCCCCCCAGTGAGGAGGTGGGGGCGTGGCTCAGGTAGAGTGACAGCCTAGGATCCCCCAGTGAGAGGAGGTGGGGGCGT
This sequence comes from Myodes glareolus, assembly GCF_982192425.1. Classification (NCBI taxonomy): domain Eukaryota; kingdom Metazoa; phylum Chordata; class Mammalia; order Rodentia; family Cricetidae; genus Myodes; species Myodes glareolus. The sequence goes on along the minus strand of NC_142048.1, from coordinate 4,226,571 downwards.
GGCTCAGATAGAGTGACAGCATAGCATCCCCCAGTGAGGAGGTGGGGGCGTGGCTCAGGAGAGCCCCAGCCTAGAATCCCCCCAGTGAGGAGGTGAGGGCGTGGCTCAGGTAGATCGCTCAGATTAGAATCCTGGCTCTGGATTGGAACTCTAGGAAAGTCTTCCCTGGAACGTGCAGCTCCTTGGCCCTTCATGCAGTTTGCAGAGGGATTTGGAAGAGTCAGACTGGCAGTCTGAAGAATGAGTATTCTTGAGAGCTTGGAGCTTATGCCATCAAGAATCTAGACAACACCCACTGATGTGAGCACCCACGAGGGACTGGCTCCAGGACCCACAAGTATGGTACAACGGACCCTGGTCCCTTCTACAGTAGCACCCTGCTTGCTATCTGCTCACCCCTTCCTGTAGACTTGAAATGTCCCTAGAACGAGCTGGAGAGACCGTTCAGTGGTAAAGAGCACAGACTGCTCTTGCAAAGGACCCCAGTTTAGTCTCCAGCACCCTGAATGTAGCTCACAACCATCTGTAATTTTAGTTCTAGGGGGAATCTGACGCCCCCTACTGGTTCCCAAGGGCGCTACATGCACACGGTGCACATACACATGCAGGGAAATCATCCGCATCAGATAAAGTAAAATAAATCTAAAAAAGAAAATCTCTAGGTGATTCAGTGGGAATGCTGTATGAACAGTTGTTTTGAGGGGCACTGTAATCCCAGATAACTGAGGGGCTGGGATGGAGCCCCAAGCCTGGCCTGCACAACAAGACCCACTAATGGCGTGCATAATTAAAACATGTTCTCAGAAGGTTAACACAGGCATTGCAAATTTGAGGCCAGGATGGGCTAAGTCTCAAAACAAGAAGGAAAATGCAGCAGTCTATGCATTGGTACACATGCAAATCCTGCTGTGTTTTCTCAGAGAGCACAGGATAGCCCAGCTGGCCTTGAGCTCCTGTCCACCTGCCCACCCCTAGGTGCAGGCCTGACAGCTGTGCACCTCCACACTACTCATACTGGGGACTTTCCATTTAAGTTTATGGAATCTTTGGGTGCAGAACCTCAAGGTGGGGGACTCGGATACTCCCTCTGAAGCCTACGGTTTTTTACTAAGGACTCAACCTAAAATTTCTCCCCTCCAGAAACCGCACCAGCCAGACCCCAGTCCTGTACCTTGAAGGCTTCTCGTCGCTGGTACTCCAGTTTGGCCATCTCTTCAGCCACCCATCCAGGGATGTCAGGGATGGTTGCGTGGATGAGGTACTTGACCAGCAGAGCCAAGTGCTGTGGGGGACAGACATGGGGGTTGTGGACTCAGGGATGCCTGACTCCTCCGCCCAGCTCCCACCCCAGGGACCACCAGCCACACCTCTAGCACCACCACAGACACGATGGCCGCCTCTGGGCTCAGCCAGGGAAACAGGCGCTGCAGCTGGCCACACTGGCCAATGAGGTAGCAGTTCACCACGATTGCCAGCACGCCCATCGCCTCCATGACCTTCTGCAGAGGAGGCAGGAGGCTCAGGGAGAGGTCCAGACAGGGACTGCCATCCCCTCTGGGCCTCCCTGATTGGCCCACCTGCCACTGGCCGATGCTCTCCACTCGCTGCCCAAAGGGCCGCTGTAGGGCGGTGCATAGCTTGAAGGCGTCGCTTCGGATCTCAATCAGGTTGTTGACTAGGGCGCACAGGGCAGCCAGGGGGAAGGCGGAAGAGAAGAACACTACATAGCCGAACTGCACAAACATTTCCTGGTAGTCCTGAAATGTGTCCTGAAGACAGGGGCTCTCGTTAGGCTTGCCACTGCTCCCTCAATTCATCCTACTAGGCCCAGGCTTGCCTCCTATTTCCAGGCTCTGCCAGCAGAAGTCCAAGGGCCACTCGCCGGCTCTCACGCTTCCCACACGAAGAGTCCCATGATCACCCTGACACATCTGCCTGCGAGCCTGCCTCCACCTTCACAGGCACTAGTGTGAAACACTGGTTTACGATGTGTTATATTTGTTTGTGCTGGGGAACACTTGCTAATGAAGCACAAATGTGCTTTTCAAGTCAGGGTTGCTCTGTGTCACAGTCCTAGCTGTCTTCGAACTAGCTCTTGTAGACCAGGCAGGCCTTAAACTCACAGAGATCTGCCTGCATCTGTCTCCTGAGTGCTGGGATTAAAGGCCTGCACCACCACCACCCAGCTGTGTTGCATTCTTTTATGTTGCATTTGTTTAGCTCTGTGAAGCTGTGATTCTTTGCCTGTCTAAAACACCTGATTGGTCTAATAAAGAGCTGAGCAGCCAGTAGAGAGGCAGGAGAAAGATAGGTGGAGCTGGCAGACAATGAGAATAAATAGAAGCAAAAATCTGGGAGAAGGAAGATCAAGGAACAAGAAAAGGAAGGAGAAAACAAAAAAGAAGGGGCCAGACATGGAATTAAAAGGAAAGAAAATAGTAAAATATTTACAGAAATAGAGAAAGATAAAAGTCCAGAGGTAAAAGGTTGGTGGGAACATTTAAATTAAGAAAAAACTGTCTAGAAAGAAGCCAAGGTAAGGCCACACATTTATAAGTAAGAATTAAGTCTCTGCGTGTGACTTATTTGGAAGCTGAGTGGCCAGCCCCCAAAGAGTAAAAACAACCAGCAACAATACTTTCCTGACCACATGCTTTTTCTGTCAGCATCTCGGGGGCAGGGGCAGTGTGCTTCTTTGCATGGTTTCCTTAGGTGCATGTGTGTAGGCAGGGCATGTGTGAGAGCTTGTGTGAAGGCCAGGGGTTAGCTGCAGACAGCCTTGTCATTCTGAGTGCGGTTCAGAACACACGGATATGAGAACACAATTTTGTCAATCCGTTCTCTCCTTCCCCCACTGGGTCCCATGGGTGGAACTGAGGTCGCCACAGCTTTGTGGCAAGTGCCTTTACCAACTTAGTCCTTATTTTCTTTTGATTTATTTAAAATGTACTTTATTTATGCTTGTGCAGATTCCTGTGTATCTGTGTGTGTGCAGGTGCCCAGAGGCTAAAAGCCATGTTGGATCGCTTGGAGCTGGAGCAAGCAGCTTTTCCCAGCGGCTGAGAGAAGCGAAGAACTCCAACAAGCAGCCCTCTTCCCTGCTGAGCCAGGACTCTGGCTGTCCTGAAACTCGCTCTTGTAGCCAGGCTGATCTCGAACTCACAGAGATTCACCTGCTTCTACCTCCTAAGTGAAAAGCTTGTGCCAACACTGCCAATCTCCTGCTTATTTTTTTAAGGGAGGGTCTCCTGTAGCCCAGGCTTGCCCAGTACTTAGTACACATCAGAAAAGGAACTTGACCTTCTCGACCCCCTACCTTCAACTCCCAGTGCTGGGATGACCAGCAAGTGCCACCATGCCCGGTTTATGTGGTGCTGGGGATGAAGCCCAGGGCTTCATGCATGCTAGACAAGCACTCTACCAACTAAACTATCAACACAGCCCTGTTTGCTTCTCTTTCGAGTTTCTTGTTGAGCAGGCTGTCCTCTAACTCCGAGCCTTCATACCTTCACCTCCCAGGAGCCAGGGTGGCCGAGGCTCTTCCCTCTCACCTCATACTTCTTCATGCAGCTCTCCAGCTCCGCCTGTGTGAGCTGTGGCGAATGCTCCTCCTCTGGTGGGTCGATCCATGAGGACCTGTTGTTCCTCCTCTGTCTCCCACCCGTGTCGCCAGAGCTGGTCTCTGGGTCTCGGCCTCCATCGGGACCTTGGTCGCGGCCCTCGCCGCTCGCGCGACGAAGTAAGATGGTCGGGGGCTCTGGCCCAGGGCTGCTGGGAGGCCCCTCTGGCTCATCGTCTTCCTCAGCCAGAGTAAACACGCCAGGCTCCAGCCCTTTCTCCACCATGGTGGGGCTCCCCTCTGCCAGGAGGCCATCGGGACCCGGGCCTGGCCTGCGTCGCCCTGCGCCCCGCTCCGCAAAGCTGACCTTCTTAAGGCGCAGCCCGCAGTCCAGGAGGCCGCCTTCCTCGCCCTCGTCCTCCTCGTCCTCCTCGTCTTCCTCGTCCTCCTCCTCCTCCTTGCCACCCCGAGGCCCATCTGGGACCTCTCCACCTTCCCCTGCCGGCCTCCGCTCCACTGCCGTCTCTTCCTCTTCCTCCGGCGCCCCGCAGCCTCCACCCAAACACCTGTGGCTCCCTGCTCCTCCCTCATCAGCCTGGGCCTCCAGATGCCCTCGGGGGTCCGGGCGCAAGGGGTTCAGCAGGCCCAGCAGGGCCCGGGCCAGTTCCCTGATGGAGCGCAGACCCAGCTCCCCGCGGCCCAGCCTGCGATACAGGTGCGGCTGCAGCACCTCGCGCACATTCTGCAGCAGCTGCCGGGTGATGAGCAGAGTGGCCAGCATCTGCGGACGGAAAGAGGCCACGTGGGGCGGGCAGAGCCGAGCACCGTAGGGTCACACCCAAGAAGACGCATATGCCCTTCCAGGTGGCCCCCGGACAACCCTGGACTTGAGACCGCAGCTCAGCCCCAGAGCAACTGAGGTTGCGCAGTGCACGACACAGCCAACCAGCGGACTGGTCAGGAATCTCAGCTCATCTATCTCCACCCTGCCCAGGCATTGCCTTGGGCCCTGGACACCTTGGTGGACCTTCCTCAGCCTACACGGGAGACCCTTTTGCGCATGCACCCTATGCTCGCCGTGCCCCACCCGCAGCACAGCCACGCTGCCCACACCGTGGGGAGGCTTGCCACCTGCCCGTACTTTGGCCCAGGCCACGAGCAGGAAACCCCGGAGGGACAGGAGGAGCAGGCGGAACCGCAGGGCCACGAGCGGGACCAGCACCGCCCGCAGCTGCCGCTCGAGGCTCTGGGTCAGGGACAGGAGTAGCAGGAGCTGTGGAGGGACCAACGGGACAGGTGGACGGACAGATGGGAGAGGGAAACGACGGGCAGAGAGAGGACGCACGGACAGACGGACAAAAAGGAGAGAAGAATGGAGGAGGGGAGGGAGGGGCTGGAGAGCCCTGGACCCCTTGTACGGGTCCGTCCCCAGGGGGTCAGAGTGCTTGGTCTGGGGTGGTGAGCAGGCCCTCACCTCTTTCAGGCGGTCCATGTCTTTGAGGTAGAAGCCGATGTAGAACAGACTCAAGTACGAGTTGACAAACTGGAACTGGGAGGCAGGCGGCCTGGGTCATCCCACAGCCCCGCCTTGCGGGTCCTCCAAACCCCTCTCCCATCCTCCTAGCCTCTTTGGACATGCGTGTTCACTCACCAAGACAACTTTGATGATAAGGTGCCTCTCGTAGGCGCTCTCTAGCCGGTAGTTCTCTAGGGGTCGAGGAGGTGAATGAGGGGACACCCTGCCCCTCCCGAGAGCTCTGGGGATCCCCAGGACAGTGGAGACCTCCCCTGCCTGCACATACCCATGTCATTGAGCCACACAGCTAACTTCTTGTAGCCCTCAGCGCTCACACTGACCAGCAGGGCCAGCATGACCTTGGGCAGGAAGCGAACCAGGCGGGGTAAACCCTTCACGCTCAGGACCAGCTCCTAAAAGGGACAGGACAAGGCAGGGGGCTCAGCCGAGTGAAGCAGGGCCCGGAGCTCAGTGGGCGGGCAGAGGGCAGGGGAAGGGCGGGGGCTGTGGGCTCACCTGCAACTGGAAGCAGCCAAGCATCAGCACAAAGACACAGACAAGGCAGGCCAGGCACAGAGGCAGGCTGACGAGCAGCTGGAAGAGCAGTCGCTTCCAGGGCGGGTAGTAGAACTCCTCAGCCTGAGTGATGGGGCTGATGCGTCGGACACCCTGGCAACCAGCAGAAGGGGCAGTGTGTGAGACCAGGGAAACCCACCTCCTGATCCTAGGAGCCGGGTTTCCCTCGGCCAAGCCATTTCTCTCACAAGAGACTACTCCTCTCTGTAGCCTTCTCAAAGCTCAAATCCAACCCCTTCAGGCGCACACTCTACTCTGAGGGTGCCCATCACACACACTAGTGCCCGTCTTCCATGCAACATTTCTCGTCTTTACAGCCTTGTCTGAATGTTGAGCCTCAGCCTCAGACTGACCCTGAACTGGGGTCGTGGCTCCTCCACAGCTTCCCCGGGTGAGTCTAATGTCCCCCACTTGTAGGCTAACTCTGCGCCCCTCCGTTTCCACTCCTCCAAGAACAGTGTTGACCAGATCACGTTGAAGAGAGCAAAGACAACACAGGAAACATCCCGGCTTGTCTGCAGGTGACAGAGGAAAGTCAGGTCAATGACATAACCAGCCTATGGAGGAAGGCCTTCTAGACCACCCCCAGTCCTGGCCCAACACCTCCCAGTACCTGATCGGCTTCAGTAAATGTATACAAAACAGAGCCAAAGACAGCAGGGTAAACCATTGCTGATGTGTAGAAGCCCAGCCAGGCAAAATACATGGCGATCTTCACCCCAAAGTAGTCACAAATGTCATCTGCCAGGGGACAAGAGAGGTTGGGTCACCTCCAAGAGTCTTCGGAGGCCCCAGCCCACTCCTCAGTCATGAATCCACACCTAAGGGCTGGTTTTCACACACGGCCTGCACCCAGGACTTCATGAGACGATTCAGAATGCGCTGCTCATGGACCGGAAACACCTGCTGTATGATGCCTCGGGCAGCCAGCTCTGGGACTGCAGGAGGAGGAGAGAGAATGATCCCTGCCCCTGCACTGTATGGACAGCCCGGGCAGCCCACCTTGGCTAAAACCAAGTCATAGCCTGTTCTGAAGTCCATAGAAGGCTGGGAATGTGGCTTGATTAGTAGAGTGCTTGCTTAGCATACACAAGGGCCTGGGTTCCATCCCCAGCACGGCATAAACTGGGTGTGGTGGTCAATACACTGGGAAAGTGGGGCCAGGAGGGGCCGGGATGACCGGGAACCAGGAGGATTTCAAGTCCCACTACGAAGTCCAGGTTGATCTTGAACTAACAAGCTCTCTGCCTCAGCTTCCCAGAGCCTGGGAGAACACGGGCATGTATGTCCTCACCGTGCCCATCAAGTGTATTTTAGAATTTAACCCCCATTTCTGGCCCTGAATGTCTAAGAAATGACAGACTAGTGTAGAAACGTGAACTTCTGAGAACTGGTTTCCCAGTAGGCCTCACCATCTAGCACATGGGTGCTGTCCGTGGTCCTGCTCGCACCTTCTCATGGACCGACGGAAAAGTCTCACCTGGACCGCCTTTCCCATCCTTGCACCAGATGCCCGGCGGAGGTCACGCCCATTGGATTCTTTGGATGCCCAACTTCTTCCTAGCCTCTGATTAGTTGCCCGTAAGCTCCGCCCTCCTACACCTATCTTCTAACAGACACGCCCAGCTCTCCGTAGGTAATTGGAAGGCCGGCTCGCCCTGCTCACTGATTGGCTGGTCCTCCAAGAAGCGCACGTTGTGCAGCGCCTCCCCCTGCTTGGCCCGTAGGTTCTGCAACCAGAAGCGGATGATGCTCTGCCGCTCCTGTGGGGAGACGGGTGTGAGCTCGGCACGGAGGGCCGTGGGTGCAGAGACGCGGGCACAGGGCGGTCACCTGCGATGTAAAGAAGCGCAGCTCGCTTTCCACATTCTCGTAGATGAAGTCCTCTTCGCAGGAGAAGCTGCGGGTGCCCCCGCCAAATTCGGCCTTCACTGCCTTGCGCAGACCCAGCTCATCGGCCCCCCGGAGCAAGCTGTGGGCAGGACAGGGCATAAAGGGTTCACATCACCAAGCTAAGGACGATTCGCGAGCCATGTCTTAGGACAAACGAATAGTGGGCACAGTTGGCTCTCAGAAGGGCAGGGAAGCCAGGTGGCAAGGCCAGAGGGAGGTGGAAGCAGGGGACTCGCCTCTCATATGTGGCTGTGACAAAGAAGGCATAGGCACGCGTGTGGCGATGGTGGCGAACTTGCACGATCAGCTCAGGGATGCCCACTCGGATGTGATTCAGCAGCCACAGCAGCGTGTGGTCATCGGTGGTGTCTGCCAAGGAGCACAGAGACCCACAAGTGCCCACTTCACATTTCGACCGAAGTAGCAGAAGCTGCATCAGTGCCCAGGGAAGGCAGGTGTGCATACCTGGGAAGGTCATGAGCACGTCACAGTCCTCGGTGGGTACCGTCTTCATCCATGCCTTGTGGGATACCAGGTAGCGGCCAGCCTGCAGGAGCCTCTTCCCAAACAGTTTATCTATGGGGCAGCGTGGCAGGTCCGGCTGAGATCGGGCCTCTCCGTGGCCTGACCGGCCCTCATCATAGCTCTCGAGGACAGAACATCCTCAGCCTGGGCTGCTCTCCTCTCTCCACATTCCCTGCACCAGCCAGGCCCTTCCCCCTAGGTCCTACCTTAAAAATCTTACTCATGGTTGAGGCCCAGCTCCGCCTCCCAAACCGCAATCAATGGAATGCCCACAAGCAGCCTTGTGCGCTTCTTGGTAAGACAGCGCGGTCCTTAAAACAGCTGCTCGAGCAGAGTGAAGTCCTTACCCCCATTTCGCAGGTCACCAAACTGAGGCCCAGAGTGTACCCAGACGCTCAAGGTCACCTAACCGAGGTGGGATTCGAACCCAAAACTGTCCATATTACCCTGTTTCCTGTGCTGGGAGTCTCCGGATGGAAAGGCTCACACCAGCCAGGCTAGGGCTGTCAGAGGGGCGTGTCCACGTCCCCGCACCGGGGACCCCTCAATACAAACGCTCTGCCCCAACCCCGCGCGCTGCGCCGCAGCCGCAGCGCCACGAGGAGCGGCCCCTGGGCCACACGCCAGGCTCTGGATGTGTGACCCCTATCGGCGTCCCCTGCAGCCCCGGGGCGCATCCGTGCACCTGTCCTGGTGCTACCCACAGCTCACGTACCCAGGACTCCAGACGCAGGCGCTGCAGGCTCGCCCTCCGGCGGGGGCCTCTTCCCTCGCTCCCCCTCCAGGGTCGCGCCCCCGGCGCCCGAGGCTGCCTCGGCCATGGCGAGGACAGGGCAGGTCAGGGGCTGCAGGACGCCCGGGCGCCGGGGGGCCGCGGGCTCATGGGGACCGGAGTGGCACCACCGAGCGCGCGGGAGGAGGAGACAAAGGCCTCTCTCGCCCGCCCGCACCGACCGCCGTCCCGGCGCTTCACTTGATTGTCGTCCCCGCCCGAGCCAAACCTCGATTCTTCTTCCCAGCCCGCGCGTCACTCTGAGTCCCTCAGTCCCGCCCGCCTGGCCTCTGCTTCCCGTCTCCGCCCGTGTTGTTTTCTGAGCTTCCTTCCCACCCGTCCACTTGTATCTCTGGTGCTTGTTCCCGCCCGCACTCACCCTCACAGCCTCCGTTTACCCACCTACAGAGTTCACGTGGTGTGGAAGCTGAGCTGGCCGTGATTTCCTCACTGCAGGATGTGGGAGCGGGAGGATCTTGTTGAATGGCATTTCTGAGAACAATGCCTTAACTACCACAACAGGAATGTGAGTGATGGCAGCCGGTTCAGCCTGCCCCAGGGCCTTTGCAGTAGAGTTCACTTGCCTAAAACGCACTTGTCGCCCTCTGCACCCACGCCAGCCTCCACAAAGGGATCAGGATACAGGGGCCGAGTTTACAAAATAAACATGGTTCCGAGCCGGCAGAAGGTGCTGAGGACCTGAGTTCGTGTCCCTGATCCCGATGGTGGAGAGCCTATGCTCATAAGAGCCTATGCTCATAAGAGCACCACCTCACACAGAGATAATGCAATAAATAGTCCGGCCAAGGGCTGAGGTGTCAACCAGCAGCAGAGACTGGCCTAGCTCGCACAAAACTTTGCCTTCTAGTCTCCAGAGTGGCGGGATGGAGGCTGCAGGGTGACATGGTCGGTATAGCCCTGGCCTGGCTGGCACAGATCTCCCAATCCTGCACGTAGGAAGCAGAAAGATCCGTATTTCAAAGCGATCCTCAGCTACATAGCAAGTCCATGGCCACTCTGGGCTATACTAGACCCTGTGTCCAATAAGGGTGGACCAAGCTGGAGAGATGGCCATGCACTTGAGCTCTTCCAGAGGACCAGAGTTTGGGTCCCACACCCTGTAACTCCAGTACCAGGAGCTATGACAACCTCTTCCAGCCTCTGAATAAACCTGACAGAGAGCACACATTCGTAAATAAAAATAAAAAATAGATCTTAAAAAATAAGCCCACTGGCTGGATGGTAACATACTTTTAATCCCAACATTCAGGAGGCAGAGGCAGGGAGATCTCTGAGTTCAAGGCCAGCCTGCTCTACCGAGGAAGTTCCAGGATGTTACACAGAGAAACCCTGTGTTAGAAAGAAAAAAAGGAAGGAAGGAAGGAAGGAAGGAAGGAAGGAAGGAAGGAAGGAAGGAAGGAAGAGAGAGAGAAAGAAAGGCTGCTTATCTGAAACTTGCATGGGTGGGGGATGCTGGGTGGGGGGAGCCCAACAAAGTCCAGCTTGCTGGGGAAATGCTCGCTCTTCCAGAGGTCGAGCCTCTGGCTTTAGGTGTGCTCCCTTTTTTCTGAGGCACTGACTTTAGTTTGCTTCTGAGGTTCTGAGTGCTCTGGTGAGTGTGTGGAGATCAGGGGACAACTTGGGAACTGATTCTCTCCCTCCACCATGTGAGCTGGGGGGATTGAACTCATGTCATCAGGTTTAGCGGCAAGCGCCGTAACCCACTGAGCCACCTCTCAGGCTCTGGCCTCCCAACTTCTCCCACCGTAACCCACTGAGCCACCTCTCAGGCTCTGGCCTCCCAACTTCTCCCAGTCTTGAGTGGCCCACTCTGAAGGACTGTGAGCCCAGTTTGCTTCTCGGTGCCCAGGATGTAATGGGCATTTTTGTAAACGTGTTAAGACGGAACCACGGGAGATGGACAACGTCACCGTTCCTGTTTCACAGACTGCAAAGTAGGGCAGTTGAGGACCTGAGGGCTTTGCGACATTAGCCTGCCCCGCAGCGTGTTCTTAAAGAGCGCCCGCCCGCACGGGTCCAGAACCGGAGAATTAGCCCTGCGAGGGCGCTTCCGAGGCCCCGCCCGCCCGGTGCCTGGAATTCGAGCCTCCGCCTTCACCCCCGCAATTCAACGCTGACCCGGGTTAACACGGAGCCTTTCTGGGAGCCACCGACACACATCGGACCTGCGATCGACCGAGTCCAAGGAGAGGGAGGGGAAGCCAAGGCTGGGGTAGAGCCGTCCGAAGGAGGAACCAGGCCTGGAAATGGCTCCTGGCTAAAATGCTTGCCTAGGAGCTGCCGCTGGCAAAGGGGCAGCGGAGAGATCCAAGAAGGGTCAGGAAGAAACTTCCCAAAAAGTTTGGACCAGAGTTTTCCCTAATTTAGGGCGTCACTTTCCCAGGAACTCATCCCATGCACTTATTTAGATGCTTTGTGGAGCCTGCCTCTCTCTCTCTCTCTCTCTCTCTCTCTCTATCTATCTATCTATCTCTCGTGGTCTGAGAACAACTTTGCACAAGCCGGCAATCCTTCACTAAGCGGGGTCTCTTAAAGGCTAAGCTGCCTTTTTTTGGAAGTGAAACTGTGCACACGTAGCTTCTTGGCGCCGCTAAAGCTATGGACACAAGGGAAGAACGAGACGCGAGCCTTCGCCCTCTGACAGCCTGGGATTTCTTCCTCCCACTGTCACGGCTCCCAGCCGCTCTAAGGACCGAAAACTTGGGTCTCATATTTCCGGGGGACACTCTTGCGCTGCACACACCCCCTTGGTTTCCCTTATGTGAACCAATAGAAACCACGGTCGGCTGGCCAGTCAATGGTAGTGGAGAGTTGCTGGGCGCACTGCCAGTCACGCCGCGAAGGGGCGGGACTTCCTCCCGGAACTTGAAGCCGCGCAGGAAGGTCGGGCAAGGTGCTTGCTGGTTGGAAATCCATGTGGCGCGGGCTGAGTGCCCTGGCGACCCGGGCGGCGCGGGCGCCTCTCAGGTGGGTGGGACAGACCCGCTGTCACGGCGGGGGGCGATATTCTAGGCCCCGGGCCCCGTCCCTCCTCCCGGAGCGGCCACCTTGTCCATCGGCGGACCGCAGCGCGCACTCCCGGGGCATCCCCGGGCGACGTTCCCTCGGTCCTTCACTCCGAGGCTCGGCGTCCGGGGTGCGCTTACTCGCCTACTCCTCGGCCCCCAGGCTGTGCGCACGCCGGAGCAGCGGCGCCGGGTCCTGGACCCCCGAGAGCACCATCTTTGCGCTCAGCTCCGGCCAGGGCCGCTGCGCCATCGCCGTGATCCGCACCAGCGGCCCGGCCAGCGGGATCGCGCTCCGCAGCCTCACGGCATCCCGGGAGCCACCTCCGGCCCGCAGCGCCTGCCTGCACCTTCTCCGCCACCCGCGCTCTGGGGAGCCGCTGGACCGCGCGCTCGTCCTCTGGTTCCCAGGTGAGGGGCTCGATCCAGGATCCCACAGCGCTAGTGACCCGGCCTCAGTCCCCTCCGGAAGTCAGCCCGGGCCGTGCCCATCGTTTGACTCTGCTCTTTACCGTACAAGGCCCCCGGAGTTTCACTGGTGAGGATTGCGTGGAGTTTCACGTGCACGGAGGTCCCGCGGTGGTCAGTGGCGTCCTGCAGGCGTTGGGTGAGGCTCTGTTTTGTGACACTGTTACTGGGGAGGCTGAAAAATCTCTGGTGTAGGCTGCAAGACAGAGTGTCATTTGTGGGAAGAGATTTATCATTAACGTGGTCCTTCTAGATTGCTGACTCAGCCAGTAAAGGTGATGGTTGCCAAACCTGAGCTGAGTTCCAATCCCGGGATCCCTGTGGTGAAACTGATTTATGCAAGCTGTCTTCTGACTTCCTGGACAGACGGACGGACGGACAGACAGACACACATACAAACACGATTAATGCAATAGACAGACTGCAGTATAGGGAGGCCTGTGAGGACAGCTGACTCAGGAGCAGGGTATATGTTTGGTGGCAGTTGTTCTGAGGAAGGACTAGATCCTATGCAGGGAGCTGACTGAGTGACCCACAGTACCAGCTCATAGCCAGCCTGCCTGTGATTGCTGAGTGGTGGAGGCAGGGAGGGTCTTGCCTTTCCAGGAAGGAATTGTGTGTCCGACAAACCCGTTTGCCACAGGAGACCACTGATGCTTACTAGTCTGTCAGTGTAGGCCTGTGTCGAAGGGGCAGCTGCAGGTGACCTGAGCAGCAGCTGGCCCAGGTTCTGACAAACATCTCCTAACTAACCCCCAGGCGTGGTACCTGGGTCATACTGGCCCATCGGAGTCCAGCTTTGGGAACCAGCCAGCTTCCTGATCGTCCTTACAGTAGTGGGGGCGGGGCACCAACCTGGAAACCGTGTGGAACCTGCCATTGGATGGGGATCAGGAGCCTTGACCTTGTGATGCTTGCAGGTAGTGTGCCGGGACTGCGACCAGCTGAGCCAGGGGAGTTCACCAGAAGAGCATTCGCCCATGGAAAGCTGAGCCTGACTGAAGTAGAGGGACTGGCTGATCTGATCCACGCAGAAACTGAGGCCCAGCGGCGCCAGGCCCTGAGGCAGCTGGATGGGGAGCTGGGCCAACTGTGCCGAGGCTGGGCGAAGACTCTCACCAAGGCAAGACCTGCTTGCTCACCATCCATCCCGTCTTTAGAGAAAGCTCTGGGCCTGTGAAATGCCAGTCTGGTCACTTAGGTCGAGCTGGAGCTGGGTTTAGAGCGAAGACCGTGGGTTCCCAGGAGCACCCATGACGTCTTTGTCTTCCCCCCAGGCTCTGGCCCATGTAGAAGCCTATATTGACTTTGGAGAGGATGGCAGTTTGGAAGAGGGTGTGTTGGAGCAGGGTATGTCTGCCTTTGAGAGGGTGGGGCTGGCGTCTCAGCACCCCAGAGATCCTCCTGATCGCCTCTCCTCAGCCTACCTTTTCCCTCTCACAGTGGACAGAGACGTTCGAACCCTGGAGGCTGCACTGGGTTCCCACCTGCAAGATGCCAGGCGTGGTCAAAGGCTCCGCTCAGGGGCGCACGTTGTGGTCACTGGACCCCCCAATGCGGGCAAGAGTAGTCTGGTGAATCTTCTCAGTATGTGGGGTTCTGGCAAGGGTGGGGCAGACTCCTGGGCAGGGCTTTAGTCGAAAGGTGGGGCCTCTTACCTTCAACCTACTGCCCTTCATCACACTTTCCCTACCCTTCAGGCCAGAAACCTGTGTCCATCGTGTCCCCAGAGCCAGGGACCACCCGAGATGTGCTGGAGACGCCTGTGGACCTGGCTGGCTTCCCTGTGCTGCTGAGTGATACTGCCGGGCTGCGGGAAGGCGTGGGCATGGCTGAGCAGGAGGGCGTGCGAAGGGCTCGCCAGCGGTGGGTGCAGGGCTGGGGATAAAGCCAACTTGGGTGTTTTCCTCCCCTCTAGTCTATTTCATTATTCCTGAAACAAAATATTTTGAGTTCCTCCAAAGTCAGGGTTAGGGGGAGCCTCGTAGTTTGACTGAGATGCAAGCTTGGCTGGCTTCCCTTCCGCTCCCCCTCTCTGCCCCACCCTGTCTCCTGCATCATTCAAATCCTTCTCCACCAGAGGCTCTGACCTCCAGTTCCTCTGCTGTGCCCCGCCCACTGCTCCCTATCAGACCTGGCCAAGCCCCTGCCTCCCTCAGGTGCACCCTCCTCTGCTCATCACCCACAGTGCCACTAGGCTTCTGTGACTGTTCCCCACAACATGGCTTCCTTCCTTCCCAGGTTGGAGCAGGCTGACATTATCCTAGGGGTCCTGGATGCCTCCGACCTGGCCTCCCCATCCTGCTGCAGCTTCCTGGACACTGTGGTGGCCCCACTGGCAGCACAGAGCCCCACCAGCAGCGGACAGCGCTTCCTACTGCTGCTCAACAAATCTGACCTGCTTCCCACTAGTCCCCCGGCCAGCGACACTGCCTTATTAGGGACGCCGCACCTGCTGCTGTCCTGCCTCACCGGAGCTGGGCTGGACGATCTTCTGCAGGCCCTAAAGACCGAGCTGGCTGCGGTGTGAGTCTCCCTCGGCCTTCTTCAGCTCTCCAACTCAAGTTCAGGAACAGGCAGAGCTGCTGACTTTGGGCTCAGTATCTCTCTCTGCAAAAGGAGTACAGTGGGGGGTACCTGTTCAAAAGGTGGCTGTACAGGCCAAGTGAAACACCAAGTCTTGTTTCTGACAGGTGTGGGGACTCATCCACAGGACCACCTCTCCTGACCCGGGCGAGGCACCAGCATCACCTCCAGAGCTGTCTGGATGCCCTGAGTCACTACCAGGCAACCACAGACCTGGCCCTGGCAGCCGAGGCCCTGCGTCGGGCTCGGAAGCACCTGAGCCACCTCACAGGAGGAGGAGGCACTGAAGAGGTCCTGGACCTCATCTTCCGGGACTTCTGTGTGGGCAAGTAAGGGTCAGAGCTGGGGGGGACCCAGGGCCTCAGTTCCCACTGATGGCAGCAAAGAGCAGGAGCACACTTGGGGTCCCCAGCCCTCAAGCCTATTCCCTCCACAGTGAGCAGGAGAGACAGGCCAGGGATCTCAGGATGACTACCCCTCGGCTGCTGAGATTAAGGCCTTCATCACCATGCCAAGTGTACATAGTGGTGGAGATGAAATTCTTGCCACACCCCATCTCCTCGCAGGGGTTCCAACCCTGAACCATGCCCCCAGCCTCTCACTGGGGGACTCCAGACAGGGGTTCCACCCTGAGCCACACCCCTGGCTTCATAGTTTTTAAGTACCACAGGAGCATGAAGAGTTTGGGTGGTCCAAAAATGTCAGTTCACGAGGACCAGTCAGCTTTACCTTCCAGAAGTTTGCCTATGTGTTCTCTCTATGAAAACATGTGTCATATGTCAATCTTTCATATGTCAATCAAATATATTTATTATCGCCACTGGCCAATGCAAAAAGCGACTAATTGGAACCCAGTGCTTCAGTCAGTCCTGGCTCTACTGAACATTGTTTCTTAAAGTTCATTTATGGGCACAGCACAGGCAGGGAGGTCAGAGGAGCCCTTTCGGGAATCCTCTGCAGTGGTGACGTGGATCTCAGGGCCTGAGCTTGGGCCTGCAGACTTGGCAGCACGTTGTTCTGTTTATATACATACATATAATTTATTTAGCTTTATTGTCTGTGAAGATATCAGATTCCAGGAAACTGGAGTTAGAGACGGTTGTGAGCTGGCATGCTGATGCTGGGAATTAAACCCCAGTCCTGTGGAAGAATAACCCGCATAGGACAAAACTAGGCCCTCTGAATGTGGATGACAGTTGTTTGGCTGGGGCAGACTACAGGGCCACTGGCAGAGATGCTAGGATTTATCCCTACTGCTTGTACTGGATTTTTGTGAACCCCTTCTCTTTGGATGGATATCTTACTCAGCCTAGATATGAAGGGCCTTGGACTTCCCCAAAGCAATGAGCTGACGTGGGAGTCCCTTCTGTGTGCTGTGATTACCATTAATGAATAAAGAAACTGCCTCAGCCTGTTAATAGGGCAGAGCTTAGGTAGGTGGAGAAAACTAAACTGAATGCTGGGAGGAAGAAGGCAGAGTTGGAGGTAGAAGTCATGGAGTTGCCACTGGAGATAGATGTGCTGAAACATTGCTGGTAGGCCACGACCTCGTGGTGATGTACAGATTAATAGAAATGGGTTAAACTAATATGTAAGAGTTAACCAATAAGAAGCTAGAGCTAACGGGCCAAGCAGTGATTTAATTAATATAGTTTCTGTGTGATTATTTCGGAGCTAAGATAGCCGATGGCTGGGAAGAACAAGCTGTTCCCTCCTTACTGTTGGGTCCAGGGGGGTCACACAAAGATGAGAACACCACCAAGTCTAATAAACCAGAAGCAAACTTTATTTCAGAAACCAGATCCTAGAAAAACCAGAAGCAAACTTAAAAATAAAAAATAAAAAAACACTGAGGAGCAGAAGCTTATCAGCTAGCTGAGACCACAGCCAGAGATGGTATTTGTTAGGCTGTGGCCAAAAGCTGGTTTATGAACTCACCTTTTATAGTTAGGGCAACAAGCATTAGATCTGAACAAAGAGTTTTTATGATCTTGCCCAGGTCAGTCAAGGGAGACCCTAAGGAGGGGAGTGGGTTCTAACGTCAGTGGATAACTAGGCAGCTATCATGAAATATGTTTCAGAGGAGATTACAGTGAAAGTCACTAATTGCAAGAAAATAGATGTCTTTAGCAATTAATCAGAAAAGGGACTGCTAGTAATATCAGAAGGTTAACAAATTAGAATTAATTGGTTCTTAGGCTGGGAACTTAGAAGACAGCAGAAAGTTCTTCACACTATCTCAAGGTGAAACTCAGATACAGACTGCCATACTTTATAACCTTCATTATCAGAGCTAATTAACCAAACCAGGTGTTTGCACCGTGTCCTCTGTCTCTCCTGGTTCCTCCAGGCAGTGTATACTGAAGCCCCATGCCTCCCCCTTGATGGTGCCAGTTTCCCATAACAGAGACAGTGCCTAACCCAGAGGTCACGTATCTCTGTCCCCTAGACGTTAGCTCAGTTCATATCCGTCGTTTATCAAGGATGGCCAGGACAGGACACTGCTCTCAGTTTGCAGAGAGAAGCTCCGGCCTTAAGTAGAACAACTAGTTGTGAAAATGGAGGCTTCCCAAGCATCAGAGAAAATAGCTTCTGTGAATGATTGATCCTTGATCTGCTGAGAAAGCTTCTGGCAGTCTGTTCTCACTCTCCTAGATTTATATTTTATATTTCTTTATTTCTACATTCTTATTTCTGAAATCTACACTTTTATTTTCTTATTCTTGGACTCTTCACTTACTGCAATGAGCCTGACCCTCTCTGAGGATTTGGAGGGGGTGGGTAAGTGGGGGGAATAGGAGGAGACAGAATGGGAATTAGAATTGGTATGTAAAATGAAAAAGGTTTGTTTTCTTTTTAAAAAAAATAAAATAAAACCAGGCGGTGGTGGTACACGCCTTTAATCCCAGCACTTGGGAGGCAGAGGCAGGCAGATCTTAGTTCGAGACCAGCCTGGTCTATAAGAGCTAGAGTTCCAGAACAGGCTCCAAAGCTACAAAGAAACCCTGTCTCAAAAATAAATAAATAAAAGCGAATTTTAAGATAAGCAAATAAATAAAACTTTTAAAAAATGTAAGTGATGGGGAAACTCTGCCAACCAATCACGTCTAATTAAGGCGTGGCGACCTGGACCCCAGGGAGGAAAACTGGGAGGACCCAGGTACGCGGGTCTCTCTGCACGGAGCCATCTGGAAAGATAGGACATTGGACCTCCCACTCTTACAGTGTGAGTTCCTCCTTTTTAACCATTAAAATATAACTGTTATTCTTGAACTGGCCTGGTTATTTATAGTACCGACTTAATTCGCCTACACTTGGCACCCCATGTGGGGCTGTTCCAGTTCTATGTGCCCCATGCCTCTTGTGCACACGGCTGCGCAGACATAGACCACCCCCTTGGCTTCCCTTGGCTCTGGCTCTGCATGCCCCGCACCGCGCTGCAGGCTTTGGGTCCAGCCACAGCTGCCGTGCTACCAGAGTGGGAAACTATTGAACAGCCGAAGACATTCACAGAACACATGGTCTGTGACTTATAAAAAATTAAATAACTTCTTGATTTGAGTATTTTTCAGTATTCCCTCTAAATTCAGCCATCTAAAACCAAGCATATGGATTCAGGTGCACCCTGACACCTACTGCAGGCAACGGTTATTGCACCTACTCCAGCTGATTGAACCACAGGTAAGATTTATTATTTTGAATTTAAAAAGGACAATATGTCAGATAATCTAACCGTCCAAGGTTTCCATAGCCTTTTCACTTACACCATGTGTGAGGTCTTACAGCGCACAAAAGACGTCCCTCCTACATTGCTATTTCTAGGATTCACTTTTTCCCTTGTACTCTGTCTTTTTTTTCATAAAAATATGGTTTGACAATAGAAAAATGATTCAGTCTTTACAGACTAAATCCAGACTTCTTAGAAAAGAAGTTGGAAATCTAAGGACGGACACGGCCATCTTAACTAGCTTTTACACACAATTCAGACTGATACCAAACTCCTCCAGAAAGAGATTGTGGATCTGAAGGAGGATACTAGGACTTTGTTTAATACAACTTGGTCAACTGAGCTATTTTTGAAAAAGGTACAGTCTAATAGTAATTCATTTATGAAGAGGTTCATCACTCTGGAGAAGGAAACACCTGATTTGGCACATAAAACCCAGTCCATGACAGTGGGTGCTGAAACATTATTTGAGAGAATTCACACTGTTGAATGTATTAATCGGACTCTGTCGAAGGGGTATGACAGATTGACTGATAGAATGTCTCTCCAAGAAGGTAATAGACATGCCAAGAAGATCATGTCCAAGGATGAGATACTATCTCTAACGGACAGACTTCATACCTTAGAATCCTCAATGAGGGCATTAGAGCAGAATACTGGACAGGAGATCCAGACCTTGCAGATTTGAAAAGATTGAGGAGATTATCGACTTTGATGACCAGGAGCAAAAGGTAAGAAGACAAAATCAGTATGTAAAACTCTCTGGGATAGCTTCACCAGTGTTCTACCTGCCTTTCCAGTAATAACATCAGAAAAGGTATCTGGCTCCAAATACCCTAAGGTTGTCAAGAAATGGGAGCCCGGACATATGAGTGATTTAAAAGAAATTAAACAAGCAATTGTGACTTATGGACTAAATTCGTCCTTTGTTAGAGAGATGGTCAAAACCTGGGCTTTCAGTAACAAAGCCACACCTCATGATTTGGCTCAGTTGATCTCAGCTGTCTTAGAAAGTGGGCCGCAATTGCACTGGAGATATCTTCTTAAAGAGGAAGCAAGAATTTTAGAGCAACAGAAAAGAACAAAAGGAGCTGAGATTTCCCTAGATCAAATTCTAGGTGATGGACTTTACTCAGATCCTCAGGACCAAGCTCTTTATGATGACTACACCCTGTCTGTATGTACCTCAGCAACTTTAAAGGCTTGGGACAGGGTTCAGGAACCAGGACAAAGAGTGGAATCATATCTCAGGGTTAAACAAGGTCAGAGAGAACCCTTTAGTGACTTTTTGCGAAGACTAACTAGGGTCGTACAAATAGGGATAACTGACCCAGAAGCCAGACGTATAATAATTGAATCTTTAGCTTATGAGAATGCCAACGTAGAATGCAAAAGGATCCTGGGGCCTTTAAAGATCATATCAGCGCCCTTGGAGGAAGGGTCTTGCATACAATGAATGTAGAGACATTTGACTATGGCACTGAAGCGTGGGTAGGAAAAACAATTTCCAATGGTAAGAAAAGGCATCAAAATATCAAATGTTTTAATTATAGTAAAATGGGACATATGAGAAGGGATTGTAGACAGTGGACTTCCAGGAACAATGCCTCCTCTGGGAATGACAGAAATAGGAGGACTCAGCCTTCAGGTGTATGTAGGAGGTGTGGCAAAGGCCAACATTGGACAAATGAATGGAGGTCAATGACAGATAGACAAGACAACCTGATACCATCAGGAAATATTGTGGGGGCCTCTCCACAGGCCCCCATGACAAATGTGGTCCAGTCATTCCCAGTTACTGTGGGGAATGTGTCTTGTCAGGAAAATTAAAAGGTCCCATGCCTGCTGTCAAAAGCAATAATGCTCTAAATGATGAGATAAATATGGAAAATGAGTCAAAAAATCTGGTGGGACAGAGGAAACATATTCTGGCAGACTTCTTAAATGAACAAAGACCAAAGCTAAGAGTGTGTATAAATGACATTTTTATTAAAGGCTTATTAGATACGGGTGTAGATGTAAGTATCATTACTCCAGAATCTTGGCATCCAAATTGGCCTTTTCAGGAGGTAGATGTTCAGTTCATGGGAATTGGAACCATATCTCAGGTAAGACAAAGCACAAGATGGGTTGAATGCATAGGGCCCAAAGGGCAAACAAAAAAACCCTGAGGCCTTATATAGCCAATATTGCTGTGAATTTATGGGGTCATGACCTATTACAGCAATGGAATACCCAGATTAACATTCCTGCAGCCCTTAAAGCTTATATTTCTGAGGAAAATATTAGAAAATATTACAGATGATGAACACCGGTCATTTGGGCTGCTTAAGAACACAAAACAATTGATAACTCTTTAGATGTACCAACATCCCTGCCTATAAAATGGTTGACTGAGAAGCTGATATGGATCAAGCAATGGCCTTTAGCTGAGAAAAAGTTACAGTCTTTAAAGCAGCTGGTACAAGAGCAATTAGAGGGGGCTGGAGAGATGGCTCAGTGGTTAAGAGCATTGCCTGCTCTTCCAAAGGTCCTGAGTTCAATTCCCAGCAACCA
Source organism: Myodes glareolus (assembly GCF_982192425.1). Classification (NCBI taxonomy): domain Eukaryota; kingdom Metazoa; phylum Chordata; class Mammalia; order Rodentia; family Cricetidae; genus Myodes; species Myodes glareolus. The sequence continues at coordinate 4,205,367 of NC_142048.1, read as the reverse complement.
CATGGTGGCTCACAACCATCTGTAATGAGGTCTGGTGCCCTCTTCTGGCCTACAGACATAGACATATACACAGACAGAATATTGTATACATAATAAATAAATAAATAAAAGAGCAATTAGATGTTCAACATATAAAAACATCTGCCAGCCCTTAAAATTCTCCTGTATTTGTTGTTAAGAAAAAATCTGGAAAATGGAGAACGGTGTCAGATCTTAGAGCTATCAACAAGACTATTCAGCCTCTGCAATCTGGAATTCCTCTGCCCTCTCTGCTACCAAAGGGATGGCCTCTCATAGTTATTGATTTAAAGGACTGTTTCTTCACTATACCTTTACAAAAAAAAAGATAGAGAAAAGTTTGCCTTCACAGTGCCTACTTATAATCTCATCCTACTAGGAGGTACCAGCCCCCACGGGACCCAGCAGTGATAAAAATTAAGCAATAAACGAAAGTTTGACTTAGCCATACCTCTTTAAGGGTTGGTAAATTTCGTGCCAGCCACCCAGTGGACTATCCTCCCACAAGAAATGCTCAATAGCCCCACCCTGTGTCAATATTTTGTAAGTCAACCATTAAAAATAATACATAAGTGATTTCCTAAGTCTGTAATTTACCATTACATGGATGATATTTTGCTATCTGATTCAAACATAGATACCTTAAAAAGACTGTTTTAAAAAGTAAAGATAGTTTTACCTAAATTGGGATTACAGATTGCTCCTAAAAAAATTGCAGAGAGGTAAGATCTGTTATCATGATATTGTTAATTACTGTGTTGATAAGCAATTCAAAACTACCATGTGGATGGAAGACTTTTCATCTAACCTGGAATTGTGCTCCTAGTAGAATACTTCTGTTTTTGGGAATAAGGAGATAGCCATTGAATAAAATTACTGTCTCTTAACCTCATTTCAAAAATTTCTATACAAAATGTGGAGGAAAGTACAAATGCCTGCTAGCTCATTCATAGTCTACATCAGGACAATTGCTTGTTGGTTTCCAGCATAGTGTGGGCTGCTGGAGGATGACTTGGCGGGTAAAACACTCGCCGTGCAAGTGTGAGGACCTGAGCTCTGTTTTGATCCACATGAAGTGGGACACGATGGCATGTAACAATAATCCCAGAAACGGGGAGGAGACAAGTGGGTTTCTGAGACTTGTTGGTCAGCCAAACACCAACCAAATTCAGTGAGAGGTCTACAAAAAACCCCAACAACCCCACAGTTGAAGCTGATGTCCACATTTGGCATGTCAATTATCTAGATTATAAAACAGGTTTACAAAAAATTGAGACACAAAAGGCACAAATTAGGAGAGATCGATTACGGACTCTTAATGACTTTCAAAGATTGTTAGGAGACATCTCCAGCCTACGACCAGCTGTTGGGATAACACCTGATCTAATAGTTCATTAAAATAAAACCTTAGATGGTGATAAAGACTTAAATAGTCCCAAAGAATTAACAGCTAAAGCAGAAGAGGAACTGACAATAGTTGAGAAAAAAGTTACAGGAGGCACATGTGGATAGGATAAATCCACAGCTTAGTTGTATTCTCGTCATATTAATTTTAATACAGAGAGATGATATTATATTCAGTGTAGATAGATAATCTTCAACCTCTTCAAAGAGCTGTAAAAAATGGCCTTTAATCTAACTTAGAGTTCCGTGGTAGTGAGACACAATTGCTCCTGGCAACACCGATCTATTCCCGAGAGAATGTTGAGTACCAAAGACTCCACCTGGAGCCTTTTTGGTAGAACTGGTAAAGAAATGCCCATACCTCAGCCACTGACAGAGATACAGAGTATCCGTAAATGGATAAAACAGGACTGTCATATTCTGCCAAGACAGGGTAAGATAGTTCTGAAAAGTTTCTCGCCTTTGAAAATGGTCTGTCAGTTTGGCCTTAGCCAAAGTTGGTCGCTTCAACATTACAAATGAGACTTTGGGTGATTGCCCAGGTAGTCAGTTGTCTCTGTCATTTGTTGTACAATTTGGAAGTTTCTCAATTACACTTCCTGTTTTCTCAAGTAATATTGTTTCCCTTCTCAGATATTCAATGGAGTTGAAGATTAGATAATTGTAGTTACCTTCCTCATTATTTAGACAAGCTTATTTTCAATGCATTATTTAGACTCCTTGAAATAGAATGTTTAGTAAAACTTTTGCTATATGTTCCTTCCTTAATATTGTTTACTGTTTGTAATTTTATATTTGGTATCTGTTCCTATTGTATATAGTTGTATTGGGTTTGGATCGATCTTGTTCAGACAAAAGGGGGAGATGATGGGGAAACTCTGTCAACCAATCACATCTAATTAAGGCGTGGCAACTTGGACCCCAGGGAGAAAAACAGGGAGGACCCAGGTGAGTGGTCTCTCTACGCAGTGCCAGCTGGACAGATAGGACGTCGGACCTCCCGCTCTTGTAGCGTGAGTGTTCCCTTTTTAACAATTAAAATATCACTGTTATTCTTGAGCTGGCCTGGTTATTTATCGTACCAACCCAATTCACCAACATGTAAGAGCTATCTAGAAATATGCCTAGGCCATTGGCCAAACAGTTTTAACTTAAAAAAGATTTTATCTATTATGTATACAGCATTTTTCCTGCAAGTCTACCTGCATGCCAGAAGAGGGCACCAGATCTCATTATGAATGGTTGTGAGCCAGTGCTGCTCCTAACGGCTAAGCCATCTCTCCAGCCCACAGGCTGATAGCAAGTTTTAATGTGTGTGTGTGTGTGTGTGTGTGTGTGTGTGTGTGTGTGTGGTGAGGGGGATCTGTGGGTTTGTGAGCTGGAGACACGGGAACTTGGGAGACCATGGTTGCTGGGAACCAAACTCAAATCTTCTTGAGCCGGGCCGTGGTGGTGCATGCCATTAATCCCAGCATTGGGGAGGCAGAGGCAGGCAGATCTCTGGGAGGTCAAAGCCAGCCTGGTCTGCAGAGTGAGTTCCAGGACTGGCTCCATAGCTACTGAGAATCCCTGTCTTGGAAAACGAAATCCTTGGGCTGGAGAGAAGGCTCAGCGGTTAAGATCACTAACTGCTCTTCCAGAGGACCAAGGTTCAGTTCTTAGCACCTACATGTCAGGTCACAACTGTCTTTAACTTCGGTTTTAGGGGACCCAATACCCCTACTCAGAGATGCATGCAGGTAAAATACCAATGCATATAAAATAAAAATAAACTATTTGCTGAGCAATGGTGCACACCTTTAATCCCAGCACTCAGAAGTTTGAGGCCAGCATGGGCTACAGAGCAAGTTCCAGGACAGACTCCAAATCTACACAGTAAAACAAGAAACAAAGTCCTCTTCAGCTGCAAATGTTTTATCTGCAGAGCCATCTCACCAATCCCTTCTCAAATATTTTTTGTTTGGTTGGTTTTTTTTTTGTTTTTTTTTGTTTTTTTTTTTTTGAGAAAGGGTTTCTTTGTAGTTTTTGTAACAGGTCCTGGAACTTGCCCTGTAGACCAGGAGTGGGATTAAAGGCATGTGTCACCATCACCCCGTAATTTGTATTTATTTTTAGTTCTTTTTTTTAATATTTATTTATTTATTATGTATACAATATTCTGTCTGTGTGTACGTCTGCAGGCCAGAAGAGGGCACCAGACCTCATTACAGATGGTTGTGAGCCACCATGTGGTTGCTGGGATTTGAACTCAGGACCTTTGGAAGAGCAGGCAATGCTCTTAATCACTGAGCCATCTCTCCAGCCCCCTTATTTTTAGTTCTTTTAAAAATAATTTATTTTTATTTTATGTGCATTGGATTGCACGTATGTCTGTGAGGATGTTAGATCTTGGAGTTACAGACGGTTGTGAGCTGTCAGCTCTTAACCACTGAGCTATCTATCACTCCAGCCCCTAATTTTAGTTTCTGAGGCTGAGTCTTTGAAGATGGCACTGGCCTCGGTCACCAGGATCCTCATCAGTGCACCACTGGGCACAAATGTTCCCAATTTACCGTTCAGAAAACGGAGGCTCAGGGAAATGGCCTCGGGCTTGGGGTTTGAGCAGTCAATTACACCCCACATTGAACTTTGTCAGGGTCTCTGTAACAGCCAACATTGTAGGGTGCTGGGGACGGCACTTAGGTTTCATAGCATGGCTACAAGGAGAGGCGTCTGTGCTGTATCTGCTGAGGCCGCCAGGGGGCGTCAGGGAGGCTGGGTCGCCTGGTGTAGCGGTAGTCGGCCAGCAGAGGGTAAGCGTCCCTCGCGTAACTCCCAGCCGCCCGTCCTCATCAATGAGACGCCTGTCGTTCCAACGCTTGTCCCAGGCCAGATTCTGCCTTGAACAGGGGAAGGGTCCCTTGGCGCCTCGCCCTGGGTGGGGCCGGACCTCTGGGCAGCTCGCCCACTGCGGGCCGCCTGCCTCGGGGCTGGCACACAGCTGCGTGGAGGCCTTGGCCGCTGTCCCTTTTTTCCAAGAAGGGTGAGGAGTTTGTGGGAAGCGGCGGGGGGTTATTTATAGAGGACGCAGGAAATCCCCAAAGAATCAGGGCCTCACCCAGCGGAGGCGGTTATGACCGGGCACTGGGCCCCTTTCCGACAGGGAGCACTGCATGGGGCCTGGGAGCCAGGATAAGACTGGCGCCCCAAGGGACAAGGACCATACCTCCGTAATCAAGGAAGGCTGCTTGGAGGAGGGGTCAGAGAAAGTTGAGCCAAGCCCCTGCCCCTTGTTCGTAGGTGTGAGTGGTGCTGTCCACACTTGTGGGCGTGCGGATCCAAGGGGACATACAAGCCAGACGAGGGCACAGGGGGAGACCTTACAGGTCAGGTCTCACTGCTCAGCATCCTCCCGTCTCTCCCCACAGCGCTGGGTTTGAGGTGAATGGTCACCCTAGCCTTTATGTGGGTTCTGGAACTGAGTCTTAGTTCCTCCAGCTTGAGCAACAAGTACTCTCACCCATGGAGACATCGCCCTGGCATGCACGGTTTGACATTTCATTTTACAAATTCTTGTCTCGAACAGAGAAGTTTCTCAGGCAAAGAAAAGCAATGCCCGGCATGTTAGTGTGTCTGCAGTGCTGAGGCAGAAGGCTTGATACGAAAAATCAGCTCCACAGATGTTGGGACAGTTTTTTTAAAAAATGGGGCTAGCCAGGTGTGGTGGTATGTACCCTAACACTTGATGAGGCAGAGGCAGGAGGATCTCTGAGTTGGAGGCTAGCCTGGACTACATAGTGAGACTCTAGTCTCAAACATAAACCAAGCAAATGAGAGCCTAATCAGTACTTCAGAGAGCAGCAAGGGCGCATCAGGTCTGAGCTGACAAAGGGGCTAAGAAACTAGACCTTGTTTGTAGGGTAATGGGGAGCAATGGGGGGGGGGGGTGAGAGAGAAACAGACTCCATGTCCATAGAAAGACGGCTATGGGCCAGTACAGGACCCTACTGAGGCAGTGGCTGGCGACAGGCCTTTTCTTTAGTAGGGTGTCATGTCAGCAATGGGCTGCCTGCCCCAGCACTTTCCACTTGAGGGAACTGTTAACCGTGGTTGGTAGAGGTGGGGTTTCTGTGTGGCCCCGGCTGGCCAGGAAGCCACTCTGCCTCAGTCTCCCAGGCAGCTGAGGTTACAGATCTGGGACACGGTGTCTGGGAAGAGGAAACAGAGGCCGAGTTGGAGTGAGATTCTCACCCAGGACTGCAGCTATCAGCTCTTAATCAGGCTGTGGTCACCAGGTCGGCTTCATCACAGGGCTCAGGCTCAGGGCCAGGGACATCCCCAGTTCCTTGGGGCCTCCAGCCCGGCTGTCCCGGCGGCCTCCCAGGCTGACCCTGGTGGCCTGGTTGGCCGGGACCCAGCTGAGTGTTTCCTGCAGTGACAGGCTCTCGCCCGTGTTTCCGGATCCAGGAAATATCGCAGCTTTGTCCCTGAGGAGCAGTGGCAGAGTGTGGCATGGCCGGCCACGTGATTGATCCCCGGCTCCCGCCCAGGCCAGTGCTGGGGAGTAGCCTTCTCCTGGGCACTTTCTGCCTGCGTAGCATCGATGGCTCCTGCTTGCTGCCCAATTCTTAGGAACAAGCTTCAGGGTTGGGGGGCTGCTCTCACACCTCAGTCCCCTGCCTCAGCCCCACACCCCACCCATGCTGACATGCCTGCTCCATGTGCTTGGCTGAGTTCATTACCTCTCGCCGGGCTGGTCTCCACTGGGGCCATGCTCCGCTTTGCATCTGGCTCCTTCCAAACTCTGTACCAGCAGTCGGTAGGACAGATTTCATTTTAATTTATTTTTGATAATTGGAAGAGTTTCTTGTAGCCCAGGCTGGCCTTGAAATCCTGATCCTCCTGCTTCAGCCTCCTGGGTGCCGGTACAGCAAATGTGCACCACCACACCTAGTTCCTGTGGAAATGGGGCCCAGGGTGCCTCCTGTACCGCGCAGGACCATACTGAAGGGCACCTCCTCCACGGCTGGCCATGGACTTAAAGCATACACTCTATGTGCTTCTCTGCTGCCCTGAGGCCAGTGGGCGGTGCTGATCCTCTGGGTGCAGGAAGTTGTGAGCTGCCATGTGGGTGCGGGAACCAACTTTGGGTCCTCTCCAAGAATAGCCAGTGCCCTAAACTGCTGAGCCATCTCTGTAGCCCCCAATTCCAATTGGCACTCACCAATCACCCCTCAGGAGGCCGAAGTAGAGTCAAAGTCAACCTGGAATACAGTGAGACCCAGTCTACAGAGAAGAAAAAGAATAAGTAGAGACAGCCTTCAAAGAACTCTGTGATATTTATTGTGTGCCACTAATAACTTTAAGGGGTACAAGAAGGGCAGAGTGTGGGGAAGCACCCCTCCAGGCTCTGAGATCCACGGGGACCTTCGCCTGTGGGGAGGACAGGAGCCTGGGAAAGGGTTTAAAATAATGAAGTCTTGTGTTTCTAGGGGCCTTGAAGCCCTCCAAGGGAGGCCTGGAAACTCTCCAGAAAGACCTGGAAACAGCCAGGGCCTTTAAGGGGAGCTTGGAAAGTTCCAAGGGAGCTGAGGCCAGGCCTCCTGATCTCACCTCCTGGGTCAGACGAGTGATAAGGAAGCTGAAGGAGGTGCCCAGAGTGGCAGCTGAGCTGTGGGTACTTTGTGAGCGAGTGGGTGCCATTCTGGTCACCCCACAGCTGTATATGCCTTAAACCCAGTGTCGGGGGATGGTGCAGAGCAGGGGACAGTGAGGAGGGGCAGGGGCGGCATGGGAATGGAGATTGCTGGCCATGGGGGTTCAGCAGGTGTCCAACGCTGTGGGCATCTGGCTGGTCCCATCCACAGGTGGGCAAGTCGCACGCCCAGGGTCCCGCAACAGCTGCTTCCTCAGCCACTGGGGAAGGAAGAGGCAGAAAGCATGGACAGAGGCCGAGGAGCCAGGGGCTGGCTTCAGACTCACAGCCCTCCTGCCTCAGCGTCCTTCTTGTTAGGAGTCTGCCTTTCTTTCCTTTCTTTAGTCATTCCGAGACAGTCTGAGTGAGCCTGCATTTCCCCCCCCCCCCCCCACACACACACCCTCCATGTCCCTTGGGACTAGCAGAGTCCACAGCTTCAGAAGCTGACACCAAGGCCCCATCCCTTCAGCCTGGGACATCAGCCCCACCCAAGTGCCAACAATTCTGAGAGGCTTCCGCCCCCCCCCCCCCCAGCATCTCTCGGTCTAGAATACCCCTCCCCCCCAGGCCTGGTAGAGGAGGTTGGTGAGGTCAGAGGTGGAGCTGAGGCATTTCCTGGTGGGGAGGGGGAGTTTGCAGCTAAGTCTGGCTTCCTCTCCCCCTCCCTTCCTTCCCCAATTCTTCCCTGGGGCCCCTAGGTCTCACGTTCTGGCTGGCTCTGGGTCCCCTCCCTGGCTCCAGCTGTGATCCCATCTAGGACTGCCTGGTGGACTTCTGCTCTTGTCCAGGTCACTTCCCCCAAATCAACCCGAGTGAACCAGTGAGTCTCCATGTACTCCAAGCCCCAAAGTCCTAGCCACAGGCATGAGGAGGACTGTTCTTTCCTTGGTCGCTCCTTCCCAGGCAAGCTACCCAGAATCCCCAGGCTCCTCCCTTGTCTAGGTCCCTGGTTAAAAGTCCCTTCCTCAATGAGCTGCCCCTGTGAAAGATCCCAGCAGAGTCTGTGTCTCCCACAATGTCAGAAGTTAAGGAGAAATAATAAAATCACAGGCCAGCAAGAGGGCTCAGTGGGCAGAGGTGCTTGCAGCCCAGCCTGACAGTCTGAATTCAGTCCCCTGGAGCCACAGGGTGGAAGGAGAAAGCGGCTGCTACAAGTGGTCCTGGCCTCCACACATGTTCTGACATGTGCACAAGTGCCATCAGTCCCCGTCTAAAAACTCTGAGAAACCTCACAAGATGCATCCGTTTCCGCACGCCGAATACTTGGCTAGTACATTCAGGTCTGTCTTCCTTTGTTTTTGAGACAGGGACTCACTGGGTAGATCAGGCTGGCCTCAAACACCCAGAGATCCCCCTGCCTCTGTGGTCCAGGTACGGAGAAGACAGACACAGGTCATCACACTTATCCAAATAAGTCTCCAGGTGTGGGCTGTTCCGGAGTGAATGTCTCAGCAGGACAACTTGGGGGACCGGGGAGGCAGGCGCGTGGGCCGTGTGGGGCCCCCAGCCTACTCCTGCAGCCTGTCTCAACTGACCTCACATGGTCTCCTCCTGACTCTGAGCTCCTCCAGGCTGTGAGACCTGAGTATCAGGACTCACACTGGCAGAGAAAGCAGGAAGGCCAGCAGTTCACGGCCAGTCTCAGCTACGTGGGGAGTTTGAGGCCAGCCTGGGCTACATGAGACCTTTTCTCAACACTCCCCCTCAAAGAAAACAAACAAAAAAATAATCCCAAACCAAACTTAAGAAATGGAACCTTCAGGCACAGAGAAGAACCGGCTTGGATGGAGCGCGGTAGGTCAGTGAACCAGTTCAGATGCTGGCCACCTAGCCCCGTCCCCATGAATTGAGCTCAATCAGTTCAATCCCTGAGACCCACAGGGTAGAGGAGACAACTGCTCCCTACAGGGTGCCTGGCATGCTGTGGCTCTCACAGTCTCAGACAAATAAATCTAATGGTAACTTTTAAACAAAAGGAGGAACAATTGTTTGATATTTGCTACCACGTTTTGGTTCCCCTCCCTGCCCCCTACTCCTGTCTGCAGTGTAAACAGAGTAGGAGAAGGCTCAGTGGGAAAGAAACCTTACTTTCTAGCAAGGTGACCTGAGTTGGAATCCTCAGGGGCCCAATTAAAAAGCAGTTGCTGGCTAGGTGTGGTGGCACACACCTTCAATCCCAGGCCTTGAAGCTGGAGGATCTCTGTAAGTTTGAGGTCAGCCTGGGCTACACAATGAGACCTTGTCTCAAAGAAACAAAAATAAATAAATTGTAAATTTATTTAAATAAATTGTAAATTATAAATAAATAAAAAAATAATAAACCCAAGAAGTTGGGTGTCTCTGCACCAGCAGCTGTGACCCGAACGCCTGGAGGAGCCTGGGGCCAGGGCCCAAGTAGCTCCAAGTTCAGTGAGAGTCCTGGTTTCAAGGGCATTAGCTGGACAAGGACAGAAAACACCGTTGTCTCCCTCTGGTTTCCACAGGGGTCTACACAGGTCACACACCATACACAAGGACATTTGGATGTGGAAATACTGTCTTTTAAAAGTTGGTTCTGGAGGCTGGAGCTCAGTGGGTAAGAGCACTGGTTGCTCTCGCAGAGGACCCAGCTTTGGTTCTCAGCACCCACATGGTGGCTCTTGTAACTCTAGTTCCAGGGACCTGACACCTTCTTCTGGCCTCCACAGGCACCTGGAGCACAGGCAGACACACAGAAAACACTCATACGCATACAATAAAAATAAACAGATAAATAAATACTAAGTAACAAAACGGGAATGTGTGGTACCTGGGGTAGCGGTGCACCCCTTTAGTCCCAGCACTCAGGGGAATCTCTATGGGCTGGAGGCCGGCCTGGTCTCCTGATCCCCAAGAGATCCTGTCTCAAAATAATGAAACTAAATAATTATATGACTGTGGAGACAGGCATCAGCCCCAGCATCAGCCCCAGCATGACTTACTTACTTCTTTTTTCTTTTCTTTTCTTTCCTTTTTAGGACAGGGTCTCTCTGTGTAGCCCTGGCTGTCTTGGAACTGGCTCTGTAGACCAGGTTGACCTGAAACTCAGGAAGATCCACCTGCCTCTGCCTCCTCAGTGTTGGGGTTTAAGGCGTGTGCCACCACCACCTGGCACCTGGACTTGCAAGGCTCGTGAAGGAAGGTCTGAGTTTTGGGATCAGCAAGGTTGATATATAGCCAGATGGTATCTCAAAATAAAACAATCAGACAAGGAGTGCACATCTGCCTAGCAAGTGTGAGAGCAAGGAGAGAGGGAGGGATGGCTGTGGACAGTGAGGAAGAAGGCCCTTGGAGGCATAGCCCCAGTCCCTGGGGAAGGCCCTTCCTAGTGTCCTGAAGGCCTAAGTGAGCATTGTCCCTCAGCACAGACGTCATTCAAGGTAAACAATGTCAAAAACTTCCCCCGGTTCTCAGCTGAGACCGGACAGTCCTGGGCGGGCAGCCCAGCCCTGTGCGTGACCCTGATGAGTCCTCAGTCCCCTCCTCTGAAAAGTGGGCATCAGAATAGAGATTGCCCAGCCAAGAAGGACGGGGAGGGAGGGTGGCCTGGAGGGGGAGGGACCTACTCCTCTGTCTCTTTTCATCGTGTTCAATATTTTCTTTACTTGCCCACTTTCCTTCTTTCAAAAAAGTATTCATTATGTAGTCTTGAACTTGCAGCCCCCTGCCTCAGCCTTCCAGGTTCTGTGTTCATAGCCTGTGCCATGAAAGCTGACTTTCTGTCCTGCCTTTTCACAGGATGATCCAGAGCCGGAGGCCAACCAAGCTACACACATCAGACACCACCTCCAAAACCCGTCACAGCTCAGCAGTAAGGCTGCTGCTCCTTCAGAGGAGCAGCAGACACCAGGGCCTTCAGACACCAGGGCCCTCACACACACACAGAGACGAGATAAAAAGGCTGGTGTGGTGCTGTGCGTCAGCAGGATATGCTAAAAATGTGGAGGTAGAAGGTTGAGTTTGGGGCCGACCTGGGCTACACATTGGGGCAGGGTAATGTGTTACACACCTTTAATCTCAGCACTCAGGAGGCAGAGGCAGGTGGATCTCTGTGAGTTAGAGGCCAGCCTGGTCTACAGAGTGAGTTCCAGGATAGCCAGAGATACACAGAGAAACCCTGTCTCAAAAAATAAAAAGAAAGAAAGAAAGGAAGGAAGGAAGGAAGGAAGGAAAGAAGGAAGGAAGGAAGGAAGAGAAAAGAAAGAAAGAGAACTCCTAACTACAGAGTGATCTCTGGAACTAACTCCCTGGTAGCTTCCCACTTGGAGCCTAACAAAGACACAAGTCTGGCCACCATGTGATGGTTCAGGCAGTCAGAATCTAGATCTAGGGACCCAACGGGATTTGGTTTAAATTCCCAAAGACTGTGGCTGGAGAGATGGCTCCATTTTTAAGGGCACTATCTTTCAGAGGACGTGGGTTCAATTCCCAGCACCCACGTGGCAACTCATAACCATCTCTAATAGGATCTGATGCCCTCTTCTTGTGTGCAGACAGACATGCAGACAAGCCGTCAAGATACAAATCCCAGAGACTGCTCTGATTCTTGGAAGAAAGCTGCTAACAGGAATGGAGTCCTCTGTAGCCCTGGATGGCCTTGAATTTTTAACCCTCCTGCCTCAGCCTCCCGAGTGCTGAGATTACAGGTGAGCACAGGACCTAAGCCGACCAGGTCACCCAGGTCGGGGGCCCTGCAGGAGCAATCCCTGAACCACCTTTCCTATGACATACACACGGTGTCTCCAACGGACCACTGGGCTGCTGACACATTAAGGTAGTGTGGGTGTTGGGCCAGATGCCCTAGGCATGCTCCAAGGACAGCCCTGGTCCCTGTCTCTGACTGTGGACATCACTTTACAGTTACCATTTGACAATCTTCACCTTGCCTCATGCTGTAACCCCAGGCTTCCCAGTGTGCCACCACACAGGCTCCCATGACTACTTAATCCCTATTTTTATCAAGCATGGGGTGCACCTATGCCACGGCTGGAGTCCATTCTCTCCTCCTGCTGTGTGGTCCTGGAGATGGAACTTGGGCTGTCAGGCTTAGCAACAAGCTCCTCTACCCACTGACCTGTCACCAACCCAACTTCCACTCTGTGAGGCGCTGGAGCAGGGGGACAGCTCCATGAAGCCTGGCTGTGGGGCAGAAGGACCTGAATTCAATCCCAGAACACAGGTTAAAAAGCTGTGTGTGGGCCGGGCGGTGGTGGCGCATGCCTTTAATCCCAGCACTGGGGAGGCAGAGGCAGGTGGATCTCTGTGAGTTTGTGCTCAGCCTGATCTACAGAGTGAGTTCCAGGACAGCCAGGGCTACACAGAGAAACCCTGTTCTCTGTGAGAAATGGTAGTCAGGGCTGGGCTCCAGCTTGTGCGTTCAGACACTCACAGGATACACAGGGTACACAGGGTACACGGAAGACACTCAGAGCACGCCTCACAGTCTCTATCCACAGACCTTCCCCGCCCAGCCGCCCAGGACACCAGGCCCTTTGCTTTTCTTCCTCCAGTTCACAGTCCAAAGTCCTGCCATACCTTAGTATACAGCAGGCACTCCATTATACCTTGGTATACCTGCCATGCCCTAGTATACAGCAGGCACTTCATTATGCCTTGGTATACCTGCCATGCCCTAGTATACAGCAGGCACTCCATTATGCCTTGGTATACTTGCCATGCCCTAGTATACAGCAGGCACTTCATTATGCCTTGGTATACCTGCCATACCTTAGTATACAGCAGGCACTCCATTATGCCTTGGTATACCTGCCATGCCCTAGTATACAGCAGGCACTCCACTATGCCTTGGTATACTTTCCATGCCCTAGTATACAGCAGGAACTCCATTATGCCTTGGTATACCCGCCATCCCTCCATTATAGAGGCAGCAAGTGTGGATTCTGCCTCCCTCTTTATCCATGGTTCTGGGATGAAGACCTCAGCCGGTGGGTACCTCACCTGGGTGGGACTGCAGGGTTGACCATTGGGAAACGCTGGGACTCCAGGATCTTTTTCTTGAAGTCCTCCAGGCTAGCAGGATCTGTAGGAAAAATGAGGGTTTGTGTGTGCAGCCTCGGAGAGGAGAGCTGGGGTGGGGAGCCAGGTGTTCCTCTGGCTGTCACTCACCTATGGGTGGAGGGTTTGGGGGTGGGCTGAAGAGTCTTGGCGGAGTGGCAGGCTGTGACTGGAGAAAGAGAAGGAGAGGTTAGAGGAGTTGGTGCCCTCTGTGCCCTACAAATGCCTAAGCAACCTAGTTGGGTGGGTTTTTTGTTGGTGATGGTTTGTGTTTTGAAACAGTCTCTCTGTGTAGTCCTGGCTGTCCTTGAATTTACTTTTTAGAACAGGCTGGCCTCGAACTCATAGAAGTCCTTCTGCCTGTGTATGCTGAGTGTTGGGATTAGAGACCATGCTCAGCTCAAGGAACCTAGATCTTAACCCAGACCATCCTGAAGCATCACGGAGGGGCTTAACTTGGGCGGGAAATCGAGGCCACCACAAAGCCATCATCTGCAACCCTCAGCGTACCCCTGATCCTTCAATTGGACTCAACTCCACTCCAAACCCGGTTCCCGCCATTTGGCCAGAGCAAAGTTCACCTGGACCTAACCCTGACCCAGCTTTCTTCCTTCAGTGGCATCCTCCGTCCGCTCCCACCTACTTCCCAGGTTGACCCTTCCGGGACCCCACTGCGCCCAGGGCACCCATCTCCACCCAGCCGACCAGGCCCACCTTGGCCTTGACACAGGTGTCCAGCGCGCTGATGCGCACGTCCACTTCGGTGCGCAGGTGCTCCAGCTCGCGCTTGCGCGCCTCCAGCTCACGCTGCAGGCCTTCCTTCTGCGAGCGCAGAGTCGCTTTCTCCTCCAGCGCCAGCTGCGTCTGGCGAGCGCACTCCGCCCGCAGCTGGTTCTCGCGTGCCTTCGCCTCCGCCTCGCCGCGCGCCCGCGCCTCCTGCGTGCTCTGAGCCCCGCGCTCCACCTCCAGCTTCTGCCGCCGCAGCTCCGAGTTCTCGCGGGTCACGCGCTCGATGCCCATGCGCAGCTCGCGCGCCTTCTCGTCCACCTTGTTGCTCAGGATACTGGGCAGGTTCTCGCACGTCCGGCGGAGGGTCTCGGGCATCAGCGGAGGGTAGTGGTAGCTCAGGCTATCCAGGGATCGCGGGATCAACGAATCCCGCCAAATACTCAGCGCATCTGCATGGAGCTTGTCGTGATCCAGCGGGAGGCACAGGTCCCGCACCTTGCGCAGCTCCTCCTCGGTCACCTGCTGCTCCTGCTGCTGTCGCTCCCGCGCTTTGCCACAGGCCGACAGCTGCTCCTCCGCACGCTGCTTTTCCGCCAGCAGACTCTCCTTGTCCTTGGCGCACACCGCCTTCTCCTTGGCCACTTCCATCTCCAACGTCTTAGCCTTCTCGCCCAGCTTAAAGAGCAAGGCTGCGGGGCCGGGGCGAGAGGAGGTGAGCCCAGGCTGGTCCTTAAGCTTTGAGGTCGTCGTCGTCCCCCACTCCCCACCCGCCTGCCAGGACCCGCATTTACCTTCGCAGGTCTTGTTGTTCTCCTTCAGCTGTTCCAAGCACTGCTTTTCGCTCAGGATGATGGCGACCATGAACCGGTGGTAGTTTATGTTGGTGGCCTGCAGGTGTAGGCACACAACACGGCTGAGCACCCATCTCCAGGGCCGCACACACAGTGGTCCCCTCCACACCCTTAGAGGGTTGTAGGTCTGAGTGACCTCCAAAAGTTTGACTGGAACTGGGCTGGAGCTCCTTCATTGGTTGAGCCCATTCAGTTGGTGAGGGACTTGCACAAGGCCCCGAGTTCATGAACTAGGTGTGCCAGCTCTTACCTGTAACCTCAGCACTGGGGAGGCTGAAGTAGGACAACCCCCAGAAGTTAGAGGCCAGCCTGGATCACAGAGAAAGGCTGTCTTGTTTGTTGTTTGATTGTTTGAGATGGGGTCTGGAGTCTTGGCTGCCCTGGAACTCCCTATATAATAAGCCAGGCTGGCCTCCCACTCACAGAGGTCCTCCAGCCTGTGCCTCCTAAGTGCTAGGGTTAAAACACAGAGGCTGAGATTGGGGTTCAGTTGCCTACCTAGCAAACACAAAGCCCTGGGTTTTGTGCCCACTACCATATAAGCAAGACTTGGCTTGTGCCTGTCCTTCCACACAGGAGGAAACCGTAAATTCAAGGTCATCTTGGGCTACAGAGTAAGAGTTTATCTCAAAACAAAAACAGAGATGAGGCACAAAGTGGTGGTGCGGTGGGGGGGGGCAGAGGAAGAGGAAGCAGGGCAGAAAAATCACATTTCTTTGTACTTTGGGGAAGAGAGACCAGACAGACACCACTAGGGTGCATTTCAGGTGGCCTCTGGGCTCCTGTCCACCATAGGGAATGCAGTTTGCCAACGAACCACAGTGTCCTGAGTCAGGAGGTCATGTAGCCCAGGCTGGAAAGTCTAAAAATGTAGAATCAGGACTGGGGTATGAAAAGGTGACAGAGTGCTCACTTAGCAGTCAGGAGCCTCTGGGAAAAGTAAAACCCAGAAGCCTGGACCCTGTGTTCTCCAGTGAGGAAGTGTGGGGTACCAGGCAGGTGTTGGCTGGTGACTGCCTTGGATAGCCAAGCAGCCAGGGACTGTGCACCCCCTCAGGAGACTGCTGCTACCCAGGGCACCCTGGGACCCTGTCCTCTCCAGGGCAATCCTTGCTTTACCCCTAATTTGGTGGCTGCCAGCACCCCTGTTATTGGACCAGAAGCTGCCCTAGGCTGCAGCGTCCTGGCCTCACTGTGGTGTGGGGAGCTGCTGGGTGAACGTGGTCAGCTGTGCTCTGGGGTCTGTGGGGGGACTGCTGTCTCCAGGATCTCAGGTCTGTGACAGGCACAGGACGCGATGGCTTCAGCCCCACCCGGGAAAGGGCCTAAAACACCCTCTCTCTTTTCTCTCTCTCTCTTCTCTCTCATTCTCCTCCCTCTCCCTCTCTCTCCTCTCCCCCTATGTCTCTCAGTGTGAGACTCAGTGTCTGTGAGGGTATTTTATTGATTACTAATTAATGTAGGAGGCCATTAATGTACGTGTGTATTGTCATACCTGGGCAGGTAGGCCCGAGCAGTAGAAGAAGATAGCTGGATGTGAGTCTGGGACCAAGTCAGTAAGCAGCACACCTGCATGGTCTCCACGTTACTTGGTGTCCTGACTTCCCTCAGTGATGGAGTGTGCCTAACCTGGAAGCCAAATGAACTGCTTTCCCTCTGAGCTGCTTTAAGGTGTTTGTCACCGCGACATAAGCCAAACTAGGACGTCACCGAGGCTTCCTTACCAGGTTTGCTCAGTGGCAATTTCATTGTCACAACCTGTTACACTGCTTTCAAAAGTCAGCTAAGGCAGGAAGAATCTGTTGAGATTAGGAGTTTCAGAGGCAGGTTGGCTCCGTCACTGTCTGCTTATGTTGAAGCAAAAATGGCAAGAGAAAACCATGGTAGAGAAGTCTTGCCCCAAGGCAGCCAGCAAGCAGACAGGGTGCTGGGGAGTCTGCGAGACAAGATCCCACCAGGACCTCCTGACTATGATTCGGTCACCTCTCAGAGGCCACACAGCAGGCAGCTAAGCCTTTCACACAGGAACCTTTTTAGAATCGAATGGCAACACATCCCAATGTCCAACACCTCAGAGAAGAAGGAGATAGATAGGTAAGAACCAAGGTTAAAAAAGAAAGAAAGAAAGAATCCTTTTGTTAAGCCTTTCCCTACTGTAGTGAAGTCAGACATACTCTATATGGTTAAGAGCGCGTTCATTTTAGGGGTGGAAAACTGGGTAAGTGTTGGGGGGCAAACACGTGAGAAAGGAATCCTGGTGCTGTCATTTAAATCAATCCACAGGTCTGCAGTTCCCTGGAAGCTCTTTTCAGAGGACAGAGTTGCTCCACCGATGAGAAAGGAAGAGTTTAAGAGGAGTAGGGGGAAGATAATTAGGTGAGCACACATCCCTATACATTTTATTCTCAAAATATGGAATTATATTCTCCCTCCCTCCCCCTCCCTCCCTCTCTCCCTCCGTCTCTCTGTCTCTCAGTGTTTCTCTCGCTGTCGGGAGCTCCTGCTGCTTCAGCTCCCAAGCATTAGTGTGACAGGTGTGTGCCACCATGCCCAAGGATGGCATTCCTTTTGGTTGTGTGCGAGGTGCTGGGGATGGAACACAGCCTCATGCATGCTGAGCCAGAGCTGAGCTCTGAGCCATACCTGGGCTCAGTTAGTCCAGGTCACACTGAGGAAGAATCCATTTACCCAGCTCTGTGAAGCTGCCCTGAGCAGACACTGGCAAGAGCAGGACCCCAGCTAAACCCCAACTGCAGGTCGACAATGCTGGGGTCGGCACTGCTCCCACCCTGCTTTCACCCAGAAAGTTTCCTGAGAGGGTATTCTGCCTCTGGAGTGGATGGACCTAGCCATTAAATAAGACCAGGAGAGGTCTTATTATTAATTGAACAACCAGAGAGTAGGGTATAGTGGCCTTAATCTCAGTACTCAGGAGGCAGAGGCACGTGGTTCTCTGTGAGTTCAAGGCCAGCCTGCTCTATACAATGAGTTCCAGAACTCTCTGTGAGTTCAGGCCTTCAAGGTGGATCAACAGTAAAGGCAGCTCAGCTGACAACCTGAGCTGAATCTCTGGAGCCCGCAAGGTGGAAGGGCATTTTCTGACCTCCACACACGGACATGGCGGGTGGGCAAACATACATGTGGAATAAGTAAACCTAACTTTAAAAATCATGCTGCCTGCAGCAGACCCTTTCTGGCAGGCGATGTCTGCCGTCGTGAAAATCACACTGTTAAAGAACCTCACGAGCCGGTGAGGCACCACTGTCACCCCAGCACTCAGGAGACCGAAGCAGGAGGGTCGGGAGCTCAAGGATGTTCTTTGCTACACAGCAAGTTCTAGAACAGCCTGAACTACATAAGACTATGTTGGAAACAAAGAACGGGGAGGACTATCTAAGTTTTCTCGGGCGCAATTTAGAATTTGGGGGCACCCGGTGCTGTGGCCCAGGGCGCACAGGCTGCCTCTTACCAGGTCGCCTTGGCACTGGCGGAAGCTGGCGTTGAGGCGCTCCAGCTCACGCCTGGCGCTCAGCAGCATCTGCATGACCGCTTCCCTGGCGTGCACACTGATGTTGAGCTCTTTGGTCAGGTTCGCATTCACAACTTTCAGCTGCTCCACCTGCCTGAACAGAATGTCAGCGCGTATCTGGGAGGCATTCAGGCTGGCCTCCGTGGTGGCATGCACGTTGCCGTAGATCATGAAGAGGACCAGGCCCAGGATGATGAGGAACTGGATGAGTGACACAAAGAGGAAGAAATAGCGCAGGTAGTACCAGCAGCCGCGAGCCGCGTCCCCCGTGCGGGAGTACGGGCTGCGATCCATGGCGAGCCCCATTTGCGCAGCGTCAGTCGGGCGGGCGCACTGTCCCTCGCCTGCCTGGCCAGATCTGGGCTGCGCCAAGCAGGGGGAGTGTTTATATTACTTCTCTTAATACTTCCTCTGCCAGGCTCCTTCCTGGCCAGGAGGAAATGGGGGCTGTGGGTTATCACAACACTCCCACCCTGGCTGTTGAGGACTGATAGTCTAGGCAGAGGTGATAGATGGAGGGGTGCGGCTCCTGCTGGGTGGCTGGACTGGCTTCTTCCGCCAGGCCCGGCCTCAGTTTCCACCACCAACACCCCGAATTAGGTCGGCCAGACGATGGACACTGCACTTGGGACTATTTCTCAGTCATAGCCCGTGGAAGAGAAAACTGAGGTGCAGCTGTGACAAGAGACTGGCCCCGCGGCCCAGTCGTTACTCTGTGGCAGGCTGGGTTCAAATATGTCCAGGTCACCAAGGTGCCACCGGTCAAACCCACGAAACACAACAGTCAACCATGGGGCAGCTCTCAGGCACCCATATACAAGGAGTTTGGGGCCCAAGGCAAAGGAGTGTGGGACTGAGTTCCCACCCAGGAGCCCCGGGGACGGTTTCCACTATGGGCAACAGTAGGTGCTCAATTATTACACAGAAGAACCTCACAGAGGCCTGATCCCTGGTGGACAGTGGTTACCACCTCCCACAAATATTCCGCCAGCACGCACACTTAGGTGTCCCCAGAGTACTGTAGGATTACGGCTTGGTTCACCATTAGAACCCCTACCTAGACTTCCACATGGAGGGGCTGGGGCGTGACTCAGGGGTGGAGCCCCTGCCTAGACTCCCCCAACAGTCCAAAAATATCTGTGGGATCCGAAGTAGGAGAGCAGGATCTTGGAGTGGGGAAAAGTGAAAGAGACCTCTGTGAACTCTGATAAGGGTTGCTCCAATCTGTGCCTCAGCTTCCCCCTCTGTGACTAGAGTATTCTGTTTCTGGCCTGCTGTGATTTCAGGGTCCCAGGAGGTGGCAGGGAGCCTTGTTGGTAGATGGGGTTCCAGGAGGAGGGTCTAGATCTCTGTGGAACAACCCCCAGACAAAGATGTGAAAATTCAGGTGCACAGAGAAAAGGACTTTGGGGGTGCCCCTCAAAGCTCTGGGAGGATTTTCTGAAATCTTTTACCTGCTTACCTTACTGCCTGCTGTCCCTGCCTCCGGGTAGCCCTAACCTGTTGGGGCAAGGACAAGGAGCTGGCTAGGTGGTAGCTGTGGGGTCCAGCACGGGGAAGGTTGCCTGGGTCCAGAAGCCTGGGAAGGGATGGGATGGGGAAGGAGCTGGGTAGGCGGGTGTGGGGTTGGGAAGGAGGAAGTTCCCAGGGGTAGACAGGAAACCCTATGTGACCTTTGGCCTTTGCAGCCGGGCAATTCCTGATTCTTCCTGGCCAGCCATGGGGGTGGGGACAGTGGTACTGGGGGCTGCAGCTGGGGCCCAACCAGCCATGGCTCCAGGTTGGCCAGGCAGGCAGGGGCCACAGTTTGGTGTCAAGTTGGGGTCTGGCATGCCACCTGGCTGTCATGTGACCCCAGAAAACTTCCTCCCCTGAAATTCTGCTTTTATATCCTGTTTAGAGAGGGCAGTTTTTTTGCTCCCTTTAAGAGGAGGTCTCATGTAGCCTAGGCTGACCTCCAGTGTAGCTCAGGATGGCCTGAAACTCCTGATCCTTCTGCCTCCAGCTCCCAGGTACTGGGAGGATGGGTGTGCACCACCCCTGATATATGGGTGGTGCACATGGAACTCAGGACCTTGCCCATGCTAACCAAGCACACTCCCAACTGATCCCCACACATCTAGTTTCTTTTTAATCTCTATTGTGTATGCTGTGTCTTGGGTGCCCCAGTCAGCGTGAATACATGAGGACCATCTGCGCGGTCAGTTCTCTGCTTCCACCTTTTTTGCAGGTTCTTTGGTTTCGTGGTAAGCGCTTTAATCCACAAAGCCATCTTCCCAGCACCTGACAAAGCTAGCTTCCAAGGCTTTCCTACAGGGCCAGAGGCACATTCAGCCTTAATAAACTGGGAGACAGCTGGAGGGTGCCGCATCAGTTCAGAGGACCTGGGTTCGAATCCCAGCATCTACACAATGGCTCATAGCCATCTGAACCTCTTGTCCCCAGGGATCTGATATCTATCTCTGACCTCTGAGGGTACCATGCTTTCATGTGTACACAATTATACATGCCCGCAAAATACCCAGACACATGAAATCAAATGATAAGATTTTCAGAATCACTAAGCGGTGAGACTTCTGTAGGCACTGAAGAGTGAAACTCTCACCATATGGCTTCTGGCTGTCACATGATGCCAGGCTGTGAGGCAGTGGGGGGCACTGTCCCTAAGCCCAGAGGACAGGGACAACGATGGGTGGGATGTGTGTAACAAGGATCCTGTGAGTGCTCAGGCGGCAGGCAGCACCAGGCTAAGTTCTGGAAGAGTTCCCAGTGCCGTGTAATGTGTGGGAGCTGTTGAGTGTGTGCATTTTATTATAATAAAGTCAGCGGAGGGCCAGTGAGGTGGCTCAGTGGAAAAGGTGCTTGCTGCCCAGCCTGACAGTATGAGTCTGACTCACGGGACCCGTGTGGTGGGAGGAGAGGCTAGAACCCCACAGGTGTCCTCTGACTCCAGATGGGTGCTGTGGCGTGTGTGAGCGCCCACCATACACATAAAAGGTGTTAGAGTCGTCCTCGCGGTGGTGGCACACACCTTTGATCCCAGCACTCGGGAGGCAGAGGCAGGTGGGTCTCTGTGAGTTCCAGGACAGTCAGGGCTACACAGAGAAACCCTGTCTCACAAAAATAAGCAACAACAGCACAACAAACATGGAGCTGAGGGCTGGAGAGCTGGCTCCTGGTTAAGAGCCCTGGCTGCTCTTGCCGAGGACCTGGGTTTGATACCCAGCACCCAGACGGCAGAAGCTCAAAGCCTTCTGTAACTCCAGTTCCAGGGGATCCAATACCTCCTGGCTTCTACAGGCTCTGAACACATGTGATACAGAGACATACATGCAAGCAAAACACCCATCCACATTAAATAATAAAATAAATAAAGTCAGGCAAGGAAACTGTAAATGCTCAGAAAATCAGAAAACCACCCTTGACCCGATGGTGGCCATGTGTCGGCACGTTGGGCAATTGGTACATTTTAAACATACATACTAACTTCTTTTCTTTTCTTTTCTTTTTTGTTTTTTTGTTTGTTTATTTGTTTTTGTTTTTCGAGACAGGGTCTCTCTGTGTAGCTTTGGAGCCTTTCCTGGCACTATCTCTTGTAGACCAGGCAGGCCTCGAACTCACAGAGATTCGCCTATCTCTGCCTCCCAAGTGCTGGGATTAAAGGCGTGCACCACCACCGCCCGGCTCCTAACTTCATTTCTTTCAAGATCAAAATGTTATTTTCCTTCCACATTGATAATCCAGTCTCACAGTTTTGATTCATTTTTGAAGCAAGTTTTCATGTAGCCCAGGCTGCTATAGGTGTTAGGGTCTGAGAGAAGCCCCCAAGAAAAGACCAGCAGTCACGTGTGCAATGAGCTCTTTATTAGTTCCAACATTGCGGTGGCGAATGGCGGCCGAGAGAAACCCACAGTCTCCTTTTAGCCCCTTTTAAACCGGGCTAGAGGAAATCCAGGGAGGAGAGATTAATGGGGGCTGATTAATTGACGGCTTTAAACAGTTTAGGGGTTGTTATAGGATTGGTTGGTGGCCCCGAGAAATTGTCTCTAGTTCTCTTAAACTTGCACAACCCGTGGGGCACCCTCAGATTGGTTGCCTGGGTTGTGACTTTCCCAGGAACTGCTCAGTTCCAGCCGGTCCCATGAAATTGAAACCAAGGCCTGGTTCCTGGCAGGGGTCGTTAGAAACCTGTCATGGCTCTGGTCGGACTCCCTGGCCCTCTCAATAGAGATTACTGCAGTAACAGGTGTGTGTGTGTCCAGTGCTCTCAGAGGCTGGAAGGTACATTGGATCCTCTAGTGCTGGGGACTGTACCCTGGGTCCTCTGTGAACAGCCAGTTCTCTTAATTGCTGAGCCATCTCACCAGCCCCTCCTTAGATTGTTTGTTTGATTGATTGATTGGTTTTTAAAAACACGGTTTTTCTGTGTAGCCCTGGCTGTTCTGGAACTAGCTCTGCAGACCAGGCTGGACTCGAACTCTCTGAGATCCACCTGCCTCTGTCTCTCCAGTGCTGGGATTAAAGGTGTGCACAGCACTGCCTGGCAAGATTTATTTCTTTAGGTAGGAAAAAGCAATAAATATTTAAATTTATTTATTTATTTGATTTTTCAAGCCAGGGTTTCTCTGTAGCTTTGGAGCCTGTCCTGGAACTAGTTCTTGTAGACCAGGCTGGCCTCAAACTCACAGAGATCCGCCTGCCTCTGCCTCCCGAGTGCTGGGATTAAAGGCGTGTGCCACCACCGCCTGGCAATATTTAAATTTATTAATCATACTAAATATTAGATTTATTAATTTTAAATATTTTTGTTTAGTGCTATGTCTTCAAGATCCTTTTTCTTTCTTGTCTGTTTTAAAAACCCCAACGCTTTCATTTCCTTATTTAGTGTGTGGAGCTCAGAGGACAACCTTCAGGAACTGATTCTCTGCTTCGACCACATGGGTCCTGAGGGGCGCGGGGATGGAAGCCCAGACTCCACTGCCACTCAGCTGCTCGCCTGCCTGCCTCCCAGGCCCACGGAGTGGCAGTCACGGCTCTTGGCAGCACGTCCCTTACCCACTGTCAGTGGGGAGAGCTACAGACCCAGTCTGCGCAGTCAGCCCTCCACTCACTGACACAGCTGCCAGCAGTGGCCTGGGGATCCCAGCAGAACTGTAGAAATGCAGCCCTTCTGCCTGTGGCCCTGGCCAGGTTGTCCCTTAGGGAGGGAAGATACCCTGCCAGGTCAACCTCATTCCCTGGGGGGACTGACCGCTCTGTGATTTTCCGGAGAACAATTCGTCATGGTCACAGGAAACTTTGCTTATGCTGTGTCCTGGTCCCTGGGCTGCTCTGCTCAGGATCCTCACGGATGGACGCTCCCCGCCCCCTCTTTCTCTCTAAATGGAAAACAATCAATTCAGCCTGAGTTGTTTGTTTAGGTGGGAACCTTTGAAGGAAGTCGCCACTTGCCACAGCTAAACATCTCAGTCTTCATGGAGACAGGAGGTTTGAAAAACGTTTTGTCTTGGTTAGAAAAAAAAATACTGTTTGTTTTTTGTTTTATTGTTCTGAGACAGGGTGTTACTATGTACTCCAGGTAGTCTGGTTGTTCTGAGACAGGGTGTTACTTGTACTCCAGGTAGTCTGGTTGTTCTGAGACAGGGTGTTACTACGCACTGCAGGTAGTCTGGTTGTTCTGAGACAGGGTGTTACTATGTACTCCAGGTAGTCTGGTTGTTCTGAGACAGGGTGTTACTTGTACTCCAGGTAGTCTGGTTGTTCTGAGACAGGGTGTTACTATGTACTCCAGGTAGTCTGGTTGTTCTGAGACAGGGTGTTACTTGTACTCCAGGTAGTCTGGTTGTTCTGAGACAGGGTGTTACTACGCACTCCAGGTAGTCTGGTTGTTCTGAGACAGGGTGTTACTTGTACTCCAGGTAGTCTGGTTGTTCTGAGACAGGGTGTTACTATGTACTCCAGGTAGTCTGGTTGTTCTGAGACAGGGTGTTACTTGTACTCCAGGTAGTCTGGTTGTTCTGAGACAGGGTGTTACTACGCACTGCAGGTAGTCTGGTTGTTCTGAGACAGGGTGTTACTTGTACTCCAGGTAGTCTGGTTGTTCTGAGACAGGGTGTTACTACGCACTCCAGGTAGTCTGGTTGTTCTGAGACAGGGTGTTACTTGTACTCCAGGTAGTCTGGTTGTTCTGAGACAGGGTGTTACTACGCACTGCAGGTAGTCTGGTTGTTCTGAGACAGGGTGTTA
Source organism: Myodes glareolus (assembly GCF_982192425.1). Lineage (NCBI taxonomy): Eukaryota > Metazoa > Chordata > Mammalia > Rodentia > Cricetidae > Myodes > Myodes glareolus. Next base: position 4,180,880 of record NC_142048.1, on the reverse strand, counting down.
CTTGTACTCCAGGTAGTCTGGTTGTTCTGAGACAGGGTGTTACTATGTACTCCAGGTAGTCTGGTTGTTCTGAGACAGGGTGTTACTTGTACTCCAGGTAGTCTGGTTGTTCTGAGACAGGGTGTTACTTGTACTCCAGGTAGTCTGGTTGTTCTGAGACAGGGTGTTACTACGCACTGCAGGTAGTCTGGTTGTTCTGAGACAGGGTGTTACTATGTACTCCAGGTAGTCTGGTTGTTCTGAGACAGGGTGTTACTTGTACTCCAGGTAGTCTGGTTGTTCTGAGACAGGGTGTTACTATGTACTCCAGGTAGTCTGGTTGTTCTGAGACAGGGTGTTACTTGTACTCCAGGTAGTCTGGTTGTTCTGAGACAGGGTGTTACTACGCACTCCAGGTAGTCTGGTTGTTCTGAGACAGGGTGTTACTTGTACTCCAGGTAGTCTGGTTGTTCTGAGACAGGGTGTTACTATGTACTCCAGGTAGTCTGGTTGTTCTGAGACAGGGTGTTACTTGTACTCCAGGTAGTCTGGTTGTTCTGAGACAGGGTGTTACTACGCACTGCAGGTAGTCTGGTTGTTCTGAGACAGGGTGTTACTTGTACTCCAGGTAGTCTGGTTGTTCTGAGACAGGGTGTTACTACGCACTCCAGGTAGTCTGGTTGTTCTGAGACAGGGTGTTACTTGTACTCCAGGTAGTCTGGTTGTTCTGAGACAGGGTGTTACTACGCACTGCAGGTAGTCTGGTTGTTCTGAGACAGGGTGTTACTTGTACTCCAGGTAGTCTGGTTGTTCTGAGACAGGGTGTTACTATGTACTCCAGGTAGTCTGGTTGTTCTGAGACAGGGTGTTACTTGTACTCCAGGTAGTCTGGTTGTTCTGAGACAGGGTGTTACTACGCACTGCAGGTAGTCTGGTTGTTCTGAGACAGGGTGTTACTTGTACTCCAGGTAGTCTGGTTGTTCTGAGACAGGGTGTTACTATGTACTCCAGGTAGTCTGGTTGTTCTGAGACAGGGTGTTACTACGCACTCCAGGTAGTCTGGTTGTTCTGAGACAGGGTGTTACTACGTACTCCAGGTATTCTGGGGCTACTTGAAGACAAGCCTCGAACTCACAGCAATCCTCTTGCCTCAGTTTCCAGAGTACTGAGTGACAGAAGTGTGCCACCTGGGAGGTTATAAAGGAAGAAATGGCTTTTTCCTTACATTTTTATTTTATTTTATTTTTTTAAGATAGCCTTGTAACTCTTGACATAGACTAGACTGGCCTCTGATTTACAGAGATCCTCCTGCCTCTGCATCCTAAGTGCTGGGACTGAAGGTGTGTGTCACCAAACCTGGAGGGAAGGGTTTTCCAGCCAGTTGGACACATCCTCCCTCTCAATTTTCCATAAACATGTTTTCTGCTTTTAGAAGAAAGTAAAGCAGAACTGCGTTGAGATTGGGGGCAGCTCCTTGGGGCTCCGTGTCCCTTGGGGTGTGGACTCTGGAGTGAGTTTTAGGGAGGCCTGTCATCATCACTCTGGGATTCTCAGGGTAGGCAAAGACCGGACAGTAGGGACAGTTGTCCAGGGGCACGAGCTGGGGACAGAAGTAGACAAGCAGGTAAGAGACAAGTAGGAGAGAAGGCCACAGATGACAGGCGTTCCCCACCAAGCCTGAGGACCCTCGTTCAATTCCCACAACCCACTCCTGCAAGGTCCTCTGACCTCCGAATGAGCAGCATCGTACCTGCACACACAAAACAATAATAAGGAAATACAATAATTTTTTGAGACTCTTGACTCAGGGTGGAGCAATTACTGTGTGTGCAATTGGCTATGCCAGGGGTTCTGTCCTCAGCCCTGTAAACAAACAAACAAACAAACAAACAAACAAACAAAAATGACTCATGAGCTGTAGATAGCTTAGTCCAGCATGTGTGAAGGCCTGGGCTCTGTCCCCTGTACCTGCTGTCCCCAACACAGGGGAGATGGAGGCAGGAGGATTAGGATTTGGGTCATCTTCAGCTATATAGCATATTGGAGGCCAGCTTGGGCTACATGAGACCCTATCTCAAAACAATCAGAGGTAGGGGCTGGAGAGATGGCTCACATCCATCTATAATGAGATCTGGTCCCCAGAACACTATACACTATATACATAATAAATAATTTTTTTTTAAAAAACCAGAGGCAAAAAAAAAAAAAAAAAAGCAGGCTTCGCCCTACCTGCAGAGGGGCAGGCATGTCACATGACCCAGCTCTGGGTGCGCTCACTTCAAGTCACCTTGAATTCCTGTGGCTGTCGCGTCCTCTCCCACAGCCTCACTTGGCTCCCTATTGCCTTCCACGTGTAGACACGATATTTTCTGAATAGTTTCCCTGCCCTCCGCCTCCCTGCCCGCCCCCCCCCCCCCCCCCCGCAGTCTCACTGTTAGCCAGCCTGATAATCATCCTGCCTCAGCCTCCAGAGTGCTGAGATTACAGGTGGGAGCAACCGCTTAAGATGACATTTGTTTGTGGCAGTCTCGTGTAGCTCAGGCTAGTCTCAAGCTTTCAAGGTTGACCCTGAGCTCCTAACCTCATCCAGTGCCGGTCCCATCATAATAGGCGTTTCCCAGCTCTCAGGGCTGCGTTACCAGGGCTCGGATCCACCCTCGCCGTTCTGCAGGCTGCGGCGACCCCTGTTGGCAAGAAGCGGGATGGCAACTAGAAACCCCTCTGATGTGATTTCCAACTTACCAAAGAAAGCCAAAAATGTCTTTTTTCTTTCATTTTATTTTTCTTTACTCTTTTTTTTTTAAAGATACTGTGCCTAGGGCTCCAAACCCACAACCCCACCACCGAGATACATTCCCAGGCTCTCCCGTACCACACTTCTTCCCTCCCTCCCTCCCTCCCTTCCTCCCTTCTTTCCTTTCTTCTGTCTTTCTTTTTTCTCTGGAGACAAGGTTTCTCTGTGTAGCCCTAGCTGTCCTGTATCTCGCTCTGTAGACCAGGCTGACCTCAAACTCAGAGATCCACCTGCCTCTGCCTCCAGATTAAAGGTATAAGCCACCATGTACACTCCTGCATCATACTTCAAAAAAAAATTGCTTTTGTTGTGCCTTAGGTGTCTTTATCCACATCGAGTCTTCCTGCATGTACTTTGGCTCCTATGACAAGGTTGGTGGTCGGGGGTCTCCCAGGACTGGCGTCAGGACAGGAGTCTTTAGCCACCCAGTCAGCCAAATTGTTTCCTTTTTTATCGGCCCATCTCCTTTTGGATGGCCAGGGCAGTGTATAACAGCTAGCTTTTGGGGTCCCCACAGGGCCCTTAGAAGGTCCAAGATCTCAGTCTTATTTTTAACAGTCTTTCCTTTTGCAGTCTGGAGGCCGTTTTTTTATATATAGCCTCATGTATGTGTGCTGTTGCAAAGGCGTAGCGGCTGCCTGTATAATTGTTAATTTTATTTTCGTGTCCCAGCTTTGAAAGCTTGGTTAGTGCTATTAGTTCAGTTCTCTGGGTAGAGGTTCCCGCTGACAATGGCTCTGCCCAGACTACTTTATGTGTTGTGGTCGCTGCAGCCCTCTCGTGCCTTAGTCTGTTCTGTAAGAAGCTGCTTTTATCCTTAAACCAAGTCTCTTCTGCATCTGGCAACCGAGTGTCCTTTAGGTTGAGTGCAGTGTGCCTGGGCTGGGATTCCGGAGCAGTCTGGAGCAGGGCTTCAAGGTCGGCAGCAACGTAGCTGGTTTGAGAGCTGTCGGGACCTGGACCATTGTTCTCGCTGGCTCCAGTACGTGTGGGGAGGCAATAGTCAGATTTTGTCCCAAAGTCAGTTTATCAGCATCTTTCACCAGCAGAGGCAAGGGGGCAATCCTGCAGCCACCGGGTCCAGCTTTTTGGACAGTTAGGCCACTGGTCTCTTCCATGGCCCCATAGTCTGGGTGAGCACACCTTTGGCTATTTCCTGGAACTCGTCTACGAACAGGTAAAAAGGCTTACTCGCACCAGCAGCCCAAGTGCTGGGGTCTCCAAGAGTCTTTTTGCTTTAGAATGTCAAATGCCCCCTGCCTACCTTCTGTCCAGACAAAGTCTGGTTTGTCCTTGGTTGCCTTGTACAGGTGTTGTAGGAAGGCTGCTTGGTCATTTCCTCACCACCTCAACCCTGGTAACCAGTTGGCCCATGCTGCCACCAAGGAACTTGCAGCACACTGCCCATAAACCCCATTTAAATCCTCGGCCTCCTGAAAGAGCCAGAGTTTGCACTGGCAGCAAGGTCCAGAAAGCTGCCCGTTCAAAACCATGCAACTTTTTTTCTGCGACCGCTGAATCAGGAAAACCTCTCTTAAAGGAGCAGCGTCATTAAGCCATTTTTTGTTGTTGTTGTTTTTTGTTTGTTTGTTTTGCCTAGAATTCCTTCCCAAACTCTCTCAGATTTTAAGGGATTTTAGTCGACCACATTAGCACCAATTCGTTGTATGAAGGCCACTTGTTTGTTCCCGGCTGTTCAGCCCCAAAATAATCACACAGAAATTATATTATTTAAACCATTTCTTGGCCAATCACTTAATTGCCACATCCACGGCTGTCTCGCCTGTGTGACAAAATGCCTCTCAGGTGGTGGCCGTCTCGAAATGAGGGGCTCGTGCTTCCTGGAGCTTGGCCCCCGGCGGCTCCCTGGCAGCCTGCTCCAGTTGTGGTGCCTGATCAGCCTCAACGACCGCATTCACTTTGTTCCTGGCGATGGTTTTTTGTGTTGGCTCTGTTATTTTTTTCTTTTGTTCTATTTTTCTCTTGACAAAAACCTAATCTGTTCAAGGAACCAGGAAACATTCCCAACGGCTCCTTGAATACGGAGGAACTGATGTGTCAGTCCCCTCCCTTGATTCAGGCCATTAGTGTTATTGATTAAGACTCCGGCTCGCTCTCTGGGGGAATTTATGGATACCCTAGAACAGGAAGAGCTCATGATGGTAGAAGAGGGGTAAATTATGAAGGAGGACGTATGGAGCGGCATGAGTTAACATTCATGGAGAGGCTAGCCAGAATGAGAAACCCCTGGTGCATTTTAGATAGGAAAGAGGGGCAGGTTATTCCTGACAACATGAAGCCAGCCATTCAGTCTTGGAGCAAACCCTGGGGGCAGAATCCTGAAGAATGGTATCTGGGTTACCTTAAGGGCAGATATGATTTAGAGCCATGAGAAAGCGCAGTTAGTTAGTGGAGTGAGATGAATTTCAAAGAAAAGCTCTGACCACCTGGCCCTGACCACAAGACTTGCTGAGAATAATCAATTGCCTGTAATCATTTTTTCTATGTAAGCTTTTGTGTCTGCCAACTTCCTTCTTTATTTCTCATAAAAATGATGCTTGAATTTTAGTAAAATTGCAGCAGATTCAAACCTCATTAGAGTTGTGTCTGTCTGTCATTCGCCGAACTTGTGCCTTCCTGTTACCAAGACCCTGCTTCTCCCACGGTCTGAGTGGCTCCCCTGAGCCGGTCCATGGCAGGTGGCACCCGAACAGGGACCTTGGACAGGTAATTTCTCTCTTTTCTTTTCAAGGTAACGAGTAGGCTCTTGCCAGGAATCTGCAATTCCACCGATAAAGGATCATCGGTTAAGTGCAAGTAATCTTGAGGTAAACCATGGGGCTCACCGAGTCAAAGCAGGAAAGAATGTTTTACATTAAAACCTGTACAGACGCCTCACCAGACATAGTCCTAGGGATGGCCTATGCTGAAGCAATGAAGGGACAGCAGTTCAGCGCCCATGTTAAGCAAACCTATGGAGGAGGTCAAAAGAGCCCCTCAGCTCCCACTTGTTATAAATGTGGGAAATCAGGTCATGTACAAAAGAATTGCCCTGGGGAAAGGAAGGAGGGCAAAAGAGGCCCTCCCCCCAGGTGATTGTCCAAGATGTCAAAAAGGGAGACATTGGAAAAATGAATGTAAATCCAAGTTCCATAAGGATGGAACGCTCTTAGATAAGAATAAAAATAAACATAAAAATAAAAATAAAAACCAGGCAAATATAAAACAAAAAGTCTGAGATCATGGTCAGAGAAAAGTTAACAAAAAGCCTTTTTAAAAAAGCATTAGCAGCTAAGGATATTCTCTGTGCCTCTCTTCTTTTCTGAGCTAAGTTCTTCACTGTGATAACACTCAAGGTCTCTTCTGCTGGCCAGCAGTTTCCTCTCTTAACTCTTTCCTGTCCTAATACTGCTTATAAAAAGTTTTAAATTATACCAACCTGTAACTTTAAAAAACATTAATTTTAGAATAAATGTTAAAGATGCATTATGTTTAAAAATGTTTTTGTTTCCACAAAAAAAGTGGGTTACAAATACTTATCACCTTTGATTAAGATATGTATTTCTGCTTTTGTGTTGTTTTGTTTTATATTTATTCATTTATTATGCATACAATATCTGCCTACATGTGTGCCTGCAGGCCAGAGAGGGCACCAGATCTCATTACAGATGGTTGTGAGCCACCATATGGTTGCTGGGAATTGAACTCAGGACCTTTGGAAGAACAGGCAATGCTCTTAACCACTGAGCCATCTCTCCAGCCCCCTGCTTTTGTTTTATGCAATGTTCTGCTGGATAAAATCACAAAAAAGGACTTTGATAAAAATTTGCAATTGTCTGAGAAAAAAAATTTAAAAAGTTTTTAATAGAGGCTTCTATATTATCTAAAAACCAAAAAAGGCAAAAAACTAAAATAATAATAATAATAAATAAAAATAATATAAGGAGTTTGTCTAAAAGTGTCTGTCTTAACCAATAAAACAAAGATTGAGAAAGGAGCCAAACCTAAAAATTACAGAAGGTATATAAAATGTCACAAAAGGTTATAAAAGGCCAAAAGATGTTTGCTGTAATTTCTTGTACCTAAATGTTTAATGGTTAATTCTGGCTTTAAAAGGCTTTGTCTTGTAAAAGGGTCATGGTTATTTCTTTAAAAAAAAATTATGTATGCTTGTTTTGTTAAAAAATTAATCTTTGGTAATTGTAAGTTTTGTACTTGTAATTTTTCTCTGAGCTCTGGTCATTAGATTCGGGTTCACAAAAATTTGGATGTCTTTTCGATATCAATAATGTTAAAACTGTTTTATGCTGTTCTTTATTGTTATGCGAGAATGTCCGTTACCACCGGGAATAGCTGGGACTAGACTCCTAAAGAAAAAGTTACAAAGAAAAACACCAAGGCCAGGTGATAATCACCAAAAGCGTCAACTACAATAAAATAGGTTATAAAACACAAATGCCATTGGGAAATTTTAAAGATAATAAAACAATAAGCTAAATAGCTATCCTCACTTTTCTAAAGTGAAGAATAATCAAATTAATATTTAAATGACAATTTGTGGAATTTTCTCTTGATAAACCTGTGCTTGTATGACTTTATACCTGTGTATCGTTAAGTGTGTAGGGAGCATAATGATATCAAAAAATATGAAGTGAGTATACTCAACAGAGTAAGGATCTCAAAAACTCTGTCCTATAGACATCATATGATTTTGCCACATTTTGCCAAAAACTTCCTGAGCAAATACTGATTTTGGTATATTTTTCTTCAATAGTATAGTCACTGATCAATTGTTCATGCTGAAACAAATATGCTTCCTCCACATTCAGTGAAGAAATTATATTTAAGACTCGCTTTTTTCCTATGCAAAGACTTCCTAATATCTTGGCAGTCATTCTTTACAGTGCCTTCCTGTTACCAAGACCCTGCTTCTCCCACGGTCTGAGTGGCTCCCCTGAGCTGGTCCATGGCACTTAATCGTATTGCTAGCTAGCTCTTACATCTAGAATTAACCCATTTTCATCATTTTATATTTTACCTTGAGGATCATGGCCTACCAGCAAGGTTCCAACTGGCTACTTGTGTCTGTATCAGGCAGTAACTCCATGGCTTCTCCCTGACTCCGCCTTCTTTCTCCCAGCATTCAGTTTAGTTTTCCCTGCCTAGTTCTCTTCTGACCTGCTCTGCTATAGGCTAAAAGCAGTTTCTTAGCTGGGCCGTGTGGCACACACCTTTAATCCCAGCACTTGGGAGGCAGAGGCAGGTGAATCCCTGTGAGTTGGAGGCCAGTCTGGTCTACAAGAGCGAGTTCCAGGGGACAGCTAGGACTGTTACACAGGGAAACCCTGTCTTAAAAACTAAACAAAACAAAACAAAAAACCCAGATCTGGGCCTTCTTTGATGAATCTGTGTAACCCAGGCTCCCAAGGGTTCCCAGCAGGTTTTCTGTCCCTGTCAGGCAAGGCCACTACAGAAACAGACTTACATCTGGGATTCGGGTTCTGTAGGCTCGCCTCATAGATGGCAGGAGAGTTTTTGAATCCTTGCATCAGCCAAGTCCAGGTCACTTGACCTCTGACCCCAATCTCTGGGTCGTGCCATTGGAAGGCGAAATACATCTGGATTTTGGGAGCTAGAGGCAGACTGAAAACTGCGTCTTTTAGGTCCAGGACTGTATACCATTGCCGATCTGGGGGCAGTGTGCTAAGCAAGGTGTAAAGATTAGATACTGTGGGGTGTATGTCTATCACCCTTTTGTTTACCTCTCTCAAGTCCTGTGCTGGCCGGGAATCATTGGTGTGGTTTCTTTACTGGCAGTAAAGGAGTTCCAGGCTGACTGCTCAGGCTTTAGAACTCCCGGTTTTAGCGCCTCCTTATGTGGGGAGTGATCCCCTCCTGGCCTCAGGGGGCATTGGATCCTGGTGAGCTGTGACTGGGGCAGGGGTTCCACTGGGTCCTGGTGGAGCCTGTCTTCCTCAGTTAAGCCGTTTGTAACCAAAATCTGGACTGGTTTCCTATCTTTTTTTTTTTTTTTTTTCTGGTTTCCTATCTTGACGATGCAGTTTAGCCCCTTTGTCTGAGAAACGGATTTGAGGTTTCATTTTTGGGTAGATCTCGGCCCAGGAGGGGAGAGGGACATTCTGGTATCACTAGAAACGAATGGGTTACCCGTCCCATTCCCGAATCTACTGTTCTTTGGGTGATCCATGGAAATGCCTTGGTCCCAGTGGCCTCTGTACCCAGGTTTGCTTACCAGACAAGGGTCCCTCAGGCTTCAGTAAAACAGAGGTTTCTGTTCCAGTGTCAACCATGAAATTGATCTTTTCCCCTCTACTCTTAGGGGGCTGAACCCCGACCTCCCTAATCACTGTCCACATCAAGTTGCAGAACCTTGGCTTGCCAGTTTTTAACTTTTCTAGTGCATTCTCTGATCGAGTGGCCTTCTTTACAGTAGGCACATTGCTGTTGCTTTTATATACATTTTTTATTGATATTTACTGAGCTCTACATTTTTCTCTGCTCCCCTTCCTGCCTATCCTCTCCCCCCTTCAGCCCTCCCCCAAGGTCCTCATGCTCCCAATTTACTCAGGAGATCTTGTCTTTTTCTACTTTCTACTTCTCATGTAGATTAGATCTATGTAAGTTTCTCTTAGTGTCCTCATTTTTGTCTAGGTTCTCTGGGATTCTGGTTTGTAAGCCAGACTTCTTTGCTTTATGTTTAAAAACCACCTATGAGTGAGTACATGTGATAATTGTCTTTCTGGGCCTGGTTTACCTCACTCAAAATAATGTTTTCTAGCTCCATCCATTTTCCTGCAAAATTCAAGCTGTCGTTATTTTTTTCTGCTGTGTAGTACTCCATTGTGTAAATGTACCACATTTTCCTTATCCATTCTTCAGTTGAGGGGCATTTAGGTTGTTTCCAGGTTCTGGCTATGACAAACAAAGTTTCTATGAACATAGTTGAGCACATGTCCTTCCGGGACAATTGAGCATCCTTTGGATACATACCCAAAAGTGGTATTACTGGGTCTTGAGGAAGGTTGTTTCCTAATTTTCTGAGTAATTGCCACACTGACATCCAAAGGGGTTGTACCACTTGCATCCCACCAGCAATGCAGAAGTGTTTCCTTTCCCCACAACCTCTCCAGTATAAGTTGTCATCAGCGTTTTTGATTTTGACCATTCTTTCAGGTGAAAGATGGAATCTCAGAGTTGTTTTGATTTGCATTTCTCTAATGACTAAGGATCTTGAACATTTCCTTAAGTGTTTTTCAGCCATTTTAGATTCCTCTGTTGAGAGTTCTCTGTTTAGGTCTGTATTCCATTTTTTTTTATTGGTTTATGTGTTCTTTTGGTGTCCAATTTCTTGAGTTCTTTGTATATTTTGGAGATCAGACCTCTGTCTGATGTAGGGTTAGTGAAGATCTTTTCTCATTCTCCAGGCTGTCGTTTTGTCTTGTTGACCGTGTCCTTTGCTTTACAGAAGCTTTTCAGTTTCAGGAGGTCCCATTTAGTAATTGTTTCTCTCAGTGTCTGTGCTGCTGGGGTTATATTTAGGAAGTGATTCCCTGTGCCAATATGTTCAAGTGTACTTCCTACTTTCTCTTCTATAAGGTTCAGTATGGTTGGCTTTATGTTGAGGTCTTTGATCCATTTGGACTTGAGTTTTGTGCATGGTGATAGATATGGGTCTATTTTTATTCTTCTACATGTTGATATCCAGTTATGCCAGCACAACTTGTTCGATATGCTTTTTTTTATTTGATTTTTTTTTGCTTCTTTATCAAAGATCAGGTGTTCGAAGATGTATGGATTGATATCCGGGTCTTCTATTTGATTCCATTGGTCCTCCTGTCTGTTCTTATGCCAATACCAGGCTGTTTTCAGTACTGTAGCTTGCTGTTGCTTTTTAGGGCATTTTTTGGCCCAATGTTTCCTCTGTTTTTGGTACTCCTGGATCATACGGAGTGTAACATCTGAAAGTCGCCTGCAACCGTTCAAGATAAGCTTCTGGGCTTTCCTCTGGTTCCTCTGGTTCCTGTCTAACATCATACACATGTTAGTGGGCCATTTGGCAGCTGCTTTGGGACCTGCCAAAAAGGTCTGGCGATAGACTTTGAGCCTCTCCTTACCTGGAGCTGAATTATAGTCCCAGAAAAGGGGGCGCTTGTGTACGCCAGTTGTATAGGCAAAAGGCCAGTGTGTGGTTGGTGTCCATCTCCATCTGGTGGCCCAGTGGGCCTCAGAGGCTAGATAACCTGTGGTTGGGGAGTGTTCCCTTGCCTGCTGCGGGTTGCTCGTGTGGGGCCCATTTCTCCCTCCTCCGAGACTGGGTCTCCTGCAGCAGCCCCAGCTCCAACCCTTGGGGCTCAGGAGGAGTGTAGGGTGGGGGGAAAATACCTTCCTCTTGTGAATCCCCTGAAGTATTGTAGCTGAGGGGGCCCCTGAGGGGGCTGCATTTGGGCCACTAACACCTTAACCTATGGAGGCGAGAAATGTCTTAGCCAAGATGGGGGGTTTTCTATCTGCCCCCGCCAGGTGACAATATATGGTGTCTGATCCGGATGTCCCTTCCCAGGATGAAACACGCTGTTTTCCACAGCGCTTATGAGGCTGGCATCAAAGGATCCTTCCGCAGGCCACTCAACATTGAAGGATGGCCATTCAGAGCTGCAAAAGTTGTTAAGCTTGCCCTTTTAAACCTCAACACTGCTATTGTGAGCTGCTGCCTTAACATCGTCCCGTGTGCCAGGCAGAGCTCCAAGCGGGTAGAAGCCCCACTTTCCCAGTCCTCCTCAATCCAGTCTCAAACATGACAAAGAGACAACCATCAGACAACAAATGAAGGCCACAGGAGGAAACAGCGAGTCCTCACAAACCCAGTCAGCGGTCTGAAACTGTGACCACCTCCCCTGGCTTGGGGGGCGCATTCATGATCCCAAAACCATACGAGTCCCTGGCTCCCAGTAGAGGCTCTAGGTTACTGAGGACTTAATATCCTCCAGATGGGGCTGCAAGCCCTCCAAAAGAGGAATCTGGTCAGAACCTGCTTCCCCATTCTGCACACTCCAGGCTCCTTGAGAGGGCTCTGAACTACGAGGAGGGCCCAGTTTCCTCCATACGGGGACCTGATCTGCCAGTGGGTTCCCGGCCCCAGACACGTCTGTCCGCTGTCCCAGACATCGACCATTATCGGACCACCTCACAGGCTCAAATACAGCATGACGCTGCAGACACCGGTGTGGACTGCTTTGAAAGGAAAAAGAAATTTATCAGCCCACAAAGAAAGGGAAACCCCTTGCTAGAGAAAAAAGAACTGCCTGCTAGCAGGCTACCAGATTCACACGGAACAGAGGTCAGACAGAAATCACAGACATCTTACTAACATCTGACAGACAACATCACTCACCTGTGGTCCAGAACCAGAAACCTTCAGGGTGGGGGTCCGGGGGTTTTCGGTCATTTGGGACAAGTTCCCAAATGTTGTGCCTGAGTCCTAGGACCCCCCAAGAAGACCATCACAGAGCCACACTTCCGAATGCAAAAGCAAGGTTTCTTTTTTTTTAATATTTATTTATTTATTATGTATACAATATTCTGTCTGTGTGTATGTCTGCAAGTCAGAAGACGGCACCAGACCTCATTACAGATGGTTGTGAGCCACCATGTGGTTGCCGGGAATTGAACTCAGGACCTTTGGAAGAGCAGGCAATGCTCTTAACCACTGAGCCATCTCTCCAGCCCCCATAAAAGCAAGGTTTCTTTTATTATATTACTAGCCTGAACTTAATAAATGAAACCTTGCTTTTGCATTCGGAAGTGTGGCTCCGTGGTGGTTTTCTTGAGGGGTCCTAGGACTCAGGCACACTTTATGTATCTGTGTGTGGTTATGAGCAAGTGAGTGCTGTGAGAGCAGCAGCCAGAAGGGGGCGTCATACTCCCTAAAGCTCGAGCTACAGGTGGTTGAGAGCCTACGGATGTGGGTGCTGGGGACCGAATTTGGGTCCTCTGCATGAGCAGCCGGTGTTGTTTTTACTTTAACTTTTTAAAAATTGTTTTTATTGAGCTATACATTTCCCCCTCCCCCTCCTTCTTTTCTCCTTCCACCCTCCCTTCTGCCCCCACCCTCCCAATTCTCTGGAGCTGTGGATTGTAGTCTGGTTATCCTTTGCTTTACTTTATATCCTCTATCCACTTATGAGTGAGTACGTACTGTGTTTGTCCCAGTTACCTCACTCAAGATGTTTTTTTTAGTTCTATTCATTCATCTGCAAATTTCATGATGTCATTGTTTTCTAACAGCTGAGTAGTCCTCCATTGTGTAAATGTGCCACACTTTCTTTATCCATTCTTCAGTTGAGGGGCATCCAGGTTGTTCCCAGGTTCTGGCTATGACGAATAATGCTGCTAAGAATATAGTTGAGCAAATGTCTTTGTGGTATGATTGTGCTTCCTTTGGACATATGCCCAAGAGTGAGGTAGGCTGATTCCCGATTTTCTGAGAAACCGTCACACTGACTTCCAGAATGGTAGCCAGTTTGTTTTTAACTGGCATGTTTTAACTGCATGTCAGAGTTAACATAATGTATTTATAAACATTTTGGGTTTCATTTTGTTTTTTGTTTGTTTGTTTGTTTTTGTTTTTCAAGACAGGGTTTCTCTGTGTAACAGTCCTAGCTGTCCTGGAGCTAGCTCTCATTGACCAGGCTGCCTCAAACTCACAGAGCTCCACCTGCCTCTGTCTCCTGAGTGTTGGGATTAAAGATGTGCACCACCACTGCCTGGCTTGTTTTGCTTTTGGCTGAGACTCAGCCTCACTAGAGAGATAGACAATGAACCTGGATCTCAGTGTCCTTGTTACCAGCACAGAGTTGATAGGTTCCTCTCCATGTTGTACACTGTGTTTGTGGGTGTTTTGTTTTGTTTTGCCAGTCCTGGTGGACCACGACTTTAATCCCAGCACTTGGGAGGTTGGGGCAGGCAGGCAGATCTCTGTGAGTTCAAGGCCAGCCTGGTCTACAGAGTGAGTTCTAGGAGAGCCAGGGCTATTTAGAAACTCCTGTCTCAAATAAATAGATAAATGAATAAATAAATAAATAAATAAATGGTTTATTTTTATTTATTTTGGTCTCCTGCATGAACATGCACATCTATGTGTGCAGGACCCAAGTCGGCCAGAGGAGGGCGCTGGATCCCCTGGGACTGAGTTCTGGATGTTTGTGAGATGACCCCTGGATGCTGAGGAAACAACCTAGAGCCTTTGCAAGGGCAACAAGAGCTGAGTTGCTGAGCCTCCTCTCCAGCCCCCAAACAAAGCCTCAGGATCCACAGATCTGAGACTGGAGATGCTGACAGTGAGTACCACACTGGGGCGATCGCCAGCGTCATGGAACAAAAGGAAACAAAGAATAAAGAAAGGAATCTGGATCGATGACGTCCAGAAATCGTCACTATTAATCACATTAAATGTGCACAATCAGTTTCAAAGAAAAATGAGCCAGGTGTAGTGAAGCACATCCATAAAGCCAACACTCACAGAGGGGGTCGGACAGTGTGTTTCAGGCCAACCTGAACTACATAGGAAGATGTCTCAGAAAAATATGTTAAACATGAATTGTAAGACTCATATCGTAAAACTAATCACACATGAGATTATTGAGTAGAGTATGGTGATGCAGGCCTTTAATCCCAGCGGGGGGTGAGGGGGTCAGGAGATCCAGGACAGCTAGGCTATACAGTTAGTCTGAGGTCAGCCTGGGCTACATGAGACCCAGTTGAAAGGGAAAGAGAAAAAAGGGAGGAAAGAGGGGAGGGAGAATCAGGAAGGGAGGTGGGAGGGGAACCACTGGTCTTTCAATGATTTTTTTTTTTTTTTGAGACCCAGACAGCGCCCCTTCCTACTTCCTGCACTGTCTTTTCTTGTCATGTGGGCATCTCCTCCAGAACAGGGTCACTTTCCAGGCCCCAGGCCCTGATCCTTAGGACTTCTTAGAATTTGTAAACCTTATTACTGGAGTATGCCTCGGTTCTCTGTTGAAATCCCACGGGAGTTCTGTGCGTTCCTACAGGGCGAGCCTCTTGACCATGGGATGAAGGTCTATCGCGGCCTGATAAAATGAGCCTCAGTTTCCCTGTGTGGTGATGATCTAGCACTGTGTGCTCCTAGAGAGGAGGATTGAGTCTGTGTGCTGCCACCGAGGCAGTCGTGGGTGGAAAGCTGCGTGTGGACACTGTGGGTCACGTCTCTCACCCACGCTGTCAGTCCTGGCCCAAGGCTCCCGTCCTACTGGGGGTCACGAGGTGGCCTACGGCAGCTCTTAGTGGATCCAGACCTCGGGCGCGAGCGGATGCTGGGCTTGGACCTGGATCCTGAGCGGGGACGGGGCCGCAATCCTCTTCGCAGGTCAGCTAGCTCGGCTTCCAGGGCGTAACTGCAGAGAGGTGGGGATTATGAGCGCCTGACACCCCGACACTGTGTCCGTGTGGGGAGTTCAGCCTTCAGGGCTCCCTACCCTGCAAAGTCCCGATTCCCTTCCACACTCTTACATATTAGAGTCTCCTCCCCAGGGACTCGGGTCTCTCCCCAGCAAGATCCTCTCCAAATCCCTTCCTCTTCTCATTACCTACTTCTTTTTCCTACAAGCTTGTATTTCCTCCCTGCTCCTCCCTGGAGCCCACACTGCTTCCCCGAGTGACATCTTCAACCTGGGATTCCCCACCCCCTCACCATTTGGAGCTAAATCTGACTTCACCTCCAAGTCCGGTCCACCCGGCTACCCTTCCCTCCCTACCTAAGGAGGCCAGACTACCCAAGCCACACCCCTAGATGCAGATTGGCCTAAAGAACTACACTCCCCATAGTCCTTGGCCCTGTCCGTCTGGCCCACTCGTGGCTGACCCTTTAACTCACATGTGCTCCCGCAGCGCCACCTCCCGGCCAACGCAAGCTTCGCCTTCTGCCTCTGCTGCGCCTGCGCGCTGTAAAGCCGCTTCCAATTGTTGCTTGGACTCAGTGGCTGCTGCCTCCCAACGCGCCAAGGCTTCTACAGCGGACAGAGGGACTTGAGTCTGCGTGCCCTGTGCATGCTTGAATTGAAATGTGCCCGACTAAACTGGGCGATGGTGGCGCACGCCTGTAATCCCAGAACTTGGGAGGCAAAGGTAGGAGGATCTCTGTGAGTTCAAGGCCAGCCTGGGCTACAGAGTGAGTTCCAGGACAGCTAGAGCTGTCTGTCTCGAAAAATAAAAAACAAAACAAACATAAAATGTGTATGACTTTCTATCTTCATCATCGTTGTCGCCTTAATATTATTGCTTTTGGAGACAAGGTCTCATGTAGCCCAGGCTAGCCTCAGATTTACTATATAAACCAAGACTAGAGACAGATTCTGAACTCCCCAATTCCTACCTCCTGAGTGCTGGGATAACAAGCCTCCGCCATCACACCTGGCTCATACAACCTTTTGTTGTCGTTGTTGTTTTGTTTTGTTTGTTTCTCTTAAGACCGCATCTTACTGTGTCCCAGGGTTGACCTCAAACTCACTTCACAGATATCATCTTGTGCCAGCCTCCTGGGTCCTGGGGTCACTACTAGGGTTGCACCCCCAGGCCTGGTTTATGCGTGCTAGGGGTGGAGCCCAGCATGCTAGACGAACTCTACCTTGCCAAGTCACGGCCCAGCCACAGCCCAGCCACAGCCCAGCCACAGCCTGGTCTGTGTTAGTTCGCATCTTTGGCAGGCTTGTTTCTTGTTTCCTGCTCTTGTGGGTGCATTAAAGTTCTTTAAATGTCCTGTTTAGATGGTTTGCACAGCGATTGCAGGTCCGTGCACTGTAGTTTCTAAGGACCTGCCTTCCCCTCCAGGCACCCCCTCCAGCCCTACTCCTCCACTCCCTCCTCCAGCCTCCCCTCCCCCAGCCCACCTGTCAGTTCTCCATTCTGTAGCCCCATCTGCGTGCCTTGGGCTTTGGCCTCTTCCATCTCGATCCTCAGGGTCTTCAGCTGGGTCTGAAGCCGGCTCTGCCCACAACAGTAGGGGGAGGAAGAAAGGGACAAAATAGGAATTCGGTGAACCCCACCTAAACTGTACACAGTAGAAAATGCTTGATTCTGTGAACTCTGTTGAGGACTTGCCACCAGCTCAGGCAGATTTGATGGGTAACAAAGCCACTGCAGAACAGACTGGCTAAGTAAGCCAGGCAGAGTCAGAGCGCACACCTGGGGATAGGTAGTTTTGACCTCCCTGCCTCAGATAGACCGGAGCGCACAGGAGCCGTTCCCACTTTCCTGTATCGTGATTACAGCCATCATATTTTGCACCTAAAGCTGGTCTCGAAGCTGTGGTCCTCCTGCCTCGGTTTGCCAGAATATTTAGATTTTTAAAACACAGATGCCAGTTGGACCTGGCAGGATACTTCTGTCATCCCAGCACTTGGGAGGTGGAGACAGAAGGATCAGGAAGTCCAGCTAGGCATAGCTACAGCCTGAGTTCCAGGACATACTGGGCATCTCAGGCAGAGGTTGTCTCAAAATCAAAAGTAAAAAGATGACTGGGGCGTGGCGCAGGAGCCCTTGCCTAGGATCCCCCCCCCCCGTGAGGGTCTGGGGGCGTGGCTCAGGGGTGGAGCTCCTGCCTAGAACCCCCAGTGAGGGACTGGGGGCGTGGCTCAGGGGTGGAACCCCCAGCCTAGCAGTCGTTAAGTCTTGTGTTTCCCACACAGTTCAGTGTCCACCAAAACTAGATGTACGAACTGTGCTGGGTCAGGCACAGAAAGATTCACAGCCGTTGTTTAATACATTTAAACGCTAGGTCTGAGAGTGTTTCCTTTTGTGATAGGGTCTACTGCCCGCGCAGGCTGCCCTCACCTCTCCAGGCTCCTAAGGAAGAGTTTGAATTCCTGATCTCCCTGCCTCTACCTCCCTGCTTTGATGACCATACAGTCAGTGACTGGGTTTTGAGCACTCCATTTTGTGAGGCTGTGGGGTCAAGAGGGTTGAGAGTCTGAGAGGGCGGTCCCCGGAAAAGGGAGGTCCCGCTGGTGCCTCCCCAAGAGGCCAACTTTAGTCTCCTAATTACAGGTGATATAATGTCCCTCTCTTAAAATAGGACTACTGGAACCTGGAGTGGCAGTGAGCGGCGCCGAGGGTCAACGCAGGCTGTCTCAAAGCTCCGGGGTCCGGGCTTTTTCCTTGTGTCCAACAGCAGGGACAGGTGGCATCATGGATTAGAGTTAGGCTCCAAGAAGACTGGCGTTTTAGAAAACAGGAGAAACTGAGATAGTCCTGCATTTTCTCTCCACCCTTTGGAAAGTTGGGGAACACCGAGGCCCTAGAGATAGGCAAGCAAATCTCTTTGCAGAACGTTCTGGCTTTCCCCTGCCCCTACCTGGCGGTCCTTGCAGGCCTTGAGCGCCACCTCCAGCTCCCGCCTGTCGCCCTCGGCGCGCTGCAGCCACCCGGCCAGGCTCTCCTGGCGCTGCTCAGCCTCGACCAGCCGCCGCCTAAGTTCTTCGATCTCAGGCGCTGAGTCTGGGGGCCACACCGTTGCGTTCACCTGCTCGGACTCAGGGCAGCGGGTACCCCGGGCCGTCGAGGCCGCCAGGTTCCAGGCCACCAGCGCCCCTCCGGCCGCGGCAGCCGCCAGAAACACCGCAGCCCCGCACAGGGCCAGCAGCCGCCAAGCGCGCCCCGGCTCTGGGCCTGGCTCTGCCATCCCGCTGGCTGTGGCTCTGACCCCAGACGGGCCACCAACACTTAATTGGCACCCTGGGATTCCGGGGACACCCACGGTCCCGCCCCACCCCACCTGGCAGTGGCTTCCCGAGGGATGGGGAGGGGTGCACAGGAATTCCTCTGGGGCCGGTCAGCTCTGAGCGCTCTAGGAAGAAACTGGGGGCACTTTCACCAAACCCTTCTGAGCCTCAGTTTCCCCCTGAACTCAGTGACTGGTGAGCCCTTTCTGTTGATAGGGAAACTGAGGCTAGAAGGTGAGAGGGTAGATGCGAGTGGGTCCCGCAAGGTCTCCACACTGACTGTGCTCAGTCAGACGCGTGTGGGCAATCTTT
Source organism: Myodes glareolus (assembly GCF_982192425.1). Classification (NCBI taxonomy): domain Eukaryota; kingdom Metazoa; phylum Chordata; class Mammalia; order Rodentia; family Cricetidae; genus Myodes; species Myodes glareolus. Next base: position 4,162,040 of record NC_142048.1, on the reverse strand, counting down.
CCATGAGACTGGGATTCAAGATCCTTATAAAAAAAAGTTTTTCCTTGATTTTTTTATTACATTTTATTTATTTTGTGTGTGCGTGGGAGGAACGTAGGGTCTCTCCAGGTCATAGGACAGCATGTCTCCCTGGTTTGTAGGTCCAGGACACCAAAGGTCGTCAGACACTCAGGTTCCTGCCTGAGCCTCTAACAAGCTAAGCCTCCCGTTTTGTTTCATCCTCTATCCTGTGATCACACAGGCTGGGCACACTTGGTGTGTGTGCCCCTCAGTCAGTGCATGAAATAGAAGCTGTTTACAGTTGCACACACCCTCAGCCCAAAGAGGGTAGAGGTGGGTGGAGTGAGAGGCTAGCCTGGGCTACAGGTGAGAACCGGGGTTTAACTCTAATTAGAATATAAATAGAATGCATTTAAAATAAACTAAACTCAAAGTCTGTAAGCCAGGGTTGGTGGTACACGCTTCTTATCCCAGCTCTCAGAGGCAGAGGCAGGTGGATCACTATGAGTTTGAGACCAGCCTGGTCTGAAAACAACAACAACAAGAAAAAGATATTAAGTTAGAGCCAGGTGGTGATGGTACACGACTTTAATCCCAGCACTGGGGAGGCAGGAGGCATGCTGATCTCTGTGAGTTCGAGGCCAACCTGATATACAAGAGCTAGAGCTAGTTCCAGGACAGCCAGGACTGTTACACAGAGAAACCCTGTCTCAAAAAAAAAAAAAAAAAAGACAAAACAGCTATTAAGTTATATAGAAATGAAATTAAACCAGAAGACTCTGCCCCAGACCCAACTCAAACCACTTCTCATCAGGCAGCTCCAGCCCCAGCACCTGCACCTGGACAGTAGGCAGGCCAGGGCACGGAAGGATTCTCCAAGAAGTGGGAAGTGCCGAACTCTCCACGGACAGCAACAGTGGCCGCAATGCAAGACACCTGCAGATGGAGCAGCGTGGAAGGCCAACACTCTACAGCTCACCAAGCACGTGGGCGTGACTGCCTCTGCTTGGTGCCCTCCAGGCCATTCAGTGACAGACTGAGAGTCTTGGCCTCGGTCTCCGTACTTGGATATAATTTCTGGCTGGGTTGAACAAATCCTCACATCACAGCAACAGCGTTGAGAGTCAAAGAGAAAGCGAGGCGAGGAAGATTAAATAAAGAGGGAACAAGGTGGGGGGGAGGGAAAAAAGGAAGAAGCAGGAAAGAATGAAAAAAATCTGAAGGAAAAGAAAGAGAAGAAAACCAAGTCAGACCCAGAGAGGCTGTGCCACAAGCCAGACACACAGCACACATCCGATTCCCGAGTCCCCACCTCTAGCCCTGGACTGCTGAGTGGTGCACATCCTTCAGGTCCAGACTCAGGGTAAAAGACAAAAAATGACAGGGTTTCGTAGCACAGTTAATAGAAGCCCAGAGACAGATATTGGGGTTCAAGCTGAAGATCAGAAAAGCAAAACAGTCAAGCTCCTACCAAGGCTCAGACAAAGGGGCAATCCTGTCCTCAGCGGACTGCAGTGCTCTCCACACCCTGGGCGCAGGCTGGGCCCGAGCTCCTGTCTCCTCCTGTTTTGCAGTCCTCTCTGGTGCTGGGATTAAAGGTGTGCACCACCTCCTGCCTGTATAGATGACCAGTGTGGCTGGTTTGCATTCTGTTCTTCAGACAAGCTTCATTTATCAAAATACAAATAAAATATCATATAGGGTGTGTCCTATATGTAGATTGGTGAGCTGCCTTCATCAGCCACCTCAGTGCTGAGGAGAGCTGGGGGCAGAAGCCATACACGGGAGTTTTCCAGGGACCCAAGAGAATGGAGGTCACAGGTCATGGATGAAGGGATTGCTCAGTGCTGGGGAGGTCTCACTTCCTGGCCAGAGAGAGAGAGAGAGAGAGAGCGCACTGGATAGCTATCTCCCTTCCTCGTCTAGCTCCTCTGTATCCTCCAGGGTCCCCATTGTGGGGGAGACAGTGATCCAAATAGAGAAAAAAGTCCTGCCCTCCTCTGCCCCACCGAGTCAGTCCCATGAAAGGAAATTTTCACAGAAAACACCCAAGAAGGAAAGAGCAGGCTGCATCCATGTGTTAGGTACAAAGCAGGAACCCTGGAAAATGTCTGCCAGTGAGGACAATCGGTCTGCCTGAACCTCCTCCACCCTGTGTCTGCCGGTGAGGACAGTCGGTCCCGCCTGAACCTCCACCCTGTGAAGCTTGATCTCCCACTTCTACCATTCCAAAATCCACTGCTGCTTTGGTGTAAGAAATATATGGTGTAAGATGGGGGGGGTGAGCCATCCAGTAAAGATAATGGCCCTTTCCACCCCTTCTCCTAAAGACAGAGTCTCAAGCAGACAAGCCAGCTGGGATTATACTTTGCAAACAGGGACAACGGAAAACATGAAGCCATGTGGTGCCATCCAGTGGAGGACAGGCCTCTATCCAAGACCACCAGAGAAGGGCTAGACCTAAATGCCCTCAGTGAGGGACCAGTGGCCAGCCCAGGGGTGGACCCTCCAGTGAGGGGCTGGGGCATGGCCTGGGGTCAGGTCTTGGGTTCACTTCCCAGAACACACACACACACACACACACACACACACACACACACACACACACACACAAAGCAGCAGGATTGAATGAGAACTCAGGCCTGAGGGTTTAGAAGAGACTGCACAATATGCTCGACGCCGGAAACAGCTTGGCTTGGAAACAGTTTTGTACCAAGACAATGATGTGAGGTGAACAAGAATTAAACCCACAAAGAGATTTATGGGTGCCTGTGAGGGGGCATTTGGGGTCCCCAGGGAAACACTGTCTCCAGTGGGTACTGTGGGGTCAAGGGAACAAAACTGTGAACCTTAGAGTCACAGGCAGGAAATGGAAAGAACAATAACCCGGCTCCAGGAGGATGTGGAGGAAGGAAGTTAACAGAGGAAAGCAGTGAGATCCTGGAGAGGGAGTGGGCATCAGAGCTAGGCACTGTGGGACTGTGAGAAATCTAGGGGGTGGAAAGTGGGAAATAGCTTTTAAGGCTTAAGTGGCCAGGCAGTGGAGGTGAGGCAGAGGCAGGCAGATCCCTGTGAGTTCAAGGCCAGTCTGGTCTACAGAGTGAGTTCCAGTAACTGGCTTCATAGCTACTGAGAAACCCCATCTTGAAAAACAAAAAACAAGTAAAACAAAACAAGAAGAAGGAGGAGAAGGAGGAGGAGGAGGAGGAGAAGACTTAACTGACTTGGGCAATGGTGGTGCCCTCCTTTAATCCCAGCACTAAGGAGTCAAAGGCTGGTGGATCTCTGTGAGTTTGAGGCCAGCCTGGTCTGTAGAGGGAGTTCCAGGACAGTCAGGGTTACACAGAGAAACGCTGTCTCGAAAAACCTATAAAACAAAACTTGTAGAAAATCAGGAAAATGCTAGTGCTGGTTGGTGGCTCCAGGCGTCTCTGTGTAAACTGACACAAGGTTGGAGACACCACTGGTTTAACTGGGCCCCGAGGTAGCAGAGGCCAGGTGACTTCAGTTATCATAATGGGCAGCATAGACAAAGCAATGTCCATCATCCAGGCCCGCAGTGAGCAGCACGGCTCGTATGGACCTTTAGTACTGGCTACGTGGTGCTCCAGGCATGAATGGGTAAGACGCCTACTGCACTTTTGTTCCGTTTGTATAAGCAGAAAAATTCTCAAACAAATGAAAAAAAGGCTCCTGTTGGTAGACAGCCACTCTTGGACTCGCTGGACCTCTCTGTGAGCCCCATCCATCCATCACCTACCTGCCTGCCTGTCTCTCTCCGTTCCATAAGTCCTGCTGCTGTGAAGAAGGCTAGCATAAACTCCCGAGAACTGAGGAGACAGGCAGCATGGTGGAGCCATTCTGGCCTCAGCCTCTTCCCTTAGAGCAGCATAGACCTGAGAGCCGGCCACCCTCTGTACCCACTGACCAAGGCCATGGTCAGGATGGACAAACAGGGGACCTAGGGACACTAGCAACTTAGAAGCAAACTCTTTATTTCCAAATTACTTTATTTTTCAAAGCTTAAAGACATCAGAAATAAGTGAACCCCTTCCCCAATAACCATAAAAGCAAAAATGGAGGTGCCCCTTCCACTCTCCCCGGTAAGGAAGGAAGGAGGGAGGGAGACAGGGAGGAAGGGAGGGAGGGAAGGAGGGAGGGAGGTGCAATCTAGGCTCCACTCAGTGGCTTCTACATCCTTGGGGCTGCCATGACCTCCAGAGCCACCAGGACCCCCAACGACCTCAAACAGGTGCAACCGCATCTTCATCAAAACGGGCTGTGGTCTAAAGAAAGGGAAAGACTCAACTGCTAATGGACTCCGCCCCTTCCCCCACAGGACCACGCCCTCCTCCCTGAGCGGGCTCCTCACAACCCTGGACCCAGTCCTTACCTGCCAGCTATTGGGTCCTCAAAAAAGTAGGAACACTGGCACTGCGAACATCAGTAGGCTGGAAACCACCATGGAGCTGGCAGAGTTCTGTGCTGTCCTAGAAGCTTCCTCCTTGGTCCTGCGTGGAGAGGGATGATTCAGGCAGAGGTCACCTGATGATCTGCTTCCTTCGCTTGCTTGCTTTCTTTCTTTTTTTCTTTCTTTCTTTTTTTTTTTTAATTTTTTTCAAGACAGTGTTTCTCTGTCAAACAGTCCTGCTGTCCTGGAGCTCACTTTGTAGAGCAGGCTGGGCTCAACCTCACAGAGACCCACCGGCCCCTGCCTCCTGAGGGCTGGAATTAAAGACGGGCAGCACCACTCAGTGATCTGCTTCCTTTTTAAATATTTCTGTCCTGGGATGGAACTGGGGGGATTTTAGGCAGGGGTTCCACCCCAAGCCAAGGCCCCAGCCCCTCACTGGGGGATCCTAGGCAGGGGCCCCACTCTGAGCCACACCCCCAGCCCCTCACTGGGGATTCTAGGCAGGGACCCCACCCCTGAGCCACACCCCCAGCCCCTCACTGGGGATCCTAGTCAGGGGCTCCACCCCTGAGCCACGCCCACCAGCCCTTCACTGAGGGAGTCTGAGGGCTCCAGCTGGTTCTCAGCCCTGTTCTTAGTATTTTGAATTCACATTTTCTTTCCTTAGATTTTGTTTTTATTCTTTTTAAATTGTATTATAGTTTACTTAGTGTGTGTACATGCGCATTATGATGCGTATGCATGAGCACTCATAAATAGCGGTGGGTGTGGAGTCAGAGGCATGTATTCAAACTCAGGTTGACACACCTCACCTGCCCTGATTTTTATTAAGTGTGTGTGTGTGTGTGTGTGTGTGTGTGTGTGTGTGTGTGTGTGAATGTAGTGCCCTCAGAATCCAGATGCATGGAGCTCATGGAGCTGGAGTTATGAACAGTTATGAGCTACCCAATGCCCTGGATGCTGGGACCAGCACAGGGTCCTCTTCAGGGCAGCCAGTACCTGGGCACTGACACCCTGTCCGGGAGACCCCGCAGTGGCTCAGGTGGAGCTGGACTCAGGCTCCTCTTTCTTCCCCTCCTAGGGGATCTCAGGCCTGTGACACCAAACTCAGGCTTCTAGGCAGCCCCACTCACCACATCGCTGAGGGAGCGAGCTGGGATTGGTCCCCTATGGCTGTGGCTCTTGGGATATGTTTTCCTTCTGAGACTTTTTGTTTTGTTTTCTCAGACAGGGTTTCTCTATGTAGTCCTGGCTGGCCTAGAACTCACGGAGCTCCACCCACTTCTGCCTCTGATGCGCCATGTGCCTGGCTCCCTCTTGTTTTTATGAACTGTGTTATTATTGGCATTACTACTTTGACAGTGAACTTCTGGGCTTTACTGTGCCATAGGGAAGGCTACAATTTTGTCTGCATACCCTCTTCTTTAATTTTTGAGACAGGGTCTCTCCCTGGACATGAAGCTTACTGCCTGGGCTAATTGGGCTGGCTAGTGAGCCCCAGGATATTCTGTCTGCTCCCCAATACCAGAGTTACGGAATACTACAGCCAGTTTCTAAGCGGGTGCTGGGGATTTGAACTCAGGGCCTTGAGCTAGTGTGTCACAAATTCTCCTCACTAGCCTTCTTCATGGCTCAGCTTTGAGCTGTGGATTGTGTGAGCCAAGTGGGTCCCAGTCTTGAGGAAGGAAGTAGAGAGTGGCAGGGGAGGAGGTGGGGGAGGGCAGGGAGAGCGGCTTCTAACCTCAGTGTCGCCAGCTCCAGGTTCAACTTCATGATCTCGCCTGCAAAGATAGAGGGCCCAATCAGCATCAGCCACCTCGGAGAACACCCCAAAGTAACACCAAGGCCAGCAGTGGGTGCTGGGAGGGGGGTGAAGGGAGAGGGAGACCAAATGAAGGGCCAGCCTAGGGTCCTTCTACAGCTGTAGAGGGACCAGTGAGACCTTTAGGTCATCCCCAGCTCTGCAGCCCCCACTGCTAACCTGCCCTCTGCTCCCATAAACACCCATTTCCACTCCTGAAGCTCTGGGAAGAACCAGATTCCTGAGCAGCTGGCACATGGCCCTGAGGTTCCCTCACTCTGGGCCACTACATCCCCCCCCCAAATCCTGCCCTGGAGGCCTGCCCTGTTCCCTCTTAGTCCCCTCCAATCCCCCAACCCACCCCTTCTCCCGGTCTTCTGCACTCCCCCGCCCCACCCCTTCCCCTGCACTCCTCTGAGCCACCCCTTCTCACTCTCAAGCTCCTGGATGTGGGCCTGCTGCTCCAGGACCTGGGATTCCTTCTTCTCCAGAGAATCCTGAAGGGTCACCTGAGTCAGAAAAGCGGCAGAAACGCGATTGGCTGTTTGTTGTCCTGGTCCCTAGAAACTTTCCAGGCCAAGTCTTCAGAGGTCCTTTTACCCAAACAAAGGTCCTTTTAGGTTCCTCTCCAGCCCCCTGGATAGCCCATCTCCAAAATGGCAGGGTATTTTGTTTTTTGCTTTTTGGTTTTTTTTTCCTTCTGGACAGGGTTTCTCTGTGTAGCAATCCTAGCTGTACTGGAACTCACCCTGTAGACCAGGCTGAACTCTGCCTCCCGAATGCTGGGATTAAAGGCCATCAACTCCTGGCTCCAAAATAGCAGTTTTAAGCCCCCACCCCCACCTCTGCCACGAGAATTTGAAAACTCTTCATGACTAAACCCTACTAGAAAGTTCCAGATATTCTGCGGCTCGCACTGATTTAGCAAACCCTTTCCCAGACTCAACAACGGAGCTTCCTAGGTCTCTAAAAGACACATTCAAAATTTCAAATATTTGCTGGTGGTGGCGCACACCTTTAGTCCCAGCACTTGGAAGGCAGAGGCAGTGGATCTCTTGCATTCAAGACCAGGCTTGGTCTTCAGGGTGTCTTCCAGGACAGCCTGAGCTATGCAGCGAGACTCCGTCTCAAAAAATAAAGAATTTCAATCCTCAGGGCTGAGTGGAGTCCAGGGGCAGCTCCTGTGCTGGTCCTCTAAGTCAGTTTCAAGGTCTTCAACCCCAGCACCCTCCACAAAATTTGGAGAACCCCTCCGAGTCCTGGAAGGGAGCATACTGAGGACCCTGATTTCGGAGCTGTGGGAAGTTTTAAGGTCTCCCTGGATTTCAAGGTCCTCAGTCGCTGACGTGCCGGCGTGGGAGTGGGACTTGCTTGGCAGTTTCAAAGTCTCCTCCCCAGTCACTTGAGGCTTTGGAGGGCACGGTTTCCAGTCTTACCACGGTCCGGTTGCAGGTGTTTGCCTGCGTCTCTGCCTGCAGCAGGTTCTCCTGGGCACGGGTGAGCTGGCGCTGCAGAAGGTGCGTGGTGTTGCGACACTCATGCTGAGCCCGCAGCCCGTCCCTGCAGATCTCGCTGTTTGCCCTGACGGCGAAGTAGATGAGCAGGGTGACCAAGACCGTAACGATCAGGACCGTCAGGACCGCGGCCATCAGCCACCGCCGGCGGATGCCCGGTCCCTGTCCCTCCCACGTCTTCTCCATGGGCACCGGAGGATAGTGGTAGAAAGTCGGTGCCATGTGGTTTTGTTCCTCTAGCTCGGAGCTTCGCAGGTCGCTGGAACCCTCTCCGGGCCACGCCCCTACTTAGCATAGGTCCCGAGTCTAGCCAATAGCAATTTCCAGAGTCCTTAGGGGCAGTCCGGGAGCAGTTGGAGCACTGCCTGCTAGCGTCCTGGGAAAGGCAGCCTTTCGGTTTCTTTTTCCTGGAAAGGGAGGTAGGCATTCCTCTTGGCCTTGTGAGTGAAGAAGGCTTGCTGCGGAATCCCCCTGGAAGAAAAAGAAACTTCTGGAATTCAACTCAAATTCTTGGCCCTCCGTGTCCGGTTCCAGGGTACCTGGCGCTTGTGGGCTTGGCCCTTATCTGAGCTATGGTTAACCAGAGTAGCTGTTGGTTTGGTCTTCGGGTAGGGAAACTGAAGCAGCAAAGTTGAGTTGTGAACTGAAGGGCAAAGGTCAGGGTTTGTGGTCAGCGGTTTCCCTGGTGATCTTTGTATCCTCTTGATCCACGGAAGAACCACAGATCTTTGGAGTCTGAGATCGAGGATGCACAGCCGCCTGGCAATGTAGTACCCAGCCATGATAAGCTTAATGGATGCCTGAGTCTCAGTAGTTTACCCCGAGGCAATACCTGGTTGCAGATGAAAGGCCAGGATAAATCCCGACCCCCTAGCAGGAAGAGCCAAAAATCTAGGTTAGCCAGTTTCAGTGACTTTGTTCCAGGAACTGGATGACCACAAAGTTAGATTACAATTTTGAGAACAATCTTGAGAAATGGGAAATTATTATCACTGGTATTTTTGGAATCTTCCAATGATGCCCTCCCTACCCCCTTTGGGTTGCGGTTTCTTCCCTTAAATACCCCTGCTCCCAGCTACTGGGGTCGAACTCCTCTACCCCTGCGTGGGATATGAGTCTCGGCCCCAGTGCGAGACTCATAATATCTATGAGGACTCTGTGCCCTTCTCCCCAGAGAGCGATGAGTGACCAGACCAAGCAAGAGAATTGTTTTATAGTGATTCTTTACTAGCAACTTCAATATTCAATACATCAATGAGGTTTACAATCTTAATAGGCATGGGGAATTGATAATGGCTATCATACAGGCAATTCAATATCACAATTATTAATTCTAATAAACCTAATACATAAAACCAATTCATAACCCTAATCTAACTTATCACTTATCCATAAAACACTTCTTAACCTTAATACAACTTATCTATTACTTATCTATAAAACATTTCTTAACCTTAATACAACTTATCTATTACTTATCTATAAAACATTTCTTAACCTTAAGACAACTTATCTATTACTTATCTATAAAACACTTCTTAACCTTAACTTATCCATTAACATTTCCTAATCTTATCAATTATCTATATGTCTTAACATTTCACACACTAAACATATGTATTAACATGTCTATGCTCTTCTCTTAACATCTCATACACGCATTAAATAGTATCATACGACCTGATATTCTTCAGCTTAAAAAGGGCCTTTTGAATTTCTTCAGGTTGGACGCCTGACCGCACTGGGGTCCGGATAGCGAGGCTCTACTCTTGACCCCGTAGTCTGCGCTCGGGAGATAAGGTTCCGATGTCCTGTTCCAGGCTGGTGTCCAGTGCTGGATCAATCCTTGACCGCGTAGTCTCTGGCCTGGTGCTAGTCTATCTCAGAATGTAGGGCCTTGGGACTCGGCTTTTCGGATGACCGAGTCTCAGGAGACAAGGCTTTTAGTTCTCTACTCTCAAAGACGAAGCTTTGCTCTCGGGATGGCAAAGCGTTCTGAAAGGCAGAGTATCTTGTCTGTTCTCGGGAGACAGACCTTCAATGTCCACTCTCAGGGAATGAGGCTTTGCATTCGGGATGCAAGGCATTTTCGGGATATGAAGCTCTGTACTCGGGAGACAGAGCATTAGATGTTTAGGCAAGGAGTTTAATAGTTCTGCTTTTCGGGAGGCAGGCTTGGAGGATCTCTCCTTCCATGAGGACAGATACCTGGGCCATTGTGAGAGGTGAGATATCTGTCCTGCTTTAGCACCCTCTTTTAAGTCAGTTCGAAACTGCCCTTTGCGTGATCCTTCCGATAACCAGGTGTCCTAGGTTATCAGTATTGACTGATCACAGAAGGGTGGGGGTCCCTCTTGTGTGGCAAGATTATTTCATTACCACGGTTGCTGGGTGCAGCCTCCCCATCTGGCAGGGCCAGATGGGGTGTGGCAGCCTTCAAGTGGGCAAAAGTTCTCTTAATATTTCACTTTAGTAATTTTCCATACCACACACAAGAAGAAATGCTTTTACATTACACCAAGTTGCATTCATTCTTATTCTATAAATTTCCTGTTCTATCTACACTACAGATTCCCCTTTCTTTATTCATTCAGAGGAATCTGGTTCCATGCTCATTACACCAACCAAAGGAAATGCCTAATATTCTAACCATTGTAGATAATATCACCTGCCAGCACACACTCACAAGGACACTCCTAGACAAATGTCAATCAGGGGTCCTGAACTTTAGAAATCCCTCACCCCCACCTTTGCTATTATAAAAACCCAACTCTAACTGAACTTGAGGGCTCTTTGATTATTCCAATACCTTGGACACATCAAGAGTCCGAATTTGCAAACTTGTGTAGAATAAAGGCTCTTTGCTTTTACATACGGGACTTTGTTTCCTTGTTGGTTTTTGGGGGGACTTCATGGATCTGGGCATAACAAAAGAAACTAAAGCACCTCCTCATTTGGCCCTGGTCAAAAGGCAGGCTATTGTCCTGACACCAGGAACACCTGCCACCCAGGTTACAGCAAGCGCTCTGTGAATGGGTGTAGTGGCGTTTCATTTGTATTTTAATAAATAAAACTTGCCTGAAAAATCAGAAAAGTAAAACAGCTACACTGGCGAGCCTTACAGACCAGGCAGTGATGGCACACATCCTTAATCCCAGGAGTCACACTAGCTTGCCATGGAAACCAGGTGCATGCCCTTAATCCCAGAACTAGAGAGAAGTCAGCTCTCCGTCTCATTTTGAGATTTCCTGGAGACAGAACCGCCGTTTTCAGACTGAGGTCAAAATAAAAGCCAGTGGCTGGTTGCTTTGCTTTTCTTTTTCAAGATGAATCCCAATATCTGTCTCTGAATTTGTATTAATTGTACTTCAAATGGGAATGGGTAGGACTATCTTTTCTAGAGGGACACTGAGGAGAAAGAAGTGTTTGTATAGCAGTAGGCACTCAGTGGGGGCCCTGCTGAGGCTGGTGGGGGAAGGTGGACTTGCAGACACCATAAAACAAGGCCAGGAGCTAGGGGGCTAAGATGTGTGTGTGAGTGTGTGTTTATGTTGATTCAATACCCTGAGATATAACGCTTGATTTTCTACAATATTTCTTCTTTTTATGGTTGTTGTTTTTGTTTGTTTGTTTTATTGATATTTATTGAGCTCTGTAGAAGGCCGCAGCCACATCCTCCATCATCAAGATGGCGCTGACATCCGGCTTCACCACCAGGTGAACGCACATGTGTTGGTATCTTTCCATTTCTGTGTCCCCGCCTATTCCTGAGGCATCACCTGGGACTGGGAGCAACGGACCAATCCAAGAGTGACACGTCCGAAGCAGGGTCTGTTTCCTATATAAGGGATGGGTTCCATCATATCTGGGTCTCCGCCATGTGGCTTATGCTCTAGCTCCCAAGAGGATTAAAGCTATTTCTACAGAAGTATCCTATGTGTCCCGCGTGGTTCTTGCAGGCGAGACGGTAGCGCGGGACATCTGGTGCCGAAACCCGGGAAAAAGAAGAACTTTACACCGCCGGAGACCAGGAGGATTTCAGAACTGCAGGCATACATGCTTAGAGAGGTACGCTCTAAAGTCCAGAGAGCATATCAGAAACTGAGCAGCAGTGGGAGGTTGTGCGCGCGCACTCAGATAAGTTAAAAAGGACCCCCCAATGATTCTAAAAAAGTAAAAATGGGGGAGAAGGCTGATTTACAAGGTCAAAAGCTTTATGTTATGTTGTTCATGTTGTTTTTTTATGTACTGGATAGGAGAAAGATATTTAAATTTAGGAACTGCTAAAAAAGGTAGCTTAAATTTAAAACATGGGCTTAAGAATATGATGTTTTGGAGGAGAGGTTCTGTTTTCGCCTCCACGGAGGATGGGAGCCTAAGTATGTGCTTGAGATCCACGTGGTTTGAATCACCGAGACCTCCTAAAATGTTGTAGTGTTTACCCCTAAAATGCAGCGGCCCAATAACAGCAGGAAGCAGCCAGAGAGACTAACGACGCCCAAATTCCCTAAAAGATTAAATGAGGTCCTTTCAATGGTTGCAGAGCAGCAAACCTGCTTCTCTGAGTTCTGCTTTGCTCCGTACACCGGTTTGGGTTCGGAATGGGTATAGCTGCGGCTGGAGCGGAGCTTTGCTCTGTGGCTATGGTGGGGGGCACATTGCGCCGGCTCAGTTGGTGCCTGGCCTGGAGGATGTCATGTACCGAGAATGAGAGCGGTGCCACAAGCTGCCAGGCCAGAATTGTACCTAATTGTACCTTGCAATGTACCTAAAACTATGAGGGTCTCTGAGGCTAAAATGGCTATGGTTCCATTTGGCTATGCTAAACGATACTGACTTCAGGCAGGGCTGGTCATAATTATCATAATAAAAGCGCAATTAAGGTTTAGACGCAGTAAACAGGCAGTACCATATTACATCTACATAATGCGACTTAAGTTTTTAAGAACTGCTTAGCATTTTAAAAACTCAAGTCCTCCTGAAAGATTGCTGTGTATACGCTTGGCTTGTCTGATGTTTCGGGTTCCGCAGGGAGATGGATGCAAAGGGCCCTTGGATTTTGGGGTGATTGGGTCGTTGGCTGGATCTGTGAGAGTTTATAGCCGCTTTTGCTATGGCACAGATGTTGAGAGTTTGCTAATAGGGAAGCGGCCCTGTTCGCTGCCTCTCCCATTGGCCCCTTGAGCCGCAGGCTCTGGCGCGGACCTTGAGATATTGCCGGCCTGTGCCGCCTCGGTCTGAGTGTCGGCTCCCGCCACACTCCGCCACCAACACAGCCTCAGAGAACTAGGCTAGCCCCGCGGGGAAGGCAGGGGCGCCTGGGGGTGGAGCCGCCACTTCCTGGCCTGGGACACGGGGAGCCGCGCAGCGAGCAGGCCCAGGGCCGCACACAGCCCTTGGATGGCGGGCGGGCTCTGGAACCCAAGGTCACCGTACCGGCAAGGAATACAGGAGCCAATAAATCCTAAACCTTATATCAACAAACAGGGCCTGGGTTTTTCCTAGGTGCCACTGGGGCAGCGCGGCCCATACCGTAAAAAACAGAGACCCCCGTATGGGTTCCCCAATGGCCACGTCATCTTAGGACTCCAGGCTGAAAACAGGAAAACGGTTTTCTCATATTTTTGAAACAATAATCTCATCTGTGCCAGATTTAAAATGGTTTAATTCTAAGGCCTGCTGTAATGGCACAGACAAACAAGATTGCTCTTTGGAACAGAGACCTATAGGTCTCTAAGTTCAAGACCAGCCTACTTCCAGTACTGACTGTGCTAAATTTTTACACTGAGTTTTTTAATACTCTTAAATGTTATTTTGGGAGAAGAGTTTGTTTATGTTTTTTTTCTAGGAATGCTACTATTCATGCTGTGGATTCATCTGTCCAGAGGCCTGAGGACAAAGCCTCTGCTATGGAGCTGTCTGGCCTGATTGCTGCGGAGCTGGCGGGTTCCTGAGGGATGGTCCAGCTCCTGCCCTTGGTCTGTCAGTTATTGCTGTGCTGTTGTTGCTGTACATTGCAATGTTATTGTTGCTGTGCCATTGCTATGCTGCTGGATTTCCCCTTGTTTTGTCAGTTATTGCTTGCTATCAGTTTCCCTTATCCTGTCAGTTATTTCTGCTAAACACTATGGGTATCTTCAAGACAGGTTACAAAATGCCATGGTTATTCAAATTAAAAATTGGATACTACAGACTTCTTGATACAGCTGGAGAGTTGTGCCCCTGCGATCCCAGATTATTAAGCAATTGTCTAGTTATCTTCTAGGTAATTGAACTGGAGGACTTACCAGTTCTTGTTAAAATTGAAAAAAGGGGGAATAATAAAGGAACTGCCCCCGATGCTCTGTTCATTATACATTTTTTAAATGGCAGCACAGCCTATACCATGGAAAACAGAGACCCTCAATCAGTTATCTACCACAATGGCTACAGCCCTGGATCAGCAGGCTACCATAGATACATCTATTAGAGGTAGAATAAAGAACAGGTGGATATCTTATGGCAGCTTGCCCAATTGGGCTATGAATGGAAAACTCCAGCCTTATGTGTGACCAATGTACCATATGAAAACTTTATAAAAGTGGCTAACTTGTCCCGAGAATTGTCTTTGTATCTTGCAGGAGAATTTTGATGATTTGCTGTCCTCCTTGAGACGGTTCATCGTGACAATCAACTCCACGCGAGTGGACATAAGCCTGGCCAAAGGATTCCAGTCCTGGGTTGTGTCCTTCATCCCCTACTTCAAAGAATGGGTGGGGGTGGAAATGTTTTGAAACGGTCCTACGCTATGAAATAGTGTTTCTCCTCTGGATGGTCTGCTGACTCAAATCCCAAAGCCATAGGGACAAAGTGGTTATCTGCACCAGCGCTGGCTGCCCTGGAACAGGGAGCCTCTGCTTATGTGTGGTTATCTATGTTAAAGCAGTAAGGTTTAAGCCAACCAGCTCCTGCACCCCTAGGACTATGGTCCATGGCACAGGGTGGAGTGCTTGGCTTAGCTAGCCCTGAAGGTTGTCGAGCTAAAAAGCATCACACAGAGAATGGCCCTCTCTGAGAGATATGTCGTCCTACATAAGGGTTTCCTGCCGTATATTCCCTTTCCCAGAAAAATGGCGGAGGGCAGGCCGGATAGGTTCCAGGTGTCATGAGCCTAGGGGCAGATTCCGTGTAAGCCCATTTTAATGTTTCCATTTTGGGAAGTGCGACCTCTATCTTTACCTTTTGAGGGAGTTGCCTTTCTGCAAAGAAGTAAAATTAGGGGGAGATGTAGAAGGCCGCAGCCACATCCTCCATCATCAAGATGGCGCTGACATCCGGCTTCACCACCAGGTGAACGCACACGTGTTGGTATCTTTTCACTTCTGTGTCCCCGCCTACTCCCGAGGCATCACCTGGGACTGGGAGCAACGGACCAATCTAAGAGTGACACGTCCGAAGCAGGGTCTGTTTCCTATATAAGGGATGGGTTCCATCATATCTGGGTCTCTGCCATGTGGCTTATGCTCTAGCTCCCAAGAGGATTAAAGCTATTTCTACAAAAGTATCCTATGTGTCCCGCGTGATTCTTACAGGCGAGACGGTAGCGCGGGACAGAGCTCTACATTTTTCTCTGCTACCCTCCCTGCCTCTCCCCTCCCTCCTTCAACCCTCCCTCAAGGTCCCCATGCTCCCAATTTACTCAGGAGATCTTGTGTTTTTCTACTTTCTACTTCCCATGTAGATTAGATCTATGTAAGTCTCTCTTAGTGTCCTCATTGCTATCTAGGTTCTCTGGGATTGTGGTTTGTAGGCTGGCTTTCTTTGCTTTATGTTTAAAACCACCTATGAGTGAGTACATGTGATAATTGTCTTTCTGGGTCTGGGTTACCTCACTCAAAATAATGTTTTTTAGCTCCATCCTTTTCCTGCAAAGTTCAAGATGTCATTATTTTTTTTTTCTGCTGTGTAGTACTCCATTGTGTAAATGTATCACATTTTCCTTATCCGTTCTTCAGTCGAGGGGCATTTAGGTTGTTTCCAGGTTCTGGCTATGACAAACAAAGCTGCTATGAACATAGTTGAGCACATGCCCTTGTGGGACCATTGAGTATCCTTTGGATATAATACCCAAAAGTGGTGTTACTGGGTCTTGAGGAAGGTTATTTCCTGATTTTCTGAGAAATCACCACACTGACATCCAAAGGGGTTGCACCAGTTTGCACTCCCACCAGCAATGCAGAAGTGTTCCCTTTACCCCACATCCTCTCCAGCATAAGTTGTCACCAGTGTTTTTGATCTTGGCCATTCTTTCAGGTGTAAGATGGAATCTCAGAGTTGTTTTGATTTGCGTTTCTCTGATGACTAAGGATGTTGAACATTTCCTTAAGTGTCTTTCAGCCATTTTAGATTCCTCTGTTGAGAGTTCTCACTATTTTTATTGGATTATTTGTTCTTTTGGTGTTCAATTTCTTGAGTTCTTCGTATATTTTGGAGATCAGATTTCTGATGTGGGGTTAGTGAAGATCTTTTCCCATTCTGTAGGCTGTCATTTTGTCTTGTTGACCGTGTCCTTTGCTTTACAGAAGTTTTTCAGTTTCAGGAAGTCCCATTTAGTAATTGTTTCTCTCAGTGTCTGTGCTATTGGGGTTCTATTTAGGAAGTGGTTCACTGTGACAATGTGTTCAAGTGTACTTCCCACTTTCTCTTCTATAAGGTTCAGTGTGGCTGGCTTTATGTTGAGGTCTTTGATCCATTTGGACTTGAGTTTTGTGCACGGTGATAGATATGGGTAGGATTGTGTTTTGAGGAAAGATGGTGGGTACCATTCAGCTCATAGGCAGCAAAGAGCCAGAGAGGGGCCCAGAGTGCTCCTGTACCCTGCCTCCTCAGCACTCAGGAGGACAGGAGTTCAAGGTCAGCCTCAGCTATGTGGTGAGTTCAAGTCTAGCTGGGGCTGCATGAGTCCCTGCCTTAGACATATACCTCTGTGTCCTCCCAGACCCCCAAAACCAAATCCAAACCCAAAAGGAGACACCAGGAGAAAGGCTCTTTTGTTGAGCGTCGGAAGGGACTTCCTGTTTGACTAAGGTAGGCAGAATATGCTTGGTGGCAGGCATCCCTCTGACAGTTTCTGGAGGAGGTGTACATTTCCCAGATTTTTCAGTCATACCCTGATTACAGCACAAATTTGACTCAATAGCTCATTTCCAAATATTTGCTACCTTGTGGAGCCAAGGTGGGGCCCTGGATCTTTAAGAAGGCCTAGCGGGTACCGGAGGCAGCGATCCACTCCCCTCTGTCTGGAAGGCCTCTCTATGGCTGCACAGCCTCCAGGAAGTAAGAAGTGGGAGTGATCCTGCTGCTCACCCCAAGAGAACGCGGGCGCCCTGCAAGAAGGGGCTGTGGCCCTGCCAAAGACAGTGTGGTATGGGGGTTCCCCTGCAGGCTCTACAGCAGGCAGGGAAAACCTAATCAGGGTGAGGCAAGAATGAAACTCGGTTCCACCCGATTTTACTGGTCCAGGACTTCTAGAGTCTGGCCCAGATCATTTTACTTTAGCCATACTTAAACAGAGCCCAATTTTGAAAAAAAAAAAAAAAAAGCATCTAGATAACAATGAACTCAGCTCCACAAATACAGTGAAGTTTAAGACGTTTATATTACGGCTCTTTGCAAAGTGTATATGTTTTCATAGTAGGATGAGTTCTTGTTTACTTAGAAACAATGCTCAAAACTAAGTTCTAGGGACAATGACTTTGGTAAACACAATGCCTGTAGGTAACAGGGATGATCTGGCCCGAAGAAAACAGAAGCCATGTGGGCTGTTGAAAAGCACAGGTGACCTCACTCATGAGAACGGATTTTAGGCTGGGCAGTGGTGTTGCACATCTTTAATCCCAGCACTCGGGAGGCAGAGGCAGGCAGATCTCTATGAGTTCGAGGCCAGCCTGGTCTACAAGAGCTAGTTCCAGGACAGGCTCCAAAGCTACAGAGAAACCCTGCCTCAAAAAATGTAAAAAAAAAAAAAAAAAAGAGAGAGAGAGAAAAAGAAAAAGGAGAGAACAGGTTTAATGACCTAGAAGTGATGCTAAGGCTTTCAGGGGAAAGGATGTTGTCTGGGTCCTCAGATAACAGAGACAGATAAACAGAAGCTCTAAGAAACTCCCTCAGGGGCCTTTTTGTGTGCCTTCCTCTCTTCCTCCACAGACTGGAATTTATTAAATCCTCACTCAGTTACTACAAACAGCCTCAGTACATCTGGACAGCCTACACTGGCATGCTCGACTTTCAATGGTGGTGGCAACTTCTTCTCTGCACAAAAAGTCTGGAAATTTTTCATATCTAAACTTGCTCTCTCCTCTGTTTCTCCTAACTACACCTCTCCGGGGTGAAAGACCCCCGATTTGGGGAGACTCTCACTCGAGCCTCGGGATGACGCGAACCCCCCCAGTAACTCATGAGAGACCGTCCTTGCTGCAATCACACGAGGTTTAATGACAAGACAACAAGACAAGACGGGGACCAGTGCACTGGGGCCGCAACTCATAACCCACGCAGGGGAAGAGTTCGACCCCGAGTGACCGGGAGAAGTAGTTTTTATAGGAAGAAACCACACAGTCCAGTAATCCGAAAGGGGGGGCAGGGAGGGTGTCACAGAAGATTCCAAAAATTCCAGTGATGATTACAAAGGGGCAATTCCCTGCCTCTCAAGATCATTCTCTAAGGTCCTAATCAGCTAGTTCCTATTCCGGTGATAATTACTAGGGGGTGACAATTACTAGAGGGAATCTCTTAGTCTCTCAAGATTACTCTCAAGATTACAATCCACCTTTATCTTCAGCTAGTTCCTGGAACCCTGGAACTGGTTAACCTTAGATTTCTGATTCTTCTCTTCCTGCTAGATTTTTGGCTCTATTTTCCTGTTAGGGGGATCTGGATTTATCCAGGTCTTTCAGGGGTAACTCTTACCATGGAGACCCCCCCCCACCTCTAGCCACCTCTAGTAGGTCTGGGAAATTGCTCCTTCTGAGGCTACCAAAGACCAGTCCAGTCCCCATAATTCCCCTGTCCATCTCTCCCTCACTGGGCTCACCCCGTGTCTGTCTTCTCTGTTCTATCATTATTACTATCCTGAAAACAAAAATCACAAAAACAGGGTTTATGATGGAATTTCTGAGTTCACTCCGCAGCAGACAGGAGAGCACGTCACACTGGCAGCCGAACTGTGTCCCTTAGGTGCTATTAGTTTAAAAGACATGAAGGGGTCATGGAAAGCAACTGAGACTTAACTGACTGTGAGACCCTGAGATTTAACTGACTTGCAACTTCACAGACTCCACCTTAAAAGGTGGGGCTTCTTTTAGGACAACCTAGGATTGACCTCAGTTCCAGGAATGTGCTGATAGAGAAACTGACAACCAATTGGACAGTCAGCTAAGGTGTGAGACCGGAAAAGTCTCTGAAGACATCCACCCATCCACCGTCGCAGATACCTGGTCAGTAATTTATGGTTCTATGTTTCACGCCCCAAAACTGATCAATGGTTTCAGGGTCTGTACCCTCCTTAACCCAATCCCAAGACGCCAAGACGCATACCCTTCACTTGAGGCATTTCCCCTTAACGCTAGTCTTTTCTGAACTCGGGCCACATTCTCTTCTCGTCCGCTGCATCGCTGTGCTGGAGGTTTGTGGTTTCCACTTAAGCTTACTAAAAAGACCCTCTTGCATTTAAGTCGCAAAACAGGCTCGGGCCGTGGATTCCTAGTCGCGGGCTTAAGAGCACTGTGTGGCAGGACTGAAATTAGTAAAAAGATTCAGGAGAGGCTATTAGTGAAAATTCAGCACAGTTGCAATGAGGGTCTTGTTAAGTTGGGAGCCTAGACCCCAGCCCCTGGCATCTATCCCAGCCCCCAGGTCTGAGAGTTGTTTGGTCTGGACTCAACATCCCAGCAGGTCAGGACCACTCGCACAGAGTATTTAAATGAACTCTCAAAAGAGGAACACTTGGTGATTTGGCTTGACTGTGAATTTGCTTCGGCAGAGAGCTAATTCCTAACAGGTCTAAGAAAGTGCTTTGAAGATTTGAGAACGTGAAAGCTAAAGAAAGTTCTAAGGGTCCAAGAAAGTGTACTGTAGTGTCGGGTGTTTGGTTTCAGTCGGGTCTGTGGGAGAAACAGGGTTACTCTAGGATGGATTGTAGTTTTTGCAGCCGCAGAGGGGCCGCAGAGAGGGGAGCCAGCTTCTGGGGAACTGAATGACTGTAGTTTTGCAAAAGACTTTTTTATTGTTATACAGTTCACACCTTGGCAAGTCAATTTCTGCACACAAAACCTCTTATCTGAGGCTCCCCAAAGAGACAAACGCTAAAGCAATTCTCAGTCTTGTGGCATCCATGGTTTTACAAGTGTCCCCTTGCAATCAAGTTTTGCAGAGGCTTTGAACCTTCAGGAAGCCCTCAGGTAAGATTTACATACTTCAAACAAAAGGTGGGGGGCACCTGCTCTGTGGGAACTCCCCCAGAGGGAGAGTTGCTAAAGTTCTGAGGGACTGGGAAAGGGATTTAATTTAAGACTTGTGAACAGCAGCTGCGAAGGTCTAAGACTGTTCTCAGGTAATGAGGAATGTTTCAGATTTCTTTTCCCCTCTAGGCTATTGCTGTATTAAGATATCAAAAGTTCGGAAAGTCTATTCTCAACAATTCACCAAGACTGAAGAGCCAGAAATAAAAAAAAACTTAAGCCTAAACACGTTCTGGGGAAATTGAAGTCACTGTTAACTTTTAACAATTACTTTCTGCAATCCACACATCTTCAAACACCTGATCTTTGATAAAGAAGCAAAAAAATATCAAATGGAAAAAAGAAAGCATATTTAACAAGTAGTCCTGGCTGAAGAGTCCAGGCATAAGAAAATAAAAATGTAAAAATAAAGAAATATAAAGTTATAAGTCTAGGAGAATAAGAACAGACTATCAGCAGCTTTCTCAGCAGATCAAGGATCATTCATTCACAGTGAGCTATTTTCTCAGATGTTTGGGAAGCGTAGGTCATTTTACAACTGGCTGTTTTATTTACAAGGCCAGAGTGTCTCTCTACAAATTAAGAGCAGTGTCCTGACCATCCTTAATAAACAGTAGATGTGAACTGAGTTTAACCTTTAGGAGACAGAGATATGTGACCTCTGGGTCAGACACCGTCTCTGTTATGGGAAACTGGCACCATCAGAGGAGAGGCATGACCTCAGTTTACACCCGGAGGTACCAGGAGACAGTGGATAAATAAAAAAAGGTTTAATTAATGAGCTCTGATAATGGAGGTTGTAAAGTATGGCAGTCAATATCTGAAAATTTACCTAAAAATAATGTGAAAGGCTTTTCTTCTAAGTTCTCAGCCCAAGAACCAGTTAATCCTAATTTATTAACCTTCTAGTGTTACAAGCAGCCCCTTTTCTGACGAATTGCTAAAGATATCTGTTTTCTCGCAATTAGTGACTTTCGTTGTAGTCTCCCCTAAAACATATTTCATGATGGCTGCCTAATTACTCATTGACACTAGCACTCACTCCCCTCTTTAGGGTCTCCACTGACCAACCCAAGGGTCAGGGCAAGGTTGTAAAATTCTTTTGTTCAGGGATAATGCCTGGTGCCCTTGCTATAAAAAGTAGGTTCAAAAACCAGCCGTTTGCCACAGCCTAACAAACACCACCTCTGGCTGTGGTCTCAGCTAGCTGATAAGCTTCTGTGCCCCGCGGTATTTTATTTTTATTTTCTATTTTTAAGTTTGCTTCTGGTTTTCCTAGGATCTGGTTTCTGGAATAAAGTTTGCTTCTGGTTTATTAGACTTGGTGGTGTTCTCATCTTTGTGCGACCCCCCTGGACCCAACACTGGCATAACTGGATATCAACATGTAGAAGAATGAAAATAGACCCATATCTATCACCATGTTTCTGCAAGTCCAAATGGATCAAAGACCTCAACATAAAGCCAGCCACACTGAACCTTATAGAAGAGAAAGTGGGAAGTACATTTGAACACATTGTCACAGTGAACCACTTCCTAAATAGAACCCCAATAGCACAGACACTGAGAGAAACAATTACTAAATGGGACTTCCTGAAACTGAAAAGCTTCTGTAAAGCAAAGGACACGGTCAACAAGACAAAATGACAGCCTACAGAATGGGAAAAGATCTTCCCTAACCCACATCAGACTGAAATCTGATCTCCAAAATATACAAAGAACTCAAGAAATTGAACACCAAAAGAACACATAAACCAACAACAACAAAAAAAATGGAGTACAGATCTAAACAGAGAACTCTCAACAGAGGAATCTAAAATGGCTGAAAGACACTTAAGGAAATGTTCAACATCTTTAGTCATCAGAAAAATGCAAATCAAAACAACTCTGAGATTCCATCTTACACCTGAAAGAATGGCCAAGATCAAAAACACTGATGAGAGGTTGTGGGGGAAAAGGGAACACTTCTGCATTGCTGGTGGGAATGCAAGCTGGTACAACCCCTTTGAATGTCAGTGTGGAGATTTCTCAGAAAATCAGGAAATAACCTTCCTCAAGACCCAGTAACACCACTTTTGGGTATATATTCAAAGGATGTTCAATCATGCCACAAGGACATGTGCTCAACTATGTTTATAGCAGTTTTGTTTGTCATAGCCAGAACCTGGAAACAACCTAAATGCCCTTGACCGAAGACTGGATAGGGAAAATGTGATACATTTACACAATGGAGTACTACACAGCAGAAAAAAATGACGACAGCTTGAATTTTGCAGGAAAATGGATGGAGCTAGAAAACACTATTTTGAGTGAGGTAAGCCAGACCTAGAAAGACAGTTATCACATGTACTCACTCATAGGTGATTTTTAAACATAAAGCAAAGAAACCCATGGTGTAGGAATTCCTTCTGTTTATGTATTGCTTTCATTGGTTAAATAAAGAAACTGCCTTGGCCTTTTGATAGGGCAGAACTTAGGTAGGCATGGAGAAGACAGAACTGAATGCTGGGAAGAAGGGCAGACAGAGACACGCCATGGATCTTCTGCCTGAGACAGACACTGGTTAAAATCTTGCCAGTAAGCCACAGTCACGTGGCGATACACAGATTACCAGAAATGGGTTAAATTAAGATGTAAGAATTAGCCAATAAGAAGTTAGAGCTAATAGGCCAGGCAGTGTTTAAATGAATACAGTTTCTGTGTGGTTATTCCAGGTGTAAGCTAGCTGGGTGGTCGACAAGCAGCTGTTAGAGAGCCAGCCCACAAACCACAGTTCCAGAGAACTTAGACAACAATACAGACACTAACAGAGACGTACATAGATCTAATCTACACGGGAAGTAGAAAAAAAACAAGGTCTCCTGAGTAAATTGGGAGCATGGGGACCTTGGGAGAGGGTTGAAGGTGGGAGGGGAAAAGCAGGTAGGGGAGCAGAGAAAAATGTAGAGCTCAATAAATATCATTTAAAAAGTATAAAAAAGACTGACATTTAAAAAAATTACTTTCTGCATTAAGGGCATGTTTAACAATTGCTTCCTGCCTTCCAGCTAGACAGTTATGGTGGGCAGAAGTTAGCGTCACCTCTATGGGATCTGGGACTCCCCGCTCTGCGTTCCCTTAACCTTAACTGTCCTCCTATGGGGCGCTACTCTCTGCCTTGTTTTCTCTCAGGGACAGCAAAGGACAAACATCTTAAGTTCGTATCCTATAATCAAAAGTTGTAAATCTCAAAATGTAATTTGACTTTAAGCCTGACCTCAAGGGTGTGAAATGTCTTTGAACAACACCTGGTGCTTGGTTTTATTTTGAGAAGAGACTCAAACCGGCTCCTACTGTCGCAGACTCTTACTGCGGCCCCAGTCAGCTGCAGTGGGTTTGGTTTTCTTTCTTTCTTTCTTTCTTTCTTTCTTTCTTTCTTTCTTTCTTTCTTTCTTTCTTTCTTTCTTTCTTTCTCCTTTTCCCTTCAGTGACAGAAATAAAGTTTGCTTCCAGTTCCTAGACTTTAGTGGTCTGTACCCCATTATTTGTGTGCCCTTGGGACCCAGCACAGACCACTCCTGTGATGGGTGTGGTGAGTCCCCTCCAGGCTTTACAGCAAGCAGGAAAATGGGCCCATGAAGAGACAAGAATAAAACCTGGCTCAGCCCAATTTCACTGCAACTGTTGCTGGACCAGAACCTCTAGGGTCTGACCCAGATCATTTCACTTTACCCGTACTTAAGCACAGCATAATTTTGAAAAAAGTATCCAGATAAAAATTAACTTAGTCCCAGGTGGGCAACAATTTAAGACATGTTTACAATGAGATTCTTTACAAAGTACAGCTGGCTTCTTTCACAAGATTAGGAACAGTTGACTCAGGGATGGTACCCAAGATTTAGGATCCAGGGAGCTTGTCTCAGGTAAACACAATGCCTGGGGTGTCAGGATCATCCTGGCCCTAAGATAACAGAACTCACTTAAGCTGTTGGAAAGCACCCATAATCTCACTCAAAGAGCGGCTTTTATGGCCCTAAAGCATTGCTCAAGATTTAGGGTTAAAGGTCTTGGATCAGTAAAAACAAATTCTGGGAGATAAAACAGTCTGTCTCATCAGACAGCAAAGGATTGCCAGGCTGTGAAACGACCTCATTCCTAGCCTTCCGGGAAGAGGAGCTGTACAGCTTGCATTGAAGAGGCAGCTGTATGTTTAACTCTCTGGGCTTCTCCAGGGCTTCGCTGTCTCACCAGCAGGCTGCTCAAGGGAGATGTTTGTCCCTATTACACCTAGACCGGCTTCTAAAACACCTGCCTCCTCTGCTGGCGATCAAACCAGAGATTACTGTCCACACTGGCCAGAGACTTAGGGAGACATGATGCAGAGTAAGGAAGTTCTACCTTGCATGCAAAATGACCAATCTTATATTGTAATTAATGACCCATGGCACCCCAGATGGGAGATGGGAGTCATTGGTAAACTTTACTACAGTGTTTATCACAGCCGCCATCAGGCACATCACAATAAAGGGTTTGCACCCTACTCTCTCAGGCCCTAGGATTAGACAGGTAGAAGTGTCCAAAGCTCCTCAACAGTACTCATGTCCCAGTAGCACCCCTTTTTGACAACACTAATCCCACCTTCCTGTCACACTTCATGTTTCAGACCTTAACCTCTGAGTATCAGCTATTGAACAATGCTCTGCCTGACTGCTTTGGAGATTGCTGGTTGTGTCTCGGGGGGACATTTGTGGCCTTGCCCATTGTCTTATTAGACTCTTTCATCTTTTGTTAATTGCTCTAAGCCAAATATCAGTACCACCCCTCATCTCTCCCACATCTCTCTCAGTACCAGACTGCTTTAACCCCCAGGAACACACGCTGCAGACACCCTGGATTCCCAGCCCCCATGCCCAAACATTCACAGCGCCTGTTTCTCTATGACACTGAAATTTATCTCTGTCTTCCTGCTGGGTGGTCTGGGACTTGTGCCCTAGTGTTCCTTTTTTCCAAAGTTCTGGGTGGTACCTGGTGGAAAATGCTTGCTGATTCCCATCTCAGTGTTTATAGCCGCATGCTACCCTCTCTAGCATCCTGGGTACAACCACTGCTGTCACCAACAGAGCAGTGGGGCTGATTATTCCCCTAGCTATTTCCCATCCGTTTTCTTCTCAGTTCGTCCAGCATCTCCAGTGGGTTGCACAGACCATCCTTATGCTCCAGGGCCAAATAGACTTGCTGGCTGCCACAGGCTACTAGGCCAGCAAGGATGAGAGTTACTAACTGCAGAGAGAGGTAGGCTTTGCTTCTTCCTCAGGGAGGAATGGTGCTATGGTTCTATGTCAACCAGTCAGATATAGTAAAAGACAAGATTGGACAGCTCTAGACAGATCTCCAAAAACATAAGGAACATCTCGATGCCTCTGACTGGTGGCTCACTGACAGCCCAGTTTAGAACTGGATCCCTTCCTTCTTAACCCCCTTCTCCTCCTTTTCCTAATCCTACTAATTGCACCCTGTCTTATATTATAAACTTCTTGTCTAGATTTCCTCAACAACAGATCCTAAAGACTCTAAGCAGACATTTAATCCCACTATTACAGGGTTACTGACTCACCAGATTGTACCTTCCCAGTGAAGATCAAGCTTGCCCCAAGGACTTCAATGTCACCATTTGGTGCGGGAGAATTGTCTATATTGGTTAATAAATATGTCAATCATGTTTTTAAATAAATGCTGATTGGCCAGGCAGGAAGTATAGGTGGGTCAAATAGACAGAAAGTAGAGGCAGGCAATGAGAACAGGAGTATTCTGGGAAGAAGGAAGTCCATTCCTCCACACTTCTGCCCAGATCACCGAAGAAGCAAGATGTGACCTGCCCCACTGAGAAAGGTACCGAGCCATGTGGCTAACATAGATAAGAACAATGGGTTAATATAAGCTACAAGAACTAATAAGTAGCCTGAGCTAATGGGCCAATCAGTTTATAACCTAATATAGACTCCTCTGTGTGATTTTCTTTGGGGCCTAACAACTGTGGGGACCTGGTGGGAGGACAGAAACCTCCAGCATCAGGACCTCATTTTACAACCATTCAGCCAGAAGTGGTCTAAAGATAGCATCGTCCCCTTTCCTGTAGTAACCTGATCGTTTATCAAAAATAAACACAAGGTGGGGGATGTAAGCCCCTCTGTGCAGGAATGGCCAGGAGCCCCTCCCTGAGGACCTGCAACTTTTGGGTCCCCCCCACAGAACAGTTTAACTGTCCAAAGGGCCGGACCCAGCCCCCACCCCAGAGTAACCACCCAAGTTCTGAACGTGAAATCCCACCAGCCCCCATCCTGCCTTCCGCTCCTTCTCTGCTGCGTCTCACCAAGCACAGGCAGATGCCCTCCCGGGTTTTTACTTCCCAATAAATCTCACATGAGGCTTGTTGTGTGATGTGACTTTGTAGTATTCCTTGTCTCCCAACTGCCAGGATACCTTTCCATCTAAGCTGTAGCATTCACAATGAGGTCTAAACGACTAACCTGCTTTTTGGCTTCTGTAGTTCTGTTTCTGGCTAACTGTTCTTGTTAACCGAAGTATGTCAGCTCAAAACATGGTTTTTGTACTTAAAAGCTCCCCTGAGAAAGGCTCCAGGCTACACTAGGATCCCAAACACCCAGGGCAGTTGTGGGCTGGCTAATAAAACGTCTGTTGGTGTGAACCCAGGTCTGAGCAGTCTTCTCTAGTGGACACCCCATCACAGTCACTAAATCAGACAACCTGGGTTCCATGCCCAGAACCTACAAGGTGGAGGGAGAGAAGTGACTCCCAAAGTGTTCTCCTGACTACCACAACACACTGTGCTATATGCACACACAAAACACACCCTAATATTTTAGATTTATTTTATTTCAGACCTATGAGTATCTTACCTATAAGTTTGTCTGTGTACTACATGTATACCTAGTGCCTATGGAGGCCAAAAGAGGGTATTGGGTGCCCTGGGGATTACAGAGGATTGTATTCTCCATGTGGGTACTGGGAATGGTACTGGATCTTCTGCACAAGCAGCCAGTGCTCCTAGCCACTGAGCCACCTCTTCATTCCCCAAAATAAACTCTTTCAAAGGTAATAAACGGTTCTGGGTGAGCTGGGGGCAGAGCGCTCGCCTGTCATGCGTGAGGCTCTGCACCCATCTGGAGCACCGCAGAAAGAACCCCTTGCTCTGTAAGAACCACACAATTAAAGGCGTGGTGGCGCATGCCTTTAATCTCAGCATTCAGGAGACAGAGGCAGGTGGATCTCTATGAGTTTGATGCCAACCTGGTTTACAGAGCAAATCCTAGGCCATCCAGGGCTCCCTAGAGAGACTCTGCCTCAAAACAAAACAAACAAATAAAAAATAACCACTACCACAAGAAGAAAAAAAACGCTTACTTTGCCTGTGAACAGGCCCACAGGTCCACCCTGTTCCTTATTTAAGCCAACAGCTGCACAGCCACAACGAGTTCCGTTGTCAAATGTCCTAGAGCGGAAAGTGTTTAAACTTCTCCTTTCTCCTCGATTTTTTCTTTTGGTTAATTTTTTCATCAGTATTTTAAAGTTTTTTTTGTTTGTTTATTTCTAATTTAAAGTGGGATCTCATTTATCCCAGGACCTCAGACTCATGGACATTGATGTGACTAACACCATCTTGTTCTGACTCCATTTGTGCCTGTCACCTGATCACAACCACACCTCTCTTGGCAACACATTGTGGGCTGTCCATGACCCTGAGCATAGACCAAATATATTAACCAAAATAATGTTTATGCAAGCTAAAACATAAAACTAAAGTAACCAGAGGAAGAATAAATAAAAAAATAATTGTCATGGGCTGGAGAGATGGCTCAGAAGTTAAGAGCACTGGCTGCTCTTCCAGAGGTCCTAAGCTCAATCTTCAGCACCCACATGGTGGCTCACAACCATCTACAATGAGATCTGGTGCCCTCTTCTGGTGTGGAGGTGTACATGCCGGCAGAACACTGTATACATAATAAACAAGTAAATCTTTTTTAAAAAGCAATTGTCAATTGTCTGAAAGGAACATTCCTAAACATAATAAAGACCATAGAGCAAGACAAAAGCTAACGTTAAACTAAATGAAAAAAAAAAACTCAAAGTGATTCCACTAAAAATAAAGAACAAGATAAGGCTGTCCACTCTCTCCATATATATTCAATATAGTACTCAAAGTCCTAGCTAGAGCAATAAGACAAAGGAAATCAAGGGGATACGAATTGGGAAGGAAGAAGTCAAACTGATGTGGGATTCCCCTCTGAATGCTGTGAATAAGTTTTATTACATATTGGTTAATAAATCAGGCGCTTTGGCCTATGGCAGGCAGGATAGAGCAAGGCAGGAAATCCAAGCAGAGACAGAGGAGGAAAGAAGGTGGAGTCAGGCAGAAGCCATGGAGCTGCCAAAGGAGAAAGATGCCAAAAGCTTACCCAGTAGGTCACAGCCTCGTGGCAATATACAGATGAATAGAAATGGGTTAATTTAAAGTATAAGAGTCATCTAGGAACACACCTGAACTGTCTGCCAAATAGCAACGTCATCAGTGTAGCTTCTGTGTGATTGTTTGGGTCTGGGAGGCTGGGAAACAAAGCACAGTCTCTGTCTACATGAAATTTTTATGACTTGCCTGTGTACAAAAAGTGACCCCCAAAACTACCAGGGAACTCCTACAGCTGATAAACACCTTTAGTAATGTGGCAGGATACAACCTAACTCAAAAAAAAAATCAGTAACCATCCTAATATATAAATGATAAATGGCTCAGAAAGAACTCAGAAAAATATAACCCTTCACAATAGCCACAAACAATATAAAATATCTTGGAGTAACTCTAACCAAACAAGTGAAAGGCTTGTATGACAAGAACTTTAAATCTCTGAAGAACGAAATTAAAGAAGATATCAGAAAATGGAAAGATCTGCCATGATCTTGGATAGGTAGGATTAACATAATAAAAATGACAACTTTACCAAAAGCAATCTACAGATCCAATGCAACCCCCATCAAAATCCCAGCACAATTCTTCACAACCCTCAAAAGAATAATATTAAATTTCATACGGAGAAACAAAAAATACAGGATAGCCAAAATAATTCTGTACAATAAAGAAACATCTGGAGGTATCACCATCCCTGACCTCAAGCTCTACTATAGAGCGACAGTAAGGAAAACAGCTTGGTATTGGCATAATTAAATTTTGATATTAACTCACACACCTATGAACACCTGATTTTTGACAAAAAAGCTAAAAATATAAAATGGAAAAAAAGAAAGCACCTTCAACAAATGGTGCTGGTATAACTGGATGTCAAAACATAGAAGAATGCAAATAGACCCATATCTATCCCCATGCACAAAACTCAAATCCAAATGAATCAAAGACCTCAACATAAAGCCAATCACAGTGAACCTCACAGAAGAGAAAGTGGGAAATAGCCTTGAACTCATGGGCATGGGAGACCACTTACTAAATATAACACTAGTAGCCCAGACTCTGAGAGAAACAATTGATAAATGGGACCTCCTAAAACTGAGAAGCTACTACAAGGCAAAGGATGCAATCAACAAGACAAAACAGCAGCCTACAGAATGGGAAAAAATCTTTATCAACCCCACATCTGACAGAGGCTGATCTCCAAAATATATAAAGAACTTAAAAAAAACTAGACATCAAATAAATCAATTAAAAATGGGTACAGATCTAAACAGAGAATTCTTAACAGAAGAATCTCAAATGACTGAAAGATTCGTAAGAAAATGTTCAGCATCTTTAGCAATCAGAGAAATGCAAATCTAAACGACTCTGAGATACCAATCAGAATGGCTAAGATCAAAAACACTGAGGACAGCTTATGCTGGAGAGGATGTGGGGCAAGAGGAGCACTCCTCCATTGCTGCTGGGAGTCAAAACATATATAGTCACTTTGGAAATCAGTATGGTGATTTCTCAGAAAACTAAGAATCAGCTGGGCGATGGTAGCTCACGCCTTTAATTTCAGCACTAGGGAGGCAGAGGCAGGCAGATCTCTGTGAGTTTGAGGCCAGCCTGGTCTACAAGAACAGGTTCTAGGACAGGCTCCAAAGCTACAGAGAAACCCTGTCTTGGAAAAAAAAAAAAACCAAAAACAAACAAACAAAAAAGAATCAATCTACCTCAAGACCCAGCAACACCACTCTTTGGCATATACCCAAAAGAGGCACAATCACACCAAAAGGACATGTTCTCAACTGTGTCCATAGCAGCTTTGTTTGTCACAGCCAAAACCTGAAAGCAACGTGGATGCCCCTCAACCGAAGAGTGGATAAGGAAAATGTGGCACATTTACACAGTTGTAAAAGCAATGACATCTTTAAATCTGCAGGCAAGTGGATGTAGCTAGGAAAAAGTTACATCCTGAGTGAGGCAACCCAGACCCAGAAAGACAAATACAGTATTTACCTATTTAAGAGTGGACACCAGACATAAATCAAAGGATAACAAGCCTACAGCCATAACCCCAGAGAAACTAGAACCCTCTTCTAGAAACAGAGGGAAGCCGACATCCACAACTAACCACTGGGTGGCGCTGGAGGCCAGCAGAGGGACGATAATATGAACAAAGGGGTCAAGACCGTGATGGGGAAACCCACAGAATCAGTGACCCCCCAACTAGTGAAAGATCACTGATTCCAGTCTGACAACTGGGGAACCTGCATAGTACCTAACTAGGCCCCCGAGACAGGTGTCAGTGCTGTGACTCGGGCAGCATGTGGAGCCATTTTAGTGGGATCAGGATCTACCATAATGCACGAGCTGACTTTGTGGAGCATATTCTCTATGGAGAGATACCTTGCTCAGCCTAGGCACAGGCAGGGTGGAAGGCCTTGATCCTGCCTCAGTGATGTGCTGGGACAGGCTTAGTTGACTTCCCAGGGGCAGCCTTAACCTTTCTGAGGTGTGGATTGGGAGTGGAGCGGGGAGAGGAGCAGGATGAGAAGAGGAAAGGGGAAGTGGGATTGGTATGTAAAAGAAAAAATAAAATTTAAAAAATACTCGTGTCTGGAAAATACTGCTAAAATGTGAAAGAAAAAGAAAAGACCAGATGTTATCAGGTTATTCCAACCCTCACACACACACACTGATGCAATTGGTTCTTTAAAAAAAAAAATGCTGTCCTTCAACATAATCCACCATATAAACAAACTGAAAAATAAAAAACACATGATCATCTCATTAGATGCTGAAAAAGCTTTCAACAAAATACAACATCCCTTCATGATAAACGTCTTGGAAAGAGCAGGGATACAAGGAACATACCTAAACATAATAAAGGCAATATACAGCAAGCCAACAGCCAGCATCAAACTAAATGGAGAGAAATTCCCAGCAATTCCACTGAAATCAGGAACAAGACAAGGTTATTCACTCTCTCCATATCTATTCAATACAATTCTTGAGGTCCTAGCTAGAGCAATAAGACACCAAAAGGGGATCAAGGGGATTCAAATTGGAAAAGAAGAAGTCAAACTCTCACTGTTTGCTGATGATATAATAGTTTATATAAGCAACCTCAAAAATTCTACCAAGGAACTTCTACAACTCATAAACACTTTCAGTAATGTAGCAGAATACAATACTGACTCAAAAAAAAAAAAACAAAAAAAAAACTGTAGCCATCCTTTACACGGATGATAAATGGGCCGAGAAAAAAAATCAGAGAAACATCACCCTTCCCAGTAGCCACAAATAGCATAAAATATCACGGAGTAACTCTAACCAAACAAGTAGAAGACTTGTATGACAACAACTTTAAATCTTTGAAGAAAGAAATTGAAGAAGACACCAGAAAGTGGAAAGATCTCCCATGCTCCTGGGTAGGCAGAATAACATAGTAAAAATAGCAGTCTTACCAAAAGTAATCCACAGATTCAATGCAATGTCCATAAAAGTCCCAGAAAAATTCTTCAAAGACCTCGAAAGAACGGTACTCAACTTCATATGGAAAAGCAAAAAATCCAGGATAGTCAAAGCATTTCTATACAATAAGAGAATTTCTGGAGGCATCACAATCCCTGACTCTACTACAGAGCTACAGTACTGAAAACAGCCTGGTATTTGCCTAAAAACAGACAGGAGGACCAATTGAACCAAATCGAAGACCTGGATATCAACCCACACAACTTTCGAACACCTGATTTTTGACAAAGAAGCAAAAAAAAATACCAAATGGAAAAAAAAGAACGCATATTTAACAAGTGGTGCTGGCATAACTGGATATCACCTTGTAGCAGAATGAAAATAGATCCATATCTATCACCATGCACAAAACTCAAGGCCAAATGGATCAAAGACCTCAACATAAAGCCAGTCACACTGAGCCTCATAGAAGAGAAAGTGGGAAGTACACTTAACCACATTGGCACAGGAGACCACTTCCTAAATATAACCTCAGCAGCACAGACACCAAGAGAAACAATTACTAAATGGGACCTCCTGAAACTGAAAAGCTTCTGTAAAGCAAAGGACACGGTCAACAAGACAAAATGACAGCCTATAGAATGGGAAAAGATCTTCACTAACTCCACATCAGACAGAGGTCTGATCTCCAAAATACACAAAGAACTCAAAAAATTGGTCATCAAAAGAACAAATAATCCAATAAAAAATGAGAACTCTCAACAGAGGAATCTAAAATGGCTGAAAAACACTTAAGAAAATGTTCAACATCCTTAGTCATCAGAAAAATGCAAATCAAAACAACTCTGAGATTTCATCTTACATCTGAAAGAATGGCCAAGATCAAAAACACTGATGAGAGGTTGTAGGGAAAAAGGAACACTTCTGCATTGTTGGTGGGAATGCAAGCTGGTACAACCCCTTTGGATGTCAGTGTGGTGATTTCTCAGAAAATTAGGAAACAACTTTCCTCAAGACCCAGTAATACCACTTTTGGGTATATATCCAAAGGATGTTCAATCATGCCACAAGGACATGTGCTCAACTATGTTCATAGCAGCATTGTTTGTCATAGCCAGAACCTGGAAACGACCTAAATGCTCGTCGACTGAAGACTGGATAAGGAAAATGTGGTACATTTACACAATGGAGTACTACACAGCAGAAAAAAAAAAACGACAACTTGAATTTTGCAGGAAAAGAATGGAGCTAGAAAACATCATTTCGAATGAGGTAACCCAGACCCAGAAAGACAATTATCACATGTACTCACTTATACGTGACTTTTAAACATAAAGCAAAGAAACTCAGCCCACAAACCACAATCCCAGAGAATTTAGACAACAATGAGAACACTAAGAGGGATATACATAGATCTAATCTACATGGGAACTAGAAAAAGGCAAGATCTCCTGAGTAAATTGGGGGCATGGGGACCTTGGGAGAGGGTTGAAGGGGAGGGGAGAGGCAGGGAGGGTAGCAGAGAATAATGTAGAGCTCAATAAAAATCAAAAATTAAAGCAAAAACAAAAACAAAAAAACACTGTTCTCCTGAGCCTCGGCTAATCTCTTGATCTGGCCATTATTAAAGGACTCTTGTAGTTTTTATTGGCTTAATTAGATGAGCCTGGTTGTCGGTAACTATGTCGTAAGGGTCATTTCACCATTTGGCACCCGCCTCTTGAAGTTGTTAGCATGACAGATGAGGGCTACCTGGCCTTTCTGGGCCAGTTTCCGATAAAGAAACAAGGGGTCGGTGGGTAATGTCGCATGGCATTCTGGGGAGTGTAGTCCCGACAGGGAACTGAACCGCCTCCCCCTTGCCCGGCTTGGCCGTGAGTGGTGCTTAAGGGCGGAAGTACTAATCCATTTTCCGCAAACGTCTCTCAAGGGTGCGCCCAGAGGGTGTGGTTCCCACGACTACATCGGATTGGTCCTCAGTATCTGGGCATGAGCAGTAGCTGCTGTGCGGTGCACGTTCGCCAGGTCTTCTGGGAATTGTAGTCCAAGGTTCTGGCCGTCCGAGGATTTTAGCTGCCGTCTGAGGTCCCAGGGAGGATGGATCCCGGGGCGGATGCGGAGCCTCTTGCGGGCCTGGTCTGGTCGTCAGCCTTGACGCCACCGCCGCCGGGTTTCAGTGCGGTGAGCGAGGGGCGGGCAAGGGCGGCGGGGACGGGGCAGAGAGGGGACGAAACCCCGCTGACCCGTTCGACCCGCAGATCACCTCTACCGTGGAGGGCGCGACCGCCAGCTTCGGCCGCGGCTTCGCGCAGAAGGCCGGCTACTTCCTGTGCCTGAGCCCACTGGGCAGCCTGAAGGTGAGCACAGGCATCCGGAAGCCTGAACCTGAGCCTTTCCCGATCCTCCCCCTGCCCGCTGACATCCCTGACCCTCCTCCACCTGCTCCTCTCCTACTCCTAGAACCCTCTGGACAGTGTGGTAGTGGACATGCAGATCGTGATGGACAAGGGTCCCCTGCCGTCTGGCTTTTCTACCGTCAACGACTCTCTAGACGCCAGTAAGATCCGTGGGCCCACGGGAGAGCGACAGGCACAGGGAGAGGCTGTGTGGTACCAAATATGACCTAGCTGGGCAGAGAGGCATAACCTATCAGTGCAGAACTTGGGAAGCTGAGGCAGGAGGATGGTGGGGAGTTGAAGTCCAGCCTGGGCTACAGAGTGAGGCTTGGTCTCATCCCACTACTCCAAAAATAAATAGTTGACACACACCTGCTGTGTCAGCACTCGGACTGAAGGAGGAGGATAGCCGTGAGTCTCAGCTTCCCCTGAGAAGTGGAGCACAGTGGAGCGAAACCGTCTCAGAACAAACAAACAACAACCCCACCGCCTTCCTGACCTGGTCACTGCCGCTTGCCCTCTGCTTCTGTGGCTGAGGGAGTCCTCGCCATTCTCTTTTCCTTTCCAGGCTCTTGCCCAGCGAGTCCGCCGGAAATGGCTTTCCCTGTTCTCTGCATAGCTCAGCCTTCCCTCCTCCTGTCCCCCGCCTGACCCAGCTTCCCACCTTCCCGATGGTGCTTGGTTCTCAAGGTGTCTTTAGTGACTCAGGCTAGGCTGCTCTGCAGAGGTCAGGTCAGTGTGCAGACAGCAGGCTTCCACACTTCGGGCTTCTCCTACCCTCCTATGCTGCTGTTTCTGACAGACCTGTTTCGTTGGTTGGGAGGAGCAGGGTCTCAGTGTGCAGCCCCAGCTGGCCTGGAACCTCAGTCCTCTCCTCGGGGATCCTGCTGGCTGTGGAGCTGGGGCTCTTTGTTCCAGCTCTTGAGAGGCTGAGGCAGGACGATTGCTTCCAGTTAAAAGCACTTTGGGCTCTGTGGTGAATTCCAGGGCAGCACAGACTGCAGAATGAGATGAGGCTGGGGCGATCTCAGTGAGCAGGGTCTTCACTTAATGTGCATGGGGGCTCCATCCACAGCACCAAATAGACTAAGCACGCCTTCCAGCATCAGGAGGCCATCCTCAGCTACATAGTGATTTTGAGGCCAGCCTGGGCTACATGAGACTCTATCTCATGAACACAAATCCAAACATATAATACAAAATAGCCTTCCTGACTCCAGGAAGCACACACAACAGCCTTGTGCTAGATTTTTTTTTTTTTTAAAAAAGAGCAGTCGTTGTGACCCCCTTGGGTTATAGATCAGGGAAAGTGAAGTTGGGGTGTCAAAGTAGATACTCCACTATTGATTCCACAGCCACCCCACAAATATTCAGCAAAGGTCAGTCTGCTTCAATGATTCTAGAAGTTAGTGTGATCCCTCCTATGAGCACCATTTATGATTTAAGCAGTTGCCCAGTGTTGCCCCTAAACACTATGGTGAGCATCTCTGAGTGCTCCCCTCCCTGCCCTGCTCCCCTCTCTCACTCCCCTGCCCCCACTCCCAGAGGCCTCTGTGTCCAGGAAGAAACGCATGTGTGTGAAGCTGATGCCCCTGGGGGCTGCCGACATGGTTGTGTGTGACGTGA
The DNA here is from genome assembly GCF_982192425.1 of Myodes glareolus. Lineage (NCBI taxonomy): Eukaryota > Metazoa > Chordata > Mammalia > Rodentia > Cricetidae > Myodes > Myodes glareolus. Next base: position 4,125,872 of record NC_142048.1, on the reverse strand, counting down.
AGCTGAGTGGGAAGACCAAGACAGTGCCCGGATACCTGCGAGTGGGGTAGGGCGCAGCACCCGCCTCTGCCCACTTCCCCTCTGCATGTGGGGATGGGGATCTCATGGGTCCCCAGGACCCTTTCAGCCCCGGCCTCACAGAGCATTGGCTTCCTCCCTGCCCCACCCCCTTGCTCCAGGGACATGGGTGGTTTTGCCATCTGGTGCAAGAAATCCAAGGCCCCAAGGCCAGTGCCCAAGCCACGCACTGTCAGCCAAGATATGCAGGGCCTGTCGCTGGACCCACCCAGACAGCCCAGGTGAGCCTCAGGTATTCTGGTGGGCAGGCAGGCCAAGAGGACAACTTCCAGCCTGACTGAGGTCGCTGTCCCTTGCTCCCCAGCAAAAGCAGCCATCCTGAGCGGACACTGTCCAGACTAGGCTCCCGAGCGTCCACTCTGCGGAGGAATGACTCCATCTATGAGGCGTCCAGTCTCTACGGCATCTCAGGTGAGCACAGAGTGGAGACACTACAGCCTTTGGTGGGAGCTATGACTCCCTTAAGAGTGTGCCCTGGGGACCTCTCCCTGGCCCTCCCACCAAGCTTTTATTTTTAAAATTTATTTTTAATTTTATGTGTATGCGTGTTTTGCTTGCATGTGTGCCTGTCTGCCGAGTGTGTGCATTTCCTGGGAGGAGCAGAAGATGGGGACGGATCCCTTGGAATTGGAGTTAAAATGGGTTGTAAGCTGCCATGTAGGTGGTGGGAGCCGAATCTGGGCTCTTAACTGCTGACCGACTCCAGCCCCTAAACTGTGATTTTTCTCCCTTGGTTGAGGGGTGGAATGACTGGGGCCTCAAGCTGTGCAGGTGCTCAGGGCAGAACCCAGGGTGTGCTGTATGCCCCTCTTCCTGGGGTGACATTAACAGACTTCTCCAGGGAGTACAGTGCGCCAGAATCCATTAGGGAGCTGGTGGGCTTATTCGGCATGAGTTCCAGGGGTACACGGAACCCGAAAGCTGTAGTCACACTGATTCCACTGTGCTCCGTGGGTGGGCAGGGTCGTGGGGAGGGCCGCAGGGTGTTTGGGGTCTTCTTTAGCCTCCTGGGAATTTTCATTGCAGCCATGGATGGGGTTCCCTTTACACTGCACCCCCGATTCGAGGGCAAGAGCTGCGGGCCTCTGGTGAGTCAGTGTCCCTGGGATGGAGAGCGCTCGCCAGCCTCTGTTCACGGGGATGTGACATTCTTGCTGCCACATGACCCAGCACAGTGACCACGACTGAGTGGGTGACGGGAGAGACCATGGATCCCAGAGTAGAGTAGAGATGTGGGGGTTGGATGAGACCCAGGCCAATGTTTGTGGGGGCGAGTCCTGAAAGATGGGAGTATTAGGGCCGGGTATGGATGGTGCCCTGGTCATCCCAGCCCTCAGGAGTTAGAGGCAGGAGGCCCTGTAACAAGGTCATCCTTGGCTACATAGTGAGTTTGGGCTACATGAGATGCCATCTGAGAAGCTGGGGTCATGCTTGAAGAGATGGCTCAGCCGGTAAAGGCATTTGCCACCAAGCCTTACCTTAATCCAGTTCCCAGGTCTCACATAGCAGAAGGAGAGAGAAGCTCACAGGCCATGGTGAGTGTGTGCACATGGAACGCACACATGCCACCGCTGAGTGGGACCCTGGCTCACGCTCTCACTTCTGTCCTCTAGAACTTGTCTGCTTTTGGGGACCTGACCATTAAATCACTGGCAGACATTGAGAAGGAGGTAGGTGCAGAGGTGCATGAAGTGCTGAGGCCCCACCCCGTGTCCTCAGGACCCAGGCACCCCAACTCCTCAGTCACTCCCAGTGTGCCCCTTCAGTCCTCAGTGCCTCCTTCAGCCCCCCTCTTTCCTCTCCCCAGTATAACTATGGCTTCGTGGTGGAGAAGACAGCAGCTGCGCGCCTACCCCCCAGCGTCTCATAGTCCCTGATTCGGGTGCTCACTGCCTGCCACCTGCCCCACAAGCATTGCTGGCTGACACCCAGCCTTGCAGCGCAGCGGCTGTTTGGAGACAGGGTCTCCTGCCTGGAGATGCAGGGGCGACCTGGACGGCATTTTCTCTTCACTTGTCAAGTCTTGTGTTTGGAGACTGCACATGCGCCAACACTAAACAGTTCCTGATACCCGCCATGTGTAGTCTTTTGTTTTCTTTCTTTGAAGATTTATTTTTATTTTGTGTGCGTGTATGTGTATATGTGTGTGTGTGTGGGGGGGTGTTCTTGGAAGCCAGAAGAGGGCACGGGATCCCCTGGAGCTCCCTGACATGGGTGTTGGCGACTGAACTCTCCTCCTCTGCAGGGCCTTTATGTTATTATGAAATCAGGGTCTCGCGGAGCACAGACTGTCCGAAACCCGCCACGCAGCCCAGGGTGCTCTTCAGGCTGTACCACACCTGATTTGTGTGGCGGTCAGCCTGGAACCAGCTTTCTTTCTTGTGCATGCCAGGCATGCCCTCTGCCAGCTGAGGTGCAGCCTCAGCCTTAGCCTTAGGATTTATTTTTAAATTTATCTTAAATTTTGGAGTTTTCTGGAGATTGGTTTTGTGCAACCCATCCAGAATGACCGTGAACTTAAATTATTTTTTAAATTTTTATGTGCATTGGTGCTTGCCTCCTCACATTTGTGTGAGTGTGTCAGGAGCACTGAACCTGGAGTCACAGACTGCTGTGAGCTACCACATGGGTGCTGGCGATTGAACCCGGGCTCTCTGGAAGAGTAGTTAGTGCTCTTAATCACCGAGCTATCTCTCCGGCCCCAAACTTAAATAGTTTTAACTTTTATTTATTTGTGGGGAGAGGGGTTCCTGAGTGCCATGTGCAGAGGTCAGAGGATAATTTCCGGAGTCTGTTTCCTCCTGCTGTGTGGCTGTTTCTCTGAGGCTCCCTCAGCTGAGGAAGGAAACAGCTCAGTCCCTAAACTGACCAGCTGCTCTAGGCCTCATTCTCCCAAGTGTGTATAAGCCGCTAAGAGTGCTCAGACAAGCCTGTGTCCTGGAAAGGACCCTAACCTATGAAGCTGCCTGTGGGCTGGGCAGTGTGCTCCGGGCTCCCGGCGCTGTGAGCTGTCATGCATGCTGGGGTCGGTCTGCTGATGCAGCTGTCTGTGAGTCATTTCTGCTCCTGTAAGTGACCCAAATAAAACTCAGTGTTTCATCAAGCTGGTGCTGGTCTGTGGTTGGCTCCCCATCTGGGATCAGTAGGTATGAGTTTATCTCCTTAGGTAGGGTTCTGCCAGGCTTGGCTGCAGGCACCTTCCCCGATGAGCCCTGCCACCAGTCCTCTTTAGAGACTTCTTGGCGTTTACCCACAGAAACAACAATCGTCACTTCATAATAAGAGCCCTGAAGACTGACAGTCTTAAAAACCAAGCTGTGCACTTTACAGCCTTGCAAAGTGTGCTGGGAGCCTAGAGTAGCAGTGTTGATCACATTGTGAACCCCAAATTTGCATTTGCATTAATCAAATAAATTAACCTTGGGTCAGGAGAAGAACACTATCTTTGGGAGCCGCCATCAAGGACAGAAGATTAACTCCACCTCTCTGAGCTAGCACATTTTCACCCCAGCCTTTGAATCTCGAATCTCAAGTCTTGTTTGTTAATATAACAATAGAGATTTAGTTAAAGCTACCTTTAGCGGCAGTGACAGCCAGTGCCTATGGGAACAGAATTCCTGCCACGCTGCAACCTGAGTGGCTAGGCTGCTGCCAGAGAAGCAGGCCAGTAACTGAGGAGTCGCAAATGCTGGCTGCAGTGGTTAACAATTAATAATTAAGGTGCAGCCCCTGTGCCAGTTAGTGCAGCAGGCAGATGTGCAGGTAGTCTGAAGACTAAACCCTGACGCGAGACCACACCCTTTGCCAAAGGCTCAGGATGGTGCACCCTTATATGCCATCTAGACCTTTATTTTATTAACTTTTTTGTATATGTGTGTGTGTGTGCACATGCATGCCAGGACCCTTGGAGGCCAGAAGAAGGCACCAGATCCTCTGGAGCTGGAGTTACAGGCAGCTGTGTGCCGCTGGCCTTGGGTGCTGGGAGCACAGCGTGGGTTGCTAAGTGCTCCTCTTTGCTTCTTTTTCTGAACAGAGACCATACTTGCTGCCTCTCTGCCTCACACCCTGAGCATTTTAAAGCTTAGCAGGCAAGACCCTGGGGCAGCCTGGCTCTTCATGGTTGTCAGCTTGGGGCATGGGTAAGGGGAGAAGCAGCCCGACCTGCGCTGGCATGGGGCACCTTTGGAAACAAGCCCTCAGGTCTTGTCTGATGTTGGAGAGGCACACAAAGCGTCTTTGTGCTTAGAACTCCAGACTCTGCAGGACACCTGGGGTCAGGAGCAGCAGCCCTGTGGAGTCTGCAGCTGTGGACGGAGTGATGCAGAGTGAGCTGAGGTGTGGTGGCACATTGGGGGAGAGAGATAGGAGGATGAGAAGAGCAATTCCATTCTTGACTATTGTAAACCAACCTATGCTTCATAAGAGCCTGCCTCAAAAATAAAAAAGTAGGGGGGTGGGGCTAGGGAGATGGCTCAGCGGTTCAGAGCACTGGCTGCTCTTCCAGAGGACCTGGGTTCAATGCCCAGCAACCACATGGCAGCTCATAACTGCCTATAATTCCAGTTCCAGAAGATCTGATACCTTCACACCAATGCACATAAACTTAAATAAATTATATAAAAAGATCATGTTTATTTTTTTAAAAAGGAGACTTGGTGTAGTGGCACACACCTTTAAGTGGTGGGTCTGTGAGTTCAGACTACATAGTTCCAGGACAGTCAGGCCTTTGTAGAAAGACCCTGTCTCAAAAAAAAAAGGGGGGGGGAGTAAATAAAATAAAATAATTTTAAAAATAAAGAAAAAAGCTCAAAGGGGAAAAGCAGTCCTGTGCAGCGCCCACAGAGGACACATGCACACAGGGAGGCCATACCGGCTTGTTCCAGATCGTCGGGGAGCTCACAGGTGTCTGCAAACCTTCCAGGAGATTTAGGAGCACAAACACATCAGCCAAGCAGACGGCAGATACCGCATGAAAGTGGGTGCTGTGTGCCACACTTAGACTGAGGCAGGAGGATCAACCTGTGTCCCAGCAGGTCTCAAACCGTTCTGGCAAGATGAGACCCCTGGGCTTATGAATGGTTACAGGGTTGTGGGGACCCCATAGCTGCAAAGAGAGTCCCCTTTGTTGTAGGGCAGCCATCAGAGAAGACTGCTCGGACATCATTTAAGCCAATAGAAAGTCTTTACTAGTTGGCTTGTGACTACCCTGGGTGTTCGGGATCCGCTGTAACCCTAGCCCTTTTCAGGGTGAGCTTTGAAGCACAAAGTCATGCCCTGGGTTGGCATGCTTCAGTTGACAAGAACAGTCAGCCGAAGGGGAGCTGCAGAGGCCAAAGAGCAAGGTGAGCACATTTAGAGGCTCTCCCAGAACTATGGGCTTTAATGGGTTAGATTTATTGTTTTATTTTTAGCAGGTGGTGCTGTCTGTGCTGAGTTTCATGGCCTGAGTGGTACTTCCATCATGGAGTCAGTTGTGCTAAAGTCTGGGACCTGTTATATCCTTCAGTTAACTTTCCACACTATGGATACTAGTGCCTCCTGAGCCGCCCGCCCCCCAGCCGCCATGTAGGATTGGGGCAGAACACACACAGTAGCTGAGATGCACACATAGGAGGGAGGGGAGCTCCCAGGAGCTGTCCAGCGACCCTCCCCTCCCGTGCTCTTCTGAGAGACTGCCACCAGCCAGCAGGCGGGACCTTAGGGTCCTGATAGCTCTGATGAAGATAGTGGCTGCTGTGCAGGATGAACAGAGCCAGACAGTAGTTAAAGAGGCCAGAGTCGGCACAGGACTGGACAGCCTGGCCAGTCCATCAGTGTGCCTCTAGGCCTGGACACAGGGCTCTGGGGCTGTCCTGATCCTACCTGCTGCTGCGGGGCTGCCAGGTCCTTCCCAGGCTGCTGTGGCGCCAGCCATCAAATCTGATCTCGCTTGGAAGCAAAAGCCATTTGTTCTCCCTGACCACTTTACCAGCAGTCCCGAAAACACCCAGGATCGCTTTTCAGAGCATCTGCAGGTAATCAGAGGCCTCCAGCAACCTGTGCTTGGCCTTGAGTCACAAGGAATCAGCGTGCTCCCAACCACACCCCTCAGTATTTGCCAAACTTCCAGTCTGATAGCTGGGGTCCCACAGAGCCTGCCTGGGACACACAGCTCCATGTGGCTACAGCAGGAGACTCCCGGAACCCCTCCAAGTCAAAAGCCCCACTGTGCTTTCAACCTCTCTGTTCCTCAGTTTCCCCATCTTAGCAATAAGATGTCCTCTGTTCCCCACCTCATGTGGCCAGAGGAGCTACACTGTTGTTTTGTTGATTGGTTGGTTGGGTTTTTATTCTGTCTTCTTGAATCCCATGTAGCCCAGTGACTAACTCACTATGCACTCAGGTGAGTCTTTGGATTCCTGCTGGGTTCTCCTGCCCCATCTTCTGATGGGTTCATTGCCCAGTCTATTTATGAACACATAGCAATCCTCCTGCCTCGACCACATGACACTGTGAGGTTGGTCTGTGTAGAAAGTGACTGGGGATGACTTAGCCAGGTGTAGTGGCCAGGTGTAGTGGCCAGGTGTAGTGGCCAGGTGCAGTGGTCAGGTGCAGTGGCCAGGTGTAGTGGCCAGCTGTAGTGGCCAGGTGTAGTGGTGTACACACACTCAGAGGAAGCCTGGGCTACATAAGACCTTGTCCAAAAGCAAACAAACAAGCAAAGAAACAATGACAAAAATGGAGGAAAATCGGTAGAGAGAGAATTGAAAGAAGGAAACAGACAGAAACTCAAGTCGTAACTGTCGGAGGAGGGAGCCACATCCTAGCATACCCGGATCAGGTGTCTCCCAGCAGGCCTGGCCCGGACAGTCCCAAGACTGAGACTGAGCCAAGCCATCATGACTCCCAGTTCTGCTTCCAGGGCAGTGCCCACAGGGAGGGGAGGTCTTGGAAGGGGAGGCAGCAGCAGGAGTTAAGGCCATTGTTGGCTACACTGAGTATTCCAGTACATCCTGGGCTACATAAAACCCTGTCTTAAAAACCAAAGGCAACAAAACAAAGCAAGCCATCATCTGAGTTTATTCCTGGCACTGTACATTCTGGAAAGGGGTGGAGCCCTCTGGGCTGAGTAGGCCTCAGCGGTTCCCTTAGGAGTCAGTCACCTGCTTCCACACAAGTGCCAGCAACAGATCCAGAATCACTTGGAGACCGGCCTCCGGGCATGTGAGGGTGCAGTCTCTAGGCTGGTTAGCTGAGACCAGTCAGCCCATCCTGAACGACCTGAGGCAGCATTCATCTCTCTCTGCTTCTGACTGGGCCCATGTGACCTGCTGACTCTCCACGTGGATTGTATCAAGGTACTTTATCGCAGAATGCGTAGGGTTAGGCATGGAGCTCGGAGCAGAAGAAGCCTTTTCTTTCTTTAGTGGCTTTTGTTAAATAGGCAGAGCAACAATACAACTAAGACACATGGTTAATATGTACTGAGGGTCTACTTTGTACAGCTTCTCCCGTCCCTTCTCCCGTCTCTATGTTACAGATAAGGAAACTGAAGCACAGCAGCGAGACCCACTCAGTCTTGGGCCCATAGTGAGACTCCAGCCATCCCTCAATGCTCCTGGTCTTGGGCTGCTCTGAGCTCCACACATGCGAATTTCAAACGTCCACAACTCCCCAGGGAGTGTCGGGAAGTGGAGGTCTAAGACTTGAACCTTCTTCCAGGAACATGGGAGTGGGGTCCCAGGAGCTGGGAGCCAGCCCAGGCCCCAATGCTCAGGAATGAGGACCTTGGTGAGTCACAGCCCCTACTGAGGCCTCCGGCTCATCTGTTGGATGGATAGAGAATCACTGAGAGTCAGAGCCCAAGCTCCCTCCCTCCCATCTATAAAAGAACCTTTTTTGTTTACATCCTCAGACTCCCCTGTACCAAGGTCTGGTTGTTTGTCAACGTCAGCCCAGTGAGATGCAAGCAGAAGGCCCCAGGTCTCCCAGGCCTTCAGAATACCTATCCACCCCTGGCCTTTGTTACCCCTCTTAGCAAGGAGGGAAACGCTGGAGCATTGGCAGCTGTTTTGCCTCAGGAGGCAACTTTGACATAAGTCAAGGATTCTATAAACTCAGAGGGAAGAAGGCCCATGGCTACAAGAGCTGAGCTGACCTATCTCTGTGGTATCATCGTCTTGTCTTTTTGCCCCATTCCCAGTTCACACCAGAGTGGTGTCCTTTCCTGTGTCCAGTGGCCTGTGGCTCAGCATGCTATGTGTCTCATGAGTGACTCCAGCCAATTGTGTCTGGGGTTGGGGAGAAGCAGGCAGACTGCCTTCCCTGCCTCTCCCCAGGATTCTGGATGTGATACCAGTGGTCATGGGCCCAAAGGGATCCCCAGGTTCCCGGGACAGGGCATAGAGGGTCTGGCAATGGGTACCCTGCTGGGGCTGAGCCCTGCAGCCAGTTTTGGAGTCTTCTGAAGGCCGGGCTGGCTCATCTTCAAAGGCTGGTGGGGACAGCTCGTGGAGACCCCGGCGAGTGGCCCGAAGAGCCCGGAGTAGGGTGTGAGTCATTACTGCCACCAGGACCAGGGCACCTGAACCCAGGATGGATGCAGCTGCTGCCCCTGCCTCGATCTCGAAGAGCAGCAGGGTGTAAATGGCCAGTGCTGAGAAAGGAATGGCTCACTTATTCACTCAACAAACATTCACCCTCTGAGCCCTTAGGGGAGACCCCTCAAACACAGAGAACCCTGGGGCAGAACAAGCCCTTGGGGAGATCCCTCAAACACAAAGAACCCCGGGCAGAACAAGCAGATGGATCTATGGAAGACCCATCACCATCACAACCATCTCCAGATAAGAAAACCAGCCCGGGGGTAGTGGTGCACGCCTTTAATTCCAGCACTCAGGAGAATCTCTGTGAGTTTGAGGCCAGCCTGCTCTACAAAGTGAGTTTCAGGATAGCCAGGGCTATATAGTAAGACCCTACCCCCAAAACAAAAAAAACAAACAGCAAAAATGAGTAGACACACGGCTCTATGGTTAAGAGGACCTGGGTTTGGTTCCCAGCGCTGCACAATGGTTCCTGGGATTCCAGTTCTGTGCTCAGGTATCAAGCAGGCACACAGACAGATGAGCAGACAAAACACCTATAAACACTGGGTGGGGAGGGGGACACCCGAAAGTCTCCCAGCCTGGAAGAACGCAGATGTGATTTCACTAGTTACTTTTTTGCATTTGTACTGCATTTGTTCACTGTGGATGTGCAACATACCACAGGGTGCATGTGACGTCAGGGGACACCTTGGGGTAAGACTCTCTGGAAGTGTGGGTCCCAGGAATTGCTAGCAGTCATCAGTGAGCTAGTCCTGAGAATGGGGCTTCTGATTTTAAAGATTTGTCCCCCACCCCCATGCGTGTGCATGTTATAAGTGCAGGTGCCCATGGATGCCAGAGGAGGCTGTCAGCTGCCTGACAGGGGAGCAGTAAGTACCCTTAACCGCTGAGCCACCTCTCCAGCCCTTTCTGGGGGAGGCACCTCAGGGTCCAGGATTGTCTAGTGTGCCCTAGATCCTAGGTTCCAGTTACAATGCGGTTAAAGCAAAACCAAGTCCTTCCAGAGCCTGGGCTGTGACTCAGTGGGTAGAGCGCTTGCTTGGCATGCATGAGGTCATTCAGCACCTAATGAACTGGGTGACTTTGCCTATCATTCCACACTGTGGAGGCAGGGGGATCAGGTTATCCTTGGCTGCAATAGAGAGTTTGAAATATGAGACTGTATCTGCGTATCTGGGCTAGGTGAGACTGTCTAAAACACAAATTTTTAAAAAGCAAAAGTCAAAACAGGAAGGGGTTGGGGGCTGGGGGATGGCTTGGAGGTTAAGAGCATTGGTTTCTCTTACAGAAGATCTGGAATTGGCTCCCATAACCCTTGAATTTCAGAACTACCCAAAGTTGCAGCTCCAGGGTCTCTATGGCCTCTGTGGGCACTGCACACACAGACACTACGCACGCCTGTGCTCCAAGAGTTGGGAAGTGAAAACAAGGTTGGAAATTCAAGGCCAGCCTTACAAGGCCACTTCCAGGCCCATCTAGCCTACGTGATAAATAGTAATAATGAGTATTAAAGGAGAATCCTCTGTCCATTTTAAGCATCAGGGACACTCATCACTCTTGGTTGATGAGGAAACTGAGGCACAGAACATATTCCAGAGAAAGAGCAACTGCCTGAACTCAGGCTGACTGGCCCCGAGATCTGTGTGCACCCCGCTCCCGACCTCTGCCCCCACACACCTGCTAAGTAGACGGAGGCCCCACAGCAGAACAGGCCAAGTGCAGAGTGCCTGAGGAGACGGCAGTCATAAAGAAACCAGTCTGACCTGAAGGAAGGCGACAGGAAGAGGGACAGTGACCCAGTGACACCATGCCAAAGTCTAGAGGCTGCCGACCCTCGCCCCTCCACCTGTGGACTTACCCACTCATCACCGCCGCGTACCCACATCCACCCACCTATCCATCTGCGCTCCCACCGCTGTCCCACTAGCATCAGGGTGCCATGAGAGAAAGAATCAACATGGGACAAGCAGGGCATCTCACCGCATGCCCACGGTTCCAGGTGGAGTCACCTACTTCTGCACCCCTGAGCTCAGAGGCCTGAGCAGGCGACCCCTGGCCAGGCTGCGGCAGTCTTGCCCTTCCTGAACCCCGCCGTGAGGCTGGAGTACAGCTCCGATGATTGGCATGTGCCCCCGGGATGCACCCCAAGCACCAGCGCCGGAAGAAGCGGGAGGCAAAGGCGCGCTCTCTCGAAACCTCAGTTTGCAGGTAGAGGTGGTGGCGTCCTACCTGCCTGGCCCCGGGCCGCGTGCCAGCTCGGCGCCCAGGTGTCCGCAGAGCGCGGCGAGTAGCAGGCAGCTAAGTCCAAGGACTTGTGCCAGCGCGGCCAGAGCAGTCGCCAGCGGCAGCAATGCCCCAGCCGCAGCTTCCGGTAGCCCCGCGTCCGGGTCCAGTTCCGCGTGCAGCCGGTCGGTGCGCACACCTCGCAGCTCGGCACACCCCGCCTGGAGCTGGAACAGCAGCTGTGCAGCCAGCACAACCAGCACGGCGGCTGGGATGCCTAGCAGGGTCATCGCGGTCAGTACCCGGCCTCCGTACGAGCGACCCATGATGCGGGCCAGGGATGGCGAGAAGGCGCAGGTAGTGAAAGCGCCTGCAGGCCTCCGGGGATCTTGGGGATCTTGGGGTGGGGAAGGGGCGCCACCGGGGCCTCTGGAGAGAGGTCCTGAGTGGGACGTGGAAGCTGCACGAAAATTTTGGAGAAAGTGTTTTCTATTCTGCACCGGGCGCAGATGCCGCCTCCAGGTGTGTGGCGTAGTGAGGTGGGGGAAATAGCAGAGGTGGAAGGGAAGGGGGGTCACGAGGGACACCGTGGTAAGTTAGGGGCGGGGCCTGCTGCTGAGGGGCGTGGCTAATGCTGGGCCAAGGAAGCTGTTTATTAAGCATACAACGTGCTGGGGCAAGGAAGGCACCAGGTCTCATTACAGATGGTTGTGGGCCACCATGTGGTTGCTGGGAATTGAACTCAGGACCTCTGTAAGAGCACTGGCTGAGCCATCTCTTCAGCCCCAAGGAGGCTGGCTTAAGAGGACGGGGCTCAGGGGCGATCCAACAGCAGGAGCTGAAGGGCTTGTCCTCCCCGTGAGCAGTCCGGAGTGGGGCGGGGCCTGGCTCCTGTGGAGGGAGGGACCAGAAAAGGGGATCTTGCAAGGCAGAGCTAGGAGGACTCCAGGCGCTGGGGCGGAGAGGTGGAACACAGGTGGGTTGGTCTTGGGACAGTGCCTGGATGAGGACACGTCTGGGAAAGGGAGCGGAGGGGTGGGGCAGGGGCGGGGCCTCCCGGATTATCCCACCCTAATGGGCGGGTTTAAGGCTTGGGGAAGTGGGCAGGGCCCAGGAGGCAGAAGACAACTGCAAGTTGTGGGGGGCGGGCAGCCTGGTATACATAGCTAGTTCTACGCCAGTCAGGGCTATATAGAAAGACGCTGCCTCAAAAAAAAAAAAAATTGTGGAAGGGGAGCTGAAGAGATGGCAGGAGACGGAGCTGACAGGGACACAGGCAGTGTTACAGAGCCCGAGGATGGAGATATGGGAACCCACAGGATGCCCAGGCTTGGAAACTGGACCTTTGGGTGCAATGCCAGACAGGAGCTTCCTCGTCATCCTGAGCATCGGGCTTCTGGCACATGTGTATGAGTGCCTTGCCTACATGTGTGTCTGTGCATGATGTGCGTGCCAGGTACCTATGGAGACCAAAAGAGGGAGCCATTTACAGACGGTTGTGAATCTCGTACCCCCTGAGCTATCTTACTACACTGTGTATAGATGTGAACAAAGGGGGCACATCAACGCAGGCTTGTCACCACTGTAATTCAGAGGTTTGGGCAGGGGGCCTGCAGGCACTCAGAAGACAGTCTGACCTAGAAGACATTATCTTCTAAAGTAAACAGAGGGGCTGGAGAGTGACTCAGTGATTAACAGCAGCCCAGCTCTGTTCACAGCGTGCAGGTCGGACTGCCTCCCAGCTGCTTGTAGCTCCGGAGCCAGGAGATCTACACCTTCTTCTGGTCTCTGGTCTCACCTTCACTCAAATGTACATATGCTGCCCCAAACATGTAATAAAAATTAAGTTGGGTGGTGACAGTGCACACCTTTAATCCCAACACTTGGGAGGCAGAGGCAGTGAATCTCTGAGTTCAAGGTCAGTCTGGTCTGAGAGCAAATTCCAACACAGCCAGAGCTACACAAAGAAACCTTGTCTCAAACAAAAACACAAATAAATAAATCTTGATAAACAAAATGCAAAGAGTACTTAGATATAGCTGTGTGGTAGATATGTGTATGTCAGGCTCCTGTTCCAGTGTGCAAGTGTGTTGTGTGAGCTGGTGGGGGACTGTGTGTGTGGTACAGGTGAGCAGGAGTGTGTGAACCTGGCGGAGTGTGTGTGTGTGTGTGTGTGTGTGTGTGTGTGTGTGTGGTACAGGTGAGCAGGAGTGTGTGAACCTGGCGGAGTGTGTGTGTGTGTGTGTGTGTGGTACAGGTGAGCAGGAGTGTGTGAACCTGGCGGAGTGTGTGTGTGTGTGGTACAGGTGAGCAGGAGTGTGTGAACCTGGCGGAGTGTGTGTGTGTGTGTGTGTGGTACAGGTGAGCAGGAGTGTGTGAACCTGGCGGAGTGTGTGTGTGTGTGTGTGTGTGTGGTACAGGTGAGCAGGAGTGTGTGAACCTGGCGGAGTGTGTGTGTGTGTGTGTGTGTGGTACAGGTGAGCAGGAGTGTGTGAACCTGGCGGAGTGTGTGTGTGTGTGTGGTACAGGTGAGCAGGAGTGTGTGAACCTGGCGGAGTGTGTGTGTGTGTGTGTGTGTGTGTGTGGTACAGGTGAGCAGGAGTGTGTGAACCTGGCGGAGTGTGTGTGTGTGTGTGTGTGTGTGTGTGGTACAGGTGAGCAGGAGTGTGTGAACCTGGCGGAGTGTGTGTGTGTGTGTGTGTGTGGTACAGGTGAGCAGGAGTGTGTGAACCTGGCGGAGTGTGTGTGTGTGTGTGTGTGTGGTACAGGTGAGCAGGAGTGTGTGAACCTGGCGGAGTGTGTGTGTGTGTGTGTGTGTGTGTGGTACAGGTGAGCAGGAGTGCAGCAGCTGCTGTCTTCCTCTGTGGTTGTTTACAGTGAGTCCTTGAGTCTGTCTGTCATAGCCAGCTGTCTTCGTGGGTGCTGGGGATTCGAACTCGAGTCCTCATGCTAACATAGCAAGAACTCTTACCTACCGAGTCATCTCCTGAGCTCCTGTCCATAATTTGGTTTGGTATTTATTAATATATTGTTTTTGTTTCTCAAAACAGTGTTCTCTATGTAGCCCTGGCTGTCCTGGAACTCACTCTGTAGACCAGGCTGCCTCAAACTCACAGAGATCTGCCTGCCTCTGCCTCCCAAGTGCTGGGATTAAAGGTGTGTGCCACCACCATCCAGCTACTCAAATGGCTACTTTTGATAAACTGAAATGAAACTTTAATCAAAGTGTCTCTGTTTTATTCAGTGGCTTGTAGCACACTTACCATGCAGTCCCACCCTTGCCCAGTTCGGGAACATTTGATCTCTTTAAGAGATCCCTTTCCATCAGTCAGTCCCCGCTGTTTGCTGGCAGCCCCTGCCTGGTCAGCTCCCTTTGTGATTTTCCCTGTTTGGGACATCTTCTTCCAGGTGACACCTTTTGCAGCTGGCTGCTGTCACTCAGTACCACAGACTATAGCCTGTGCCAGTGTGCTATTCCTGTTCATGGCCAAGCAATATTCCACTCTGGACATACCACCTGAGTCAGTGTGTTGATAGAAATTGGAGGTGTGTCTACTTTTTGGCAAGGGTCAATCACAATGTTAGGAATAGTTATATGCAAGCCCCCCCTTCCAATAGTGAAGTTCTATGATTCAAATTACTGATTCCTATGCCAACTCCATTTTCCTGTTTGTGGAACTACAACACAGGTTCCCATGGCAACTGTACAATTTTTCACATTCCCATAAGGGGTAAATGAGGGTTTCTAATTTTCTTTTTTTAAAAAAAAATATTTATTTTATATGCATTGGTGTTTTTGCCTTCATATATGTCTGTGTGAGGGTGTTGGATCCCCTGGAACTGGAGTCACAGACAGTTGTGAACTGCCATATGGGTGCTGGGAATCGAACCCTGGTCCTCTGGAAGAGCAGTCAGTGCTCTTAATCGCTGAGCCATCTCTCCAGCCCCTCTAATTTTCTTTTTTAATTAATATTTTAAAATTCCGACTGGGTGGTGATGGTGCATACCTTTAATCCCTGCATGCATGGGAAGCAGAGACAGGTAGATCTCTGCGAATTTGAGGCCAGCTGGTCTACAGAGTGAGTTCCAGGATAGCCAGGGTTATACAGAGAAACCCTGTCTTGGAAAACCAAAATAATAATCATAATAATTTACAAATTCCATTTATTAGTTGTTGTGGGGGACACGGGTGGAAGTTGAGACAACTTAAGAGTAGACTCTTTCCTTGCCCTATGTGGGTTTCCGGGATCAAGTTCAGGCAGTCAGGCTTGGTGGCCAGCAGGCATCCTTATTTGGTCTTGAGTCTCAGTTTCCCCAACTCCTCCAAGTTGGGAATGGAGGCGGGTGAGCTACTTGCAGGGTCACGACTCCTCTGGTTCGTAGCCTTCTACTCCTAGCTAGTCAAATTCTTGCCCCCAGAAAGTCTGGCTTGCCAGCTTCGGTGGACGCCCATGATGCGGGAGCTGGAATTTTAAAATATTAAATTCCTCTCATTTGCACGCACCATCCCAGTTCGACCGCCAGGAGGCAGCGTAGGTAAAACAAAATCTCTGGCAGGCGCTTCTGCAGAGGGCGATGCCTGTCCGGAGGAGTGGCGCTTGACCGAGGTTCCCTCGTTTGCGACCTGGTCTCCTGTAGCCCAGGCCCACCTAGAACCCTCTACGTAGCCGAAAACAGCCTTGAACTCCAGATCCTTCTTCCGCACACCTCTTCGGGTTATTTTTTTTTTTATGTTTTGTTGTTTTGCACAAAACTCAGAATGGTATATTTGTAAGTGTGTGGGCGTACACGTGCCACCATGAGCGTGTGGAGGTCAACAACTTGCGGGAGTCGGTTCTCCCTTCTGCTATGGGTGTTCCAGGGATTGGTCTCGGGTTGTCAGTCTTGACAGCAAGCCGTTCCTCACTGAGCCGTCTCGCCGGCCCTGCACTTGAGTCCAGAACTCTGAACGACAGGCCTGTGCCACGAAGCCCGGCTGTATTATTTTGTTTTGAATAGGGGTTTTGAGGCTGGGGTTCGAAGGGTAAAAAGCTCGCTTAGTTTGCACTAAGCTCCGGGTACCGAGTCCAGGAACTGTTCATGAGGTATCCCCACGTTCTTTCAAAGTCTAGGGAAGAGTAGCTGGCTGTCATTCCAGCTATTCCTTAGACTGAGGTGGAGAATGGTGAGTTCAAGGTCAATCTGCTCTGCTGTCTAGGGAACGTCCTGAACACGTGGGAGGAGAAGGCTAATCGGAGGCTAATTGAAGCCCCGCCCCTGCATCCCGGTCCCCACGGGGGTCACCAGACTTCTGCCCCTTACACCCTCATCCTCCTGGGGGTCACCAGAGCCCTGCCCCTGCACCCGGGTCCCCAAGGGGGTCATCAAAGCCCCGCCGCTGTACCTGGGTCTGGAGGGTCACCAGAGTTCTGCCCTTGCACCTGCATCCCCCTGGGGGTAACCAGAGTCGTGGCCGCTCCGTCCCCGGCCCCAGTCCCGGCCCATATCCCGATCCACGCGGTACTTGCGACGGCGCAGGGGCTCGGTGATGCTGCGCCGCGCGGGCTCATCCAGGTCCTCGGGCTGCAGGAAGCTGCGGTCCAGCAGCTCCGCCGCCTCCTGCCAGTTGGCGAAGCAGGCGGGTCCCAGGCGCTGGATCTCGTCGGTCGCATCGCTAGTCAGCACGTCCCCGCTTGGCTTGAGCACCACGACAGCCGGCAAACGACGCACAGAGAACCGGCGCCCGAGGTCCCTGCGAGGAACGCGTGTCAGTCCGCCCTTGCGACTCTTCAGCTCCCGGTGCGTGCACTGCCCCCGGCGGCCGTCAGGGCTCCCGGGGACCCGCTGGCTCCCCAGGGCCTAGGCACTGGCTCCTAGCACCTTCCTCTTGCTGCCTTCTTCCCTTCGGTGTCCACCTGCTGTATGTACGTGTATTGTTTTCCCGCTGCCACTATGAAGCCCTGGGGGTAGGGATTTCAAACAGCCAGGCCACCAGGAATGTTTGGGAAATGTGTACTGAATGAATGAATGCATACTTTGAAAACCTATCAAATAAAGTCATACTGGGCCAAGGTCGGGCCTCTCCGTAGGGCAGGGCTGCATTTGAACTGAGCTCTGGACTCACAGCAAGACCAGAAGCCATCGGTGCCTCACTCACAGAGTGCAAAAGGCCAGCATAGATTCTCATTATGAAACCATACAGCAGACTGAAACCTCACAGAAATCAGCCTGTTGGGATTAGAGGCAAATGTGACCACAGACAACTCAGCCGAGGTTCTGAGGTTCTTTCCTTTTTTGGGGGGGGGGGGGAGATAGGGTTTCTCTGTGTAGCCCTGAATGTCCTGGGTCCTGGATATCTGTAGACCAGGCTGGCCTCCAACTCAGATATCCATCTGCCTTTGCAACCCAGTGCTGGGATTAAGGACGTGTACCACCACTGCCCAGCTCTCAACTGAGGTTCTTAATCCATGATTCCTGGTTAGTTTTTGTTATTGTTTTTTTGTTTTGTTTTTGAGGCCCAGGCTGGCTTCAAGTTTATACAGGCAAGGGTGGCTTTTGTTGAGCAATTATGAAGCACTCCTTTAATTCCAGAATTTAGGAGGCAGAGGCAGGCTGACCTCGGAGTTTAGGCCAGCCTGATCTACAGAGCAAGTTCCAGGACAGGCTCCAAAGCTACAGAAAAACCCTGTCTGGAAACAAAACCAAAAATAAACAGACAAAAAAAAAATGACTTGGTATTTATTAAGGGGTAAAACGTACAAAGTCAGGATTCTCTGCTTGACCGATAGATGAAAATCAGATCAAAAGCAAACCTAACAGCAAAACAGGGCCCAGGGGGAAGAGAGAAGGGCTGGTCACGCTTCTGCATCCAGATAAATAGTCTATGAGGCCATGCCCCAGTAGGCAGGTAGTTACTAGTTGCAAACCTTCCCGCAGTACTCCTGATCCTCCTGCATGTTGGGATGACTGTGTGTGCTGCCATGCCTGGTTTATGTGGGGCTGGGGTTTGAACATGGCTTCAGGGCTGCCACACGCCACTCTGCCACTGAACCCTGTGTGTTCTCTGTGTGGTGCCTGCTTCCAAGTGTGTTTGAGCATCACCTGTGTGCAGTGTCTGCAGATACCAGGAGAGGTCGCCAGAGTCCCAGAACTGGAGTTACAGACGGCGTGAGCCTCTGTGTGGGTGCTGGGAACCGCATACAGGTTCTCTGTATGAGCAGGTGCTCTTGACCTCTAAGCTTTCTCTCCAGCTTGTTTTTCTGTCACCCTCAGCATCTCTCTCTATGTAGCCAGGCGGGCCTCAAACTCCTGATCCTCCACCTCAGCCTTCCCCCAAAAAATGTGGGTTTGAGAGGCTTGTGTATCATATCAGGATCTGTTGAGTAAACTTTGCCCCATATAGCAGGTTCCTCTATGACATTTATAACTTGTTATTTCTTCCCTGGGGACAGAAATGTTGCTTGTGGGGGGAGGGTGGAACCCCTTGGTTGCACAGGGCGATGAGTAGGTGTCCCAACCCTCACAATGACATGAGGAATAGGGTCCTCATGACCAGATCCTTAAACTTGTGCAAGAAAATCAGTGAAGCGGGCAAAAGGTCAGGTAGTCAACTGCTCATTGCAGACTCCACGGCTCACGTTCCCCGACTCAGTGAAGACACCAGCCCTGAGGTGGAAGGTGGCAGCTCCAGGAGTCGGGGACTGGGTGGCCAGATGCTGCTACACTGAGTCTCTCTTAGAACTGGGAGGGGACTCAGGGCCTCTGATTCTTATGACTGGTGGCACAGATGAGAAGCTGGGTGCGGTGTTGCATGCTTGTCACCAGCACTTAGGAAGCTGAGGCAGGGGAATTGCTGTGAGTTCCAAGTCAGAACACCAAAAAAAGTTAGAAGGTGGCTCAGAGGGTCAATTATCTGTTAAAGGATAAGGACTACTGGGCGGTGGTGGCGCATGCCTTTAATCCCATCACTGGGAAGGCAGAGACAGGCAGATCTCTGTGAGTTTGAGGCCAGCCTGGTCTACAGAGTGAGTTCCAGGACAGGCTCCAAAGCTACAGAGAAACCCTGTCTCAAACACCCCTCCACACACACACACAAGAAAAGGATAAGGACTTGAGTTCTGGTCCCAACAGCCCAAAAGCAGGGCAGGTGTGGTTGCCAAGGGCGCCTGGTACTGTTGACTGTAAGACCAGCCCTGTCCGTGACACATACCAACATACACCTGCACACAGACAGTGCATGTACACAACACACATGCTCGAGGACAGTTACACGCTCACACACACACACACACAAACACACACACACACACACAGAGTAAACATGAAGGTGCCTGGTGTGGCGACCGTCACCCAGCACTTGTGAGGGCTACATAAGATCCGTCACACAGTAGCTCTCCGTAAACAGGAAACTAGAAGCTCTAAAGTAGACACGGCTCTATAGTCCTCTATCCATCATCTGCTCACAAATTGTGATTCCTTGCCCAGTGACGGTGGTGGCACATGCCTTCAATCCCAGCACTTGGGAAGCAGAGGGAGGCAGATCTGAGTTCGAGGCCAGCCTGGTCTACGGACGGAGTTCCAGAACAGCCAGAGATACACAGAGAAACCTTGTCTCCAAAAACCAAGATCAAATAAGAAAAAAAAACTGCTCTGGCTCCTCTTCCTCCATGGCTCCTGTCCTCCCTGAGCAAGGTGACCCATTTCTCCTGGACTGTGTTTCATTTCCAAGGGGCTGTGGTGCCCGCTCAGAGACCTTCTTCGAGTCATGCCTCCTTGTGCCTTATAGATCCTGGAGGCAATTCCTCTCTTATTTTTATGTTTCCAGCTTTGTTAGTTTGGGGGCAGGGTCACCCTACATAGTTCAGGCTAGCCTCAAAGTCCTGAGAGTCCTGCTTCCACCTTCCAGGGTTGAGAATGCAGATGTGGCCCCACATCTGGTTTATGCAATTCTGTGAACAGAACTATGGCTTCATGGATGCCGATACAAGCATCCAGTAACTGAGCTACAGTCCTCACCTCTTGTGTTTAGAGCTGGCCTTGGACTTGTAATAGTCCTCCTGCCTCAGCTCCAAGTACTGAGATGGCAGGCTCCTGTGACTGCCTCTAGCTACCATCATGTGTTGTCATGTCCTGTTCAGTGGGCTGTGCTGAAAGAGGGATGGACCTCCCCCTCCCCAGCTTTCTGTACCAGCTTCTAGTACTGGGCCAGTAAACACTTGGCTTCCCATCCACAGAGAAGCCTTCTTCAGGAAGCCCTCCCTGGCCTTCCCTGGGGCCTCACCTCCTCAGGTCGTCATGGAATGGCAAGAAGAGCCACTTCTCAGGCATGTCCTTGAGGAACAGGTGCTGTTGCTCCTCCGTGGGGTCCTGGGACACATAGATCAGGGCCAGCTGTGCCGCCCGTAGCACGTAGAACTCGTCAGTGAGTCGCACGAAGAAATCTTTGAGGACCGGGGCAAAGGCCTGGCACTGCGGACAGGACCCGGCACTGAAGAACAGCAGCACCAGACGGTTCTCTAGCCGGCGGCTCAGCTCAGCTTCCGTCTCCACCTCATCCTGGTCGCTGTTGTTTCTGATCAAAATGCGGCCAGAGAAGAGGGATGCCATGGTAGCAGTGTGTACGGGGCAAGAACACCGGGATGGGGCTGGGGAGACACACTGGAGAGGGATAAGGCCCAGAGCCTTCTTCCTGGGTTTCCCTAGCTCCAGGAATAGGAACCTCTGAAGCCAGATTAGCTGCTAATCTTTCTGTAGGTCAACCTCTACAGGGCCAGCATTGATTTGAAGCGGTGAGACCTCGTGGACCTTTAGCAGAGCCAAGATGCTTGTAAGGTGTTAACAAAGTCTGTGAGCCCAGCACTGAGACAGGGGTGGGGGGGTGAGGAGGGGTGGAAGGATCACTAAATGTTCCAGCACACCCTGGGATATGTGACAAAAAGTGAGAGGGACTGGAGCGTGGCTTGGTTTGAGCCCCTGCCTAGAGTCCCCCAATGAGGGGCTGGGGATGTGGCTGAGGGGGTGGGTGGAGTCCTGTCTAGAATCCCCCTGTGAAGGTCAGGTGCATGGTTCAGGGCCTGGCTTTCATCACCTGCTACATAGTAAAGCAAACAAAACTATCAACTCCAGTAATGAAGGAATATGCTTGACATAACTCCAGCAATTCTTTCTAAGAAAGAATTTGGTAAAAACTGAAATAAATACTGTAGGCTTCTCCCTTTTCTGTCCCCTCTTATCACCCAGACTACATCTGGGAATTCTGAGGTTTCCAGCACCCCTCTTAATTATCAAAATCCACATAAACTTTTCCAAGGGGAGTGTGTCACTCAAGGTGGCTGCAGTCTGTACTCTGGGCTCGGACAGGCTTCTGTGAAATACAAAGAAACCTTTGTTGGTTGGGCATGGTGGCACACACCTTTAATCACAGCATTTGGGAGGCAGAGGCAGGTGGATCTCTATGAGTTCAAGGCCAGCCTGGTCTACTGAGAGACCTCCAGGACAGCTAGGACTACACAGAGAAACCCTGTCTCAAAGAAAGAAAAAAAAGTAAGCAAGCAAGCAAGCAAACAAACCAAAAAAACCCCAAAAGCAACAAAAAAGAAACCTTTGTTGTTTTTGAGAAAGGGTCTTTTGTAACCCGGGATGGTATCAAATTTACTTTGTAGCCAAGGTTGACCCTGATCCTCCTGCTGCCCCAAGGTGTGAATCCTGGTTTCTGCAAAGACAGAACAAGCACAGAGAAAGGGCAGGAGTTTGGACAAACGTTTTTTGTCTGCTGCAAGATGCAAGAATACAGGAGTCATTCCCAAGGCAAAGGCCTGGGACTGGGGATTTACTCAGGAACCCACTCTAGACAGGTTTAGTTGACTTTGTCTTGTTTAGCACTTGTTGGGTAGGGGTCACATGCCACAGTGCACTTGTGTAGAACAGAAGACCATGGGCAGCGGTTGGTCGTTTGCTTCCTCCATGTCCTGGGAATTGAACTCAGGTCGTCAGGCTTTTTGGCAAGCGCCTTAGCTGCTGAGCCCTCGCTTCAGCCCTGCACATGCTCAGTTCAGGCGATAGTTAAGAGAGAAAAGATAGACATGTTTTGTGGGGGGTGGGCCTGGCCAAAAGCCAAAGATTAAACAAAGCAAAAGACAGAAAGCTGGGCATGCTCAGTTTGCCCTGTCAGTTCCCAGCAGGTAACATCAGAAAGGACAGTCACTCTGAAGGTGTGTCCGCTGCGGCTGTCACCAACACTACCCACTTCACAGCTGCACACCACTGTCCTTCCTTCTCAGGGGTCTCTGTATCCACTGTAGTCTCAGACAAGGGTAAGCCTGAACTTGCTGTATGCTCGTCTTGTTTATGGGGTAAGGTCACTGGGCATGAAAGGCAGGGCTTTCTGCGCTAGGCAAGCATGCTACCAGTTGAACCTTTCTTCCACATCTTCAGCTCTTCCATAGGGGAACTCTAGATCCTAGTCCAGGCCATCTCAATCTCAAAGCCTCCTTCTTCACTCTCCCTAACACCAGAATTAGAGGTGAGCCACTAGCCTTTATTTTTATTTATTTTTCTTACTTGTTTGTTTGTTTGCCCCCCCCCCAAATCTGGTGTGTTACTATGTGGGAAAGTCAGAAAATAGCTGTTGGGAGTTCTCTTCCACCACGTGCTTCCCGAGGACCAAACTCGCCAGCCTGCTCTCAGCCACTCAGATTTTAGGACTGAAGACTGGGAGCAGGTGTGGGGATTCGATGACGGTCAGGAGTCAAATGCTTACACTCAATGCTCTATAGAGTAGTAGTAGAAGAAGAAGACGAGGAGGGGAGAAGAGGAAGGGGGAGGGAGGCGCGGGATGGTGAGAGGAGGAAGTGGGGCAAAGGGCACAGGAGATGTTCCAGGAATATGGAAACAGGAGGAGGCCATGAGAAAGGAGGGCAGGCGGCAGGGCTGAATCCCAGACCTAAGCTGGTGGGCCTGTTGGAGCACTCTGGGTCTTTACCTGTAAAATAGGGCGATAGGGATAAAGGGAGAGATGGAAGCTCTAGAGACTTGTCAGTGTTGACCCCTGACTCTCTGGGCCAGTGTTCGGGATCTTCAACAGCCCCCCCCCATCCCACCCACCCACCTCCCTGAGACCAATGGCAGCTGCGAGCGGGGGTGGGGCCGCGCCTGCCCAGCCTTGGCCTTCGAGTGACTCTGGAAGCCGTCCCCGGCTGGCTTTCTCCCAAGGAGAGCTGTGGGAAGGTCGGCCAAGCGGGGCAGAAAACAAGTAAACCCGCAGGGTGGGCAGGGGGCGTGGGAGGGAGGCTGGGAGGGAGGGACAGACCAGAGGCACGCAGGGCCGCTGTGCTGTGAGAAGCGCCCAGGGAACTTCTGAGTTCAGCCCTCAGCGGTCACTTCGCAGAAGTTCCCTGTCCTGGCCTCCTGTGGTAGCTTCAGTGAGAACCCGCGAGGGAGCAGCGAGACCCGGGGTCTGCAAGCCTGAGCAGGTCAGCCTGACAGCAGGACGAGGGTACCCTAGCGAGAAGCTAGGGATGGTGGCGCCTCTGGATGAGAGTTTAGGACTTTGGGGGTGCAAACAGGGTTCTAGGGAGCTCCTGCCCCTGGGGAGTAATAAGGGATCCTGGGGTGCAACAGGGCTTCATGGGGGATCCTGGGGCACATGAAGGGCATGTGTCAATAAAAGATGGGGACCGGATGTGTGCTTGACACGCCCTGGGATTCTGGGGTGTGACTTATTAAGGTTTTGCAGAGGTAGGTAGAATTGAGGTGTGGAGTCTCCTTATCTCCAAGACTGAGGCCTCTGTAGCCCCCAGGATGTGAATTTCGACTCTCTGGGAACCTGGAATGCGGAGAAGCCTCGGGGCTTGGATCTAGGACAAGCTGGATCAAGTAGGCTCCAGCACAGGCAGGTCCCGGGCGGGAGCTGGGGCCTGAGGCTCCAGGGAATGGGATCTCGGAAACCATCTGGGTGGACGCGCGCCGGAGCCACGCCCCCTAGAGCCTTGGCCCCGCCCTCAGCACCTGCGTGTTTTCCTCGCCGCAGGGACAAGCCCTCCTCCCCCGCGTCCCTGCACTTTGTTGCTGTGGAGATTGGTAGGTAGCTTGAGCAGGCCGCTCTAGTTTACGAGTCTCGTTGGCCACAGGCTCTCTGGCCCGCGCGTCCTCTCTATGGTCCAGGCCTCCGGAAGGGGGTCGGCCTGTGCGGAGCGAGGTGAGGGCCTGGGACCGTTAGGCGGCAGGGAAGAGGGGTTCGGGGCAGAGCTAGGCGCTGGGTGGTCCGCACTGACCCGACTTTCCCGTGAGCCGCGACCGACAAGGCTTGGCGGCTGCGCCGCAGGCTCAGGTAGAATCTGGGTCCCGAATGTCAGTAAGCTAGGGGCTGTGGGCGGGCCCCGCTTGTGGGCGGGGCCGTAGCCTCAGCTGGGCGGGGCCTAGGTCAGAGCGAGCTGGGGCGTGCTTGGGCGGGGTCACAGGACGCTGCAGAGGGCGGGGCCTGCCTCAGGGCTGGTGCGTTCGGAACTGTGGGCGGGACCGTAGACCTCACCTGCAGGAGGGACGTGGAGCGGTGCAGGCGTGCGAGATGGGGGCGGAGCCAAGGCCTCATCTGGAGGAGGAGCCTCATCGGGTTCCCGGGCTTTGATTTGAAGTCCTCACTTGTGGGTGGAAATAGAGGCATTTGATGGAGGTGTGGTCTAATGATGAGGGGCGGAACCTGGCGGTGTTGGTGTCCAGGCACATGGTCAAGGCGTGGGGCGGGGTAGAAATTCTGGGGCTGGGGGAGGATCGGATGGCAATGATTGACAGCGAGGTGTCCAATCCCAGACATTGAGGCGGGTTGGGTTAAAGCTACCCAGGAGCCTGACTCAGAAGCAGTGGGGACGGGGCCTGGTTCTTAGTCTAAGCGTTTGGGTTTAGGCGACAGCCTGAGGGAGCGCAGTGTCGTCAAGGACTGGGACGCTGCCTGGGCGGGGCCAGGGCTAGGCTGGGGGCGGGGTCCTCAGCCTCAGCTGTGTGCTCCGCAGGATGCGGGCTCCGGGAGCGGGGACGGCCTCGGTGGCCTCGCTGGCGCTCCTCTGGCTGCTGGGGCTTCCGTGGACCTGGAGCGCGGCGGCGGCGTTCGGTGTGTACGTGGGCGGCGGCGGCTGGCGCTTCCTGCGTATTGTCTGCAAGACGGCGAGGCGGGACCTCTTGTAAGTAGATGGGGTTGAAAATTAGGAGTCATGGATGTGTGTCCTTCGGCGAGCCGGAGTCTTACAGGATGGTGTGAGGGTCCCCGTGTGGCCCAGCGTTGCTTTTATAGCTGGGTCGGTGGCCGAGGGTGGAGTGAGAGATTGCAAGACTCTGCCGGGTTCTGCAGGAGACAGATGGAAGTTGTGGAGAGAATTGAGTATAGAGTACATTATTGGGACTTGGAGGGCTGTTAGGGTGTTAGGTGGCCACCGTGAGAGCCTGGGTAATTGGTAGATGTTGAGAGAATTGGGGGTTCCGGTGGCGCGATGGAGATTGAGACCTCTAGGGGTGACCCATGTCCAGATTCTTGGAATGAACAGGTTTGGGATGAAGGAACGTCTTGGGGAGTCTAAAGGACTACGTGATCAAAAGGGCCTCTAAGGAGTGTTGGCCTCTCGGGGGAGATCTCTGTGGAACCTTGAGCATCGTTCTGGGCCTGTGGAATGGTCACTGTATGTACCAGGGGATCTCTGAGGGGAGGTCTCTGGGGAGTTATGGTGTACAGGAACCTGGAGGCTTCTGGGATGTCTCTCAGGGTTTTGTTGAGGGGAGTAGGGTGACCTCAGTATTGCTGGGATTCGGAGTCTCAAGTGAACCTTATGGAACCATCTGAGTACCTTCACAGGCCGCCTTCAAGGGCAGACTGAGCATGTGAGGAAGCAGGTTTTCGGGGGACAGCAGGATGGTGTGGAATGATGGGCCCTCACAAGTCGACTGGCTTGAGCTGAAGCTTCTCCATACCGTGGTTCTTGCCTGCTGTCTGCCTCCTGGACTTTCTTTCTGTTTTTCTTCTCAAAGTAGTGGAGAAACTTCATTCGAAGCAAATTAGTGTGGAATCAGAGAAGACATTGTACTGTGTGACGGAGGCACATGAGTGAGGGCACTCAGGGCTTTGTTTTTGGAGATAGACTTTTAAGTAGCCCAGGCTGGCCTTGAACTCTCCATAGAGCCAGGGATGACCTTGAAGTCCTGGTCCTCTACCTTTCTGCCTTTCTCTCCCCAGTGCTGAGAATGTAGCAAGGGCTTTGTGCACACTGAGCAAGTGTTGCCACTCAGCCCAGGCCACAGTCCTTGTTTTACTTTTTGAGAGGGTTCTTATGGAATCCAGCTTCTCACATTTCTTCTTTCTCTTCCCTTTTCTTCCCCCTTCCCAACCTCTGTGTTTCTTTCTTGCCCAGGCAGCCCTGGAACTCAAGATCCTTCTGAACCAGCCTCTGGAGTAGCGGGGTGACAGGCAGGTGGTTATCTTAGGAATAAGTGGAGGGGAACTGGGGGGATGGCTCAGCCCTCAGAAGCACTTAAGAAGACCTGAGTTTGGCTCACCACCTGCTCCTCCAGTTCCAGGTGATCTACTGCCATCTTCTGGCCTCTGCAAGCTCCACTCCCATGTGTGCACATGTATACAAGCAAGTTCTCAAGCACATACATGCAAAATAAAATCAGCACTTCACTTTTTAATGCACCCAATGTCACACAGGCAGCCATGGATAGGTGCAAGCAAGGTGACTCCAAATCTGGCTGGCCATTGAACAGCTTTTGCTTTTAAAATTATCTTTTCTTCTTTCTTGGTGTTGTTTTTTTAAGATTTTATTTATCATATGTGCATTGCTGTTTTGCCTGCATGTATGTCTGTGTGAGGGTGTTGGATCCTTTAGTACTGGAGTTACATTCAGTTGTGAGCTGCCGTGTGGGCGCTGGGAGTTGAACCCGGGTCCTCTGGAAGAGCAGCCAGTGCTCTCAACCTCTGAGCCACCTCTCCAGCCCTCTTTGTCTTTGTTTTGATGTTTTTGAAACTGGGTCTTACTGGAACCCAGGTTGGCCTTTAAGCTCTGCATCTCCTGGCCTTAGACATCCCCTGCCCAGCTCTGCCCACACCTGCTGTCCAGGAACAGCTGCCAGACCCTGCTGGAGTCTCCCAAGGGGCCTGCTCTTTTCTGCTGGCTGAGTCCTGGGGCTCTGGACGAAAGAAGCTGAAGCCAAGAGAGGCCCTGGGAAGGGCCAGGCTGGACAGAGTTGTCTTTGTGCTCAGTGTAGGGGTGGCTTGGGCAGCTGCCAACCTGGGTGCTGGGGCATGCGGTAGGGACAAAACACCGGATCCCTGCCTGCCGGCGTGGGCCCGCTGGTGGGAGAGGCAAGCTGGAGGGAAGAGCCCTGACAGGCCTACCGTGCTGCTGGAACTCGGCCTGCCTCTGCCTCACAGGCCCACCAACTGTGGCCTGGTCCCATTTCAACTTTTGGAAGAATAGCTTCCTGCTGCCCTAGCCCTGTGTCCTCAGCTGACACACCCACCGTGTTCAAGGGTCCTCGGCAGTTGGTACACCAGGACCTGATCGCACTTTGGGTGGTCCACTTCTCTCATCTCTGATTTAGATCCTTAAGCGGCCGCTTTCTCGAGGTGCATGCATTGAGCACCTGCTGTGTGCAGCATCAGCATCTGTGCCAGTGTAGGCTCGTGGAGGATCTTGAGGGAGCTTTGTTCAGTTCTGAGCCATTCTGCCCTTTGCTTGCTGTGTGACCTCTTGGAGCCGGCAGTTTCTCTGTCGAATCCCAGTTGTGCTGTGACAGTCCTTTGAGTATAGCTGTTGACAGCACAGTACTTGGTATATGCTAGGTGTGTGATGAATGCTGGGGCCGAAGGTCGTCCGGGACACACATTTTAATTTCTTGGTGGTAGTATTTGGTTTTCTTAGTTACTCTGTTTATTAACCAAACTGTGTTCACTACTCTCTGTTCATTCTGGCCCTTGAAAAATGGTTCCAGGAATCACCCCAGGAACTCATTGTTGAGGAGTCTGCCTCCACTAACAGCCTAGAAGACACAGCTTTGAGCCCCAAGCTGTCAGGCTTTAACTATGGAATGACTATGGAGAGCCAGTTTTTAAAATTACTATTTAAGTGTTTTATTTTATTGGATAAGTATAGGTCTCTCTCTCTCTCTCTCTCTCTCTCTCTCTCTCTCTCTCTCTCCCTCCCTCCCTCCCTCTCTCCCTCCCTCCCTCCCTCCCTCTCTCTCTCTTTCACACACACACATGCACACACATGTGTGTGCATGCTGTGTATCCCTAATAGTATTCACAGAGGCTGGAAGAAAGTGTCAGATCTCTTGGAACTGGAGTTACAGATGTTGTGAGCCAGCATGTGGGTTCTGTGTGCCCCTGAGCTGTCCCCCAGCTCCCAATTTCATTTTGAGTCAGCATCTTGCTGTGTAGTGCAGGCGGGTCTACAATCCCTGGTACCCTCTGTCCCTGGGTGTTGGAATGGCAGGTGTGTGCCATCTACCAAGATCAACACATACCTTGTGTTCCTCTTTGTACTTGTCTTATGATGACATACTGGGCCACGCTGAGCCTAGCTCCCAGGGCAACTGCCATGTCACATGCTGGGCCACGCTGAGCCTAGCTCCCAGACCGATAACCATGTCTGGCAGCTTGTCTGCAGTAAACACCACAGCACCCTTGAAGAGAGTGTCTGGAGCTGCTTCCCGGCACATGGTCACCATGCAGGAGCAGCCCATGGTGACAGACAAAGCCCTGAGGGATCTGCAGGAATGCGGGTATACAGTGCCGAGCAGGAGCAGGAATGGCAGGCTCATTTAACCTCATCTGGGTGGGTGAAGTGGATGCGTAGTAGCTCAAGAGGATTGCCCTCAAGCCTGATGACCTGAGTCAGTCCCCAGCACCCTCAAGGTAGAGGGGGGAAAACAGGCCCCCAAGTCCTCCTCTGATCTTCATACACACAGTGAGTGAGTGCGTTAGTGAAACTTTTTTAAAAAATGAAGACTTCAAATTCTCTTGGCTTTGCAAGCATCCAGAAACGATGATCCTGGACTCACAGAGGTGTATCTGTGTGCGTCCTGTCACATGACCGCTGAATGACCAGGGCAGCGTGTGTCATGACAAGTTAGATCAGTAGGAACATTGGCTGTTTTACATTTATTTTGTGTGTGGGACCATGTGAGTGCACATGTGTATGCGTGGAAGTCAGAAGATATGCACATGCCTTTAATCCCAGCACTCGGTATGCAGAGGCAGGCAGATCTCTGCAGGTTCGAGGCCAGCCTGGTCTTCACAGCAAGTTCTAGGCCAGCCAGGGCTACACATTGGAATACTGTCTGATTTTTTTTTCTTAAAGTTTTTTAAACATTATATTAACATTTTAAAGGCAAGAGTTTTGAGGAAACTTGTAACGTGAGGGCTTGCTTGTTGGGGTTTCTGTCCTCCCACCAGGTCCCACAGCCATTTGGTCCCAAAGAAAATCACACAGAGATTCTATATTAATGATAAACTGATTGGCCCATTAGCTCAGGCTTCTTATTAAGTCTTGTAACTTATATTAACCCATTATTCTTATCTATGTTAGCTACTACATGGCTCAGTACCTTTTTCAGTGGGGCAGGTCACATCCTGCTTCTTCGGTGATCTGGGCAGGACTGGGGAGTGAGCTTCCTTCTTCCCAGAATTCTCCTGTTCTCATTGTCACACCTCTACTTCCTGTTGGGTTGTCCCACCTATATTTCCTGCCTGTCTACAGCCAATCATCATTTATTTAAAACGTAATTGACAGAATACAGAATTGTCCCCCACCAGAGACCCCTGTCCTATAGCCCAGAGTAGCCTCATAATCACTGGGTAGCCCAGACTGGCCTTGAGCTCATGGTCTCCTGCCTTAATGATATTGGCTCCCTCAGAGGTGACCTTTATCAGCCCTCCTCCTAGTGGACCTCTAAGGTCCCACTTCAAAATCCTCAGCATAGCCCCCAAGCCTGTCTTGAGCACTGATGACCCTGGGGCACAGGTGGCTTGGGAACAATAGCCATACTCAGGCACTGGTACTCCTGTCCCTGTGGGATTCCTTGTGGCAGATGCTGAACCAGGAGGGCTGGGCCTTGGGCCTCTGGTCATCTCCTCAGATCCTCTCCTAGCTTCTTTTTCCCTCCCACCCTTCACCTCCTCTTTGTTTAATTTCAGCTTTTACTTAATCTGTTTAGACTAACTATTTTTTATGTGCACAGATGTTTTTGCCTGCATGCATGTGTACCTTATGCCTGCCTAGTGCCTGCAGAAGGCAAAAGAGAGGGCTTTGGGATGGGGACTGGAACTGCGGATGGTTGTGAGCCTCCATGTGCTGAAATCAAAAGGAGGTTCTCTGCAAGAGCAGCCAGTGCTCTAATCACTGAGTAAACTCTGCTTTCCAGCTCTGTTTTTTGTTTGTTTGTTTGTTTAAACTTTTGAGACAGAATCACGCTCTAGAGCAGTGGTTGGCCTTACTCTTCTACCCCCTGCCTCAGACCCCCGGATGCTAGGACGCCACTCTGCCTGACTCGTTGCCTCCTGTGTCTCCAGGAAGACAGACAAGGGCAGTCTGCAGTCCATGGCTGTGGAAGGTCCTGGGTGCCAGGGAAGAGACACCAAGGCAGGGGTCCTGGAGTGTTTGAGCCTAGCACAGCTGAAGTGAGACCTGAGGGGAGCATGACTGCCGCAGCCTGCAGAAAGGCACTGGGGAGGAAGGTGCTGGGCGTGGTCAGGGAGTCCTGTTTATTTTTCTGCAGTGAGCAAGTGGGGAATGGGAATGGGGATGGCAGAGGGCCTTTTTCTTTGTCTCTTCTGAGCCTCACCCAGGCACAGAAGAGGCATTGGACATCTAGGGAGGAATGAAAGCCTGAGGCTGACCTAGCACGTCCTGGTCTCAATCTCTAGTCACATAAACTGGGCACAGTGGCACAGACCTTAGAGCCTTTGCACCAGCTGTGTGGAGGCCACTGTCTTGCTCCTCTGACCCACTGTGAAGGACCCTCATTTTTATTCCTGTCACTGCCCCCATCACGTTCAGTTCTGCCCAGTGCTTTCACTGTGTGGGGATCACCTGGACAGTAGCCCGAGGGGGCGATGGACAGATGAGGGAGGCCATGAAGGATGAGAGGGGATGAGAGGATGAGAAGGATGAAGGAAGGAAGCCTGAGACAGGGTTGCCATGAGTTCAAGGCTAACCTGGGCTAGGGAGGAGCTGTCAAGGCACTGGCAGGTTTGGTGTCTTGTCTTGGCTAGCCTGTGGTCACTGTCTCTGGGTTCTGTGTCCTGCGGTGATGGGGATAGGGAACTCAAGAGACATCCCCAGAGAAAGGAACAAGGGTAGGATGTGAGACCTACCTGATGGCCAGGCCTGTCAGCCCAGTTCCTCTAGATGCTGAGGCTGGAGTGTGAGCTCCAGGCTGGACAGCAGTTAGCCAGACCCTAACTCAAAAGAAGAAAGAGGGCTGGGGCGTGGCTGAGGGGGAGTCCTGCCTAGAATTCCTGTGAGGGCCTGGAGCGTGGTAGTAGGATTGCTTACTCAGTATGCATGTTGACCTGGGTTCAACTGCAACATTACAGAGAACCAAGAAGAATCTGACCCCTGATGCGTAGGTCATCAAGGAAGACTCCATGGTGACTAACACTCATATGGTAGACAAGCTGGCTTTGGGGATTCATAGCTCCCTGGAAGGCTGGTAATGCTCCCTACTCTGAGTTATCAGCCATTAAAGGACTAAGC
Source organism: Myodes glareolus (assembly GCF_982192425.1). Taxonomy (NCBI): domain Eukaryota; kingdom Metazoa; phylum Chordata; class Mammalia; order Rodentia; family Cricetidae; genus Myodes; species Myodes glareolus. The sequence goes on along the minus strand of NC_142048.1, from coordinate 4,094,266 downwards.
ATACTGGACCCCAACTGCTGTGGGACCCCTGAGCTCGAGCCCGCTCTGGGCAGTGACTTTGTCCCCTTCTCTGCAGTGGCCTCTCGGTTCTGATACGTGTGCGTCTGGAGCTGTGGCGGCACCGGCGTGCGGGAGACACGATCCCACGCATCTTCCAGGCCGTGGCCCGGCGGCAGCCAGAGCGCCTGGCGCTGGTGGATGCCAGCAGTGGTGTGTGCTGGACCTTTGCACAGCTGGACACCTACTCCAATGCCGTGGCTAACCTGTTTCACCAGCTGGGCTTCACACAAGGCGATGTGGTGGCCGTGTTCCTGGAGGGCCGGCCTGAGTTCGTGGGGTTATGGCTGGGCCTGGCCAAGGCTGGTGTGGTGGCCGCACTGCTCAATGTCAACCTGAGGAGGGAACCTCTGGCTTTCTGCCTGGGCACATCAGCTGCCAAGGCCCTCATTTATGGCGGGGAGATGGCAGCAGGTGAGGCCTGGTGGATACCAGGAGGGTGAGGACCTAGGGATCTTAGGCTTAGGGAGACGCTGGCCAGGAATTGTTTCATAACTGTGACCCTGAGCCTCTGTTGCCACAGCGGTGGCAGAGGTGAGCGAGCAGCTGGGGAAGAGCCTCCTCAAATTCTGCTCCGGAGACCCGGGGCCTGAGAGCCTCCTGCCCGACACACAGCTCCTGGACCCCATGCTCGCTGAGGCGCCCACCACACCCCTGGCACAAGCCCCCGGCAAGGGAATGGATGGTAAGTGGAGGGGCCCCTGCCATCTGTCCCTCTGTCCTCAGCTCCCCACTGACCAACACCTGCTTCTCCTGCAGATCGACTGTTTTACATCTATACTTCGGGAACCACGGGGCTTCCTAAGGCGGCCATTGTGGTGCACAGTAGGTGAGCAGGGTTCTAGCACCCACTGCTCCCCAGCTTCTCTCTTCCTCTCTCCCTCTGACTGAGCTCCACGCATCTTCTGCTCAGCCTCCAGTGGCTCTTAACTCCCGTCCCTCCCCCACACCCTGGCCCTGCACCCTTGAAGGTTTTTGGTTTTGGAGACAGGATATTTATTTATTTATTTACTGGTTTTTCAAGACCTGGTTTCTCTGTAGCTTTGGAGCCTGTCCTGGAACTAGCTCTTGTACACCAGGCTGGTCTCAAACTCACAGAGATCCTCCTGCCTCTGCCTCTCCAGTGCTGCACCCTTGAGGGTTTATATCCTAAATCCCGTACCATTCCGCTTTGGCACTCACTGAGACGTGTCAGGTCTCTGTCCCCTCTGGCCCCCACCTCTTCCTCTAGCCCATCAAGGGAGGTCCTTTAAGGCTTGGGACCTTCCCAAGGGGCTTTGTGTCACCTTGCCTCTCACACAGGTACTACCGCATCGCAGCCTTCGGCCACCACTCCTACAGCATGCGTCCGGCTGACGTGCTCTACGACTGCCTGCCTCTCTACCACTCTGCAGGTACGCATGTGCCCCCAGGGCGCGGGTGGGACCCCGCAGGGACCCTCACAGCCACCCTCCCTCTAGGGAACATCATGGGTGTGGGGCAGTGCGTCATCTACGGGCTGACCGTGGTGCTGCGGAAGAAGTTCTCTGCCAGCCGCTTCTGGGATGACTGTGTCAAGTACAACTGCACGGTAGGCCCCGCCTCCTCCCCAGGCCTCGCCCATCATCTCAGTGGCACTGGAGGCCTCTGGGCTCCAGGGCAAGCCTCCTTCACTGGTCAGAATGCAGAGCCCACCTGCACGACTAGACCTGCGTTCAGCGCATGCCCTTCCTGCTCTGGCTCCACCTTATGGTACTGGTCTGTTCTTTCAGACCCCACCTTAAACTATAGATGCTGCCCCTGGCTCTAGCCACTGCTTGCTTAGCCAATTCCACTCAGTCGTCCAGGCCCTGCCTCTCACTTAGGCCCCATCCACTCAACCAAACCAAGGTGCATCCTTCTGGGCAGATATTGCCACTTCTCTGGCCCAGATATACCTGGCCGACCCCTTGTCCCTTCTGACCAAGTCCCATCCTTTGTGCTTAGTCCCCACCCCTTGCAAGACCACACTAACTCTAGGCAGGCTGTTTCTCACCTGCGCAGGCCCACTTCCTCCCATTCAGGCTGCGCTCTGTAAACTAGGCAGTCTCATCTAGTTAAGCCTCAGCTGCTTGGCCCACTTGCCCACCTTGATGGTGGAGTCTGTCTAGGAGAGAAAAGGGAGCCAGTCTGTGTCCCTGGAACACTTTTAAAGGCTTTCTGGGTGAATTCTTCGGAGTCTTCGACCAGCATCACCAAAGCCATCGCACCTATTCTACAGCCAGGGAAACTGAGACTGCAGTACAGCTGGGGTGGAGCCAGCCTATCTGAGTTCCTCCAGGTGCTGCCTGCACAATGCTGGGCTCCCCCATGATGGGCAGGAGGGTCTGGTGGTAGGTCAGCAAGAGCCAGCCCCCAGGACCCTGCTGCCGCTGGTGGCTCCCAGAGAGAAGCAAGCCACACGCCGTACTCCCCCTGCCTCCCTCTCGGTCCATCAGCAGTTCTTACCTCTCGTCTCCCAGCTCCTGGTGGACTTCGTGCTGCGAGTTTCCACACCACAGGGTCGGCTAGCTCTGGGAAGCCATGCCAGCTCCTTCCTGTTTTTCATCCTCTCTCTACTCTGGAACCCAGGGTGTGGACCTGGGATGGCTGCTTCTCTGCTCTTCATTTTGTTCATGTGGGGTCCAGGGTGATATCAGTGTCTACACCATTCCACCTCTGACCATACTGCAGCCAGCATGGTGAGCCTGTATTGTCAGGCTGCCTGTGGTCACAGGTGCCCATGACATCCCCGGGTCCCTTCGTCTGGACTCTTCACTGGTTTTCAGCAACTGCTTCCTGTCTGCAGATCCTTCAAAGCCGTCCTGTCACCTTGTGTGACAATGAAGAACCCTGTGGGGCAGAGGGGTAGTGGACAGGGCAAGGGGCAGCAGGGTGAAGGGCAATGGGGTGAGGGGCAGCGGGGGGGGGGCAAGTAGCGAGGGCAGGAGGGCAGTGCACTGAAGCTGAGTCCAACAAAAGAGCAGAGACAGAGGCCACTGGCCACGCTGCCTCAGGCTATGGACAACACCTGACGGGTAGGATTTTGCTTAGCTTCAGAGCCAGGCTCTTACTTGACAGTCAGGATGGCCTGGACCCATGGTCCTTCTGCCTGAGTTTCCTGAGCGAGTGCTGGAATGGCAGGCGTCTGGCTGGCTGGCTGGCTGCATTGGCCCAGTGTAGCCCTGGCTTTAGGCGAGATTTTACTGAGTTGAAAGAGACCAAAACCCAGAGCTAGAGTCTAAGATTTCTCCAGGGCAGGTTTGAGTTTACAGAAATGGAAAAGCAGAGTGTGAGCTTCAGGCAGGGTGACCTAGGAGGGCGCTCTCTCTCTCTCTCTCTCTCTCTCTCTCTCTCTCTCTCTCTCTCTCTCTGCCCCATCCTCTTTGGAAAAGACTGACTCGTGTCCTTGCCAGCCTAGAACTTGAAATGAGCCCAGGCTATGCACCCCTTTGGTCCTAGGATGGTGTATGCAGCCATCCCTCCCTTTTCCCCTTTCCATCTGGAGAAAAGGAGGGGACACTGTCCCTTCACTTCAGGGGAGAGAGTCCCCTTTCCAACATCCCATTAAAAGCTTCAGTGAGCTGGACATGAAGGCTAAAACCCGTGACCCCAGGTTAGAGGCTACATCCCTATCATCCTAGCATTTGGAAGACTGAGGCGGAAGGATTAGAAGCTCCTGGATAGCCTAGGCTGCCTAAGACCCTGTCTCAAAAAACACAGATTGGCATGGTGACAGCTGCCATACCGCCCTGGTGTTTGTTTTCAGGTCAGCCTGGGCTACATAGTAAGACCTTATATAAAGGAGAGGAAAAACAATACAATAAGGGAGGGAGGAGATAAAAAAGAATTTGAGGGTACCCAGTTTACTGGAGGTGACACCCTTAATCTATAAGGCAATGGCTTTGTATGTATCCCCTGGTCAAGCTTAGGATGCCGAGGGGACAACTGCAGGGGCACAGTGCAATGGGTCACAAAGCTGCCTGGGAAAAGGAGAGGCTCTAACAATAAGGTATGTCGTCAAGGTCCTCCATCAGTCCGTCCGTCCCCCACCCCACCGCACCCCCATTCCCAAGGGACCTCTTCTGCAGGCCTCTCAGGCCAGACCCGGCCAATCTTCGAGCCCTGCTTCTGATTGGGCGTGAACTGACCCCCCTCCTCCCGCAGGTAGTGCAGTACATCGGTGAAATATGCCGCTACCTGTTGAGGCAACCGATTCGCGACGTCGAGCGGCGCCACCGTGTGCGCCTGGCTGTGGGTAACGGGCTGCGGCCGGCCATCTGGGAGGAGTTCACGCAGCGCTTTGGCGTGAGGCAGATTGGCGAGTTCTACGGCGCCACCGAGTGCAACTGCAGCATCGCCAACATGGACGGCAAGGTTCGCTGCTGTGGGATGCGGGCCAGCACCCGCGAGTCTCCCTCGGCGAGTACCTTGGGTACTCTGCGCGTGTGTGGGCTGCAGTACCGCCGTGGGCCGCTCACCGTCGTATCCACCCCAGGTCGGCTCCTGTGGCTTTAACAGCCGCATTCTCACGCACGTGTACCCCATCCGCCTGGTCAAGGTGAATGAGGACACGATGGAGCCTCTGCGGGATGCCCAGGGCCTATGCATCCCGTGCCAGCCTGGTGAGCCTGACCCCTGCCCAGTGCCTTGGGGAGCTGGGATTCGCACGGCTCCCACCCTGACTCAGCCTGAGTGTTACCCCTTCCAGGGGAGCCCGGCCTTCTCGTGGGTCAGATCAACCAGCAGGATCCTCTGCGACGCTTCGATGGCTACGTTAGCGACAGCGCAACCAGCAAGAAGATCGCCCACAGCGTATTCCGCAAGGGCGACAGCGCCTACCTCTCAGGTGCGGAGCCTTGTGACCCGGCTGGTTGGCTGGATGCGAAACCAGGTCCCACCTGCCCATCTCCCCTGCAGGTGACGTGCTGGTGATGGACGAGCTGGGCTACATGTATTTCCGTGACCGCAGCGGGGACACCTTCCGCTGGCGCGGGGAGAACGTGTCCACCACAGAGGTGGAAGCTGTGCTGAGTCGCCTGCTAGGCCAGACGGACGTGGCCGTGTACGGGGTCGCTGTGCCAGGCAAGCTGGGGACATGGGGTGGTTGTGGGGTCCATCCAGAAGGAACCCACAGGTACAGTATCCTTGGGCCATACACAATCTGGAGAAGTAGTTGCTGACTAGGTAGGGCACTGGATTGGGAGTCCATTCATATTGCTAACATTGAGCCTCAGTTTGGGGGACCCTTAAGATCAGAAGGATGGAAACAGCCCCTTATAAAATGGATATTGTAAGGGCCAGTGTTACCCCAGTTGGGAGGTCACAGAGTAGACTAGAACTCTCCAGGTGGATGGTGTTCTCAGCGGAGCGTCCCTCTGCAGGAGTGGAGGGCAAAGCCGGCATGGCCGCCATTGCGGATCCGCACAGCCAGCTGGACCCTAACTCCATGTACCAGGAATTGCAGAAGGTTCTGGCATCCTATGCCCGACCCATCTTCCTGCGCCTTCTGCCCCAGATGGATACCACAGGTACAGCCCTGCCTAGGGAACCGTTTACTTTGTTCTAATTTAGACTCCTAGCCCCCGTGTGAATGAAGGACCACAGCACCTGTCCTAGGGCGTTTCTTGTTTCCCTGTCATTGCCACCCCACCAGGGGTCCTCAGTTGTTGGGATCCATGTTTCATCTTCTGCATTGTTGTGACAGCTAGGAGGCTGGAGGGCTGTGGGGCTTCACATCGTGGGGTTCTTTCTCTAGGAATTCTCTTTCCCTCTTCTGCGCCAGCTGGACAGCCCTTGCTTTTTCCCTTTATGCTTTTCCTGTGGCGCTGAGGATCAAACCCAGGGCCCCAGGCTAGTGCTCTGCCACTGACCACATGCCCATTTCTTATATAAACGTGCTCTTCTCTGGACTCGGCCTCTCAGGCCCTGGGATGACAGATGTGTGCTATTCCACAAGCCTTGTTTGCTGCTGGGATGGGACTCACTAGCAGCTGAGCTGTCAGCTGCCCCGAGAACTAAGTCCCAGCCCCGAGGTGCACCTTTCCTTTCCTTTCCTTTCCTTTCCTTTCCTTTCCTTTCCTTTCCTTTCCTTTCCTTTCCTTTCCTTTCCTTTTCTTTTCTATTCTTTTCGAGACAGGGTTTTTCTGTAGCTTTAGAAGTCTGTCCTGAAACTCGCTCTGTAGACCAGGCTGGCCTCAAACTCATAGAGATCATCCTGCCTCTGTCACCTCAGTGCTGGGATTAAAGGCGTGTGCCACCACCATGCGGCTTGCTTGCTTGCTTGCTTGCTTGCTTTCTTTCTCTCTTTCTCCACATCAGACAGGTAATGGGGGTGGACCTTTTCTTAGTAGACAAGATACTCCGTTTTCCGATGGGTGGTTGTTCCTCCACATGACCCCAGTACTCAAGAGGCTGGGGTAGGAGGATCACCTTGAGTTTGAGGCCAGCATTGACTTGCATCCAAAAAAATAAGATCAACAATAAAAAAAACCCAAAAACTCAAGATGGCATATTTGGATTTGGGGGTACAGCTTCAGATATAGTGGTTCAGCTCTGACTCAACAGCATAAAGTATCCCGAAGTCTAGAGCAGGCCTCATAACAAGCACAGCTGAAGGCCTGCATCTGTTGCCTGAGCTGGTATTTTCTTCCATGGAGAGTGTCCGTTGCTGCAGGGAGTCCATAGCAGGGAGCTGCTTCCGGTACCCAGCTCTGCTCTCTCCTCTCCTCCCTCCCCCAGGCACCTTCAAGATCCAGAAGACCCGGCTGCAGCGGGAAGGCTTCGACCCACGCCAGACATCAGACCGGCTCTTCTTCCTGGACATGAAGCAGGGCTGTTACCTGCCCCTGGACGAGGGAGTGCATGCCCGTATCTGTGCTGGAGACTTCTCACTCTGATGCGCCAGGACTCCTGAGCCCTGGGCACCACCTGACCAGCAGCACTGGTGGGCATGAGAAACTGGAACCTGAGCAGCCAGGTGTTTCTTTCCCACACCCCACTGTACATCCATTCGGCCTCCTCCCCACCCACCAGGAACCCAACCAACACATCCTGGCTGCTGTGTCCTGCACTGGGACCAGTGTCCAGGGGTCCAGATTGTAGCACCTACCTCCCTCGCCATTGTGCCTTAGGAACCTATCCTCAGCTCCCTGTGGAGCAGGGCCCATCCAGCTGACCCTCCCTGCTGAGGGTCTGTAGCTCAGTCCACGGTAGCTGGGCAACATATACGCTCCCCCACTGATCCCCCTCCCCCAGTCAACTGGAAATTTTATTTTTTTGTTTTGAGACAGTAGACACTGTTGAGTCCAAGCAGGCCTCAAAACCGCCATCCTACTGCCTCTGCTAATGAGTGCACCACCCTGCAGTCCAGTCCGAGATGGATAACATGTATGCACTATTGTCCCTAGGCCCCCACTTTCCCTCATGTCCTGGAAGCTTCCGGAACTGACTCTGACTACTTGGATGTGACTAGTGATGGCCCTGCCCACATGTGTCTTTTCAGGGGTCCCCAGGTGTGTATCCTCTTGGGGCCCTGACCCTAGCAAAGCTTGGATGTCTTATTTCACATCAGGAGAGACCCAAGAAGACTGCTATGGTGTTCTCTTGGGCAGACCTGGTGGCAGTCCTGGAAGTGCTTCCCTGGTGAGGATAGCCCAGACCCTGTTGCTTCGGGCTCCCATGTTCCCCATTGGGTCATCGGTGACTCAGCTCAGTCACCAAGCCAGGCTTCTGCTACATGATGGGTGTGAACAGCACAGCACCCACAAGCTGCCCGCAATCCTCCACACACAAATGTCATTTAAGAAATAAACATGCTGAGCCTTGTCACCTGCCAGAGCACAGCATCTCTGGTCTATCTCGAGACCTAGGTGCTTTCTGCAGGTCACACCTGAGCAAGCTGAAGCAGGGCACCCACGGGATCTGTCCTAGTTAGGGCTGCTGTGATGAACACCATGACCAAAGCAACTTGGGGAAGAAAGGGTTCATTTGACTTAAACACCCTGAATCACAGTCCATTGAGGGAAGCCAAGGCAGAAACTCAAACGGGACAGGAACTGATGCAGAGGCTGTGGAGGGGAACTGCTTACTGGCTTGCTCCCCCTGGTTTATACTCAGTCTGTTTTCTTATAGAACCCAGTACCACCTGCCCAGAGATGGCACCTCCCACAGTGAGCTGGGCCCTCCCCCATCAGTTAATCATCAGACAATCTCTGGGGCATTTTCTCAATGAGGTCCCCTCCCCCAATGATTGTGGCTTGTGCCAAGTTGACACAAAAACTAGCCAGCACAATCTTAAGAAAATTAGAAAAAGTTGCGCATGTTGGTGCATGTCATTAATCCCAGTGCTCAAGAGGCAGAGGCAGGTGGATCTCTGAGTTTGAAGCCAGCCTGGTCTACAGAGTGAGTTCCAGGACAGCCAGGGCTACACAGAGAGACCCTGTCTCCAAAAAAACAAGAATGAGCATCACAAGTCTGATGGCTTGGTCCTGAGGCAGGACTGCAAGAGCAAAGGCTTATGTAGCGGGCATTGGAAGTACAGATACCTTTGCCACATTTTAGTTTCCAGATGCCCCATCTTTGAACATGAATGGGAGTAATTTCTCCATGTGCGCATGTGTGTTACAAAGCTCATGTGGAGCTCAGACGACAGTATCAGTTTTCTCCTTCCCCTGTGTGGTTCCTGGGGATGGAACTTAGGTTCAGGCTTGGTGGTAAGCATGTTTACTGGCTAAGGCATCTCAAAGGCCCCATCTCTACCTTTTTAATATCATTAGCAAGGCTTCGTGGGTTAAAATGCATGAATTGGGGGAAGCCATTCTGACAGAAACAGGACCCTGGCCTCCAGGTCAGCATTTACAGACCAAGGGAGCTCCCAGAAGGTGTACCAAGCAGGCATTCAGTCTGTTTCCCTCTAGCTCCCAAGGATGCCCCATCCCTGGATCTTGATGCCCCAGGGCAGGATGATGCATCTGCCTGTGAGTACCAGGAAGTACCAAAGTGGTGGAGGACAGGGCCTGCTGACAAGGAGCCCAGCCCTGGGATGTGCACTGTTCCCCTCTATACCTGACACAGCAGCAGTGAAGCTGACACCAGGCAAAGCTAGCAAGGAAAAGGCCCAAGGGTGTGTCTGTTGTCTCAATAAATGACATTGTTTGGACCTGTGTTCTAGAAGCATCCACTTCCAGCCAGCCAGGCTGCACAGTGAAGGGATAGCCAGCTGAGCAAGAACACGTGTCCTCACAGCCCTTGGGAGACAGACATTAGGGTGGAAAGTCTGGCAACCCTGACTCCACAATAACATCCTACTTTAAAGCAGCCAGAAGAAAACATGGACGCCAATAATTTTTTTAAAGCCTCAATTTTAAATTAGAAAAATAGCTAATTGCCCTTCCCCCTTGAGAGGCACCCATTATTAACTCTCGTGGAGGGGGCAGGCCTGTGAGCCAATCCATGTGATTCACGCTGAGGGTTTCTTGGCACACTATCTCTTCCTCCTCCTCGCCATTGCTTTTGCATCTCCCAGAATGGAACCCTGGTACATCTTTATCACAAAGCAGTAGCCTGGCTAGACCGTGCCCCCAGGCTCTCACTGGGGGATTCTTAAGCCCCTTCGTCTTGCTTCTGAGCCATGTCTAGGTACTATCCAGGCTATTGTGGAACTAGACAATTCTCCTGCCTCAGCTTCTCAGTGAGTTGGCACCACAGCCATCACAGTGATGCTGGAAGACAGGATTCCTTTTAGCACTTCTGATGCTTTTATATGGGCATTCCATGATGTCACCAAGACCATGCAGTCGGGAGATCTTTTCTCTAGAATCTATGAGACCAAAACCAGCTTAGATTTAGGATTTTGAAAATTTCAAAATTTTGGTACAAACATCAATGATTTGTGGTGCAAACCCCTGTGAACACAAACTGATGTGATGACATGTGGTTTGGAAGTAAGTGTAGACGCTTGAATTTGTCTCGTTCACTTCTGTGAATAACTGAGCTCAGGTTGTCGGGCTTTAGGGTGTCTTTACTTACTGAGTCATTTTGAACGATCTAAAAACCCCTCAACCTCCATCAGGGCAGGTTCTCATTATGTATTCCTGGCTGGCCTGCAACTCACTATGAAGACCAGGCTGGCCTCGAATTCAGAGACCTGATAACCTCTGTTTCCTCAGTGCTGGGATTAGAGTTGTGCGTAACCGCATCTGGCCTAAATATTTTTAAAATGTACTTACACACCAGGAGTGGAATTCATGCTTTTAGTCCCAGTACTCAGGAGGCAGAGGCAGGTGGATCTCTGCCAGTTCGTGGCCAGCCTGGTCTATATACCAAGTTCTAGGACAGCCAGGTCCACGCAGCGAAATCTTGTCTTGGGAAACCAAACCAAAACGAAAAACATTTACTTGCAATGTTTTGTGGAGTGTAACCTGCCACTTGTATCTTCACACTGGCATTCAGAAAGCTGTAGGTTTGGGTATGGGATACACCCAAGTGGTCCAGCCTGGGCTCAAGATGCATGAGCCCCTGGATTGAGGGTTTCCCGAGTTCAGCAGAGTCAGGCTCATACAGCACCAGGCACTCCTCTGGTTGCTAGGCTCAGTGCTTAAGATCAGTGATCAGCTTCTGGAGGACAGTTAGCTTCCCACCACTGAGGTTCACAGATCAAACTCAGTCTGGGGTATCCCATGCCCTTTCCTGGCCTCTGCAAGCATGTGCTACAGTGGCGAAACACCCATGTACACATAAAAAGCAAAAATAGAGGAAATGCGGGGGGATAGAGAAGGGTTATGTGGGTCTTCCTGGTGGATGCAGCTGTGGTCACCTCCAAGGTTCACACCCTGGCTGATCTACTTGGGCAATGATCTTAACAGTCCCAAAGGTTTCCGTATTTTCCCAAAATAGAACGGGCAGCTGGGAGACACCTGTTCACGTGCACGAGTGGGGGCAGTTTCACATCCAAAAGCAACAGGATGTTCAACTGTCGCGCAGCGGTTGTCCTGCTGAGTTCTCTCTTCGGCGGACAGCTGTGGGCTGAGGGCCTTACAAACCGCAGCACCTGCTCGGTAACCAGAAAGGCGAGTCTGGCCAGGACCGGAAAGCAGGGAGAGTCGGGCAGGCATGCGGATGTATGTAATAGGATGCCACTCCTTAGCCCAACCTGGCATCGAACTCACAGCCAGCCTCCTGTCCCTGTCACCTGAGTGCAGGTGCGACTTTGTGATGCTGAAGTTGGCTCACTCTGTGCGGCCCACGGCACCGCGGACAACCGCTACACCCTCGGGGTGCAGCTGCCGCCAGTCACCGCGCACTCCAACCGGGGAAGGACAATCGTGCCCTGCCCACTATCCCAGAGCCCGGCGTGCACTGGGGTTCCAGGAACAGCTCGCCCGGCCCGGGCGATTCTGCGCATGCGTCAAGCGCCCCGACTAAAAGCTCTGGGACCCAGGGTAGTTCGGCTATCGCGCAGGCGCATTGGCGAGCGCCCGCCAGGAACGCCGCCGCTTCCCCGCTGCAGCCATGGCCGCGTCCGCGCCTGGTCTCATCTCGGTCTTTTCCAGCCCGCAGGAGTTGGGCGCGTCGCTGGCGCAGCTGGTAGCGCAGCGGGCCGCGAGCTGCCTGGAAGGGAACCGTGGCCGCTTCGCGCTCGGCCTGTCGGGCGGCAGCCTGGTCTCTATGTTGGCCCGAGACCTGCCCGCCGCCGTCGCTCCCGCCGGGCCCGACAGCTTCGCGCGCTGGACGCTCGGCTTCTGCGACGAGCGCCTCGTTCCCTTCGAGCACGCCGAGAGCACGTACGGCCTCTACCGGGTGAGCGCTGCGGGGACGCGCACTGCCCGGCTACGGCGGCCGTCGCGGGCCACGCGGAGCCGGCCCCGTCCGCCGAGGAAGTGCGGACTACGGGGGCCGCCGCGGGCCACGTCTAACCGGCTCCGCCTGCCGAGGAAATGCCCAGGAGCTGCTTCAACGCCTACGCGCGGGCTACGGGTCGCCCTGGGTCTTGCGGAATGTGCAGTGACGTCCACCCAAGCCTGGCCTGAAGGGCCCCCGCGAGCCCGCATCTTCCTGAGGGCTGCGCCCCGGCCATGGAGCCTTGTAGGCCATGGCTGTTGGTGCGCTCACCCTGCGTCTGGTGTCCAGGGTGTGTTGGGCCTCAGTTTCCTCATCTCTAACACGAGCAGCCTGGGATCTGACGGCCACCTGGCCCCCTATAGGGTCCAGAGCGCCCTGATTCACGCACAGGGAGACTGAGGCATGGAAGACTGAGCTCTGAGCACCCCTGGGTGTCTGCCACTGCCCCCTTGGGGAGGATCGCCCACTGTCATTGACCTAGAGGCAGGGGCCACCACACTCACTTCAAGGTGGGGAAACAGACCAGAAGATGCAGGTCTCTCATTTAGGGGCCTCAGTTTTGAAATGCATGACTTTGAACGCAGTACCTGCCCAAGAACTTCACTGGACGGTGGGCTGTGGGTACTGAGCTCAAGGCTCAGTTGGTAGAGTGCTTGCCTAAAATACACAGGGTCCTGGGTTCCATTTGAACGTCATATAAACCAAGCACAATGGTGCACACCTGCACTCCCAGCACTGGGAGCTGGAGGCAGGAGGATCAGGAGTTCAAGATCATCACCTACTACCCAACTGGAGGCCAGCCTATGCTAAATGAGACCATTTTAATGCTACCCATGTAAGAAAGGATCGCTAAATAGGTCCCCCTGAGGGGGACACAGTTAAAAGCGCTGTCTTAGACTGAGGTGAGCCAGAGATACAGGATTTCACCAGCAGGCAGATGGGGTTCACTAGGTGGTCCTGACCTAGTGAGGGTCTTGCCCAGAGGCTGCCCGGTCCAGCTCTGCCTTCCTGGTTCACACCTTCCTGTGGCCTTCAGTCTGGAGCCTGTGCTCATCTCGTCCTGAACTCTGGCTGGTTCAGATCTCCACTCTCCCCATCTGCTTAGGGTGCCAGCACCCCGGCGTTCTGCCATTTGCTGCAAGCCTCTGCCTGCCCCACTAAGCTGGACATGGAGACACAGTCTAGGTGGTGCCCGGTTCTCAAAGGCCCTGGAATTTAATGAGGACCTTCTTCCCAGGGGCCCACCAGGTGCCAGCTGCATGCTGGATGCAGCCAAGCTTGGTCCCTAAGATAGGGAGCCCCAGGCAGCTCCGGCTCTGGAAGAAGGCAGCTGGGGGAGTCAGCCAGGCGGTGGAGCAGGGCCCAGTGTGAGCGACACAGGGTTGCTTTAGACAAGCCCATGTCAGGACAGTACTGTGCTAGGCATCTGATGCCACTGTCAGGTCACTCGCTGATTGTCTCTTCCTCTTCCGCAGACACACCTGCTCTCAAAGCTGCCAATCCCACACAGCCAGGTCCTTACTGTCAATCCTGCCCTGCCCGTGGAGGACGCCGCAGAGGACTATGCCGGGAAACTGAGGCAGGTGGGTCCCAGAACAAGTGGAGAAGCCGTAGAAGACTTGGGGACACAAGCTGTCACTCTGAGGGGGTGACCAGTTGCAGGGAGACTCGGGCTGGGGTTTCACATCTTCAGACCCCAGGTTCCTGGTCATTGAAAGGGAAACTGAGCCTCCAGTCTGGATCAGGATGGTGTCTGTGACCCTGCACTTGGGAGACTGAGGCAGGAGCCTGGCCAGACTTCAGACCAGCCTAAGGGTGACACTCAACTCAAAAATACCACAGCCCTCATACCATGCCAGAGCTGCCCAGTGCCAGGGTGGTCACTGTACTCTGTAGAGAATGTGATGGGCATGCTCTTGCTGAGTGACACCCTCTCAGTGGAAGGTGGGGCTGAGGAACCCAGACATGGAAACCTGGCTCCAACTTCTTTCTGTGTGACCTCTGAGCCCTGCACACTCTGACTACCATCTTCCCCATCAGGCCTTCCAAGGAGACACTGTCCCCGTGTTTGACCTGCTGATCCTGGGAGTGGGCCCTGACGGCCACACATGTTCGCTCTTCCCTGGTCATCCCCTCCTACAGGTGAGCATGGGGATCCCCTCCCAGCCCAGCCCTGCTGAGCCTCATACCCCTTGGGCATGGTGGCAAATGCCTGTCATCCCAGCACTTGGGAAGGGGCACGAGGCTCACAGTAAGGCTGAGGGCAGCCTGGGTCACAGAGTAAGAACCTGCCTCAAAAACCCAAAGGATTATCAAAGGAAGACCTGCCGACACTGTACACTTGGTGCTTGGGCGGGAGCTGGCGGCTGCAGGTTCCATTGCAGCACCACAGATACAGCACAAGGGTAGACATGACCTGTTCCCACTGGTCTTCCTCCCCCAGGAGCAAGAGAAGATTGTGGCTCCCATCAGTGACTCCCCAAAACCACCACCGCAGAGGGTGACCCTGACGCTCCCTGTGCTGAATGCAGCCCAGAGTATCATCTTCGTGGCCACAGGGGAAGGCAAGGCAGCTGTGCTGAAGGTAACGGGCAGGCACAGGAGGTCACGGGGCGGACACGGGGGGGGGGGGGGTCACGGGAGGTCAGAAGGGCGGTCACGGGAGGTCAGAAGGGCGGTCACGGGACAAAATATGAGAGGGAAATCTGCAGAGATCACAGGCCCTACTCCCAAGTGACTGCTGGTGTGGCCATCTGTGTCTCTAACCCCTTTTTGGGGACAGGATGCCTAAGACTTGATGGCTACTGGCCTAGTTCCAGCTCAGTGAGGGACCCTGTGTCAAGGGAATAAGGTACAGGGTGATAGAGAGGGACACCAAACACATTTAAAATGATGATGATGATGATGAAGATGATGAAGATGATGAAGCCTGGGCTGGGAAGATGGCACGGACTGGTTAGGACCTGCTGCCCTTCCAGAAGACCCAGGTTCGATTTACAGCACCAACATGGCAGGTCACAACCATCTGTAGCTCTAGTCCAGGGGTTCAGGTGCCTTCTTCTGGCCTCTGTGGGGCACCAGGCATTTACATGGTACACACACATGCAGGAAAAGCACCCACACACATAAAATAGTAATTAAAAAAAAATAAGGGGGAAAAGATGGCTTAGTGGGTAAAGGGACTTGCCACCAAACTTAAGTTCAGACTTTGAGTTCTCAGACAACCTGAGTTCAGTTCCTAGCACCACCTGTTGTCCCCATACTAGGGAGGCAGAAAGAGGAGGACCATCCTTGCTACATAGCAAGTTCAAGGCCCACCTGGGCTACATGAAGCCCTGCCTCCTCCTAATAGAACAACAAACAAACCTGTTCCACAGAGCTTTAGAACCCGCGGGTGCCTGTCCCTACATCCAAACATTTCCCAGTCCCTGCCCCTTGGTCCCGCGCTGGGGTCTGAGTCAGTGTCCTGGGTCTCACACACAGCGCATCCTGGAAGACAAAGACTGCTCACTGCCTGCCACCATGGTGCAGCCGCGCACGGGCGCCCTCTGCTGGTTCCTGGACGAGGCGGCCGCGCGTCTGCTGTCGGTGCCCTTCGAGAAGCATTCCACGCTGTAGCGCAGGCCACGCACGCGTGGGCACTTCGGGGCTGGCCCCCGGCCTCCGCCCCAGGCTTTCTGGAAAAGCCTCCGGGGGCCGCGGGAGCGAGACAACTGAGAATTAAACGGAGCGTTCTGGAACTCTGGTCCCTGTGGTTTTTGGTGGCGGAGGATGGGGCCAGGCAGTGACCTCGGGTGCCACTGACAGAACAAGGGGCCTCAGAGAAATGTGGAGCCTGAGCTTCTGGCCCCGCAGTGCACACATCAGAATGAAGAAAGGGTCGTTTTCAGCTCCAAGCGTAAGACTGGCTCACGGGTACCACGTGGCTGCTTGTGTTCCGGTCCTGTGGCAACTAGGGTAGAAGAAGGGAGATAGGCCGAGGGAACATGTCAGGGTTCACCTGGCACCCCAGCCAGTGCCTCAGTCTCCCTGCAGGCCTGCTTAGAGCCTTGAGCTTCCCCTGATGATGCCGCAGGGTCACGTAACAACGAGAGAAGTGTCTGAGGTGACTTTTGGGATGTCCTCTTAGATGGTTTCTCCCCTAACTCCTCTTACAGAAGCAAAAATGTGGGCATAATGGCTGGTGCTTCAGCAGCCTCCTTGGAGCATGAAATGGATGTGTGCATCAATGGCCCAACTAGGGGCCTAGTTGGGGAGGCTGGTGGCCTGGCTGAGTGTGGGGTTCTGAGGGGCATCCCCAGGAAGGTCACACATGCCAGGCCTGAGGTGGGAATTGAAACCTCCCTGAGCCAACTTGGCATGGAAGGATGAGTCCAGAACCACAGATGTGAAGTTTCTGTTGGTGTGTGGTCGCTGAGGACTCTCGGCTGTGACAATGAGGAAGTGGGGCAGGCTGGGACAGAAGACAGTGTGGGCACAACAGGAAGGGAGCTGCCCTGCTGGGGACTTCTGACAGCCAAGGGCACAGGCTGAGACGGGCTGAAAGGAGAGTGACATGTGTGGGCATGAGGACCCGTGTGAGCAGCCCTCACGTGAGGGACATGTACCGTTCCTGTCCCTGTCTCAAGGGGACATCACTGCTGTGCCTATACACCGCGGCATAGGTCCTGCCCATACTCCAAGGCAGCTGCTAATGTTCCGCCTGTCGTGCCCGTGTTCTAGCCTCTGGAAAGGGGAGAAAATGAAATTGCTTAAGGGGTCATCTTCCCTCGTGGGCAGGTGTTATGTTCCCTACACATTGGCAGCCCGTGCCTCAGGCTGTTCATTTCTTCAGTCAGCTGTCTGTTTCTTTTGTTGAGACAGGACTTCATGTAGCCCAGGCTGCCCTGCAGGACCTAAACTCCTGATCCCCCTGTCTCTGCTTTCTGAGTGCTGGAATGGCAGAGATGTGCCACCCCACCCTGGCCACCTGTGCCAGGGCTTTGTTTTTCCCACACTGCTTTGGTTTCCCCTGGGGCGGTCCCCACTGTCCCCCACAGAAACCCTCAGTCTTGGTCCAGCCTGTCCCCAGGGGCAGGAGGAGGCAGGTGCAGACAGGAAGGGGCAGAGGGTTGTACTGAACAAGACTACCCTCCTGGAACTTGGGGCACTCAGCACCCTGAGCAGTGGGATCCAGGATAGCTTCGCACAGCAACAGGATGGGGGTGCGGCCCTCCAGCCCCTTGGACAAGCGTCAGCAGCAGCAGCTGAGGGGTGAGCAGAGGGGTCCCACTGCAGCAGGAGGCCACACTGGCATGGGTTCCTGGCACCAAGCGTCTGCTTGTCATTGTCCTGCCTTGGGTTGGAAGAGTCCAGGGTTTTTTGTTTATTATTTCATGACAGGGTTTCTCTGTGTAGACCAGGCTGGCCTGGAAGTCGCTTTGTAGACCTTAGCCTCAAACTCAGAGATCCGCCTGCCTCTGTGTCCCGTGGGCTGGGATTAAAGATGTGCGTCTCCCCTGCCTGGCTTTGGAAGATTCCAGATGTAAGTGAAACTCGAGTAGCTGAGTGTAGTGGCACAGGCCTGTCATCCCAGCACTCGGGAGACAGGTCTCTGAGTTCGAGGCCAGCCTGGACTATATAGTGAGTTCCAGGGCAGCTGGGGCTACATGTGACCCTGTCTGAAAAGAAAATGAAAAGTGAAATGTGGCGTGTTTTATTTGTTAGGGGACTCAAGGGCCCACTGAGGTCAAGGGTCCTCATGGCTGGGAGGCCTGGCTGCATGGACTGGCACTGAGACTCCCTGTACTGTCCTCTACTGGTCCTTGGAGAGTGGGGCTGGACAATCATGGTCCAGACTAACAGGATTTGGTGCTGTCCCCCAAGGGGAGGTGGTTAGGCCAGGTTGGAAGAGGGTGTGCAGTTAGCAGTGAGTGTGGGAACAGCACTGGGGAAGGGGAACAGCGCTTGCAAAGTCCTGCCTGTGCTGCAAAGCAGCTCTCCAAGTCCCAGCACTGACTGCTACCTGCATTTGCTGTGTGCTGTTGGGCGAGTGAATCCCCCTCTCTGGGCCTCATTCTCCAAGGCACAATATCCTTGGATGGAGAAACGTTTTGTGTGTGTGTGTGTGTATTGTCCTCTTAGAGTGCCTCCCACCTCATTCATTGAGGCAGGGTCTTGCCTGTGTCAGAGTTGATCTGGCTGGCCAGTTTGACCTGAGATGACAGGCTGGTCCCCTGGCCACAGTGTTGTTCCTTTCTCCCCCACAGGTCAGGTGGATGGCCTATTAAGGGCCTTCCTGCCCTGTTACCGCAGGCAGCTGGCGGCAGCCATGCTGAGGCAGATCTCCAGGGAACTGGAACCCCAGGCGCCAGCCAGATGCCAGCTTTCCCACACCAAAGTGCGTGTCACTGAGGATGAGGCTCCCTGCCAGGCACCAACTGTGGTTGTGTCCCTCTCTGAGTTCAGTGACATGAGACTGGGGACATGGAGCTGGGGAGGTGGAGGCAGGCAGAGGAGGCATGGAGAAGGGTGTTCCCTACAGGGGGCACACATGTGCAAAGGCCCTGAGGTTGGCAAGCCTGGGTAGATGCCGGGGGCAGGGTAGCTTCTGCATGTACTTGCCCTGCTATTGCAAGCACAGCACCAGGGAGACACTCCTTGATAGGACCCCTTGATTCTTGTCCTTTTGTCCCTCTGACCCTGCTCTTGGCACTTCAGGGATTATGAGATCAGACAGCCTGGAACTGTAGCCACTAAGAGTCCCCCCATGGCCTCCATCTGTCCCCTACCCTGGCACAGTCAGGACCACAGAGGTAGAATGAGTCCTGCAGGCTCAGTGACTGGAACCTCAGGTTTCCTGGCGGCTCCCTTCCCTCCCTGCTGTGGGGAGACTTTGTGGGCAGAGGTCACATCTTGGGACTCGCCCTGTCCCATGCAGGGCATCCTCATACCTACTACAGTTCCGTTTCTGTTTGTTTGAGACAGAGTCTTGAATTTGCAGTGTGGCTGAGGCTGACCTTGAACTCCTGACCTTCCTGCCTCAGCCTTCTGGTGCTGGGCTGACAGGTTCTGATGGCAGCTGCTGTCTAGAGCCTTGGAGGGTAGTGGGTATGTGTGACCAAACCTACGTGACAAGTCTTCCTTTGGGTCTCTGTAGCCCAGGCTGCCTATAGACTGACTACTTGGGGGAACTGAGGAAGGAGGGTCATTGGGACCCAGCAGTTGGTGGCCTTCCTGGGGTACCAGAGTCAGATCTTGTCCCAGTTAATCAATTAAATGTTTTGTTTTTTTTTTAAAAAAAAAAAGCTGAATGTCCTGCTTTTGGTGGCATCTGAGACTTGGGCACAGTTCAGGGAACCCTAAATCCTGCTCTAGAGCCAATGACAGCTGGCATCCCCTTGCAGAAGCTGCCTAGAGTCCGGGAGCACCAAGGATCCTTGACCCTGCTGTGGGGCCACCCGCCACAGTGGCAACCCACCTTCTGTGTCCTGCGTGGCGATGGACGCCTGGAATGGTTCAGCCAAAAAGAGGTGAGATGATCAGAACTGCTATCTAGGATCCCCAGTGAGGGGCTGGGGGCGTGGCTCAGGGGTGGAACCCCTGCCTAGAATTCCCAGTGAGGGACGGGGGCGTGGCTCAGTGGCAGAGCTCTGGTCAATAACAAGCTAAGATCCTGAGTTGCCCATGGCCCAGAGGGGTAGGGAGTGCTTTGGGAGTTTGCTTGCCTCTACTGGGGAACCTCAGTGTGGTCTCATGTCTTTGGTCACAGGAGTATGAGTCTGGGGGCCGTCCTCTGGGCTCCACAGCCCTGACAGGGTACACACTGCTCACTTCCCAGCGTGAATACCTGTGCCTTTTGGATGACCTCTGCCCAAGCTCCTCTGGTAAGGATTCCTGGGTTCCCTTAGTTTTCCTTCCTCTGTGTTCTGTGGCCGTCCCACCCCCTGTGCACTTGGTGAAATTGACTTGGTCCTCCTCTGTCTAGTAACAGAAGCAACTTCCTACCCACAGTGTGACTCGCAGTGTCTACAGATGTTACAGTTGTCCCTTGGTGGATGAATTGTTGATCCTTGAGTGAGAACTCTTGCTCTGTGAAGGAAAAGTGCCGCCCACTGTCCCTGGGAGGACACCAGTAGAGTCAATGGAACAAAACCCGAATAGCAAAGAGTCTAAGGAACAACGAAAGTAATGCTGGTGGCGCATGCTTTTACTCCAGCACTCGGGAGGCAGAGGATGGAGGAGCTCTGAGCTCAGGGTCAGCCTGGTATACAGAGTATGTTTCAGGACAGCCAGGGCTGTTTTACAGAGAAACCTTGTCTTGGAAAACAAACAAACAAAAACAAAAATTAAAAAAAAAGTAACAAAGCAAAACAATAAAAATAGGGCTGGAAAGATGGCTCAGTGAATCAGAGGTAGATTCCCAGCACCCACATCAGGCTGCTCACAACTGCCTGGAACTCCAGCTCCAGGGCATCTGGCGCCTCTGACCTCAAGCATCTACACACACATAAACACATAGAGATGGTTAAACATAATTTTTAAAAAAACATAAAACCCAGTGTCAGTAAACATGCAAGGAGACAGACATAGTGGGAAGCAGTGTGCAGGCTTGGGGCATGGTGCACAGACCAGATGGGGTTCTGGGTTTCGAGTTTCTCATACTCTGTTCCCGTTCACCTGTTCCAGAACGATAGAGTTCATCTTGCCGGGCGCACGTAGTACTAGGGCTTCTGCTGTGTTTAATCTTTGAGACAGCTTTTGCTCTAAAGCCCCAGTTGGCCCCGAAGTCACACCAGTTCTTTCAGGCTGCTGTTTTGTTTTCAGGAGACCTCGCCCAGGAGGAACCGCTGAGGGTGCTGGAGGAGCCGGTGAACTTCCCGCTCTTCCTTGTGCACCCATTCCGGGCCCACCTCTGCTTCTGTGCGCACACGAGGGGGGCGCAGCGCGCCTGGAGGCTCGGCCTGCAGGGTGCCATCCGGCTGAGAGCCACCGGTGCGTCCCAGGGCGGAGGTGGGGCGCGAGAGGACGATGGGTGTAGGTGCGGGGTTCCCTGGGGAGGGCTGGAGCACAGTGCCCGGCTAAAGGCATCCTCAGTCCTGCAGCGCAGCCGGGCGCCCGCGGCCTGCGCCTTCCTGGACACCGTGCAGCTCTATCGACGACGTCGGGGCTTTGCCGGTGGTGACGACGCAACACTGGGCTCTGATGCGGAGGTGAGCGGTGTCCCTCAGGCCCGGACGGGTTCTACCACCCGTCGCACACTACACCCCCAAGCTTCCCCTACAGGTGCTGAGCGCTGAGCTGATGCGGGAGCTTTTACCTGCACTACGCGCACAGACGCTACGGAGCCTGCGTAGTACGGGACGCGCCCGGGCCCGGGCCTGCTCGGAGGTGCGGAGTGGGCGTGGCGGGGGGGGGGAAGGGAGAAAAGGGAGGGAAAGGCGGCTTCGAGTCTCACGTGCTCGCTCACACCGCCCTCGACGCTGCAGTTCCTCGACGCTGTGCACGCGGCCATCCTGGCCAGGGTATCTGCAGGGCTGCGTGCCTTCCAGCCAGAAAAGGACGCGCTGCTAGCGAAGCTGGAGAGGACGGTGCGAGCAGAACTCGAGCAGATCCTGCAGCAGCGAGCGCAAAGGGCTCGGAGACTAGAAGGTGTGTGTGGGGGGGGGGGGCTGGGTAATGGGCGGGATGAGAGGTGGGGGAGGCCACATGGTTGGTGGTGTTGGGCGAGAGGCGGAGCTAGGAGTGAGTGGCTCCAGGAGAAATAGGGCGGGGCCACAGAGCGAGGGGAGGAGACTGGGCGGGATGGAGTAGGAGAACGAAGGGCGGGGTCAGGAAATGTAGGGGCGGGGGCTGCAGGAGCGGGTGTGGAGCTTCAGGAGTTGAGCCTTCTAAGTATGGTAGGGGTAGGTGATACGGAGCTGAATCAGGGTGGAGCTAGCAGGTTGGATGACAATTTGCCCGAAGGGGCGGGGTCTTGCCGGTGGAAGGCGGAGCCTAATAGGGGTGGGAGGGCCCTGAGGAATAGAGTTGGGAAAGGGAAGCAACTGTAGAGGATTAGAGTCTGACTCTGGATTCTAGTCAGAAGCCCTGAGAAGGCAGTGGATGAGAAGGCGAAGCCTAGGGCCTGGGGAGACCCAGGCCTGTTAAATTGTGGGCTAGGTGGGGAGACACGAGGTGGCAGTGGCCTTGCAGGGTCTCCTTTGCAGCCCAGGTATTAAGATCTGGCTTTGAAACACACTCAGCTTCCTCAGCCTGTGCCTTTGGGCCAGGTCTCACTGCTCCTAGTTTCAGTGTCCTCAGCTGTAAAATGGGTACCCAGCTGTCCAGGCTGAGGTCCCTGCTCCTACTGCATCTACTAAGTGCCTGGTGGAGAAAACTCCTGGTTCACATATCTCCTCAGCGGAGATCCGGGACCCCCTGGAGGCTTGCCTGTGCCGCATGGTGGACCCGCAACTGCCCCAGATTATTCGTGCGCTGCTGAGCCCCGTGGAAGCCACGCTCCAAGCCGTTCGGACTCTCCTCATCCGGGGCATGGACCGGCTGTCTCACCACCTGCGCAAGAACCCTTCTGGCACGCGGCTGCGCAGGGAGGTTAGCAAGTGAGCGAGAGTAGCATGCTCACCTTGAGCTGTCTGTATCGTAAACCAATGATGTTTTCTCATCTGACTGGTATTCATATGTACGTAGGTTTATGAGTTTGGGGAGATACCTTGGGACCCAGAGCTGATGCAAGCCTGTTATCGGGAGGCAGAGCGAAACCGCAGCCATCTGGCCCAGCTGGCAGAACCATTTGGCTTCTTGGGGATGCAGAGCCTGGTGTTTGGGGCCCAAGATCTTGCACAACAGGTGAGGAAAGAGAATAGGAAGTCCATGTTGGGTATCCCTAGGAGAGGGAGAGTGTGCTTTTATGGGGAAGGAATGGGCCACGCCGGTAGACAGGCAGAACCTGGAGCGTGTGCAAGTCTGCAGTGGGCAATGGGGAGCCTCAGCAGATGTGGGGGCTAAGGCAGGAGCTCAGCTAAACCCAAGGTTTAGAAAACCCTCTCTGCTGTTAGGAGTTCTACCTATAAAGGCAAGCGGTGGAGGCTGGAAGCCCTGATCCAGATGGAGGTGTGATGGTTCCCACCTGGCCCAGCACTTGGACGGTGGAAGCAGGAGGATCAGAATGCCGGGGTCGTCCCCAGCTTCACAATGAGTTTGATACCAGTGTAGGTTATGCTAGGCCCTATCTAAAACAGAAAGAAAAACGAGTTTTTGTAGACAAGAGTTTCTCTGTGTCCTGAATAACCACTCAGAGACTTCTTATTAATTATACATGCTCGACCAATAGCTTGTTCTTGTTACTAGCTAACTCTTACATTTTAAATTAATCATGGCTGGGCGGTGGCGGCGCACACCTTTAACCCCAGCACTCAGGAGGCAGAGACAGGTGAATCTCTGTGAGTTTGAGGCCTGGTCTACACAGTGACTTCCAGGACAGGTTTCAAAGCTGCAGAAAAACCCTGTATCGAAAAATCAAAATTAATTAATTAATTAATCCATATTGCTTACCTACTCGCTGCCATGTAGTGCTACCTTCTTTCAACACAGCATGCTCATCTTGCTTTTCTCTGTGTATCCTCACAACCCTCTTCCTAGCCTGCCCTGCTTCCCAGCATTCTCTCTGCCCCCAAAATACTGCCTAATTATCAGCCAACCAGCTTTTTATTAAACCAACTCAAGTGACAAATCTTCACAGTGTTCAAAAGGATTATGCTACAGCTTGTTTCCAAAGGCAGCAATAGGGCCCTGCCATGGACATGGGCATCTAGGAGGGACAGCCTGCGGCTAATCCCAGGGAGGCTGTAGATCCTGAGACTAGAGTCCAGGGCACAGGGCCTGGTCCAGGTTGCTAGGAAAATGCTGGGCGTTAGACACCTGAGCCAGAGCAGTGGTCCTGGGTATGGGATCACCGGGCTCCTCCTTCACAGCTCACAGCAGCTGCGGTCACCACCTTCCTGCAACTGGCCGACAAGTGTCTGACATCAACTCTGGACTGCGACCAGGCAGCTGAGCAGTTGGAGAAAGTCAGGGGCCTTGTGCTGAAGGTGAGGTGAGTGGGTGGGTGGGGGCTGTGGCCCTGAGTACTGCGGGCTGCTGCACAGTTGTGTCCTCTGCAGAAGCTCACAGTTGTGTCCTCTGCAGAAGCTCACCTCGGACAGTGAGACCAGTCGGTGGAGGTTCACCCGGGACTGGCTGCTGGGAATCTTCTGGCCCTTTGTGTGGAGCCAGCTTGGGGTGAGCTGTAACTTGGTGAGTGGACACCTGAACTCTCCATCTGGAGGGAATAGAGTGCTCACTCTTGCCTGAAGCCACTGGAAGTTGGAGATCCCACCTCTGCTCCCCAGGCTGGGTGTAGAAGGGCACTTCTGGCCTTGACAAAGCTGTTTACATCTTGGTTCCTCCCTAATTTTTGCTGACCACACACTCCCAGAATTTGACCCTAGTAGTGCTGAGTGTGTGTGGGCTCCATGGGGCTAGGTTTGGAGGGAGAACTGCCTGTGCTAAGGTCTTGAGGTTGGACTGGGCCTTGTGTGTTAAGGACCAGAGAGGAGGGGGCTGGAGAGATGCCTCAGAGGTTAAGAGTACTGGCTATATTTCCAGAGGTCATGAGTTCAATTCCCAGAAACCACATGATGTCTCACAACCATCCGTAATTAGATCTGGTGCCCTCTTCTGGCCTGCAGGCATACATGCAGGCAGAACATTGTATACATAATCAATCAATCAATCATTCAATAAATCTTTTTTTAAAAAGGTACAGAGAGGAGTCATCCAGGGTGACAGTGAGGGAAGAAGCAGTCAGAAGGGTGTGGGTGGGGAGGACCCAGCCTTCTGGCTAGCTGAAGGTCGGGACCGCAAGGATGGCTGTGACGAGATGCTAGCAGGACCCTTCAGAGGAAGCAACGGTGTGGGATGTAGTCCATTTCTGACACCGTGACATACATTATGACATGTGGGTTCTGCATCCAGCCAAGCTCCTGTCTGTGGTCCTAGGAACAGCCTGAGGTGGATGGGGACATCCTGACCATGGGCTGCCAGGTTCTGACCACTGAGGGTGTCTGCAGGGACGTCATCCAGGGCCTCCTTCTGCAGAGAGTTGACAGAGGTGAGTCTCCCAGCTGTGGCTCAGTCCCTGTGGATGCTAGCACAGGACTGGGTGGGCCTCCTTGAAAGAGGACTCCTTGAAAGGGGCACTGGAGTGAGATGCTCAGGGATATTGGAGTTCTCAGGACTGATGAGAGAGAGGCAGTTGTCCCTGGTACCAGAGGATTGGTCTGGGGTCCACTCAGAAGCTCTCAGAAGCTCATAAAGCCTCCAAAGAGGGAAGAGTGACCCAGAAGGTGAGACAAGTGGCTGGAACCCAGAGATGATGGCATCACGGGGAACCAGGGAACAGACTGAGACTATGCCCTTGATGTGTGGCCAAACAAGAAAATGGAACCGAGGTGGTGATGTAGGTCTGCCATCCAAGCAATCCTCCTGCCTCAGCATCCTGAGTGCCTGAGCCTACATGCCTAGGAGAGTGGAATATTTTTTAATGATTGATTTATTTTTATTTTATGTGCAGTGGTGTTTTGCCTGCATGTCTATCCATGAGGGTGTCAGATCCCCTGAAGCTGGAGTCACAGATGGTGTGAGCTGCCATGTGGGTGCTGGGAACTGAACCTAGATCCCCTGGAAAAGCTTTCAATCACTGAGCCATCTACTTCCAAGAGTAGAAGGTTTAAATGACTGTAAACTAAGTCTAGAAATGGGGAACCTGGATGAGCTTCTGACCCTAGACCTTGTATACATCCTTAGGAGAGTTCCACCTGTCATTGATCTTTGATGTCTGCACAGAGCAGCAGTTGGGTGGGGCTCCTGGCTAGGTGGAAAGCAGCTGTTGATTAGCAATGTCTGCATTGCTTATAGCATAGAAAGAGGATGGGGAGGCTAAAGCTGGCCTTCCTCGGATGGGTCCAGGGTTATCTCTTAATTCCAGAGTTGAACAAGATCCTTGGTGCCAGCGACAGAACCCGCTCTCCAGCAAAGAACCAGGAAGGAGCATGTGAGTACCTCACAGGTCCTGTGCCACGGCCAAGTGTGTGCAAGGGTAGTGTGGAGCAGGATGGACTTCATCTGAAGTGACCATGTTAAACAGTGGAGAAGCCACAGGTTGTAACACACATGGGCAGAGATGGTCACAGACTTGTGTCCCAGGTCCTGCCACCTAGACACAGTGGGGGGTTTTGTCAGTTACTTTCTTCTATCAATACAGGGAGAGGAGATAGTATTGGTCAGCAAAGGCACTGCCAGGGGAAGCCGGGCTCGTTACATAGTCACAGCTAACTCAGATACTCTGTAATGGGCTCATTTGTTACACAGCCCCAGCTAACTCAGGTACTCTGTAATGTCTCATTTGTTACAGAGTCACAGCTAACTCAGGTACTCTGTAACAGGCTCACTTGTTACATAGTCACAGCTAACTTAGATACTCTATAACAGCTCATTTGTTACATAGTCACAGCTAACTCAGATACTCTGTAACGGGCTCATATGTTACATAGCCACAACTAACTCAAGTACTCTGACTTGGATGTGGACCTGCTTAGTTTCCACAGCCATGCATTCACATAAAGGGAATAGCAGAATGACAGTTGTGTGGTCAGGCTTACACACGCCATATATGCCGGGGGTGGACCTGAGTCCATCCCATCTGTGCACATACAGCCTTATGGGTGAATCCCCATGGACTCTAGGGGCATGGAGAAGCAAGCTGGCATTTCCGCAGGGCTCCACAGTGAGTCTTCTGCCTGGTCAGTCTGCTGTGCTGTGTTCCACAGCTAGTCAGTTCCCTTAGCTTTGTGAGCCCTGCTCCCCTGTTCCAGCCCCCTTATTTGTGGATCCCCAGGCCCTACCTCCAGCTTGTGATGATGAAGGAGCTGAGACTCAGGTCTGAGACAGAGAGACCTACTCTGGTGGCCAAATTTAGCTGCTCTGCCCACCATTGCTTCCAAGAACATCCAGAGCTGTCTTCACCCACGCCCATCCTGGGGGACAATGGATGAAGGAAGATCCAAGTATGTGAGCTGCTTCTGACTTTTTAACTGCTGCATATAACAAAGCATCATAGACTGTGTGTTCCTGCTAGAATTTTTAC
Organism: Myodes glareolus; assembly: GCF_982192425.1. Taxonomy (NCBI): domain Eukaryota; kingdom Metazoa; phylum Chordata; class Mammalia; order Rodentia; family Cricetidae; genus Myodes; species Myodes glareolus. Next base: position 4,067,208 of record NC_142048.1, on the reverse strand, counting down.
ACTCAAGTTCTGAGCTAGCCTGAGCTACCATAATATGACATTGTATTAAAAAAAAAACCCAAAACTTCTGTTGGTTTGACACATATAATCCCATCAATTTCATTTTTTATTATTTTTTACTTTAAAAATCTGTACTTTTTTTAAGGTTTTTTTTTTTTTTTTTTTTTTTTTTTTTTTCCCCCGAGACAGGGTTTCCCCGTGTAACAGTCCTAGCTGTCTCTGGAACTAGCTCTTGTAGACCAGGCTGGCCTCTGCCTCTGGTATTAAAGGCGTGTGCCACCACCGCCCGGCCTAAAAATATGCACATTTTTTAAAGCTTCTTTTTAAATTTATTTGGGGTGGTGGTGGTGGTGAGGTGGTGTGTGTGTGTGTGTGTGTGTGTGTGTGTGTGTGTGTGTGTACATACATGCATGGGCGTGTGGCATCGCCACACTTCTAGAAGTGGGTTTTTTCTTTCCATCAAGAGGGTCTTAAGGCTCAAACTCAGGTCAGGCTTGGGGTCAAACACCTTCAGTCGCTAAATCACCTCACTGGCCCCCATTTTATCATCGTTTGATTTCTAACTGCGTGGATGACTGATTTGAGTTTTAAAAAGCCCAGGGCTGCGTGTTTGATTGGCCAGCCGCACGCGAAGGCCCGCCCCCCAGGACAACCCACTGGGTGCCTTCCCTGCCAGCCCACCCCCTGGCTACCCCCGGGTCGCGGGCTCCCCAGCTACTTCTGGACTGTTCCAGAGTCGGTGTCGTCCCCCACCCCGTGCAGGGCCCGAGGGAGCCGCGACCCAAGCAGTCTTTCTGCCCCTCCCACAGGACCCGAGGAAGCGGGAGACCCGAGCAGTCCAGCTGCCCGCCGCCCTCCCCCCCCCCCCCCCCCCGCAGGGCCCGAGAAAGTGGGACCCAAGCAGTCCAGCTGTAGCACCAGGACATTTAGCTTTAATTTAACTTGCTCACCTTGTTCATCTTGCGTCTCTCTGGTTCTACAGACGCCCACCGAGACCCAGGCTAGCATGTAGACGCTAATTCTGGAAACAGGGCTGAGGCCTTGGAGAGCAAATGTTAGCTACCAGAGCCAAATCCTTCCCAGATGATGAGCCCTACTGTCCTTTTACTTCCTTGGTATGAGATTTCATGAAATTCACAGGGTATTGTGAACAGGGTATTGAGTTGGGTTTGTGATTTTTTTTAATGAAAACTTTCAAACTTTGCTCTCAAACTGACACCTATACGCCCCAACATGGACCAAGTTAGCGTGCCCTGCCTCCCCCTCAAAATGAGAATTTTTTTCCAGAAAACTCAAACACATACCTTATATGGGGAGTGTCACACATTTCTTTGTGATAATGGATCTGGATACACTGTAACCAAGGCTGGCCTCAAACTCCCAGAGATTCCCCTGCCTCAGCTTCCCAAGTGTTGGGAATTTAGGTGAAAAGTTAATTTTTGTTTGTTTAGTTAAATGGAGTCTTATGTAGCCCAGGCTTCCCTGGACCTATCTGTGCAGCTGAGGATACCTTGGTCTGAGTGGCAGCTCAGCCTCACTGGCTGAGCTACTACTTAGAAATGATATTAGCATGATTATGAGACTATTCCTCATAAGGGTGAGGGCAAAAAAACAAAACAAGAACATGAAAAGATCGGGTCTTGGTGGCAAACATCTTTAATCCCAGCACTCAGATCAGCAAAGGCAGGCGGATCTCTGAGTTTGAGGCCAGCCTGGTCTACATAGTGAGATCCAGGTCAAGGCTACACTGAGAAACCCTGTCCTGAAAAACAAAACAAAACAACAAAAAGAAAAACTGTAAGGGTTTCCAGAGAACCCAATCAACAACAGGAACCTTTGGGTTCTGGCTCCAACTTCCTGCCCTATGAAGTCTCTGAAGTGACTCATTTGACAGATGGCCATTGTGTGTGGGGGAGGGGGCAGGGTTTGGAGGCAACTGGTTGATCCCAGGGTCTTCAAGTTCTACAGCTCCTCGGGGAGGCTAGGGACCGGAGTAGCAGTCACCCCAAAACACAGGAGGCTAGCACAGACTTTATAGTAACACTGTAAATTTATAGAAAGCGTGGGCTATACTCTAAGTTCCACCCTGTTTCACGAACCAGAAAACATGGTCTGGTGGGATGGCTCAGTTGGTAAAGTCCTGGTGCTAAGCCGTTTACTTCGTTTCCAGGCTCCTGGAAAGACACCCCCCCCCCAAGTCACACACACTGACTTCCACATCCACTCCCTGACACGCAAAAATACAAAAAAAAAAAAAAAAAGGTAAAAAAAAATACATTTAGAGATCTGGAGATAAGACTCATCAGTTAAGACCACTTGTTGCTCTTCCAGAGGATCTGAGTTCGATACCCAGAGCCACATGATGGCTCACAACCGCCGGTAACTCCAGTTCTAGCCGATCTGATGCATACCCGTGGTGTACAGACATACACGTGGGCAAAACACTAGTACACAGAAAATGAAAGAAACAAGTAAAACAGGGTGGGAAGCACTCTTACGGAGGTCAGAGGACAACAGTTTTGGGTTTGGTTGGCTCCTTCCAGAACTCAGGGTGGCCTGCGTGGCAACAAGCGCTCATACCCACTGAGTCATTTTCACTGGTCCCTTAAAATGTAATTCAGAAGCAACAAACAAACAAAAATAACCATGTCGTAAACGAGGAAACTGAGGTTGACATGGTCCTAATTAGGAGCCTCTGTATAGAGGAACAGAACCAATTTAAGAGGGCTCAAGAAATGGACTGCATTGTCAGGGCGCGGTCACAGAGCACCTCTGCGCCTTTAAGGTGTGAGCTGGGGGCGGGGCTCCGGAGCCATCCTGCGGGTGACGTCATGAAAGGAAAGCCGGGACTGTCGGAGGGAAAGCAGCGTTAACTTTTAAAGGCGCGGCCTTGTCACGAGCGCTTTCCGACGACTCACAGCACGGCCAGAGCGCCCCCTCCCTTTAAGGAGAGGCATGAAAGGGGCCTGATAGCCCCTCCCCGTTGCCCCTTTAAGGAGCAGCCCTCGTCCGCCGTCAGAAAAGCGGCTTAAAGGCGACGCGTGGCGCGATGGCGGCGTTCCCTGGCGGGTTGCACGGGCTGCGGTTCCTGCCGCTGCTCCTGCTGCTGCCGCTGCCGCTGCCCCTGGGTGGCCCGCGGGGCACCGACGGCTACTTCCCCGAGGAGCGCTGGAGCCCCGAGTCCCCGCTGCAGGCGCCGCGCGTGCTCATCGCGCTGCTGGCGCGGAACGCGGCGCCCGCGCTGCCGGCCACGCTGGGCGCCCTGGAGCGGCTGCGCCACCCACGGGAGCGCACGGCGTTATGGTGAGCGGACGGCCCGGGCGCCGTGCGCAGGGCCTCGGCTTCGCACTTCGGGGGATTTGGCTGTTTACCCCCGGGGACTCGATTTTGTACCCGAGGGACGCGGTTTTGTCTTGGCGGACTCGGCTCTGCACTGCGGAGACTCGGTTTAGACTCGGTTTAGGAGGACTCGGTTGTCTACCTGAGGAGTTCGGCTATGTAACCGAAGTACTGGCTTTCGTCCCGATTGCACTTTGGGACCCCGAGCTGCTGCTCCCCTCCCGCCAGGTTCTGGATTGCTGTCAGCCCTCACAGCTGCGATTCTAGGACCTCTGACTTCTCAGAATGGGCCAGGCTGGTGCTTCCAGACCCTTCCAGCTCACTGTGCCGCGCCAGCAGCTTCCAGATCTTGCACCCCAGGCGCCGGCCGGCGTTCCACACTAACAAAGTCAATTAATTTAACAGGTTTCCAGAGCCAGTCAGACCCCTGTGTGACTTGAGAGTAGAGGAAGGGATCTGAAGGCAGTGGGAAAAAGTGGACACAAGGGGACATGACAGCTTCTGACGTCCTGACTCAGTGTCCTTTTACATAGTTTTTCTTTGTGACACTACAATGTGCTTTCCAAATTAGCAGGCCTTGTTCAGCTGTGCAGCAGTGAGCTGGGCGTCATCCTCACTGCTGTGTTTCTGATGGGCAATAGGCACTGCCCATCAGAAGGGTGCTTTGTCCAGGGCATTGCAGATGGTGGGGACTGAGCCAACACGGGGAGCCCCCACGCCATCCGGTTGTTCCGTCTTGCCTTTTGCTTCCCCGACTACTCTGATCCATCATCCACTTGTGCTCACAGGGTGGCCACGGATCACAACACGGACAACACTTCAGCCATACTCCGAGAGTGGCTGGTGGCTGTGAAGGGTTTGTACCACTCTGTGGAGTGGCGACCAGCGGAGGAGCCCAGGTGAGCCTCCCATCTTCACTGGAGTAGGAAGCCTAGGGAGCTAGGAGCCAGCAGGCTCTCTCCCCACCCTGGGCTTTGCAGGCAGATCTTGATCCTCTCTCTAGCTGACCTTTGTCCCACTGTCCTTCACTCCATTGTCCAGCCTTGGACACAGCCTGTCACACCTCTGGGGCAGAATTCCTTTGTGTCTGGTGGCCACCTGTTGTGTTCCTGCCTCAGGGTGTTGCCTGTGCACACACTCCTCTAACTTTAGGAGCCTCCCTCGCTGTGTAGTCCAGGCTGCTCTGGAATTTGCTATCCACCTGCCTCAGTCTCCTGAGTGCTGGAATCACGGATGCCTACCCCCACGCACTAGCCTGTGGGATTGCATCCAGTGGTCTGCCAGGGCTCTCTTACTCCTTTTGTGCCCAGAGGCACCTTGATGACCCTGGGTCCCCCTGCCATGCAGGGCTCTCCCTGGGCCGCAGCATGCCCGCCATGTCGCACATGCTGGGCTGGTGGTCAGGACCCTGTGCCCTGCACCCTTCTTCCCCCCATACTCCACTTGGAGGCCTTCAGATCTGCTGTGTGCCTTATCTTCTGTGAAGTTGTCTTTGACTGGGTGCTCGCTGCGTGCCCATAGTGCCATGATCCTTACATCACAGTTACTCTCTTAGTTCCTACCCAGATGAAGAGGGCCCCAAACACTGGTCTGACTCCCGCTACGAACACGTCATGAAGTTGCGCCAGGCGGCTCTCAAGTCAGCTCGGGATATGTGGGCTGATTACATCATGGTGAGTTTCTGGGTGAGGGATGCTGGAGATGCAGGAGCCAGGAGTTACCCCATGGGGTTACACAAAAAACTTTGTCTCAATAAATAAATAAATAAATAAATAAAGAGGGGAGGGGGCTGTGGCTAGTTCAGGGGGTACTTGAGGCCTGGGTTCCATCCTAGGCCCCCCAGAAAGTATCCCCTTAGTTGGGCACTGCGTTGTATTTTTAAATAGATGTTTGAAAATAACATTGTTTGTTTATTGACATGTGAGACAGGTCAGCTTACAGGAGTGGTTCTCTCCCACCGCAGGGGTCCTGGGGATTGACCTTTTTTGACTCACTGTGGATCACCAAAGGTCACGAACTAGGGGCATGTACGTGCCAAGAGGTAGTTGGGGCTGAGACTTCCTCTTCCCCAACTTCCCCTGCCTGTGAGGAGGAAGTATCTGGGGCTGGAGGGTTCAATGGATGTGGAGCACTGGCTGCTGAGCTCCCAGGATCAACTCCCAGTAACCTTGGGGCTTGGGGTATTTGGTGCCCTCTTCTGGCCTGTGTGGACACTGCACTCAAATGCGGTCTCCACACACACACACACACACACACACACTTTTTTTAAAAAAATTTATTTGGTTTTTTTGAGACAGGGTTTCTTTGTGTAGCCCTCGGTGTTCTAGAACTTGCCCTGTAGACCAGGATGGGCTAAAACTCAGAGATCCCCCTGCCTCTGCCTCCTGAGTGCTGGGATTAAAGGTGTACACCACTGCCCCCTGCTAGGTTAATTTATTTTTATTTTGTGTTTATAGGTGTTTTGCCTGCATATCAGTCTGTGCAGCACCTGTGTGCCTGGTGCCTATAGAGATCAGTACAGGGTGTCACCTCCCCCATCTGGAGTTACAGATGGCTGTGAGATGCCACGCAGGTGCTGGGAACTGGACCTGGGTCCTATGTGAGAGCAGCCAGTGCTGTAACTGCCGAGCCAGCTCTTTGGTCCCCAGTGAAATGTGTATGTGTACACATCAGACTGTGTGTCCATGGGTCACTGCCCCCTCTCCTGAGCGGTCAGGGACCTCTCTGTTCAGTGGGTAGATTCAGGCGCGTGGTGGCCACGAGGTTTGGTGTTCAGTCGGTGGACTCAGGCACATGGCGGCCACAAGGTCTGGCGTGGATTCAGGCACGTGGCGGCCACGAGGTCTGGTGTGGATTCAGGCACGTGGCGGCCATGAGGTCTGGCTTGCAGCCCTGAGAGTGGCTGCAGTTGGATTCCAGGGTCTTGTCTGTTCTGTTTGCAGTTTGATTGATTGCTTGCTGAAAGCCGTTGCTGTGTAGCAATGGTGTGCCTGGAACTGCAGCCTCCCAGGTGCTGACATACTGGTGTGACACCCCCCCCCCCCCGCATTACCCTGCGTTGTTTTTCCTGTGCAGTGGCTGAGGTAAACCCGAACCTGAGGTCTCTTGTGTGTGCTGGGCACTCCAGCCCTGTCCTTATTCGTCTACAGGGACCCTGTCTTCATAGGTTCAGCAGAGAAGGGAGGTCAGAGCTTGTGTGAGCTTGGGTGGCCTTGTCTGATCCCCTAGTCCCCAGCCGACACCCCAGGAGGAACTCAGTCTGAATGTGGAAGAAGTGGGGCCCAGCCATGAGAGCATTTGGGTTCACCGTTGGAGGCTAATGGGGAACAATAGAGTCTGTGAGCAGGGCAAGGCTGTGCTCTGATTGATGGTTTTCTGAAGCCCCACCCCTCTTCTGTGGCTGCAGGGTTTTGTTGCTTGGGTTTTTTTTTAAAGATTTATTTATTTATTATATATACAGTGTTCTGCTTGCATGGATCCCTGCAGGCCAGAAGAGAGTACCAGATCTCATTATAGATGGTTGTGAGCCACCATGTAGGTACTGGGAATTGAACTCAGGACCCCTGGAAGAGTCAGTGATCTGAGCCATCTCTCCAGCCCTCTGCTGTTTTGCTTTCTTGATTATGTTTATTTATTTGTGGCTGGTCACATGTTGTCATAACCTTGTGGGGACTGGAGGGCAATTTTGGGGAGTCTGCTGTCTCCTTTCTTCTTGTGAGTCTTGGGGATGAACTCAGATTGTCAGCCATGGCTGGAGGGCCACCGATGATGTCATCCCGGATGCCTGGGATGCGGGAAGCCTGTGGGGAAGGCAACAACTTCAGCTTGGGGAAGACAAAGACTCCAGAAAGAGGAAGGTGGACCCAGCTCCTTGGCCCATTTTACAGAAATGATAGCAGATGCTGAGGGTTGGAGAAGAGAAATAGTCTGGACCTGGAGCCGATTCAGAGTGAGTGAAAAATAAGAAATAAAAAGGACAGGAAAGAACATGCATGCTCCTAGGTGTGGTGGAAGACAGGGTTTATTGTAGATTTTGGGAGAGCGTAGCTAGAGGCAGGAACAGGGACTTCTGGGAGAGTCCAGAACCTGACCAGACAGAGCTGGGCAGAGTGCCGGATATGGCCACTGTACTCTGTAACTGAAGGATGCTGGGAAAACCTGGCAGCCAGGTCTGCTTTGATATGTTCAGTCTGTCCCAGGCTTGAGATGTAACAGGAGGCTACTAGAAGCTCCTGGAACTTTGTGGATCCTTTTGGAGCCCCCCAGAACAGACAGGGTGCCCTTCCCTGCTTTTGGCTTCTGTGGCTTGGGGCTGGCTCTTTTGACGGTCCCCAGGAGGTCACTGTGACTGACTCTAAGCTCCCTATGGAAAGATACTTTTGGTGCTAGGGGACTTTGGAGCTCAGCACTGGAATGTGAGTTTACTTCCGGGTCTGTGGAAGAAAAGGGTCTCCAGGATAGATTTCAGGTTTAGCCAAACAGCGGTGAACCAGCTTCTGGCGAATTGACTGCCCCTCGTTCCACAGCAACCTTTTTTATTGTTACACAGTTTTAACACCTTTTAGCGAGTCAGTTTCTATGAACTGAAACCTCCCATCTGGGCCGGGCTGTAGTGGCGCACAACCTTAATCCCAGCACTTGGCTGGAGAAATGGCTCAACGGTTAAGAGCACTGGCTGTTCTTTCAAAGGACCTGGGTTCAATTCCCACTACCCACATGGCAGTTCACAACTGTCTGTAACTCCAAGATCTGACACCCTCACACAGATATACATGCAGGCCAAACACCAATGCACATAAAAATAAATAAATAAAACTTAAAAAAAATTCCCAGCACTCAGGAGACAGAGGCAGGTGGATCTCCCAATTTGAGGCCAGCCTGGTCTACCGAGCTAGTTCCAGGACAGGGTCCAAAGCTGCAGAGAAACCCTGTCTATGGGAAGGGGGGACCCCTTCTCCCAAGCAGTTCTGAGTCAGGAGACCTCTTGCTTTCCCATGTCCTCTCATAATTACACTTTCAAAGGCTCTGAATTCTTTCTGGAAGAAATCCGAGAAGAGTCCAACAAAAGGGAACTGTCACCAAAGGTGGCACAAAGCCCAGTGCCAACACTCTGTGGGATCTCGCCACACTGGGTGCTTTCATTTTCTTTTAATTTATTTAATTTTATTTTATGTTCATTGGTGTGAGAGCTGTATTCCCTGGAACATGAGTTGCAGACAGATGTGAGCTGCCATGTAGATGTTGGGAATTTTAATGTAACTTTATTATCTATCCCTGACTGGTCTGGAACTCTCTCGACCAAGCTGGACTCATGCCCCTGCGTGCCAGGACAGCCGGCAGCAACCAGGCTTGTTGTTTATGTATTTGTTTATTTACTTGCTTAACTTCTGGTTTCTGAGGCAGGGTTTCTCTGTGTAGCCCTCCCTGGCTGGCTTGGAACTCCCTCTATAGACCAGGCTGGCCTCTGGTGCACCACTACACCTGGTTAAGGCCCTCATTGTCCCTCTCACTACAGAAGCTGTGGGCATTCTGTGTGTGCACGGAGGGGAGGCCACCTGCCTGTCATCAGCTCACTTTGTAGCTGTTTGCTTCAATTGAGCTGCAGTTTAGCTGACACCAAATTAGCCTTCTAACGTTCACAGTTCTGCGGCCGGGAGCCATCCCTTTGTCTAGAACAGCCCACCCCTAGTGCAATCTGCCCTCCATCCCTCCTGGACTGCATTTCCTGTCCTGGAACCACTGCCGTGTGGCCTGTGTCAGGAAACTCTCTCAGCCTCACCCAGTTTATAGCGTGTAGGAGTAGGAGGTCTTTCTTTGGGCCGCCAGCTCCTGAAATGACATGGAAGCTGTTTATAAATTATGAAAGCTCTTATAATTTAACCCATCTATATTAATCTCCATTCTGCCACCTGGCTCGCTGCCTCTCAGTACCCCGCGTCTCTGGCTGGCGAATCTTTTGCCTCTGATTCTGTCCTAGAGCTCCCGTCTGCCTGGAAGTCCCACCTGCCCTCCCTGCCCAGCTGCTGGTCTTTCCGCTCAGCTCTTTACTAAACCAACTAGAAGGAGCCTGAGGTACGGGAGCCAGACAGGTGGATCTTCACACAGTGCACAAAAAGATCAGCCTCACATCAATGAGAATTTGTGTGTCCGTCGTTTGGTGGCCAAGCAATATTCCAAATCGTGGCCCCCACACAGATGCCTCTGCTATGGCATTGTGTGTATCTGACTTTTTGGCTCCTGTGGTGGGTGCCATGATTGAACCCATCTTTGGGTTCATCTCCCAGGATGGAAAGTTAGACTTGTCTTTCTCTAACTTTTGGGCTTGCTGCCAGGCTTCCCTGGCTCACACAAAATTCCAGCATTTCTAGGGATCAGGTGGGACTAGCACTTGACCCTAGCCCCAGGGGCTGCTGCCTCCCTGACTGGGGACACACCATGGAGCATGGTGCTGAGTGGTCCTGAGGTGCAGGTAGCAGTTGCATGGGGGCAATAGGAGGTGGATCTGTGGCTGAACCCTAGAAAAAGGCCAGGTCAGTCCCCGATGCAGGCTGAGTCTAAAATGGGGGGGGGGGTGCTGGAGTTGGGATATTTATAATGAAGTATGGGTCTGCCTCTGGCTTGCAGTGCGCTGTGGTAGAGCCGCACCCCCAGCCCTAATGGCCAGGGTTCTGTTTTTAAATAATAAAAGAAATAATTATTTGTGTTACTCCCTGAATCAGTTTCAGCACAGCTGGAACCCACTGGTCTAGCTCCTGTCTCATTTTCCCAGTTCTGGGATCCCTGCACAGAAGACACCAGTTTCTCCCCAAGCTTGTGTGCAGCCCAGGCACTGTGTGTGTACACCAATCCCGGCCACACCAAGCCGTGCCCAGTTCTCAGCCCACAACTCAGTTCTTTTCATTATTTTTCTTTATTTGTATAAATGAATGTTTTGCCTGCATGTGTGTCTGTGTACCACATATGTGCCTGGTGCTCTGAAGGCCAAAATAGGGCATCAGATCCCCTGGAACTGGAGTTACAGAAGTGTGAGTCACCATGTGGGTGCTGGGAACCAAGCCCGGTCTTCTGGAGGAGCAGCCGGGGTTCTTTACCACTGAGCTCCCTGGGGTGTCCACACCTCCACCTGACAGCTGGTGAACCTTTTGCAGTTTGTGGACAGTGACAACTTGATCACCAACCCTGACACCCTGAGTCTCCTCATTGCTGAGAACAAGACAGTGGTGGCCCCGATGCTGGATTCCCGTGCAGCGTACTCCAACTTCTGGTGTGGGATGACTTCGCAGGTAGGTGGGGACCAGGGCAGACAGGCTGAGCCTTTGCCGGATGCCATCAGGGTAACCCCAGACAAGCATCAGGGCGGGGTCTGCAGTTATCCCCAGCTCCTTTGTTACTGATGCAGGAGCAGAGAGAGACTGGCCCAAATTCACTCGGTGAAAGCTAGGAAGTGGCAGTTCCAGGAGTAGCCTTCAGGCATGACTTGAACCTGGTGCTCCAACAGCCTCGGGCACCTGGGGAGCAACTTTAATGGACCTAGCCATGTCCACTTCAGGACACTTGGGAGGCCTACTGTGGCTGGGTGCATGCCTGAGAGTGTGCACTCAGCTGTAGGTTCAGTGCCTCATGACCATCCTGCTGCCCCTGCAGGGCTACTGCAAGCCATACCCCTGCCTACAGTCCCCCACCCTCTACCCCTGGCAGGGCTACTACAAGCGCACCCCTGCCTACATCCCCATCCGGAAGCGAGACCGCAGAGGCTGCTTCGCTGTTCCCATGGTGCACTCCACCTTTCTCATCGACCTGCGGAAGGCGGCGTCCAGGAGCCTGGCCTTCTATCCGCCGCACCCTGACTACACCTGGTCTTTTGACGACATCATTGTCTTTGCCTTCTCCTGTAAACAGGCAGGTGAGTGAGGCCTGAAGCCCAGTGGTTGTGTGGGTTCCGAGTGAAGCGTGCCGATGGGCTCGCTCACCGCCTTGTTCAGGGAGGTTCCGCTGTGGTCCTGGGACTAATGTCTCTGCAGCATGGTAGTTCACGCCCCTGACCCTGGGACTTGGGAAACTGAGGCAGGAGGGTGGTAAACTAGCGGCACATGTAGCATGAATAGTAAAAACCCAGAGACAGATATTGGGGTTCAACCTGAAAAACAGAGCAGCCAGCCACTGGCTCCTACCTCTACCTCATACTGGAAATGGGCGATCCTACCTACAGCCCTCAGGTTGAGCCTGAGCTGAGACCTGTCTCCTCCTGTTCTATATTCCTCTCTCGTGTTGGGATTAAAGGTGCACCACCACCACCCGCCTGTGTGGCTGGCTAGTCTGGCTGCTTTGCACTGTCCTTCAGGCAAGCTTTATTTATTAAAACACAAATAATATACCACTTGATTTCCCTTTTCTTGTCTAAAATAAAAAAGAAGGCTATAACTAACATAAGAAAAACTATATACAATAAATATAATGACTATATACAATATATAGGCAATAAATACATTGACAATTTGTAATCCATTTACATTTGACAAATTTAGAAAAAATATTCCATATCTATCCTATCTTGGTGAGTCCAAAGTCTTGTACCTAATTTATTTTCTATCATAACTTGGTTTCTGCATCTGCTAAACTATAACTATAACTAATCTTCAACCCCTCAGAGACCCTATAAGGAAATAATATTAACTAAGTAAGCAGAAAGTGTGAGCAAGTGACTGCCAAAAAAAATGTGAGAAATGACAGAACCAGGTGGCTGCCTGGACAGTCCCCCAAAGTTCCTCTGCAGTGCTGGGGCGTCCATCTTAGGCCCACAGGCCTAGCATGTCTGACAGACTTTTCTGTGAAGCAGGATGTTCTGAAGGGCTGTCCCTCCTTGTCTTGACAATATTTCTTTTGTGTCCTGCTTGTCCAGTTAGGACAGCATACTGTCAGCAGCTGAGGGGAGGGCATTTTCTTGCCTAGTGGCTTACTTTTGCCACAAAGTAAGCCCCATGTCTAGTTTCTTCAGTGCCCATTATCTTCTCTGAGTTAGATTGGTGCTGCCAGGAGCAGACATGTCTCATTGCCATTAAAAAAAGAATTATGTTATTGAAACATCTTAACTGCTATATTCTATAGATCTATGAAGTGTTTGAAGATGATCCATTTATTTAAAATCTTTGTTTGACTTTGAAAACATACCTAATGTGACTACAAGTTCTATTATAATGGGTGATTAACTACTAACCTGCATTTCCTTATTATCCTAAACAGTTGGTAATAATAATTTTCAAGGACTAGAAATTTGCATTATTGTTAAATGAATTGTATAGATACAATTCCCTAAACAAGAGTAGAAATGTATGCACAATATGTTCCAACAAAATTAATCTCAAATTTGTATCAATATGCAAAATTTGTACATAATATACAAAAGTCTAATCCAGTGTAAAACATTTAAAACTAGTATTTGCTTTTAAAAAGATTTAGATAATCTACTTCTTTATTTTTTTTGTTGATATATTGAGCTCTACATTTTTCTCTGCTCCCCTCCCCCCTTCAATCCTCCCCCAAGGTCCCCATGCTCCCAATTTACTCAGGAGATCTTGTCTTTTTCTACTTTCTACTTCTCATGTAGATTAGATCTATGTCTCTCTTAGTGTCCTCATTGTTGTCTAGGTTCTCTGGGATTGTGGTTTGTGGGCTGGTTTTCTTTGCTTTATGCTTAAAAACCACCTATGAGTGAGTACATGTGATAATTGTCTTTCTGGGTCTGGGTTACCTCACTCAAAATGGTGTTTTCTAGCTCCATCCTTTTTCCTGCAAAATTCAAGCTGTCATTATTTTTTTCTGCTGTGTAGTACTCCATTGTGTAAATGTACCTCATTTTCCTTATTCATTCTTCGGTTGAGGGGCATTTAGGTTGTTTCCAGGTTCTGTCCCAAGCACTCAAAACTTCTGCATGGCATAAAGACAGGATGTGATCATCATAGAGATAGCCTTTCTACAGCAGCATAGTCTCCTTCTCCAGGCATTTGATCTTGGGAGATTTCCCCACCTCTAGCTTTACTCCATTGTTCAATAATCTTGCCTCTTCTCTGAACCAGGTACTCCATTATAATTGGGACCAGGCTCTAAAACACCTTTAACCAAATCTATCTAGTTATTAGGGATAATTCTGTTACAAACTGACCACGAGTTTAATGCATACCATATGAGACTATTGCTTCCTTTAATTTCCTTAAATCTAACAACGGCACAGGAGTCTCATTAGGTGTAGCAGAGTCGCTACCATTTGGCAATTCCTGTAAGGTCACTGAATATATTAAGGTTTGTTGTCTGAAACCCTTAGCTGTTCCTCTCTAACCTTACAATGCAACGCTGAAATAGGCTCTCCATTAAATTCTTTTGTCTGGGTGTGAATCTCTCTGTCATCTGTCTTATTAGATATTTCTAAGGTCTGCATCTTAGCACTGAGATTAAATAACTTTTTTAGTGATAAAACAAAACTGATAAAGCTGATAGTGTTCACAACAAACACTGCATAAATCCCATCTACATTAGGTAGCCTCTCATTTAATCCTTCCATTTGCAAGCTGTCTAGCATACTATCGTACAGAGACATAAATCCCTCCAATGTAATCCTATTTCATATTTTTTAATATGGGTAAGGACTCTCTCTTTTAACGAATTCCTCCCTTTCAGAATTCCCAATTGTCTCACCAAATATAGCGACGTTGAAGATGTGAGGTTTATTGCTGCTGTGTAGAACAGTAAAAGCCTGACTGAATTCAAGGCAGCAGCCTGAGAAGGGGGTTCAGGGAGCGCCCACTGGGAGAGAAAAAAGAAAAACCTAGCCAGTAGGGCAGTGACTCTGGCCGCAAACCGCTCTTTTTGTGAATCCGTCCTCCAGACATTGGGCGCCAACTGTAGCACAACAAATAAAAGCCCAGAGAAAGATACTGGGGTTCAAGATCAAGATCAGAGAAGCTGAACAACCAGCCACTGGCTCTTACCTCTGTCTCTACCTAAAATGGGTGATCCTGCCTCCACGAATCCTCAGATTCAGACTGAGCTGAGAGCTGCCCCCTCCTGTCTTATATTCCTCTCTAGTGCTGGGGTTAAAGCCATGCACCACCACTATCCGGCCTCTGTGGCTAACTAGTGTGGCTACTGGGATTAAAGGTGTGTGCCACCACTGCCTGATTGGCTAGTCTGGCTGCTTTGCATTGATCTTCAAGCAAACTTTACTTATTAAAACACAAATACTGTACTACTGTGAGTATACACAGTGAGATCCCATACCAAACATCAGAAAAATAGACATGCATAATTATTATTTTCATCTCCCAGTTGTGTGTGTGTGTGTGTACATGAGCATGCTTGCAGTGAATTTGTGGAGACCAGAGGTCTCCCCAGTCCGCACTGTATCCAGTTACTTGTGTGTGATCACCACGGCACACTTGGAAGTTGGAGGACCTGCAGGTATTGGTTCTCTCTGTCCACTGTGGGTCCTGGGGATGGAACTCAGATCTTCAGGCACCGTGGTGCACACCTTTAATCCCGGTGCTCAGGAGGCAGAGGCAGGCAGATCTCTGTGTTTGAGGCCAGCCTTTCTCAGGAGCCCTGTGGCGCTGACTGATGAAGGACTCATCTCACTTTTGAACACTCACAAACCAAAATCAGTTTTTACATTTTTGAATAATGACCAAAATCTGAAACGAAGCATAGTGACCTTTTGCTTGTGTCGAGGCCTCACAGTGTAGCCCAGGTTGGTCTGCAGCTCCCCAAGCACTGAGATGATGGACGGGTACCACACTGACTTCTCTCTTGTCCCCATGCTAGAGGTGCAGATGTACGTGTGCAATAAGGAGGTATACGGCTTCCTGCCCGTGCCTCTGCGTGCGCATAGCAGCCTACAGGACGAGGCAGAGAGCTTCATGCATGTGCAGTTGGAGGTCATGGGTGAGTGTCCGCGGGTCGTGGCTCGGCTAGCATGCACCCCAGACCAGGTGGGTGCTGCTGGGTGACAATCCTGTCATGGAGTGTGTGTGACTCCGAAGGCTGAGTCCAGGGTCAAGGGACAGAAAGTTGCAGGCCAGCCTGGGCTATAGTGTGAGATCCCAGCCTAAAAGACCGATCCTGTTTGCAGTGGAGTGAGAAGGGGTGCTATACCCATGTAGCATTTGGGGGACACATTTGGAGTGACAGCAGCCAGCGTGAGCCTCACTGCGATTCTGAGAAGCTTGAGAGTGTGGCTGAGGAGAGCAGGGGCCGCTACTGGGGTAATTCTGCAGTAGCTGTCGAGCGCCTGCTGTATACCAAGCTCTGTGCTGTGCACTGTGAGTGGACAGACCCCACACTCCTCCCAGGATGTTAGAGGTGGAGTTAGAGCAGGGACAGTGTTGAATCCCAGGCCTGAGCAGCCAGAGGCCCAGAGGTTGCCCCTGGGGGTCATAGCTGAGGTCTAAGTTGATTTGGGCAACTTAGGAATGTGGTATAGGTGAAGGTCTTGGGGCAGGAATGGGCCCCTTGGGATCTGGTGCCAACAACTGAGATGGGAGTTTGAAGGGCATGGGGTCCTAGGACCCCAGCAACCCCTGTTTTCTTCCTCTTAGTCAAGCACCCGCCAGTGCAGCTGTCCCGGTTCATCTCAGCACCCAGCAAGACTGCAGACAAGATGGGCTTCGATGAGGTGGGCTGGGCAACCCCCCCCCCAGGGAAGGGAGGTAGCTGACTGACCTGGGGTCACTGAGGCTGTGGCCATAGGTCTTCATGATCAACCTGAAGCGGAGGCGGGACCGGCGAGAACGCATGCTGCGGGCCCTGCATGAGCAAGAGATTGACTGCAAGCTGGTGGAGGCCGTGGATGGCAAGTAGGTCCTGCGCACGCACAACTGTGTGTGTGTGTGTGTGTGTGCGCGCGCGTGCGTGTGCGTGCGTGTGTGTGTGTGCGTGTGTGTGCACGCGTGCATGTGTGTGCATACGTGTGTGCGCGCATGTGTGTGTGCGCGTGCGTGCGTGTGTGTGTGTGTGTGCGCGTGTGTGTGTGTGCGCGCGCGTGCAGTCAAGCTTGTACATATGAGGGGGGTGGAGTCAACTCTGGCAGATTCTCGATGCAGCCAAGAAGGCAGGAAGGCGTCTCATCCTCAGACAGGCTGCCATGCTCTTGAACAAAGCTGGGTGGGGTCTGGGCTTGGACCCAACCGGGTAGGTCCACAGGAGGCCAGAGGTTGATCGGTAGATGGCTGCTTCAGCTGAACCTCTTCCCCATCCTCTTCCCTTCCCCTTCCTCCCCATGCCTTTTTCTGTTTTCCTCACCCTGTTCTCCACCCTTCTCTCCCTGGACCCCTCCAGAGCCATGAACACCAGCCAGGTGGAGGCCCTGGGCATCCAGATGCTGCCTGGCTACCGGGACCCCTACCACGGGCGACCCCTCACCAAGGGAGAGCTAGGCTGCTTCCTCAGCCACTACAACATCTGGAGGGAGGTAGGTGTGAGTAAGGGGCTAGCCCATGGTCCTCGGTGTCCTCACAGCTTAGTCAGCCTCAGAGGCCCAGGGAGGACTGTGGCCTTCATGCTGCCTCCAGCAGCAGGCCCTGTGGCTGCACTTTGGTGTCTGTCCCATGCTGTCTTTACATTGGCCATGGTTCTTCTGAGTGGGGCAGCTACTGCCCTTTCATTGCAGAAAGACGGCCTGGGGAGGGCCTGCAGGTGAGGCTGGGGCTGTGATCCCCAAGTGAGACCTCCTTGCGCCCCAACCTGACTCCGCTCTGTGTCTGTACATGATGACTTTTGGCATTAGTGTCACTGGGCTGTGCGTTAGGAACAATAGGTGATGGTGGCACCACACAAGAACCAAATTCTTAACCTGCAAATTGGAGGCTGGATAGGTGGGGTGTTGACTCCAGATGATGAGGAACAAGAAAAGACACCTGGATGCCCAAAGTAAGGGTTCTTAGATGGGCTGTCCTTCCTTCCTGAAGTTCCTCATGGCGGTCTCCTAGCTCCATTGGATGATGGTGAAGCCTTCTAGACCAGGGGCAACCTAGACCAAGGAGGAAGGGCGAGAGGAGACTGCCTGATGTTGCCGAGAGGAAGGCTTCTTGGTATCCCAAGCAAAACACAGGCAAAGGTCCTAGGGCAGAAGAGCCCAGGCCAGGGGGAGAAGAGAGCCATGTGGGCACACAGCTGGACATGGAAGGCTGGACGAGGATGGGTCTTTGTGATTTGGTGGAGCCCTTTCCTTTAGGTGGTTGACCGGGGACTGAGGAAATCCCTGGTGTTTGAGGACGATCTGCGTTTTGAGATCTTCTTCAAGAGACGCCTGATGAACCTCATGCGGGATGTGGAGCGTGAGGGCTTGGACTGGGACCTCATGTGAGTGGGGCTGGTGGGGGGCAGAGATGGGACGTCAACCTTAGGGATAGAGCAGGTCTGGAGCCTGGAGGACCTGCTGGGTGGACTTGGGCCCAGCCCTGTCCCTGATGTCGGGGTGGTGTTCTCTGGCAGGTGGGGGTGGGGGACGAGTGACAGGTCTCTGATTCTTCACCCCAGATATGTGGGCCGGAAGCGCATGCAGGTGGAGCAGCCTGAAAAGGCCGTGCCCCGTGTGAGGAACCTGGTGGAGGCCGATTACTCCTACTGGACGCTCGCCTACGTGATCTCCCTGCAGGGCGCTCGCAAACTGCTTAGTGCCGAGCCGCTGGCCAGAATGCTGCCTGTGGACGAGTTCCTGCCCGTCATGTTTGATAAGCACCCAGTGTAAGGGGGCTGTGAAGAGTTGCTGGTGGGAAGGCAGACTGCAGTCTGAGTCCTGGGAGATCAGGGCAGGGGGTGGTGGGACAAGGCCTAGTGGGCTTGAAGGAGGGGCTCCACCTCCCCCGTGCCTCCTGTCTCTCCTAGGTCAGACTATAAGATTCACTTCTCTCCCCGCGACCTGCGCGCCTTCTCTGTGGAGCCGCTCCTCGTCTACCCCACACACTACACAGGCGACGACGGCTACGTCAGCGACACCGAGACCTCAGTTGTGTGGAACAACGAGCAGGTGAAGACCGACTGGGACCGAGCCAAGTCCCAGAAGATGCGAGAGCAGCAGGCGTTGAGCCGCGAGGCCAAGAACTCTGATGTGCTGCAATCCCCGCTGGACAGCGCTGCTCGTGACGAACTCTGAGGCAGCTGGCAAAAAGCCAAAGTGACCGCCAGGGCCTCGCCTTCCCGCACTTGCCTGGGACCCCAGGGCCACCCAGGCAGACGGCTTCCATGTCCTCCTGCTCAGCAGTCACTTTCTCACTGGCAGCAATAATGGAGTGCTCACTGTATGCCAGGAACAGGGCTGGGCACTGGGAGGTTGTGTCCGCCGCGAAGGAAGTTTCGTTAGAGCGGTGAACGAGGCGTAGTGCTTCCTGCATCAGGGATTGATGTGAACATCGGGTGGTTATTGATCAGGCCAAGTCAGGTATTAGGGATACATACTTATTTTAAAATCTTTATTGAGGACATTCTGTGTGTTGAGCACCATTCTTAGCCCTAGGAATACTGAAATAAGAAAAGTCGATGTGCCAGGCACCTGCTAACGCCAGGTCTTGGGCAACACTGAGTTGAGTACCTGCTGTGTGTCGCCCATTGGTGCTCTTCCCTTCTGTGGGCTGACGGGCTTACAGTGGGGTGCTGAGCGCAAGGACAGAGCAGACAGAAATGTCTTCGTGTAACAGGCCTTTATTGAGCGTCTACAGCGTGCCAGGCCTTGAGGACTCCCAGCCTGCCTGAGAGGACAGCATCTTCCCCTTGTCCAGAGGGATGACGCTCTCCTTACACTTGACTGCTGGGTTTCAGGGTATTGGTGGCCTTGCCAGCCCCCCTGGAGGGGGTGTCACAGGGACTGGGGCTCCCTTGCCCACCCCTGGCTTCCATAGCTTCTCCCTGCCCTTGTGTCTCAGGTGTGCGCTTGGGGCCTTGAAGTGGCCCAGCTGCATCGGGGTGTTCCTATTTGCCTTGGCAGTGTTTACTTGCAGGGCCAGGGGGTCACTGTGCCTTCAAAGCCAGATCAAATGTCAGCAGGCAGAAGGTCTCGCCTCTAGGGGATGACTGCCTGCTCAGATCTTGGTAACTTGCTCACGGTTGTATTAAATACTCCTGGTTTGGTTTTGGCTGAAGCTTGTGGTCGTGCTGCCCCGAGTTCCTGTCAAGATTTGGGGGGACAGGGTTCTTGAAGGTACATGTTGTGCAGACTACCAAGCACTTAAGGGAATGTGGGTCAGGACATACTGGGGATCTCATGTCCACCCCATAAAGCATCCTGGGAGAGGCTGGTGGATTCTCCAAGATGCTGTGGGGGCCATCACCATCTGTCCCCAAGGAAACTGATGCCATGTTCATGGAAGGAGCCCACCAGAGGGCGTCAGAGCAGATGTTGTGGACCCTGGGGCAGTTCCTGTGACCAAACAGGACTAGAAGAGCTCCAGGCAGAGCCACCTGCTAGGGACCCGCCCTAAAGACTAGGCATCGCTGTTGTCAGCTCTGAGTAGAGATCACTTTAGGCTGTATGGACTGACAGCTAGAGACAGGACAGACGCCCCTGCTAGGACTTCCTGGGTCAGACCACACCAGTTATCAGTGTCCTTGGGCTCTGGCCTGGGGGCATCTCCCTACACTCTGTAAGCTGACACAGACCGTGTGTGACGGTAGACCCTAAACAGACGCTGGCCATGCTCCCGGCCAGGACTGCTGCCACCCTGCCGGAAATACACACAGCCCTGAACCTTGATTTCTTTGAGGTGCTATTGGTATGCTTGCTGGCCGAGTGGACAAGAAAAGTGTCCTCAGTTCAGCCGCAGCCTGGTCTCCTGAAGGTGTTGGTCCCCAACTTTTGTTTTGTTTTTAGTGTGTGCTGTGATACAGTGGGGGGGTCAAAGGCCAGTTTCCCAGTCTCCACCGTGTGGGTCCTCAGGCTTGGCAGCAAGCGCATTGCGCCTTCTTCTGGGCCCACAGAGGTTTTGTCAAAAGAAGCGCAAGTCAGCCAGACCCTGAGGCACTGAGGCACTGTGTGCTTTTTCTTTCTTTTTTTAATGTTAATAAAATATTTTTTTACAGAGACCAAAAAGTCAGAATAGTGCAAAACATCTCAACGCCATGCACTCATGAACACTCCCCGGGTGTTTTGAACACACGTCCTAAGTCATGGATTGACTGAGAAATGAGGGTTTTTGGAAGATGCTGGACTAATGGGGGTGGACCTAAAAAACCCTCCCCGCCAAAAAAAAAAAAAGGAAAGGAAAAAACCAAAACCAAACACCTCTCGGATTCCATATCTGCAGTCACATGCAAAGAAAGGCTAATGGAGGGGTTCCCTGGGCTGCACGGCAGGGATTGGGGTCTGGAACCTTCTGGGGTACAGGGGACCCTCCCTGTCACCTGCACCACCAACAGTGTCAACCCAATTCACTTTTTAAAACAAAAGGCAAAGAGGAGAGGAATTGGGTCCCCAGAGCCAGCTTTGGTCCTGAAAGATGCTGGAGGTGGGCTGGGCCAGCCCGGACACCATGACTCCACCCCCAGCAGGGCTGCCCTTGGGACCCCATAGGGGCCGAGGACCCTTCCAGATTGGGTTGGGGATGGAACCTAGAACAGTGCATGACTGACCGCCCCTCACGGGGAGGGGGGATTCTAGGTTGGGCATAGATGAGCCTGGACCCCACATCTTTCCACTGCTCTTCCTCGCTCCCCTTATCTGCCTCACCCAGCCAGTCCTGCCCCTCCTGTGGGCGGGATGTGGCTCTTTCCAGCCTCATAATCTCCCTGTAGCAGGCCAGGCTAGCCCTTCTCCAATCGGACCTGCATCCCCATGTGTCCTAATGCGAGAGCCCAGGTCTGTACAGGTGGTAACTCAGACCAGCAGCCCTGGAGTAGCTTCCTCTCTGGAAGGGACTGTCCTGAGCTCAGAGCCCACCCCTCTACTGTCTTCATCTATTGTCCTGAGGTTCAGCCTGGTCACCTGCTATGTGGGGGAATCTGTCAGGGTAGGAGAAATTGTAAAGACAGGCATGCACCCCCCACAGTGCAGACCTCACAGCCACTCTCAACACAATTCAAGGCAGCATGACCTTCAATGCTCCTGGGGAAGCTTGGGTTCCCATGATGCCTTAGCCTGGATGAAGTTTAGGAGTTTTAGAGCCAGGTACATACACTCCAGTCTTGTGACACCAGGGCCAAGTCAGAGAAGGGCACGAAGTTGGGGAAGTCAGAATTGTTTTTAAGGAGGGGACTTTTTGTGAAGGGTATTGAAAGATGAATAGGAGGTCTCTGGGTAAACAAAAGAACATTTCAAACAGTCCTAGCCTGGTATTCAGAACTCACTCAACAAACGTGCCCAGGCTGTTCCCTCAACATTCTGGGCCAGCACACACACATACACATTTAGAGGGAAGTGGGGGACGGGGAGACAGGAAGAGAGAGAGAGAGAGAGAGAGAGAGAGAGAGAGACTTTGCCATAACTATCTTGGTTCTGTCAGTCACCTCTCCCCCCCCCCCCCCACACACACACACTTCACATTCTTACCAGCAATTTAGAAACAGTCTATGGTCGCTCTCTGGCCTCCCCTTTAGCCATCCATCCATGACTGATGTCCTAAACTGAGTCAGGGCTGCTGGTCTTCCCACAGTACATGGGCCATCTGAGCTCCCCTGTCCCTGCATGGAACCTGCATCCAACCCTTCGGTTCTGAATGCCTTGCTGGAATCCAGGAGATATCCGGAGTTCCGAGCCAATCAGAAAAGGGTCATTCATCTGTCATCACAGCACAGAACACTCAAAGTGCACTTCACATTCTCCCTCCCAACCTCCTAGTTTCTGATCTCTTTCTGTTCTGTCCTGCCTGGATTTGGAGAAAGAACAAAGTGAGTGGGGGCGCCTGGCTCCGGGGAAACCCCAAACCCCTCTTCTTGATGGAACTCTAGGTTGTATGTCAGTTCAGAATAAAGTCCCAGGAGGAAGGGCTCGGATAGGGATCTTGTTTGGCAGCCTGAGGGTTTATGGGGGATCCTGGCCCCGAGGGGAGGGGGGCCGGGGAAGAATTGGGGAGGATATTTAGCAGCGATGGGGGCTGGGACATCCGTCGGTGCTCAGCCCACCGTGCGTGGCACGATCAGAGGGTCGCCAGCTGCCAGTGGGCACGCTGTGCTGAGGGCGGGGTCCACATGGAGGGGCGCCCTCAGCCCCAGGTGTGCACCCGAGGGCGCGTGTGCTTTTGAGAGCCCATCCCACACTGTTTTTTGCACAAAAACCAAAGGCTGCGTCCCGGCCTCCAGGCAGCCCTGCCAGTCCATGCCCTGGGCACCGGACCCTCTATGGCTTTTCTAGGGGCAGGAGGCAGGGCCTCCCCAGCCAAGGCCACTGAGGTGGAGGGGTGTGGCCTCTAGAAAGGGCGGGGTCTACGGGGCGGGGCCTCGTTCGCTCCCAAGCCCCACCCCACCCTAACTCGCGCTAGGGTGCAGGCGCGGCACCGCCCTCCTCGGCCGAGCGCGTGTCTGACTTGAGCTTGACGAACTCCTTGGCCACCTCGTCGTTGCTGCGCTGCGACAGGATGCGCAGCACTGTGAGCCCCGTGTCGTCCATGTGGATGCGGCGGCCGAGTGGAAGCCAGCACGCGGCGCTCCCGCGCTGGACCAGTTCCCGCAGCTGCAGCACCGCTAGCCCCACCGTGCGGTCCTCGCGCGCGAAGCAGTAGTCCTTCACACACACCTGCAGCTCGTAGCACTCGGGGCCTGCATCTGCGCTGAGCGAACTGGAGGAAAGGACCGGCTCAGTGGGGGGTGGGGGTAACCAGCGAGCCGGGTCCCCGCGCCACCACTCCCGGGAAGGTCAATCATTGAGCCACTCACGCCACACTGCCTCTCCACGGGAGCCACTAGCGAGCCACTCACACCACACCACCACGCACGTTCGCAGTTAGTGCCCCAGAAGCTGGCACCCTCGCCGGGCCACACCTACTGGGAGCCTGACAACTGGTCCAGCTCTCTAAGGAACCTATTGC
The DNA here is from genome assembly GCF_982192425.1 of Myodes glareolus. Lineage (NCBI taxonomy): Eukaryota > Metazoa > Chordata > Mammalia > Rodentia > Cricetidae > Myodes > Myodes glareolus. The sequence goes on along the minus strand of NC_142048.1, from coordinate 4,043,872 downwards.
TCAGACTGGATCTCCCCAGTGCATCACGTGGGGCGGGCTGCTGCGAGAACCACACTGCCTAGCTGAGCTCCTCCCTCCTGCCCCTCGGCTTTCTGGCTCCTCTCCTTCCTGGCAACGCCCCTTTCCTGACCCTGCTGCACTCTGCCTTTTGCTCAGTTCTCTCCGGCCCCACTTGTCAGCCTCCAGTAACCCCACTACTCTACCACCCCCAGTCACCACCTCTGCAGCATGTGATGGCCAGTCACACAATCCCCAGAGTCCACTGCTTTAAATGACAAAACCAATGGCCGGAGTAGGCTGTGTTCTCAGTCTCCGAACCCTTGTGACCCGCGCTCTTGTGCCCCAAACCCTCTTGTCCACCTTCCCCTCGTCCTTTCTGCCCCAACCCCAAGCCTATGACCTCCCCCAGGGACCTGGGTCTCAGACAGGGACCTTAACCCTAAAATTCCCTCTGCACCAAGTGGTGCCTTCCAGCCCCTGCGCCTCGGTTGTCCAAGGACGCTCCCCCCACTCCACTAGCGTCCAACTCACAATTGGAAGCTCTCGTTGTACTTGGGTGCCCAGCTGTTGTTTTTGGATTTGGTGGCGAACTTGCGTTTCTTGTCACTGAGCTGAGGTCCAACAATGTTGACCTCGATGAAGGGGCGGAAGATGCCAGAAGTCTGCCACTTGAGGTCGTTGGCAGCCACCACTGTTGGAGGGTAGTGGGAAAGTCTGGTAAGGTTCCCCAGTGTGACAGAACCATACTCTGCTTTCCAGGAGGGAGAAATAGACTCCATGTCCCAGCAAGTCTCTGTCAGAAAGGAAGCCAGGCCAAGGCAGAAAGCTACAAGGTCCTGGGACACGGTTGAAATTCCTAGTGCAGCCGTGCCTGAAACAGGTTTATCTTGGGATTTTCCTATTTATTTATTTATTATTTATTTATTTTTGGTTTTTCGAGACAGGGTTTCTCTGTAGCTTTGGAGCCTGTCCTGAACAGACTCTGTAGACCACACTGGCCTCAAATTCACAAGAGATCTGGCTGTCTCTGCCTCCAGGGTGCTGGGATTAAAGATGTGCGCCACCACCGCCCCATGATTTTCCCATTCTCTAGACCATTAAAGAAAAAAATTCCCAGCCCCCTTGGCTTAAGTGAGTCTGTGTCTGGTCCCCTCTCTCACCACGCCACTCACCCTTCACTGTGACTTTCTGTTCCCCAGTTCCCGGATGCGTGAACAGCTCCACGTGGACAGACACTTCACCTACAGGGTCTTCCACACCCGAGCCTGGGTGGGTCAGGGGAAGATACCTGATATGAGCTCCGCTCTTCCCCACACACCTGGAGGGACCTCAGCCACCTCCCCACCACGTGCTGGCGGCACCAGGTCCCTGAGGCCCTGAGGGCACCAGGGTGGCAGATGCCACTGCAAAGCCAAGAGTGCTAGATTGTGGTATTTCCTTGAGTCACTGTGAGCCTTGAGGCAGGTCTCTAACCTCTCTGAGGCAGTGCACCTGCCTTACTTCCTCCCCCATTCTCCTGCCTCCCGAGCCTGCTTTTTCTCCCTCTCTGTGTGTCCATTCAATTCACTGTAGTCTGGGATGCTGGGACCCATACAAGTGCTGACCCCTCTGCCTCGCTCTCCTGGGCTACAGCAGTGTGCCCTTCCCTGCTTTGGCTCTCGTCCGTCTCAGCTGCACTCAACAAAATAGCCAGAAATAATCTAGCAAGCCCCCCCTCACTCACAAGCCTCCCGTGACTCCCCTCTGACTTTGTCACAGAGTCCTTCTGACCTCTTGAAGGGTCCCATCCTAAAGGCCCCTTTGTCCACTTCACCTCAGTCCAGTGCCCCCTACAGGTTCCTCCCCAGCCTTCTGAACTCCCAAGAGTGCTCTGCCCCTCTGAAATGACAACTTCCATGCCTCCACCCCATCCTGGTTCTGGGTTTAACAGGCAAGCTTCAGTTCCCACTGGGAAGGCTCAGAGATGGTCTTTGATTGAAACTGGCCCAGGGATCTCCAAGGAGACCAACTGACCAATGACATTGGGGCCTAAATCCAGCTATTCCTGATGCCAACAACCCCCTAATCTTAGTTTCCTAGCCAACAAGTGTGTCTGCTGTGTGATAGCCTTGCACACGGCTCTTCCCAACCATCATCAAGTGTCCTGGGGGCTACAATGGCCACCATGAGTGGTCGGCTTAAAAACCACCGCACTGACACCCCCTACCTGTAACTCAGAAGCATATCCACAGGGCCTGTGGGCCTTGTGACCGCCAGCACCCCAAACTACCCCATCCCCAGGCAGCTCCCCACTCCTGGGGCACCCCATGCACGGGCATGGCAAGGAGGAGAATGTGGGAGGCAAGGGGATCAGGACAGTCAAAGACCCATCAGGTTACCTGTGCTGGACGGGAAGTGAGGAGGGTCAGGGAACTGGGAGTGGGGGAGGGGGAAGGGTGTACTCCTGCAGCCCCTGAAGAGGGGCACATGGCCCCAGCACTGTCCAGCCCAGGCGGTCACCCATATCATCTCATATACCTCCCAGTCACATGCTCAGCCCCCTCCCCCCAGGCTGATGCTTCAGCAAGCTCAATCCGGGCCAGAAGTGGGGTGCTGGGGAGTTAGACATGATGGGTTATGTAAGATGTCAGACCACAGCCCAGGCTAGTAAGAAGGAGGAGAGGCAGTGCCAAACCCACCCCAGGTTTGCTGGCTCCACCAGGAAGGGCTGTCGCAGGCCCCACCCTCATCCCTAGAACCCGGATCCCTTGGCAGGGGAAGGTGGCTTATCCGACCCTCAGCTTTGGGAAAGCTGAAGAGGCCACTTGTTCTTTTCTGGGTGTGGGTAGATGCGTGAAGGTTGACTGGAACTTGCAACATCCCAAACACAGGGACCACAGGTCTGTGCCCGAGGCATGGTCCTTGTGACTGTCCGTTTTCCAACTGACAGAGCAGTCGGGGAGGAGGAGGCTGCAGAATGACTGACCCAGGATCTCAGAGCTGTTCATTGTTTAGTATTTTGTGCGTTGCTGGAAATGGAAGCTGCCCCATCCAGCCTAGGGTGCATGTGGCTTGGGAGAAGGGATGGGACTCCTTCCCCGTGTGGAGCCAGCAAGTTGCCCTTCGCCCTGTGCGAGGACTTGGCGCCGGCCAAGGCAGGCCGGTGTCTTACTAGCCGGGCGGGGGAAGGGAGACGCAGGCACCGGGCACCGCGTGCGGGTGGCGGGCGGCGCAGGCACGTACCCATCTCAGGACAAACGTCTTCACTAAGGGTAAACCTAGTCCCCTTTCCACCATGGACTGACCAGGGTGGACAGGGAGGGAGGAGTGTGCGTGGCGGGGGCAAAGGGAGGCGCAGAAAGGGGACAGCGAGTGACAGGGAAGAGAACAAGAAAGAAAAAGAGAGAGAAAGAAAGAGAGACAAGGGGGAGAGAAAGAGAGAAAGAAACGTCAGTGCAGACGGACGGACAGACAGACAGCCTCCCACTCTGGGAACATCAGGGACACCAAAAGCAGCAAGAACAGGAGGGGAAACTGTGGCTTGTGTTCCACCCACTGTGTCTGGCGGTGTGTGGATGACGACCTTCCCCGCTCCAGCTCGAGGACAGAACCTGAGGCCGCCAACTTCTACCAAATTGTCACTTTGGAATATTTCTGGATGAGGTGGGGACAGGGAGAAGTGCTAGGACCCTGGAGCCCTGCTCTGTGACTTTAGCTGCTGCACGAGAGCTCAGAGCGACGAGGGACAGAAGCGAGACACAGACAGAGAGAAGGGCAGGGGTGGGGAGATCTGAGGCTCAGCACCTCCCAGGTCCCCACATTGCCCAGGTCCAGGTACTTTAGCCTCTAGGATTTCCCACATCGACCCAGCGCAGAGGACCCGCCCATAAGGAGGCTGCCAAGCCTTGGATCCCTGACATCAGAGGGTTCACCTAGAGCTGTCAATCATTCCTTACTTTAGAGGCATCTCAGAAGTCTGGTACCAGAGCCGACAACCAGGTGCCACCAATCACTCAACGGCTCCAGAACATTAGAAGTCCCACCCCTCAAGAACAGTCCCTTGGTTGCCCTAGCAGCTGTCTATCATCAATGCCTGGCCCCTGGAGTTTGTGTGGTCCCGTCCCACAGCTGTCAATCACCCCTTGTTTTGAAAGAACCGCCTTTGGCGCTTTGAGCTCGGATGCCCCGCCCCCATTACAATCAATCAATCACCCAGGGGCGGAGCCCGCAGCTGGGCGGGGCGACTCCCGCTGGCTCGGGAGCGAGTGCAAGGTGCCCTTACCCTGCGCAGACTGCGTCTGCACGAAGGTTTTGATGAGCAGGTCGGTGGCCTGCGTGTAGAGCGACAGGGCGTAGCGCAGGGACTGGAGGTCAGGGCTCTTCTCCAGGAAGGTCTTCTTGAGGCCCACGCCCCCCGCGTGGAAGTATTGCTGAGGATGGACAGGATGAAGCTGCTGATGACTTTCAGCACCTCCATTAACACCCATGACTCTCACCCTCCCGGTCGTCACCAGGCCACAGCTGCCCCAGGACCTTGGTATTTTCTGCGCCCTCAGATGGAAAGGCCCTCCCTGCCCGCGACCCGTTTATTTTATCTTGTCCTCTCACGCATTCCCCAAAACCTGCCTCCTCGTTCCCTCTCCTAAAGCCTTCTGTGGCCCCTCTCTCACCTTGATGGTATCCAGAGCCAGTTCTACCACGGCGCACTGCTTCGGGGTCAAGCTCTTGGCTTCCTCGCGTACCATGTGATCCTGTGTAGTGTCAGGGAGAAGTCAGGTTGGCAAAGCTGACAGCAGTTTTGAGACTGTGAGTCTTGAGTTTCCACGGTGGGGATCAAATGATCTGTTCCTTTGATCACTCAAGCTCTTTCCAACATTTGAAGGGGTGTCCAGGCCGAAAGCAGGGATTTTGTGTCTTGGTCTGTCCCCAGCTGTCCCCGGGATCCTCTGCATCCTCACCTTAAGTTTAGACAGCTGGCCCAGCTCCTTGGCGGCATTGAAGATCATTTGTGTTCCCTGTGGGAAACAGCAGACAGCATGGGTGACCGGTGTGAATTTTCTAAATGGTCTCCCACCCCGAGCAACCCCCTGGTCTGTCTGCCATTTGGTTCCTATACAAAGATTCCTGGCGACCGATGGACAGAGGGGTCAGGAGCCCCTCGATGAGATCACAGAGCATGTGGCCACCTTGTCCCTGGAGAAGCCTGGTTCCTCTCACATCCACTACGGTCCCACAGTTGGAAGACACAAGAGAAACAGGTAGGCATGGGCAGGCTGTGTGTGGTGAGGGGAGGCACCCGGATCCAGAAGATCCCTCACACACTGATGGCTGTATATACCACGTCTCTCAGAGACACCCACCAGATGGCAATTGTGGTTGTAATAATGCCAGGCAGGTCTAGGTGAAAATCCAAGCTGGGCAGCCAGACAGGTGATTTAACCCCTCTGAGCCTGTGTCCCCCACACATGGGGGAATCACGGCCACCAGTGGCCTTGAAGGGGTGTGATGTCTTTGGTGATTTATTTGCTGTCTTGGTCTCCTCACAGGCAACGAATGCATGGCAGACTGGGTTCCAGCCTGAGAGCCAGTGTTGAGCTGGAGGGCCTTGCCCTCTGGGCCTGATCTCTCCCTGGCTGATTAGGGATTTGTTGGAATGAGGCTTGACCCAGGGCATTCTGGTTGGGCTGTTTAAGGTTGGCCAGACATTTGGAGACTGCTTTGATTTTTTGCTGCCTCATGCTGTGTGCTATTCTGTCCTTCCAGGATGGAAGACAAGACCTCACACACACGTCAAGATGGAAGCCAGACTCTGGGCCTGTGAGCTCAAGACTCTTCCACTGCGCCACACACCCTCAGCCCCATGGCCTCAGGACTCCCCGAGATCGTGAGCCGGAGTTACCTCATTTCCCCTGTTGCACCCACCTGCGCTCCGCTGCGAAGCAGGGACCCTCTTGAGCATCCTCCATGCCTCCTACTGCCCTTCCCTACCCACCCACAAGCAAGCCAGACAGACAGAGGAAGAAGAATAACAGACAGGGCCACAGGACGCCCCCGACGGCACGAACCACAGAGTGGAAGGGGCAGGGAGGGAGAAGGATGGGGTAGGAGCCAGACAGACAGTGAGAGGCCGGGCTTACGTCTGAGTGGCTTGGCAGTTTCACCCTGCCCTGTGGAGAGAACCAGGCGGAGGTCAGAGTTCTGCTGGCTGCTGGGAGGATACTTAGTGGGACTTCCCTGCCCCCTAGAGTCACATCACGAGCTCCCTCCCAGTTACTGAAGCAGATACTAGTTCTCCCCAGCTAAGGCACTTGCTCCTTGACCACAGCACACAGGGGGCCTAGAAGGCTGCAACCCCAGCCTCGGGTGCTGTGGCACTTGATGAGGAGTCAAGGAGAGAGAGGGCTCCGGGTCTCTGCACACACCCCGCATGCACCAAGCCTTTTCTGGGGAGGCCTAACCACAGAAAAATGTCATAATAAAAACTACAAGCTCCTTCATTGTACATGCACACACAGACACACATACTCACACAGACAAACACACATATACACAGGCTCACACAGACAGACACGCTCACATACATGCACACAAACACAAGCATGCACACAAACACATATATACTCACACATACATGTTCAAATATGCACACACAGACACATATGCTCACACACGCACACACACAGCCAAGCACATGCATGCACACACAGAGACACAGGCACTTGTTCACATACACATGCACACAGGCACACACACACACACATACAGTCAAGCACTTGCATGCACACACACACACACATGCTCACATACACATGCACACAGGCACACACACAGTCAAGCACATGCATGCACACACATAGACACAGGCACTTGCTCACATACACATGCACACAGGCACACACACACACATACAGTCAAGCACTTGCATGTACACACACACACGCTCACATACACATGCACACAGGCACACATGCTCACACACATGCACACACAGTCAAACACATGCATGCACACACAGACACAGACATGCTCACATTCACAGGCACACACGCTCGCATACACACACACACACACACAGAGTCAAGCACTTGCGTGCACACACCAACACTTTCTAAATCTGCAAATAGCTTCTGTAGATACTCAAACTCATCAAGAATTATCAAATCACATATATAGGAGGCTCACAGGCCAGAACACACATGATTTGCATGATCACATTCAGATCCACACATCTTTCACCCCACATGGATGCTACATGGGTACAGCACCCCTAGAAAACTGCCTGGGGTGTAGGAATGCCCTATGCTCCAGTCATAACAAAACACCCATTTAGTGCACAGAGAGGCCTGGCATATCCTGTATGAGTGTGGAATCAAGCAGCTGCCCACAGTCCCACCTCAGTACAGTAAACATCCATTAAGACAACAAGAACCCAGCTGAGCCTGGAGTTGGGCACACACACCCGACTCTGGGGAATGATCTGAGCTCTGGCTTCCAGGTCCTAAGGACGAGATCAAGAGCCACTTCCCGCCATGGCCTCAGCTGACCTTTGCAAGAATGAATGACAGGAGCACTCTCACCCGGACACCCGGGACCCCAGCAAGCCGAGGCCCTCATTACCTTTTCTAGGCCCTTGCCATGTTTTCTCAAGAGGGTGCCCTGCAGAGACAATGTCACAGCGAGGTCAGGACCCAGGCACATCACACTCACCCATGTGGGGACTAGGGGCTGCACTGGCTAGGGAGTGGGGAAAGTAGGGACCTATGGGAGCTCACTCTTAAGAGAGGGGAAGGAGGGGAGGAAGAAGAAGAGAAAGTGTATGATCCTGAGGGAGGAAGAAGGGAGGAGGGGAGGGGAGGACTAAAAAGGAAGGGGGAGGAGGAAGCCAGAAGACAAGGAAGAGGGAAGAGGGAAGAAGAAAGAAAAAAGGAGGGAGGAGGTTGGAGGAGGGTGGAAAGCAGGGAAGAGGAGGGAGAGAAAGGAGGGGAAGTGGGGAAAGAGATGAAGGAAGGGGAGGAGAGGGAAGAGAAAGAGGAGGAGAAAAGAGAGCCAGAACCAGAGAAAGCCCAAGGTAAAAGCCACTGTTAAAATATAAGCCATTTACATTTGGTGTACAAAGGAGCCCACTGGATCCCTGGTTAGCAGAAGCACCCCATTCCACACTGAGACAGCTCCAAATCCGAGAAATATTGGGCACATGCTTGTGGCCTGAGCCAGGTGGCCTCTCTCCCAGCCTTGGTTTTCCTCATCAAATTGATTGGATTGAGACCTCCTCCCTCAGAGGGTTGTCATGAAGGTGACCTGCCACAAGCCATCAGTATCATGTATTCCTTTATACTCTTTCTACATTTATAACCTGGGCACTGGCATGATGCTACAAGGTGGCTATAGAGACCAAGCTGTGCCCACTGGCAAGGTGAGCTTGAGACAAAGTAAATGTCACGGTGGCCTAGCCTGACCCACAAAGGATGTGGAAGATGGGTTTTCTGGGGTGCACAGGTCACTGGGTAAGCATTTGGAGGCCTCCATCTCTCCCTGCCACTCTGACAGCTCCTGGTAAGAAGCTCCACTTCCCAGGCCAGGAAGACAATTCTTTCAGGCCCCGGTCTGGGCAAAGCAGTGACATCTGGACTGCCTGACAGCTGCATCTCCAGCTGGTCCCCCTGCTGTGCATGTGTGTGCACTAATGGTGTGCGCACTAGGGGAGTCATGAGAGCACACACTTGCATGCAGAAGGGAAGACCCCACCCCTGCCTCTGTCTGCTTCTGAGACTGGGTGGCTTCCATCTACGGGACAGGGACAGGGTTGGACATGACAGAGTGGGCTGACAGTGCTTTGAAGTCTGGGAGGGGCGTGGTCGCCCAGCCCCACCCCTCTCAATGCCCACCCACCAGCACACAGATACAAAGTCAGGATGAGGGGAGGAGGGGGCACTGGAAGGGTGGGGGTGGCCCCAGTCCAGACACACAGCGAAAGAACGAGGATGAACAGACAGATGGACAAACGGGTCTCTACTTACAATCATCTGCCAGCCGGAATGGGGGCAGGGTGGGGAGAGGGGAATAAGTCACTGTGAGTGGCCCTGGGAGGGCCCAGCGCAGTTGGGAGGACACTGAGGCACTGATGCCCCACAGCCCTGGCCCTGCCCAGAGGGTCCTCAGCTCCCAGCTACAGGCAACTGGCTGACGCCTCTCCACCCTCCACCCCTGTAAACCCACCCAGGGGTATCCTGCAACCAGCCCAGGGCCCTTCACCTTATCATCACCCCTGGACACACCTGAGTGACCTTGCTGATCCCTGGTGTCATTACCCTCGTCCCCCCACCTTGGAGGTGCATTGAACCAGGACACCGGCCTCACCGTCTGGTCTGTGAGCGGCGGCAGAACAATGGTCTTCTCCATGGTGTTCATCACCAGCTTCCACAGCTCCTTCAGCACGCGCTTCAGAACTGTCTTCTCACAGATTTTAGCAAACAGGGTGAGGCTGGGGGTGAGGCTGAGGTCAGTGAGAGGGACCAGCCAGGCCCCTTCCCTCCACACACAGGCATGACCTGGCAGGGGGCCCATGCATGGTGTATGTGGGAGGGGGAGACAGAAGGGGTTTGGGGATTTCCGGGTGAAGGGGGTGGCTATGCAGTGTTCAAGGCAGACACACCAGGATGTCCAAATATGGAAAAACACTGGGCAATCAAAGTCTCTTCTCCAGGGAGACCGGAGACCAGAGAACACAAGGGCTTGGGTCATGGCCAAGCACAGAGACAGGATGGGCAAGAGGGCAAATGAGAGAGTGAAGCCCAGACAATTCATGACGTGACTTCAGCGGGCTGAAGGAAGGGGACCATGTCCAGCATGCATTTCCCAGTGGATCTACCTATCTCAGCCCCAAATTCACCAACACTACTCACAGCCCACCCAATTGTCAGTGCACCACACCCACCTCTCACCCGTCTCTACCCACACACCCACATCTCACCCGTCCCTCAACCCACACACACACCTCTCACCCATCTCTACCCACACACACACCTCTCACCCGTCTCTACCCACACACCTCTCACCTGTCCCGCTACCCACACACCTCTCACCCGTCCCGCTACCCACACACCTCTTACCCGTCCCTCTACTCACACACCCACATCTCACCCGTCTCTACCCACACACCTCTCACCCGTCTCTACCCACACACCTCTCACCCGTCCCGCTACCCACACACCCACATCTCACCTGTCCCTCTACCCACACACACACCTCTCACCCGTCCCTCTACCCACACACACACACATCTCACCTGTCCCTCTACCCACACACCTCTCACCCGTCCCTCTACCCACACACCTCTCACCCATCCCTCTACCCACACACACATATCTCACCTGTCCCTCTACCCACACACCTCTCACCCGTCCCTCTACCCACACACCTCTCACCCGTCCCTCTACCCCCACACACACATCTCACCTGTCCCTCTACCCACACACCTCTCACCCGTCCCTCTACCCACACACACACCTCTCACCCGTCCCTCTACCCACACACCCACATCTCACCCGTCTCTACCCACACACCTCTCACCCGTCTCTACCCACACACACATATCTCACCTGTCCCTCTACCCACACACCTCTCACCCGTCCCTCTACCCACACACCTCTCACCCGTCCCTCTACCCACACACCTCTCACCCGTCCCTCTACCCACACACCTCTCACCCGTCCCTCTACCCCCCCACACACATCTCACCTGTCCCTCTACCCACACACCTCTCACCCGTCCCTCTACCCACACACCTCTCACCCGTCCCTCTACCCCCCCACACACATCTCACCTGTCCCTCTACCCACACACCTCTCACCCGTCCCTCTACCCACACACCTCTCACCCGTCCCTCTACCCACACACCTCTCACCCGTCCCTCTACCCACACACCTCTCACCCGTCCCTCTACCCCCCCCCCACATCTCACCCGTCCCTCTACCCCCCCCCACATCTCACCCGTCCCTCTACCCCCACACACACCTCTCACCCGTCCCTCTACCCCCACACACACCTCTCACCCGTCCCTCTACCCCCACACACACCTCTCACCCGTCCCTCTACCCACACACACACCTCTCACCCATCCCTCTACCCACACACACACCTCTCACCCGTCCCTCTACCCACACACACACTTCTCACCTGTCCCACTACCCAAATAACCTGTCCTCTATATTTTTAAGCATCTCCTTCCCCGACCCTGGAAAGCGCTCTGTGACAGCCCCGCCTCCTGTCACCAGTCTTCTGCCAGCCACGGAGTGGCCGCAGGCCTCAGCTATTCACAAAGGCACATGTCTGTCCCCCCAGCCCTCCTGGCTCCATCCTCACTTGCTGTCCAGCAGGTCCATAATGGGCTGCAGCACGTTGTCAGCATCCTGGGCCACACTGCTGCAGGCACTGGCGGGCACGTTGCCTGTGCCTTTTACCTGGCTCAGGATGTCACCCATCTGTTTGACACACTCCTCGATGTGCGGCTGGAAGCTGTGGGCACAGAAGAGAGGTGCTCGGCCTGGCTCTGTGGCCAGGGTCCCTGTCCCCAGCACCCGAGTGACGGCACACAATAAAACTGTCCCGCCTGCAACGCCTGTGTGTGGACGTTCCAGAGTCAGAGTTCTTTCCAGCTGCTGGCGATGTCATCACTGCTGCTCCGCTAAGGCCAAATTGGTAAGTGACTCACCCAAGCCACACAGCCAGGCTGTGGGAAAGCTGGATCTGAGCTCCCAATTCACCTGACTGAGCCTTGACTCTGTCCCTGGTATGAGTACAAGACGCCCAAGGCTCGGGGTTGTCCCTGCTCACGGGTCCCCACCCCAGAGATGCCCCTCACCTAGTGGCGAACACGTGGCTGAGTTCATCCAGGACGCTGTTGAGTTTCACCTGCAGGTCCTTCAGGGTGCCACTGGCCTCAGCGTCCAGCTGAGGGGAGCAAGAGCCTTAATGCATCCCTGCTTTCTCATATCCCTGGGAAGTTGTCTGAGGGGCTGGGAAGGAAACTGAGGCACAGGCACCCAAGCCCCTCCCTAGTCCACCCCGACACTCACCTCTTTTCCACCCATTGCCTCAAACATCTTCTCCAGCTGGACCCGCAGCTGTTGTGTGTTGTTCATGAGGATGCAGGGCTGGGAAGAGTGAGAATCAGGCTGGCGACCCCCCCACCTCCTGGGGAATCGGGAAACCGGGGTCCCTGGACATGCCTGAGCTGGGGGATGGTCCCTTGGGTCAGATGGGAGAGGCCTACAGGAACATCACCTTGGGACACATGTGGGTACCACAGAGGAGTGGGAAGTCCTCAGGGCCCTCCTGCCTCTGCTGACACTGCTAATCTACACCCTAAAGGCTCCACTAGAAACACTCAGTGACACATGGGGGAGCATGTCCTCTCTCTCATGGGCACACACAGGACTCCCCCAGACTCACAGGCTCACACAGACATGAGCGCATTCATGACCCAATCCTCAGCACAGTTAAACGGTTGGGAACAGAGGGACACAGTTGTCATCCCAGCACTCAAGGTGGAGACAGAGGACCAGGCCAGCCTGGGCTACACAGTGAATTGGAGGCCACCTTGGCCTATATAGCAAGACTGAGGCTAACCTGGAGTATGTGGGAAGCTCAAGTCCAGCCTGGACTCCATTTTGAGAGCTTGTCTTAAAAATCCAACAAACAAACCACCACCACCAAACCACACATATCAACCACCAAACCGCACACTATCAACCACCAAACCACACACTATCAACCACCAAATCACCACCACCAAACTGCACACTATCAACCACCAAATCATCACCACCAAACCGCACACTACCACCACCAAATCACTACCATCAAACCGCACACTACCAACCACCAAATCACCACCACCAAACTGCACACTGTCAACCACCAAATCACCACCACCAAACAGCACACTACCAACCACCCAAATCACCACCACCAAACTGCACACTATCAACCACCAAACCACCACCACCAAGCCGCACACCATCAATCAGGCCCAGACAGACTGTGCAGGTTCACACGAACATACTCAAGCACATTTGTCTGTGTCCCTCAGCAGAATTTGGTGCCCTAAACCTTGTGTCGTATCTTGGGGTAGGAAGGGACCCTTGAACCCTGAGGGAAGCTGAGTGGGGCTGGGGGGCTGGGGCGGGACGGGATGGGGCAGGAGTCCCCGGTCACCACTTTCTCTTTCTCCTTGGAGCAGTAGGAGGCGAAGTCCTTGGAGACAATGTCGGCGTACTGCAGAAGCACGTTGCTGATGGTCTGAGGACACAGACACGGGTGAGAGGGACTGTGGTCTCGGGGACCCTGGTCACCAGGCACCAACAACATCTACTGCAGACATGGTGACGTCGGGCTGGACGGTTGTCCGGCCACTAGGACACAGCGGACAGCCCCTCCCCGAGAGACTTGTTTGCTCTGCAATAACTCCTGGGTGTTTGTTTTTGTTTGTTTGCTTGCTTGTTTTTTGTTTTTTTGAGACAAGGTCTGTCTGTGTGACTGAGGTTGGCCTCAAACTCCTGACCTTGCTGCCCTGATATGTATTAAATACAAGCCCCATCACTGCCCATGAGCCCTGCTCTGCTTCGAAGGAACCAAATGAGATCACCAGCGTGACCTGATGTCATGTGGAATCCAGATACCAACCTTTAATCCCCAACTAAGTGACCATCCAGTCAGTCACCCAAAGCCAGCTCTGCATATGTGGACCCTGACATTGGAGATCCCCACAGCAACTCAGAACCTGGCCTGCAGCCCAAGTCCATTAGCCCAAAATGGAATACTCACCTCCCCAACTTTCTGATTTCCTTGGAGTTGATAATTGCTTTGATTTTTTAAAAATTTTTTTACATTAGGTTATTTTTGTTTTGTTTTATTTAACTTTTCTTTGAGTAGTGCTGGGAATTAGAGCCCTGGGCCTCACACATAACCTCCCTCTCCTGCCCCACCTCTGGCTCTCCCACATGTCTAACTTTAGACATGGCTCACCTCCACATCACTCCTGCTGGATTCCACCCCCAGCCCAGTCCCTACCCGGAACCCCACCAATCCTGCCCACCTTAGCGAAGCGCCTCATGTAGTGGCCCACGATCTGAGGGTCAGGACACTCCAGCTTTTTGATGATCTCGAAGCTCTGGTTAAGCTGGGAGAAGACATCCACCACGGAGCAGGAGAAGAGGGCATGCTCCGATGTCTGCTGGAACTGCAGGAAGGGGACAGGCTGGACCACCGCATCAGCTCTGGAGCAGTGTGGGCCCAGGGAGGGCAGGAAGGGGACAGGTTGGACCACCGCATCAGCTCTGGGGCAGTGTGGGCCCAGGGAGGGCAGGAAGGGGACAGGTTGGACCACCGCATCAGCTCCGGGGCAGTCTGGGCCCCAGGACGGTGGAGGCCTTGGCAGGAGGATGCACGGAGGAGGGCACCCACAAGCAAGACATGGACAGTGGACACCATCAACCACAGGCACCACCCAGTGCCTCTTTACCCCGTCCTTCTTGTCTCGCTCCAGCGCACCATGTAGGAAATCCCGGGACACCTCCTCATTCTCGTCTAACCACTGGATGACAAAAGGTTCAAACCACCTGAAAGAGAACACCCCTCAGGACACTATGGCCATCCCTGCCCCACCTGCTGGCTGATGGGCCTGCTTCTGAAGTGGTAACGGGGTGCAGGCTTGTGGTGACCTGGATTCTGTCCCAGTTTCCACCCCCACCCACACTGGGTTTCAGTAATTTCAGTTTGGTTAAAGCTTTTTAATACAGTTATTTAAATAGGGGGTTGATGTAGCCCAGGCTACCCTTAAATGTACCTTACTATATATGTAAGGATGACTCTGAAGGGGGAGGAATATGGGAAAGAGGAGGAGGGAAGAGGGGGCGGGGAAGGAGGGAATTTTCAGCCTTTGCAGAGTAAAAATATTTTAGTCATGGTTTATTTCAATATGGTGGCTTCCTTCTTGCCCTGATCCGTGAACCACACCATGCAGCTGCTTCCCCACCACCAGTGTCCTGAGTATCACGGAGCTGGGGTGCGGCCCGCCTAGGCACTTACGCAGGGTACTCGGGCACGCGGTCTTTGAAGGCGGGCAGCTCAGCCACGTACTCGTTGTACAGCCACTTGACCTTGAAGTGCAGGTTCATGTAGTCTGCGCTCTTGCACAGCCGGTGCTTGTCATGTTCTGAGGGAGGGACAGAGGCTCAGCCCGGATGCCCGGGCTCCAGCTGGGGCTCCAGGGTCCAGCCTGGGGCCACGGACTCACCGTCCATGGCGTACTTCATATCTTGAGCAAACAGGCTCCACATCACCTCGGCGCTGATCTTCCCCACGTTCAGTTCCTGCGGAAACCTGGGAAAGGGCATCGGAACCTGCGGCTAGCAGGTAGGGGACGCCTGGACTTCCCGGGTCAGCCATCTGTCTGCTCACGATCCATCCACCTACCCACTCACCTACCCAGCCCCACTCACCTACCCACCCCCACTCGCCTACCCACCCCCACTCGCCTACCCATCATTCCTACCCCCACTCGCCTACCCACCCCCACTCGCCTACCCACTCCCACTCGCCTACCCACCCCCACTCGCCTACCCATCATTCCTACCCCCACTCACCTACCCACCCCCACTCGCCTGCCCACCCCCACTCGCCTGCCCGCCCCCACTCGCCTATCCACCCCCACTCACCTGCCCACCCCCACTCACCTATCCACCCCCACTCGCCTGCCCACCCCCACTCACCTACCCACCCACCCTTTCCCCACCCCACTCCAGTGCTCAGTTTGGAAGAAACAGATTTGATACCTCCTTTAGCCATTTGATAAATATTTCACACAGGCCACACCATTCCAAGCGGTACCCACATTCCCACACAGTTGCTCGGTACACAACACTGTGCATTGCACACTGTGTGTATAAAACTGTGTTTGACTTGTCTGCTGTTTCTGGTCCCTCCACATTGCCAAGGCCACCCTCAGACTCGAACTCAACTGATCTTCCTGTTAGCCTCACGAATAGCTGGGCCACACTGCTGGGCGTGTAGCTACAACATTCCAAATTAAAACTCATTTCTAGGTCAGTGGGACAGCCCATGGGTAAAGGGACTTGTCACTAAACCTGAAGACCTGGGTTCAGTCCCCAGAGTCCTCATGGTGGAGGGAGAAAACCGACATGCACACAGGACCCAGGTTCAATTCCCACCAGCCACACAGTAGCTCACAATCATCTCTAACTTCAGTTCCTGGAGATCTGACGCCCTCTTCTGGCCTCCAGAGACACAGGCACAAACACGCAGGCATAACACCCAAACATATGTAAGGGCAATATTTTTAAAGACAAAGTAAAATTTAAGAAAATATTTTTTTTGCTTTTTTGAGAAAAGGTTTCACTGTATAACAGTCCAGGATGTCCTAGAACTATTTCTATAGACCCGGCTGACCTGGAACTCCCAGATGCTGCCTCTGCTTCCCGAGAGCTGGGATTTACCGTGTGTGCTACCACTGCCCCAAATAAAATTTTCACTAAAAAAAAATGTTGAAGTTCACATCCCAGCTGTAAACACATATACAGTTAAGCTTGTGTGATCAGACGCTAAACTCCATAAGACCTGCATCTCAGGCCTGTCCTCCCAGCTTCTCAGGAGACCCAGGCGGGGATCAACCTGGGCTACACAGTGAGTGTGAGGCCAGCTTTATGGAGACCATACCTCAAAATAAAAGAGCAAAAAGAGGACTGGAGAGATGGCTCAGTGGTTAAGAGCACTGACTGCTCTTCCAGAGGACCTAAGTTCAATTCCCAACACCCACATGGAGCTCACAATTGTCTGTAACTCCAGTTCCATGGGGATCTAACACTCTCACACTGATATTCATCCAGCCAAAACACCAATGCACATAAAATAAAAATAAATAAATCATTTTAAATAAAAAGAAAGCCCTGTGTTAAAATGTAAAAAGAAAGCCAACATATGGGGCCCCTCTCTCACATACACACACACACACACACACACACCCATTCTAAGCTGTCAGAATGGGACCAATGTCACTCTGGGACCAAGGACCCAGTCACACACTGCTGAAGGGCCACACATGGCCTAGGCTTGCGCTCACTGGTTGAGGCATGGCGTGTAGGAATTCTTATCCTCCTCGATGATGGACACAATGAGTGTGATCAGCTTGGACCAGAAGTCCAGGTTCTTGATGCTGGGGCCCTGCTCCTCAGGGGGGACCTCCCCCTTCTTGGCCTGAAATGGGCAAAGGAGATGCTACTGAGAAGCTGATGTGGGCAGGAGTGGGAGAGACCAGGGCAGACTGCTGCCTCAGGCTGCAAAAAAAGCAAGCAACAGTGCGGGCAAGCTGGTGCACGCTGGACATCGAGGCTGTGGCCGTCATCCTCTGCTACAGCTGAAGCCAACCTGGGCTACATAAGACCCTCATTGCAAACAAACAAATAAATAAACTAAAAAACAAAGCAAAACTAAAAGAAATTCAACCTAAGCCGGTGTTTCCTTTTCTTTCCTGAGATAGAGACTCAAGATGTAACCCAGGCTGGCCTGGAATTGTCCATCTCGTGTCTCAGCATCCTGAGGGCCGGGCCTGAGGAGGCAGCACCACACCTGACTGTCAGCATTCTCGTTTATGTCTTATTTATTTTGGTATGTGTCAGGGTGGGCATGTGCCCTACAGCATGCTAGGTCAGAGGACAGCGTCTTCTACCACATGGGCCCCAGGGACAACCAGGCTTGGTGGCAAGCCCTACGTCCTCAGAGCCCTCTTACCCACCCTCACAGTTCTCTTTTCTTTTAAAGATATTTTATTTTATGTGGATGTCTGCTTGTCTGTATGTGCACATTTGCAGTAGGGTGCCCAAGGGGACCAGAAGTAGAGTTGGAGGTGAAAGGAAGGCGCTGGGAGGGCGGCTGCTGTGTCCTCTGGAAGAGCAGTGAGCGCTCTTAACCCCTAAGCCATCTCTCCAGACCCTGATTCACTGAATCTTGCACAAATGGGGACTCTCCTAGTCTTGAAGCTTTAACCCAAACTCACCAAGCACGTTCTTGAGGGCCTACTGTGTGCTCGGTGCTAAGCCCTCAATTGGAGGGCACCAAATGCCTTTTTTCTTATTCAGACCACTCCATGGTCCTAATATGTGACTCCTAACCCCAAATCTCAGAAGAAAATCCCGAGGGCCGAAGAGCAGTGTGGTCCCGGCCCCCCTCGGGGCACCCCCCCCTCGGGACACCCCCCCCTTGGGGCACCCCCCCTCGGGACACCGCTCCCCTCGGGGCACCCCCCCTCGGGGCACCCCCCCTCGGGACACTGCTTCCCTCGGGACACCCCCCCCTCGGGACACCCCCCCCTCGGCACACCCCCCCCTCGGGGCACCCCCCCACACCGGGCCTCACCGGGTCTGTCTGGTACTCGCGGCCGTACAGCTCGTGGCAGTTGTTGAAGATGTACTCGTAGGTAGAGTTGAGGCAGGCCTTCACACAGTCCTTCACCACCTGGCTGGCACGCGGGGGGCTCTGCAGCTCCTGAACCTGAAGGCAGAGGCAGGCCCGGTGAGGACAGCCAGGACAGCGACACCCTGACGGGACTGGGGTCTGAGTTGCTATGTGTTGACTGCCTGGTGGGTTTTCCCATAGTGTTCTCGCTAGCGACACCCTGACGGGACTGGGGTCTGAGTTGCTATGTGTTGACTGCCTGGTGGGTTTTCCCATAGTGTTCTCGCTGTTTATAATTTATTTGTCTTGATCTGCAGACAGGCTGGCCTCCACCTGCCAGAGATCCCCTGCCTCTGCTTCTCGAGTGCTGGGACTAAAGGTGTGTGTGTGTATGTGTGGTGTGTGTAGTGTGTGTGTGTGTGTTGTGTGTGTGGTGTGTGTGTATGTGTAGTATGGTATGTGTGGTGTGTGTGTTGTGTGGTATGTGTGTGGTGTGTGTGTGGTGTGTGTGTGTATGTGTAGTATGTGTAGGTGTGGTGTGTGTGGTGTGTGTGCATGTGTGTGGTGTGTATGTGTGGTGTATGTCGTGTGTGTGTGTGGTGTGCGTGGTGTGTGTCGTGTACATGTAGCGTGTGGTGTGTGCGGTGTGTGTTATGTGTGTATGGTGTGTGTATGGTGTGTTTGTGGTGTGTGGTGTGTGTGTATGTGTGTGGTATGTGTGTTTGTGGTGTGTGTGGTATATGTGATGTGTGTCGTGTATGTGCGGTGTGTGTGTGTGGTGTGGTGTTTGTAGTGTGTGGTGTGTGTGTGAGTGGTGTGTGTGTGGTATGCATGGTGTGCGTGGTGTGTGTGGTGTGTGGGCGTGGTATGTGTGTAGTGTGTGTGTAGTGTGTGTTGTGTGTGTGTTGTATGTGTGAGTATGTGTGGTGTGTGTTTGTGGTGTGTGTGTGTGGTGTTTGTGGTGTGTGTATGTGTGTGTGGTGTGTTTGTGGTGTGTGGTGTGTGTGTGGTGTGTGTGCACGTACATGTTCAGGTCAGAGGACAACCTGTGAGAGTCAGTTCTCACCCTTCACCTGTGGACCAGGAAACTGAACTCACGTCCTCAGCCTGGGTGGCAAGCATCCATTCACCATGCTGCTGGCCCCCACTGTGTGTTTAAGGGCAGACTGTAGCAGTGGCCACAGTCAAACCATAGATAAAAGGGTCAATTGGGGCAGGAAAACCAACCAATCTCTGAGCACCCTAACTCTGAACCCAGAGCCAGTGAAAGAAACACACCCTGGATCTGAGACCTGAGTCAGGGAAAGAAACATCTTTATCCCTGAACCCAGAACTTTAGTCCTGAATCTGAAACCAGTGCCAAAGAAACACACTTTGAAGTCAGGCAGTGGTGGCACACGCCTTTAATCCCAGTACTCGGGAGGCAGAGGCAGGTAGATCTCTGTGAGTTTGAGGACAGCCTGGTCTACAAGAGCTAGTTCCAGGACAGGCTCTAAAACTACAGCAAAACCCTATCTTGAAAAACCAAACAAACAAACAAAAAAGACACACACTTTGTCCCTAGAATTAGAGCCAGTGAAAGAAATATGCCCTAGATTAGAGCCAATAGGCTAAAAGGGATCAGTGAAATAAACACAGTTTGGCCCTAAAATCAGAGCCATCTCTGCCCCTGACCAACTAAACTAACCAATCCCTGAACAAGAAAACTAATCAATGCCTCTTCTCCTTGGGAAAACTCCACCCCTAAGAAGCCCTATATAAGTCCCTCTGCCTGTTCAGTAGGAGGTTGTCTTTGACCACCCTGACAGAGGCAGTAGCTCTCCTGGACTCCTTCCCAAATAAATCTTTCTCAAGAGATTCTTCATTCTCCATGCTGAGATGCTCCCTTTTGTGGGGATGCTCCCTTAGGGTGGTTCAGCAAGGCTGAGCAGGAAAAGTAACAAGTTCTCACTGGAGCCAGAGGAGATTGCTACATTTCTTCAGGGGCTTCCCCTTTATCAGGGTGTTAGCAAAAGAAGTAACATCTTAGGCTGAAGAAGCAGATCGCTCAGCTAGGACATTCTCTAAAGCTAGCAGAGCAGAACTCAGCTGTGTAGCAGCTCTCCAACAGAGGAGCAGGATTGCTATATTCTGTGGGGAGTCCATTCCCCACCACACCTCAACTTCAGGTAATCTGGCTTTCGGACAAGTCAGGACACTTTTCCCTCCAGGGCTGAGCTGTCCTATTGTGGCTCTAAGTATAGCTTGACTTCGAGAGGTCAGGATAAATCTTCGGAGCTCCAGAGCTGTAACATACTCCCCTACACAAACCACTAGGATTCTTCACAAGGCTGTGTGAGGACAGGCAGGGCATGCCTGTGGGACACCCACCTTCATCCGGAAGAACGTGATGCTGGTGAGGAGGTCCACCGTGGACTTGAGGTCCTGCAGCCGCTCGGGGCTGCTGGCTGGAAAGTTGTTCTGTTGGCATTAGGTGTGTGATAAGAGACCAGGGACAGTGGAACACGGTGACAGCCCCAAGTGTCAGCACACTGGGGCAGGGGATGTCCACATAGGGGCACAAGAGCCTCTCACCCGGTACATGGACAGGTCAATCCTCAGGGAGTTGTGTAGCTGATCCAGAAGCTTCACAAAGCGCTCTTTCTAAGTGGAAGATGAAGGAGGGTGGAGTTGGGGCTGGGGGTCTCACTGAACATTGGTTGAGAATCTGAGTGCATCACCACCCAGCCAAACCCCATTTCTAAGTTGTTCTTTAAAGATTCATTTTGTGCATGAGTGCTCTATCTACATGTATGCCTGCATAACAGAAGAGGGCATC
Source organism: Myodes glareolus (assembly GCF_982192425.1). Taxonomy (NCBI): domain Eukaryota; kingdom Metazoa; phylum Chordata; class Mammalia; order Rodentia; family Cricetidae; genus Myodes; species Myodes glareolus. The sequence continues at coordinate 4,022,607 of NC_142048.1, read as the reverse complement.
AGCTCCTGTCATATTTGGTTGTGAGTCACCACGCGGGTGCTGGGAAGTGAACTCGTGCCTCTAGAAGAACAGCCAGTGCTCTGAACTGCTGAATCATCTCTCCAGCCCCTATTTCTAGTTTTTTGGCACAGGGTCCCTGTATCTCAGGCTGACTTGGACTTGGAGATTCTCCTGCCTCAGCCTCCTGAGAGCTGAAATGACAAACAGGTATGTCACCATGCTTGCTTCGCCTGGTGCTGGGGATGCAGACCAGAGCCTCATCCACCCTAGGCAAGCACTGTATCCACTGAGCTCCTGGCGCTCTTCCCACTGCGCACAAGTACTCCACCCACTCCAAACGTCTGATTCCATTCTCACAGGCGAACAAACGGAGATTCTAAGGCATATAAGCACTGGGGCAGAGGCACACACGAAGTGTGTCCAGCCCTGCCCCTGAGACTGACCCCAAAGTTGGAGGCGGCGAAGCGGTCGGAGGCAGACACGTTGGTGGAGGCGGTGGTGTGTGCGTAGTAGGCATTGATGTTGGCAAGCAGGGTGCTCATGACAGCGGGTACCCCAGGGCACATGTACTTGGAGGAGAGGCAGGCAAAGTGGCTGGCAGGTTAAAGCGGGATGCACTGGGTCTGGGGACCAAGACTGTGGGGTCCCTAGAACTCCAAGACACCACCTGGGAGTCAGCCCCTCTTTCCACAGCTTCCCCTTGGTCTGGCTCTGCCCTTAGAGTCCAGGTAATATCTGTACCCTTTCTTCCATGTTTTTTAATTTAACTTTTGAGACAGGGTCTCATATATCCCAGGCTGGTTTAAAACTCAATAGGTAGCCATGGATGACCCTGAGTTCCTGACCCTTCTCCCTTGGTTTGCCTGGGGTACCACATCTCTCACCGACTCCCTGACCATACCTTCCAATAGTGGCATCTTGATAAGTGCCAGAGATATGAGACACCCCCCCCCAGGTCTCCAGTGTCGCCCCAGACACCCGCCCACCCACTGTGCCCTCACGTCATGGCTTGGTAGATGGACTCCACGCCATAGCGCATGGCAAACTCATCTACGATCTCCTGGGCCGTCTCATCATAGTAAACCTTCCAGGCGTCATCACCCTTGGCGTCAGGGATCTTCACCACACCATTGTTCTGCACATCCGTCACAAAGTGGAACAGGTTCTGCATCAGAGAGACAGGGTATCAGGAATGAGGAGGAGCCCAGAGGACAAATTCACTTAACCCATCCTTCCAGTCACTCAACCATGTGCTGGCACCCACCATTCTCCTCATCACCAGGGTTCACATTTACACCCATCTGCCCACACACCCATCCATACCCCACCTATCCACACATCTACCCATCCATCCACCCACCCATCCATCCACCCACCCACCCATCCATCCACCCACCCACCCATCCATACCCCACCTATCCACCTGCCCACCCATTCATCCACCCATTTACCCACCCACCCAATCTCTCTCCACATCATTCACTTTTCCATGTATCCAGCTACTCCCAAATCCTCCCAAACACCCACCTTATTTCTAAAGACCATCCAACTCCACCCACATCTACCCATTCGAATCTACCCATATCCTCAGCCACACCCCAATCATTCCCCGAGTCCACTGATCTCATTCTTCATTCCAGTCATTAGGCAGCACTTATTGAGCAGCTCCACCTGGGGACAGAGTGCTCTCCAGAAGCCAGGGGAGAGTCAACCAAGCGGCCAGGCGGGGATCCCTGGATGGGGCTTGATGCTTACATAGAAGATTCTCAGGTGAAGGGAACCGTGTGAGGCACTACCTCTGACGTGCATAATAACTACAGTGTGTCTGGGAGGAAGGGTGGTAGGCATGGTGATGAAGGAGCCAGCTGTATGTCTCTTGGCACTGGAAGATGGGGGCTTACCTCATGCAGACAGGTGTACTGGACATGGTAGGGTGCCACCTTCTCCTCCCCTTTGATTTCCACACTGATGTGAAGTCGAATGGCCCCTGACACGGCCGACTTGTCTGTTCTCTTGTCTGTGGGTATGGGGGGACATGAGAAGGTTTCAGGGCAACCTGGTCTGCAGCCTCCCTGACTGCTGAGGTCCCCTGAGCCTGCCCTCACTCACCCAGATTGTACCACACGTCCATCTCGCCACTAAGTGTCCGCACCTCAATGATCGTCTGCCCTAGGAAGTCATCCGACTCCCTCTTAAACCTCTGCTTCACGCGGGATTTGATGTCATCGTCTTCATCCCAGACCCGCACTTTGATCCGGTCAGAGGAGTTGTGGCACTCGCTGTGTGGGGAGTCAGATTGAAGGGCTGGCGTCAGGCAGGTCCCTGTGTCCCACTTCAGAGGCCCCTATGACTTGGCCCAGAAGCGAGCCTAGTTTGGAGCTGGGGACCCAGCCAGTCACTCACAAGTGGAAATTCTCTTCCCACACCGGGTTGAGGTTCCCATAGATGGTTTTTGTCCTTTTCTTGGTCTTCCCAACCTGGACAGTGACATAGGGATCACTGGATCCTGTCTTGTCCTTGGCCTGCAAACCCTGGGCACAGACCACTGAAAGACACAGCACACAAATGTGCTTTCAAGAGGGGAACTTGCCAAGAACAGTCACTAGCACATGCCCAGGAGACCTGTGACATGGGCCAGCCACAGAGACAGCCCAGCTAGTCTTGCTAGAGAGGTCCACAGACCCACAAGCTGATGTGTGCACCTATCAACCCACCCATCCTCTCTTCTGTCATTCATCCACACGTTCAGTTCTGCAGCTACCCAGCCTTCTCTCCACCACCCACCCAGCATCAACCTACTCACTCACCTGCTCATCCATCTATCACCCCTCTTCCTCTCATCCACCTACCCATCCATTGATAGATAGATACATCCAGGCAAGCATGCACCCCTACCCACCCACGCACCCATTTATGAGCCGTAGGTGGGGACACTTTCGTATGAATATTAGAAGACACTTCCCTGAGGTTCTCAAGCTGGAGTCTTCCCTCTGTATTCTGCTTCCATGCAACCCTTGGTTACCTCTCCGGGGGCTGTCTGTGCATGCGCACCTGTGATGCTGATTTTGGCGGACCATTTGGACGTGCCGTCCAGCACACTCTGCTTGACAGCCTTCATCTGCTGTGTGTGGGCGCTTTTGGTGACGGCGAAGACCTCCTGGATCAGCTCGAAGATCTCGGGCTTGTTTCGCTCGCGGATCTTCATGCGGTCCTTCAGCACCATGATGATGTTCTGCGTGCGGTCTTCCGCACCGTGCTTGGAGCTCTTCTCCGCCGCCCCTGCGGACAGGACGCAGATGCACCTATTCGCCTCCAACCCTCCATCCAGGTCAGTCCCCACAGGCCCTCCTTCTGGCTAAACCACGCCCTCTGAGGCTACTCTGACCTGGCCACTTACCCCAAGTCTCCTGCCATCCCAGAGCCAATTCCCTTGAGTCTCCGCCCACCTCTACGCCTCGCCCAAGGCATCGCCCCATGATATATTCTATATTCCCTATCCACTGAGTCCGGGGCCCTGACTTCACAGTGCGCCACACCTACACAAAGTCTCTGCCCGTGTCTGAGTCCAACTGAGGGCACACCCCTCTAAGATGCACCCCTCCAAGCCACACCCTACCCAAGTCGCGCTCCCTCCAAGTCCTCCCTCCCTCTACTGTCACTGACCCGTCACCACCTGAGCACACTCACGCATAGCCTTCCTGTCAGGGGGGTAGACTTCCTCTCAACGCCCCGCCTGTTAGATTGTGCACACATTGCTGACCAGCCTTCAATTCCCTCACCTCTAAGACACAGTTGTAGGGCAGATGTGCCTTTCTCACCCAAAAGCCCCTGCGCAGACCAGCACCCTCTACTGCCTCAGCTCCTCTTCACTCCTGCAGCCTTAAGCCTAAACCCTCTTCTTGTGTCCCAGTGGTTCTCAATCTTCCTAAAGCTGTGACACCCTTTAATAGTTTCTCATGTTGTGGTGACACCAACCATAAAATTATTTTGTTGCTGTTATGAGTCGTAATGTAAATATCTGATATCTGATACGCAACCCCCAAAAAGGGTCTAAAGCCACAGGTTGAGAACCGCTTCGCATAAGCCCTTGGAGCCCCTCTCCTAGCTTAAGTCCCGCCCACCAAACCACGCCCTCTGACGCTGGCTCCTCACACCAGTAGCATCCCTGTTTCACTGTCTGCAGGCCTCTAAACTGCCTGGCCTTGCCACGCTCACGAGTCGCCCGCTGCAGCCTATCCACTCCCCGTCAGCTCACCCCGGCCTGGCCCCCTACCTCCAGTACCCCTACCTGCCGCTCAAGCAGTAGTCTGGTGGAGCCCGGCCCCGCCCGCCCGCCCCACGCGGCCCCGCCCCTCACGCTGCAGGCAGTCGGCGTTGAGCAGGTCCTGGCACTTCTCATGGCACTTAACGCCACACTCGGTGCAGCGCATGCCCTGCCGCGCGATGCCCCACAGCAGCCCTTCGCACTCGTAGCAGTAGGTGGGCGTGGTAGCCGTCCACACCTCGAAGTTGTGCGGCGTGGTGCAGGAGATGGGGTAGATTAAGGCTTGTAGGGTCTTCTTGTAAACGTGGTTTTTCTGCAGGGAACGAGGGCCGCGTGGGGCTAGGGTATCCCACGCCAGTCCCACGCCCCGCTCCTCTATCGCCACAGGGGCACTCCTAGGGCCCACCCCACCCCCAACTCACCAGCTCCTCGTTGTTCAACGTGCTGGAAGCCAAGGCGGAGGTGATGCCTGCCTTCCGCGACTGGACCAGTGACTGTGGCGGGAAGGTCACCAGTGAGTGTGTGAATGCAATGTGAGTAGCACAAGCGAGGTCGCAGTGAGGGGCCGGGTGTCAGAGGGAATCCTGGGAAGTGAACTTCACACACCCAGAATGCGGGACTTGGGAGACACCAGCCAAGCATTGAGCAAAACTCTCAGCTGGAGCATGAAAACACCTGCTCTCCCGCCCGTGAGTCGTGGGACTAGGGGAGGGGCGCTGTCTGGGGAGAGACCCCCAGCTCACCATCACTCACCATAGCCTGGGGTCCCGGAAGCATGGGGATGGAAATCAGGCTACATTAGTCCCAAGGACTGCCTGGGCAGTCCCTGGCCTCAACGGTCCCACACTGGGTAGGAGCACGGAGCTGCTCACCAGATCGCTCACGAGGGGAATGGGCTTCCGTTTCCGGATGTCCGGCATACTGTCAATGATGATGAGGCCACCACCTGGGCTGCAAAACACACAGGGAGAGTGAGCAGCCAGGCCTATTGCTGGGGAGTGCAGGCAGGACCCTTGACCTTCCCCTGGGCTGAGAGTTCAGTTGCCAGGCAAATGAAGAAGTACTCAAGGCCACATCTAGGGGGGTGATTATTTGGACTGCCGGTTTTCATAAGGGTAGGCTGGCATAGACTGGCAGGCCCTTCCACAAAAAGATTAAACAGTCAGTAACTCAAAAGGCTGAGGCAGGAGGACTGCCTAGGAGGCACAGAGAGACCCCATTCAAATAATAATAGTTAGCTAGGTGTAGTGACTCACGTCTTTAATCCCAGCACCCAGCAGGCTGAGGCAGGCAGGTCTCTGTAAATTTGAGGCTAGCCTGGTTTACAGAGTGAGTTCAAGAACATCCAGTGCTGTTACACAGAGAAACCCTGTCTTGCAAACACCAAAACCAAAGAAACAAAAATTTCCCCATATTCAGGATGCTCTCTCCCTACTCACCCGCCTTTGAACCATAGGGACTTGGACATCTCTCCTTCTCCTCGTGCCTGCAGGAAAGACAGACAGACAGTGGTCAATGTGGTTGCCCCTCTACTCCCAGGTCACGTGGGTGAGGAGTCAGGAAAGCCAGTCCTGCACCTCCTCTGTACCTCCGGACTTTCCGGGCTCCAGCCTGTAAAGCAGGCTGCAAGATACAGAGCACCTGTCAATCAAACATCACCTCTCAGTCCTGAACTTGTGACGTCATTTTCCCATAGAGGCTCGTTGGGCTCTTTTTTATTTTATTTTTTGATTGAGTTTTACTAGGTAGCCCCCCCGACCTTGAACTGCAATCCCCCTGCCTCAGCCCCTCAAATGCTGGGATGACAGTCCTATGCTATCACATCCAGCTAAACATCTCTAATCTTCTTAAAATTATGTTTATTTTTATGTGTATGGATGTCTGTGCACCACATGTGTCTAGTGTCCACAGAGGCCAGAAGAGGACATTGGGTCCCTTATAACTGGAGCCATAGACAGATGTGAGCTTTCACGTGGTGCTGAGACTTGTGCCCAGGCCCTCTGCAGTCAGTGCTCTTAACTGCTGAGCCATTTCTCCAGATCTATTTTTTACATTCTCTCTCTCTCTCTCTCTCTCTCTCTCTCTCTCTCTCTCTCTCTCTCTCCCACTCTCCCCCCTCTCTCTCATTTTTCAAGACAGGGTTTCTCTGGGTAAAAGCCCTAACTATCCTGGAAGTTGCTTTGTAAATCAGGCTAGCCTCAAACTCACAGAGATCCTCCTGCCTCTGCCTCCCAAGTGCTGGGATTAAAGGCATGAGCCACCACCACCCAGCTACATTCTCTTCTTAAATGGAGAAGAAACCTGGTTTGGAATATCTGCACTATGACGTAGGATCTAAGCATCTGGCTTCCTGATGCTCCAGCCCAGTTTAGAAGGGTGTGGAGCCAGGGGATCAGACAGGGCCAGGGCCGGGAGAGTCCAGGCAGTGACCTTCCCAAAAGTCTGCTGTCAAGATATTGTTGAGCATGATATTGTTGAGCACAGACATGCTAGTGTGTGGTGATGAGGGTCTTGGTGGGCGTGGCCTCCATGGCAGACATGGACAGGTGATCCATGGGCTGCGCCTGCCACTCACCTCCTGCAGCTGCATCCGCACTTTGTTGAAAGCTCGCAGCCAGTTAGATTTGGCCCTGGACATGGCGTCTTGCCCTTCCTGGCCCTCTTCATCCTCTCGAGACCTGAAACTAAGCCAGGGAAGGCAGACAGGGGCTCAGAATGGCTCTATGGAACCTTGACCTCCTGTTCACACTCTGCCCACCCACTGGGCAGCCCTGCAGGGCCCACAGAGCTCTCTGCATCCTGGCCTGGCAAGTGCCCTGTACCTCAGACCTCCAGATACCTCTCTTCAACCTTGGGGGGCTCAGCTTCCTGTGTGCGTTCTGCAGCTGCCATCTCGTCAGGGGTGGCCGGCTTGGGGATGCCCTTGGCCACATCAGCGGCTTCTGTGGGCACAGCTGGGACTTTATCCTTCTGAGGTGCAGATTGTGGGAAGCTGATGCGCTTGAATTCTTTGGGTTCAGTCATAGTAGTGTCTTCCTGCTGGGCATAGCTAGCCAGGTCATCGGGCACCTCCTCCTCCTCCTCTAACTCCTCCTCTAACTCCTCCTCCTCCTCTTCTTCTTCTTCCTCCTCCTCCTCCTCCTCCTCGGGCAGCTCCTCATCTTCCAAATCCTCGTCACCCTGGTCCCAGTGGGGCGAGTCCTTGTGGTAACTAACGGAGCTGTGGCAGGAGTGATAGGAATCGCGGTCCCTTTCGTCATCCAGCTCCGAGCCTTGTAGGCTGCGCTCATCGGGGTCGAAGTCCTCACTCAGCTGTGAACTGCCCTGGCTCAGCTCCCCAGAGGATGCATAGCGGCTGCTGCCTGTGGGGCTGAGGAAAAGCAGTCAGACCTCGGCCACACCGCCAACCCCGCACACACACCATTCACCCAGGGTGTGCTCAACACAGCTCAAGTTCTTACTGCGTGTTCACTCCCGCTCAAGATCTGTGGGCCCCACAGCAGCTCTGTGGTCAGCATTGATTGAATGCCTATGCCTTGCTGCTGGAACACGGACCACACACCCACTCATCAGGGACTGAACACCTACTGTGGGCTCATTCTTTTCTGCCCCAGGAACACAGACACCCCCCCTTTTGACCTACACATGCATTTAGCAGGTATTAAACATCTAGTGAGTGTATGTGTGTTACACCTGCTTGGCACACGCTGAACACCTATTGTACGCATGCTGGCTTGACTAGAACATATGGACCTTTACTTTCTGGGCACAGACTCAGTCATTTCTACAGTCCCAGCCTCGGTGTGCACTCCCTTCCCCAAAGCCCCGGACACTCTGGCCATGTCCAGTCTTCCATTATAAGCTCCTAAGTTTGCCCTAGATCCTCCCAGACATAACCTGTCCCTGCTTATGGCCAATCACTGAATCTTCTAACACTCATTCAGTCATTCAACAAACCTATTGCTATCCTCAGGAGTGGCGCTGGCATTGTAATATGGGAACCCCTGAAACCCTTGTTTGTCATTTAGGTGTGTTAGCTACACATCCGGAACTGGAAACTAGAGAGAACTGGACAGGACATCACCCAGGGGAGATAGCACACTCTCCCTAGGGGTGAGGTTCCAAACTGCCCTGCAGGGAGGGGGTATAGGCAGAGAGGGGACCTGCCCCCAGCTGGAGTCCACCTCAGGCTTGCTCCCCCTGCTTGCACTAAGGGTGGGACTTCGCAGCACCAAGATTTTTCACCACTGCCTCCCCTAGTCTGAGTCTGGATCCATTCCACCCTTGGGCCCTTGTCTCCGTCCATTCACCCAGGGTCTCTCTGCTGGAGCCGCCCACCCGACAGCCCCCAGTCACACTGCTCTTTGTCCCTGGTGGAAACTTTACTTGGACTTTAAGGGAGACTCCAGCTGTCCTCCAGAAAGCCCTCCCCGATGTCCCTGACCCAACTGAGCGCTGACCCCACAGCAGGACCCAGTCCACTTCTGCACCTGCACCAGCAATCACTGACCACACCAGGCAGCGTGGCCTGGGCGGAGGCTGGTCTCAGGAGACAGATGGATTCTGTCCGTTCCTGCTTCTAGAAAACCATTTAAACCTCCGTAGCCTGTCCGCAGCCAAGCTTAGGGGGTTCGCACACCCTGTTCCACCGTCCAACCCCCAGAGATGTGAGGGAGCTGATAGGGTACTTGCTGATTGACTGGTGAAATGCCTGGTTAGCATGCGCAGTGGAGTACCTGTAGTGCCTGGTTAGCATGCGCAGTGGAGTACCTGTAGTGCCTGGTTAGCATGCGCAGAGGAGTACCTGTAGTGCCTGGTTAGCATGCGCAGTGGAGTACCTGTAGTGCCTGGTTAGCATGCATAGTTAACATGCGCAAGGCCTTGGCTTCCATCCCTAGTGTAAACCGCAAGTGGTACAAGCCTGTTATTGCAGCATTTGGAGGCAAAGGCCAGGAGCTCACGTAGCCAGTGTTTTAAAAGGGGGCATGCACACAGGATAAGAAGTGGCACCTAGTCCTTGTTTCGTTTTTCAAGACAGGATTTCTCTATGTAACCCTGGCTGTCATGGAACTCAGAGATCCCTTCCCCTGCCGCCTAAATGCTAGGATTAAAGGCGTGTACCACCACTGTCCAGCTTGTTTTGTTTTTTGAGACAGGGCTTTATGAGACAGGCTAGCCTCCAACTCCCAATGTAATTAGAATAGCTGTGAACTCCTGATCCTCCTGCCTCCCCATCTTAATAAAGGCTCTGGTGTTAAACAAAGCACCAGGGACCACCAGTAAGATGGCTCAGTGAGTACAGGTGCTTGCCACAAAGTCTGGCAACCTGAGTTCAAGACCCGGGACCCACAAAGTAGCAGGAGAGAGTCAAAAAGTTGTTGTCTGACACCCCATATACACACCCCATAATACATGTCCCACCACTAAACAAAAGAAACAAATATAAATAAAAACATTCTGTGAGATGGGTCCAACTTGACCCAGGCAGGCCCCGGGTGCACTCCCAGCCCCCAGCCACCTGAGAGCCCGAGGCTCTGAGAACTCCTCATAACTGTGCATGGAGTCGCTGTAGGACTCCCGGGACCCCAGAGGGGGCGGCCGCACGGAGTACTGGTGCACAGAGGCGTTGGGCTGAGATGTCGTGTAGTAGGGTGGCGGGATGCTGTTGCTCGTCTCACTCCGATAGTCGCTGTCCCGGTCATCCACCGCACTGTCGGGGTCCTCATCTGCAGGAGGAAGGAGGGGGCACAGTGGGGCTAAACCAACCTCCAGGCTGGGCGTCTTCATCCTCTGCTACCCCACCCCGTGCGAGGGCTGCAGAGCAGGGAGGACGGACACCCAACTGTGCCATCTGGGAGGATTGGGGACCCAAATGTGTCATCTCAGAGAGCCTGGACATGGACCCCTCAGGCTCACTTCCTAGTGCAGGGCGCCCTCTAGTGGCCCTTTGACACACATCCCCCGACAGGACAGTCGGCCACACTTACCCTGCTGCCCAACCATTTTCTTCACCGAGTTATCTGGCTTGTGTCTTTGACTAAAGGGGCATTCTCTGACCTAAACTCTCATAGACCAGTTGTATATTCTCAGCTCAAACTGTGTAAGTCCTCCAAGTAATTATTATTATTATTATTATTATTATTATTATTATTATTATTATTATTATTATTATAGACAACGCTATTTTGGACAGGAAAGCCATCTCAGTTGGAGTCTGTGCTTGCTTGCCAGTTTTTTATTAAATTATTATACTGCATCTGTTCATTGTGGGCACAGGTAACACAGCACCTGTGTGGAGGCCAGAGGAATATTACAGGAGCCAGTTCTCACCTTCTAACATGAGTCCCAGGGATCAAACTCTGGTCGTCAGCCTTGGCTGCAAAGTGTCTTTACCCACTGCGCCATCTTGCCTGCCCCAACATATGGTTTTCGATCCAATTTCCTGCATCTGCCTACACATTTCCAGCCTGTTTGGCTTTGAGAGAATCATTTGCTTTGGGCTTCATTAGCTTCCCAGTGTCCTAGTGACACATTCTGCCAGACCTAGCTTTTAACCAAAAGTATCTGTGCTTTGGACACCTGGTGCTAGAACCGGGGGCCTCATGCGTGTTGGGCTGGTGTTAGGAACAAGGGCAGGGATTGTTTTCCTTCCCCAGGGTGCATGTGGCTTAGGGAACTGGGGTTCCCCAAAAGACACACCCAGGGTCTCTGCCTGGCTGCTGTTGACACCTGGCCTCGCTCTCCCACATTTGACATGGGGCCACTTCCAGGGCAATAAGGGAAAGAGGCTGAGATGTGGGGTGAGGCTACCCGTGGGAGCAGGTGGGGGTCCCAGCGCCCAGCTGTCTCCCACGGCCCCCACCTGCTGCTGGCCTTGCTCAGCTGGAAACCCCACCTCTGACCCTGCAGAGCCCCCAATGCCCTGTGCAGTGTAGTAAGGAACCTCAGGGTCCCTGAGGGCCTTGGGGTCAGTTACTTACTCTGCTCTCCCCAGCCAAAGTAATTCCAGTTACCTACGAGAGAACAGGCACAGGTAAGCCCAGCCATCTCCCGCATCCCAGGCCCCACCTGGCCCTGGCACCTTGAGGTGGGGGCAGGCTACCCTCGGCTTCTGATCATCACTCCAGGTCAGTGCCTCCCAATGCCCCCACATCACCTCCAGCACAGGGATTTTTCAGAACACAGGGACTGCGGAGGACGGGTGGGGTCCTTCATCGACTCTTGGGCTCCCCAACCAGGCAGGTCGGTGAGCTCCAAGGGGTCCTCCTGCCTCCATGTCCTGGCACCATGCCCAGTTTTGACAGGGGTGTCAGGAATCTGTGCTCAGGTCCTGTGATTTGTAACGAACTCTTTACCTACTGAGTGAGCCATGTCCCCAGCCCTAGTGCATTCGGTCTTCTGTACACATAATTTCTTTTTCCTTTTTTTCTTTTTTTCTTTTTTCTTTTCTTTTCTTTTTCTTTTTCTTTTTTTTTTTTTCCTCAGAGAGGGTGAGTGAGCAGCTTGAAGTCACACAGCCTCCCATTGGCAGGGTCACACACCCTAGCACTACACATCTCAGAAAAGGTTGTAGGGTCATAAGGCTACCCCCATGGCGGCCTGTTCCAGGACATGGGTGATGAGATGCCCCCAGGTGCTGGGCCTGTGACCTCAGAAAACTCACAGGAACTGACACCTCTATGCATGGGGACCCATCCTGGATGTGTCTGGGTGTCTGAGGGACTTGAGCCCTGGGCAGGATCAGGCTACCACCAGAGGGAGGAGACATTAACAGCCATAGTCCTGTTAATGTCAGAAAGTTGAGGCAGGGGGATTCAGGTCAGAAAGCTGAGGCAGGGGGATTCAGGTCAGGCTGGGTCACACGGGAGCTGAAGTGTCCCTAGACAGTGGTGGCAGATGTGGTGGTGGAATCCCTCAGTCCTAGACTCCATGCGTGGCTCGGCTCTGGCTTCTGGCTACACACCAGGCTTGGGTTGCTCTGCCAAGCTGGTGGCCATCGGCTGTGTGGCCTTGGCCTGACCCCAGGGCGCAAACCTCTAGACAGGATGGTCACCACCGTCATGCCATGGGAGAGAGGCACTCACAACACTGGCTGCTGGGCACGGGCAGCGGCTTGTCCGGCTGGTCCTGGAAGGAGTACTAGGGAGGGGACGGTGTGTCAGGGGACAGTAGGGACACGGGCTTACCCCAACAAGCCCTCTACACCAGACCCATGGAGCTGGATGAGGAGACAGAGAGTGACGCCAAGTAGGAATAGGCAGTGGCCCATCTCCCGCCCCCACCCATCCAGGACGCTGTGTGGGTCACTGTGGACTGGGACACTGAGCACAGACGAGAGCCAGCCTGAAACTGGCAGGGAGGGTGGGGCATTCCAGAACATCCCTGTATGTCCTTAGAGAGGTTGTGCACTGGGGTCTGGAGCGTTGGGAACCCAGCTACAGGGCAAGCTCAGTAGGTAACAGCTGCTGTTGAGTGACACACCTCATCCTGGTCGCGCATGGCGTTCAGCTGCTCCAGCTTCTTGGCCCAGTATCGCGCCTCTTCCTCGGGGATGTCTGCGAGCAAAGCTGCCATGTCCTGGACGCCAGGGACACCTGGCCTCTCTCCCTTGGGCCCTGGCTGGGTGGTGTGGGGAGCATCCTGGGGAACCCCAGGAATGGACAGGGGTGGGGAGGGCAGGAAGGCAGGGGCTCAGCATGGGTTGGGAGGACCCTGAAGTACACAGCCTCCACTATCTCAGTCCCTGTGAATGGACACTGGTCAGACCATGCCTGAGGACTCACCCAAGGGCAGCTCAAAGTGCACATCTAGGAGGATGCGGTGGAAAGTGGGGTCCTTGGTCCCACAGATCTCGCTGTCTGCCATGATGGCCTGAGAGTCCAGTGTCAGCCACTCTCCTGGACCCTCCTGTCATTAGTGAAGGCACGGGGCTAGAGTCAGAACCCCCAGGAAGGGGATGACTACTCACTAGCCTCTTTTGAGGTGACCTCCTCATCCCGTCCCCTGCCACTTCACAGGTGAGGGACCATTCCACCCTCAGGAACGAGACCCCCATCACCATTCTGGGACATGAGCACTGTAAGCACCTGAGGTCCACTCTGAACCCGTTTCTTTATTGTTCATACAATGACTGTCATCCGTGAAGGACACCATCTGCTTCACTGGGGGACCAGGATACTCTCACACCTGTGGTCCCTGTCTATGCTGTTTCTGGTTCTTGATGTCAGAGGTGCTCCTTTAGCCCCCCTCATTCACTTATCTATTGCCTGATTAAAAAACAAACAGACTCCAGTGTCTTGTCAAAGCCTGGTCTACCCTGGGTGGTGCTGGAGATCCCAGGAGGCCCTAGTCACTAGCTTGGCTCCTGAGGAGCCCAACAGTTCAGGCACGCAAAGCTAGACACAGATGCCCAGACCCTCAAGGCCAGGAAAGAGCAGGTTGGACCCTTAACTGAGACTAAATCCTTGGCTGGGATGCAGACACAAGGGGAGCCTCCAGTGATAACTCTGGAGACCCCAACTGAGACTGGGGGGGGCAAGTCTCAGTTTCTTTAGACCCCAAGGTCCTGGGCCTCTGCCAGACCCTCCTTCCTCTTCTGTCATTCACCTCGTTGGATTGGCGAATGGTCCGCAGCGGGATCCACACAGTGCCCACCATAGTGTCCCAGATGAGACCTTTGTTCCACACCTCCACCGTCAGGCCCAGATCCAGGCGGTTGATCTCGCTGTGTGCACAGGAGGTGGGGACGGAAGGGGAGTGGGTAGGGGAGAAGAGAGGTTCAGAGAGGTCAGGGCACTGGCCTGAAGACACACACACAGAGAACTGCAGTAGGAAGCCAGTCGGGAGGAGACCAAGTGCCCAGAGAGGTGACACAGTAGTTTCATTCTCCGGAGGGAAACTGAGGCCTTTGAAAGGAGCATCTAGCTCAGACTATCACAGGCAGCCAGAGGTGCATCTGGGAGGGAAGAAATGGGGCATCAGAGACCATCCTGTCTTACTGGCCTTCATCGGGTCATGAGGCCCCGACAATGCTGGGCGAATAAGGGACACACCCCTCCATGGCAGGTCCTGGCCAGTTCCTCTAAGGGTGTAACTTGGGGTTGGCCATGCCTGAGTCCACACGCCGGCCAACCCTGTGCCAGAGTGATTTCTCTGGGTCTCCTTTCCTCGTCCATAAAATGAAACTCACCTCAGAGACCCTAATCAGGATGATGGACGTGGTTGATTTAAAAGAATGAAAAATCTCAGAGTGGGGCGCAGCCTGGTCACCAGGCATCAGGAAAGATGGGACAAAGAACAGGTGTTGGTGCACATCTGGAGGTGCACATCTATTGGTGCACATCAGGAGGATGAGGCAGGAGGATCGGGTTTTGGGTCATCTTTAGCCATACAATTAGGCCAGTCTGGGCTGCATGAGATCCTGTCTTCAAGATAAATAAAGCAGCCCAACCAAGAGGTCACTTTGTAAAGTGGATTCTGTGGCCCTGCTGGCTGGGGGTGCAGGAATTCAGCAACAAGTATTTGCTGAGTACCCTCCCCCTGTCCTGTACCTGCGGAGGTCACATGGGCTCCTACAGCAGAGATGGTGAGGTGGGGAGAAGGGCCAGGAGGTAGTATTTTAGCTGCGGGTCAGGGAAGGGGTCCTGGAGGGGTGGCCAGTTGAGGAGGGCATCTAAGGAAGTGAGGGAGCTGCTGGGGCAGTGGGGAGCAGGGACAGTTTTATGTAAGTGACATTGAGGAGGCTTTCAGCGTTTATAATCTTTCCCACTGCCTGGAGGAGAAAAGACTGGGGGGGGGGCGTAAGGGAGGGCAAAGGGACCGGACTAGGGATGGGGCAGAAGGGCAGAAGGAAGCAGAAATACAGAAGATGTGGCAGTGAGCGGGTGGGCGGGGCCTGATGTTGACAGGCTCTCAGACTGGAAGAGAGTAGTGCGATGAGCGATGAGCGTGGCTTCATGCAGGAAGAGGAGCGTAGTGTGGGGGAGGGGGGATGACCACACTGAGTGGGGGCTGGGACAGTCGTGTTAGGGGAGCCTGTCTGGGGGTAGGATCTCTGGTGAGGCCTGAGGCGAGGCGGGGCCTGCTGAGGTGGGGTTTGTTTTGGGCGAGGTCTGCGGGCACGTCCTAAGATGTGACCTGTGGGTTTGCTGTGGGCACAGCCTGGAGCAGTAGTTATAGGGGTCTCTAGTGGTGGGGGTGGGGAGAAGGGACGGGGACTGGGGCCTCTGCAATAGGTGTGGTGGGCGGAGCCATGTCTGAACTGGCCTGTGGGCGGGGCTTTGTAGTGGGTAAGATGTGGGTGGAGCCTTCGGTGAACCGCCCAGAAGAGGGCAGGTGGAGCATGCGATGGGGAGGAGGGCGGGGCTTCACACTCACAACATGAAGTCCTGCTCCCAGCTGGGCTGGCTGCCTCGCACAGCGATGGTAGTGCTCTTCACGTTCTGCACCTTCAGAGTCACGTATGTGTTGAACTTCTCTGCAGCAGAGAGTGGGACAATGGCCGGCTGTCCCCTCTCGGGTCCGCGTGCTCACCTCACCCCAGTGGTGGACTAGGAAGTCCGGGTCCCAGAACCTCCAGATACCATCTATTCTTACATTGGGAAAATGGAGGCCAAGTCTAAGGGGTTTGGTTTTCAACTGGGGAGACTGAGACCCAGGAGGGACTGACAGTCCTTGCAGGAAGATAACCAGTTGAAGGCCAGCCTCAGCTACAGTCCCAAGCTAAGCAAGCCAGCTCAGTGAGACCCTGTCTTAAAATATAAAAGGACAGACAAAGCTCAAATTGGAGTTTGGGGTAGGCGGTGTTCAGGCCTTGGGCTCCACTTGTATCTCAGGTACTCCCTCACCCTGCGTCCCTCCCCAGGAGGATTGCTGGCCTGGTTGGGGAAAAAGCTCACGCCTGGGATGAACCTGCCCTCTGCATGGCAACAGGTGCCAAAGTCCCTCCTCAGGCCCAGGAGACCAGACAAGAAAAGACAGAAAGACAGGGGATGGGGACAGTGAAGGACAGCCAGGACAGGACACTTACCTTGGGCACCGTCAAACTTGGCTTTTTTGACTGTGAAGAGATAAGAGTGAGCAAGAGGGTGCGGGGAGGAGGGTGTGGGAAGGAGAGGGAGAGAGAGTCATGCAGAGATGAAGACAGGGATAGAGAGATACAGGGAAGCAAGAGAGATATAGGAGAGAGAGGTAGGCAGGAGGTTAAAAAGAGGTGTCAGGCGGAGAGGAGGAGGGAGAGGGGAGAGGAGGAGAGAGAGGAAGAAGGAGAGGAGGAGGGAGAGAAGGAGGGAGAGGTGGGAGAGGAGGAAGGGGAGGAGGAGGGAGAGGTGAGAGAAGAGAAAGGAGAGGAGGAAGGAGAGGAGGAGGGAGAGGTGGGAAAGGTGGAGGAGGAGGGAGAGGTGGGAGAAGAGAAAGAGGAAAGGGAAGAGGAGGGGGAAGGAGGAGGTGGTGAAAGAGGAAGAAGGAGAGGAGGAGAGAGAGAGAGAGGGAAAAGGCCATCAGATAGAGCAGGAGGTGTCTGGCCCATGGGCACAACCCTCCCCTTCCCTCAGGCTCCCTGTGACTCCTTCCCTCCAACCCCAATAAAACTGGACCTTCCCTAAGAGGCCTTGCAGGATGACATGGACATATGGGGTTCTGGAACATTCCCTGTGACCTGCAGGGTCAGAGGTCCTGACTTAGTTGTCACCTTGAGTTTGACACTCAATACTCCAAAGCCCGGTGGAGGCAGAGCCCATGAACAGACGACCCATCCCTCCCTGTCTCTCTCCAGCTGCCCTTTCCTTCCCTTCTGAGATGTGTGTAGACAATGTACAGGTCCTGAGCAAACCCAAAGCAGGGACAAGCTCTCCCGTCTTCCCAGGTCCCACCAGCCCTTGTTCCCAGAAGCCATCAACACAGCTGGTTCCTGGTGGCACTGTGGACACTCCATGAGAGACGATATTGTTCACATGGCCATTTTTTACGTAAAAGATAGCATCACACACCTCCCATTCCAGACCTTGTGGTCCCATGTAAACTCCTGTGCTATCACCAAGCACCTGCTGAAAAACTGAGTTTGTAAATACCAACAAATTTGATACTGTATCCAGCACACTTGGGACTGTGCAGCATGAATGGAGAGGGACTGGGCACGGGGGAAGGGAACAGAGATTCAGGCCAGATGGAGGAGCTGCTGCATAGCCTCCCTGTGCTGTGTGACCAGTGGCTGTGAGTGAGCTCCCTGAGACTATCCTCAGCTCACTTTCTCCAGCTGATGTCTCCCCTGCCTCCTACCTGGTCCTCTCTCTTCTCTCCTGCTCCATGTTCCCTTCTTCCTCCATGATCCTTGGCCCCTGTACTGTGGCCTCTGTGGCTGGAGGATAAAGGCTGTTGGGGTCCCCCCCACACCTGTGTTGGCTGAATGCTTGGGGCTCTGACAACACCCAGGAGACCCAGGACATGGGCAGGGAGTCTGAAGAGGGAAGGGGATTGAAGTGGGGGGAGAGCCAGGGTGGGGGAGGAGCCTGGAGGAGAGTGGTTAGGGGTGAGGTCTGGAGCCTACTGTGGGGGTTCCTAGGCGGGAAATAGAGTCTGAGGGATGGAAAGGGTGTCTGGGGGGAGAGGAAGGGTGTCTGGGGAGAGGGGAGGGTGTCTGGGGAGGGGGGGAGAGTGCCTGGGGAGAGGGGAGGGGGGAGGGTGTCTAAAAAAGGGGGAAGGTGTCTGGGGGGAGAGGGAGGGTTTCTGGAGAGGGTGTCTGGGGAGGGAAGAGGGTGTTTGGGGAGAAGGGAGGGTGTCTGGGGAAGGGGGAGGGTATCTGGGGAAGGGGAGGGTGTCTGGGGAAGGGGGAGGGTGTCTGGGGAGAGGGGAGGGTGTCTGAGGAAGGGGGAGGGTGTCTGGGGGAGATAGGAGGGTGTCTGGGAAAGGGGGAGGGTTTCTGGGGAGGGGGAGGGTGTCTGGGAGAAAGGGGAGGGTGTCTGCGGGGCAGGGGTGGGTGTCTGGGGGTAGGAAAAGGGAGTCTGGAGGACCCAGATTTGGGGAGTGGAAGGTGGAGCAGGCTAAAGCAACAACTCTATTTGCAGTATCCCCCTCACCCATGGCTGGAGTCACAGAGTCACATACTGCCACCATCTTAGCACTGCTGGGGTCAGCTGCCGAAGCACCTCGGCTGCCCAGCTATTTATAACCCGGGAGACCTGGGCAGGCCCTGGGGATTCAGGTCCCTGCCCCTCACTCGGGTCTCTTGTCACTGGCACTATTTTTACTTCCTGCGGGCAGCCTCAGATGCTCAGTTCTGACTAAAAGCAACAACTGTCCTGGGGAGACTTGTCCAGGTTCACTGGGGCAGGGTGGGGAACCCAGGGCCACTAGGTAAGCTTCTGGAAGGCCACAGGGCTTACTAAGCAAGACCATCAGCTGTGCACGACAGCAGTAGAGACGCTGGCTGCTGACTGGGCACAGGACTGTCACCCATTGCATCCTGAAGCAGATGGGGGCAAGCAGGGACAGTCGCTGCGGGGAGGCCCCTGTTGTTGGATGCTATCGCACACAGAGGTGAGGCAGCTAGGGACAGAATTTTGCAAAGGATTCTGGGAAAGGAGGAAGAAGGTCAAGGACCTCACAGAAGGACTCTGACCCAACCTTTCTCCCCAGTTCACAGCCAGCCAGGGAGTCCTCAGCTCCTCCCTCCTGTGTGGCTGTGTAATGGACCTCTCTGGGACTCAGTCTTCTTCATCTGTGAGGCTAGGGGAGATTGCTATGATGGATAGACAGGTTCGACTCCAGTACTACTCAGGATTCAAGGCAAATTCACCCCCACACATTCATGCCTGTACCCCCTCTTCTGCTCACCTTATTCATGAAATAGTTATGGAAACTTTAGGATATACACTTGTCATCCTAGAACTTCAGAGATTAAGGCGGGACAATCAGGAATTCAAAGACAGTCTCTGCTACATAGTGAGGGCCAGCCTGGGCTACAGGAGGCCCAGCTTTCGGAACAAATGGTAGTGTCACGGTGCATTAGAGGGAGTTCAGCCATTAAGAATGCTTCCTCTCTCTCTCTCTCTCTCTCTCTCTGTTTTTTGCTTGTTTGTTTGTTATTGGCTTTGGTTTTTTTGAGACAGGGTCTCACTATGTAGCTCTGGTGGACCTGGAACTCACTCTGTAGACCAGGTTGGTTTTGAATTCACACAGATCACTTGCCTCTGCCTCCCAAGTTCTGGGATTAAAGTTGTGGGACATTGTGCCTGGCTAAAATGTATCTTTTTCATTTTTAAAGGAAAACTGGAGGAAGGAGCTGGGGAGCTAGCTCGTGGGTGCATGTAAAGAGACTGCTATGCAAGAACTAAATAAGACCTGAGTTTCAATCCCCAGGACCCTGGCAAAGAGCCAGCGGGGATGGCAGGTTCAAGTGAACCTTGGAGTCTGTGGGGCCAATCAGTGAGCTGAGTTTCAATAAGAGATTCATCTGATTTCAACAAACAAAGAGGGAGGCAATGATGATTGCAGCCAAGCCTGATGACCCTGGAACCCGAATGATGGAAGAGAGCAGACTTCCAAAAATAATTCTTCTTTTGACCTACACACACACACACACACACACACACAAATATATATATATGGCTTCTTGCAAAGTCAGGTGAAATCACAGGTCCACAGACTGCTTGGCCCATCTGCCTGTGAACAAGTGTGCTTTGGGAGGTGGGAGGTGTGGTCAAGTATATGCCTGTGTTGGGATGGGAGGGGACCTTCCTTACTATATTTTATTCTCGCGTGTGTGCCAGGACTCATGTAGCCCAGGCTGCCCTCAGATGTAGATGAGAATGACCTCAAACTCCTGACCCCCTGCCTCTGCCTCCCAAGTCCTAATAGGCATGTGCCATCAGGACTGGTTTACGTGGTGCTGGGTATGATGATCAGGCCTTTGTGAATGCTGCAAGCACTGCACCCACTGAGCCTCAGCTCCAGCCCGTGTATGTGCATATCCTAACACTCATTAGCATATGTGTGGACAGTCCAGATCTGTGTCTGCAACACGGAAGTTTCCATTGCGGGGAGACTGGAGCCCCCATATGCCTGACTTAGCCATACAGCTCCCAAGGAGTCTTAAGAGGTTCGGGACCTAGCTAAAAAACATGTGGGGACGGACTGTCATGGGACCCTGGCTGGCCAGAAGGTGTTCCCAATATTGTGAAGCTTTGACCAAACTCAGGCCCCCTCAAGGCCCCACCCGCACCTCCCAGCGGGCTTACCTCCCCCTACAGCCCTGCCCTTCACCCAGGGAGTTGGGGAATCCCATACAAATGTCGCCCCAGGCCTGTGTTTCTGGAAGCCTCCTCTCTGACGCTGCCCGCTCTCCACCCCCGCAGCCGAACCTCCGGTTTGCGTCAGAGTAGGGGTGATGCCCCCCCCCACTCTAGGCAGGATGGGAGGATGCGGGATACAGGGAGTTGCCGAGAAAGGGGTCCACCTTCATTTCTGGCTGGGTCTGTGGGAGCTGCCCAGAGGGTCCCCTTCACATCCGGCTCCACTTACTTCCCAGGCCTGGAGGCCTGAGCGGTAGGAGGCCTTCTCAGCACCAGGGCACAGAAAAGGGTTCCTGCGCCTTTAAGAACACCCGCGTCCATCCAACTAGAGCTGTGCGCCGCGGGACGCGGGAGGGCGGGGCCGGGTTTGTGAATGGAAGGCGAGAGGAGGGGGTTGGGAAGTAGGGGGAGGGGCAGAGGGGCGGGACCAGCCCGGGCCACGCAGCCGCGGATCTCAAATCCGCACTCCCGCCGCCCAAGGTCTCCGGCAGCCTGAGATTTGTGGCGGTAGAAGATTCGCCCTCCGCTCCACACAGCCTCCAGGAGGTGGGAAGGGGAAGCGACGCGGGGGGACCTACTCTCACCCCAAAGACCCTGAGCTCACAACTGTGTCGGCATGCACCCCTATCTGGCTTCTCCGCCGCCCTAGCTCTTCAGCAACAGAGCTACCCTGGGGCTGCTCCTGGCCCCACCCGAGGCTTCAAGAGGTGCAGGGGTCACACCTCTCGGGTGGTTCCCGGCCTCCCCTCACCAAACATGGAGCGTGGGCCTGGGCGTGGGCCTCAGTGCAGATGGCGTTTTGGCCCCAAAATAGCTGTCCCCCCCCCAGTCTCCTACCCTCCCTCCAGTCATAGGAGTGAGGCGAAAGGGCACCAGGCGCTTCCGCGGATCCCGCTGCGCTGAGTGGTGGACAGTGGGGACCAGAGGAGGTGTCCAAACGCCCAGATCGGGCCCACTGCCCCCACACCCCGCACCCCAGAGCCGCCCGATTTCCCCGCCCCTACCAGCGTCTACACAGCGTCTACACCGGCGCCCAAGCCCCGCATTCACGCCAGTGTGCGGCAGGCAGGACCCCCAGAGCTGATCCGAGCGTGCCCTGCGGCGCGCACCGGGGGTCCCTGCCGCGGTGCAGCCCGGCTCGGCGCGACCACACGGACGGACCAGTCACTTTGCCCGCGTCCACGCAGCTCCTACCTCCGACGCACAGCAGAGACATGACTCCGGCGTCCAGAGCGCGGCGGGCGCAGCGCGGGGCTCGGGGCTCAAGCCGGGGCCCAGCCACCGGCCATGTCGCTTCAGCACCGGGGGCGCGGACAGCGCCTGACGCGCGCAGACGCTGTGACGTGGGCGGAGCTGGAGACGCGTGACAGGGCGGAGCCGGGCCGGACGCCTTAAAGAGCCGGGACGCAGGGCGGGCCCAGGCCGGTCCTGTCTGCCCAACAGGGCCCAGTCTCTCCTTCCCTGTTGCCGCCTATCTAGGTCTCCACGTTTCTATTTCCCTCTCTGAGCAACCTAACCTGTGCTCTTGTTTTACATTCTCCTGGGTTACAGAACTCCTATTTGTTCTTCAGTTCCCAGTCTCCAGTGCCCCAGGGAGCCGTCCCTGGTTTCCTAGTACTGTCATATTTGTTTCAGGTTTTGTTTTATGCTGGAGCTGACACTTGAACTCAGGACCTCCCATATGTGAGGCAAGTACTCCGCCACCTGCAAGTATCTCCACCCATTTTGTAACAGAAATACATGCAGGCTAAACACTCAAGCACATAAGATAAAATAAATCCAAATTTTAAAAAATTACATTTATTTATGTGTGTGGGAGTGAGCCTCACGGGTAGTACAGCACGCAACACGTGGAGGTCAGAGGTCAGCATTCCAGAGCTGTTTCTCTCTTTCCAGGATGTGGACTCCAGGAAGTGCTTCTGCTCACTGAGCTGGTGTATGTAAGTGTGTGACTGTCTCTGTTTGTGTATGAGTGTGTGCTCTGTGTGTCAGTGTGAGTGAGCATGTGTGAGTCTGAGCATATGTGCACACTCAAGTGTGTCTTTGTGTGTGTGCGTGTGCGTGTGCCTGTGTGTTGTTATACTTAGATTCATGGAATCCCCCCAAAACCAATAAGGAGACCGAGTCCTGTATATAAAAGCAAAGAGCCTTTCTTCCTACACATCCTACAGAAGCTCACGAACTCAGACTCTCCATGTGCCCAATGTGCTATTGTGACCAGAGAGCCCTGAGCACCATTTGGGATGGAGTTTTTATAATAAAAGAGGGATTTTTAAGGCTCAGGACCCCTGATTGAACTGACATTGTCTAGGGGTGCCCTGGTGAAAAGGGAATGGGTGTGTACTGGGCTAAGGGACATCAAGTGATCCTATTTACAGTGTTTGGAATGTTAGAAATTGCCTTTGGATGGTCTGTTTTTGGGTAGAGGGTGGGTGGTCTCAGTTTGTGGTTTTTCTTGGAACCAGGTATTGTCTCTGGATAAACTGAGATTCAGGCCTACATTCCTATTGGTATTTAGAGCCTGTCTTGGCAGCTGCCAAGCTGTCCTGGGTCCTACATTTCCCCCCTCACAAGTACCAATGACAGAACTCAGTCATGGGTCTGTTGAGAGGCAGGGCTGGGAGTAAGTAGTAGGAGCAGGAGCATTTGGGGCTGCTAGAGCTCAGGGTAAGGTTGTTAACCAGAGGGCATTTGTATCTCTAATTACCGTGGAGTGATTGACATAGAAACAACCCCCCCAGGGCAGCAGAGGAGGTCCATTTCCCCCCCCCCAGGGCAGCAGAGGAGGTCCATTTCCCCCCCCCCAGGGCAGCAGAGGAGGTCCATTTCCCCCCCCCAGGGCAGCAGAGGAGGTTCATCCCCCCCCAGGGCAGCAGAGGAGGTCCATTCCCCCCCCAGGGCAGCAGAGGAGGTTCATTCCCCCCCTAGGGCAGCAGAGGAGGTCCATTCCCTCCCCCAGGGCAGCAGAGGAGGTTCATTCCCCCCCTAGGGCAGCAGAGGAGGTCCATTCCCTCCCCCAGGGCAGCAGAGGAGGTCCATTCCCCCCCCCCAGGGCAGCAGAGGAGGTCCATTCTCCCCCCCCCCAGGGCAGCAGAGGAGGTCCATTCCCCCCCTAGGGCAGCAGAGGAGGTCCATTCCCTCCCCCAGGGCAGCAGAGGAGGTCCATTCTCCCCCCAGGGCAGCAGAGGAGGTCCATTCTCCCCCCCCCCCAGGGCAGCAGAGGAGGTCCATTCCCCCCCTAGGGCAGCAGAGGAGGTCCATTCCCTCCCCCAGGGCAGCAGAGGAGGTCCATTCTCCCCCCCCCCAGGGCAGCAGAGGAGGTCCATTCCCCCCCCCAGGGCAGCAGAGGAGGTCCATTCCCTCCCCCAGGGCAGCAGAGGAGGTCCATTCTCCCCCCCCAGGGCAGCAGAGGAAGTCCAAACCTCTTGATTCTGTAAGGCAACCTCAGCCAAGGAATATAAAGAAGTCTCTAGCTTGAGTATAGACTGTTCTATGTTTTTGAGATCCGAATGGATGGCTGGCTGTAGCGCCTGGTGGTTTCTGTCCTGGAGGATTAAGGCTGAGGTGCCCACCCCCATTGCTCCCGTCGTGGCCAGTCCTACCAGGAAAGAGAGCAAGACAGCTGTTGCCCCTACAGTCCACTTTTCCCTGGCAGGAACAGGGGAAAGGCCAGTTCCATTTGGACCTCTGTATAGCATTTTATGTTGAGAAACAATTGAGCCATCACACAAAAATCTTGTCCTGTGTTAAGGGCTGTCCCATGGATGCAGGGAGTGAGCCCTGACGTGCAAGCCCACCATCCAGCAGATACCAAATAGAGGGTGTCATTATTTTATTTATTTATTTATTTATTTATTTATTTATTTATTTATTTTGATTTTTCAAGATAGGGTTTCTCTGTAACTTTGGAGCCTCTCCTGGAACTAGCTCTTGTAGACCAGGTTGGCCTTGAACTCACAGAGATCCACCTGCCTCTGCCTCCCTGGGATTGAAGTGCTGCGATTAAAGGTGTGTGCCACCACCACCTGGCTGAGGGTGTCATTTTGTATAGTGATGGTCTGGTTACATAGACCTGCTAGGACTCGCCTTCCAAGGGGCACCATACAGGTACCCGTACCTGTCAGCTGCTGTAGTGAAATCTTTTCTTTTATCCCCCCAAGGGCAGGATTTTGGGGAGACCGAGGTTTAATCACCAGCTATTGCAATACCAACATAGCAAGTGGTTGTGCATTTAGATAAAGTCAGCATTCTGGAAAATTGGGAAGGTTTTAGACTATATGAAGAATCCTGGCCCTGAGGGGTAGTTCCCAAGTGGACTTCTAGTGTCCAACCCCCTCCCGGGGGTCTGGTGACTGGAACCTCTCGAGGTAACAGGACTGGGTTGTGTGCTGTTGCCACTGGGGGTTTATCTGAATCTCTAATCTAATAGTGAAGAGGGCCCCTGGGACTGGTCTAAGATAAGGTCCAAGGTCCATCATAGATTTGAATATTGCAGGTTTTACCAGTAGTTCATTCCTCAATCAGAATCTGTTTTCCTTGATCAGTAAATTCCTGAGAGGGTTACATTTCCGTCTTCCATAGGACCCACAACCCACATCACATCTACCTCGGCAGATAGTGATCAGATCATCACTTACCAGATAGGTCCAGTACTCACACATTTCCAAGATGCACAGAAGACTTGGCTCCCCCACATTACCGGAGCCAGGACTTCTCGGTCTTGTGTGCAAGGCAGACATAAAAACTGATCTCTCTCAGCTGGCGTCTTGGTTGGCCAGAAATAAACCCTGCACCTCAAATTCTAGAGATGGGTATGAGGTCCCGGGAAGAGTTGTAACTGATTCTTGTTAGAGGATTTCTCCAAGAAAGCATCTTTAAAATCTAGTACCATGCACCAGGCCCAGGTGGGAGAAAGTGTGTATGGATTTGGCACGGAGGGATGAACGTCCATAACCCTATGACTGGCCTCCCTAAGGTCCTGCATGGGCTGGTTTTTAATGGGGAGCAAGGGAGTATTCCAGGCTGACTGGCAAGGAGCCAGAATTTCTAGTTCCATGAGGCACCTGATGTGAGGGGTGATTCCCTTCGTCACCTCCCAGGACATGGGGTATTGCTGCACCCAGGCGGGAACACCAGGCTGGAGTTCAGTGAGTTCACCAAGCCCACTCCCCCGTTTCTGCAAATGCCTCTGGATACTGGGCAAGCCATGTGGCCATGTCCTGAGGGACAGGGGGCAGCTCCTGGTATAGTCAATATTCACCCTCAATCAGCTGTCCCTCCTGATTTGTAATTGAGACTCCATCTTTATTAAATGTGATCTGAGTGCCAACCTTAGTGAGTAAGTCTCTTCCTAATAAGAGTTAGGGGCAGTAGGTATGACCAGGAATGAGTGGGAAACCCAGTCCATGCCGAGGTCTACTGTTCTTCAGGTAGTCCATGAATATTGGCTCATACCTGTGGCTCCCTACACCTAAGATATTTTTTGAGAGAGGTTCCCTTGGAGTTTGGTCAATATCAAATGTTGAGTTCCAGTATCTACCACAAAATCTGTAAGTTTCTTCTCCACTCTGAGAGTTACCCTGGGCTTGGGGAGGGGGTCTGGACCCCACCTCCCCTAGTCACTGTGGTTGCCTGGTTCTGCAACCAGCACATGGCAGGAGTCGTATCCCAAGTCCTGGCCCTTATATTTGGACTTTCGGAGGCATTTTCTAACCCAGTGTCCCATTCCCTTGCGATAAGCACATTGACCCTTCTGCAGCCGAGAGCTCCCGTGAGTGGGGGTCCTCACTGGGCTCTGGGTGGGCGTCTCAGTTGTGCTTCTTTTCATCTGAGTCTCCTGCGCTGGATGCTATGTTTCAAGTCTGCTTTGTGTTTTCTGCAGCAATGGCCTCCTCTGTTTATCTTCCGGAGTCTCTCCGTTATTGCACACTTTCTAAGCGACTGCTAACAGCTGGATGCTCTTAACTGCAAGCTCATCTCTCTTCTGTAATTTGCACCTAATTAAAAAAGGCCATAACCATGGCTGGCCTATTCTCCTTGGTCTCAGGATACATAGGGGAGGATGCCCTAAAAGACTCCATAATCTGTTCTAAGAAAGCAGATGGAGATTCTGTCATTTTTGTAGTACATACTGACTTTAACCATATTGTCAAGGCTGACAAGCGACCGCACAGAGAACACTCATCAGAACTTGGTAGTATACCTTACCTTATCTTTCCTTACCTTCTGCCAAGTTGAAATTCCAGTTAGGGTGGGTCAGGGGGAAGCCTTGGTCACCATCAGGTCCTGGGACTGATGTTCTGGTCTCTGTCAGAATTCTCTCTTCCTCCCCTGGTAAACAGGACCTGTAACGTCTGTTTGCAATCTTCCAAAGTGGGCTGGTGAGTGAAAACAACAAAATCTACAAGGTTAACAAGGGCCCTTGGAGTGTCTGTGAGAAACTGGGGTTGTTGTTTTTCCAGTTATAGAGATCATGACTGGCTAAAGGTCAACACTGTATCTGTTCACTGCCCTCATCATCCCATGGGCTGAATGCCCTCAGAGGAAGAGCAACTGAGCCGGCCACACAGGGCAATTCTGATTGTGCCCGCCCCCTGGTGAAGGTGGGTCTCCTAAATTCCTTGAGCCTCCCTGGGACCCCCTCCTGGCCACCTGATCAGTTGGGAGAGGCGGTCAGTAAGGGAAGGGGTCAGAAAAGGAGTCCATTCTCTGTACCACCTTGTAGTACAGGGGCAGAAGGCTTAGGGTCCTCTTGTCTTCCTGGAAGACAAAGATGGTCCTGCCTCTCAGCCCTGCGGAGATAAAGGGTTTAACCAAGGGGAGGGTGGATGTAAGGAATCTGGTCCCAGTGCCCAAGTCTTTTGCCCTAGAAATGATATATGGGTCAAAGGTTCCCTCTATTGGCCACCGGGTTCCAAACGCTGGCCATTCAGTCTTACAAAACATGATAAGTTTACCCTTTTAGTTTCCGGTTTTTCTTTGCCCTGTTTCTGAAGTCCTGAAAATGGTCCAGAATCCAAGTTAGGGAAGTAGGGGTACTCTTAGTCTGTTTCATATCGTCAGCATAGTCTAAGTCAGGACAAAAGCACAGACACAGGACAATGAACAAGTAAAGAGTCCTTCTGGATCCCAGAGGCAGAACTGAAACTGAGATGCTGGGAGCCACCCACATCTGTCTACAGAAACCAGAGAGATCCACTCTCACACAGAAGGGCCCTGGGGGCGTCTCCCCAAGCACCCAACCTGTGATCTTTCTACACATCCTCATAGACTGTACCTCCTATACCATCCCTCCGAATGGTGTAGGAGGTCCCTCTGTCTATGTGCTGATTTCATTGGTTAATAAAGAAACTTCTTTGGGCCTATAGCAGAGCTGTAGGAACAGAGCGAGGCGGGAAAAACTAAATAAGAAAATAAGAACCTGTGAATTGCTTCTAGACCAATATGGTTTGATGGAACAAGATCCCCTGAAAGGTTGCTGTAAACACACCCACAAAGAAAATACTCCACCCAATAAACAGCAGGAAGAAGTTTGGACAAAACTGTGCCCATATTCCCAAATATTGTTTATAATTGTGTGTTTACATTACATTTAAAGGGGGATATGCTATAGAGATGAATAATTTGCTTTGGTATGGATCTTGGTTTATTGATACAAATTTAAGGCAAATTTTGTTATACTGTATATGTATATGTCTTTGATTAAGATATTGTGTTTGTATAGTTCATTTAAAAATGTAATGTAAGCCGGGTGGTGGCGGCGCACGCCTTTAATCCCAGCACTCGAGAGGCAGAGGCAGGCGGATCTCTGTGAGTTTGAGGCCAGCCTGGTCTACAAGAGCTTGTTCCAGGACAGGCTCCAAAGCTAGTTCTAGAGAAACCCTGTCTCAGAAAACCAAAAAAGAAAAAAGAAAGAAAGAAAGAAACAAAGAAAAAATTATCTGAAAGAATTTATAAAGAAATAAAATAAAATAATAAAAATGTAATGTAAAATTTAAAAATATAGGTTAATAGGTAGTCAAGGTAGTCATGTAGGTTCGATTTTGTAGATGTACAGAAATGTAGTTCAGTTGGATAGGTATCCTTCAAATCTTTCAGAGACCTTCAGAATATGACATTTAAAGTGTTTTAAGAACTTAGAACTTTTCATGACAATGAGACACATCTGCTCCTGGCAGCACCAATCTACTTCAAGAGGAATATGGGCATAGAAGAGGTTCCTTATGAACTGAATATGCAGAACCCACAGAGAAATGACTGCTGAACTTGCCTAAACGTGAGATGATCCTTTGGGGTTCCTGCTTCATGAAAGAGTCTGTGAGACATTCTGCAGGACACAGAAGAAAGGGACTGACAAACAAAGTGACAAAATATAGGTGGAACTGTCTTTAAAATTTCCTGCTTTGTGGAAAAGTCTGCCAGATACTATGGGCCTGTAGGCTGAAGATGGATGCCCCAATAGTACAGAAAAACTTTGGGTAACTGTCCAGGCAGTGAGATGTCTCTGTTAATTCTAGAGTTTTGGAAGTTTCTTAAAATGTACTTCCTGTTTATTTAGGTAATATTATATCCTTCTGGAGTCTTTGATGGAGTTGAAGAATAGATAGTTATAATTATAGTTTTCCTTAGTTATGATAAAAGATAAAGTAGATAATAAATATTGTAACTGTAGTTCTTGCTTGATAACTGTTTTGTTATATGTAGTTTTGATATGTTAAAGCCTTCCTTTTTGTTTAAACAGAAAAGGGGAAATGATATAGGAGGTCCTTCTGTCTATGTGTTGCTTTCATTGATTAATAAAGGAACTTCTTTGGGTGTAACATGAGGGGGCTGGCTTGTTGGGGTATCTGTCCCACCTAGTACTCCACAGCCGGCAAGTCCCAAAGAAAATCACGCACAAGACTCCATAAGATTATAAACTGATTGGTCCATTAGGTCAGGCTTCTTGTTAACTCTTATAACTTATATTAACCCATTATTCTCATTTATGTTAGCCATAATGGCTCCGTACCTTTCTCAGCTGGACATGTTACATGCTGCCTCTTCGGAGGTTTGCGCAGGAGTGGCTGAGGAACCTTTCTCCTCCCTAGCCTTATCCTATTCTCATTACTCCGCCTCTACTTCCTGTCTGGTTGACCCGCCTATACTTCCTGCCTGGCCAATCAGCGTTTTATTAAAATACATGATTGACAGAATACAGATAATTCTCCCGCACCATTTGGGCCTATAGCAGAGCTGTAGGGGAACAGAACTAGGCAGGGAAAACTAAATGGCATGCTGGGAGAAAGGAGGCAGAGTCAGAGGGACGCCATGGATCCACCTGCCGCCAGAGATAGATGTGCTGAAACTTTGCTGGTATGCCATGACCTCATGGTGATATATAGATGAATAAAAATGGGTTAAATTAAGATGTAAGAATTAGCCAATAAGAAGCTAGAGCTAATGGGCCAAGCAGTGATTTAATTAGTACAGTTTCTGTGAGATTATTTCAGTTCTGGGCAGCCGGGACAAATAAGCGGCTCACTTCCTTACTACAACAAGACATGAAACAAAACACAGAAAATCTACCGGCCAGTTGAGGCTGAAGACCTATGGGTGGTCGTCCCAGTGGGCTTGAGGGATCCAGGACCAGCACCCAAATGATATACCCAGATCCACGGAGTTCCCCAAAAAACAACAAGGAAACCGAGTCCTTTATTATTATACAATTTTTGAACTCAGACTCTCCATGTGCCCAATGTATTGGTGTGACTAGAGAGCCCTGAGCACAGTTGGCTGGGGTTTTTATAAAAGAGGAATTTTTAAGGCTCAGGACCCTGATTGACTGACATTGTCTAGAAGTGTCCTGGCAAAAGGGGGTGGGTGTGTACTGGGCTAAGGGGCATCAAGTGGTTCTATTTACAGTAGTTAGAACATTAAGAATTTCCTTTGGATGGTCTGTTTCTGGGAGGAGCATGGATGGTCTCCATTTGTGGTTTTCCTTGGAACAAGGTATTGCCTTAGGGTAAACCGAGATTCAGGCCTACATTCCTGTTGGTATTTAGAGCCTGTCTTGGGCTCAAGCTGCCCTGGGTCCTATATGTGTGTGCATGTGTATATGTGTCCTACATGTCTGTGTGTGCATGTGTATATGTGTGAGTGAGTATATGTGCTTGTTAGCTTGTGTGTGTCCCCAAGTGTGTGTGTCTGTGTGCGTATATTAGTATGTATATACATACCTCTGCACGTAAACCCAGAAGACAACCTTGGGTGCTGTTCTTCATACTCAGGTCATCCATTTCTTGTTCTTGTTACTGCTGTTGTTGCAGTGTCTGACAGACCTGGGGTTCACTGGAACCGCAGGAACCCTTCCCTCTGCAGCTCCCTGAGGTCAGACCAGCACTGGAGAATTGCATCCATGAGGGGCTGGGGAAGTGGCTCAGGGGTGGAGCCCCTGCCTAGGATCCCCAGTGAAGGGCTGGGGGCGTGGCTCAGGGGTGGAAGCCCTGCTTAGAATCCCCCAGTGAGGGGCTGGGGGAGTGGCCCAGGGGTGGAGCCCCTGCCTAGAATCCCCAGAGGGGCTGGGGGCGTGGCTCAGAGTGGGGCCCCTGCCTAGAATCCCCCAGTGAGGGGCTGGGGGCGTGGCCCAGGGGAGGAGCTCCTGCCTAGAATCCTCCATTGAAGGACTCGGGGCATGGCTCACAGTCGAGCACTTGTGCAAGCGAAAGTACCTGGGATTCCATCCTGGTTACCAAGTGAAAAAGTTGTATGAACGCAGTGCTGTAGTGGGTGGACACAGGTCTTGCTGGCTACCAGCATAGCTACAGGGAGCAAGAGACCCTGTCTCCAGAGAAGGAGGTGGACAGTGAGTGACCCAGCAAGACAGAGTATATCCTCCTCTGGCCTACACACACACATATAGGACGTGAAGAAGACACCTAAGCTGCCATTGGCAGGCATAGTGGCACATATGTGAAATCCCAGCACTCAGGAGACTGAGGCAGGAGGATTGCTGCAACTCTGAGCCAAGTGTGGTCCACATGGTAAGTTTCAGACTAGTTTAGGGTACAGAGTCATACTGTCTTAAAAATAAATAAAATATTTTTTAAGAAAGGAAAAAGAGCAACTGTTGCATTTCCTTACAAAAAGTTCAAAGCATACAAAACAACTGCATTTGCAAGAAGCAAGAAGAAGGAAATTAAGGGAATTAACATTTCTGAGAAATGAGGGAGCAATGGGGACCCCACAGGAACAGCGGGGACTCCTGTGGGACCAGTCAGCCTGTCGAGACCGCAGCAGCCCCAAGTTATTTCTCACAGACCTTGTATTCCCAAAGTAAAAGGGAAGGGCAAAAGGCTTCTTTACCATGGCTCAAGGAAAAACAAGCACAATCACCTCCTTAATACTCAAAACATCTAGTAACCATGCCTCAGTCAAACATCCTGTTATTTGGCCTTGACAAGTTTGAACTCTCTGACCTTAAGTTGAAAGACTCTAAATGCATTTCTGAGACCTCTCAGCTCTAAAGACATTTTCTGAAGCCTCTTAGCATTTAGAAACGGGACAGTCACCCCCCCCACACACACACTCATGCTGGACTGCTCATCCTCCTGTGTCCTTGTGAATAATCTTCAAACATAACTCCATTCTGGGAATTGAGGCAAAGACAATCCACAGATGTTGACTCAGTTCCTGATGTTTGATTTAGTCACTAGAACAAGGCCAGGATGGCCCACAGATGTTCCCCCTATCTCACCTGACCACGCAGCTGTTCTCCTGCCCTGGAATAGACCAATCACTGCTAGTGACCTTTTAAATAAGCCAGTCCAATAAGTTGGATTTCCCCCCTCGGGTCTGTGGCTTTTTGCTTTAAAAGATGGACTGTAACAGCTATCCGATGTCCTTCATATCCCGAACCTGAAGGGCAATGTCATGACAGAATAAAAATCCTGTTGCTTTTGCATCAGTTGAGGTTATGCGAGTGGTGTCTGGAGCAACTCCTCCCTGATGTTTGGACTTCTAGTCCAACAAAGTCAAGTTGGGAATCGAGTCGCTGTGGGACCCCCACACTCCAGCCTGAAGTGGCCTTATTTACCACTGATATCTATCTAAAAATTTAAAAATGAAGTCGGGTGGTGGCGCACATCTTTAATCCTAACACTCGGGATGCAGAGTGTGCATCTTTGTGCATCTGAGGCCAGCCGTGCCTGGTATACAGCAAATTCCACGACAGTCAGGGCAACACCCAGAGATACCCTGTCTCGGAGAAACAAAACAACAGCAAAACAAGAACTGGAGGTCTTAGGATTTCTCGGTTTCTAGGATGGAATTCAAATGAGCTGTCGCAAAGCCATAAGACCCATTCTTTGTTCCACTCTCTCTTCTGCAGGTGGGTGAACTGAGGCATTGTCAGGAGAGTTTGGATATGGGATGACACTGTGCAAGCGGGGCCGCTGCGTCAAGGCCCCCAGTCCCTCACTGGGGATCCTAGGCAGAGCTCCACCCCCTGAGCCACGCCCCCAGCTCCTCCAGAGGCATTATAGGTAGGGCCCCTCCAGTGAGCTATGGCGCATCTTGATTTCCTCTGTCGATCCTCTGCCTCATCCTGCATATCACACTGGCTGTCTCTTCCTGTTTTCATTCCTGAAGTTTGTTTCCTCACTTAATCTTCTCCTGGCCATTTTGGTATTGGCAGCCCAAGAGGCTTACTGGACCGCTCTGCATGGTGTTCCAGGAACTGCGGGTGCGCGGGTCTGAGGCTCGGAGAGAGACCTCTGAGAAAATAACTTTGGGTTCTTCAGGGGAACCGACTCCTCTGCACAGAGCAGCGCGGTTCCACCCATGCTGCAGCCACACTGGCAACAGATGGGTAAACGGAGGCCGGGCTCAAGCCAGTCTGGAACCTGCTAAGGAGCCTGAGGCTGTCAGGAGAGCCAGGGATGGAGGAAGGGCTCCCACCATCACCTGCTGTGGCCTGAGGACTTCTTTCCAGAAACCCCCAGGCTGAGTCTGAGTTCCACGGTTCGAACTCGAGCTGTGTGGCTCAGCCGTGCAGGCTCCCATAGCTGTAGTTTTGAGCATCAATAGAAGGCGAGGTTTTCAGAGGAAGTGTGTGCACGCCCAGCACGGGGGTGGGGTCCCCAAGAGAAGACTCCTCTTAGCTCATCAGGACTGGGTGGTTCAGAGGTTTTGGGTTTTCCCCCCTGTGTTTTTTGAGCATTGCTCAGTGTCCTTTAGGAGGTTAAAGGTTGGGGGTGGAGTGGAAACCAAAGCCTGAAATGTACAGCAGGTCCCGGCCCGGGCAGGCCCCAAGTGGCTCCAAGGACACGCGTGACAACAGCCTCGAAAGGGCTCCCTCTGTACACTCACGTCCCCAGCAACCCCCTCCCTTCCTGTTTTGTCTACTTGTCACCAGGCTCCTACCCCAGTAGGGTGGCCTCAGCTTCACAGGTTTCTAGGCTCCAACCCCGCCCCGCCCCCAGGGCGTCCTGACTTTCGGTAAATGAGGCGGCCAGGAAGCTCAGAGGCCTCACAGGAAGGAGCGGGGACTTTCCTGTCACAGCCTGGCTGCCGCCACCTCGGCGCAGCTGCAGGTAGGAGCTCGGGGAGCGGGCACTGGGCACTGGGGGCGCGGAAGCGGGACGCAGCGGAGGACACCACACAGGGCGACGGCAGCAGCGCGCATGCGCTGCGGCCTCCCTGCCCCCCACTCTCCGGTCCGCGGCGCGGGAGGAAAAGGGCCCGAACTTTCCTTCGGTAAAAGCTCATACTCCTTTAGGACTTGTATCCGCTTTGTTGTTTTATTTCTTTCATTTTGTATTTTGATACTGGCTCTCCCTCTGTAGCCTTATTGGCCTGGTCACTATGTAGCCCCCAAACTCGTAGCAATCCTCCTGCAGCCTCCCCAGGAGCAACAAGAGTTGAGGGAAATAACAATGATTTTATGTTTATATACTTAAATAACATCTTTAATAATTTTATTCTGTGTGAGTGTATTGCTATGGCGCACTTTGGAAGCCAGAGGACACCTTGCTGTAGTGGGTTCTTTTCTTCCTCCTGGGGGTTTCAGGCTTGGGGCAAATCTCTACCTGCTAAGCCATCTTGCCCGCTCTTATTTGTTTCTTGAGACGAATCTGACTTTGAACCTGGAACATCGAGTGTAGCACCACAAACGGTAATAGGTTTTCTCTATTTTCTTTATTTGAGACAGTGTCTATCTATGAAGCACTGACTGCGCTAAAAATGCGCTGACCTCAAACTCACAGAGATCCGCCTGCCTCTGCCTCCCAAGTGCTCGCATGGGACCACTGTGCCTGGCATTAGTTTTGTTTATTTTTATTTACTTTATTTTTATGTGTTTTGTTTTGGGTGTTTATTTGTTGAGACGGTGTCTCAGTGTGTAGCCCCAGCTGTCCTGGAACTCGCTTTGTAGATTAGGCTGGTTCGAAATTTACAGAGATCCGCCTGCCTCTGCCTTCTGAGTGCTGGGCCCCACAGCCGGGTGAACATGAGCTTCACGAGTGCAATGCCTGCGAAGGCCAGAAGGGGCGCTGTGTCCACCGGCGCAGGAGATGATTGAGCACCACCATGGTTGCTGGGGACTGAATGCAGGTCCTCAGTGCTCTAGGCCACTCAGCCTTGTTTTCTTAATCTATTTATTTACTTACATATTTCTGTTGTTGTTTGTCTGTTTAAACCCCGTCTCTTGCAGCCCAGGCTGGCCTTGGCCTTCTAGTGTTCTGCCTCCACCACTGGACTTTTGTGGTGGTGAGTGTGAGTCACCATGCCTACTTTTGTTGCTTTATGGGAGGATGCACATGCAGAGGTCAGAGCGACCTGTCGTCAAACTGCCCTCTCCACTATGTGGCTTTGCAGATGGAACTCCTATCTGTCTTTAGGCTTGATGGCAAGCGCCTTTCCCAGTCCTGAGGTGGTAGGCCTGTGGGGCTCAAGTCCCGCCCCTTGCTAGCACCAACTCTGAGGGCTGGCTAGGAACCTCCCCCACTGTTAGGCGCTAAGAGACCCACAAAGTGCCGGCTGGATGTGGAGGTGAACAGAGACCAGGAAGGGCTGGGGAGACAACAGGCCACAGACCATCACAGCAGAGGCAGCTCAGCTGGTCATGTGACCAGAAGACCTACAGGGAATGAAAGCTGTCCCATCCCTCCAAACCCCTTCTGCTTCCTGCTTTCTGCTCAGACCTATTTCTGTATCTGCCTGGGGTATTGGCCTGCCTGGCTAGGATGGGATGTGGAGGGAGGATGTTGGAGATGTCTGCTCTGGGTGCAGAGACATGCAGAGGGGTGTGAGTTCACACAGAACCAGAAGACACCTGGTCCCCAGCCCGCGTGCTCAGTCCCCCTCTGATCTCCAGGTTGTACTCATGGCACCTCCAAGTGAGGAGACGCCTCTGATCCCTCAGCGTTCTTGCAGCCTCTCGTCCTCAGAGGCGGGATCCCTGCATGTCCTCCTTCCTCCGCGGGGATCTGGGCCTCCCCAGCGACTGTCATTCTCTTTTGGGGACTACTTGGCAGAGGATCTGTGTGTGCGGGCAGCCAAGGTCTGTGGTGAGTAGGTTCCTAGACATCTATTGAGAAAAGGAGTGGTCAGCCTGGGTGCTGGGGCCCTGAGGGCTGAGGAGAAGTTTGGTAAGGGAGGGTCATGGGCTCAGCCTGGGTTGCTGCACAGGTGACTGAGCTCGTGGGCCCATCCCTTCAGGAATCCTGCCTGTGTATCACCCGCTCTTCGCTCTGGCCACCGAGGACTTGTCTCGCTGGTTCCCCCCAAGCCACATCTTCTCTGTGGAGGACGTGGACACTCAAGTCTTGGTCTACAGGCTCCGGTAGGAAGTGAGCCCCTCCATTCCCCGGAAGGGTGGTGTTACTATTCAGTCCACAGTAGAGGCTAAGACCAGAGAGGGTGGGCTGTAGTCCACACAGCCCATCAATGACAACTTGGGCTCTGTGAAGCCAGAGCTGAGTGTGCCACCCCATTCTGAATTCACAGGTTTTATTTCCCTGACTGGTTTGGGCTGAAGACATGTCATCGCTTTGGGCTGCGCAAAGATCTGACCAGCGCCATACTCGACTTACACGTTTTAGAACACCTCTTTGCCCAGGTTGGTAGTCTTCGGTGGGGAAGGCTCAACCCAGGGATGGGGACCCCAAAGCAACAACCTCCCAGGTCAGACTGGGCAGGACCTCACCTGGCTGTCCGCCTGTGTCCGACCTCAGCACCGCAGTGACCTGGTGAGTGGACGCCTCCCAATGGGTCTCAGCCTGAAGGAGCAGGGAGAGTGTCTGAGCCTGGCCGTGCTGGACCTGGCACAGATGGCCAGTGAGCAGGCCCAGCGGCCAGGCGAGCTGCTGAAGACCGTCAGGTGAGGACCTGGGCCTGCCCAGTGACGCAGCTCCCGGGCCATCGCTCCCTGGTCTCAATTGGCTGCGGACCTGGGGTTCTATCGTTTTCCCTTACCAAACTTCTACACCTACCTCATTTTCCAAAGCTGACTCCTGCAGACTCTCCCTCAGTCCGCTTCTGCCGAAAGGTCCCCGATGTCGGTCTCGTGTCCTTCGGGCACCTCTCCCCACCCTGAGACCCCGCGTGCTCCCACCCCACAGCTACAAGGCCTGCCTGCCACCCGGCCTGCGCGACCTGATCCAGGGTCTGAGCTTCGTGACACGAAGGCGCATCCGCAGGACGGTGCTCCAGGCGCTGCGCCGCGTGGTCGCCTGCCAGGCCGACCGCTACTCGCTCATGGCCAAGTACATCCTGGACCTGGAGCGGCTGCACCCGGCGGCCGCCGCCGAGACCTTCCGCGTGGGGCTCCCGGGAACCCAGGAGGGACCAGGGCTCCTGCGCATAGCTGGGGGCAGCGGCGTCGCCTGGAGCCCTGGGGACCAAGAGGTGCTGCGGTCAGGGCCTTAGGAGGCGGGGCGGTCAGTAAAGAAGCCGGCCAGGGACGGGACCAATCAGGGGAGCAGTTAGAGACCGGAGTGGGGCAGGGCCAATCAGGGGGAACCAATCCAGCGAGGGGACAGTTGGGGCGGGACCGCCTGCACCAATCAAGGAGCGGGGCTAGTCAGTAGGCGGGGCTAATTTGGGGGCGGGAATGGCAACACCACGGGGCGGGGTTAGTTGGAGGCGGCTCAGTGGGCAGGGCTACCAGGGACTGGACTTCAGGGCGGAGCTAATTAGGGGAGGGACCCTAGGCCTGGTTATCACCACTGGCCGGTTGTTGGGTAGGGTCGTCAGGGCGGGGCTGTGCGGGGGCGGGGTCAAACAGAGGGGGTAGTTCGGATTGGGTCGGAGGGTAGCTAGTTCTAGGCCCAGGGCGTGGGAAGGAGAGAAAAGAAGACATGGTAGGTCTGGATCAGGGCTGCAGGCTCACTGAGGCACTGAATGCTCAGGGATGTAATCCCCCGGCCTCGCTCCGTCCTTTCTTCCTCAGCTTTTCCAGACCTTCTGTGACTTTCCCGAAATCGTGGACGTCAGCATCAAGCAGGCCCCACGCGTGGGTCCGGCAGGCGAGCATCGGCTGGTCACCGTTACCAGGATGGACAGCCACATCCTGGTGGGTCTTGGGACCCGCTGCTCTGGTGCTGACCCTGGGAGCAGTGCGGGTGGCGTGGGGGCTCAGTTCGTTGCTGAAGAGTTCTCCCGCGCAGGAAGCAGAATTCCCGGGGCTGCCCGAGGCGCTGTCCTTCGTGGCCCTCGTAGATGGTTACTTCCGCCTGACCTGCGACTCCAGGCATTTCTTCTGCAAGGAGGTAGCACCGCCAAGGCTGTTGGAAGAGGTGGCAGAGATGTGCCACGGACCCATCACGTGAGGAGTGGGCAGCCTGGGGTCACAGTGGGGTCGCGGAGGGTCCTGGACAGTGGTGAGGACACCCCTGGGGGCGTGACTGGGCGACAGGGAATGGTCCCAGTCTGACCTGCCTCTGTCTTGGCCTAGGTCAGACTTTGCTGTGCACAAACTGAAGACCGCTGGCTCCCTCCCGGGCTCCTACATTCTCCGCCGCAGCCCTCAGGACTATGACAGCTTTCTTCTCACTGCCTGCGTCCAGGTTGGTTCGCTGCTGGTGACAGGATGGCTTCCTGGAGGAGGTGACATCTGAGTTGGGACACTATCAGGAATATTCATTTTTTTCTTGAAGAGTACTGAACTATAATCCTAGAATTTAAGAGGCTGAGACAGGAGGATCAAGTTTACAGGCCAGCCTGGGCTACATAGAGAGACTGTGCATCAAAAAAATGTGAGGATGGACTTGGGGCAGTTGTCTCAAGGGGAAAAGGTATTTCCCACCAAGCCTGAAGATGCGAGTTTAATCCCAGGCACTCACATGATGGAAGGACAGGACTGACCCACATAAATTGCCCTCTGACCACCATGTGTGCACAATGCATCTCCACGGAAACTCACAGAAATAAATGTAAATTTTAAAACTCAAAAAAGCTCAGGGGAAAACAAAACAAAACAAAATAAAAACTCAGGGAACACACAAATTTACAGTACCTAGAAGAGCGTCTACAGAGGCTTGGAGGCAGCATGGGCTGGGGGCTCTGCTTCCTTCCCCATCCCTGCATCAGGTCCAGTTTCCCTTCCCAGACGCCCCTTGGCCCAGACTACAAGGGCTGCCTCATCCGCCGGGACCCCACCGGGGCCTTCTCCCTGGTCGGCCTCAGCCAGCCTCACCGAAGCCTCCGGGAGCTCCTTGCAGCCTGCTGGCATTCTGGCCTGCATGTAGATGGTGCCGCCCTGAACCTCACATCCTGCTGCACCCCCAGACCCAAGGGTGAGCCGGTCTTCCTCCCCACCAATCCTAGCAGTTCTTGGCTGGGACTGAAATTGGGGAATGGAGGATAGGAAAGAATCTGCCATCTATTTTTGGTGCAGTCTTCAGGTGTGGCCCAATCTGACTTTGTGCAAAGTCAGTTCTGTTTACCGCCACCCTCGCTTCTTTCTGTGGGTGGATGTCGCTGAGACAAAGCCCCTGCTGGGACATGTCTCCCCACCCGACAACGCTGCCCTGGTTCACACAGGATAACTGTGGCCTCGACCCTTCTGCTCACAAACCAGCCCTTTCAGGTTGCTTCTCAGGAGCGAATTCTGGGGGTTCCTCAGGCAGGGGAGGGGGACTCTTGGGAACCTTGGCCTCTGACCTCTGCTTTCTTGCTTCTGCCCCCTAGAAAAGTCCAATTTGATCGTGGTAAGAAGGGGCTGCACCCCTTCCCCAGCCCCGAGCAGCACCCCGTCCCGCTGCACACTGATGCAGCTGAGCTTCCACACGATTCCTGCGGACAGCCTGGAGTGGGTGAGGATCCTTGGGGCCTGAAGTGGGTGTGGATCACCGGGCCTTTCTCTGGGGGACCTGGGAGCCACTGTCAACTGTCGCCGCCTCGGCGTCTTCCGCTCAGCACGAGAACCTGGGCCATGGCTCTTTCACGAAGATCTACCGCGGCCGCCGGCGGGAGGCCGTGGATGGCGAGACACACGAGACGGAAGTCCTCCTGAAGGTCATGGACGCCAGACACCGGAACTGCATGGAGGTGCGGCGGGAACCAGAACAGAAGGCCATGCATGCAGAGTTGCATGGAGCCGGTCCTGTTGTCCCAGCACTTGGGGGGACGCTGAAGCAGGAAGATCACTGGGACTTAGAAGTCCAAGGCCAGAGGGACATAGAGAGTCCATCAAACCAAAACCGAGAGCAGCCACGCTCCGCCAAGCAGAGGTCCTGAGGGTTACTGATAGGGCATGAGATCTGCAGGGCAGGACCAAGGAAGAGTGAGATCTCAGCTCTTCCCCAAGCACATCACATCCCGAGAGACTTCCAACACACTCTAGGCGCATCTCATCAGAGTGGTGAGCCTCATACTGGGACCAGATGCGGGGGAATCCATGCATCTTCTGCTTTCCCTCCAGTCCTTCCTAGAGGCCGCCAGCTTGATGAGCCAAGTGTCCTACCCGCACCTCGTGCTGCTGCATGGCGTCTGCATGGCTGGAGACAGTGAGCCTCACCCTGCACCCCAGCCCTGGCCCCTCACCCACCCACTCCTGACCTTCATGATGCCTCTTACACACCCCAAACTCACCTACCTCACACCCCAGACCCACACCCACAGACTTGGTTCCATTTCTACCTTGCTAGCTAATCGCTGTGCAACATTGCGCCTCTGACACACCCTCTCTGAACCTCTGTTATAATCCCTTCAGTTGAGCCTGTGCTAAGAGCAGAGGCCAGAGCCGGCTAAGCACTGTACTTAGCCAAGCTGCCAACCCTGTTCTCCCTGTTGCCAGGCATCATGGTGCAGGAATTTGTCTATCTAGGAGCAATTGATATGTACCTGCGCAAGCGTGGTCATGTGGTGCCGGCCAGCTGGAAGCTGCAGGTGGTCAAGCAGTTGGCCTATGCCCTCAACTATTTGGTTAGTGTTCCCTGTGTTCATAGGGGAGGCTTCCTCCGAGGACAGGGAAATGAAAATGGGCTCTGTGGTGTGGGAAGGAGCTCAGTAAGGAAGAAAGAGCGGACGGTTCAGGGTGAGGGACCAGGACATGGTCGGCTCAGAGGACTGAGAGCATCAAGGGTGAGAACTGTGCACCCACGGATGTCAAGGGGAGTAGAGAGTGATGAGGCCACGCTGGGGAGAGTCTTTTCAAAAACAGGGAACCTTAGACTTTTTGGGGGGTTAGAAAGTTGAGTAAGAGTTCATCAAGAAGGCAGGCAGTGGTGGCACACACCTTTAATCCCAGCACTTTGTAGGCAGAGGTAGGAGGCTCTCTGTGAGTTCGAGACCAGGCTGGTCTACAGATTTCCAGAGAGAGAGAGAGAGAGAGAGAGAGGTCTTGAGGTCTTGAGCAGGCTTGGGGCAGTAAGCCCCGGGAACATAAAGGGAGGGAGGGGCACGGTAAGTCAGTATAACAGGACTAGGGCTACAAGATGCCAGGAGCCCACAGGAGCTGCCAGAGTCTATTCTATCCCGGCAGCTAGGTTTTGAAGGATGCAGAGGAGTTTGTCGGACAGTATTCATTCACCAACCTCTAACCCACACTTCCCTTGGTCTGTAATACTTAGGAGGACAAAGGCCTCCCTCATGGCAACGTCTCAGCGCGGAAGGTGCTCCTGGCTCGAGAGGGGGCTGATGGGAGTCCTCCCTTCATCAAGCTGAGTGACCCTGGCGTCAGCCCCACAGTGCTGAGCCTAGAAAGTGAGTGCAGGCTAGCCTCCTGAGTCTGCAGACAGGCGCAGTCGCACAGGGTGTGCACAGGTGGGCGTGTCCGGAAGGTAATCACCCATTGCTCGTCCTCCAGTGCTCACCGACAGGATCCCTTGGGTGGCCCCCGAGTGTCTGCAGGAAACCCGGACTCTCGGCTTAGAGGCCGACAAGTGGGGCTTCGGCGCCACCGCGTGGGAAGTGTTCAGTGGGGGACCCGTGCACATCACCTCGCTGGAGCCCGCCAAGGTCGGGGCGGCCTCTGAGCTGTGAGCCGGGGTGGGGGGGAGGGTGCGGGCGAGGTTGGGTGGGGAGGGAGGGCAAGATAAGGCCACGTGATGGGAGTCTCCCTCCCCTGTCCCCCAGAAGCTGAAATTCTACGAAGACCGGGGGCAGCTGCCGGCCCTCAAGTGGACGGAGCTGGCGGGACTCATCGCGCAGTGCATGGCCTACGACCCGGGCCAGCGGCCCTCCTTCCGTGCCATCCTCAGGGACCTCAATGGCCTCATTACGTCAGGTGCGGGGTGGTGGTCGGGTGGTGGGAAGGAGGAGGGTCCCGGAAGCTGGGAGTGGGGGGGAGGGCGGAGATGGGCAGGTCCCAGGGGAGGGGAGGGAAGGGTCCCCAGGGAGTAGAGGGTCCCGGGAGCAGCGGGAAAGGTCCCCTACTGTACACAAGGAAGCTGCTGGCTCCAACAGTCAGCGCCATCAAAGACTGCTGCAGCAACAAACAGGCCCCTTGGCTCAAGATTCGATATGCATTTGTTTCACAAGGTAGCCTCTCAAACTAGAGTGCTCGCGGCCTCACCTTCTGGGGTGCTGGGATTTGGTTTTATTTTATTAATCTTAAAGTTTTGTCGACACGATGTTCTCATCTGAGGGTATCTGGGGTCACAGGCTGTCCTCACTCCGTGACTCTGTTCCCACTGGGGCCCATTTGTTTATAACACTAGAGTCCCACAGAGAGTGCCTTGTCTGGACAGTGATGGTTTCCACTCCCTACGTGGTACCCACGGGCTGGCTATAGTGCACAGAGAGGGCAATGTTCAGGTGGAGTTCACACAGCAAGTCATTTCGGTGTAAGGCAGAGAAAGCTTACACTTACACATGTGACTCCCAGATTATGAGCTCCTCTCAGACCCGACACCCGGTAGCCTGAGTCCCCGAGATGAGCTGTGCAGTGGCGCCCAGCTCTATGCCTGCCAGGACCCCACCATCTTTGAGGAGAGGCACCTTAAATACATCTCTCTGTTGGGCAAGGTGAATGGGCAGAGCGGCGAGCGTGGGTGGGCGGGGTGTGGTGGGTGGGGCATGCAGGCCTCAGCCCCAGATGAGCCAGATGACCCCTCATCCTCTCACAGGGCAACTTTGGCAACGTGGAACTGTGCCGCTATGACCCTCTGGGGGACAATACAGGACCCCTGGTAGCAGTGAAGCAGTTACAGCACAGCGGGCCAGACCAGGAGAGGGACTTCCAGCGGGAGATTCAGATCCTCAAGGCGCTGCACAGCGACTTCATCGTCAAGTACCGGGGAGTCAGCTACGGACCAGGTGAGCGGTTCGAAACCTGCCTCTCTTCCCTCCCATCCGGCCCCGTTGAGCAGTGTCGTGCGACTCCCCTGAACCTCAGTTTACATAGTTGAGGCTTGAACGAACCAACACACGCGGTAGAAGGTGCGCGAGGGCTATTGTCGCTGTCCGCAGGTCGCCAGAGCCTGCGGTTGGTGATGGAGTACCTGCCCAGCGGTTGCCTGCGGGACTTCCTGCAGCGCCACCGCACGCGCCTGCACTCCGGCCGCCTGCTGTTGTTCGCCTGGCAGATCTGCAAGGTACGGTCAGCGCGGAGGTTGGGAATCGAGGGCCCTGGGGTCGGAGACCCTGGCGCTGGGGTTCGAGAGTTAGCAAGGGTCCCGGATCCCGGGACCATGGGCTCTCACGGCCCCTTGCAGGGCATGGAGTACCTGGGCGCGCGGCGCTGCGTGCACCGCGACCTGGCTGCGCGAAATATCCTGGTGGAAAGCGAGGCGCATGTGAAGATCGCGGATTTCGGCCTCGCTAAGCTGCTGCCGCTCGGAAAGGACTACTACGTGGTCCGCGAACCAGGCCAGAGCCCCATCTTCTGGTGCGAGACCCTGCCCCAGGCGCCGCGCCCACCGAGACTCCGCCCAAGCCCACCTCCTTTTTGCTAGTGCTGTCCTCCGAGGCCCCGCCCACAGCAACGAAGCCCCGCCCCATAGATGCACGCAGCAGAGGGGTGGCAGCCATAGTAGCCACGCCCCTCTTCGTTCTGACTCCAGTTCCCGATCCCACCCTCGCCCCGCCCCTTCGGCCGTGTCTAGGCTAGCCCCGCCTCTCCCCACGGCCCGGCTTTTCATACTCCGCGGGTCCGCCTCTCCTTTCTGTTTGTCTGGTTCCTCCCCTCACGCAACTTATACCTGGATGCCCATCATATAAAGCTCACCAGTCCCAAGCCCCGCCCTATCCCCACAGGCCACGCCCACAGGCTCCCCTCTTATCCCTTAGTGCCCGGGAGTCTCTTGAGTCGGCTCCTACGGGCGGTGCCACTACGGAGGCGCCTGACCACGCCCCACCGAGGCCACGCCCATTCCTTCAGTGACCACGCCCCAACACGTGAACTAACCTCGCACCTGTCCCGCACGCAGGTACGCCCCAGAATCCTTGTCTGACAACATCTT
This sequence comes from Myodes glareolus, assembly GCF_982192425.1. Taxonomy (NCBI): domain Eukaryota; kingdom Metazoa; phylum Chordata; class Mammalia; order Rodentia; family Cricetidae; genus Myodes; species Myodes glareolus. Next base: position 3,978,175 of record NC_142048.1, on the reverse strand, counting down.
CTCCTGCCAGTCTGACGTGTGGAGCTTCGGTGTGGTGCTGTATGAGCTCTTCACCTTTAGCGACAAGAGCTGCAGCCCTTCGGCCGTGCGTCACCCGCTCCACCGCGCCCCTCCCCCTGACTCCAAACCCCTCCCTCCTGACCCTCAGCCCTCCCCCTGACTCCCAGCCCTCCTCCTGACCCCAACCCCTCCCTCCTGACTCTCAGCCCTCTTCCTGACCCCCAGCCCCTCTCTCCTGACCCCCAGTCCCTCCCCCTGACCCACAGTCCTCCCTCCTGACTCCCAGCCCTCCTCCTGACCCACAGCCCCTCCCCCTGACCCACAAGTCCCTCCCTCCTGACCCACCAGACCCTACCCCTGACGCTCAGCCCTCCCCCTGACTCTCAGCCCTCCCTCCTGACTCCCAGCCCCTCCCTCCTGACCCTCAGCCCTCTTCCTGACCCCCAGTCCACCCGTTAGTACAGCCCTCCGCTTGACACTCAACCCTCCCCTTGACTCCAGCCTTCCTCCTGACTCCCAGCCCCTTCCCCTGACTCCCAGCCCTTCCTCCTAACCCCAGCCCCTCCCCCTGACCCCCAGCCCCTTCCCCTGACGCCCAGCCCTTCTTCCTACAGGAATTCTTGCGCATGATGGGGCCAGATCGCGATGGGCTTGCGCTGTGCCGTCTCCTAGAGCTGCTGGCAGAGGGCCGCCGCCTCCCACGGCCTCCTGCCTGCCCCACTGAGGTGAGGGAGGCAGACTTGGTTTCCTAGTTTCCCTTCTTTCTTTCTTCCTTCCTTTCTTTCTTTTCTTTCTTTCTTTTTTTATTTGTCAAGACAGGGTTTCTCTGTGTAACAGTGTAACGGCCTTGAGTGTTCTGGAACTTGCTCTGTAGTCCAGGCTGGCCTCGAACTCGCAGAGATCGGCCGTTTCTGCCTCCCAAGTGCTGGGGTTAAAAGCGTGTGCCACCACTGCCTGACCCCTGTTTCCATTCTTGATTAACAGCGGGGATCCTGGCCCCAAGTTGTCCTCCCTGTCCCTGTGTGGTTAGTGACAGGTGCTTTGCAGATCCTCAGTTTACCCATATGCAGAATGGGAATGCCCCTGCTTAACAGGATGAGGGAGGCTCTGCTGCGAGGCTTCCGTTTTACCTTGGTTGAGACAAGATCTCGCTGTGCAGCCTCTGTGGCCCAGAACTTGATGACATCTCCCTGCCTCAGTCTCCCCTATACGGAGAAGCCAAATTCGTGCACCACCACGACCCCTCCCAAATCCATATTTTATTTATTTCTTTCATTATTTACTTTTTTTTTTGCAATGTTGAAAATTGAAGCCAGGGCCTCACATGCTCTAGGCAAGTGCCCCACTACTGAACTACAGTGTTCTAAGGCGCCTTAAAAGATGATTCAAGGTCTCTCCCAAGCGTGAACCGTGACCATTGGAGAAGGTGGGAGAAGTCATTCCCAGTAAGAGACATGGCCATGAGGTGGGCGTGGTGCCTTTACGTGGTAAACAGAAGCAAAGGTGGGCAAGCTGTGGCCGTGCCTGTCACCCCAGCAGTCTGGAGGCTGAGGCAGGAGAATTGCCACGAGTCTGAGGCCAGTCAAGGTTACTGAGACCCTGTCTTCAGACAGAAGACTTAGTTTCTGTCCCAGATCCACAGGGAGCCATGGAGAGTTGTGGGGCATCAGCTCCAGCCCCTTCCTCCCTCTGCACCCGCAGGTTCAGGAGCTCATGCAGCTGTGCTGGGCGCCCAGCCCGCAGGACCGGCCGACCTTCAGCATCCTGAGTCCACAGCTGGACACGCTCTGGCGTGGAAACCCCGGGTAGCAGCCGGGGTGAGCATCAGCAGGGAGCTGTCCGCCCCTGGGCCCCACCCTTTAAGGGTTGCTCTTCCCTGCTCCTACCCTCTTCCAACCTTTCCTTTCAGAATAGAGATGTTAAATTATGTGAGCCCGGGCTCTGCGCAATTGTCACCTCTGGAAATACTTTCCTGGCACAGCCGCCTCCTACAGAACTCCATACACCAGATCCTAGTACTGCTCCACCTGGGCCAGAAACTCACCCGCCCCTTCCGCCTGCAGTCTGCAGAAGTGCCTGTATCGATCTCCCCTGCCCTGTGGGTTCAGTGAGACTCCTTACAGGTTGGGCTCCGGAACTGTTTGGTGAATGAATAAATGAATTCAGTAGAAAAAAAATGGTTTATAACTGGAATTAGGAGTGTTGGAGAGCTGACTTATGGCGTGTGGTTCAGACTTGGGGGCCAACTGTGGGGTTCTGAGGGGAGGAACAGCTGGAGGAGAGGCCTTGGCTAGACCCAAGGACACCTTCTCCCCTTCTGCCCAGCTGCGGTCCTTGGCTGACTGGTTCTGGCAAGGGACCGGTAGAGGCCAAGGCCCGAGAAGGGCGGGGCCAGAACTGCGCACCCCAGAACCGTGCCCGCAGTCCCCCACAAGAGCTCCCGTGGTAGGGAAACAGGGGGGAGGGTCGTTAGGGTTCTAGGCTCCCCTCTCCCAGCCTCAGTTTCCCTCCTTGACAAAACCAAATCATAAATACTTCCTCACATCTCCTTCACAGCCCAAACTTCTTCTAATTCATAGTAATTCTCCTGCTTCAGCTTTCCCAGTGCCAGCAAGATACGTGGGCACTACCCTTACAGCAAGAGGGGCATTGGCTTGTTTAAAAATAATGGGAGGTCCTGGCACTTGGGAGAGAGACTTCAGGGTCCCTGGCTGGACACACGGCCCCTGGCCATGAAATAAGAGCCTCGACCTTCTCCGTGCTGTACGCGGTGTTCCCACCAAGGCCCGTGGGCGGCGCGAAGTCACTATAAGGGGCGTCCACGCGAGCCGCCTCCAGCCATCATGTGCACACTGCCGCTGCTGCTGCTGCTGCTGCTGCCGTTCCCGGCTCTGGAGCTCGCACTGCGAGCCCCACAGCCCCACGAGGTGCGCGCCAAACTCTGCGGCCACAACCTGGTGCGAGCACTGGTGCGGGTGTGTGGGAGCCCGCGCTGGTCCCCCGAAGTTACTCAGCCAGTAGACGCCCGCGACCGTGAGTGGGGGGCTGGGCGGGGCGGGGCCGACATGCACAGATAACCGGGAGGGGAAGATCCCTCACGGTGTCGCCCCCATAACAGGGGACTGAAGTTAATTCATTTTTTTTAAATTTAACTGTTCCATTTTTGGAGTTTTCGGGACGGGGGTCTCATATAGTCCAGGCGGGATTCAAACTCACGAAGTACTCGAGGATGACCTTGAACTCCTCACCTTAGGCTTGCCTGCTTGGGTGTGTGGCTTAAGTCATCACCACCTGACTAATTGCTTTTTTTTTTCTTTCTTTCTTTCTTTCTTTTTTTTTTCCGAGACAGGGTTTCTCTGTGGCTTTGGAGCCTGTCCTGGAACTTGTTCTTGTAGACTAGGCTGACCTCGAACTCACAGAGATCCACCTGCCTCTGCCTCCCAAGTGCTGGGATTAAAGGCTGACTAAATGCTTTTTAAAGACAGATGCTCACTACACAACATAAAGTGACCTCGAACTCACAAGAATCTTCTTGCCTTGGCGTTCCCAGCGCAAGAATCACTGGCCTATGGCCCTCCCTGGGGGATTTGAGGAGGACTCCTCCAGCCCCAGAGGAGAGACACCCCTTGGTTCCTGTGCATAGCTCTCAGTGGCTCCTTTCAGACGCTGGGGGTACTCCCCAGTGAGCTACGGGGGATCCCAGTCCTGAAAGCATCTCTAGGGACCCCAGCCTTCCAGGCCCAGAAACTGAGGCTCACAGGAGGTTTATTGGGACACACAGTTGGGAGGTGAGTGTGGGCAGCAGCTGCGAGTACGGAGTGTTCAGCAGGCGCTCTGTATGCGCTCCCTTTTCACTGGACACATAATAAACGCGTGCTGGGTGTCTGGAGTGACTTAAACCGACTCCTGTTCGGACTGCAGGGGAGTTGCTACGGTGGCTGGAGCAGCGGCAGCTCCTGCATGTGCTTGAGGCTGACGCGCAGGACCCCAGGCTCGACCCCGGCCCGCAGCTTCCTCCCCAGGCTCCTCAGCGCCACCGCCGCAGTACGGCCACGAACCCTGCGCACCGCTGCTGTCTCACTGGCTGCACACAGCAAGACCTGGGGCACCTCTGTCCCACCTGAGGGGGTCCTGGACTCAGGCGATGGGTCCTTGATTGCCCCCCACCTCCGTCAGGATGCTCCATACCTCCAGGGCCCGAGTGAATGCAAGAGCCCGGGTTTGCCTCGGAGGAGTACCAGTTATTATTAGATCCCGAAAAAGGAGGGTCACACGTCCTGCCCCAGGAGGAGCCTCCAACACGCCCTGTGTCGTCCCCCACTACCCCTTGTGTCCCCGATAATCTAAATAAAAAAGCAACTTCACACATTTTGTCTGGGAAAAGCCACACGGGGGTGGGGGGCAGCGGTGGGTTGTGGCTGCGCTGCAGTCACACAAAGACCTGAGGTGACACCAGGACACACTGGGGAAACAGGCTTGCTGCATGGGGAAGTTAGGCGGGTTTGCCCCGCCCACCAGCCCACCCCGGGCTGTGTGTGCAGAGTTCGGTGTCCTCCGTTGACTAGGACTCCACTGTTGCAGCAACAACTCACACCGGGAAAACCCACTTTTGGGGAAAACAAAACAAAACAAAACAAGAATGGATGGGGAAGGGGAGCAGGGGACCAAGGGGGACTTGAGAAGTGAAGATGTCACAATGAACGCTCGATTTTGTAGGTTAATAAAATATTAAAGGTAAAAGAGAGCGTATAGCAGATAGCATTAGAACGTGAATAGTGCTTTAAAAAAGATTAAAACGGGGACTGGTGAGAGTAGAGGCGCTTGCCACCAAGCCTGAAGATCTGAGTTCAAGCCCCAGGGGTAGACCCTTTGTCCACCCACGGCGTGGCATACTCAATGAAACAATAATTCTGAATTGATAAAACGAAAAGGGGTCAAGCCCCGTGTTCTGTGCCCCGCACTGTAAAGCATCACCTTCAGCCTTCCACAGACTTTATTTCCCGTCACCCGTCTGTGGGACACAGGACCACTCTTATCCCTATTCCCCGAATCCTTGGGGAACACCACTGCGGCCAAGTCAAAATCCTTCTCGCTCCCCTGCCTCACTTCGTTGGGGACCTGCGGAGGCAGAGGCTCGGGGCAAGGCCGGAACCTGACACCAGGAGCTCCGAGTTGGGCCGTGGCCGCAGCAATTCTCCTTAGTTCACACTTGTTCAACCCAGAGCCTGTCACGGTGAGCAGTACCGAGAGGGTTTTGAAGCTTACCGGCTCCTCAGACCTGCCCTGACACCGCTCGAGGGTGGGGACAGGAACCGGGGCGGGGTGGGGGGAATGCTGACCACCCCAGTGTCTCAGGAGACCGCGCTCTGCTTGCCGCAGGAGAGCTGGGGCTGGCTCAGCGCGTCCCACATCAGCAGCGTCTCGAAGGGCAGGAAGCGATGCACGAGGAGCAGCCCCCGGTAGAAGCAGGGGTCGAAGGAGGACAGGCGGGGACTAGGGGCGTGCACCCCCGCCGTGCGCACCCCGTCGTGCGAAGCGGGCGCCAGGCCCTGCTGCTGCAGACACATGCCCAGGAACACATCGTCGATGGGGAAGATGGGGAGGTCGCGCGCGGCGCGAAACAGCGCGGCCGCGGTGAAGCGCGACAGCAGGAAGCCGCCGCCGCCGCAGTACGGCGGGTAGCTCTCGTCAGCGGTCACCAGCTTGGGCACGAAGTACTTGCTCCAGGGCGAGCGAATAGGGCCCACGTTCTGGATCAGGTGACCCACGAAGAGGTGGCGGTCCGGGTCACGGCCCTGCAGGTAGGTGACCATGTTGTCCGTGTTCGCAAAGACGTCATCGTCCCCATTGAGAACAAAGCTGGCGTCGGGGCAGCGAGTCCGCTGCCACTCCAGGAAGAGGACCTGCGGGTGGAGTGGGGGACACGCGGGCTAGCGGGGTTTCCCAGGCCCCGTCGCTCAGGCCTTCCCCCTTCCCTGCGTGGGCCTCTTGTGCATACTGCAGAACCCCACTTCCTTCGCCCACCTGCTTAAGCGTGAGGTTGAAGAAGGAGTCGTGGAAGTCCCACTGCACGATGTCACCGTACGCCCGCGCCTCCAGCTCCAGCAGCCGGCTGAACTTACGGGCCTCTCGAGGGTCGCGATCGCTGCCCACGAGGAAGAGGCGGCGCAGCGGCGCCCCGTGTACCTGCCGCTCCTGCGCCCACGTGCGGCGCAGCACCTGGCGGCGACCATAGTTGGCGGGTGACGACTTAATGGCGAGCAGCAGGAACACTGGCCGCGCGCACTTGGCGGCCGGCGGCTCCCGCAGCAGCGCAAAGTCGCGGCAGTGTCGGTACAGCAGGAAGTCGCGCACGTGCGCGGGCAGCGCGCTGAAGTCCGGGTGCTCCGCCATCGACAGGTTGGCCAGGCACGGGGCGGAGGCCGCGCGCGGAGGGTTCGGGGCCCACGTGGCGAACTCCTGGGGCTCCGCGGGCCTCTCCAGTGCGGGGCAGCCGGGCGGTGACACGTGAGACAGGAGCAGCAGTGAGATGGAAGCCATGGCCAGGACGAGGATCACGTCGAGGCGCGGCCGGGGCGTCCGCATGGCGTCGGTAGGCCTAGAGCAAGGTCATGGGAGCTGTGTACCCAGGTTGGACAGACACGAACGCTCAGTCCTCCTCGCCCTCCCCCACCAATATTGATTGTCATTGGACTCAGACCAGGTCCTCACGGAGCCTTCATCCCCATTTTGAATGATTCGTGTCCCAGGCATTCTTCATTGCCCCTTCTGTCCCCTGGCACTGCCGGTCCCTGTCCCTTTGTGCATTGGGCCCTGGCCCTGCCCAGCATGAGATGGGCAAGAAGCCAAGGCAGAAAGCATTTGATGTTTGTGGTAAACTCTTGCAAATCCATCAGAACCCCAGCTCACATGGTCTTGATTTCAGGAAACTTTATTCCCCACTGACACAGAGTTGTGTAGCCCAGGCTGTCCTCAAACTGGCTGTGTAGCTGAGGATGGCCTTGAGCTGTCCACCTACCCTTGCGTCCTGAGTGCTGGGTTGACAGACCGCAGGGCTCAGCCTACAAGCCCCTCGCCTGGGAACCCAGAGCACGGTTGTCTTTCATGAGCAGAGAAGACTCACTGCGGGACTTCCTCCTTCACTGAACAGGCCCACACACCCTGGCTTTGTGCCCAGACCTTGGTGCCTGCACATTTAGAGGGGACACCTGCACAAAGCATTTCCAGCAACAAGCCTTTGTTGAATGACTGTTGAACAATGTAGGGTTTGACAAATGTCCTTGAGATTGTAGGTTTCAAGCAACCCCACCTGCTACTGCCTGGACCAGGCTGGCTTCTGGCTCTGTGCCATGGGTTCTGCTGTGTGATTTTGACACAGTGGTTTGACCTCTCTGAACCTCCAAGTCAAACAAGATGGACCCCAGAAAAAGTGCCATAGGCCTCAGGACTGTAACCTGCGCGACTGCTATTGATTTGCACAGGGAGGTTTTGTTAGCTGCCATTCCGCTGATCTTGAGGGACAGGTTCCTGCACAGCAGCCAGACCCTGCCCTAGGACTCCTGTGGGTTTGAAGTCCGTCATTAGTTCATTCATTCATTCGCCTAATGGATACACATGGGGCTCTCAGGCTTCTCCTGAAATTTGAGCAGCTTCAGTCAGAGTCAGGAAAGAGATTCCTCCTGCCCAGGATAAACTTCCATCAGCGCCTAAGCTAGACCTCGGTTAACATGAACGAGATCTTCAGATTTTTGCCAAGCCACCCAAACTCCTGTTAAAAACTCAAACATGCCAGGAGTGCATGGTGGTGCACACCTTTAATCCTAGCACTAGAGAGGCAGGGGCAGGAGGATCTCCATGAGTTCAAGGTGAGCCTGGTCTACATGATGACTTCCAGGACAGCCCGGAAGCCTGATACACCTCAATCCTGGACAAGACCCTGACATCCAGGGTCCCACAGAGAGAAGGCAGCGACCTAGTAAATGGGACTGAGACATCGAGGCTGAGGCTTTGAAAGATGCACAAGAGTTCAACAGGGCAGACCACAGACAAACCACAAAGGGACACAACCTGGTTCAGTCTCAGAGTCCCTGACAGCAGCAAAGTGTGGTGATCCTACTGCCTGAATGTGGGGTCCCGCAGAGCCAAGGGTTGGGGCAGCAGGGACACTGAGCTGAGGGCACAGGATGATGTGGGGTCACACAGAGGTGAGGCAGACACAGCCCAGAGGACACAGAGGGAGGTGAGGGTGACAGAGCTTGGCTGGGCCCTCCTTTAGGGTGAGGAAAAAAGTTGGGGGTGGGAGAGAGTGATTTAGCAGCTCTGTGTGAGTGCACTGGGAACAGAACCAGGGTCACCTGTCACCCCCAAAGGCCCTGAGGACACATCTGCATTGACAGCAGCTCACAGTGTAGCCCAGGCTAGCCTTGAACTTACAGAGAGATCCTCCCACCCTGGCCTGAGGTTAAACCTGTGAGGAGAGAGAGTGGCTTGGAGAGAACTCAGCGGGCAAAGGGGCTTGTCACCAAATCTGAGGACCTAGAAGGAAACCGACCTGCACGTGGAGGGGTGGGAGGGGGGCGGGCGGGCTCAAGGCAAGGGAGCCTTGAGGTGGCATCTGGGGCTTGAAGGACCCTGTGGGACACAAACCCCAGTAAGGGATCTGGGTGCCTGGGTGAAGCACTGTGCGCGCATGCTGTTGCCCACCACCAGCAAGGCGCTGAAGTGGGACAGAGTATCAGAAGCCTGAGGTCACAGAAAGTCGCAGGAATTCCGGCGGTTCTGGTCCCTTTCTTCCCCTCGCAGCAGAGTTACTTATTTCACTGGTCAGGGCCCAGGAGCCTCTCCCAGGGGTGACTGTGGGGACTCCCGAGTCCGAAACACCCTCCGTCCCCAGGCCTGGAGCCCAGAGCAGTGTTGAGTTCTGTTCCCACCAACAGAGGTGAGGGGTGGGGGTGGGGGCACTGAGGAACCAGCGTTCCCTGTAGTGACTGCCGCATCTATGCGGAAATTGAAACAGAAACAGCATCAAGTAGCAGCAGGAGAGGAGGGGCCAGAGAGGCCAGGAGGGAAAAGAAGGAGCAGGCTGCAGAGAACGCCTAGGATCCCCCAGTGAGGGGCTGGGGCCCCTGCCTAGGATCCCCAGTGAGGGGCTGGGGCGGGGCTTAGGGGTGGGACCCCTCAGTAGCATTTGCTACTGAGGCACAGGATTCACTCTCTGCCCTTCCCCTACTGCATTGGAGGAGCAAACCTTTAATCTCAGCACCTTCAGTCCTAGGGGGAGGCAGAGATAGGTGGATTTCAAGGCCAGCCTGGTCCACAGAGCGAGTGCCAGGACAGCCAGGGCTACACAGAGAAGCCTATGAGTGTAGCATGAATAATAAAAACCCAGAGACAGATATTGGGGTTCAAGTTGAAAATCAGACAAGCAAAGCATCAGCCAATAGAGAGCTCAGACAACACAGGGCGATCAATCTGTAGATGTGACTGTAGACCGCAGTGCTCCCCACCAAACCTCAGAGTGCCCCTGAGACTGCACTGAACTCCGGCCTCAGGTTCCAATTAGTGCTGGGGTCAAAGGAGTGTCTTTTCAAGTACTGGAATCAAAGATGTGAACTGTTTCTCTCCTTACCCTGACACTCTCTGGTAGTCAAGGGTGCCCTTGAGTCCAGGAATTCTAGCGGCTTAGCTCTGCACTCTAATCTTTAGGCAAACTATTTTTACTAAAGCCCAAATAAAATATCACTATGTCACTATGTATGAGGCCGTGGAGCTGCAGAGGGTGACACACGGAGGATCTGAGAACTTCTTTGGGATGAATGTCTGGACCTCTGCGGATACTCTCAGAAAGCTCTTGGATATGCTCCCACAGACTGCGGGCTGTAGAGTACGTTGGAGCTTCGGGAAGGCCCCCATCTGGGTCCAGTGGTCAGCCTGGGTTTCCAGCTGACAGACATTTGCCCGCGGCCACCCCGCACCAGGCTGGGCAGGGCGGGCTGTACCAGCCCTGACCCCAGTGAGGTTCCTCTCGGGATTGTACCAATTTGCCTTCCCTTAACGTTGGTAAGCTTCTCTTTACAAGGAGCGGGGTCTAACTTTTATAAACAAAAAGAGAATTTCTATAAAGATAAAGCTATGGAAAGCCTCGCCCCAGGTCCACATGATGACCAGGTTGCCCCAGCGCTGCACGTCGCATCCCAGCTTCCGCGAGCCACCCGCATGATTCACGGAAGGGCGCTGCTTCCCTCTTCCGGGCCAGGGAAGGAAATGAGCCAGGATCCCAGACCATCAGTCCAGACGGGGAAACTGAGGCTGGGGAGGAGAGGGATCCTCGCCCCTTTCAGGAAGCAGGGCTCGGCCTCACAGCAGCCTCACAGCTCCCATCTGGGGTCCCATGTAGGGTCTCCCTGAGTCCCCACCCCTCCAGGTGGGTCCCATCCAGGCGATAGACTTCCTCCGGTGACATTTACATCAGGATTACAATAATCACTTTGATTTTCTCAGAGATAAATGTCACAGACAAAAGAGCCAAGTAATCAAGAGTCAAGCAAATACATGGGCCGAGCTCAGAGGGGGTCGGTCACCACTGGAATCGACCGAGTTAGTTTCCCGCCAGAGGAGGCACTGAGCTGGACTCCCAGCCGAGAGTGGGGCCTGTGAAACTCCGGACTTATGGACACAGAGTAGTCCCCGGAGGCCCCCCAGGGTCCGCACAGCCTAAGCCCTGAGGCGGGAAGTACCACTCCTGAGCGAGGGGATCCGCCCTGGGCCTGGCTGCACAAACACTGGAGCCAGGTGGAGACCAACTAGTGTCTTCCTGCAGCCACACCTTCCTCTCCTGACAACAACAGGTCAAGGTGAAGAAGTGAAACTGGGGGTCCAGAAAGGAAGGTTGAACGTTCAAAGCCAGTCTCAGAAAGGAAAGGAATAAAGGAAGAGAAAAGAAGGTAAATTACCCTCAAAGCCTCCGAAGCTTGGCTAGCACGAACTCTCTTACTTTAACTATGGTGATAGACGACTACCCACTTAGTGGCCACCGCGCATCGCAGATCACCTTCACCGCAAGCTTCATGCCAATAGGGGGAAACTGAGGCTTGGAGATCTAAGGCTCCTCATCCGAGCTTCCCCGGTGTCGGCGTGAGGACAAAGATTCCGAACACCTGGAAACATCACAAACACAAACGGGAAACCGAGTCAGGGTCAGAGCCGCTGGGCTATGCGGACACGAATTGGCGAGAAGCGCTGGCTCCTGACCCTGGAATATGGCTCATCCCCGGGGCCCCTGGGCCGGAGCGGTCAGTAGCTCGCGGTCAAGGGCGCGCAGAAAGTCTTGTCGGGGCCGCCGGAGACCCCAATCCCCCGCGGCCCCCAGGACTCCCGCCGCACTCACCGTGGGAGCCAGCTCGGGACAGCCCGGGGAGGAAGAATGGTTTTCACCTGACCGACCGCCCCGCCCTGGCTCTTGGCTTCTCTCCTCCTTCCGCCTCCTTCCCGCCCTCCGTGTGGGCTCCTTTCTCCAGTCTCACCAGCTGCCTACTGACCAAGGGGGAAGTTCCCCTCGCGCCGTTTCCGCGGCCCCCTCCGGACTCCTTGACCCTCCCCTCCCGGTCCTGTACTCCGCGGTGACCTTTCCCGTCCTCATCCATCCTCCCACCGGTTCTGTGGTACCGCTCCTCCTTCGCTTAGGGCCTCCCTTTCCCTTCACTCACCCCACTGTGAGGGAGCAAGGGCTCCCCAGCGCTGCGCTGTAAAAGTCACATCTGGCTTGCACTCTCCATCTGCAGCCCCCATCCACAGCTCAGCCACCGCTGCATGAAGACATTCCACTGGAAAGAGAGACCCCAGAACCCTAAAACCTGTTGATAGGCCCTCTGACTCTTTTTTTCCCCCCTCGAGACAGGGTTTCTCTGTAGCTTTGGAGCCTGTCCTGAAACTAGTTCTTGCAGACCAGGCTGACCTTGAACTCGGCAGAGATCTGCCTGCACCTCCCTAGTGCTGGGATTAAAGGAGTGCGCCAGTATGGCCCGGCCCCCTCTGACTCTTAAATACTAGAATCATGTAACCTATTCCCCTCCTCCGGAGTTACCCACAAAACCTGTAGGTCCTAACTCTTTTTTTTTTTAAAAAAAAAAAAAAAAACGATTTATTTATTTATTATGTATACAACATTCTGCCTGCATATATGCCCGCATGCCAGAAGAGGGTGCCGGATCTCATTACAGACGGTTGTGAGCCACCATTTGGTTGCTGGGAATTGAACTCAGGACCTCTGGAAGAGCAGTCAGTGCTCTTAACCTCTGAGCCATCTCTCCAGCCCCAGGTCCTAACTCTTGAGTTTGGGGTCCTAGGAGCCTGCTGAGGGAGAGGAATTAAGTCCATAAACTTAAAACCTGAATCCTCCTGGACCAGTATGCAGAAGACAGTTACAGCATCAAGGGTCGCATGACACAGTGACCCCTCCCTGAGTGGAGGGAATAAAGCCTCGTAAGGAGACATGTTGCTGAGTGACAGCAGCCAACATAGATGTTCCAACTGTGTGTAAAGGGCTCACAAGAAATTCACAGGCGGGGAAATCCACAGACAAGGAGCTGATCAGGGGCTGCCAGGGGGTGGTTTTGGTGGGGAAGTAATGCTCTAGAAATACACGAGGTGGAGCTGCCAGGGGCCAGCAGTGCCAAGCGCTGCTGCACCATTGCCCTGGGAAAGGTTTATTTTCTGCCCTTCAGTTCCATGCACTTGAGAACCCGTCCCCTGGCACCTGACGGAATGCCAGTGGCTCAGCCACCCACTCCCTTTCAAATGGTCACTCTCTGCATAGTTGAGGTTTTGGAATCACTCAGGTGCAAGTGACCACGACACCATAAACAGGTAATGACGCCCCACCCAGGGCCCTGCCCTGCTCCCTAGACGCACCCTCCTAAGATAAGTACCTGTCTCCCCAGGGCTCTGGGAGGCCGGGTGAAGGAAGTCAGGTCTGAGAAAAAGGCCTCTTGTGTTTTTAAAGGTGCCCTACCTTCCTGTACCCCAAGGAAAGCAAATTCAAGCTACCAGGAGGTGCCGTGTTCTCAGCACTTATCAGATGGGCAGGGAGGCAAGGGCAGATCAACCATATGCTGGGATGCTGACGGTAACTGCCACGTAGCACCTGCAGAGGTCGAAAACAGGGACCAGCCACCAATCTACATGCACACGTGAGAAGGGAGAACAGACCAGTCTTGTGGCACCTGCTGGATCCCACTTTCCAGGGGCAGGGGAGGAGGTGCAACAAACAGACTTCTGAGGTATGAACAGTTTACAGGACAGAACTCAGAAACCCAGACCCTCTCAGCAGACAACAATGGGAAGGGAAGGTCAGAGAACCAAAGGGTTTCAGACCAAAGCCTACCTTTTCTTGTTTATAACACTAGGTGGAGGCCACTTGTTTGTTCCTGGCTGCCCAGACCATGAAATAATCACACAGAAACTATATTATTTGCAGCACTGTTTGACCAATAGCTTAAGAGTATTTCTGGCTAACTCATATCTTTAAAAAAAAAGATTTATTTATTTATTATGTACATAATATTCCTTCCATGTGTGCCTGCAGGCCAGAAGAGGGCACCAGACCTCACTATAGATGGCTGTGAGCCACCACGTGGTTGCTGAGAATTGAACTCAGGACCTCTGGAAGAGCAGCCAGTGCTCTTAACCACTGAGCCATCTCTCCAGCCCCTAACTCTTATACCTTAAATCAACCCATTTCTATTGATCCGTGTATAGTCACGTTGCTGTGTGGGTAAAGTTCCATCAGGAGACTGTCTCCAATGGGGCTACATGACTTCTCCTTGACTCTGCCTACTCTCTCCTCCTTTACCTGCTTGGAACTCCCACCTTGCCCCATTCTGCTAAGCAGCTGGCGGAAACAGATTTCATTCATTAACCAACAAAAGCAACACATAGACAGAAGGACTTCCCACACCAACTAGGCAGGGACTCCAACCCTCAGTCCTGCTCCCAGCTCCTCACTGGAGAAGTCTAGATAGAGGCTCCACCTCTGAGCCACACCCCCAGCTCCTCACTGGAGGATTCTACGCCAAGATCCACCCTAAGCCACGCCCCCAGGCCCTCACTGGGGATTCTAGGCAGGGTCTTCAACCTAAGCCACTCCCCCAGTCCCACACTGGGGATTCTAAGCTGGGGATCCACCCCTGACTCGTGCCCCAACCCCTCATTGGAGGATTCTAGGCTGTAACTTCACCTCTGAGCCACACTCCCAGCTTCTAGGTTCTGGATCTGAGGTCCAGGCTTGGTCAAGGATCCTCAGAGACACTCCTGACTTGGATCCCATGCACTCTTCCCTTCCGCGTTTGTCACATGCACAGCCTTCCCACAGATCCTGACCAACCTGTGGCAGACAGCCAATCTCCTGGCCTTTAGGTGTAGCGTGATTAATAAAAACCCAGAGACAGAAATTGGGGTTCAACCTGAAGGTCAGAAAAACAAAACAACCAGCCACTGGCTCTTACCTCAACCTCAGTCCGAAATGGCCATCCTGCCTCCAGGAATCCTCAGAATGAGACTGTGTGTGAGAGCTGTCTCCTCCCATTTTATATTCCTCTCTAGGGCTGAGATTAAAGGCGTGCACCACTACTGCCTGGTTTCTATGGCAAACTAGCTTGGCAACTGGGATTAAAGGTGTGTGTCACCACTGCCCTGTCTGTAAGGCTGATTCTCTGATCTTTAGGCAAGGTTTACTTATTAAAATACAAATTAAATATCACTACATTTCCCCTTTTTGCCTAAAATAAAAAAGAAAGCTATAACTAATAAAAGAAAAGTATATACAATAAATACAATGACTGTATACAATCTATACAGGCAATAAATACATTAACAATGTCTAGTCAGTTAAAATAAATTATTCTCTGATAAATTCAGAGAAAATACTCCATATTTATCTTATCTGGGTGAATCCAAAGACTTATATCTAATTTACTTTCTATCATAACTTGATTTCTGTGTCTGGCAAACTATAGCTATAACAAATCTTCACCTCCCTCAGAGACCCAATAAGGAAATAATATTAATTTAGTAAGCAGGAAGTACAAGCAAGCAACTTCCAAAAAAATGTGAGAAATGACAAAAATAGCTGACTGCCTAGACAGTCACCCAAAGTTCCTCGGCAGTGCTGGGGCACACATCTTAGGCCCACAGGCCTAGCATATCTGACAGACTTTTCTGTGAAGCAGGATATTCTAAGGACTGTCCCTCCTTGTCTTGACAATGTCTGGCAGTCACTTTGTTTTGTGTCCTGCTTGTCCAGTTAGGACAGCTTACTGCTAGCCGTTGAGGTAAGGACATTTTCTTGCTCAGTGGCTCCCTTTTGCCACAAAGAAAGCAAAACTCTATGTGGCATTTTTTCTTTGAAGTAGATCGATGCTGCCAGACATGCCTCATTGTAATAAAAAGGAGCCAATGTTATTAAAACATCTTAAATGCCATATTCTGTAGATCTCTGAAGTGTTTGAAGATGATCTGTCTTTCTAAAAATCTATCTTTGTTTGACCTTGAAAACATACCTAATATATTGCAAGCTCAATTATGATAGGTGACTAATTACTAGCCTGTATTTCTTTATTACCCTAAACAGTTGGTAATAATAACTTTCAAGGAATAAAAATTGGCATTACATTGTTAAATGAGTTGTATGGGTACAATACTTTGAACAAGAGTAGAAATATATATGCAGCATACTCTAAAAAATTAATCTTATCATATCTATACTCTTTCTTTTCTTTTTAAAATAAGGACCTTGAATCTTAATTTCCTTTAATTAGTTTTTACCTGACCATTATCAATAATAACTTGTAACTACTCACCTAAAAAAGGACAAATAGCCCATAATCCATTGAACAAACAAAAACCACCCACCCCAACTCTTGGTAATGTAGGTGTCATATTCTTTTTTTCTTTTTTTTACTGATATTTATTGAGCTCTACAATTTTCTCTGATCCCCTCCCTGCCTCTCCCCTCCCCCCATTCAACCCTCCCCCAAGGTCCCCATGCTCCCAATTTACTCAGGAGATCTTGTCTTTTTCTACTTTCTACTTCCCATGTAGATTAGATCTATGTAAATCTCTCTTAGTGTCTGCATTGTTGTCTAAGTTCTCTGAGATTGTGGTTTGTAGGCTGGCTTTCTTTGCCTTATGTTTAAAAACCACCTATGAGTGAGTACTTGTGATAATTGTCTTTCTGGGTCTGGGTTACCTCACTCAAAATGGTATTTTCTAGCTCCATCCATTTTCCTGCAAAATTCAAGCTGTCGTTATTTTCTTCTGTTGTGTAGTACTCCATTGTGTAAATATACCACATTTTTCTTATTCATTCTTCGATCAAGGGACATTTAGGCTGTTTCCAGGTTCTGGCTATGACAAACAAAGCTGCATAGTTGAGCTCACGTCCTTGTGGCACAATTGAGCATCCTTTGGATATACCCAAAAGTGGTATTATTGGGTCTTGAGGAAGGTTGTTTCCTAATTTTCTGAGAAATCGTCACACTGACATCCAAAGGGGTTGTACCAGCTTGCATTCCCACCAGCAATGCAGAAATGTTCCCTTTTCCCCACAACTTCTCCAGCATAAGTTATCATCAGTGTTTTTGATCTTGGTCATTCTTGTAGGTGTAAGATGGAATCTCAGAGTTGTTTTGATTTGCATTTCTCTGATAACTAAGGATGTTGAACATTTCCTTAAGTGTCTTTCAGTCATTTTAGATTCCTCTGTTGAGAGTTCTCTGTTTAGGTCTGTACTACATTTTTAATTGGATTATGTGTTCTTTTGGTGTCCAATTTCTTGAGTTCTTTGTATAATTTGGAAATCAGACCTCTGTCTGATGTGGGGTTAGTGAAGATCTTTTCCCATTCTGTAGGTTGTTGTTTTGTCTTGTTGACCGTGTCCTTTGCTTTACAGAGCTTTTCAGTTCCATGAGGTCCCATTGTTTCTCTCAGTGTCTGTGGCTCCCTGTGCCAACGCACAGGTGTACTTCCTACTTTGTCTTCTATAAGGTTCAGTGTGGCTGGCTTTATGTTGAGGACTTTGATCCATTTGGACTTAAGTTTTGTGCATGGTCATAGATATGAGTCTATTTTCATTCTTCTACATGTTGATATCCAGTTATGCTAGCTAAATCTTTCTTTTTTCCATTTCATATTTTCTGCTTCCTTGTCAAAAATCAGGTGTTTGAAGATGCCAGGATTGATGTCCGGGTCTTCTATTCGGTTCCATTGGTCCTCCTGTCTGTCCTTATGCCAATACCAGGTTGTTTTCAGTACTGTAGCTCTGTAGTAGAGTTTGAAGTCAGGGACTGTGATGCCTCCAGAAGTTCTTTTATTGTACAGGATTGTTTGGGCTATCCTGGGTTTTTTGCTTTTCCATATGACATTTGCTGCTGTTCTTTCGAGTTCTTTGAAGAATTTGGCTGGGATTTTGATGGGCATTCAATTGACTCTGTAAATTGCTTTTGTTAAGATTGCCATTTTTTTCTATGTTAATTCTGCCTACCCAAGAGCATGAGAGATCTTTCCACTTTCTGGTGTCTTTTTCAATTTCTCTCTTCAAAGATTTAAAGTTCTTGTCATACAAGTCTTCCAATTGTTTGGTTAGAGTTACTCCGAGATATTTGATGCTACTTGTGGCTGTTGTGAAGGGTGTTGGATCTCTGATTTCTTCTCCAGCCCTTTTATCCTCTGTGTACAGGAGGGCTGCTGATTTTTTTGAGTTAATCTTGTATCCTGCTACATTGCTGAAAGTGTTTATGAGTTGCAGAAGTTCCTTGGTAAAATTTTTGGGATCACTTATGTAAACTATCATATCATCAGCAAACAGTTAGAGTTTGACTTCTTCTTTTCCAATTTGTATCCCCTTGATCTCCTTTTTGTGTCTTATTGCTCTAGCTAGGACCTCAAGAATTATATTGAATAGATATGGAGAGAGTGAACAACCTTGTCTTGTTCCTGATTTCAGTGGAATCGCTGGGAGTTTCTCTCCATTTAGTTTGATGTTGGCTGTTGGCTTACTGCATATTGCCTTAATTATGTTTAGGTATGTTCCTTGTATCCCTGCCCTCTCCAAGACCTTTATCATGAAGGGATATTGTATTTTGTCAAAGGTTTTTCGGCATCTAATGAGATGATTATGTGGTTTTTATTTTTCAGCTTGTTTATATGGTGGATTATTTTGACAGATTTTTGTATGTTGAACCATCTCTGCATCTGTGGGATGAAGCCGACTTGATCATTTTGGATGATGGTCCTGATGTGTTCTCGACTTCAATTTGCCAGTATTTTATTTAGTATTTTTGTATCAATGTTCATGAGTAAGATTGGTCTGTAATTCTCTTTCTTGTAATGTCTTTCTGTGGTTTGGGTATCAGGGTAATTGTAGCCTCATAAAAAGAGTTTGGCAGTGTTCCTTCTGTTTCTATTGTGTGGAATAATTTGAGGAGTATTGGTATTAGTTCTTTGAAAGTCTTGTAGAATTCTGAGCTGAAACCATCTGGTCCTGGGCTTTTTTTGGTTGGGAGACTTTTGATGACTGTTTCTATATCTTCAGCAGTTATAGGTCTGTTTAATTTGCTTATCTGGTCTTGATTTAATTTTGGTAAGTGCTATTTATCCAGATTGTTGTCCCTTTCCTTTAAGTTTTCCAATTTTGTGGAGTACAGGTTTTTGAAATATGACTTGATGATTCTCTGTATTTTCTCCATGTCTGTTGTTATGTTCCCCTTTTCATTTCTGATTTTGTTAATTTGGATATTCTCTCTGTCTTTTGGTTAGTTTGAATAAAGGTTTGTCTATTTTGTTGATTTTCTCAAAGAACAAGTTCTTTGTCTCATTGATTCTTTATATTGTTTTCTTTGTTTCTATTTTGTTTATTTCAGCTCTCACTTTGATTATTTCCTACCATCTAGTTCTCTTGGGTGAGTTTGCTTCTTTTTGTTCTAAAGTTTTCAAATGTTCTGTTAATTCACTAGTGTCGTGATGGCGGACAATTCTGTATTCTGTCAATTATGCTTTAAATAAATGCTGATTGGCCAGTAGCCAGGCAGGAAGTATTGACGGGACCACTAGGCAGAAAGTAGAGGCGAGTCAATGAAAACAGGAGAATTCTGGGAAGGAGGAAGCCCATTACTCCCCAGTCCTGCCCAGATACTGAAGAAGGAAGATGTGACCTGTCCCGCTGAAAAAGATACTGAGCCATGTGGTTAACATATATAAGAATATAGGGTTAACATAAGTTATAAGAGTTAACAAGAAGCTTGAGCTAATATGCCAATCAGTTATAACTTATTGTGACTTCTGTGTGATTTTCTTTGGGACCTAATGACTGTGGGAACTGTACAGGACAGAAAACCCAACAAGCAGGCCCTCATGTGTGGGTATGTAGGCGTTTAGTGCTATTAACTTTCCTCTTAACACTGCTTTCATTGTGTCCCATAAATTTGGATATGTTGTGTTCTCATTTTCATTGAAATTTAGGAAGTCTTTAATTTCTCCCTTTATTTCTTCCTTGACCCATTGATGATTCAGGTGAGCACTATTTAATTTCCATGTGTTTGTGGGCTTTCTGGAATTAGTATTGCTGTTGACTTCTAGTTTTAAACCATGGTGATCTGATAAGGTACATTGGTTTATTCCAATTTTTTTGTATTTCTTGAGGTTTGTTTTGTTTTGTTACCAAGTATGTGGTCAATTTTTGAGAAGGTTCTTGAGGAGCTGAGAAAAAGGCATATTCTTTTCTGTTTGTATGGATATTTTATAGATGTCTGTTAAGTTGAGTCATAACATCTGTTAGTTCTCTTATTTCTCTGTTCATTTTTTGTCTGATTGACCTGTTCAGTGGTGAAAGTGGAGTGTTGAAGTCTCCCACTATTAGTGTGTGGGGTTTAATGTATGATTTAAGCTTTAGAAGTGTTTCTTTGACATATGAGGGTACCCTTGTATTTGGGGCATAGATGTTCAGTATTGAGATTTCCTCCTGATGGAGTTTTCCTGTGACTAATATGAAATGACCTTCTTTGTCTCTTTTGACTGATTTTAGCTTGAAGTCTATTTTGTTAGATATTAGGATAGCTACACTCGCTTGTTGTTTTTTAGGTCCATTTGATTGGTATATTTTTTCCTCCCAACCCTTTATTCTGAGACGATGTCTGTCTTTGAGATTGAGATGTGTTTCTTGTATGCAGAAGAAGGATGGATTCTGTTTTTATATCCAGTCTGTTAGCCTGTACCCTTTTATAGGTGAGTTGAATCCATTTACATTAAGGGTGATTAATGACCAGCAGTTAATATCTCCTGTTAATTTAGTTTTCATCGCTGGTGATACTAATTTGTGCATTTTTGTTCTTTAGGATTTGCTGTTATGAGATTATCAATTGTCTATGTTTTTGTTGGTGTAGCCATCTTCCTTGGGTTGGAGTTTTCCTTCTAGTATTTTGTGTAGGGCTGGGTTTGTTGCTAGATATTGGTGAAATCTAGATTTGTCATGGAATATCTTGTTTTGTCCTTCTATGGTGATTGATAGTTTTCCTGGGTATAGTAGTCTGACCAGGCATCCATGGTCTCTTAATGTCTGCATAATGCTTGACCATGACCTTCTGGCTTTCATTGTCTCCAATGAGAAGTCAGGTGTAATTCTGATAGGTCTACCTTTATGTTTCTTGGCCTTTTTCCTTTGAAGCTCTTAATAGTCTTTCTTTACTCTGTATATTTAGTGTTTTGATTATTATGTGGTAAGAGGACTTTTTTTGGATCCAGTCTATTTGGTATTCTGTAAGCTTTTTGTATCTTCATAGGCATATCTTTCTTTAGGCAGGGAAAGTTTTCTTCTATGATTTGGTTAAATAAATTTTCTGTGCCTTTGAGTTGAACTTCTTCTCCTCTTCTATATCTATTATTCTAAGATTTGGCCTTTTCATGGTGTCCCATTTTTCCTGGATATTTTGGGTTAAGCTTTTGTTAGATTTAATATTTTCTTTAACTGATGAGTCTATTTCCTCTATTGTATCTTCAGTGCTTGAGATTCTCTCTTTCATCTCTTGTATTCTGCTGTTCATGCTTGCGTTTGTGGTTCCTGATCTTTTTCTCATGATTTCTGTTTGTATAATTTCTTCGATATGTGTTTTCTTTATTGTTTCTATTTCTTTTTTTAAGTCCTGAATAGTTTCTTTTATATGTTTGATCTTTCTCTTG
Source organism: Myodes glareolus (assembly GCF_982192425.1). Taxonomy (NCBI): domain Eukaryota; kingdom Metazoa; phylum Chordata; class Mammalia; order Rodentia; family Cricetidae; genus Myodes; species Myodes glareolus. Next base: position 3,956,950 of record NC_142048.1, on the reverse strand, counting down.
GTTTTCTTTAAGTGATTTGCTGATATCTTCCAATTTTTTGTTTGTCTTTTCCTCAATTTCTTTAAGGAAATTTCTCATTTCATCTTTAAGAATTTCAAACATTCTCTTGAAGGTATTTTTTAGGTCATTTTCTTCTGGTTCATCCGTATTTGGTTGTTCAGGTCTTGCTGTTGTAGGGTCTTTAGGTTTTACTGGTATTGTGTTGCTCTTTGTGGTGTTGCATGTGATCTTACCTTTTCTACTTATCTTTTCCTCTAATAGGTGTGGTTGGTGCTGTCTGAGATTCTATTGAATAATCTTCTAGGTGCCAGTGAATCTAAAGCTCAGATGGTTGTTCCTCGTGGAACAGTGTCACAGTTCTAGTTACCCCGTTGGTTATTCCTGTTCCTGGAGATAGCTCAGTGCTCCTGTGCCTTGCTCTGCTCCCTTGGAGTTTGCTGTCTCAGGTTTACTTTGGCCTAGGTTGCCAGCTTTACCCTGTTTCTGTAAATCCTGATCTGGATCCCCTCCTGCAGAAGTTCCTGGCTTGGAGTTGGACCTGTTCTGGTGTAGATCCCTGACTCAGGGTTAGGTCAGTGGCTCAATCCCAATCCTCCAGTGTCCTGGGATTGGGTTGGCTCCCAGAACTGGATTTGCTCCTGGCTTCTGCTCCCCGGGAAGTTTATTTCCTCAGGTCCTTTTGAGTCACTCCTGTGGAATTTGTTGCTGAGGTGGAGTTCCTTGCCTCGGGGCAAATGTGGCTTACATTTATGGCTTTGACCTGTATCTGTAAATCCTGGTCTGGATTCCCTCCTGCAGAAGTTCCTGGGTTGGAGTTGGCCCTGGAAAGGTTTCTGGCTCTGGTCTATTGCCTCTGTGGTCTCAGGCTTGGGTGCTCCTGCTTAGTCCCTCAGAGATCCCAGATTCATGCTCAACCCGCAGAGGTTCCAGGTTCCTGTCTATTCCCTTTGATGTCCCAGACCAATGCCCAGACACACAGAGGTCCTGGCTCAGGCCGAGTTCCTCAGAGATCCTAGACTCATGCTCACACCCACTGGGATCCTGGCTTAGGTCTACTCCCTTGAAGGTCCCAGATTCATGTCCAGACTCTCAGCAGTCTCTGGCTCGGGTTCACTCACTCAGCAGTTACTCCCCTGTACCTGTTCAGTGGAGATCACTGACTCTGGATCTGGTCACTAGCTCAGTCCTGATCCGCCAGTGTCCCAGGACTGGGTTGGCTTCCGGGACTGGATTTGCTCCTCAGGTGTCATATTCTTAAATTTACTTTCTGGGGCTGGAGAGATGGCTCAGAAGAGCACTGGCAGCAACTCCAAAGGTCCTGAATTCAATTCCCAGCAACCACATGGTGGCTCACAACCATCTGTAATAAGATCTGGTGCCCTCTTCTGGTTTGTAGGCATACATGGAGGCAGAATGTTGTGTACATAGTAAATAAATAAACCTAAATAAATAAATAAATAAACCTCTAAAAAATTACTTTCTGATGTCTGGGTGTGGCAGTACCTTTAAGGGATACTAAAAAAATTTTTGGATTAATTGTCAAGTCCTGGGAGAGGTAGTATATCATTTTTGTCCCATCTATGCGTAATGAGAAAGTGCAGGGCTTGTCTCAAGCCCTGGCTACATGGGCTGGATCTTCTCAGCTATCCACCTGGAAATTATTCTGAACAGTTTGCAGTACAAAGTTGATCTTAAAGTAGTGCTATCAGCTGAATTGCATCTTACTATCCAGGTGGAATCGTTGCTTGGGGGCCCCATCTTCTTCCTGGAGACTTCAGAGATTACTGTAGGAAAATTTACTGTTTATTGTGGAAAACTTAAACATTATTCATATCAAAATGGAAAGTTTGACTTCCAAAGGGGCTGTACCAGCTTGCATTCCCACCAGCAATGCAGAAGTGTTCCCTTTTCCCCACAACCTCTCCAGCATAAATTGTCATCAGTGTTTTTGATCTTGGCCATTCTTACAGGTGTAAGGTGGAATCTCAGAGTTGTTTTGATTTGAATTTCTCTGACAACTAAGGATGTTGAACATTTCCTTAAGTGTCCTTCAGCCATTTTAGATTCCTCTGTTGAGAGTTCTCTGTTTAGGTCTGTACTCCATTTTTTTTATTGGATTATGTGGTCTTTTGGTGTCCAATTTCTTGAGTTCTTTGTATATTTTGAAGATCAGATCTCTGTCTGATGTGGGGTTGGTGAAGATCTTTTCCCATTCTGTAGGCTTTCATTTTGTCTTGTTGACCATATCCTTTGCTTTACAGAAGCTTTTCAGTTTCAGGAAGTCCCATTTATTAATTGTTTCTCTCAGAGTCTCTGCTGCTGGAGTTCTATTTAGGAAGTGGTCTCCAGTGCCAATACGTTCAAGTGTACTTCCCATTCAGTTTTGATTTTTAAGTGAGTTGAACCTACCATTATATTGAGAAATGAGGAAACATATATGCTTAGGTAATGAAATTTTACCCTGCAGAGAATATTGGTATCATAAGTCAGATTTTTTTTGGCTTGGTGATTATTTCTGGATAACTATTTTTTCTTCTTTGCGCATCTAGATGTCCAAGATCTCTTGACTTCTTGAAGATGAATATTTTCTGTTTTCCTGCAAAGACAAGAGCAGAACCTTGCCCCAACCCTTGTGAGGTTTCCTTATAACCTGAAAGATTGTTACTTCTGTGGGTGAGCTGACATTTCTCTTTATCAAGAGGTTTCTCCTTTTCAAACTTAATCTTTATTAATTGTGATGGTATCCATAGTTTTTCTTCTCCTGTGAGACAAAAGGGAAACCCCTTACCCAACATAGAACATCTCCTGGTTTTCATTCTGAGGTCAACATATGCCTGAAGTACACTGGCTGATTTAATTCAGAAATTTCTTCTACTATCCAATGTCTCTCTGCAGTTGTTGCTCCTTTCTCATTAAGGTTAAAAATTCAAGGTTAATAAAGCATTATACAATCTATTTTGGGGGTATTTGTCATTCTTTTTTGTTTATTTAACATATTCTTTATAGTTCAATTTGATCTTTCTATAACAGCCTGACCTGTAGGATTGTTTGGAATACCTGTAAATGCGTTATATTATAGTAAATGAAAAACTTTCATTTTCTTAGAGACATATGCTGGGGCATTATTGAATCAGCCTTTCTAAACTCAAAGCAGGTGCCCACCTGAGTAGTTGTCAATGGTGTGGTGTATATATTTTAATTTTCCAAATTCTACAAACTGGAACACATTCATCTGCCAGATTTCTTATCTCTGAGTACCCTTTGGGTTACTTCCTTCAGGTAATAGAGTTTAGTTGTACAAAGAACAAGTAGGAGATTTCCTTATAATTTCCTTGACTTGTTGTCACATAAGGGAAACATCTTTTTAAAAAACCTTTGCTATTGAAAATATGTTTTTATGAAATTCTGAGGCCTTCAGCACACTTCCAATCAATAATCAATCAATCTCTGCATTACCTTATTCTAGAGGGCCTGGCAGACCCATATGGGATTGGATGTGTGTTATGTATATGGGACGAAGCCTATTCCTGATTATGTCTTGAACCTGAATAAATAATGAAGTCAATTCTGTGTTATCTGGTATAAATTCAGTGGTTTCAATAAGTAAGACAACTCTTTCTGCATATTGGGAATCAGTGACTATATTGAGATTATCTTTAAAATCCCTTAGCACCAGCTGGGTGGTGGTGGTGCACACCTTTAATCCCAGCACTCGGGAGGCAGAGGCAGGCGGATCTTTATGAGTTCCAGGCCAGCCTGGTCTACAAGAGCTAGTTCCAGGCCAGGCTCCAAAGCCACAGAAAAAAAAAAGCCCTGTCTCGAAAAACCAAAAACCAAAAACCAAAAATATTCCTTAGCACCATGAGAACAACATAAAATACTGATTTTTGGACAGAACCTTAAGGTTTTGATCCACTTTACTTAAATTTTCTGATTTGTAACCTGCCTTTCCTGACTTATTTGCTTCAATAGAGAATGTAGGGGCTCCAGTTATTGGTGTGACCCATACAATGCAGTGAAGGATTCGGCTAGTTCTCTTTATAAGTCAAATTCTCTCGCTTTTGGAATAATTGTTGCTCCCAAAGCATTACCACAAACTCTTTGCCAGGGTTCACTTTCTTCCCATAATTGGTCAATTTTATCATATTTAAAAGTGCTACAACTTCTGTTGGGTCTATACCTGAAAACTGACAAAGTCTCGATTTTCCTTTTATAATTAACTCAGAGACTTTTTCCACATAAGTTTTCAATTTTTTACATGACATATGTGGTAAAGAAAGATCCATTTAAGATAATATTTCCCCCTCATTAAAATTCCTGTAAGGAAATATGTAGAGAGTAATATGACCAGAATGAGGTTAAGATTTGGATCCACATGATCCACACATGCCTCCTGTAATTTCTCTTCAATCAAACCAATTCTCTCTTAGCTTCAGCTGATAATTCCCTGGAACTATTTAAGTTCCTGTCATCATCTAATGTTTTGTTTAAATTAATCAGCCCTCAGGTTTTATTCCTATAGTGGTCACAGGTTGGAAATGCCCCCTAGCAGTCTGTGGAAGTCAATTAAGTTTCTGCAACCAATCTCTCTCTCATGATTTGCATGTTTTGTGGTCTAACTTTCTGTAAATCTGTTTTATAACCTAAATAATTGATAGAATTTCCTTTGTATTTTTTCATGAGCAATTTGTAATCCCCAATAAGGCTAAGCTTTCTTTACTTATTCAAACATTCTTTCAAAAGTATCTACATTTGAATCAGATAGCAAAATATCATCCTCGTAATGGCAAATTATAGATTCAGGAAATTGCTTGTGTATCACTTCCAATGGTTGACATACAAAATATTGGTACGGGGTAGGGCTATTTAACATTACCTTGGAAGAATCATCTATTGATATCTTTTATTAGGTTAAGAATTATTATTAGTAGGCACTGTGAAGGCAAATTTTTCTCTGTCCTTTTCTTGTAAAGGTATAGTGAAGAAACAATCTTTTAAATCAATACCTATAGGAGGCCATCATTTAGGCAATAGGGAAGGCAGAGGAATTACATATTGTAGAAGGACCAAAGGTTGGATAACCTTGTTGACAGCTCTTAGATCTGTTACAATTCTCCATTTTCCAGATTTCTTTTTAACAACAAATACACGAGAATTCCAAGGGCTGGTTGATTTTTCAATATGGTGAGGTCTAGTGGCTCCTGTACCAGCTGTTCTGAAGCCTGCAGTTTGTCTTCTGTTAAAGGACATTGCTTAATCCAGACAGGTCTGTCTGTCAACCATTTTAAAGCTAGGATTTTTGGTACCTCTGAGAGGTCGCTAGTTGTTATTCTCTGTTTTTTCACAGTCAGTGATTGTTTTATATAGTATCTTATAATATCATTCCCAGAAACATGAATTGGTTTGTGTTCTATTTCTGAGACTGCAGATGGGTATTCCATTGCTGCAATAGACCATGAACCCATAGATTCACTGTTATGTTAGCCACATGTGTGTGTCCTCAGCCTTCCTCTCTGTCCGTCTGGCCCTGTGCATTCAGCCCATCTTGTGTTTTGTTTCACTTGAGATAGGGCTCCAGTTCCTAGGAACCGAACACCTGCCTGCTGAAGAGGCCAATCTGGATGCCAAGATTCTGGAGTAATGATAGTCACATCTGCACCTGTGTCTAATAATTCTTCAATTATAATGTTATTTACTCATACTCTCAGCTTTGGACTTTGATTATTAATAGAAGTCTGCAAAAGTGTATATTTTCTATTTTCTACTGGAATTTTTTATTTATCCTCCATGGTTATTCTATCATCAAGAGCAGTATGATTTTTTACAATAGGCAATGAATTTTCTAATTTTTCTGGTGAGACATGTTCTCCACAGTGACTATGAATAATTGGACCCCTTTTGTCCTGAGAACTTGTGAGAGGTCCCTCGAGGGGTTTCCCAATGGTAATGGGTTGCCTTGTTTGTCTCTTGTTGATCATTCATTGGTCCAGTGTTGGTCTTTGCCACACCTCCTACATAATCCAGAAGATTAAAAACTTCTATTTTTGTCATTTCCAGAGGAAACACTATTTCTAGGAATGTCTTGCCTACAATCCCTTCTCAGATGTCCTATTCTACCACAATTAAAACATTTGGCATTTTGATGTCTCCTCACACCATTGGAAATTGCTTCCCCTACCCAAGTCTCAGTATTATAGTCAAATATCTCAATATTCATTGTATGCAGGATCCATTCATCCATTGGTGCTGATCTGACCTTTAAAGGCCCAGGTATCTTTTTGCATTCTAAGTTGGCATTTTCAAAAAGTCAGAGATTCAATAAGTACTCATCTAGCTTCTGGATCCATTACCCCTATTTGTACAGCGTTAGTTAATCTTTGTAGAAGGTCACTAAAGGTTTCTCTTGGGCCTTGTTTAACCTTAGTATATGATTCTACTCTTCTTCCTGGTTCCTGAACCCTGTCCCAAGCATTTAAGGATGCTGTATGACATAGGGACAGGGTGTGTTCATTGTAAATAGTTTGACTCTGTGGATTAACATAACAGCCCTTGCAAGAACTTGAACTTGTGAACCCTCTGATCCTTTGATCCTTCCTTGCTGTTCTAAGACTTTAGCTTCCTCTCCAATAGCACTTCCACTGTAACTGCAGACCATCTGCAAGAACTGTTGGGATTAATTGAAGCCAATCATGTGGAGTAACCTTACTGCTGGGAGCCCATGTCTTCACCATCCCCCTCACATGTGGTGACTGCATGCCGTAAGGTGCTCCTGCTTCCTTGATATCTTTTAGATCTTTCACACATAAAGGTTCCCATTACATTCTCTATATCATTTGGGTATTTACTATTTGTTGGCTTTTCATAATCATAAGGATAAGTATCAAAAACTCTTGGTAAGTCATCTCTGACTCTGAGAGGAACTGGGGATGTTGAGTCTTTACTCTTGTCTTTTGTCTGTATCTCTTCTCCCTGTTTATCAGGTCTGAGAAGTTCTTCAATGGTTTCAAATCTATGTATCACTGTCTTTTATTCTGAAGTCCTTCACCTGTGAATAGTTCTAATGATTTCATCAAATCAATTAATTTCTGGTTCTCATCATGTACATGTGATTCCAAGTCTTTCAGTCTTTCCATTAATGATATCTTCTCATCCTTGGAAATTGTTTGGATGGCAAGTAGATTGTCTTCCAGAAGAAATGTTCTATCTGCTGGTGTGTCATAACTTTTTAACAGATTTAATGGCCAATTTCAACAGTATGAATCCTTTCAGATAATCTCTCAGTACAATTCTGTAAGGTTGCCATGGAGTGACTTTTGCCTGACACATTATAGTTACCATTTTCAATGGTATGAAACCTTTCAGCCAACTTCTCATTACTAGTCTGTAAAGTCTTTATCATTTCTAAAAGTTTCTCATTCTTGGGCTGGAGAGATGACTCAATGGTTAAGAGCACTGGCTGCTCTTCCAGAGGACCCGGGTTCAATTCCCAGCACGCACATGGCAGCTCACAACTGCCTGTAGCTTCAGCTCCCTGGAAGCTGACACCTTTACACCAATGCACATAAAATAAAGTTAAAATAAATTATTTTTAAAAGCTTCTCATTCTTGATGCTGTTATCAAACCATTTCTTTAAGAATATAATATGAATTATCAAACTAATAGGAGTTATGGCTAAGAATGTACACATCCTAGGTAGGCCATGTACTTCTTTTAGAGTTCTCTTCATATTAGAAATGCAAAGGTTATTAAATTCCTGGATGATATTATCTGCCATTATCAGATGACTTACCTCTGTTAAAATCCTGGTTCAGACGAGAACTTTAAGGTGTAACAATTATGTGGGCCAGCAGGTGTCGCAGTTATACCACTAAAACAGTCCAGAGACGCTGACACTCTGGGCTTACTTATTCCAATGTGAATAACCTGTGGGTTTTCTAAGCAGAACTCAAAACCAAACTGAATGAATTTTTTGTTTTATTTTATTTTATTTTTGGTTTTTTAAGACAGGCTTTCTCTGTAGCGTTGGAGTCTGTCCTGGAACTCGCTCTCTCTCTCTTTTTTTAATGGTTCCTCATTATTTATTAAGTTAGGGGTCTACATTGAGTCAGCCACCATAGTGTGGGCACGTGGCCACGCCCACTGCTAGGTCACCTTAAAAAAATAACTTTCGAATTGCATTTGAACTGCAATAACACCAACCTGGAAGAAAAAATACCCCCAAACCAATGCTGCCTACACAAGAGAGGGCTCATAACTAGTCTGGAACTAGCTCTTGTAGTCCAGGATGACCTCGGATTGACAGAGATTCGCCTGCTTCTGCCTCCCGAGTACTGGGATTAAAGGCGTGCTCCACCACCGCCTGGCCTCTGGACGGATTTTTGTTAAAGAGATGCTGGTCAATGTAGCCCTGCAGTGTGTGTTCACAGGCCGCCTGAGGCAAGGGAAGCCAGGGTAAGCTGTGTGCGAGCTGAATGCGGGGCTGGCAGCAAGTGAGAGATTCCTGATGGCAGCAAGTCGTGGATGCCACAGAAAGCTGCAAACAGGCAGGTGGGCACGAGAATGGGAGTTCTCCTGAACCCAGGTGCAAGTGGCTCTGGCCTGGGCAGGTGGCTAAAAAGCCTTAGGCAAATGGCTTTTTTTCGTGAATTTGTATCCCAAACGTTAGGTGCCAAATGTAGCATGATTAATAAAAACCAGAGCTAGAAATTGGGGTTCAACTTGAAGGTCAGAAAAGCAAAATAGCCAGTCACTGACTCTTACTGTACCTCAGTCCGAAACGGCAATCCTGCCTTCAGGAATCTCAGAATGAGAATGATTGAGAACTGTCTCTCCAATTTTACAATCCTCTCTAGTTTTGGGATTAAAGGCGTGCAGCACTGAGATTAAAGGCATGCACCATGCGGTTTCTATGGCAACTATTGTGGCTACTGGGATTAAAGGTGTGTGTCTCCATTGCCTGGTCTGTAAGGCTGACCAGCGCAGCTGTTTTACTCTCTGATCCTCAGGTAAGCTTTATTTATTAAAATACAAATGAACTATCACTACACTTGAGCTTCCAAGAGCTGCTTTCTTTGTTAAGATTAATTAATTCTATTTAATTCCTGTATCAGTGTGCCTACATCCATGTGAGTGCGATGCGCTTAGAGGCCAGAAGAGGGCGCAGGGGTGCTGGGAACACAGTCTGGACCTTTTAGTTGGAGAGCCTTCTCTGCAGCCCAAGCTTCCAGCCCTGTGGTAGCCTGGATTGATTGGTGGATTCCTCACCAAGCCCGCATCTCCCGGTGTGCCAGCCCTTCTCTAGCTTGTGAACTCCTATGTATCCCACAGAACTCTCTAGAGCAGTGACTCTGAACTAGTGGACCACAAATTCTTTGGGGGGTGGAGGGTGTTGAATGACCCTTTCACGGGGGTCACGTATCAGATAATTTACATTAAGATTTACAATAAGCAAAAGTATAGTTATGAAGTAACAACAAAAATGCTTTTATGGTTGGGGTCACCACAGCATGAGGAACTGTATATAAGAGTCGCAGCGACAGGAAGATTGAGAACCGCTGCTCTAGGGGTTCACCTACTTCTCCCTCCCTTTAGTGTGGGGAGTCAGAGCACGTTGCCCTGGAGATGAAATGCATTATGGGTACCATTACCTTCCCTTCCTGGTCTGGCTTTGGAAGACAGAACAGGAACATGGATTCCTTTTTATTTTGTTAGAAAAGTGTTTATTTAAAGAATACTAAAAGGTCCGGGCCTGCTTGGAATGGAGGAGGGAGGAGTCTTGACTCAGTCTGGAGCCCAGCCTGAGCTGGGGGAGCAGAAGTAGGCGGGAGGGCAGGAGGTCCCGGAGCACCTTAGCAACTGGTGAGGTACATCCCTGTGGGGACAGAGCAGGGGCCTGGCGTGGGTTCCTTGCGTGGGCTCCTCTGCACTTGGCCTGGGAGCCCAGCCCTGCCCTGCAGCTACCTGTGGCGAATCTCCGCTTCACCAGGGACATGCGATAGCCGCCGCCCAGCAACTCCAGGTCCAGACCGGACAGCGTGGCACCCTCACTGGTGAACTGCGCGGCCACGGGGCTGGGGGTACTGGGCCCTGACTGCGGCTGCCAGCTAGCGGACAGGCGGCCGGAGCCTGCGGGGCCTGGGGTCAGGAAGCGCTCCTGCCACAGGCCCTTAGCACTGCCCACCCTGTCCCGAGAACCCTGCTCAGGGATTCTTCAGGTCCCATGTGCCAGAGTATCCCCAATTTTAACAAGTGCTGCCTACCCATGATTTCTCCCACGCAGCAGCCCTCATCGTAGCTGTGACTCACCTCCTGCCTCACACACATCTGGAAGCTTCCACGTGAACCTCTTTTCCTCTGTGCTCCTGGTAGCAAGGGAAGATGGGTGAGCAGCCGAGTCACCTGTGTGGGACCTGTTAACCTACTTACTGTCCAGCGGAGCCTCCGTTTCCCCACCCGTCCATGAGCTACAGTGGCACAGCTACCCCAGGGCTCTGAAATCCTTTGTTTGTTGGCCTGTTTTCACAGCGGGACTGGGTGGCTCACCAGCTGGCAGCAGGCTGCAGACGCACGCTGGTCACCGGCTCTCCCACAGGTAGCAGGATTTGGACATTTGTTAGCGGCGTGGACACCGTGGTGGCGCCCGCACGGTAGCTGTACTCCACCGTGACCCGCGTGAGCGTGGGCCCGCACTGCCAGTGGGCGCTCATTTGCAGGGGCACTGACTCAGGCCCAGGCCGAGAGAACTTAAAGATAAGACAGAGGTGGCTGGGCGACATTGCCACGTCCCGCCCCCCCCCACACACACACAAGGATTCCACCTAGTCCAGTGCAAGCAATATGCAACCACTAGGACCACATGCAGTATTCCGTGCGGCCAGCAGGGAACAGAAGAGCGCACAGACACCAGAAACCCCTCGCTCACTTGCAGAATTCATGCATCCCGTCCCGCCCCGCCCCAGCACCCCACCTGGTAACGCAGCAGCACCAGGTTGTAGTAGGAGGCGGTGGGGTTCTGCTCCGCCTGGTGTTGCAGGGCCTCTGTCAGCGCCGTCATGTTCAGCCAGAAGTCTTTCGTCTCTGGGTCACTCTGGGAGGGGTCACTGCAGAAATGGGGACAGAACATCCTCATTCTTCAATAAATGCTCTCCTACTCCAGTCTGAGCTGCCGTGGGTGGGAGAGGGAAAGTCACCCGCCTCACATCACAGAGCAAAGGGCAGGAGGCACTGTAGGCATTTTAAGACCCTGAGCCCCTGGCAACTTCTCCCACCACCCATGCAGGGCACCTGAAGATCAAGTCAGCGTTGGGCTGAAAGTGTTCCACCGGCGCCGTGTGCACGAGCCTGAAGCTGAGGACGGGTGGGGGTGGGGTCCCACTGAACACTCGCACAATGCCCGCTGGAAAGGTCATGGTCAATTCCCCAGTGATTCGAGCCAGGCAGCTGGGGAGCCGAGGAAACACGGGATGTGGGATCCGGGCTCTGCGTTTCCCACTCTCTTGGTTCCCCTGGCACCCAAATCTCCAATGAAGCTCTAATTGTTCCCAGCACCCTCTCCCCAATTTCTTTCTCTCCCATCCCCGCCTGGCAGGGTGAACCCCCCACCATCACCACACACAGTCTGGACTAAGAAAAGTATCTCCCCTAGGTCCTTTTTCTCCTGGACCACCAGAAATCTCAAACAAGAATAACTCGTGTTTTGAGCAACCCTAGCTTGGGTTTAGGGTCTAATAGTCCCTCTTCTCTGTGGTTTAATTAAGGTCTCCTTTTGTCAACCACAGGAATGGCAAGCCTGCTTCAAAGTCCCTAGTTCACCCCCAATGCCCTTCAGCTCAATATTCATGGCCTCCTTAGAGGAACCTCAGGGTTCCCTAGCCTCAATCAAATGCCCTCAGGTTAACCCCGTGACAGTGTACCTGGGGCTGTGGCCACGGAAATAGGCATGGACATACTCAGTGAAGGCTGTAGCCACAGGCAGGGTGTCCTGGGACCCCAGGACCACTGGGCTGGGGCCACGGGAGATACCTGCGGGAAGATGGGGGTCAGCAGGACAAGCCTCACCCACTTAACCAGCATCCCAGAAAAGAGGCCCCAAGGCCCTAAGGGGAGCTGTCCCTACAAACCATGCGCCATCTGAGTGGAGAAGCCAGGCCGATCATGGGCGATGCTGGGGGCAGAAGATCCCAGAGGGGAGGGGCTCAGGGATCGGCACTGCAGGGAACGAGAGGATCAGGGCTGTGAGCTGCCCAGAGCTGCCTACAGGGGCGGCCCCTTCCCGACAGAAACCGCCTCACCATGCCACCCACCAGGTCACCGTTGCTCCTAGTGAGCGGGCAGGACACTTTTCGGGACCGAGGTCTCCTGGGTGGTGCAGCCAGGCCCTCCCTGGGGGCGGAGTCAGCAGGCAGCGTGGAGTCTAGGATGAGGACAGTGCAGGGCTGTCTCCAGCCGGAGCTGGGGGCGTTAGCCCTTAAGAAACAATGAGCTGAGGACTTCTGGGTAAGAAGAGCCCAGGCTGCAGAAGGACAGGAGTGTGTCGTTGCTGGCGACTCAAGAGGTGGGTAAACCACACCTAGGCCTCCGTCACTCTGGTGTCACATCCGCTTAGCTCCGCCAAGAACCAGATTCTTCCCCGTGGATACCAGCTGCCCGCCAGTGTGACCACCTCAGGTGGCAGTTATGAGAGCCTCACTGCTCTCTCCCCGTCCCACCCTCCAGCTACTTAGGCTCTAGGTTGGGTGTTTTCCCTGTAGCCTGCCTGAGTGGGCTAGATGCCCATTTTGATGACATCTGCATTCAGCAGTGGACACAGGGTTCAGCCACGCCCCCTTCAAACTCGAGTTCACAGATGTCTTAGGTCCACCCATCCTTCCAGCCGCTGACTCCTGCAGCACACCCCCAGCCTCGTGGCCGAGAGGAGACTCCAGCACCACACATGGCCAAGTCGACACCCACCTTCCTGACACAGGGCCTTTGCTTGACCATCAGATGGTCCCACCTAGAAAGGCCTCCACCTGGCACCCAGTCTTCCAGGGACACCCGCTGGGCTCACCTGTGCCTGCCTCTGGCCCCCACGGGCCTGGCGAGGGTGCACGGGGAATCGGGCCCCTGCCCTCTGGGTGTTGCATCCTGCAGGTGGGTGGGCTCTGCGGGGTGCCCGGCCGGGGGACCCAGGACTCAGGGGATGGGTCGGGGGCAGCATGCGATGGAGAGTCCAGGCCTGAGTCCTCCACATTCTCAGGGGACGAGGAAGAGAAAGGGGATGGGCTGGATGTGAAGCCCAGGCTGCTGGAGCCTAGGAAGGGGCAGGGTCAAGGGCGTGGTCAGCATAGTCCACGCCCACATCCAGATGTCACCTCCCACATTAGTATACCGTCCACAAGCCCATAGCCATGCCCCTCCAACCAATGGCCCACCCACTGTGGGGCCCTGTCCAGCTCTCCCTCTACCCGTGAAGTCCTCGTGGTCAAAGGCTGACTCCAGCGGCGGCCCAAAGAGGCTCTTGGTCAGTGGCTCCTCCGAGGCCAGCGGCCTCTCAGCACAGCTGGGGACAGCGACAGGGGCAGGGCCGAGTCTGGCACCTGAGGCCTTCCCAGTCTTTCAGCTCACCCAGCCTGCATCACCCACCCAGCGCAGCCTGCATCACCATGCTAAGACCAGACTTTGAAGCATTTTGACCCCATGTTTGGTGAGGCAGGGTCTTACTCTGCCCAGGCTCCTGAGCGCTGGGTGACATGCCAGCTTCATCCACAATTAAAGCCCCTAGAGTGTCCACAGGCCTCCCAGGCCCAACACAACACAAGCAGACAGCAGGTGCCTCATAAGTGTCCAATAGCCTCATAGTGAGGAAGCGGGAGGGGGGGCCCATCTGCCTGCACAGTCATGTCCCCGCGAGACCCACCTGCCGGTCCGTGGGGCTGACTGAGGTCTCTGTGGCTTCCCAGAAGTGTCCCCTAGGACAGACAGGGCCTTGAGCTTCTGTCACACCAGGACCACTGCTGGCATTTGTCAGACAGAGGCCCAAGGTGGCAAGCATGGACAGAGGGGACAGCAGCTTGGGGTTCTAGTTCTGCCCCCAGCTGCCCATGCACCTTGTGGTTAGTCCCACAGTGAAGCTGTTTGGTGGAGGAGGAGCCCGAGGGTGAGCAATCCCATTCCCAGGCATCCAGGCCTGCTTCCCCTCCAAGGGCACCTTCTAACCCCAGACAGGCTGGGCTACTCACTTGAAGAGTGACGTTTCATGGTGCCCTGAGGAAAAAGGGAGAAACCAACTAACTTGAGGCCCAGCTGCAGCCTGCTGGCTCCAGTGCCCCTCACCGTCCCAGTTGCCCAACTCACCCCTGGTCCTGGCGGAAGGATGAGGCTGCCGGCTGTGGCCCTGAGCTGGGCAGCTGCAGCCTCAGAGCTGCAGGCCGCCGTGCGGGGTGGGGCAGGCTTGATGTGAACATAGAACTTTCTAGGCTCCTCGTCATCAAAATCAGAGTCACTAGAGGAAAATCGCGGGGGCTCGGCCGTGGGTGAGCCTCTGTCAAGGAGCCAGTCTTGAATCTGACCACACTTTCCACCCAGAGGCCTATGATCAGGAAACTACCCGGGGAGCTTCTAGACAGCCACTACAGTCCAACACTAATGCCCTTCCTCCAGGAAGCCCTCCTGGGTATTCCACCATAAAAGCCCACCTTGTCTTGTCTGTCCATCTTTATTCTGAAACAGGATCTCTCTACATAGCCCAGGCTGGCCTGGAACTTACTGACTGGGCTCACACTCCAAGATTCAGCAGTTTCTGCCTCCCGTGCTGAGTTAAAGAGACACATCCCCACTGCCCGACTCTCACCCCCCTAACACAGGACAAGGGCCTGGGCCTGGCTCTCCCCAGGGGGACACAGTCACAGACAGGATATTGTTGTGAGAGACATCAGGGCGCACAGTGAAGCCTTCCTCGTCTACCTCTGGAGGCACCTGGGGAGGCAGAGTCAGGTCCCTTAAGACCCTTTGTCTTGATCCCTCAACTCCCACCAGAATATATTCCAGGATGTAGGTAAATCCCAAGGGAAACTGAGCCACGGTAGAGCTTTCAGTCCCTCACGGTGGGGATCACAGAGACCAGACCGGACTCTGAGCCCCACCCTGGGCCCCTCTGGCCTCCTCAGGCCTTGAAGATCAAGCCCTGCCCACCCTCTGCCCCTCCTCCACAGAACTTACCCCGGAATCAGACTCCAGGAAGTCACTGGGAACAAAGGAACAGGGGTGAGTGGCTGGTGCCAGCAGAAGCGATGCCCACCATATTGCCCCAAGCTAGCCCACAGGCTGGGACCCTGGGGCTTCTTTGAGTTTGTGAAGCCGGGCAGCGGTGGTGCATGCCTTTAATCCCAGCACTCGGGAGGCAGAGACAGGCAGATCCCTGTGAGTTCGAAGCCAACCTGGTCTACAAAGAGAGTTCCAGGACAGGCTCTATAGCCACTGAGAAACCTTGTCTCAGAAAATAAGAGAGAGAGAGAGAGAGAGAATATGTGGGGGTATCTAGAGGGAGTTGTCAGAGACAGCCTCTAACAACAGAGCAGATGAGGAGCTAGCCTTGGTAAAGGAAGGGATCATGTCCAACCTACGTTACAATGGGCCAAGCAGCTTCTGGCCCACCTGGGTGAAAGGAAGAATTCCAGACTAGTTTGGGGTTGGGGAGTGGCTCTGTTGGACTAGCCTGGGACAGAGGTCTTTCTGGGCTAGCCCAGGCTGAAGTGATCCTGGGCTGGTCTGCCATAGGGAGAGTGCCATAGGGAACTTCTATGCTAGCTGGAGCAAGAGGCAGAATTTTGGTCTAGCCTGGACCAAGGTGGAGCACTTTCTCACACAGAGGCACGCGGCTCCCTCCGGCTCAGTCCTGGAAGACGGAAGGCCTTGGCTCCTCGGAGGCGTTTCATTGCTGTAGACACAGGGTGGACATGCTAACCTCTGGAAGGTTCTCCCCCTTTCTATTCAGAGCCCCTTCCCATACCCCTGATCTAGCCTGGGCATCCAGGCCCAGACGTACTTGCCTTCCTGCAGGGCAGCTGTGCTGTAGGCATCAAAGTCCAGAGGCCCTGGGGCAAAAAAAAATTAAAAAAGGCATCTGAGAGGCAGAAGCAACGTGGCAGGGATACCAGGACACCGGGCTCCACAATGGGGGCCATGGATGGTGTGAGGGGAACCTAGGCGTGGCAGATGCGGGCAGGCTGGACGGCAAGCCGGCAAGGAGGAAGGCTTTCCTGGTCACCTGGGTCTGGGGACACAGCCTGCCACCATTTAGGGGATTGTGATTTCCACTTCAGTGATGAGGAAGCGCTCAGAGACATGCAACTATAGTCTCAGTGCCAACAGTGAGCAAAGGACCCAAGCCCGCCTATCCCTTGGGCTCTCATCCTGGAGAAACCGCCGAGCTTTCCAGCAGCGCTCTCATGACGCCTTTGGGACTATGTGAGATCAGATGCCTTCTCTATGTGGGCTAGGGGACATAGAACTGCCACCAGTCCATTTCCAAAGAAGAAACCAATGGTCAGGGAGGCCCCGCTGTCACTCACCAGGCTTCTCGTGGCCGGTGCCCTTGCTCTCTGCAAACTTCCTGAGAAGCATGTCCACTGTCACATTTTCCACGTTCTGCTTAAATTCTTCGTGCACCTGGTAGGGGGCAGGGCATGAGGAGTGGGCCCTCGGTGGGCGGGACGGGAGGGCGAGGCCTATCCTCACCTGCCCGATCTGCACGTGGGTGTCCTCCACGGAGTGTGCATAGGAGCCCAGCAAGGCCTTCATGTGCTGCAGGTGGGCCTCCTCCATGGCCTGAAAGCGCTGAGATGGGAAGGGCATGTGACCCAGGCTGACCAATCAGATCAGTCCCGCTTCCAGCTCTGATAGGCTTAGGGAAGCGTGAGACTCTGCATTCGGATTTTTGGGGTAAGTTTAAAGCGCACCGCTGCCCCCAACCTCCCCGCCCCTATGTGCCTGCCTTTGATCCCAGCACTGGAAGAGACAGGAGGATCTCTGAGTTCGAGACTAGCTAGTCTACATAGTGAGACCTGTCTCAAAAAAAAAAAAAAAATGGTTCCGCTGGATCAGAGACGCAGCTACTCTTTGTATACACACAAACACCCCAGTGTGTCCTCTGCCAGCCTAGAAGTGAGGTCCCTAGAACCAAAGACCAACCGCAGAGACGACATCCTATTAACGCCATTGGACCGCCTGGATTCAGCCATGCCTGATGCCCCGGCAGTAGCAAACCCATGTTGCAGGATATTTGTTTGCACTGATAAAGATATGTCTATCGGGCACCTGATTGGCTTAATAAAAAGCTGAATGGCCAATAGCTAGGCAGGAGAGGACAGGCGGGACTTCTGAGCAGAGAGAGGAACTTTGGGTGAAGAAAGGCAGGATTTATCAGCGAGACATGGAGAAAGTAGCACATACAGAAGAGAGGAGAGGTAAAAAGCCACATGATGGACATAGATTAATAGACACGGGTTGACCTGATTCGCCGATACCTAAGCCAAGGCCAAGCCTTCATAATTAATAAGTCTCCATGTCATTATTTGGGGACTGGTGGTCCAAAGAACGTCTTACAAGAAAGACCCGCTATATTTGACACCCAACACATATATTCATGGGTAGAGCAGCTGACGGTCTACCTGATGAGAGACTAGATAGAAACGCCTGCCAAAGCACGGACCACCAGCTTCCCAGTGCTGGAGCACTGACCCTGCTCTCAGGGGCCATTGCCCTCTGGAAAGGCAAACAGCCTCTGCCCAGAACCCATCGTAAGGGGGCAGAGGTAGCCCGCAGCGCATGTGCTACGGGGAACGCCTAGACAGGGAGCCGACGGAGCTCATGCAGCCAGATACCCACACAAAAAGCCAGGCCCAGACTGAAAAAGACCTCCGAACAAGCTTAGATGCAAATTTTCAAAAATAAATAGTTTAAAAATAATAGTCTTTAAAGAGAGAATAAAGTAATACAAAAAGAATACACATTATACAAGGGGAAAATACTCGGGTGTCTGGATCGTGCATGGTGTTTGGTTGACTTTGAATTCTTTGAATGCTGATGAGCAAAGGAAGGGCAAACACTGCTGACAGACACTGCATCATAGAAAAAATTGCTAAATTAAACCAACCTATATATTTTGAGGATACTTTAACTTCAATTCCAACAACAAATCCATAAGTAAATCTGTTTAACTGAAAATTTCTTCTTTTTCTCAGAATGCCAAAGCTGGTGATATATTTGATATATAGCCCAGAATGACTTTGAATTCCTGATCCTCCTGCCTCGGGTCCCTGGGATTGAGGACAGGGCACCCCTGCAGGGAGTGTGGGGACCAGCCACCACAGGGTCACAGGGCGAGGATCTCACCAAGGCCGAGTCTAGCATCTTGGTCTCAAAGTCAGCCCGGGCAGAGTTGTACTTATCCACAGAGCGTCGCAGGCTGTCGGCTGCCTTCTTGCTTTTGGTTTCTGCCTGGGAGTCATAAAGAGGACCGTGTGAGTCGCCATGAGGACCATCAGGCGGCTTTACCACCCTGCCAAGCCATCTTCTGAAATCAAGGGGAGATGGCCTCAGTTTAGTGCCCAGCGCTTTGGGACATGCTGTCTCTCTCTGGTCAGGAGGCCAACAAACCTTGTCCATCTCCTTCTGGCTGGTGTTCTCTCTGCGCAGTCGCTCCACATCCATGCAGCGGCTCAGGTAATTCTCCCGAGACTTTGGCAAGAGCTGACCTACGCTGGCCAACACCTGCACTGCATCCACAGTGCCCAGAACTTCCTCCTTGCACTGTAGGTAGGGAAAAGCAGGGAAGGGCTTTGGCTCAGGGGTGGAGTGACAGCCTGGGATCCCCAGTGAGGGGCTGGGGGCGTGGCTCAGGGGGTGGAGTGACAGCCTAGAATCCCCCAGTGAGGGGCTGGGGCGTGGCTATGGGGTGGAGCCTCTGCCCAGGCTCCCCCAGGGAGGGGCGGGGGCGTGGCTCAGGGGTGGAGCTTCTGCCTAGGCTCCCCCAATGAGGGGCGGGGGCAGGGTGCCTACGCATGCTTTCCCAGTTTCATCCACACACACCCTTAAGCTGCAAGTGGGTGGACAGGCCCATCTCGGGTCCTGAGTGCCCCAGGGCCCCTGCATGCCTGCCAAGGCAGCTTCTACCTTCTTGTGGGCCTTGAGCTGCTCCTCGCCATAGCGCAGCACGTCCTTGAGGAGGTCGTGAAGTTTCCGTGTCAGCTCCAGGTGGCACAGTGCCAGCTTGTCCGAGGACACACGGAAGACCTCCCAGAGCGGGGCGAAGGTCCTGGGGACAGAAAGAGTCCAGAGTATCTAATACCCCCGGGGCCCTCACACAACACAGCTGTCATTGCTGATATGGAACTCGGCAGAAGTTGAGTCCTTCAGGTCCCGGGTTGCCTTAACCAGGGTTCCCCCAAACACACCCAGCTGCACTCACCCCATCGGGGTACCATTGCTGGCGAGCTTGGACAGCTTGGCCATGGCCTTCGAGTATGTCTCTTCGATGCTGGCCCTGGATCGGAGAAAGGGAAAAGACAGGCAGATTCAAGTACCCTGAGACAGGCCTTTCTCTGCCTCAGTTTCCCTCCATCCCTACACCTTGCTCTCAAAACAAAGTTTTGAAAACTGATTGGATAATTTTGTTTTTCCTTAAGTAATCTTTTTAATTTTAGGTTTTTTTTTTTTTAATGGTCTGTATATGTGGCCTAGGCGGGCCTCAAACTCGTGGTAGCTTTGCCTCAGCTCGCCCTAGTGCTGGTTATGCGGGTACACCATCATGACTGCATCACGCATGTTTCCACTTCTGATGCCAGGACTCAGGATTTTAACCCCCTCCCAAGAGTAAGTGATCTTATTTTCAGTAGAGGGGGTATCAGACCCCTGGAACACGGTTTAAAAGGTGCATGCTGGCCAGTGAGACGGCCCAGTGGGTACAGGGCTTGCAGCCAAGTCTAAGATCTACCTGAGTTCAGTCTCCAAATCCCACGTGGTGAAAGGAGAGAACCAGCTTCACCAAGCTGTCCTCTGCCGTCACATGTGTCATGGAATGAGCACCAACCCCTCCACACGGGTAAATTCAAAATAGAAAATAAAATAAAAATAAACAAAGTGGCTTGAGGCAGAAATGGTTCCAATGGATTGGAGACCTTGAGGTGTCTAGGTCATCTGATTCCTGGAGACCCAGGAAATCTGCACCCTGGATCCTTCCTTGAATCCCAGTAAAAACCTTGTGAACCAGAGCCCTGGTAGGCATATCCCAGGGTGGACGAGCCCTGGGGTAGGCGGAGCCCTGGGGTGGGCATGTCCTGCGCCTCACCTTTCCCTAATGAAATCAGCCAGTTCCTTGGTGGCCACAGGGCCCTGCTTCACACAATGGTAGAGGACCTCAAAGCCATGGTTTTTGTCACCCTGTAAGGGATGAAAGAGATGTAGAAGGCAGAAAGGGGCATCCAGGTTGCCTAGCAACAGAGACAGATCTTTTGCGGAGGGCGGGGAGGTGAGACCTAACTGGATAGGCGGGATGCACTTCTCCCCTGGCCAGAGGGAAGCCTGGGACTTTCACTGCATTTTTAGGGCTCCATCATCTCCTTCTGAGTGTCCCTTTATGTGCCCAGAGGTCGACATCATGGGTCTTCCTCTATAGCCCTCTGCCTGCCTCTGCCTCCCTGCACTGTTACCTGTCCTGCCGTGCCAGCTTTTTACATGGCTGCTGGGGCCTTGAACTCAGATCCTGCTATTTGTGATGCAAGTACTTTTCCAACCAAGTCAGCAGGACAAACCCAGGTAAGCCTTACATCCGAATGTCCCTGCCACCGCCTCCATGCCCCACCCAGACCCATGGTTCTCAGCGGCCAACACCACAACAGTCCTTAATATGTTCCTGCTTCCTCACCTCAGCTCAGCTTCCTCCTGGCCCCAGCAGCTTCCCCACATTCCACAGCCCCATGGCTGCTCAGAGCTCCGGCCTCCACCCCACCAGAAGATTATATTATCTCTTCCAACTGAAGTGCGCCGGCTACTTCGGGTGGTGGCTGCACCATGCTGAGCCCTAGCTCTCTGATACGACAAATGGTGGCAATGGGCAGCAACTGCCACACAACGACTTTATGGGCAAGATGTGTCTGGTACTCTGCTGGACACAAAGGCCTTCTGGGTAATAGCGAGGTCTCCACACAGCTCCCACTGAGCCCACCTGCTGCTGCTGGGATCCTCGGGTGAGGCTGCACCAGGCACTGCCGCCTAGGCCATTATCTGGGGCTAACACAGAGTCAACCACTGGCCATTTTCCCAGACCTGGCAAGCCCTCAGCACTGTCTGCCTTAGCAAAGTGGGCAGACAGCCGAGGGTCTGAGGAGAGATGTCCAGAGCCTGTGTCTCTGATCAGAACCTCTGGGTGACAGCCAAAGAACACTTCACCGCTTCATACCCCTCTAGTGCCCATGCATCTGCCATGGCTTCCCAGTGCTCTCTAGGCTTGTGACCCTAACTGGTCTCAAAGGAACTGGGCACCCCCAAGCATTGGGGCGTGGTTCAGGAGGGAGCCCCTGCCTAGACTCCCGAGTGAAGGGATGGGGGCGTGGCTCAGGAGTGGAGCCTTTGCCTATTATATTTGAAGCACTGGGCTTCATCCCTAGCAGGGAATTAGAAGAAAAGGAGTCTGATATCTCAGCCACACATCCGTGTCCCAGAAGACAAAATTCTCATTCATTTGCAAAACCTCCTGAGAAAATGGAGGCTGGTTTACCAGCCCCTTCCCAAGGAGAACCTCTGAGCCAGTAGGACCCTGACTCAGGGCTGAGCCCTCGCAGCTGTTCTATCTTGGGGTGTGTATGGGAGGGAGGTTGGGGTGGCTTCTATTCTCTCCTCGCTCATTGACTTCTTCCCCCATTTTCACACCACATGGAATATGAAACACTGGCAATCCCGTAGGAGTTACTGCCACTGCTCCCAAATGTGGGTGTCTTCTGGACTGCCGCTGTAGTCCAGGGGTTCTAATGACAGCCCAGAGAGCAACACCTCGGGGGGGGGGGGGTCACACAGCCATTCAGAGGCCATGGGAGAGACTTGCAGGTGGCAAGGGACAGCCGGCCCTTTAAGAAAGCAGAGTCTAGTAAGAGGAGTCCCAGCTGGGGAGGGAGAATGGGAGGGAATGGGGCTTGTTGCTAGGGGCAACCGGTTGCTTAGCAACCAGCTACCACTTTGCAAGCTGTGGGCCTACTGGGGAGGAAGGGACCTTTCAGCCTGATGCCTCCTAGACTCCAGGCTCCCATTCTGGGGCTGCTCCTGCATCCTCGGTGGCTCCCCAGTTCCCTACCCAACCAACCCGGAAGGGACGTTGGTCCTTGAGTGCCACCAAGTGTCACACCTTTGAAATGGACTCAGGGTGTTTCTTGTGGTTGTAATAGATTTTGCACATCCTAGAAACCGGCCTTCAGGGCTACTGCAAACAGGGTTATGGGGAGCCCTGAGATGGGCTGAGCCGCACGATCTGGCTCTGTGACAGCCTAGACCCCATTTGCAGCAGGCCTAGGTGGCGAAGAGGGCAGAAATTGGGGGGGGGTCAATCTCCCCCCCCCCAAAAAAAATTCCAAGATTAAAAAAAAAAAAGGCATGGAATTTGGAATTTCCCTGGATGGCTTGCCCAGATCTGGGAAGTTCAGTTTGGTCCCAGGAGCTAGTGAGGCAGGCTTTGGAACATGCCATTTGTGGAAACACGTTACTGTGTAGCCCAGACTGGCCATTCTCCTGCCTCAGCCTCCCTAGGTCTGCAATCTCAGGTATGTACTCCACACCCAGCTTTGCATTGTTCTCAGACTTGATGCTCAGTGTTACAGTTTGTGTTCCTCGCTGAGGTCAAGGCACCTTTGTCTGCATGTTTAAATTCTACTTCCAGCTGTCCAGTTCCACCTTGACCATAAAAGTCCCTACAGCCCTTTGGGAGCCTTTGCCAAAATAAGAGCACTGAAAATGAGAAGGAAGCAGAAGTAGCAGCAGGTCTTACCCAAAAATGCTCCCCAAAATATGACATCCTGCTGGCCTCCGTCTAGTATCTGTCTGAAAAGAGAGGTGAGTTTGAGGGTCTGAGTCATAGCTAACAAGGGCTTGAACAGGGAAATTCCACCCTCCCTCCCTGTTGCAGGGAGGACTAAGGAAGTGAAGCCGAAGGCAGGAGCAGGTCAGGCCGCCAGAGATGCCCCAGCCTGGGCCCTGTGGCCCAGGGTAACAGGACACTTAGGTCTCAGTCGTATGGGGCTAGGATGGAGGGGCTGTGGTGGGAGGGGTTTTAAAGATGGGTAGACGTTTGTGAGCAAGGACCAGAGTGGTAGTGAATGAGCTGAATTCTAGACAGAACTGGTCTAGTTCGTTTCAGATGTAGGGAAACTGAGTCACTTCCCAAGAGGGGAAGTTACTTGCCAAGGTCAAACGACAGGAAGGGACAGTGGGTTTCATGTCTGGAGCAGTGGGGAGTCAGCATGATGTACTGGGTCCCCAGAGTGTCGTGGACAGTTTCCCCCACCCAGGTCAGGAGCTCCATGGGTCTCAACCACCCCTCGGAAGCCACCATTCACCTGGCTCCAAGTCACTCAGCTCTGTGCCTCAGTTTCTCCATCTGTAGGAGACAGAAAAGCCAGGAACGGCTTTGTTGGAGACTTCAGGTCACGGCACAGAGGGGTGTGCAGAGTCCTTGGCACAGCAAGGCTGGGCTGTCACGGGAGCTGGTGCTCTCATCCATAGTTGATGAGCTGCTTGGTGACAGCCCAGGCCCAGGAGGCCCAGCAAGACTAGACGGGGCCAGCTGACCACAGGATCAGACTGCCCTAGCCCCACTGGCCTAGCCCCACTGGGAGAGGACCCACTCAGTCCTGAGCCTCAGTTTACCTAACACTAAAAGTTAGCTGTGCTTTGTTTTTTGTTCCGTAGCCCAACCTGGCCTGGAACTATGGATCCTCCTGACTCAGCCTCTAGAGTTCAGGGACTCAAGCTGCATGTCACTGTACATGGCAGGTTCCCCCAGCGCAGCGTGAAAGATGGAACACTGGGAGGGACATGGCAGCATATTCCTCCTGAGGCCCTAGAGCACGCATAGGAGTTTTCCAGGGACAGGCGTCTGCCCTCCCACCCCTGCTTGGGCAAGGCTTCCAGAAGGCCCTTTGCAGGGAGGAAAGCCCCAGACGGCCAGACTGTGGCTTGTCTTTTGTTTCACTGGACTCTTGAAGCAGGATCTCACTTTATAACCCTGGCTGCCCTTGAGCTCATGTCTATCCTCCTGCCTCGGTCTCCCAAGCACTGCAGCAACAGCCTGGAGCCTCCACACCACCTTCCTCCTGTGTCCTGGTGCCTGTGGGATCCAGCCAGCCTATCTGAATCCCTAAAATGTGCTGAACGACGGGGACCCAGTTCCCTACACCTGCCACCTGCGTGGCAACACGGCCACCCCTGCGGCCAGGCCCTCACCCGTACAAGCCTGGGAGCCACAGGGGAGGTGGTGGCCATCTGCGTTAGGCTAGATAAACTTGTCAGGTTGAAGAGGCTCTTGGGTAATGGGTTCTGGTCCCGGAAGTCATCAATGTCACCAGAGTTCCCCCATCTCCCCTCCGCCACATGCAAGCCCCTGAGGAGTCACACCTGCTGTCCCGAACTCCACACACATCGACTCACGCCACCAGCCATCCCAACCCATGTCAGACACCACCTCTCATGGCCACAACTGCCCACCTGGCTGCCCAGAACTCCACCCAGTAACCCTTGAAAGGCTGACCTGGGTGGCAGGAGGCGGTACCCAGGATGGGCCCTGATGCTGCCACCTGGCCTAGAAGTGACAGCTATTGCTGCCCCCAGACCTGAGCCCACATGTGGGACACCTTCCTGTCCTGTTCTGAGGTGACAAAGATGGGCGGCACAGTCAAACTCACCGATGGGCACCGTGGGGGGGGGGGGTAAGGCCAGGGCCCCTGGGGCAGAGGGTAAACACCAGGAGGCTACAGGCCCCGACACTTCCGCCAGCCCTGCGTGGAGGCCCCTGTGTCTGGAGGAGGACAGGAAGCCTGGCCCGCCCTGCTTGCCACCCAACCGTCACTTCCCCGCCCAGCACCCCTGGGACCTCCCCACAGCCACAGCAGCGCGGGAGGGTGGGGCTGGGAGAGCAGGTGGGGGCGACATGATTATTCCCAGAGACACACTAATTAGAGCCCCTACCTTGGCCCAAGGAGGTCAGGGTAACCAAGAGGGGAAACTGAGACTTGAAGATGTATGAAGCCTCTCCCTCAGACAAGGAAACTCAAGCATTCTCTATAATGACTTCAGGATCAACAGATAAAGTTTGTTTTAGACAAGGTCTCATGTAGCCCAGGCTGGCCTTAAATTCACTATGTAGCAGATGAAGATGGAAGACAATTCCTGATTCTCCTCTCCCCACGCCTGGCTTCAAAACGTAAATTCTGAATACAGTGCCCCCATCCCCATGTTCTTGGGGTAGTTTTGTTTTTTACCAATGTGATTTGAAAAGAAGCTAAACCACTTCCAAAACTCCTAAAAATATTGTGAACCTAAGACAGTTTTCCTAATGTAACCCAGGGCTGCCTGGCCTCTGCAACATCAGAAGGAGGCCCAGAGATTGACAGACATTTGCTCAGCATCACACAGCAGTCCCCATCCCCCACCCACCAATTCCCCAAAACCCGGGGCCTGGGTGTGCGAACAGCAGCCTGGGTACAGAGGGCAGGCATGGTTGGGTCAGAGCTGGCACTCTGGATTTTGGATGTGGGCTGGCAGGGCCCACAGCCCTTGCCCCCTCTGTGTCCCCAGACTTCAGCCAGCACTCCATGTGGAGCTGAGGGCCCCATACCAGCCTTTGGCTGTCATTTCATCCAATGAACACACATTGAGCACCACTGTGTACTCCAGTCCATACTGCCAGTGATTCTGGTCACACCCTTCAAAGACATCCATTTTCTCATCAGCTGTGACCCCATTTAGTGAGTGCAATATCATAATTAATATCACCAGGAGAGGGTGTTTACAGCGCGCTCCCTCCTACTGGCACCTCTGATCTTCCCACGGGGTTTCAGCTCATTTCACAGAAGGCTCAACCAGTTGGAGTACACCAATTTGGGGGTGTCAGGCTTCCTGTCTAGGGCTCACCTCACTGTCCTGCAAGGGACTGGGGTTAAGTGCCTGGCCTCCCACCTGGGACCTGACCCAGGAACCGGCTGGGCCCTGGTGTAGGTGATGGTATGTGGGTCAAGTGTGACTCAGGCAGCCACACCGGTGGGACTGGGGTGATGGAGGCCAGGTCTTGATTGCAGGCGGGTCCTGTCTTATGATCATGTGGGAACTATCCTCTCCTGGCCCTAGCTTCCTCTGGGAAGGCCAAACTGTACCCATCAATCAATGTCATGGTTTGTTTTCGTTTATGCTTTTTTTTTTATGAGACAGAATCTGGCTATGTAGCCCAGGCTGGCCACAAGCTGCAGATCTTCCTTCTGGCTCAGTCTCCCCAGGACAGGAAAGACCCTGCCAGGCTCAACCCATTTTAAAGGGCCGAAAACCGAGTCTCTCCCAACCTTCGGCCAAAGACTGGGATCC
Source organism: Myodes glareolus (assembly GCF_982192425.1). Taxonomy (NCBI): domain Eukaryota; kingdom Metazoa; phylum Chordata; class Mammalia; order Rodentia; family Cricetidae; genus Myodes; species Myodes glareolus. Next base: position 3,930,354 of record NC_142048.1, on the reverse strand, counting down.
CCATCTGGCGAAAATGGGGTGTACGTATTGGGAATCTGAGACAGTCTCTTCAACCTCTACATTCCAAAGAGGAGACTGAGGGTCAAGAAGGTGCTGTCACTTGCCCAAGGTCACCATGAAACAAGTCCCGCGATGTTGCCAGCAGACAAGCAGAGGGGCTACCGCCCCCAACCTCCTCCGCACCCCATCCTCAGTCACCTCGAATAGTTCTGTTCCTGGGAGCAGATGCAGGCCGCCTCTCTCAGAGCGCGGGAGTCCCCGGTGCGGGCTCCAGGCCTCTCCAGGCCCCGCTCGTCAGGGAGCGGACCCCAGTTTCCCCGCGGCCCCACGCACTGGCCCTGCAGAGCCCCCACCTATCTGCCAAGCTCCAGGCGGGTGCAATGGGAGGGAGGTGAGAATGGGGACCACATGGGCAGGGAGGGAGGTGGCCCCCACCTCAGGGTCTGGGAGCTGAGGGATAAAGACCCAGAGGAGGGATCTGGGGGTCCTCGGGGTCCCCGCTTCCCAATTCTGGATTGAGGAGGACACCAATGGAGCGGCGCCCCGCCTTCTACAGAGGGCATCTGCTTTGGGGTCAGATCAGGATTAAGGCTGCGCCCGCGTCCCGCGCCCCGCGCCCGGGGGACACTCACCCCGAGCCGCCGCCACCTGCGCGCTCCAGACCCGCGGCCCGCCCTCCCCTCGCGCTGCGGAGCGCGCCTCTGGCCCCGCCCATAGGTGTGGTCTGGAGGAGCCCCGCCCCGTGGAGCTTCACAAGCCCTGCGCTGGTTGGCTGAGCCGCGCCACTCACCCGCCGGCTAACACACTGTTTAAAGTGACAGGAGCGGCTCCTACTTCTCTGCACCTGCAGGCTCCTTGGGAGGGAGGGAGGGAGGGAGGGAGGGAGGGAGGGAGGGAGGGAGGGAGGGAGGGAGGGAGGGAGGGAGGGAGGGAGGGAGGGAGGGAGGGAGGGAGGGAGGGAGGGAGGGAGGGAGGGAGGGAGGGAGGGAAGGAGGGAAGGAGGGAAGGAGGGAAGGAGGGAAGGAGGGAAGGAGGGAAGGAGGGAGGGAGAGATGAAAGGAAGGAGCAGCATTTATTGACTACCTGCTGTGTGCAGGGCTCATTGCAGAGCCCTTCCAAGGCCGTGAGGTAATATTTAATATTGAGCCTCATTTTACAAACAATGGCACTGAGAGGGTTGGAGTTGCTTTGGAGGTCACACAGCCACTCTGGTCCATCCATTCATACCACACGTCATTCATTAACTTATTCAGGATGTTCTAGTGACGGAATCCAGCACTACACAAGAGCTACCCCGCCCCCATAAGATAGTTTTTAGAGACTTGCGACTCCCTAGCCTGGACTCCGTTTCAACCTTCCATTCAGGGACAGTCTGCCTGACTAGTCCCAGGACTACTGAGCCACCAGTTTCTCCTATCCCATCGGCCAGGGGACACCTGGAAAGCTAAGTGCCCCTTCATCCCCAGTGCGTAACCCTGCAGCCTCGGACCTCAGACATGGCCAGTTTGAGCATTTTCCTGTGGCTGGGGGTCAAGCCAGGTCAGTTCCAGCCTGCCACTGCCCCACCTCTCACTTAGATCCATCTACTGCAGCTCTGTGTCCTCTGACCTCCTTGTGTGCACTGTAGCATGTGCACATGAGACGCAGCCGTTGGCTAAAACTATAAAGATCAAGCCTGTGCCTGGAGAGCTAGCAACAGCTCTCCTCCCGTGAGCCCACACGGACATTCACATGCTCCAAGGGTGCTTTGTCTACCCCACGAGCCCGTGTGACATTCAGTCTTTGAGTCATGTTCAGGTTTCTGGGGTTTGAGAATGCTAACAAAAGTATCAGACGTTTTAAAATATATATATATTAGTGTGTGCCTGCACGCATCAGAGTCAGTGGAACGTACAATGGATCTATCGCACCTGCCGCTGACTGGGTGCTGCTGCTAATGCTGTCCTGGACTCAAGATTCAGTGCTTCGGACTCCCAGGCAGCTCCATTACAGCTGTGTGCTGACAGCCGCCTGAATCTGCTACACGACTCAGTTTTATTCCTGTCTATGAAGTCAGGACAGATGAGAGTTTCCCTAGTGTGCTCTATCAGGAGGAAACTTGTGAACGTGTACATCTGTCTGTGCATGTGACCATGTGCATGTGTGTGCACATGCATGTGTGCGTGTGTGGGAGAGTGCGTGTGCGCATGTGACCGTGTGCATGTGTGTGTCCACCTGCGTGTGTGTGCATGTGACCATGTGCATTGCATGTGTGTGCATGTGTGTGAACATGCATGTGTGCGTGTGTGAATCATTTATACATACCTCTCCAATGTGTGAGCTTAGCTTTTTGTCAACATGACACAAACCTGGGAAGTGACCTCAAAGAAGAGGCGTCCACCAAGCTGTCCTGTGGACGTGTCTGTGGGCACTTTCTTGACTGATGACTGCTCACTGTGGGCTATTCCACCCCCGGGGCACTCCCCACTGCCACAGCTTCAGTTCCTGCCTCCAGGCTCCTGCTTGAGCTACTGGCCTGACTCCCTTCACGATGGGCTGTAACAGGAAGTACAGCCCCTCCATTGCTTTGTATCAGGGTGTTCGACACAATAAAATAGTTTGCAGTAGAGCCCTAAGTCTGAATCAGTCTAGACAGGAATGTTCCCCCAAAGGAACATTGCGGCAGTGTAAAAGAGTACTTCCCGCCTGGATCCCAGCACTCCAGAGGCTAGCCTGTGCTCCCATACTCAAAACTGAGTGCTCAGAGCTGGCCAGAGGATTCGGCAATCACCAGTGGGTGAGTCTACCAATAACTTCCAGTTTAAGATGACTGACACATTAGAAGGCGAGACTTTAGTTGGAGGAAGGGGTCACCCCAGCTCCCTTTTCTGGCCTCTGCAGTTTTGCTCTCCCATTACAAGGGTTGGCAAAGAATGACCTGGGTGACCCTGGTCTGAGCCCAAAACGCCAGGTCCTTGTGCATCTCCACAACATGTCCCATCAGCCTCAGGGAGGTTGCTCTTGCAGGATACGTCCAGCACCCACAGTTTTTCTTTCATTCTGTTTTTGGGGATAAGGTGGGATTGAGGGGGTCTGCAGCTGTTCTACAATGAGCCATGTCCCCCACCGCCAGCTCCCCTTTGATTGGTCATTCCTTGCTGTTAACTCTTCCCACTCCAAAGCCGCCTGGGGAGGCTTTTCTCGCGAGACCCGGGGAAGATGACCCGTGTGGGCTCCGCCTTTAGCGCCAGGCTGGGAACCCCAGGAAATCTGGCGCCTCACACAGCTGTCAGGCGAGGTGTGACCGCATTCACACACTCGCCCATCCTGGCAGACCTGGGCAGGGGCAAGGGAGAGGCAGGAGGCGACGCTGCAGCCTCGGGGACGCGCAAAGCAGGAAAGGCACACCCCGACAGAAGGACGCGAGACCCTGGAAGCCTCCCCAAGCCCTCGCGCGCGCGCGCACAGGATCTCTTGCTCAACCTGAACACCAGCAAGCCTGGGCATCCTCCTGCCTCCGCACCCCGTGTTGGGATTACAGAGATGTGCCTTCAAGAGCATCTTTTTTACCAGGGTTCTGGGAATCGAACTCAGGTTCTCAGGCTTGTGAGAGAAGCGCTTTCCCCGTGGGGCCATTTCGCCCGCTCCACAAGTGCCGCTCTTGCTTCCCCGCCCCCATTTCAGACAGTCTCACCAGGTTGCCCAGGCTGGCCTTAATGTCGATATCCTCCCGCCTCATCTTCCTGGGGCACAGTGAAAGCACTTTGCCATCCATGGCCAAGCCTCTACTCTCTTTCCTTCCTTTCCTTCCTTCGCATCTGTCAGGCCCTTCCCCTCCCGGGCCGCAGCCTCCATTCCCTGGCGCCCTGAGCTGTCAGCCTGGCCTCGCGCCCCCTGGTGTCCACTCGGGGTCCAGGTTGGGGCCCCGGGTGGTGTTTCCAGTGTGCAATCAGACAGTGGAGGGAGGGAGGAGCAAACGGAGGGGAAGGAGTGATCCAAAGAGAGAGGATAAGGTAAAGCCTGCTGGGAGGAAGACCTATGGAGGAGATGGCTACTCAGCCCACCAGCCCTAGGCCTGGGTTTGACAAAGGCGGATATGGTCTCATGTCTATCACTGCGCAGCCATTTCTTCTGTGCGCCCACGATCTGGCCCAGGGTCACTGGCCCTTTAGATAAAGTCTGCCGTCTTTGGCCAGGTGAAACCCCATCTCTTCAGAAGACTTGGTCAGTTACTGGAGCAGCAACCACTGCAGGGTGCTGGACAGTGACCACACAGACTAAGAGAAAATAGATATCCAGCTTCTTGGGGGGCTGAGGCAGGAGGATGATCAGTTTGAGGTCAATGTAGACAGCACAGCCAGTAAGTCCACAGCAGCAGAGTTCAGTCAGGGGAGTGGGCGCATAGCCCCAGGCCCAGGGCTCAGCATCAGGCCCCACATGAGCACACTAAAGTAACAATTTTTTTTTTTTGAGACAGGTGTTTTCTGTGCAGATCTGGTTGGCCTCAACTGCACAGTGATCCACCTGCCTCCTGCTGAGAGTGCATTTAACGTAAGCCTGGTGGCATATGTCTTTAATCCCAGCACTTGGGAGGCAGAGGCAAGTGGATCTCTGTGAGTTCAAGGCCACCCTGGTCTACACAGAGAAATCCTAAAAGTCAAAAAAAAAAAAAAAAAAAAAGTAAAAAGCTGCATTCCCAATCTGCCCTAGTGAACTTCAGTATCAGAGGTGTCCTCAAGTGCACAGCCTCTGGGTGATAAGTGGCCTGCTCCTTGTTTCTAGTAATGTCACCAAGCTCTGTCTAGGTGGCACCATCTAGGTGGCTCTGCTCCTTCCTGCACACCCCTTTCTGGGCAGCCATGAACTGAGTGGCTCTGCCATGCCTGACTGGACCCTCAAACACTGGAAGCTCCCTGCAGTTGTCACTGGACTAGGGGCTGAGCTCAGCTGGCAGTGCTCAGAGCTCCCCTGGAAGGCTGTGACCCACAGGCACAGGACCATTCGTATGGCACACGCCTGGCACCCCAGCAGCTGGAAGATGGAGGCAGAAGGATCAGGAGTTGAAGATTTATGTAGTGTGTCGGCTGTCCTGAGCAAGTGCTGAAGACTGAACTGGCGAGGTCTAGGCCTTAGACTAGGGGAGGAGCGGTAAGTTCAGGGTGCTCAATACTGGGACTGCGCTGAGGGCTCTTCTTGGGACTCGGGATTCCTGCCCTGTGGATTCTGCTGGCAAAGGGTGGCTGAGCTGCTGGAAGGTGAACTCAAGGCCATGGTGCAGCACAGCTGCAGTCTCTCCTGCGCACTGCGGCCTGTGGGACCATGTGGGCCCTGGACTCCATGACCACAGACCAGCATCCTCCTTATCACCTTTGATTCCTGAGGGTCCGCCCTTGCTGCTGACACACAGGCTGCTGCAGCCCAGTCCCCAGACGAGGCTGTTTCTGCTCCATCATAGCTGAGACATCCAGTCCCACAAACGTCGTGCTGATTGAAGTACCTGTGACCACCCACAGGGTATGAGCCCCAAAGTTACTAAAGTACAGAAAAAACAAACAACCTAGGGCTGACAAGACAGGTCCAAGGCTAAGAGCACTGGCTGCTCTCGGAGAGGAGTGGATCAGTTCTCTGCTACCCTTCCAGGACTCCAGTTCCAGAGGATCTGAAGGCCCTTTTCAGCCTGTGGGCACTGCGGTATGTGGTGTCCAGACAGACAGACAGACAGGCAAACACTAATACACATAAAATTAGAAAAAACAACCAAAAAGACTAAATTCTAAAGACCTGAGACTAGGAGAAGCAGTGTGGCGGCATACGGTGTCCCAGTGCACCAGGACGCTAAAGCGTGCTAAGTGCAGAACTGCAGCTGGACCACAGCCCGGCAAAGGTGCTCGCAGCCCAGCCAGAAAACCTGAACTCAATCCTTGGACTCACATGGTGGAGGGAGGAAAACCAACACACGTGCAAAATAATAAAAAGTGAGCCAGACCAGAGTGCTGTCCTGTGTGGCTGAGGTAGCTTCTGTCATCAGGGAAGGCTGTGGGAGGCAGGCCAGTTGTCTGCCTTGGAAGGACTAGGGGGCATGTCAGCTGGAGCAGTTGGTCATCACGGGCTGCGGAGTGCACCTGTGGGGGCCTTGTGGCGGCAGAGCCTTGTCTTGGATTCCAGATGGCCTAGGCCACCAGCTGTCCTCTGCCGAGTACACAACCCAGAGCCTTCATCCCAAGCTGCCTGTCATGACACAGCCTTGCCCACGGCTGCTTCAAACAGGCCTGATCTAGAGATTTGAGGCCAGAACCAAGGCTCTCCAGAGTTGGTACCCATCTCACTGCCTGGGACATGGGCAGCAGCACTGGGTACAAAGCCATGGCACCGGGTGTCCCACTCCAGAGTTAGTCAGGGTTCTACTGCTGCAGTCAACACCATGACCCTAGGCTGGAGTGGGCCTGAGACGGCACAGGAGCGGATCCAGACCAGGGACATTTATGGACCAGACTGAGCCAGTGACCTGGGCCAGAGCAGACCTCAGACAGTGAACTCCACAGGAACAGGTACAGGGGAGCAACCATTGAGCGAGTGAACCAGAGCCAGAGACCACTGAGGTTCCGGATGTGAATCTGAGACCTTCAAGGGAGTAGACACAACCCAGGACCCCTGTGGGCCTGGACATGAGTCCAGGACCTTCGAGGAACTCGGCCTGAGCCATGTCCTCTGCGGGTCTGGGAGTAAATCTGGGACCTCCGAGGGAGTAGGCAGGAACCAGACATCTCAGCGGAGCCAGGCATGAGTCTGGGACCTCAGAGGGAGTAGGTCTGAACCAGGACCTCTGTGGGTCCAGGCATTAGTCTGAGACGTCAAAGGGAATAGGCAGGAACCAAAAACCTCTGCGGGTCAGAGCGTGAGTCTGGGACCTCTGAGTGAATAAGGCTAGGCCAGGTCCTCTACGGATCCGGACTCACCCGAGGCTGGGACCTCCAAGGGAGTAGACTGGAGCCAGAGACCTTTGCTGGATCAACTCCTCCAAACCAGGGACCTCTGCAGGGAGGGATCCAGACCAGGATTTACAGAAATATATCAGAGTTGACAACCTAGGCTAGAGCAGGCCTGAGACAGCAAACTCCAAAGCAGTGGAACAAAGCCCAGGAATGCTGAGCTCCCTCCAGGAACAACCATCTGAGCCTTGGATTCACTGGCACCTAGAAGATTGATCAACAGAATCACAGAGAGCCCCAACCACACCTATTAGAGGAAAAGATCAGTAGACAAGGTAAGAACACATGCAACACCACAAAGAGCAACACGACACCAGTAAAACCTAAAGACCCTAAAGACCACAGCAAGACTTGAACAACCAAATACAGACGAAGCAGAAGAAAATGACCTAAAAAATAACTTCATGAGAATGTTTGAAACTCTGAAAGAGGAAATGAGAAATTCCCTCAAAGAAATGGAGGAAAAATTGAAAGACATCAGCAAATCCCTTCAGGGTTGGAGAGATGGCTCAGAGCTTAAGAGCACTGACTGCTCTTCCAGAGGTCCTGAGTTCAATTCCCAGCAACCACATGGTGGAAAAATCCATCAAGAGGAAATCTCAATACTAAACATTTATGCCCCAAATACAAGGGCACCCTATATGTAAAAGAAACACTTCTAAAGCTTAAATTATATATTAAACCCCATACACTAATAGTGGGAGACTTCAACACTTCCCTCTCACCACTGGACAGGTCAATCAGACAGAAAATGAACAGAGAAATAAGAGAACTAGCAGATGTTATGACTCAAATGGACTTAACAGACATCTATAGAAAATTCCATCCAAACAGAAAAGAATATACCTTCTTCTCAGCACCTCATGGAACCTTCTCAAAAATTGACCACATACTCGGTAACAAAACAAACCTCAACAAATAAAAAAAAAATTGGAATAACCTCATGTATCTTATCAGATCACCATGAAGTCAACAGCAATACTTATTCCAGAAAACCCACAAACACATGGAAATTAAACAATGCTCACCTGAATCATCAATGGGTCAAGGAAGACATAAAGGGGGAAATTAAAGACTTCCTAAAATTCAATGAAAATGACCACACAACATACCCAAATTTATGGGACACAATGAAAGCAGTGTTAAGAGGCAAGTTCATAGCACTAAATGCCTACATTAAGAAGCTGGAAAAATCCCACACTAGTGAATTAACAGAACATTTGAAAACTTTAGAACAAAAAGAAGCAAACTCACCCAAGAGAACTAGAGGGCAGGAAATAATCAAATTGAGAGCTGAAATCAAAATAGAAACAAAAAAAAAAAAACAATACAAAGAATCAATGAGAAAAAGAGTTGATTCTTCGAGAAAAATCAAGAAAATAGACAACCATTATCTAAACTAACCAAAAGACAGAGAGAGAATATCTAAATTAACAAAATCAGAAATGAAAAGGGGGACAAAAAACAGACACAGAGGAAATACAAAGAATCATCAGGTCATGTTTCAAAAACCTGTACTCCACAAAATTGGAAAACTTAAAGGAAGTGGACAACTTTCTGGATAAACATCACTTACCAAAATTAAATCAAGACCAGATAAGCAGATTAAACAGACCTATAACTGCTGAAGATATAGAAACAGTCATCAAAAGTCTCCTAACCAAAAAAAGCCCAGGACCAGATGGTTCAGCTCAGAATTCTACAAGACTTTCAAAGAAGAACTAATACCGATACTCCTCAAATTATTCCACACAATAGAAACAGAGGGAACACTGCCAAACTCTTTTTATGAGGCTATAATTACCCTGATACCCAAACCACAGAAAGACATTACAAGAAAGAGAATTACAGACCAGTCTCACTCATGAACATTGATGCAAAAATACTAAATAAAATACTGGCAAATCGAATTCAAGAACACATCAGAACCATCATCCACCATGATCAAGTCGGCTTCATCCCACAGATGCAGGGATGGTTCAACATACAAAAATCTGTCAACGTAATCCACCATATAAACAAACTGAAAAGTAAAAACCACATGATCATCTCATTAGATGCCAAAAAAGCATTCAACAAAATACAACATCCCTTCATGATAAAGGTCTTGGAGAGAGCAGGGATACAAGGAACATACCTAAACATAATAAAGGCAATATACAGCAAGCCAACAGCCAACATCAAACTAAATGGAGAGAAACTCCCAGTGATTCCACTGAAATCAGGAACAAGACAAGGTTGTTCACTCTCTCCGTAACTATTTAATATAGTTTTTTTTTAAAGGAAACATTCCTCTGCTTACCCATGCAACACAAATGCATTTTGTTCTATTTATTTATTTATTTGTCTATTATGTATACAGTGTTCTGTCTGCATGTATGCCTGCAGGCCAGAAGAGGGCACCAGATCTCATTACAGATGGTCATGAGCCACCATGTGGTTGCTGTGAATTGAACTCAGGACCTCTGGAAGAGCAGTCAGTGTTCTTAAGCTCTGAGCCATCTCTTCAGCCCTTCAATATAGTTCTTGAGGGCCTAGCTAGAGCAGTAAGACAACAAAAGGAGATCAAGGGGATACAAATCAAAAAAGAAGAAGTCAAACTCTCACTATTTGCTGATGATGTGATAGTTTACATAAGTGATCCCAAAAATTCTACCAAGGAGCTTCTACAACTCATAAACACTTTCAGCAATGTACCAGGATACAAGATTAACTCAAAAAAAAAAAAATCAGTAGCCCTCCTGTAGACAGATGATAAAAGGGCTGGGAAAGAAATCAGAGAAACAACACCCTTCACAATAGTCACAAATAGCATAAAATATCTCAAAGTAACTCTAACCAAACAACTGGAAGACTTGTATGACAAGAACTTCAAATCTTTGAACAAAGAAATTGAAGACACCAGAAAGTGGAAAAATCCCATGCTCTTGGGTAGGTAGAATTAACAGAAAAAAATGGCAATCTTACCAAAAGCAATCTACAAATTCAATGCAATGCCCATCAAAATCCCAGACAAATTCTTCACAGACCTCAAAAGAACGGTACTCAACTTCATATGGAAAAGCAAAAAACCCAGGATTGCCAAAACAATCTTGTACAATAAAGGAACTTCTGGAGGCATCACAATCCCTGACTTCAAACTCTACTACAGAGCTGCAGTACTGAAAACAACCTGGTACTGGTATAAAAACAGACAGGAGGACCAATGGAACCAAATAGAAGACCCAGATATCAATCTACACATCTTCGAACACCTGATCTTTGACAAAGAAGCAAAAAAATATCAAATGGAAAAAAGAAAGCATATTTAACAAATGGTGCAGGCATAACTGGATATCAATATGTAGAAGAATGAACATAGACCCTTATCTATCACCATGCACAAAACTCAAGTCATATATATCAAAGACCTCAATACAAAGCCGGCTACACTGAACCTCATAGAAGAGAAAGTGGGAAGTACACAGGGAATCACTTCCTAAATATAACCCCAGCAACACAGACACTGAGAGAAACAATTAATAAATGGGATCTCTTGAAACTGAACAGCTTCTGTAAAGCAAAGGACACGGTCAACAAGACAAAACAACAGCCTACAGAATGGGAGAAGATCTTCACTAATCCCACATCAGACACAGGTCTGATCTCCAAATTATACAAAGAACTCAAGAAATTGGACACCAAACGAACACATAATCCAATAAAAAAAAAATGGAGTACAGACCTAAACAGAGAACTCTCAACAGAGGAATCTAAAATGGCTGAAAGACACTTAAGGAAATGTTCAATATCCTCAGTCATCAGAGAAATGCAAATCAAAACAACTGTGAATGGCCAAGATCAAAAACACTGATGACAACTTATGCTGGAGAGGTTGTGGGGAAAAGGGAGCACTTCAGCATTGTTGGTGGGAATGCAAGCTGGTACAACCCCTTTGGATGTCAGTGTGGCTATTTCTCAGAAAATTAGGAAACAACCTTCCTCAAGACCCAGTAATACCACTTTTGGGTATATATCTAAAGGATGCTCAATCGTGCCACAAGGACATGTGCTCAACTATGTTCATAGCAGCTTGTTTGTCATAGCCAGAACCTGGAAACAACCTAAATGCCCCTCGACCAAAGAATGGATTAGGAAAATGTTGTACATTTACACAATGGAGTACTACACAGCAGAAAAAATAATATCTTGAATTTTGTAGAAAAATGGATGGAGCTAGAAAACATTGAGTGAGGTAACCCAGACACAGAAAGACAATTATCACATGTACTCACTCATAGGTTGTTTTTAAACATAAAGCAAAGAAAGCCATCTTAACAAACTACAATCCCAGAGAACCTAGACAACAATGAGGACATAAGAGAGACATACATAGATCTAATCTACATGGGAAGTAGAAAGTAGAAAAGACAAGATTTCCTGGGTAAATTGGGAGCATGGGGACTTTGAAGTGGAGGGGAGAGGCAGGGAGGGGAGCAGAGAAAAATGTAGAGCTCAATAAATATCAATTGAAAGAAAGAAAGGAAGAAAGAGAGAAAGGAAGAAAGGAAGGAAGAAAGAAAGAAAGAAAGGAAGGAAGGAAGGAAGGAAGGAAGGAAGGAAGGAAGGAAGGAAGGAAGGAAGAAAGAAAGACCATGACCATAAGCTACTTGGGGGGAAAGAGTTTATTTGGCTCACAATTCCTCAGTACTGTTCATCACCAAAGAAAGTCAGGACAGGAACTCAGAGAGGATAGAAACCTAGAGGCAGGAGCTGATGCAGAGGCCATGGAGGGTGCTGCTTACTGGCGGCTTGCTCTGTCTGCTTTCTTATAGAACCCAGGACCACCTGCCCAGGGGTGGCTCCATCCATAATGGACTGGGCCCTCTCCATCAATCATATTAGGAAAATGCCCCCAGGCAGCCTACAGCCCGATCTTGCCCAGGCATTTTCTCAGTTGAGGCTCCCTCCTCTCAGGTGACTCCAGCTTGTGTTGAGCTGACATGGGACTACCGAGCACACCCTAGTCTGTTTTCCTTGTTAGATTCTCTCCAAGTGCGGTGGCTAGAGCAATTGAGAAGAGGGAACATAAACTAAAATCTGCCCCCACCAGACTGGCCTGGGTGCCTACGAGAAGAGCTGCCAAGCATGGGAGAAGCCGGTAAGCAGCACCCTCCACGGCCTCCAGGCTCCTTCCTGACTCCAGCAAACCTCTCAAGATGTTTAAGGACAAGGTGTTTACAAAGCACAAGAAACCCTAACTAAGACATCAAGACCAAAATCTTACCCATCTGCTCTATCTTTTGGGAGGCCAGGATGGCCTGGAACCCACATGATCCTCCTGCCTCTGCAACCTGAGTGCTAGGAAGAAGAGCGTGGGTAGCTGTGCCTGCCCCGTGGCCAGCTCAACAGCTGGTAACAGCAGCACTGCCCCCGTCTGTGGTGCTAGGATGGAAGCTGGCGTGTCACAGTGGCACACTCGAATGCGGTGTCGGGGTTCAATGTGGTGTATAGAGCCGCGACTCAGATCCCAGGGTGCACTGCGGCACGGGGCTAGAACTCCACCTTGCAGGCCGGGAAGGCCTCATCCTGCATGGACACCATGCTGCCACTGCCCAGCACCCTGATGCCCAGCGCCTGGTGCTGCTCATGCGTCTCCTCATACCACCTGTGCATCACCGCGGAGTCGAAGGTAGGGATCAGGGTGACCTGTGGGGTGGAGCAGGCACACAGGTCACACCCACTCTGCTGGCCTGTCTCCCCAGCACTACCCAAGGACCTTCTTTGTAACCAGGTGTTGCCACATGGCTCCCGCCGGCCTGCCACTCCCCACCCCGTGACAGGGCAGTGCTGACGATGCCACCTCCCCCCAGGCTATGGGATCCTCTACGCTGGTGCAGCTCTGCCCAAACCTGACACTGCACACACGTGCCTGCCATCTGCTCAGCATGTGGTGTGCCTCTCAACCAGAGTCCCTCGCCTTGGTGTCCTGGCCCCACAGACTTGGGAAGCACCCACCCCTCTGCACTGGGGTCCCGAGGCTGAGCAGGGACCACCTCTCAGAAGAAAGACCTCAGAGTTCTGGGGTCTACCCACCTGCAGGTCAAGGTCCCACTGCTGCTTGCCAGCCAGCAGAGCATCCAACACAGCACGCAGCCCCTCCTCCTGGCGCTGGCCCTGCCCACTGATGACATAGCAGAGTGCACGCACTCGCATGAAGAAGTCCTGGTCCAGGTGACCCGCGCCACCCCCCGGGCAGGTAGGCCAGATCCAGATAGACAGGGGAGCCAGCAATGGGTGGCACAGGGCGGCTACTGGGCCCTGTGGGGAATATACAGGCTAGTGGTGGCATCATGTGGCTGAAGGGCAACCCTGTGGTGGATGGCTATCACCTCCCACCAGGGGACAGATACCCCAGACCCCTGCACCCTGCATTCACAGGGGCCAGTGTTGGCCATACAGAGATGGGTGCTCAGGGAACAAGCTCAACCCACGGCCTGAGACCCTGGGTGTGAGAACTGAGAGTGTTCACAAAACTGGTCACCTGGCAAGTGCTTGAAAGTCCTGCTCCCACTCCCAGGGCAACAGGAGGAACAGGCCTGAGGGCCCAGGAACAAGGAACACCCCACAGCTTCAGTGCCGTGGGGAACGAGGCAATGGCAAGTCTAGGACAAAATCAAGCCCTGCTTGGCACTGGCACAGCCAATGAGAGCTGTGACTTAGGGAACTGACCTGCGGGGACCCTGGGGACCCAGCATGGAAGTGAGGTATGCAGAGGGACTGCTGGGCCCTTCGGAGCCCCGCCTCACGGGGGAGGCCTGAGGTCTGAGAACCTATAAACACCACCCGCCTGGCTCTGCCGCGGTTAGCTGTGCACGTTCCTGGGGTCTGGTCCTGTCTCCAGCGGGTCATAAGGTGGGCTTGATGAGAGGCATGTCACTAGGTGCCAGCCTGGATAGACAGAGCTGCGGACACCTGTCAGTGCAGCGACTCCTGCAGTGAGGCCTCAGGACCCATCTGTAACCTGTGCCAGAGCAGCCACCTGGCCTGGAGGTGAGCGGGAGGCCACTTCCTACTTTCAGGGCAGGCCTCGTGGCCCAGAAGCTGTTGCCCTACACGCAAGGCCCAGCCCAGGAGCTCACCTGTCCAATCAGCACTCATGAGACCCAGGCAGGGGGATGGTTTCCAGTTCTAGGGCAGCCTGGGCTATAGCTCAAAACACTCATAGTTTGTCTCTGAGATAGGGTCTTTCGCACTACACAGCCCAAGCTGGCCTCAAACTCACAAGGATCTGCCTGTCTCTGCCTCCCAGAGTGCTGGGATTAAAGGCTGGGCCACCACACCCGACCAAAACTTCTCAAAACACCAAAAAAAGCTAAGCATGCCCGACACCCTGGGCCTCTCAGCCTTTGTAGGCAGGTTCCAGCATGAGGACATCTCAAAACACAAACTAAACAAAATACTGACAAGCAGGAAAGTCTGTGCCCGCCCAGGGCTGGGCTGAACTTTCTAGGGAGCAACACACCCAGAAAAGCCTCTCTGGGTGATCTAAGAGGAGGCAGGAGGATGACAGTCCCGGAACAGGAAACCCAGAAAGAGCAGAGTGGCTGGGGCCACAGCACAAAGGTGGGATGAGTACTCACCTGAGATCCTCGTGCCAGAGGCTTTGGGGGTAGTCTTGGGGACCGAGGGCTTCCTGGTGAGGGGCACACGGCCTGGCTTGTCTGCGGGCTCACTGCGGGCGCTCAGTGGCCGGGCCCGGTCCCCGGTAGGGCCTTTTGTCTTGGCAGCTAAGGATGCAGTTCTGGGGACAGTAGAGGCAGAGCTGGGCCTTGCAGGGGCCTTGCGGCTGCGACTGGTATTGGCAGGGTTGGGGGGCTGCCTGGAGCGGGAGGGCAGCGCCTCGGGATCCACCATACAGATTCCGGGTGCATCGGGCAGTGGTGGTGGCACACGGGGAGTGGGCAGCGGGTCCCTGGCTGCACTCTCACCACCTGCGTCATCGTCGGAGTCCGCAACAGGCACGGGGTCAGAATCAGACAATGTGGGCAGTGACTCACTCACCGACGTGGGCGGCGTCTCGGGTGGCCGCTCCTGTGAATGGGCGCTGCTGTCTGAGCTGCCTGGAGATGCGGGAGGGGGCGGTTTGCGGTGTGCAAACTCACAGGGTGAAACGAGGCACAGGTCCACGTCGTGTGGAGATGTGGAGCGGCGCGCAAGGCGCAGGGGAAGGCTGAGCCCCGAGTCACCTGCTGGTAGCACCTGCTCGAAGGACACAGACAGTGACTCATCTACCTCAGTGGAGTGCGGTGAGCCCAACTCCGCAGGCAAGGAGGGCGTGGTCAGCGTGGGTGTTGTGGCCGTGGGTGTAGTGGCTGAGGGCGATGCGTCTAGGGTGGGCTCGGGGCGCAGCGGGCTGAGTGACAGGTGCTCAGGGCTACTGCCAGATGCGGTAGGTTGTGGGGACCGAGCTGAGGACAGGGTCGGGGATGGGGCCGGTGGCTGCTCAGGCTCCACACTGCTCCCAGCTGCTCCAGGACACTCGGGTACATTAGCGGTAGGTGGCCCCACTGGGGCACGAGGCCCATTCTGTGACATGCGCGGCTTTACGTTGGTGACACCAGGCCCAGAGCGACGCACGTCGCGGACTGTAGGCCGTAAGGGCACCGGTTTTGTGTCCTTCTTCAGGTCACGCATGGGTGGAGCAGACTCCCTTCGCACTGTGTTCCTGCTGGTGGAGCTGGCGATGGTGCTCCGGACCGGCTCTTTGCGCGAGCTATCCCGTGAGGCCAAGCTGTCCTGGCTGTCAGCCCTTGCCGGTGTATCCAAGTCACGTGCAGTGACCACTGGCCGGCGCAGGCATGGCAGATGCTGCAGGCGCTGCAGCCCGTCCAGTAGGCGTGCAGGCGGTGTGTGGCCTGGGAATAGCACACGCACCACCTTGTCACTGGGCGCAGCAGGCTGCCACACCAGCAGAGCGCAGGCGGGTGCAGCAGGGTCCCCAGGTGGCGGGTGCAGCACAAAGAGCTCGAGGCGACCGACGCCCAGCTTCTCGAAGAGGATGGTGGGGCGCGTGGGCTGCGGGCCACGCTGCAGGGGTAGGGGTGCAATACCCAGGCTCTGCAGCAGGCCCCGAGCACACACCGCCTCATCCTCACCCCCACGCAACCGAGACGCCGCCTGGCGCGCATTCAGGAACACTACACCCAGGGCAGGTGACAGCAGGCGACGCAGTCTCTCCTCATGCTGTCCCTGTGACCCTGCAGCTGCCTCACGCTCCGCCAACTTGCGGCGCAGCAGGCTGTTGAGGCCAGGCAGGCTGTCGGCACCTGCATGGGTCACTAGCACAGCGTCCACGCGGTCCAGATGGCGCACCAGCTTCCAGAAGCTCGACTTAGGGTTGGAGCCACCATTCACCAGCACAGTGAAGCCGTTGACTGCAAAAAACGCTGCGTCACCTAGGCCGCCTGGGAACACGTAGCAGCAGGGCCGGGCCAGACGCAGGAAGCCGCCCGCAGCCGGGGGCTCCAGCAGCTCAAAAGGTGACGGCGGCTCTAGGGACTCAGCCACATACTCCAGAAAGGCTCGCAGGCCCTCGGAGGCAGGCAGCCGCGCAGGAGGGTTCAGTCGCAGCCGCAGTCCAGTTGCGGGACCCAGCAGCGCCCAGTCCCCAAAGGTTGGACAGGACACGGTAAGGGCCGGTGTAGCAGTGGGTGCTGAAGCTAGCGCCTCCTGAACCTGTGGAACCAGCACAGGGCCATCAGGACCCAAGGACTTGTGCACCACTCCCCTAATTCCCAACCTGCCACTAGGCACCGCAGGTTCACCAGGGCTTGCCCTCCTGGCCTACAGCCCCATTCTGTGCATTCCCCCCCTCATTGCATTGTGCGGTGGGTGGGTAGCTCTGTGGAGGGGAGAAGGGAAGAACGGCTCACCTCTTTGTCCCCCAGCACCTGTAGGAAGTGCTGGGCTGAGAATCCCCCGGTCTGTAGCAGCAGCTCCCCGGTCTCCTCCAGGCAGGGCCCTGCCAGCACCAGCAGTTTGTGAGGGGCCGGATCCATCAGGAGGTTCCGGAGCTATGGGTGAGGATGAAGGCCTCGTGAGCAGCGCCCCCAGGCTGGGCCCCAGCTCACATGTGAGTCTGACTGTGCCAGCTGCCGAGGCAACTAAGAGGCTGCAGGGAAGCAGGGCCCGGCCCAACGTGGGCACAACAGCCTCTTCCCCGCAGCAGCTGATGTGGCCTGCCTGGCAGGGCTCAGGCTCTTCTGGCAAGAGACTGCTTTAGGAAGCCTTTTTTTAAGGCAAGGTTCCTCCCCAGCGTGCTCCCCAATGCCTCAAGCTAGACACAGTAATCCCCTCCAGCAAGACTCTAGCTCTCCTGTCCCAAGCCTCGGGGTCCTCAGGTCACATGCTCCTACCTCATCACACAGGGACTTGTCTGAAGGGTTCAGCAGCACCAGAGTCTCCAGGGTCTCCCCACGGTGGTGCAGGCTCCGCTGGCCTGTGGGATGACAGGTCCAGGCCCTGACTCAGCATTAGGCTGGCCTGACGCCAAACCCTGAAGCACCAATACAGCTGTGCGCAGATGAGGGCAGATGGAAACCGAGGGTGCCTGGGGCATCAGGCAGGGACAACAGGGACGAGCAGCAGCATCGGTGCTTGGCTGGTCACCCTAGTAGGAGGCTCCACAGCACCCCCAACGCAGGCAGAGGAGCTTCAGTCCAACCCACGCGAGGCTGCCTGGAGACCTCTAGCCGACTCGGCTGCAGAATGTGTCACTGCCCAGAGGGTCTTCCCGAGGACACAGGAGGTCACACATATGGCATTTCCAGCTCTTTCCCCACCCCACCAGGGATCAGGAAGTCACTGTGACTCAAAGGGACAATTCGATGGACATTTCCGTTCTCTCAGGAAGCTGTAGGTGGTGACTCAACCCACCAGCCAGGAGCTGAGCTAGCTAAAACCAACACACACAGAGTGGCCAGTGGCTGCTCTGGCCACCCTGGGATCCCCTGGGAAGTTTACCCTGCACCCCATCCTGCTTCTGTATTCCCCTGCTTCCCTCCCTAGAGCCACTGCACCCTGCTGTCCTGAAGCCGAGGCAGCGTCTCCAGGTTAGGGTAGCACTGTGCAGGCCTTGGTGGTGCTCCAACCCAGGCCCAGCACACAGCAGTTACTCAGCAGCATGACATCACATGAGGGGGCAGAGTAGGACGGGTCACCTTTCACAATGCTGGAGAAGGTGGCCGAGTGCCGGGACACAAAGGCCTTGAGCTGCTCGTCCAGACTGCAGACGGTGGGGTCCACATCCTCCCATGAGCGAACACCTGCAGCAACAGAGAGCGGTCAGCTCCAGCACCTGTCAACCTGCCCTGGCTCTCACAGCTTGGATCATGGGTGAGCAGAGTTGAGGGACTCAGGCAGGCCTCAGCCTTTCACTGACCTGAGGTCTAGGGGCCACCTAGCCCTTGATACCTGCTTTCCTGCTAGGATCCTGAAGGCTGGGGGTTCTGTGTGAACATCTATGAGCATAGGCATACCCATGTGTGTGCATGCATGTGCACACGTGCATGTGGAGGTCAGAGGTCAGCACTGGACGCCATCCTCCCTGCATCGTATGTTCAGGAGAGTCCCTCACGGAGTCTTCAGGCTGATTGCCAGCACTGCCCTGCGCCTTTCCACAGCTGCGATTACAGGCGCCTACTGCCAAGTGTAGTGTGATGTTTTAGTCTTTTGGCTTTTGGTGGGTTCTGCCACCCAGCTCCCAAATAAAACACACAGAGGCATTTTTTTTTTTTTTTTTTTACACACAGCCATAGCTTGGCTTGTTTATAGCCTGCTTTTGTTAAATTATCCCGTCCACCCTCTGCCTCTGGGCTTTCTCCTTTTCTTACTTCTGTGTCTTATCCTCCCCCTTGGCTTGCTCCTTCTCTTCCTCGGGTCTCCTTCTATTTATACTCTCTACCTGAGAGCCCCGCCTATTCTTACTTCCGTCTCGTTATTGGTCATGCAGCTCTTTATTAGACCATCAGGTGTTTTAGACAGGCAAAGAATCACAGCCTCATGGAGTTAAACAAATGCAGCAGAAACAACACAACACCTTATATTCCCCTACAGCCGAGCCCAGCTTTGATGGGAGTCCCAGGTTCCCAGCACCTGGCCTACTCAGTCACTGCATTCGGGGCAGCAGTCTCCCATGAGCACAAGCTGGCTTGGAACTCACAATTCTTCGGCCTAATCACAAATCTCCAAGGGCTGCGATAACAAGTCTGCACACACCAGGCCTGTTCCCGCCTACACTCTCCCACCTTCCCCAATGTGCAGGGTCCATCACTGTAACCCCTCCCTTCAGACTCCACAACAACAGGCTTACTCAAAGCCCGTGGCTCTCAACCTTCCTAATGCTGAGACCGTCCAATACCTGCTGTGGTGAACCCCAACCATAAAATTATCTCGTTACTTCAGTTATAATTTTACTGCTGCTATGAACTGTAAATATCTGATATGCGACCCCTACGAAAGGTCATTCAACCCTCAAAGGGGTTGAGATGCACAGGTTGAGGACCAATGCCTTGGCCGTTATCCCTTGCCAGGCTGGCCTGTGGTGAGCTGTCACACTTAGGGACACTCCAGATCACATATTCAGGTGGGCATTCTATGTTCTTCTAGGGATTTTGGTTTTGCAGGGGGTCTTTATTTTGTTTTTCGAGACAGGGATAATCTATGTAGCCCTGGCTGTCTTGGAACTCGCTGTGTAGACCAGGCTCGAATTCACAGAGATCTTCTGCCTCGGTCTCCCAAGTAATTAAAGGCGTGCGCCACCACCGCCGGACCGGAATTTTGTTGAGACAGAACCTCATGTAGTACAGGATGGACGCAAATTCCTTATGATGCTTTTAGCTGAGGATAAACCCCTTATCCTGCCTTCATTTCAGAAGTGCTGAGATGAACCAGAGAAGGACGCTGAGGATGAAGCTGTGTATCGAGCATGCCAGTCAACGACTCTACTGACTGAAACTTCAGCGCTCCTCCGGCCTCAGCTCCGGAGTGCACGGGTGACCGGCACGTGCATCGCACTCGCTGCACCGTTGCAGGCGATGCAGCCCCGCCCGTGTCCCAGTGTGACAGGTGCACCTGAGTCAGTTCCCCTCGTGCCAAGCTCCCCCGGGGCGGTCGCGCCACCCACGCGCCAATTAGCAGCGGGGAAAGCAGGTCCCG
Source organism: Myodes glareolus (assembly GCF_982192425.1). Taxonomy (NCBI): domain Eukaryota; kingdom Metazoa; phylum Chordata; class Mammalia; order Rodentia; family Cricetidae; genus Myodes; species Myodes glareolus. The sequence continues at coordinate 3,910,189 of NC_142048.1, read as the reverse complement.
GGGCACCGCGGGAAACGTGCGAGCCGGTCAGAAGAGGAAGGCCGCACCCCGCCCGAACCCCGGAGCCGGGGACGCGGCGCCCACCGGGACCCCAGGCCGCCCCCGGAACCCTGTACTTCCGGAACCCGACGCCCCACTTGCCCTGCCCCACACGGGGCCCAGGGCGCCGCGCCCCCACCCAGACCCAGCGTACCCGCGCCGCCACGAGGGGCCCAGGGGGCTGCTTGGTACGCGAGGACCCCGCCGCCCGGAACGTTGCGTCCGGGGTCGCTGCGCCCCAGCCGGACCCCAGCCCGCCGGGCGCCGGAACCCCCAGCCCCACCCGGACGCCCCGCCCCGCCGCCGCGCCCCCGGCCCGGGCCCCCGCGGCCCCACCTCGTTCCAGCTCCTCCAGGATGTGTGCCAGCAGTCCCGGGCAGCCGCACTCGCCGCCCACCACCAGCAGCAGCAGCGAGCTCGGTGCCGCCACAGCCTCGGGCGCCGCCATCACCGCCGCCATCTTCGCGCCGCCCAGACGCTCTGAGCGCCGCGGCCCAATTGGCCACGCCCCTTCTAGGAGCGTACCGGAAGCGCCGGAGACCCCGGCCGGAAGCGCCCCCTCCTCTCCAGCCTGTGGACGCCCTCTAGGCCTCGGGAGTCTTTAGAGCGCTGAGACAGCCGAGTGCCAAGGCGCCGGCATCCCTGCCAAAATGTCATTCATTCACTGGAACCGCTGTCACCAGGGCCCGGTGGGTGCTGCGGGCTTCCTAAGTTAGCATTCCAATAGAGGGCTTTGAGGGGTGTGAAGGAGTTTTCTAGGTGGTGGGACGGGACCAAGTGAGATACATGTCATGGGAGGTCTTTAGGTTAGGTGAGCACTGTTCCTGTCTTTTTAGAAGAAAGGATATTTTGGAGGGGTGAAATCAGCAAGCCTGGTAAGTGTCAGCGCCCATCTGACTCCAAGTAAGTTTGTCTCTCAGCCGACCTCGAGCTAATAATCCTCCTGCCTCCACTGCTTCCTGCACACTGGGACAGCACAGTCAATACAGACAGCCAATACAAAAGCTTGGGGCTCACTTGGGCTATAGCTTGATGGAGACTGTTGACTCCCAACCAGGCCTTGAGGAACATTGACACCCCAGTCTTATATCTTTTATTGCCATTTCCAAGGAGGCTGAGGCAGTGGGATCAGAAGTTTACAGTCAGCCTCAGCTACCTAGCAAATATGAGGCCAGCCTGGGCTACATTAGACCCTGCATTTAAAAGAAAACCTATTCATGCCTTTAATCCCAGCTCTTGGGAGGCAGAGGCAGGAGGATCTCCATGAGTTCGAGGCCAACCTGGTCTACAAAGTGAGTTCCAGGACATCCAGGTCTACAGAGAATGCTTCAGAACAAACAAACAAACAAAAAAAAAAAAACTAAGGAAAAGGCAAATGAGAGCTGATGCGAAAAAGGCCAGGAAGTAGGATCAGCCCACTGCTGACTATGGTCTGTCTGGAATGTTCCAAGCAAACTTCCTCCTTGGTCAATGTGTAGCAACAGCCATGGCCTCCTGCCATGGTCTGAGGCTCCTGGATACCAATTTCCCTGCCTTTTTGGTGCAGGATTCCTTCCCGAATCCTGACTCCCCGCAGCTGGCCAGCCTGTGACGAAACCTGGGGCCTTTCACTTCCTGTTATAACAGAAACAGAACTGGGCTTGATGGCTGAGATCAAGTGCAGAGCCGGATTTGACTCATTAGGAGAGTCTGAGGCCATATTGGGCTACAGAGCAAGACCACGGCCAGCCTGGGCTATGTAAGGAGTTCAGAATCAATCAGGAGTACAGAGTCCCAGGCCAGCCAGGCCAGTCCTTTAAAGCCACCCACATTACAGCTCCCAACTGCCTGGAACCTCTGCTCCAAGGGATCTACACCCCCTTCTGGCCTTCATGGGTGCATGCCCAAAAAGAGATGAGCATGTTGGCTCCTTTAATCCCCACACATGGGGCAGAGGCAGGAGGATTTCTGTGAGTTTATGGTCAGCCTGGACTACAGAGAAAATCTCAAACCACTCAAGGCTATATAAGGAAATCCCACCGAAAAACAGAACCGGAGACCTGCTGAAGCCCAGGAGCCTCTTGCTGTCTGGTTCTGTCCCCGTGCAGGGGACTCTAAGCAAAGGCCAAAAGGTCCGCAGAATGGACTAACGGCCCATTCTGTTTGTTCAGTCTTTCCCTGCTCCATGAGTCCCTCGGGATTTGAACCCAGGAGCTGAAGTCTGCACTCTCCCAGCTGCCTTAGGAGCCTCTGTTTTCTTTTCCCCCATCTCCCTCTGTACTTCACAGCAGCCTCAAGCTGTCAATTTTCCTGCCTCAGGCTCTGCTCCCAGCTTTGGCAAGACAAGCCCACATATTCACACCTGAAGTGAGAACTGATATTACAGTCTGATCTCTGAGGGCATAGTACATCTGCACCATGAGTCAAATGGAGAAAGGCTTTGAGGTCAACAGCTTGCAAAAATTAAAAAAAAAAAATCCCCAAAACAAAACCGTATCCTTCCTGGCCTCCAGTGGTGCTTCCCTGGTAACTGGCAGGGTGGCTGTGCCTGGAAGTTTGGGGACAGCAGGCCTGCTGGCCTGGGGCTGAGCTACAGTGTAGGCATGCCTCCTGGGCCCTTGTCTTGAGCACGTGCACCCTTAGCACAGGGCAGAGCTATGTTTAAAGGCCTTGAAAGGGCTCCAGATGTGTCATCAACTTCCTGCTTTGTCTCCAGCTCCTTAGATTCTGCTTCCACTCTTGCCAGCAGAGTCCACTCTTGGTGACCAGACTGGTCCCTCGACTGAATTGTATGGCAGCTCAGCCCTTGCCTTTTCAGGCTATGGTTCCCATGTCACCTCAGCCTCCTCAGTCACCCAGGGGTGTGATGGGTGGGGCTGGTACTCAGAGTTATACACCCATTGTTCTTTCCTGCTCTCTACCATTGCTAGTGGTCACAAAAAGAAAAAATTAAAACAAAAACAAAAACCTCGTGTCCTTAAGCTTTTCTGTCCCCAAGTTTAGGTTCCCAGGAGTGGGGGTGCTAGTCTCCTCGGGAGAAGAATCACTGGTCAATCCCAAAATACTAGGTCCATATCTAGTTGAGATCCAGGCAGCTGATGGGTCAGCCGTCTTGTCCTCATGGGAATGGTGTGTGTGTGTGTGTGATGGAGGAAACTGTGAGCCCTCAGAACAAGCATTCTGTCTGCAACACTCCCAAATAGTTCAGTCAGACGTCCCTCTCCACGGCTGGGGACAGGTCTCAGCCTCCACAAGACCATAGCCACAGGCCAGCTTCTGTGATTCTAGGCAGCTCTAACCCTTAGCCATGCCCCCAGCCCCTCCCTGTAGGATCCTAGGCTGCCACTCTACCCCTGAGCCACGCCCCCAGCCCCTCATTGGGGAATCCCGTCTGTCGCTCCACCCATGAGCCACACCCCCAGCCCCCTCTTTGTAGGATCCTAGGTTGCCGCTCTACCCCTGAGCCACGCACCAACCACCTCCGTGGAACTTACAATCTTCCCGCCTCCATCTCTCAAAGATGGGCTGGCAGCTGTGGTACATCAAACTCATCCCTGTTGAGCTTTGAGCACAAGTGCCATCGCTATGACCTCTGACAGCGAGCACAGTTTTCTTCATTCCCCCAACTCTGGGCTTTCCCAGTCCCATCACCGACAGCCTCATGCTGCCCCCTTCCGCCCGCTGGAGGAATGAGCCGGAGGACACGCCCCCTCGCGTGCTGCGGGAACTCATGGCTTTGGTCAGGCCTTGCTCCCTTGAAAGCCAGTGCCTTAGAGTCCACGGCTCCTGGGGCACTTTGGCCTCTCGGTTCCTCCCTCAGGCAGTGACGCTCTCAGACTGCCTTGTGTTTCTCTGTATGATCCCTCAGAAATCACGATAGCACGGGAGCTTTCAGGACAATTGGTCTTAGACATTCAACTTGTGTAGTCTGTAAACTTTGCAAACATCACTGTATCCTGGCAACTACAACTGTACTGATCCTGGCAATGGCCACTATATTCTTTCTGATAAAGGTATAAAAAGTCTGATTTCAGGGTTGGGGATCTAGCTCAGGGGTAGAGTGCCTGCCTAGCGAGGGCAAGGCCCTGGGTTCGGTCCTCAGCTTGGGGATGGGGGGTGTATAAAAGGTCTGATTGCTTGCAATAAAATTGGCCCAGGGTCAGTATCCTGAGGTCCCTTCAGCCAGTGTGGTTTAAATCCTCATGTGGCCAAATCAGCTGATCTCGGTCTGGTAAGTGCAGGCAAACTCCCTAAGAGGTCAGTCCCAGCCTGTGCCCACAGGCTGCCTTTTCAGCCTTCCTGAGTTCAGCTTTCCCATACCCCACTCAGACCTTCCTCATCATTCTTACTCCCTTATTTTTGCTTCCCCACTGACTGCAATGGTTGATCGATTACTTCTCCTGGGTGTGGTTTCAGATCCAGCTAGGGTGAAGTGATCAAATTACCCATGGCCCACAGGGGCCTGAGAAAGTCTGAATCTCCAGGGAGGGTACAGTAGCCCACCTGCCTATAAGGAACAGACTGAGTTGGTTTTTTTGTTTTCTTTTGTTTTGGGGGGTAAGAGACAGGGTTTCTCTGTGTAGAAACTGCAACTGTCTTGGAAGGTTGTCCTGGACCACCCTCTGAAGACCAGGCTGGCCTCGAACTCACAGATATCTGTCTGTCTCTGCCTCCCAAATGCTGGGATTAAGGGTGTGGGCCACCACCACCAGCCAGGACTGAGTTGGTTTTTTTTGTTTTTTGTTTTTTTTTTTTTAAATGTGTATGTGGGGAGGGCACATGCCACACCTGTCACAACCAGGCATGCCGAGGTCAGGAAAACTTTCAGGAGTTCTTTCCTTTCAAAAGTGTGTCCTGGGGACCCGGGTGCTGGTGGCACATGCCTTTAGTCCCAGCACTCGGGAGGCAGAGGCAGGCGGATCTCTGTGAGTTCGAGGCCAGCCTGGTCTACAAGAGCTAGTTCCAGGACAGTTTCCAAAGCTACAGAGAAACCCTGTCTGAGAGGGAAAAAGCATCCTGGGGGATGAACAGGTGTCAGGCTTGGCAGCAGACACCGCCCACAGAGCCATCTTGCCCACCCATCACATGCACCTTCCTCAATTTTAATTTGTGTGAGGTTGTTTTGCCTACAGGTATGTATGTGCACATGTGCACCTGGTACCCAGGTGGGTCCCCTGGAACTGTAGCTAAGGACAGCTGTGAGCTGCTGCTGTTGGTGCTGGAAAGGAAACCTGGATCCTCTGAAAGAGCAGCCAGTGCTCCCCCGAGTGAGCTACCCAGCACCTATTTAGGAATTTTTTGTAGGAATAAACTTTGTGACATAGAGTCTGTGATGATGAGTCAGACCTACAGTCTCCAGAGTGGCTGGGATGTCATGATGTCACATGTGGACGCCCATCCTGGGCAAATAAACCGTGCGTGCATGTGCATGCGCATGTGAGAGCATGATTGTGACCCAGCACAACTTTTTTGTTCTTTTTTTGTTTTGTTTTTGTTCTTGAGATAGGGTTTCTCTGTGGAGCCCTGGCTGTCCTGGACCTCACTCTGTAGACCAGGCTGGCCTCAAACTCACAGAGATCAGCCTGCCTCTGCCTCCCAAGTGCTGGGAGTAAATTCCACCATTATGGGACTCAGTGGTCCGATTCAGGTCCCCAGGCTTAGTGGCAAGTGCCTTTGCCACCTTAGCTATCTTTGTGGCTTCTTTTTTTTGTTTATTTGAGGACCTGTTTCATACAGCTCAGGCTGACCTTGAACTCCCAATCTCCGGACTCAGCCTTCCTAATGTTGGGGAGACAGGTGAGTCCACCTTTCTCCTTGCCCATTCCCTCTGTGGGCTTCACAGGGTGATGTGGAGACTCAGAGAAGTTAAAAGCCACAGGAGAAAACCACTGGCCAGCGGGAGGCTGAAAGCGTACAGAACAGGGTGAGTGGGGGCTGCAGAGGAGCCGAGAGGTGGCAGATGAGTAGCCAGGAGTTAGTTGAGCCCTGGGAGAGTAAGACTCAGTCCTAGGACTCAGAATTTATTGGAACTTAACAGACTGATTGTAGCGTGAATTCTAAACAGTCTTAATAATAAAAACTCGTAGTTAGATATTAGGGGGTGAAGGCTGAAAGACCAGAGAAGCAGAGCAGTCAGCCACTAGTTCTTACCTCTACAAATCCTCAGATCAAATGGGGTGTCCTGTCTCCTCAAGTCCTCAAGCCAAATGCTGTCTCTATTGAAACCTTAGACTGTATCCTAAACTCCTGTCTCCTACTGCCTTGTATTCCTCTCTGCCCAGCCATATCCCTAACGTTGGGATTAAAGGTGTGAGCAACCACTACCTGACTCTGTTTCTCTTTTAGACTGGATAAATTTCGTGTGGCTCAGGGTGGGCTTGAACTCACAGAGATCTGTCTGCCTCTGCCTCCTGTGTGCTGGTATTAAAGGTGTGCGCCACCACCGCCTGGTCTCCATGGTTAACGGTGGCTAGCTCTGCACGCTGATCTTCAGGCAAGCTTCATTTTTTAACTTATAAACAAAATATCACCACAATCAATGAGTAAATGCTGGTGAACCCCAAGATTTGGTGAATGCTGTTGACCCCGTGACCCCATGAGCGCCATGAGCACAGCCAGGTCTCATGGGAAGAACACAGATGGAACATTCCCAGGGACAGCATTCGTCACCTCACCGTCTGGGAACGTGGCTCTTCTGGCCTCCTGGGCACCAGGCACACAAGCGGCGCACACGCATGCATGCGGGCTAAACACCCGTACTCCCCTAAATAAGCCTCATGCAGTGATGCACAGCTGTAATAAGAGCACTTGGAGGCTGAGGTGACCTGTAGACCAGGCAAAGCTGGGAAGATAGGGAAGCCCAGAACACGAGCCCGAGTCCTCGCCTAGAGGACACAGTGACGGGCTTTCTAAGAGCATGGCAAACACTGCCCAGCAGGCTTTGCCTTTCTCCCCATTCCCTCGGCCTCACCAAGAGCCTTAGGTTATGTCCTAAAGCTGGCCCCCAAGGTCTGCTCCCTTATTTGGCCATTTCCTCATGCCTGACTAAAACTCAAGGTCCAGCAATCAAAATCCATTATTTGGCTACATCGGCTAACCTGTCCAGTCAGGACTGACCAGCTCATCCTGGCACAGACCTCCCACATATACAGACACCTGCTGGCACCTCTATGGGATCCAGAGGCACCTAGTCTCAGTTGTCCCTCTGGGTGCTGAGAATGTCTGGGTGTGTTCTGTGAGGAAAACCCGGGGACCAGACAGAACACCTGAGGGCTGGGTGCAGAATCCTCCCCATTTCTGAAAGTCACAGGGACTGGAGTGAGCAGGGAGGGATAAAAAGATCAATGGGCTAGAGAGATAGAGATAGTTCAGCAACTAAGAGTACTGACCCAGGCTCGATTCCCAGCAACCACATGTTAGTTCACAACCATTTAACTCCAATCTCAAGGGACCCGATGCTCTCTTCAGGCCTCCCGCAGGCACCAGACACGCAGATGATGCAAACATACCTGCAGGCAAAACACTCACACACCTAAAAAAGAATTAGCACAATTTTTTAAAAAGATGGACAGATGATGGGTGACAGATGGTAGATACAAAGGGAGATGACTTAAAAAGAGGAAGGAGCCAGGCGGTGGTGGGTGGCGCACGCCTTTAACCCCAGCACTCAGGAGGCAGAGGCAGGAGGATATCTGAGTTCAATGCCAGCCTGGTCTACAAGAGCTAGTTCCAGGACAGGCTCCAAAGCTACAGAGAAATCAGGCCTCGAAAAACCAAGCCACACACACACAAAAAAAAAAAAAAAAAAAGGGAGGGAAGGGAGAGAGGCAGGGAGGGAGGAAGGGAGAAAGAGCGAAAGATAGGAAGGAAGGAAAAAAAAAAGACAGCTGAATTAGAAATCGAGACCACCTTTACGCCTACCATTCCCAGCATTCCCCGCGCGCAAAGTCTCTGTCGTAACTCCGGAGGGGTTTGCAAAGCTCGTCGCGCTGCCTCGCTGCCTCCTGGGAATTGTAGTCTCCACGTGAGAGAGCTGGGGAGGGGGTTACGGAGCTGATCTGTAACCAATAGAGAAACTAAGATCGTAGAGCGTTAGTATATGTATCCAATGGACACACGGCATCGAGAAGGGCGGGACTTCCGTCAGGGAATACATGGTGAGAGCCTGCGCGGAAAGTAACACTTCCTTTTGTGACTGGCGGCGAACGAGGACGGACCGCCATGAAGGCCTCGGGCACAGTAAGGCGGACGCGGTGCGGCTGGGGGCGCGGCGTTGGCGGCGGGACCGCGCGGAGCGAGTGTGTGCCGTGATGGCGCCGGGCACTGCCGCCGGGACCCACTCGCCGGGCACGGGCAGCGATCCGCGGGTCGCAGGCTCGCGGCAACATGGCGGCCGCCGCGTGCTAAGCAGCCGCAGAGGGAGCGGGCGGATCAGGGCGAATGTGGCAGCATACCCAGCTACACAAGCCGATGGGGCCGGCTTCCCCCCCCTCCAGGACGATGGACCAAGGTCCGCCTTCCTGGGAAATTTCCTGGCACAGTGGCGCAAACTTATGATAGCAGAACCGGGAATGTAGAGGCAGGAGGATTATCGCGAGTTCTAGTATAGAAAAACAAAAAGAAGGCGGGCGGTGGAGGCACAGCCCTTTAATCGCAATCGCAGCACTCGGGAGGCAGAGACAGGCGGATTTCAGAGTTCGATGCCGGCTATAACTGGTTACAACTATAAGAGCTAGTTCCAGGACAGACACCAAAAAGCTACAATGAGAAACCCTGTCTCGACAAAACAAAAAGAAAAAAAAAACAGATATGGTTGCCTGGTTCGGGAGGGCGAGACAGGACATTCAATTTCAAAGCTAACCTGGGTTACTTAGACACGGGAGGAGGTGGGGCTCTGCCTCAGTTAGAGCCTTTGACAAGCATGCATTGCGGCCCCTTCCGGCTCTGAAGCCACCAAGCATGTTGCTGCACACATGTTATCTCAGTGCTTGGGAGGTAGAGGCACGTAGGTCAGGATTGAGTCATCCTTAGCTATTTCCAAATTGGAGGCCGGATTGGCCTGCCTGGTACTTGTATAACACTTGGGAAGGGCAAAAAAGTAAACGTCTAGGGTGTGGTGTCTCCCACTAGCGCCGGGAGCAGGAGGATTGCTGCGAGCTGCCCTTCCTATGCTTGTGCAGGCACAGGGCTGACCTGGCGTGGGGGCATGGAATCCCCCTGCCTTCTTGTGAAAAGCTAGTCTGACCTAGGCTTGAGTGCTGGGAAACTGAGGCAGTCTATGGCAGGGCACTTGCATTCTGAAGTGGCTACATCTGGGGTGACAGGCAGACCAATGCTCACCACCCTCTCTTTCAGCTCCGGGAGTACAAGGTGGTGGGGCGCTGCTTGCCCACCCCAAAGTGCCACACGCCCCCACTGTACCGAATGCGCATCTTCGCGCCCAACCATGTGGTGGCCAAGTCCCGCTTCTGGTACTTCGTGTCGCAGCTGAAGAAGATGAAGAAGTCATCCGGGGAGATCGTGTACTGTGGGCAGGTGCGGCCCGGGGCCCCACAGTATGGCAGTCCCTGGGCTACCCCAGAGCCAGGGCAGCACACTTTACTGTCCCTCCGCCCGCAGGTGTTCGAGAAGTCCCCCCTGCGCGTGAAGAACTTCGGCATCTGGCTGCGCTATGACTCCCGCAGTGGGACTCACAACATGTACCGCGAGTACCGCGACCTGACCACCGCTGGGGCTGTCACACAGTGCTGTGAGTCCCCAGCCCAGCCTCTCTTCCCCCACCCCTGCCCTGCACCCAACCCAAGAACTGCCGCTGCCTGTAGTGGCTGTTTAAACAGTGGTGCACACAGCAAAGGAATTTCGTCGCCTTTGAGGGGCTGTGCGGTGCCTCCCAGAGTGAATCAGGAGGTTCCACAGCCCTGGGAACAGGAGCCATGCGTCTGGGGCTGACTTCCTTCTCCTTCCACAGACCGAGACATGGGTGCCCGGCACCGTGCCCGTGCACACTCCATCCAGATCATGAAGGTGGAAGAGATCGCTGCGGGCAAGTGTCGAAGGCCGGCTGTCAAACAGTTCCACGTGAGTTGCCCTGAGTGGGGGCTGATGCAGGGCTGTGGGGGGTGTGGACGGCTGTCAAACAGTTCCACATGAGTTGCCCTGAGTGGGGGCTGACGCAGGGCTGTGGGGGGTGGTTCTGCCTGGTTAATCCCTGGACACTCATCCCCTCCCTCCCCACAGGACTCCAAGATCAAGTTCCCGCTGCCCCACCGTGTTCTGCGGCGCCAGCACAAGCCTCGCTTCACTACCAAGAGGCCTAACACCTTTTTCTAGACCCAGAGACACACTGAATAAAACTCCAGAGTTCTGCCTGGCTCGTTTGATGCGGGAGCACGGGGGGGGGGGAGCGCACCTAAACACACGCTTGGCCTCTTTCTATAGCTATGTATACCCCAGGAACATTATTCCTCAACACGGGTTACATGGGTGAGCTCTTCCTGTCTGAGGCCCTGAGTGTGACAATGAGAGGTGGCTGTTTCTGCAGGCTCCTGGGTGCTGGCTCAGACCTGAGAATTTCAGGCATGAACTTAATCTACCCCCCAGGACCTGGTTGAGCCCCTTATCCTGCTGGCACTAAACCTCCACTGGTGGGAATGAGGCCAGCCAAGCCCTAGGGACGGGGCCTCATGGCTCTCTTTGAGGACCAGAGGTGCATTTTTCCAAGTGTCAATGTGGGTGCTACAGACTAGACAGCTGGGGTGTGGTGGGGGCATGGGGCTCCAGGTCAGGTGTGACCAGCACCATCATGGCCAGGCTGGATTCTGAAAGTGGTGCAGGCGCGCCCTGCATACAGTGATGTTAGAGTGTGCAGGGTTCAAGACTATCCTAACAGCCTTCCTGCTGGTGCAGTGGCTAAGAGCTGGTGTGGAAGAGCAATAAAAGTAATGAGCTTGTTAGACCCTGTCAACAAGTAAGATTTGGCTTGAGGTTTGTACACATTTTAACCCCCACTCCTTACCTCTGGAGGCCAAAAGAGGGCATCTGGTCCCCTGGAGACAGCAGTACAGATTTGCGGTTACTGGGACTCAGTCCTAACATCAACCAAAAGATAAAGAGCACAGCTTCTTTGTCCTCTACTTGCCCCACCTGTGTAGGTGGAGTGGGTGTGGCTGCCAGCCAGTGCTTTGGGACTGCGAAGAGCCCCTGCACCTGGCTTGGTCCTCAGGGCCTAGGGCTCAGTGCTCTCACCTGCAGGCGCCCGCATTCCCGTCCACCTGTCCCTCACCCTTAACACAGTTTCGGGTTTTGTTAATGGTAGCTTTGGCCTGCCTCCTGAATGAGCTATAAAAAGACAACTACTACAGGGTGGTGGTGGTGGTGCACGCCTTTAATCCCAGCAGACGGGAGCCAGAGGCAGGATCTCTGAGCTAATTTCAGGACAGGTTCCAAAGCTACAATGAAGCACTGTCTTGTTTTACAAGACAAGTGATGGTGGCCCACGCCTGTAATCCCAGCACTCAGGAGCCAGAGAAAGGCGGATCTACAGAGCGACTTGGAGAGTAAGAACTACACAAACAAACCAGTTTTAAAAAACCAACTGCCAATTGTGTAAAACAGCTGTAAGACTTGGACCCAGCTCTATGTGATGCTAAAACGTTGAGCACAAGACTTAGGACCGCTAGTGTGTCCCCACCTGTCAGCTCAACACCTGTAGCCTATGCAGAACAGCAGTCCTGCTTTGGAAAGGCTTGCCTCTCCAGACCCCTTAGGCTCCAGAGTGCCCCATGCCTGTCAATCTCCCCCTAGCTCTACCCATCCCGAAGCATTTTGAAGACCTGAAAACGTTCAACGTTTTCCGAAGTGTCCCCACCTACCACCCAGTGCCCTTGACAGCAAGACTTGGGAGCCGGTAATTGCCTGTACCTCCAGCTCCTCCCTGCCTCAGACCCCTTGCTGCCTTGGGGCCCTGCCTGGCGATTCACCTCAGATGGAGACAGCGTCCATCCCATGGGGAAACACGGTGGCATTCACCTCAGATGGAGACAGCGTCCATCCCATGGGGAAATACGGAGGGGAACTAGGCACTTTGGGCAGGTCTACAGCCTGAGGCAATCAGGTCCTCTACCTGCCAGATCGCCTGAAATGTGGGGGACTCGACAGGGAATTAACACTGGATACCCCAGATTCACCACCAGCTCATCCAGGAAGGGTTCCATGGTGAAATCTGAGCCTCTGGCTGCATCGTCCCAAGCCTCAGGCCAAGTCCTCGTTCCCTTGAAAACCATGACCAACCCAGGACCCAGGTCTTCGCAAAAAAAAAAAAAAAAAAAACAAAAACAAAAAAAACCCCAAAAAAACAGCAATTGAAGGAAAGGACGGGCGCTCAAAGAACGAGCAGCAGAGTTTGCACAGGGAGGCTGGTCCACACTTGCCAACCCAGCCCTAGGGAAGCTGAGGCAGGAGGATTGCCACAGCTTCAAGGTCAGCCTGTGGGAGGGAAGGAAGAGAAGACAGGAAGGGAAGGAGCGGAGGGCCAGGACGGGTGTGGAGCACACTCCTGTCATCCCGGCCTGAGCTGCCTCAGACACAGGCACACACACACCACACACAGACACACCACACACAGTTACACACACGCACACAGAGGGAAGTAACTCCAGACTGCCCTTGTACCGGCGGAGAAAATGAGTACTAAACACCTAAACAGAAGAAAAACTTCTCCAAGTATGTTCTCACTGGGAAGCCCAGAGCGCCTCCCACCGGGGTTGGCTGGAGGGCAAGGTTGGACAGTTCCCTGTCCCACACTGCGAAAGACAGACGTCCTCTGGGGGAGGTCTTTTTCTTACAGAACTTTTTCTTACAGAGCCCGGTAGCTTTCCCCCCCACACACACACAAAGGAAATCCCAGTGCCAGGCTCCTCGTAGCTCCGGGTACCAAAACCCGGCAGACTGTGTGAGTGCGGGTTTTAGCCTCCAATGCCCTGTCTGTCCATAGCCCTGGATGTGAGAGAAAGTGTCAGGAGACGCGAGTGTTGCGGAGGAGTCCCCCCCCCACCGCCCGCACCCCTGCAGGCCCGCTCGCCCCAGGGTGGAAAGGGTGCGGGTCGCGCCCGCCTCCCAGCCTGGGGGCGGAGCTGCACTGACCCCGGAGCCCAATAAATCCTCAGCGCGCGGAGCGGAGGGCACCGACGGCACGCACGGCTGGTCGCGCGCTGCCTGCCTTGCACGCACTCACCGAGGGTCCTGCAAGTCTCCGCATCCTCCCTGCACCGAGTCACCTGTCCTCATGGAGGGGGCAGAAGCCGGGCCACCAGCCACCTTCGGCGCCTGGGACTACGGCGTGTTCGCGGCCATGCTGCTGGTGTCCACGGGCATCGGACTGTGGGTCGGCCTGGCCCGCGGCGGCCAGCGCAACGCCGACGACTTCTTCACTGGGGGTCGGCAGCTGGCGGCCGTGCCCGTGGGGCTGTCGCTGGCCGCCAGCTTCATGTCGGCGGTGCAGGTGCTCGGGGTCCCCGCCGAGGCGGCGCGCTATGGTCTCAAGTTCCTGTGGATGTGCGCGGGCCAGCTGCTCAACTCGCTGCTCACCGCGCTGGTCTTCTTGCCAGTTTTCTACCGCCTGGGCCTCACCAGCACCTACCAGGTAGGGGACCCGGTCCCGCGGGAATGTTCCGGGAAGATGCCCCGGGCGCAGGGCAGGGCCAGGAAAGAGGAAGAGTCCGGGTCCCACAGCTCAAAGCAGCCTAGGGGCGGTGACTTCCCGCTGACACCTGTCCCCGTGTGCGCCCGGGACGGGCCACCCACCCGCGTCCGCACACGGTTCAAACACCTGCAGCGAGACCAGGGCCCTGCAGGATTTCCCAACCTTTCAACACCTAGTGCAAACGAGATGGCCCCAACCTGTAGTCTCAGCACTGGGGAGACTGAGGCAGGAGGATCACCCTGAGTTTCAGGCCAACCTGGGCTCACTAGGCTCTCAGCTTCAAATCTGCGGGCACAGCTGGACACACTGCAACCGTCCAACAAGGGTAGTGACAATTGAAGGCTTATACCTGATATATCTCAGTACTCGAGAAGCTCGGGCAAGAGGATTGCCTCGAGTTCTAAGTCAGCTTGATTTACACACAGAACCCTGACTCAAAAGAACTGTGTAAGCGCGGGTGGGCACCCGGGAGAGAGGGAGAACAAGGAGGGTGGCTGAGGGGTCATGTTCCCGGTGACCTCCAGCTCTGACTCCTTCTTCAGTACCTAGAACTTCGCTTCAGCCGAGTGGTGCGGCTCTGCGGAACGCTGCAGTACCTGGTGGCCACGGTGAGCAAGCTGCCCGCCCAACCACGCCCACACCAGACACTCATCCCGCCCCAACCTGCCCACACGCCACGCCCCCATCCTGCTTGGCCCCGCCCCTACCCGCGTGAGCTCAGCTTCCTAGGGACCAACTGGGACCACGCCCATAGCTCCGCTCTCATCCTGCCTAGAGACACCCTCCTGCCCAGCGCCACCCCCCTGCCCAGCGCCACCCCATCCCTCCTAAAATCGCCCTCTGGTAACCTAGCCGCGCCCCTCCCTCCGTCTGGACCCGCCCTCTTCCTTCTGTCCCCGCCCTCTTCCTCGCCCCCTATCTCACGTCCCTCCTCACCCACAGATGCTGTACACAGGCATCGTGATCTACGCACCCGCGCTCATCTTGAACCAAGGTCTGACTGGCGGGCGGGGGAGGGGGCCGGGCGCCCAGGAGCCCAGGCTGGACCTTGTATGAGCACGCAGAAGCTGGAAGCCTGACAGGAGGTGTGTTTTGCAGTGACCGGGTTGGACATCTGGGCGTCGCTACTGTCCACGGGAGTAATCTGCACCTTGTACACGACCGTGGTGAGTGAGCCGTGGCCGCTGCGTGGTCTTGTGGACGACTCCAGGCAGGCAGCACCATCCCAACACCTGGTTCCCCCTGCCTGACTGGATCCCCAGGGCCTCATGGGCAGCCCCGAGGGGCTTTGCCTGGGCTCTCTGGTCCCTGAGTTGCGGCCTTTGCCTTTCAAAAGTGAGCAGGGTTTAGCTGGAGCTGGCTGAGACTCCGGCCTGCTCTTCTCTGGGCCCCATGTCTTGGCTGTGCCTCCTGAGGGACTGGCATGTTCTGGGGCTGTTCCTGGCACTGGAGGCTCAGCTTTCCGTGAGGCAGGAGAACGCAGGGAGAGCTAACAGTAAAAGAAAATAGATGGAGCTGCCCAGGAGCCGTTACAGTAGTGCTTGGGAGGCTGAGGCTTAGAAGTTCTGGGCCAGCCTGGGCTCCTCAAGCGAAGAAGGAGGAGGAGGACGAGGAGGAGGAGGAGGAGGAGGAGGAGGAGGAGGAGGAGGAGGAGGAAAGGAGGAGGAGGAGGAAAGGAGGAGGAGGAGGAGGAGGAGGAGGAGGAGAAGGAGAAGGAGAAGGAGAAGGAGAAGGAGAAGAAGAAGAAGAAGAAGAAGAAGAAGAAGAAGAAGAAGAAGAAGAAGAAGAAGAAGAAGAAGAAGAAGAAGAAGAAGCAGCAGCAGCAGCAGCAGCAGCAGCAGCTGGGCAGTGGTGGCACATGCCTTTAATCCCAGCACTTGGGAGGCAGAGGCAGGCAGGTCTCTGTGAGTCTGAGGCCAGCCTGGATTACAGAGTGAGTTCCAGGACAGGCTTCAAAGCTACAGAGAAACTGTGTCTCGAAAAAAGAAGGGAGAATGATAATAGATCCTGGGGTATTTGCTGGGACAGCTAGCACAGCGGCATCTTTTCCACCCATGATCTTGTTTAATCCTCCAGCTAAGCATGGGAAGGTATACTATTCTTATTTTACAGGTGGGGAAACTCAAGAGCGGATCTCGGCCCAGCAGCCAGGGACAGGCCTGCCCGTGACTCTCTCCTCTCCCTTCTCATGCACAGGGCGGTATGAAGGCCGTGGTCTGGACAGATGTGTTCCAGGTCGTGGTGATGCTCAGCGGCTTCTGGGTGATCCTGGCTCGAGGCGCCATGCTCATGGGAGGCCCCTGGAATGTGCTCAGTTTTGCCCAGAACCATTCCCGGATCAACCTGATGGAGTGAGAGACAGAGCCTCACTCTGTAGCCCAGGCTAGCCTCACATCTATGCCTCAGTCTCCCCAGCACTGTGAAAGTTTTTGAGTCCTGCCCCCCCCCCACGGGTGTCTCAGAGGGCAACAAAACTCAACCTAGAAAACACCTACCCACCCTTCAAAACTCCCTGCAAACACAACACCCCCTTAGGATCTGGAATAGCCATGGTGATCTGGGGAGGGCATCCTCACTTGGTCACTAGCATACCTTTTTCCCTCCTCAGCTTTGACCCAGATCCTCGGAGTCGCTACACCTTCTGGACTTTTATAGTTGGTGGTACGCTGGTGTGGCTCTCCATGTATGGCGTGAACCAAGCCCAGGTACAGCGCTATGTGGCCTGCCGTTCAGAGAGTAAGGCCAAACTGTGAGTATGGAGGTGAGGGACCCATGCAGAGGCTTCTGGGACAGGCTGCCCCTCCCCACACACTCCTAAGGCCACCCCCATCCACCCCCAGGGCCCTGCTTGTCAATCAGCTGGGCCTCTTTCTGATCGTGGCCAGCGCGGCTCTCTGTGGTATCGTCATGTTTGTCTTCTACAAAGACTGTGACCCCCTTCTCACAGAACGCATCTCTGCACCGGATCAGGTGAGCTTACACCAGGCGACGCCCTCTCCAGGCCCAGAGGCGGGGCTGGAAAAGCATTCCCTCTCAAAGGCACCGACTGTGCTGACATCTTGGACCGGGAGGGGAGGGAGATGGCAGAGTGGGTGTGTGAGCAGGCGAGACCTCGGACCACTTACAATAATAGCAGCCGGACTGTTGACACAGGGGCTCAGGTAGCTCAGGCTGGCCTAACTCACTTTGTAGCTGAGGCCTGCCCAAGACACCAAAAACAAAAAGAGAAAGCCCCGCCCACGTCCTGTGTGTGACAGACAGGCCTCTGTCTCCTGCAGTACATGCCGCTACTCGTGTTGGACATTTTCGAGGACCTGCCTGGAGTCCCCGGACTCTTCCTGGCCTGTGCCTACAGTGGCACCCTCAGGTGCACACCCTGCTAACTCCAGCTATGACAGCGGGGGAGGGGGGCTCTGGTCTATACTGACTGGTCATCTCCTCGTGGATGAAAAGTTCAGGCCCTATCCGTAAATTATGGGGAGAGCCGTAGGCAGAAAGCAGGACAGCGCTGAGAGCATCAGCGGGTGCTGAGGCAGCCCCGTGGGCCCTGAAGCGCTGCCGTTGTTTCTCCTCCACCCGCAGCACAGCTTCCACTAGTATTAACGCCATGGCAGCCGTCACTGTGGAAGACCTCATCAAGCCACGGATGCCTGGCCTGGCACCTCGGAAGCTCGTTCTCATCTCTAAAGGGCTTTGTGAGTTTGGGGGACCAGGGTGTGGGGCCAGGGTGGCACCCCACACTGACTGTGCCATTCCTCCCCCACAGCCCTCATCTATGGCTCAGCCTGCCTCACGGTGGCTGCTCTGTCCTCGCTGCTGGGAGGTGGTGTCCTCCAGGTGAGACTTCAGCCCCATCTGCCCTGCGCCCCAGCGTGAGTCCCAGTCAAGGCTGGAGGAGATGCCCAGGCCGCTGGTGACACTGGAGAGGCGGGACTTGGCGTGGGGAACACCAGTCATCCTAGAGGCTGAGGCAGAAAGATGGGGAGTTCAAGGCTAAACACAGCTACCTACATAAAGAGGTCGAGGGCAGGGGCTGGAGAGATGGCTCAGTGGTTAAGAGCGCTGCTTGCTCTTCCAAAGGTCCTGAGTTCAATTCCCAGCAACCACATGGTGGCTCACAACCATCTGTAATGAATCTGGTGCCCTCTTCAGGCCTCTAGGCATACATGCAGAATACTAAGAATACTATATACATAATAAATAAATTTAAAAAAAAAAGAGGTCAAGGGCATAGCTGAGCTCCACCACTGTCATTTTCTACCAGCCTTCGAGGAGAAAGAGGATTGGGAAAACTGGGGTGCAGAGCAGTGTCAAGGCCTGCAGAGGGATTCCTTAGGGTAAACTGAGCCCAGCCCTTCTCCGCCTGCCTCGCAGGGCTCCTTCACGGTGATGGGCGTCATCAGTGGGCCTCTACTAGGTGCCTTCACGCTGGGAATGCTGCTTCCAGCCTGCAACACACCCGTGAGTGGGAAGGGTGTGGGCGTGTCCTGCGGGGCATGGTCAAGAGGCCCGGCCCCTCACGGTGGCCCTGTTCCCAGGGCGTCCTGTCTGGACTGGCTGCAGGCTTGGCTGTATCCCTGTGGGTGGCCTTGGGGGCTACACTGTATCCACCCGGAGAGCAGATCATGGGAGTGCTGCCCACCTCGGCCGCCGGCTGCACCAATGCATCGCTCCTCATGGGCCCACCCGGAGCTGCCAACGCCTCCAGCGGGGTTTCCAGGTGAGCAGCCCAGGGGTAGGGTCCAGTGTACAATGTGAAGGTGTCAAACGGAAGGAACTGGGTGCTGGGGGAAAAAAACAGTCTGTGCAAAGGCCCTGGGGTTCTGAAGGTCACGGTGTGTGAGCTGAGCTTAACAGGACAGAGGGGCCCAAAGGCTGACTTTGGTTTTAGTTTTTATTTTTGTATTTTAGTAGTTTGAGACAGACTGGCCCCAGACTCGCTATGTAGCCAAGGATGACCCTGAGCAAACCCTCAATCCTCCTGTTTGCACCTGCTGCATGCTGGACCACATGTGTGCCCAACATGTCTGGCTACTTTTTCTTTCCTCTTTCTTGATGACTATATTTTTTATTGGGATGTAATTAGCATCCTACATAACTAGCCATAGAATCTTAGGTTTTGCTGGTATGGTCTAAAGCTGGAGGCAGCAGGCAGAGCATGGATCATTCATGCTTACAGAGTTAATTTGAAGACAATTTGGGCTACATTAATAAATCAAAATTTTTAATTCTCCCAGCTTCTGGGAAGATCCATGTTTTGAGTCTGTGGATTTACCTCTTCTGGGCTTTTGGAAGGAGCAAAATCTTAGAATATTTGGACTTTGGTATCTCAACTTGCTTTGAAAGTTCATCCATGATTACTGTGAATGAAGGAGATGCGTTCTCCGTGTTGAGTAATATTCCATGGAATGCAGATGGCACACGCTTGGAGCTCCTGTGGACAGAATCTCAGTAAACTTTTGTGCTTTACAGAGCCAAGCGTAGGCTCCTCCTCCCAGCACTTGGGAAGCTGAGACTTCAAGGTCTTCTTGGACAATTTAGCTAGACTTTGTCTCAAAAGGAGGCCTGGGCTGGGGTATATGTAGCTCAATGACTTCCCAGCATGGAAGAGGGCCTGGGTTCCTTTAGAAAAATAAGAAGAGAAAATGCTCCATGCCCATCTCGGAACCTTCCAAGCTTGGCCAGGCCCCATTGATGTTTCTCTGTGCATGCCTCTGCCTCAGAGGGTGCATCTGTGGAGGTTGACCAGAAGGGCTTTTTTCTAAGTATTTAGGTTCCTTTAATTCCAAGATCAGCGGGGAGCCATGGTGGTTGGGGAGATCTAGCTCCTGCACAGGTCTGAGTGATGGCTGAGCTGACAAGGTGGGCGGAGTGTGTGTTTGTGGACAGCGGCATCTGTACCCTCCTCTTCCACCCCAGCTCTAGAGTAGAGGCAGACCGCCCCGCGCTCGCTGACACCTTCTATGCCATCTCCTATCTCTACTACGGGGCTCTGGGCACGCTGACCACCATGCTGTGTGGAGTTCTCATCAGCTATCTGACAGGTTAGTGCAGCGTTCTCCTTCGAGGTCAGCTGTTCATCCTCCTGCCTCCACCCCCACTCCCTGAAGGGAACCTGGAAGGGACCCCGTCGGCTGTGAGCTGAACCCCCCCCCCCCCAGGCCAGTTCTATTTTGCAGACTTGGGAACTGAGGCGGCTCCTCCAGGAGGGTCCCGGCTAAGGCCCAGGGATTCGAGGCGCTGTCCGCGGTCCTGAAGCCAAATCTTGGCGTTAGGAGGCTCCCAGACCCGGCAGAATTGTTTGCTTGGATTTGAAATGGGGGTGGCATCCTCATGCTGTAGCTCAGGCTGACCCTCAAACTCATGACAATCCTCCTGCCTCAGATTTCTGTGTGCTTGGACGACATGTGTGCATCACCATCTTCAACCGCTGCTATATTTGCTTCTCTTTATTCACGTTTCCTTTTGAGACAAAGGTTCCATGTAGCCCAGGCTAGCCTCGAATCCCTTATGTAGCTGAGGCAGACCTTGAACCTCGGATCCTCATGGGAGCATGCACTGCCGTGCCTAGTTTATGTGTTCTGGGGATGGAAGTCGGGGCTTAGTGCCAGCAAAGCAATCCTCTACCAGTGAGCTGCAGACCTGTGATGATCGAACACAGTCGCAGCCTGATGCCCTCGGCTTTTGCTGAGCTTCTAGAAACTAGGGTTGAAACTGAGCGGATGGAACGTTGGGCACTCCCAGCCTGCTGAGTGACGGTGCCCACCCGTGATGCCAGCACTCCGGAGCCAAAGGCAAGAGAATGAATTGTCTTGAGTTCCAGGACAGACTGGAGACCCTGTCTCAAAAAGAGAAAAATAGGTCAAATGAGACTCCTAGGACAGGGAGGGCCAGAGGAAAAATAACCTAAAACTAAAGCCAACCCAGCTCCTCACGAGTGGGCAGCCATGGGTGTTGTCAGGGCTGGAAGAACATCCAGCGCTGAGTCCCTGTTCTCCTGCCCCCTCAGGCCCCACCAAGCGCAGTTCCCTGGGCCCTGGACTGCTATGGTGGGACCTCGCTCGGCAGACCGCGTCTGTGGCCCCAAAGGAGGACGCCGCCACTCTGGAAGACAGCCTGGTGAAGGTCAGATCCAGCTAGGGTCACTGGGCGCCAGGGCCATGGGGACCTGGTGGGTGTGGCCCCAGGGGCCCGGCAGATTCCTCTCCGCGGTCAAAGCTGTCTCTTTCCCAGGGGCCAGCACACATGAGCAGTGTCTATTTTTATCATATCTGTTTTTTTTAAACAATTATTTCCTGCCTGTGGCGGGGGAAACTGGTTTCCCCTTGAGAGACACTTCTGAAGAATATTCTTAAGATAACATTACTTAATTCAGAATTACATAAGAAACGGGGTGGGGGAGCTGTGCTGGAGCCCAGCCCAGGGACTGCAGAGTCCCCGAAAGTGGGAGACGCTGTCACCTCCTGAGAGACCATAGTGACACAAAGAAGAGACTTTCCAGCAGGTGACACCAAAAACAGGAATGTGGAGCGCGAGGCCAGCCTGAGCTCCACAGCAGGCTCGAGGCATCCCGAGCACCATGAGAGCCTGTCTCAAGTGACAGATGTAAGAAGCGGGCAGCGACTCGCAGAGAACCGGGTGCCTCCCACGTCTGCAGCTTCAGGAGGTCCCTTTCTGGCCTCCAGGCACCGAGCACACACACATATGCTGACCAAATACGCATACCCATAATACAAAAATAAAACAGTATTAAGGTTATGAAGCTGGGTCGGGCACGGTGATGATCTCAGCATTGAGGCAGGAGAATCACTGCAAGTTTGAGGTCCACTGGGATACAGAGTAAGACCCTGTCTCAAAACAGCCTGAGCTGGAGCAGGGCTGACAGAGGCTTGGTAGAGCGCATGCGT
This sequence comes from Myodes glareolus, assembly GCF_982192425.1. Taxonomy (NCBI): domain Eukaryota; kingdom Metazoa; phylum Chordata; class Mammalia; order Rodentia; family Cricetidae; genus Myodes; species Myodes glareolus. The sequence goes on along the minus strand of NC_142048.1, from coordinate 3,888,565 downwards.
AGCACCGTTGGCCGTGGCTGGAGGATGAGCCGCGGCTTGGTGGGGGGAGGGGGCACCCTGCATGTAGCCGACCTGGTCCTCGGGGACCCCATCTGGGACGGGTGTGTGATGTACTCCGCTTTCTCCCAGGGTCCGGAAGACATCCCTGCTGCGACCAAAAAGCCCTCTGGCTTCCTGCCAGGCGACGAGGCCCACCTGCTGTCCCTGGGGCGCGAGACCAACCTCTGAGGGCGAGGCCCCAGAAGGTCAATTGTGGGTTCAGGGTCATGAGCCTCTGATTGGCTGGACGGGAGCGTACTGAAGCTTGGCTGGCACTCTCTCCGCTCCCTCCTGGGTCCCCTTGGCCCACCCACACACAAAGAGGGATGGTTCTCCATTCACAAAGGAAACAGTCTGGAACCTTCTGGACCTTGTAGAGCTGAGAAAGCCCAACTGCTCCAGACAGGCTTGCCAACTGAGCCACCCGGGCCCATTTAACAGGCAAAGAAACTGAGGACTGTCACCCCAGCAGTGGGGAGGTTCAGAAATTCAGGATCATCCTCGGCTACATAGTGAGGCCAGTCTGGGCTACAGGAGACCCTGTCCCCAAACAAACAAATATAGGTGACCTGGGCTGGCACCGTGCTTGGCAGTAAAGGGCTTGCCCAGCACACAGTAGGAGTATTTTAAAAATAGCAGAAGGGACATAGACACATGGAAAACCAAGGTAGAGGCGAAAGCAAGGGGTGTCTAGGACACAGAGCCCCAGGGAACTGCCAAGGGATGAATTCCCAGAGCCCCCACAAGACACATGGACGTGGTAACACCTTGACTGTGGACTTAAGGTTTGCAGAACAAAACTATCAGAGAACATGTTTGTTTTGTGATCAGCCACCCAGCCCCTGCTAATTCCTTCCTGCTTCACAAGGCCCCGTATATACCATCTCCCATGCGTCCCACCTTCACCTCCAGGTGTGTGCTGAGCAAGCTACCCCTGAACTACACACCTAAATAGACCGCCATTTTTTTTGACACAGTGATCTGTCCATGCTTCTGTGTATATCAATATTTCACTTTTATTCAGTGCCAAGTAGTATTCCATTGTACGGACATACCACAGTGTGTCAGCTGGCCAGCTTCGTTCCAGCTTCGTCTACAACAATAAAATTGCTGTGGTGTTCAAGTGCAATGGGTGTGATGTGACTGATCAGCTCCACGTCTGTGTGTTCCAAAAAAAGTTACTTTCTTGTTGAACATATGTGGTCTTTTGGGAGTGCTGATTCCCTAGACAAATAGTGTAAGAAATATCTACAGCCAGGCGGTGGTGGCGCACGCCTTTAGTCCCAGAACTCGGGAGGCAGAGACAGGCGGATCTCTGGGAGTTCCGGGCCAGCCTGGTCTACAGAATGAGTTCCAGGACAGGCTCCAAAGCTAAAGAGAAATCCTGTCTGGGGGTGGGGGTGGAGAAAGAAGCATCTACAGAGACAAATCCGCACTGTAAGTTAGGAAGTCTACAGGAGCAAGCCAGGTGTGATAGCACACACCTGCTATCCCAGCCCTCAGAGAGCTGAGGCAGGAGACGTGCTATGAGCCCCAGACTCATCTGGGCTATGGTGGACAGCTGGTGCGACCTAGTGAAGGTTTGTCACCATGCTGGAGGTGTGGGGACCTGACCAGGCACCATGTCCTGAAGCCACGCCCCTCAGGCTACTGCATGGTTTCTCCCGAGGAGTTCCTTTCTTGGGTGACCATGACCTGGCTGGTTCCTATGGCGGTGACATGTTTAATTTGGGGCCAGGACTGAGTCAAAGTCATGTAGCCCAGACTGGCCCCCAACTTGCTATATAACTCAGAATAACCTTGAACACCTGATCCTCCAGCCTTCACCTCCCCAGTGTTCACTGTTTCAAGCAAGAAGCTTCGGAGCCCCCCACATCCTCTCTTCCAGCCAGGACACCACCTCTCTTATCTCTCTCTCTATCCATCTACCTACCTATCTATTTATTTATTTATTTCTTGGTTGGTTGGTTGGTTGGTTTTCCAAGACAGAGTTTCTCTGTGTAGCCCTGGCTGTCCTGGAACTCACTCTGTAGACCAGGCTGGCCTCAAACTCACAGAGATCCACCCACCTCTGACTCCCGTGTGCCAGGATTGAAAACGTGAACCACCGTGCCCAGTCACCGCTCCCCTTATTTTTTCTGAAAAGGTTGTTGCCTTTATTTGTGCGTATGCAAACACACCAATGCCAGGCCACACAGACCAGAGGAGCTTGCAGGAGCAGACTCTCCTTCCACCACGTGCAACTGCAGGATCAAATTCTGGTTCTCAGACTTCACAGCAAGCTCCTGAGCCCTCTCGACAGCCCCTTTTTTCTGTTTCACCCTACCCTCGATTCCTTTTCTTATCTCGGTGGCAAACATCCCCAGAACAGCGCTGACTGCCAGTCAGGGTGGTGGCCGCTTGCCCCACCCAGAATATATCGTGTCTGTCCTTCAGTCACCTGACAGGAGGCCACAGCCCCGTCCACTCCCCAGCTCCCATCAGCCTGATCTCTCCAATTCCTCATTTAGCATAAGCCTCTGAAGCACTGTGGGATGTTATCGACTCCTCAGCACGGTGAACTGCTCTTGGGGAATTTCTCCTCTTATGTTTGAATGACCCAGGCCGCCTCGTCCCAGAATGAAACCCTCACACACACACCCCCTCCAGTGCCCTTCACAGCTGGCTTCAATCTCCTATATTGTTTTTAGCATTTTTGCATGTGCGGGCCCCTGGCTGTTCTGCGCGGCTCTATCCTGTCCTGTGGTGGGGCAGGAATTCTAGAAGCTCCCTTGAAGCCCCACCTGCTGACTCACCCAACTCTGGTGACCCCTCCAAGAACTGCCTGCTGCCCGCTGGGACAGAGCTTGGAGCACCCCCTCCCCCGTGCCCGCCCACCGCGACTCCCTCTTCTGCCCCCACTCCTGTCGACTGCCAAAGAGCCAGGTGGGGCCTTTCTCTCCAGGGCTTCCCTGCTGATCTGGCATTCGCAGCTAGGGCCAAAAGCCTGCTGACATTCCTGTTGGCTCCTGGGGAACAGGGGCATTGTCAGGAAGCCAGGAAGGTATAGGCCCACAGCAGACAGGAGAATGGGGTCACAGCAGACAGGAGGACGGGGTCACAGCAGACAGGAAGCAGTTAAGTTCTCCGGCAGCATTAGCTCCAGGCGTGGCTGGCTCTAGGACACCTGTGATGCAGAAACCCAAGAACCTTCCAGCTGATTGGTCCCTGGCATCCTAGCATGTGGGAGGCAGAGGTGGGAGGACCAGAAGCTGAAGGTGTGTCATCCTTGGCTTCATGGCCAGTATAAGGCCAGCCTGGGCTACGTGAGACTGTCTGAAATCCCAAACAAATTCAATATTGAAGACCTGCCCACAGTCAGTCTCCATAAGAGGGAGTATTGGCTTCCTCACAACTGGGGCTTCCTGCACACAGCATCATCCACAAGAACCCCAGTGAGGGTGCTGTGTGACCTGCAGCCCGCGGCTGCCCCTCTCTGGTTCTCTATACCTTTGTCACCAAGGCCAGGCCAGGGTTTCTCAGCGGGGGTTAAAATGCAGTTGCCCTGAGAACACAAAGCCTGACCAGAGCCTGCTCTGAGCTTTTCTAAAGACCCAGGCTCCTGAGGGGGAGGGGAGTGAGGCTCAGCAGCAGGGCTGGTGCCCTGTGAGGCAAGGCTGATGGCTGTCACCCATTCGCCCTCCTCTGTGGCAGGACTGTAGGTCCAGGCCAGCCTCCCTTCCAGCCCCCTCCCAGAAAATCTGCCTGAAGCACAACAGAACTAGAAACAGGACTGGGAAGGAGAGAAGAAAGGTGTAGGGAGGGCAGTAGGGAGCGAGGCGAATCTGAGGTAGCCAAGGTGTTGGCCTGGCGTTCAGACCCCCTTCTCCTGAGCCTGAAGCCCAGTGATGGACACAAAGTGCTGACTGCTCCCCGATGGGGCAGATGCTTTCCTTGAATTTATCCAGCACAGGTAGCGAGCTTGGACCATCGGAACTTTTAACAAGCCTCAAGAACAACCCACCATCTCTTCTGTAACAAAAATAAAAAGACAAATTGCAGGGGCTGGAGAGACAGCTCAGCGGCTCTTGCAGAGGACCCAGGTTGGGTTCCCAGCACCCATGTGGCAGCTCACAACCGTCTGGAACTCCAGCTCCAGGGCATCCGACACCGCTTCTGACCTCTGCAGGCAACACACACACACAGATAATTTAAAATAACAAGATGAATATATTTTAAAAGAAAAAACTTTTAGCTGGGCAGTGGTGGCGCAAGCCTTTAATCCCAGCACTCAGGAGGCAGAGGCAGGCAGATCAGAGGTTGAGACCAGCCTGGTCTACAGAGTGAGTTCCAGGACAGCCAGGGATGCACAGTGAGACCCTGTCTAGAAATAAAAAAGAAAGAAAGGTGGGTGGGGAAAAAAAGAAAAAGGAAAGAAGAATGTGGGCTCATTTTGGAGGTCTCCCCAGGTTCTACACTGGAGATGTCTTGTCATGAGAGAGACATGGCAGGGCTGTTGGTTGCCCCCGTTTGATGCCGGCAGAGAGTCTGCAGATTACCCTCATATCAGCAAGCTCTCGGCCCACGTTATCCAGTGCAGCAGATTGCGGCTGGATAGAAGAGGGGTCAACCCCAGAAAGCAAACAGGCCCTTGGCCTCTGCTTTGTGTCCCCAGGGGCCTTGTCACATGCTGGGCTTCATGCTGCCCAGCCTACTTCGCATCGGGCTCCAGGGCGGCTGCTGGCTCTTGTCCTTTCTCAAACATTTGTTTTGAGACAAGATGCCTGCAGGTGAGTCACAGCCAGGGCAGCTGAGGGGAGAGGGCCCAGGCTGCAGCTGCACAAGCCCCAGGGCCAGATGGGAATCTGGGGTCACTTAGGAGGGACCAGTGCAAGGCAGGGTTAGGTCAGTTAGGCCAGGGGGCCAGGAGAAGCAAGGATTCCCATCCTGGGCTCTGGGAGGAAAAGGACACACAAGCCCCTGGTTGACAACAGCAGGCACAGAAGTCCCCAGAGCAAGTGCCTCCTTGACAGGCTGTGGTGACTGCTGACAGTCTGGCAGTGGAACATTCTGGGGCTCGGCAGAGGTGGGGGGGGGGGTCCTTAGAAGAGATGCCAAGTCCCTGTAGACACCATGGTAAGTTTCATTTTATATCAACTAAACCAGACACGGGGCTGGAGAAATGGCTTAGCAGCAACGGCACAGCTGCTCCCGCGGACCAGAGCCCAACTCCAGCTCCACACGGTGCTCACACAGCCTGGGACTCTAGCTGACACCCCCTTCTCACCTCTGCGGGCGCTGACACATGCGGTGCCTAGACAGACACGAGGGCAGACAGTCACACCCAGAACATCTCAAACAGCAGATACACCAGGCAGATTTGCTGGCCAGCCAGTCTAGCTGAATCCCTGACCTCCAGGTTCAGTGAGACCCTGATCCAAAAGAAGGAGGCAGAAGGGAGGGGAAGGAAGTTGCATAGCACGAACTTCTGGGCCTCACACACATAGAACAAATAAAAAATAACTTCGAAACACATTAGAAAACAATGACGGCCAGGTGACAGTGGCGCACTGGGGAGGCAGAGGCAGGCGGATCTCAGTCTCTGAGTTTGAGGCCAGCCTGGTCTACAGAGTGAGTTCCAGGACAGTCAGGGCTACACAGAGAAACCCTGTCTCGAAAAATCAAAAACAAAAACAAGAAAAACATAGCAACAAAAATAAAAATCAAGACCAGGCTTGGTGCACATAGTCATCTCAGCACTGGAGAAGTGGAGGCAGAGGGATTGTCACAAGTTCCAGGCCAGACTGGGCTGGCTTGAGAGATCCTGCCTCTAAACAAAAGAAGAAAAACAGCAAAGCCGCAACGATTAATCCTGTTAGGTTTTATCTGAATTACAACAGCAACAACAACAAAATAATAAGAAAGAAAAGGGGAAGCCGCTTCTTACACCCCTCAACATGGCGGGGTCCACCGCAGCCCCCGTGAGGGGGGCCTGGACGAAGCTACCCAGAGAGTGTTGCTCTGCTTTTACCAAAGACTCGCTTGGATGTTTGAATTCATTTTATCTGAACTGACTCCATTTTCTCCTTTTTCCTTCTATGTCTCCTACTGGGAAGAAACTAGAACTGGCCCTAGCCCCTCAGGGGATCCTAGGCGGGCCCTACAGGCACCCCCACCCCTCCACAGTGTAGCCAGGGCCTCTGGGCCCCTACTGACTCTGTGAAGATAACCCAGTTTGCTCTGGCTGTGGATGACTGGGCTTGCTGGCCAGGGTGCCATGACCTCAGAAACATTTCATGTGTGGAAGATTAAGGCCTGATTCTGAGGACGAATTTCCCAAGTATGTGAGAAATGTATCTTTCAGGAGGAGTGTAGAAAGGTTCTCCAAGGTGTTTCCCAGGGAGCTGTATCAGAGGAGATGGCTTCAAACAGGGACATTAGCACCCCCCCCCACCTCCTCTTCCTGCAGTAGCAGTGGTGTGAACTAGGTCTGTTCCCAGGATGCGGCTGTGAGGGCAGCTTCTCAGCAGCCTTGCTGTGATCTGCGGGAGCCCTGTCAATGTTTCCCACTGTATATTGGTGTTTAAGGTCACACTCTGTCAAGGGATCTCTATGTTTAGCGGCATCAACATGCTCCATGGGTGTGGGAGGAACGTGAGCCTGCTGGCTGCCTGATCAGCCTGAGCTTAACTGAAAACGGAAGAGCGATTTTGAGCCGGGTACGAACCCCACTCCTGTCACCTTCCACATGGGCAGATGAAACATCAGGGTTTGGGGACTTCAGAGAAAGTGGTGGTGGCCGGGACAGCAGCCCAGCAGGCAGAGTGCGGGGGCTCAGTGCATGTAGGGCTTGCAGCTTGCTAGGTAGAGTGCTTTCCTAGCATGCACGAAGCACTGGGTCCCTCCCCAACATAATCGGGGTGCGGTGTGCCCACCTTCCTTCTTCAGTGCTCTTAGCTTGAGGCCAGCCTGCTCTGCACAGAGAGATCCTGCCTCAACATCGACCCAAGAAGGTCACCCTGCTGCTTGAGTTTCTGTCTCCAAACAAACTGTAAATTTCTCACTGTATCAAAGCGATGTCACATGTGAACTTTGCCATTTAGATAAAATTATGAAGCTTAATAACAAACACAGGCAATGACTTTATCAGGACAAACGTTTGCGTTTCTCTGGGGGCACCAAGCGCTGCTGTCACTCACAGGAGGCCAGCCTGCCTTCGCTTAAGGAGGCAGAAACAGCACTGTTTGATTGTTCGATGCTCTTTCTTTTGTTCTCCTCATCTTTTTTCTTCCTCTATAGCCTTGGCCGGCCTCGAACTCACAGAGATCCTCCTGCCTCTGCCTCCTGAGTGCTGGGATTAAAGGCGTGCACCACCACCGCCTGGCTTTCGTTCTTTCTTTCTTTTTGGCTCACGTCTCCTGTGGCCCACTCTGGCCTCAAATTCAAGGCCAACTTTGAACTCCTGATCCTCCTTCCTCCCACTCCTGTGTCTTAGGGTGACACATGGTGCCACCATCTATCCAGCTTATGGGCTCAGTCCTTGTCTGTGCAAGCACTCTTTTAACTGAGCCCCAGCACTTGCTTTTTTGAGACTTGTCTTACTGTGTAGCTCAGGCTGGTCTCAGACTTGTGATAATTCTCCTGCCTCAGCCTCCCCAGGCTGACATGTGTGCTACCACCTTCGGCTATTTTCTACGGTGAATACCATTCAATGTGGATGTCTCCATGGCAACAGAAGCACTGCGAGCAGGGCCTGGACCAGGAGGGGGCTGTCCTTGTCAGGGGTCCATCCCCCATCCCATCAGCTCTAAAGCACCGGAGAAAGCTGACTTCAGTGTTACACGTTGTGGTAATCCTGTCGTGTCTCTTTTCCTTTGGGTCCTTCCCAGCATGTCCCGAGAAGCGGGGCTAGTTCAGGCTGTTGGGTTCAGCGTCTTTCCCCACTTTCCGTTTTGTAAAGCCTCCCAGCGACAGATACCTCGGGTGGACTGCACAGTCCGGTTCCTTTCACAGGGACTCACCTGCCATCCCAGCTCTCAGGATGTAGTGCACCCGGATCGGCTCCATGGCTACAGACTGAGTTCTAGTCCAGACTGGGCTACATAGTCCTCCGTCTAAATAAACAAACAAACATGGCCAGGTGTGGTGGCGCTCGCCTTTAATCCCTGCCTGCCAGGCAGAGGCAGGTAGATTTCTGTGCGGTCTACACCATTTGTTCTCCGAACTAAAATAGGAACCTGAGGTCAGGGTCTCCCTGGAAGATACCATCAGGTGTCTGAGCCCTGAACCCGAGGCAGGATGGGATGCAAACCATGAGACACTGAGATGGGAGGAAACCCTCACCCGGGGATCTGGCTGAGCTGGGACCCTAACCGTTTCCAATGCTCGAGAACCCTTCCTCCGAGGCTGAAGACCTGAAATTTCCAATTTCCAGGGAGGGCACAGTCCCAGGGGGTCCTGCTCCCGCCTTTGCCACATTCTGACGCGCTGCCCTGAGGTGAGGGGACGAACTCCCACACGCGCACCGCAAGGTTAGTGGAACTTTAAAGTATTCTGCTGGAGCGCGGATCTTCCCTGGAAGCCCACGCCCGCGCCCCGGGGGGCCTTGGCTCCCCAACCTCTCTTAGTCACCCTGCGCCCCCGTACCTGAGGCAGCTCCCCGAGGTGCTTTTCCATCCACACAGCATCCGGCTTTCACCACAGTCAAATTCTCTGGAAGTGTTGTTCCTCACGCTGCTTCAGGGGACAGTGGGGCTGTGCCCCAGTCCCCAGCCCCACAGTGGGTGTGGAGATGGGTCCTGCTCTACCGTGTAGGGAGGATGCCCCAGTTCCTCGCTTTCCGAATGCCAAACAACACCCTAATGCCCTCAGGTCCCTGTTCCCGATATCACAGTCATAGGGGAAGCAGAGTCAGGCAGGACCAGTCCTGGTGGTTTGGGGAAAGGAGGAAGGCGGTGGAGGAAGACCCGCAGGGCCACGGGGAGCCAGGGCAGGTCCCAGCAGCAGTGCTGAAGATGCCATTAGGAGGAATGACTCACTGAAAGTCACAGGCTTCCCTCCTTGGGGGGCACAAAACTGAAACCCTCTGAGAGCACCATCTGGACATAGGGACCCGAGGGCGATCCGAAGTAGCAGTAAATCTGACAGATGCACATTTGAAGTATAAGATAGGTTAAGATAGACGTAGTTACCGATGAAGCCATACAGGTGACAGAGAAGAAAAACTCGGCGGGGTGGGTGAGTGCAGCTGAAGAAGAGAACAGTGACAACGGAGGAAGCCGAGTTGCGGCGGTTTATCAGTTATTCGGGTGTCCTCATTTATCTCAGCGTCCCTGCCGGCCTGCTTCAGGCCCCGCTGTGCTGGGAAACCACGTCTGACTATGTCGGCGTCGGCTGCATTTCATTTCATTTCATTTCATTTATTTATTTTGGTTTTTTGAGGCCTAGTTTCTCTGTAGCTTTGGAGCCTGTCTTGGAACTAACTCTTGTAGACCAGGCTGGCCTCGAACTCAGAGAGCCTCCTGCCTTTGTCTCCCAAGTGCTGGGATTAAAGGCGGGCGAGCTCTATCCTTGTTTTTTTGGTTTTGTTTGTTTGTTTGTTTCTGGTGTCGGTTGCATTTTAGTCTAATTAGATTTCTACTCGCTCTGATCTTCAGTTTTCCCACCAGGGCGTGACAAAGAATGCTGTTCTCTTTTGCCCCAAGCCGGGGTGGTCACTGACCTGGCCAAGTGCCCGGGAAAGTCCAGGCTGCGGCCTCGTATGGGCACGGCCGCCCCCTGGCGGCCCGGCAACAAATGTCGTTCATAGACCCTATGTGACGCCAGCGCCGCCATCTTTTCTCCGGGCAGCGGCCAGCTTGGTAAGGTCATTGTCGTAGATTGTAGCTTTATCTTCTGTCTTTGTTCATAAATATCTGAAACGAGACTATAAAATGATATTTCGAAACATAATTTGCTCGGAAAAAAGAAGAAAAGGGGGCAACAATGGTTAAGAACTTTGGTTTAGAGGAAAACTGGTTGGTCTAGCCTCTACCAAGATGGCGGCATCAGCTAGCGTCATGAGCGGCGCGCCACCGATAGGTGAGTGCGCAGGCGCTGTGACGTCACGGAATGCGACCGGGCCGGTGCCGGGGGAAGAGGTAGGAGCGGCTGTGGCGCGGGCGGAGTCGGGCTGCGGGGCTCGCTGGGCGGGCGCGGCTCGGCCTGGGGTCCTTCCGCCGGGAAGACGGAACCGGAGATGGGGTGCCCAGGGGTAGGCGCTGGCGCGCGCAGGCGCGGCAGATCGCGGGAAGCGGAGCCCGTTCCCGGGCCCAGCCAGAGCCTGGAGGGCTTCCTGGAGGAGGAAGCGTTTCCCCGAACTTTTTTCCTGTCCCGCGGCCGGCACTCACGGGGAATTACGTGGGCACTTTTTGAGAGGGGTTATTTGAACCCCGGGCTCATTTTGTAGCCTAGGCTGCCTCAGCTTTGCCAAGTGACGGGATCATATGCGTGTGCCAGGTGATGCCCGACCTGGGAACATTTTTCCTGGTGGTTGTCGTTTCGTAGGTCGGGAAACCGAGGTGGTAGTGCCGACTTGATCTGGTTCCTGGTGAGGGCCCTTTGCACATGGCCTCCTTTGTGCTCCCAGCGTGTTGGGGACGACGATTTGTTAAATGATAAATATACAGTATTTACTCAGTCAGTCAGGAGGCCTGTGAGTTCCAGGCCAGCCTGGGTAAGATATCGGGGCCCCGTCTGGAGAAAAATCGGGGGCGGGGGGAGAGAGAGAGAGAGAAAACCGCAGGCTGGCCTGGAACTCAGGTATCCTGCCTTTTCATGGGCTGCCACGCCCACCCTGGCCCGAAGTTTCAGTAGGCATTTACTGGGTTAGCCTGGCAATGTGCTACATATCCGGTCACCCCAGCACTGCTGAGGCAGGAGGATGGAATGTTCCAGGCCAGGTGTCAAAAGGTCCTATGGCACAGGGCTGATTGCTGTCTGAATACTCAAATGCAGGCAGGTGTGGCTGCCACAGGGAAAGGATTCAGAGACTCCATGGAGTGAAGTTGGGTGCCTCAGTTTCCTCGGTGTGCGGGAGATTGGCCTCCCTTCTGAACGCATTCCTGCTTTGCTGCTGGCCGTTCTCTCGGCTCGGTGGGGTCCAGCTGGGGTGTCTTGTGCAGGCAGGGGCTCTGATGCCTGCCCCATGGCAGTGTGTGCGTGTATGTGTGTCTCTGATGAGGAAACTGAGGCACACACACGGGGTGCCTTGGCCACAAACGAGAGGACCCAAGCTGCTCTGCTACACATTGCGCTGTGCTGCTGTCTGACGATCATCCTGACTGTCTGAAGCAGGGCAGTGCTTAGGAGCCAGATCACAGCCTCCACTCCTGCATGAACTGGCCTCATGTCGCCGTCCTCTTGGGCCACCTCTGGCCAGCTCTCAGGACCCCTGCCCATATGGTGTCTACACCCAACTGTGCTCTCACACAACAGATGAACGGGGCTTTGTGAGCCAGATGGGAGTGTATCCCGAGTCCTGCTGCCTTCTCTTTCCTACCACTCACCTCCGGAGCCTCCGAGGACCCCTGTAAACCTAGAGCGTCATTCCTGCCCCAGGGCCTTTGCAAGCTCTGAGCTGTCTGCCGGGATCCTCTCCTGATAGGATACGTGGCTATGGATGTACATGATTCCAGTGGGGCCAGAAAGGGGGACTTCACACAAAGTAGAGTCCAGTGTGAGGTTCTGCAGGGTACAGGGCTTCCACATGGCAGTGGGAGACACTGCAGGGCTCCACTACAGTGTGGCTTGTAAGAGCCAACGATGGACACCGGTGCGGGGGGATCAGACGCACTGGGAACAGCATGTGCTGCCATAGAGTATCCTCCGACACAGCGACAGGCCCTGCTGCGTGACCACAGCCTGACAGAGGCCATGTGGTATAGAATCTGTTGACATGAGATGAAGTAGATCAGGGGCTGGGACAGGGACTCTTGATAGAAATGGGATCTTTTGGATTAGGCAATGGTAGTTTTTGTACAACATTGTAATTGTAGTTAAAAAGTTATTTCAAAAGTCTCAGAAGACACCCAGCCATAGTGTCCCTGCCTAGAATCCCCATTAAGGGGCTGGGGGCGTGGCTCAGGGTGGAGCCCCTGCCTTGAATCCCCAGTGAGGGGCTGAGGGCGCGGCTCAGGGGTGGAGCCCTGCCTAGGTTGTGTAGGCAGAGGGTTACCTATCCTAATGTAAGAGGAAAGCCTGCTTGAGGGGTATGTATGCCCCATTGCCATCCCAGCAATGACAAGGGTCAGAGAGAATCACGTTTCCTCTCCAATCTGGGCTACATAGTGAGACCCTGTCTTTTTTTTTTTTTTAAAAAAAAAAGATTTATTTATTATGTATACAGTGTTCTCCCTGCATGTATGCCTGCAGGTCAGAAGAGGGCGCCAGATCTCATTACAGATGGTTATAGCTACCAGGTGGTTGCTGGGAATTGAACTCAGGACCTTTGGAAGAGCAGCCAGTGCTCTTAACCTCTGAGCCACCTCTCCAGCCCCAGAGACCCTATTTTTAAAATTGTTTTTGCATGCAGTCTGTAAGTCATGGGTGGGCACTGGCCACTGTCCAACCCTCTCAACAGTGTCCTCCCTGCAGCCTGCTGAGGGATGCCCAAGAAGTTCCAGGGCGAGAACAGCAAGTCGGCAGCTGCCCGAGCACGGAGGGCTGAAGCCAAGGCGGCAGCTGATGCCAAGAAACAGAAGGAGCTGGAAGATGCTTACTGGAAGGATGAGGACAAACACGTGATGCGGAAGGAGCAGCGTAAAGTGGGTGGCGCTAGGTCACCATGGAGGGATGTGGATGCAGCAGCTAGCTGAAGTGGTCCTGCCTTTGTCCCCAGCCTTAATTGTGTCCCATTCTTGATCTTTGAGCCCCAGGTGCCAACTTGGTGCTTGAGAAGCAGTTTCGGGTGGTGCTGACAGGTCATCCCACTAGGGGGCAACAGAGACCCATAGTCCCCTCTCCTGGGCCCCTGATCTAACCAGTACCAGCTTCCTTTGCGCTCAGCCATTCTTCCTGCCTCAGCTTCCCCCACAGCTTGGAATACTACAGGATCAAACCATGATCAGAAGTGTTTTGTGTGTCTCACTCAATACTGATGACCCCTTGGTCCTGGGCTCTTGGAACTTTCTGGAAACTGTCCCTACTTTGGGCGCAGGATCTACCAGCACACAACCCTCTCCAGGCTCTCTGCCCTCGGGACAGAAGAGGTCCCCAGACCAGGACTCGTGGAGGAGTCCCAGTGGGCAGCTGCTGTGCAGAGGCACTGTGGCAGGGCCTGGCTGAGGCTTAGGGAGAAACTGAGGCAGACTCCAGTAGCTGCCCTCAAATACCTTTGACTGTGAACTCAGATAGGCTTTCCTGCCTGCATTTGGTACAGAGGCTCAGGGAGTGAAACAAAAAGTTTCCCTTGTGAAACACTTTAGCTGCAAGAGTGCCCTGGGGGATAGAAAGGAAGGGATCAGCACTCACTTGGCTCTCACCCACGGTGCCTCAGGCGGCATCTAGATAGACAGCCTCCCGTGGTGACCCTGTTACTGTCCTAGGAGGAGAAGGAGAAGCGACGTCTGGAACAGCTGGAACGCAAGAAGGAGACACAGCGCCTGCTGGAGGAGGAGGACTCCCGGCTCAAGGGTGGCAAGGCCCCTCGTGTGGCATCCACGAAGGTCACCCGCGCGCAGATCGAGGACTCGCTGCGCCGAGAGCAGCGGGCTGAGCCAGGTGCGCGAGGTGCCAGGGGCGGCGGTGCATCCCCAACCGCAGCTGCTCACATCCTGTCCCTGTCATATTGTGCCCCCCCATTCCAGTGGAGAAGGTCAAGAGCCACCTGGAGCTGCCCCTGGAGGAGAATTTGAACAGGCGTGCGCAGGAGGAGGGCAACTTGGAGGCACGCACTGTAGAGGACGCCATAGCAGTGCTCAGGTGGGCGTGGCCTGTGGGGGTGGGGCGGGGCTTGCAGGTGTGGGCGGGGCCTAGGCAGGGATTTTGGGAGCTGACTCTAGGCTCCACAGTGTGGCAGAGGATGCAGACCGGCACCCTGAGCGCCGTATGCGTGCGGCCTTCACCGCATTCGAGGAGGTACAGCTGCCGCGACTGAAGCAGGAGAACCCCAACATGCGGCTGTCGCAGCTGAAGCAGCTGCTGAAGAAGGAGTGGTTGCGCTCACCAGACAACCCTATGAACCAACGTGCGCTGCCTTTCAATACACCCAAGTGACAGAACCAGGCCTGAGTCCAGCTTGTCCAGGTCCAGTTCACCCAAGTCCAGGCGTCCCCCTCCAGCCAGGTCTACCTGGGAATCCAGAGAGTTCCGAGCCAGTGAGTTACCCTCAACAATCCAGAGGGTCCCTGCTCTGAGCAACACCCAGCCCCTGTGAGCCCTATGGAGGCCGGCTGAGCACCTGCCCAATAAAGGCTGTGGCGAGGCTGCCTGAGGCCCATGTCATATGTGGTGGGGACTGTTGGAGGGAGGCATGGTGTGATGGCCATGTCCAAACCTGCTGGCCCCCGCACAACAGGGCAAGGTTTGCAGAGATGACTGAGGCCACACAGCAGCAGGGGCAGCCTCAGGCTGTACTCACCCGGAGCCTGAGGTATGAGGCAGCTTTCTTATGGATGACAGGCAGGGAACATGAGGGTGCTGGGCCTGCTGAGAATGACAGGTGGACCATTGACCGTGAGGTGTGAACCCAGAACGGCTTTCTCTACTCTAGCATTAGCCCTGAAGATCAGAGAGGGCGCCGGAGAGACCCACACACCTATGTAGGCAGTGCCAACTGCCTGCCAGTGTGCTGAAGACTCTTAGACCCTGGCTGTGTCCCTACTGCAGAATGGCTGGATTGGAAGTGCACTGGGGATGTGGTCGGTGGGGAGCTCTCACTGGAGAGCAGAGAACTTCCGGCCTGCCTATGGAAGTGGCGCTGAGCTGCTGAACTCCTGGCCCCAGAACATTAAAATGGCCATCGTGGGGCAACAAAGGCACAAGGGCAGATATCAGGTCCCACAGTGGTGACAGCCTCACACAAGGTCATCATCTGCAGTTTGTCTCCTCAGCCCATTTTTTTCTTGGATTCTCCCTACATAGCAACTGTCCCCCTCAAGACCTGTGACCTCTCTGTTTCTTGTATCAAGAGAAAAGTGGGCCTCCCTGCAGGTGTTCCCAGCTTCCAAAGGGCCAGGGCTGTGCTGAAGGGGTTGTCTTTGATCCAGTGTAAGTCTCATGAAACAGGCCTTGAAGAGTGTGAGGGAAGGACCCACCGGTGCACAGGCTTAGCTGCCGCTACAGGGGATGTGCCTAGAAGAGTCTGGGGCAGTAAGCCCTGTAAAATCAGTGCGGCACTTGGCTCCAGCCTCATAACTGGGAAGTGAAAACATTCCTAAACTAGATAATGGGGATGCATGTTTGCCATCCCAGTACTCACTTTGGGTGCCTGCCTGCTATCTCGGCACTCAGCAGAGTCAGCAGTTCATGGCCATCCTTGCTCTGGGGTGATGCCAAGGCCAATTTGGGCTCTGCCATTCTAAATGGGTTGTGGGGAGAGAGGGTGGGTAACCCAACAGTGACTGGACAAGGCTCTGGATAGCGGTTCACCAAAGGACTAGAGGGTGCCAGGCATCTCGGAAAAAGGCCTGGTGCGGGTTAAGGGAGGGAATAGGAAGGCCCCATGCTAGGGGCGTGGCAGCGACGCAGCAGCTGGGTTTTCACGCCCCTGAACTGTGTCTCCTGCACTCCTGTGTCGCACCTATCCCTCACCTACAGTGACGCGGCTAAGGACTAGGCGAAGGAGCCCACCATGCTTTTGGCTACAGGTGCTTCAGTTACAAAACGGACCTTGGTAGCTCATCCCCCTTGGCTGTGTCCAAGATCTTAGGCTCCTGCTCTTGGGAGGCTGGAGCAGGAGAATTTCCAGAGTTCAAGGCCAACCTGGACTATAGACACCTCTCCAAAAAAGAAAAGAAAAATTAGTCAGAGATCTGGAAAGATGGCTCAGTAGGCAAGAGCACTCATTACTATTGCAGAGAACCCAGGTTCAATCCCAGCACCACATGGTGCCTCACAACTGGAGTGCCAAGGGCTCCAGTGACCTGAGCTCTCTGAGAGCACCAGATACAAACGTGGTGCACACACATATGTACGTACAGACACGTGTCCAGACAAGACACTATGAACATCAACGTTGACAGGGTCTGATTAACCAAGGTTGACCTTAAACTTATTGTCCCTACACCTTCCTCCTGCTGGGGCCCCATGCTTTCATGGACTTCATGGAACTGGACACATGATGGAGGGCCTCGTTGGGGAGGACACACACCCTCTGAGGAAGGCATCCCACGGACCATCCACTGGCCAGTTGGTCTCCTAGTGACAGGAAGAAGCCAGCAGAGGGGGTAGAGGCGTGGAGCCCTCTGCAGAGCATGGGGAGTCACGCAGGCAAGTTCCTGCAGAGAGAATACAAAAGATCAGAGCCACGTGTGGTGGCTCTCGCCAGTCTGAGGCAGGAGCATTGCTGTAAGTTCAAAGCGAGGTTGAGCCATATACAGAGATACAGTGTCAAAATAAATATTACGCAGACAGGCGCGGAAAGACCAGGCTACAGCCTTTGTTCCGTAGCAAAGTCGCATTGGCTGGAATCCCGACCCGCGCCTGCGCACTAGGAGAGGGAAACCCCGACTCCGGGAGAGGGTGAGAGAGGGGAGTTCCTCGATTCGCATGCGCAGAGTAGTTTGTTCCTCACCTGGGCTTTCCCCGTGCGGGGGGTGGGGGAGCATTTCCCGCACGCATGCGCCAGTCGCTGCAAGTCCCTGGGGACTAGGGGAATCCTCCACCGCCCCAGCGCCCACGCGGTCCGGGGAAACCGGCTCGAACCAGAGTGGAGCTCCCCGTGAGGGCGGCGGGGGCGGGTTGCCAGCGGGGTCTTCCCCACGTTCCCGCCCTCGCGATCGCCATGGCAACCGCACGGGGGCTGGCTGCAGAGTAAGAAGAACGGGGGAAGTCGGGCGGATGTGCGCGCATGCGCCGCCAGAGCAGAGGTGTCCCTCGGTGTGAGTACGTGGCCGAGGCGACAGGGACAAAGGGACCCGCGCGGTGCTGCAGCGGAGCTGGGCGTCCTGGTCCCGTCAACCCGACCGACCCAGGAATTACCAAACTCGCGGCCCTGCACACCTGTGAGCCCAGCACTTCTTGGAGGCAGGAGAATTAGGAGTTCGAGGCCAACGTGGACTTCAAGAGGCCTTGTCAAAAAATTAAAAATAGATCACAGGCACAGAAACGGCAGCCATAATTTGGCTCCTCATCTCCCCACCCCCAACCTCTTCCCCAGCGTCTTCTTCCCAGAGTTTCCCCACCCTCATCTTCTCCCCTTCCCCTTGTGCCTACCACCTCCCCCAACCCCCCCCCATCCCCTTCCCATAACCCCCTCCACGCCTCCATGTCCGCATCCCGGGCCTTGAACTCCAGCCCATAGTACAAGAACGTGCAAAGGCGTGGCGCCCTCAACGTGAGCGCCTTTGGTGTCCTCCAGGACCAGGACCCTGGCTGCGCCCTTCCCACCGCATCAAGTGGACGCATCTGCGCGAGGCTCAGTCTCCTGTCGTGGGCCGCCGCGCGGCTGCCTTTGTCCTCAGCAAAAAGCTTGCTTCCTTTCATCCTTTCTTTGTGGGGTGGGGAAAGTGAACCGCAAGGAGGGTCAGGCCCCAGCGACACCCTGAACACTCCTTGTCCTCGGTCCCTGGGACCTAGGTCCCCAGCGACGGGGCAGCCCCACTGTGTTCCTGAAGTTTCGGGGACGCCCTGCAGAAGGCACGAAGGACCTTCTGGGCTGGGTCCAAAGACCCTTCCTGTCTCTCTGCACAACCCCTCATTCCTTGAGGGTGGGTCGCCCCAGATGCAGCTCCTGCTCCCCAAGTGGCCTTTGGCTCCTCTTTCTCCTAGGAGAGGAGGATGGATGTACCGGGAACGGAGAACCTTAGGGACGTGAAACCCTGGCGAGGTGGCCAGTGCGGACGCCGGCAGGGGACGGTCACCTTGAGGCTGTGGAAGTGGAGTGCGAACAGTTGTCACAGGGCAGAGCTGGCAAAAGGATCCAAAGGCTGTGGTCCGGAGGCTGGACCGGTCCCGAGGGACGCTGGGGTTGGCCAGGGTGGGGCTCGGGAGAACTCAGGTTGGTTTTCTCGCTTGCTGGAAGAGAGAGGGAGGTATGCGGGATGGGAATGTGACTTGCCACCGGGCCATCAAGGTGTGTCATGAGGCAGGGATTGTAGGCAAACCGTGACTCGGGGACTCTACTCAGATTTAGGGTCCCCACAACGATGGAATCCGACTTTCTGCATCGGGACACAGCGCGTTGGGAAGCTCTGTCCTGACACCCCGAGGTCCCGCTTTCTGTCTACTCTCTCCGGGTCTTCCCCGCGGCTCCGCGGTGGGAGGGGTGCTCACAGTCCGCGTGTCGCCGGCGCATCCCAGCCCCGCCCATCTGAGGAATCCCCGGCCACCGCGGGAGCGCGGCCCAGCTCACGACGTGCTGCGGGGCTGGGGGACCAGCGAGAGGGGGACGGCTATTTTTAGAACATATGGAAGAAAAGGGGAGGGAAAAAATACAAAAACTAAAATAACAACAGCAACAAAAAATGATGGAGGCTCTTGGAGACCTCCAGGCTCCTAGGAGGAAATCCCCCTGCCTCAGACCGTGGCAGAAGGTGGGTGGGTGCTCAGGGGTGGGGCTTGGTGGGAGGGGCTACGAGGGTGGCTGGTGGGGGACCACACTGAGAGGACAAAGCAAGACATAGCTAGCGGCCCAAATCTCAGTCTTGAGAGCCACCTCAGAGGTGAGCTGGGGAAACTAAGGCTTGGATTTGGTCAAGATCATCAAAAGGTCTCTGGCCTCTCCCCAGCCCAGGCTTTGCTTGCCCTCTCCTTAAACACTCCAGACCCCAGGAGGCGCATTGTTCTGTCTGGGTGATTTGACCTTCACGGTCCCGCCACCCCGGCCTCCGCCGTTAGCGGCGAAGGGGGGACCCCGGCTGCGTGGGCGGCGCCTCCCAGTCAGGCTTGGGGATGGATAAGTTTTCTCCGCCTGCCTCTCTGGTCACTTCGACCCCAGTCTCCTCCTAACTGGGACCTTCCAGCCTGGGCCGCGTCATTAGCTGCGGGAGTGTCCAGGCGTCCCTCCCGTTGACCATCCCCTGCCCCTGGACTCCGTCCCCGGCGGCCTCTCTGGTCTGAGCTTCTTGCTGAAGCGTACTCCCCTGGGGGAGGCAACGACTGCTGCCCCTGACTGGGGTGAGGGGCAGGAATTCCCTGTCCCTGTCGTAGCCTCGGTATCCCCTGTCTGCAAACTGCGCGCTTTAAACCAGCGACCACCCAGGGTTGCCCCAGCCCTTCGAGCGCACTGGGGGCCGCGGAGGGGACACCTGCCAGTCCCCAGCGGCCCGGGGGCTGAGGTCCGCGCTGCGGCGGCGCGCGCACTTCGGTTCTCACGCCCTTGCCTGGCCGCCTGTTCACTTGGTTTTGCTCTCGGGCCGGGAGGCAGGGGCTCCAGTAGCTGAGGCCGGAGACTGCTGGTGAGTTACAGACGGAAGTAGGGGGAGGGTGGCGGAATGACAGGGCGATGAGGTGGGGGTGTCTCTTTAAGCGGCTTCCCAAGTCCGGGTACCTGCAGGAGCCACGGGGTGTCCCTTCGTTTTCCCCAGACCACAGGAAGCTGAGACTGCCCCGGAACAAGCCCTGAGTCCCTGGGGGAAGGGGCTAAGCTCCAGTGTGAGACTGGGGACCTGGGGACTGCTGGTCACACAGTGTGGTGGCAGTCCTATAGACTTCCTGGGGCATTGGTGCCTATGTTTGGCGGGGATTCCCCCAACTGTGGAGGATGGAAGCGTCGGAGATGACCTGTCAGACCCACAGAATTAAGCTCTTGCTTTCTTTGTGTCAGCCCCCTGCGGTGGGTAGGTCCAGAGAGGGCTAGTACTTACCCAAGGTCACCCAGCAAGGCAGCGGACAGAGCAGCCAGAAGCCTACCCTCCTTCGGGTGGGGTTTTTCCCATCCTGCCTTCACTCTTGAGCGTGGGGTGTAAGGCCCCTCAAACTGGTTCCCAGGAATTACAGAGATTAAGTTAGGGTCCCTAGGGCTCACGAGTGTCCTGGCTACTTGGCTACAAAGGAGCTTAGAGACTGGCTGAAACCTTAGCGAGGAAAAGCCCAGGGGGCAGGTGTCTGGAGGGGGCCAGAGTGACCTTGGCAGCCCCTGCCCTTCCCAGCCAGAGTCCGCCTGAGCTACCCACGTCGTTGCCACTGCCCCTTGCCCACGTCCTAGGAAGACAGAAGTGTCATTTTCAAGTTCACAGCAGCGAAGAAGGAACCAGAAAATGGAAGGGAAATGGGGGCTGCTGGGAACAGGCAGTATGCAGGGCCCAAGGTCAGGGGTGAGGCCTCTCTGGCAGGTGCCTAGGGTAGCTTTAGGGACACCCAAGGCCTCATTGACAAATGAAGCATTTCATTGTATTTTGGGAGAACGTCTCATCACATAGTCCCAACTGACTTTGAGCTCAGAGGTTGGTCTTTCTCTGCTCCCTAAGTGGTGGGATTAAAAGCCTGGGCCACCTCGTCCAACCTGGGGGTCTTGTTTGTGTGTATGTTTAGATTTTTTGTTTCTTTGTTTTTGTTTGTTTGTTTGTTTTTAAATACAATGTGTTACTTGGATACCCAGGCTGTTCTGGATCCTGAGATCTTCCCACCTCAAACACTGGGCTCACAGCTGTGTCTCCACACTTAACTAAAGCCATCAAAGAATGTAGGGGTTAATATCTTTAGCTGGACGGTGGTGGTGCACACCTTTAATCCCAGCACTCAGGTGACAGAGGCAGGTGGATCTCTCAGAGTTTGAGAGTTTGAGGCCAACTTGGTCTACAGAGTGAGTTCCAGGACAGCCAGGTGACACAGAGAAACGCTGTCTCAAAACAAAACAAAAAAGGAACGCTGTGGTACTGTCCTATCCGGTACCCATATCTGATCTTTATAGGTACGGAGAAGAAAAGAACCACAGGCAGAGCTACCCTACCGCGGAGGGGCAACGGCGAGGGACTAAGAGAAAGGCCTCAGGTTAGTGAGTTTCCTCACCCTGGTCACCTCTGTGGGCAGGAGAGCTGATGACTGACAGGCCTAGCACTAGGAACCTTTCCTCCCAGCCCTTGGGAAGCAGTCGTGAGAATTTTAGGTGGGAGGACAATCTGGGCTGCACATTGATACGTTGTCTCAAAAAACAGCAACAGAAAAACAAAGGCAGGACCTGGAGGTCTCCAGATGGTTAGAGAGAGCACACAGGACTCCAGCCTTGGATCCAGAGCAGGTAGGAGGATAGCAGGCTTGCTGGCTGCCGGCCTAGTCCCAGGCTCAGTGAGAGACCCTGTCTCAAGGGAATAAAGCCACGATGATCCACAGACACCGGACACCCTCTGGCCTGCTCAGAGACACCCCACACAGAGACAGAAAGACACGTGTACACACACACACACACACACACACACACACACACACACACACACACAATATAATAAATAAATGAAGCCAGTAGGTCAGGCCCTTTCTGCTGGCCTGAAATCCAGCACTGGGCAGTTGGATACAGATGGCTCAGAAGTCTGAGGCTGGCCTTGACTCTAGCAAGTTTGAGGACGGAGTGATATGAACCTTGTCCCTATTTTTAAAAAATGCACAACAAAAACTTAAATTCAATTAAAAATTTTTAGAGAACTAATTTTGATTCTTTTAAAGCACGTGTCTGTATCCATGTGTCAGTGAGCAGTACAGGTGGGATTATGGGAGGAAGCCTCCTGATGTGTGTGTTGGGGACCCCTAACCCCCGGGGGAGCAGTGGGTACTCTTGCTGAGTCATCTTGCTATTCCTAAATTTAAAAAAAAAATTAGCCTGGCGTGGAGGCACATACCATAATCCCACTGCTCGGGAGGCAGAGGCTGGCCAATCTGTGAGTTCAAGGCCAGCCTGGTCTCCAAAATGAGTTCTAGGACAGCCAGGGCTCCATGGTGAGATCCTGTTTCAAAAAACAAACAGAAAAAGAAAACAAATGAAAAATTAAAAACCTGTAAAGAACAACCACAAAGCTCCTAATACTTAAAGGGAAAATTCCTGGGAGCAGTGACAGCAGTGACCTCAGGCTATGCCTGGTTCTGTTCTCCCAGCCAGAATGGAAAGCCAATTTGAAGAAGCTGGTGACCTGCCCAGTGTCACACAACCTGGAGGGTGGCATTAAGGCAGGTCCAGAAGACCCTGCCACTCCCATGTTACCCCCTCCCACCTCCACTCCTGACTGACATCTAAGGTCAGCCCTGAGTTTCCATGGGATTGATATTAGTCGATCAACAAACACCGGATAGTTAGTCACTGTATGTAAGGTCCTTTGCTAGACATTGTGTATACAGTTCAGACTGAGACCTTTTGTCTTAAAGCAAAACAAACAAGCAACAACAACCCATCAAATACTACTTTTGAATGAGGCCTCACTGTGAAGTTTGGGCTCAGGGTCACTGTTGAAACTGGGCCTCCACCGAGCTAAGTCTGTGGGAACTCGTTGGTGGCCTCAGCCTTGAGTGTGGGGACAAAGGGTGGGTCTGCTGACTGCAGGGTGAGGGACGGGACTTCGACAGCTGCTCAGTGTCTAATCGCAATGCCTGGTCACTGTGGGTTCCTTCCAGGACAGGGCTGGGGAGTACGTGCCACCCAGTGCCTCCCTGTCACTGACCTCCCGTCGTTTCCTGTCGTTTCTCCGATTGAGGTCTGGGTTGTGGGAGGCCTCCAGGGTCCCTGAGATACAAGCTCTGTATACAGGAGGGGTCCAAGGCATAGTGATGGGTGAATCTAAGACCTCTGAGCCCCAGATAGCCCAGAATCAGTTCCCCAATATGTGTGCCCCAAGTTCTGTGATTTACCTCTCCCCTTCTGCCCCAGAACCTTTGCACACCCCACTCCAGCGCAGCCATGACCAGCCTCCCCCACCCCTGCACACCCCACTCCAGCCATGACCAGCATCTTCCACCCTTGCGCACCCCACCCCACTCCAGCCATGACCAGCCTCCTCCTACCCCTGCGCACTCCACCCCACTCTAGTCATGACCAGCCTCCCCCACCCCTGCACACCCCACTCCAGCCATGACCAGCCTCCACCCACCCCTGTGCACCCCACCCCACTCCAGCCATGACCAACCTCCACCCACCCCTGTGCACCCCACCCCACTCCAGCCATGACCAACCTCCACCCACCCCTGTGCACCCCACCCCACTCCAGCCATGACCAGCCTCCTCCCACCCCTGCGCACCCCACCCCACTCCAGCCATGACCAGCCTCCACCCACCCCTGCACACCCCACCCCACTCCAGCCATGACCAGCCTCCTCCCATCCCTGCGCACCCCACCCCACTCCAGCCATGACTAGCCTCCTCCCATCCCTGCGCATCCCACCCCACTCCAGCCATGACTAGCCTCCACCCACCCCTGCGCACCCCACCCCACTCCAGCCATGACCAGCCTCCTCCCATCTTTTCTGCATTTTCATTTTGAGACAGGGCTGTAGCCTGTCTATGTAAGGAAAGCTGGCCTTTAACTCCTGACCCTCCAGTCTGGGATGACTGTGTGTGCCTCTGTGCCCGGCTGACTTCAGCTGGTGGGGCACCTTCGTATCAGTCATGTCTCAGGCACCTCCAGGCCTGACCAGGTTCCCTAATGTCAGTGTCCCTGCTGTCACTTCCTGGGCTGCTGCTCAGCCCTCAGGCCCCAGGAGGGGCCTGCTGTCCAGAAGTCTCAGAGGACACTTTTTCCAAGGCTGTTTCCTGTCATGGGAGTCACAGTGGTGTCTCAGGTTCCCGTAGGCCTCAGGGCCATCCCAAATGGTTGCTAGGATACCTTGTGGAGGGGCTCCTTGAGGCAAGGTGGCTCTGGAGAGGAAAAGGGTCACAGAGGCAGAAGTGGCTGTTGAGGCTGTGAGAGGGTGGCCGGTGTGGGGGCCACGGTTGACCATGGGCACCGTGGGGATGCGTGGTGAGACGGCGCTGAAGGAGGGCTGCCTGGGCATGTTCCCACTCCCTGGGAACTGTGGGCAGCTTGTTCACTCAGTGTGCATTAAATGTCATCCCAGGACCCAGAAGGATCAGAAGTTCAAGGTCATCCTCAGCTATAGTGATTTCTAGCCTGGCCTCAAATACATGAGACCCTGTCGTCTCAAGGGCAAAAAATAGTTCCTAGGTGGTCCAAGTAGGTGACAGTCAGTGAGATGGGCCTGTGGCTTCACGGGTGAGGTGGCCCAGTGGGCCGGAAGTTCAGGGACTGGAGACAGAGCGTGGTGCTCCTGGGCCCGAGCAGGGTTGCAAAGGCCTGTCTCTCTGGTGACTCTTTTTTTTTAATTAATTAATTTATTATGTATACAATATTCTGTCTGCCTGTATACCTGCAGGCCAGGCCAGAAGAGGGCACCAGATCTCATTACAGATGGTTGTGAGCCACCATGTGGTTGCTGGGAATTGAACTCAGGACCTTTGGAAGAGCAGGTAATGCTCTTAACCACTGAGTCATCTCTCCAGCCCCACTCTGGTGATTCTTGGAACCCACTTTTGTCTGTCACCCCAAGCTAGTCCTACCTGGCTCCATCTGTGTGGACAGATATGGCAGTGATCCCTACACTTGGATGGTCACTGTGTCAGTGGCTGATCGGAGCTGAGACGTTGGTGGCTCTACTGTGGGGTGAGCACAGTCACCAACTCCCGCCACTTTCTGGCCACAGGCCTGCCCGTAGTCCTTTCTGCAGGGCTCTGAGTTGTGCTGAGAGAACAGGAGGAAGCCAAGGCTCCAGAACCTCCCAGCTTGTCAGGAATGGCATTATTAATGGCAGGGGGAGACCCTAACAAGGAAGTTGAGGCAGAAGGATTTCAGTGAGTAAGTTCAAGATTAGCCTTGGCTACAGAGTGGGACCCTGTCAAAAAAGCACAAGACCACAAAAGCGTTGGAGCAGCTGGGTGGGGTGGCCCAGCCTGTTCCCTGCCGGGGCCCAGGAATGGAGAGAGAAAGAGCAGGAGCCCTAGCTACAAAGGCCCAAAAGGCTAACCTAGGTTATCTGATGAGTTCTAGAAAAACCTGGGCTACACAGGGAGTTTGAGGCCATCCTAGGCTACATGAGACCCTAATTCAAAACAACACCTGCATGAGGGAGGCTTGGAGGGGGGTCTCCCCAGCCTGGATGACTCCCGATCCCTGGAGCTCTTCTTGCCTGCAAGGCTGTTGTGGTTCAGGACTGGAGAATCCCTGAGGTGAGCGGGCTTGTCTATCCCCAAAGATGAGATCCCCAGCGTGCAGGACACCTCGCAACAACGGGCCGCCCATGCACAGCTGTCCATCTCCTGTGTTCCCCATTCTTGCCAAGCGCCCAGGAGGGAGCTTTAAGCGTGGGCGGGGCCTGCGGGGTCGCGGGGGCGGGGCCTGGCGCTCTCAGCCAATCCAAGGCGCCACTCATCAGGGACGGGTGCCGCCCCCCACCCCGGCCAGCCGCGGCGGGGACGCGCTGGCACGCGGGTGCAGGTCCCCGCCGTCGCCCGCAGGTACTGGCGTGAGGAAGCGGGAGGCCGGTAATCGCTAGCACCTGGGTCACGCGGCTGGGGGCGCAGCTGGGGATGGTGTCGCCGCGGGGTCAGGGTCAGGGATACAGGAGAGCGAGTGAGCGTGTCCCCGGTGCACAGGGTGAATGTGGCACAGCCGGTGAACTGAGCACGCACTCGCGGGCCACTCTGCACCGGGGTCAGGGTACTCTGTGACAGCTTCTGAGCTGCCGGTCTGGCCCAGTAAGCTCCCTGGCGGCCGGTGGGCAAAGGGCAAGCAGAGTCGGTCATCCTGAGGAGCCAGTGAGCCTGCTGAGGGGGGAATCTGGGCTCCTTCCTCCGCCCCACCCATCCTCAGGGTGCTGGGGAGGTGGCCCCACACTGGTCTAGTGTCCCGGGAGTCCATTTTCACTGTGTGGTTCCTGTGAAAGGGTGCGGGAAGGTGGGCCCCTCCTGAGACTCACAGCAAGGGACGCCTATTGATCCGATTTTTATTGTATTTTATTTTGAGTTAGGATTTCGTGTACCCCAAGTTGATCTCAAACTCGTTATGTAGCACAGGCTGGCCTTGCAGTCCAGAGCTTCCTGCCTCGGCCTCCCCAGTTGCTTAGATGGCGGGGATATATACCACACACCTGGCACTTGGTGTGTGTCCCAAACTCAAGGCCTTCCTGGGCATCACAGCCCATCCCTAAAGTAAATAAAAGTGAATGAACCCACAGAGGGCCGGTTTGGGAGGTGAGAGCTGGTGTTTCAGGTCAGGTGAAGGAAGCACCGGATAGTCACCAGCCTGGTGTCTCCAGCTCACAGCTCAACAGGACCAGGCTGGTTCCCTCTCACAGCGGGCAAAGCTCACTCACCCTAATATGATGCGGCTGTGTAGCCCGACCTCCCTCGGCTTTACTGTCTTTATGGATGGGATCAGGAGTCCATGTGCTGGGGCCACAGGCAGTCCTTCTAATTGGAGGCTCAAAATGCAGAGTGAGCCCAGGACTGGTGGGTCACCATGTGGAGTCCCTCTGCCCACTGTGTCCAGGAGGAGGCTGTCTCAGGAGAACGAACATGGCAGCTCCTGGGCTGTGCTTGGCACGTGTTTTGGGCAGCTGAGTCACAGCACCAAATTGCATCTTCATCCATGCAGCGTGGAGAGTGGTATGCAGTAAGCCTTGTGGACACACAGGGCACCACGCCACCTGATACCAATTCAGCAGTTTGAGGGGAAGGGGGAACTCGTGGACCAGGGTGGGTGCCAGGCGTGCTGGTGTCTGCAAGGGTGGTTGGGGAGCCACAGAAGGCGCACACTGGCTTGAGCCCTTTTCAGATGGTCAGTGCATTCTGGATCTTTCTGGGCCTTAGAATGTCCTGGAGTGGCCATGGTGATGTCAACTGTTTTCTGTCTCACAGGTCTGTCTGGGAGCCCTGCTGCTGAGCCATGCCGGGCCCCCACGGGCCTGCTGCAAGTCCAGCCCAGGGAGGCAGGTGGCCATGAGTAGTCGCAGCCACAATGGCAGTGTGGGGCAGCCTCTGGGCAGCAGGCATGGATTCCTGGGCTGGGAGCCTGTGGACCCTGAGGCTGGCCACCCCCCACAGCTGGGAGCCCAAGGCCCAGGCCTGCAGATGGCGACCAAGGGCCAACCTGCTTTGTTGTCACCTGGCGACCTTAGGGGCCATCCCCAGGAGCAGGAGGAAGAGGAGGAAGAGGTAGATGAGGCCCGGCCGGGTTCCGGGAAGCCCCCAACGGTCAGCCACCGCCTGGGCCATCGCAGGGCCCTCTTTGAGAAGCGCAAACGCCTCAGCGACTACGCTCTCATCTTTGGCATGTTTGGGATTGTCGTCATGGTAACAGAAACAGAGCTGTCCTGGGGTGTGTACACCAAGGTAGGCCCCGTCCCCCATCTGCTCAGCCTGGGGTTGGGGCTGCAGGAGGGGGTGCGTGTGACGCCACGCGGTGTCCCCTCTCTGTGTTCAGGAGTCGCTTTGCTCGTTCGCCCTGAAATGCCTGATCAGCCTGTCCACTCTCATCCTGCTTGGCCTTGTTGTCCTCTACCACGCCCGTGAGATCCAGGTTGGTATGCACAGAGGCAGGTCTCTGGGATAGTGCCCCACCCTCAATCCCCCTGTCTGTTTTTCAGGAGATTGTTTTCTGGGATTTTTGTTTGTTTGTTTGGTTGGTTTGGTTTTTTTCAAGACAGGGTCTCTCTGTGTTAAAGCCCTGGCTGTCCTGGAACTTGCTTTATAGAAGACCAGGCTGGCCTCTAACTCAGAGATCCGCCTGCCTCTCTTCCCATGTGCTGGGATTAAAGGTGTGCGCCACCACTTCCCGGCAGTGCTTTCTGTTCTTTGAGACAGGACCTCACATAGCCAAGGCTGGAGCCACTGATTTTCCTGTCATTGCTGGGAGGACAGCGGGTGCTCAGCCAAGACCTGCTTCCCCTCCAGCCATCCCCTTACGCTGGGTGATGCCCGATCCCCTCCAGCCAGCCTTCCCCTTATGCTGGGTGGTGTTCGAGAAACCTTCATCTCCACCTGCAGTGTTTTGACCGAAGGTGGAGGGGTGGAGGTGAGGGAGGTCCCAAGGCCACAGGCATAGCTTTGCATTGCTGAGAAGGTTCCAGGATAGAGAAACTGCTAGAACGAACAGACTCTTGGCTGCAGAACTAGGGGGGTCAAGGTGAGAACTAACAGAGGTGAGGTCAGCGGTTGTCGTATGGACAGCGGAGGAGGCATCACCAGGCTTGCGACCCTCCTCCCCAGGGTCAGCGCAGCACCCCGCAGAGCGTGGGCAGTTCCCCTCAGGATTTCAGGGAAGCTGCCTGGGGTCCTCCTCCATGGCCTACCGCCAGAGAGGGTCAGGGCAAGATGGGATTAGGACTGCAAAAGGTGTTGTTTGTGGCCCCTGAGCCCAGTCGTCTCAACACTCCCTTTATTTGATTGTGGGAACATGTGCAGTCGCTTCTTTGGGTTCCGGGCCTTGAACTCAGGTCCTCAGGTGTTGAGTAAGAACTGGAACCTGAGAAACACGCACATACCCACCATCCTAGCACTGTGGAGGCTGAGGCAGAACTGCTGATGGTCTAAGGTCAGCCCAAAATAAGACCCTGTCTCCAACAGGCAGAACAAACCAGCTGAATTGGGTATTCTGCACCTGTCATCCCAGCATTTGGGAGGCTGATGTATGAGGATCAGGACTTCAGGGTCATCCTTGACTACATAGGCGTTCAGGGTCAGCCTGAGCTACATGAGACCCTCTGTCAAAAAATACACAAACAAAAAATTTTTTGTTCAAATTCCTTAGCTGAGTGAGGCTGAGGCCTAGACCAGTGCTCCCGCTGAGGGGCGGCCCCATCCGCTGGGGACTCACCCAGCCATCCCCTTCCTGCAGCTGTTCCTAGTGGACAATGGTGCTGATGACTGGCGTATCGCCATGACGTGGGAACGCGTGTCCCTGATCTCGCTGGAGCTAGCTGTGTGTGCCATTCACCCGGTGCCCGGCCACTACCGCTTCACGTGGACAGCGCGGCTGGCCTTCTCGCTGGTGCCGTCAGCAGCCGAGGCGGACTTGGACGTGCTTCTGTCCATCCCCATGTTCCTGCGCCTCTACCTGCTGGCTCGGGTCATGCTCTTACACAGTCGAATCTTCACTGACGCCTCCAGCCGCAGCATCGGGGCCCTCAACCGTGTCACCTTCAACACGCGGTTCGTCACCAAGACCCTCATGACCATCTGCCCTGGCACCGCACTGCTGGTCTTCAGCATCTCCTCCTGGATTGTCGCGGCCTGGACAGTGCGTGTGTGTGAGAGGTGACTGAGGGCTGCCTCCGTGAACCCAGACCCCAGGTCCCCACCCGACCCCGAGTCTCTCCCTCCATCCTGTGACCCTTGCAGGGTGGACCTCAGTATCTATGGCTGAGGATTGTGTCTGTTCCTTGGCCCAGCAGCCAAGAGTTTAAGATTAGCTGTGAGGGAGGGAAGCTGGCATCCAAGATGGGCATGACTGGGAACAAGGAACACCCCAGAGCCCAGTCTTTTTCAGCTAAGTTCAGGGAACCAGGGTCCCAGGTCACCCATGGGCCCGAGGAAGCTGGAGAGGAGGAGACTGAGGTCCTCAGGGGTCATAGGATGTGCCTGGGGTCCCCTGTCTGCCTGACTGGAGACAGGTACAGCTGGGCCTCGTTGGCACAGGAGTGCCTTGGTGGCTGTGAGGTTCATCTGCCCTGTGCCTAGTCAGGAAGGGCCTTGGTGGGAGACCCATGCTCACCCCGTCTTCCTGTCCTGTCACCCGACCCTACTGATGAGAGCAGGACCTTAGGGCTCTCCTTGTGTTGCCCCTGTAGCTGGGAGCCTGACTTAAACACCAGGCCACCTCGCCTTGCTGTGACCTCACAGCCCTCCTCAGCATTTTTCATCCCCACACCTGGATCACCCTGAAGCATCTCCGTAGCTGCAGTCTGGAATGGGGGCAAAGCTCAGCACCAGGGAGATGGAGGCAGGAAGATCGGGAGTTTAAGGTTATCCTTGACTACATAGCAAAATTGGGGCTGTCCTGGGCTACATGATGCCCAGTCTCAAAAAGAAAAAAAAATCAAAATCATAACTAACCACAGAATGATCTCTGACTGGCATGGTGGCGCGCGCCTTTAATCCCAGCACTCAGGAGGCAGAGGCAGGCAGATCTCTGTGAGTTCAAGGCCAGCCTGGTCTACAGAGCTAGTTCCAGGACAGGCTTCAAAACTATACCGAGAAGCCATGTCTCAAAAGATAGAAACAAAAAACAAAACCCAAACCAGAATGAACTCTGGAAAACTCGGGGTTGTGGGTAAGTCCCTCACCACCACCCCAAGAGCCAACTTCCTGCCATGCCAGTCCCAGGTGGTGCCCCCAGGCTCCACAGCTCCAGTAGGTGAGATCTCAGGCTGCCTTTACGGGCCATGCACTATCACCCCGCCCACACCCAGGCCTCCTTACCTTACAGCCACCTGCTGGCCTTTGTCTCCCCCAGAGCTCATTCCTCAGGCCTTGCTGGCTGTGATGTGGGCAATGCTTCCTAGTGTCTAACCTATGTGCTTGTCTTCTCTTTGTGACTGTGTCTTTGGGCCATCCTTGGCACTGTCATGGAGCTAGGGAGGGCAGACGTGGTGGGGTGGAGAGTGGGTGTCAGGGAAGGGAGAGGCTGGAAAGACCATGGGGAAGAAGAGTGCACGGTGCCCCCATCCCAGCCTGCATCAGGGCCTTACATCCAGGAAAACACGAGCCCCAGAGTTCTGTCTCCATTGTTAGGACGGTGGTGGGTAAGGGTGGTGTGGATGACCAAGCCCTGTCTATCCCCAACCCCAGGTACCATGACAAGCAGGAAGTGACCAGCAACTTTCTGGGCGCCATGTGGCTCATCTCCATCACCTTCTTGTCCATCGGCTATGGAGACATGGTGCCACACACCTACTGTGGGAAGGGCGTGTGTCTGCTCACTGGCATCATGGTGAGTGTAGAAACCCCTGGCTGTCCATGACCTGGAGACAGGGACCTCAGCCCTGACCTTGCTCTGCATGTCACAAGGTTTTGTTTAGTGGGTTCTGGGCACATTTCACCACGCCTAGAGGCCCCAGCTGGCCCCACAGCTGATCCCAGGGAGACTGTGTGGTCCATGGGCACCTCTAAAAGTCTGTCTCGTGACTCTAGAAGCTCAGGCAGAAAAAGTCCTCATCTTTGGTAGGTGTAGTCCATCTGGGACATCGAATTCCTTTTCCCTGTTTCAAGCAACAGTTTTCTTGTCTTTGTTTGAGACAGGGTCTCACTGTGTAACCCTACCTGGCCTCAAAGTCACAGAGATCCCTCTGTCTCTACCTCCCGAGTGCTGGGACTAAAGGTGTGTGCCACTGCCATAGGCTACACAAGTTTTCTAAGCCACCCAACCATCTGGATCCCCAAGCCACCATTCTTGTTGAAACACAATGATGTGTTCTTGCAAAAACAGGATCACCACCAGGCTTGGTGGCGCAAGCCTGTCACCCCAGCATGTGCGAAGCTGAGACAGGATGGCAGCTTACGTTCCTTGTGAGATGATGTCTCAAAACAAAATTAAACTAAACTAAAAAAGTTCTGATCCACAAAGACTTCAGCTCACTCCTGCCAGGCCCAGCTCACATGCTCCTTTCTGCCCAGAAGGCTTTGTGCCGTCTGGGCTGAGTTCACAGGAGAAAGGGAAAAATAAGGATGGGCCCTGCTCTCCTGGGGCCCCAGAGGCCTGGGGAGAGCACAGAACAACATTCTCTGGTTAATCAAAATCCCTTAGTGGACACGGCTTTAGAGGCACAGCTTCTGCCAGGCTTGATGGCAAACATCTTTAATCCCAGCATTGGGAGGCAGAGGCAGGGTGATCTGAGTTCGTGAGTTCCAGGATAGCCAGGGTTACACGGTGAGACCCTGTCTCAGAAAACCACAAAGCATGGCTGTGAAGTGGAACGCATCAGACCGAATAATCCCACACCAGCTCCAAATAGGGTATACTAAGGTTTTTCTTTATTAAAAGAGAAACTCACAGATTACAGTGAGGAAACAGGAACAGGGTCCTACATCCAGGTGTGGCGTGCAAGAAGAGGCTATATTGAGAGGTTCTTTAAAATCCCTTATCATCATGAGAATAGCATATAATTCTGCCTTTTGGACAGAATTATAAGGGCTTTGATCCACCTTACTTAAATCTTCTAATTTGTAACCTGCCTCTCCTGATTTATTTGTATCAGTATAGAATGTATGGCTCCAGTTATTGGTGTGCCACATACAATGCAGGGAAGGATCCAAGTAGTTCTCTTTATAAAGTTAATTCTATTGCTTTTCAGATAATTGCTATTAATCTCTCCTAAAAATTAGCACAAGCTCTTTGCCATGGTTCATTGTCTTTGCATATTTTTTTAATTTCATCAGCAATTAAAAAACCATAATTTCTACTGGGTCTATACCTGCTCATTGATGAATTCTCAATTTTCCTTTTATAATTAATTCAGGGACCCTTTCCACATAAGTTTTAAATTTTTTACTTGATTTATGTGGTAAAAAGATCCATTCTAAGATAATATCTTCCCTCTGCATTAAAATTCCTGGAGGGGAAATTCTGGAAGGCAATAATACAATTAAGATTTGGATTCACCCTATCCACATGTGCCTCCTGTAATTTCTCTTCAACAACAATCAATTCCTTTTCAGCTTCAGCTGTTAATTCTCTGGGACTATTTAAGTCTTTATCACCATCGAAAGTCTTGTTTAAGTGAATTATTAGATCGGGTGTTATCCCAACAGCCAGTCGTAGGCTGGAAATGTCTCCTAACAATCTTTGAAAGTCATTAAGAGTCCACAATTGGTCTCTCCTAATTTGTGCCTTTTGTGTTCCTAATTTTTCTGTAAACCTATTTTATAACCTAAGTAACTGACTGAATCTCCTCTCTGTATTTTTTCAGGAGCAATTTGTAATCCCCATTTAGGAAAAACTTTCTTTACTTCTTCATACATACTTTCTAAGGTATCTGCATTTGACTCAGATAGTAAAATGTCACCCATGTAATGGTAAATTATAGATTTAGGACACTTTATGTATTATTTCCAATGGTTCACTAGTATCTCCTAGTAGGCTGAGAATTATTAAAAGTAGGCAATGTGAAGCCAAATTTTTCTCTATCCTTTTCTTATAAAGGTAGAGGGACAAAACAATCTTTTAGATCAATAACTTTAAGAGGCCATCCTTTTGGTAACAGAGAAGGCAGAGGAATTCCAGACTGTAGAGGACCCATAGGTTGGCTGACCTTGTTGACAGCCCTTAGATCTGTCACCATTCTCCATTTGCCAGATTTCTTTTTGACAACAAACACAGGAGAATTCCAAGGACTGGTTGATTCTTCAATATGGTGAGCATCTGGTTGCTCCTTTGGCAGCTGTTCTAAAGCCTGCAGTTTGTCTTCTGTTAAAGGCCATTGTTTAACCCACATTGGTTTTACTCAGTTAACCATTTTAAAGGCAGGGCTGTAAGTACCTTTGAACATTTGCTAGTTGATTTGTGTTCTTGTACAGCCTGAAGGGCTGGTGACTTTTGTTTATAATACCTTATAATATCCTTCCCAGAAACAAGAATTTTTGGGACTGAAGGGATGTTAATCTGTTTATTCTGTTGCTGCAGCAGGTCACGACCCCTTAGATTCACTGCAATATTAGCTACATATGGCCTCTGCCTTCCTTTCTGTCCTTTTGGCCCTATGCATTCAACCCATCTCATGCTTTGTTTCACTTGAGATAGGGTTCTAATTCCTAGGAACTGAAAGCTGGCTCTTGAAGAGGCCAGTTTAGATACCAAGATTCTGGAGTAATGGTGCCACTTCCACACCTGTGTCCAGTAATCCCTCAATAACAATGTTATTTATGCACACTCTTAGCTTTGGTCTTTGATCATTTATAGAAGTCTGCCAAAATATATGCTTCCTATTTCCTACTGGAGTTTTTGATTCATCCTCCAGGTCTATTCCCTCATGAAGAACAGTATGGTTTTCTAATTTTCCTGGTGAGACATGTCCTCCACAGTGACTGGGAATGACTGGACCACGTTTGACCTGGGGGCCTGTGAGAGGTCCCCCAAGAAGTTTCCCTATGGTATCAGGTTGCCTTGTCTGTCTTTTGTTGATCTGCATTCATTGGTCCAGTGTCAGCCTTTTCCTACATATTCCAGAAGATGGAGATCGTCTATTCTTGCCATTCCCAGAAGAGACATTATTTCTAGGAATTCCTTGCCTATAGTCCCTTCTCAGATGTCCTATTCTACCACAATTAAAACATTTGGCATTATGGTGTCTCCTCATACCATTGGAAATTGCTTCTCCTACCCAAGCCTCGGTACTATAGTCAAATGTCTCCACATTCATTGTATGCAGGATCCACTCATCTCTTGGTGCTGATCTGACCTTTTTTATTGATAATTATTGAGTTCTACATTTTTCTCTGCTCCCCTCCCTGCCTCTCCCTTCCAACCCTCCCCCAAGGTCCCCATTGCTCCCAATTTACTCAGGAGATCTTGTCATTTTCTACTTTCTATTTCCCATGTAGATTAGATCTGTGTATGTCTCTCTTAGGGTCCTCATTGTTGTCTAGGTTCTCTGGGATTGTGGTTTGTAAGATGGCTTTCTTTGCTTTATGTTTAAAAACCACCTATGAGTGAGTACATGTGATAATTGTCTTTCTGTGTCTGGATTACCTCACTCAAAATAATGTTTTCTAGCTCCATCCATTTTCCTGCAAAATTCAAGCTGTCGTTATTTTTTTCTGCTGTGTAGTACTCCATTGTGTAAATGTACCACATTTTCCTTATCCATTCTTTGGTCGAGGGGCATTTAGGTTGTTTCCAGGTTCTGGCTATGACAAACAAAGCTACTATGAACATAGTTGAGCACATGTCCTTGTGGCATGATTGAGCATCCTTTGAATATATGCCCAAAAGTGGTCTTATTGGGTCTTGAGGAAGGTTGTTTCCTAGTTTTCTGAGTAATCGCCACACTGACATCCAAAGGGGTTGTACCAGCTTGCATTCCCACCAGCAATGCAGAAGTGCTCCCTTTTCCCCACAACCTCTCCAGCATAAGTTGTCATCAATGTTTTTGATCTTGGCCATTCTTTCAGGTGTAAGATGGAATCTCAGAGTTGTTTTGATTTGCATTTCTCTGACAACTAAGGATGTTGAACATTTCCTTAAGTGTCTTTCAGCCATTTTAGATTCCTCTGCTGAGAGTTCTCTTTTTAGGTCTGTACTCCATTTTTTAATTGGATTATGTGGTCTTTTGGTGTCCAATTTCTTGAGTTCTTTGTATATTTTGGAGATCAGACCTGTGTCTGATGTGGGGTTAGTGAAACTGATCTGACCTTTAAAGGCCCAAGGATCTTTTTGCATTCTATGTTGGCATTTTCAAAAGTCAGAGTTTCAATAAGTATTCATCTAGCTTCTGGGTCTGTTACTTCTTCTTGTATAGCCTTAGTTAATCTTGATAAGAAAAAAAGTCACTAAAGGCTTCTCTCTGGCCCTCTTTAACCCTAATATATGACTCAGTCCTCTTTCCTAGTTCCTGAATTCTGTCCTGAGCATTTATTTAAAGCTGCTGTGCACTATAGGGACGAGGTCTGTTCTTTGTAGAGAGCCTGGTCCTGAGTACTGGAGTAATGGCCCTCACCAAGAATTTGATCTTGGAAAGTCTCAAATTCTCTTGCTTTTCCCTGTTGTTCTAAAATTTTTGCCTCTTCTCGCCAATTGCATTTCCATAGCAGCTGGGGTCTGTCTTCTAGGACCGCTGAGACTATTTGAAGCCAATCATATGGAGTAGCCTTATTGCTTGAAGCCCATGTTGTCACCATTTCCCTAACAAATGGTGAACGCAAGCCTTGCTTAATTTCCTTTAGATCGCTCATACCATAGGTTGCCATTTATAGTCTTTGACTACCTTAGGGTTTATTGTACAAGATGGCTTCTCAGAGGATAAGCAGTTAAAACTCTGGGAATGTCATCCCTGACTTTGAGCCATGCTGGCAAGACTAAATCCAATTCTTGTTCCTTCTCTCCCTACTCATCAGTTCCAATAATTTCCTCAATTGTTTCAAATCTCTTTTTTTTTTTCGATACAGTGTTTCTCTGTAGCTCTGGAGCCTGTCCTGGAACTAGCTCTTGTAGACCAGGCTGGCCTCGCACTCACAGAGATCTGCCTGCCTCTGCCTCCCAAGTGCTGGGATTAAGGGCATGTACCACCACCACCCAGCAATTGTTTCAAATCTTTCTACCACTGCCTTTTTTGTAAAGTCAGAATCTCCAGTCCTGTGTGTTGTTCTAGGGCCCTCATGATTCATTTAGCTCCTGGTTCTTATTCTGCACAGATAATTCCAAGGTATGAAATTTGTCCAGTAAAGATAACGCCTCATTCTTGGATGTTATTTGGGTGGCGTTTATATTGCCTTCCTGGAGAGATACCCTATCCATTAACCTATTATAAATTTTTAACAGATTCTGATTGTTAAATCCAATGGTATGAAGTCTTTCAGATAATTTCTCAGCATCCTTCAACATGGATTGAATTTTGTCTGTAAAATTAATATTATCCTCTTCAATAGGATTAATTTTTTTCAGCTAGCTGTTTGTTATTAGCCTGTAAAGACTGTATCATTTCTAAAAGTGCCTCATTCTTGGCTCTGTTATCAAACCATTTTCTTAGGGATATAATATGAAAAATAAAGCCTATTCCCAAAATCAAATAAATGGATTAATATGGAAAATCACATAAGCCTTGCAGAATACCATCCATAGTGTAAGCAATGGTTATCAAATTTCTGAGTGGTAATATTGTCAACTATCATATAACTTTCAAATTTTACAATTTCCTTACCTGCCCTAGGCAATTACAGTGAATTGGAGTAGGTGTAATAATCTTTATTGGCCAGCAGGTGTCCCAATTGCAGCCGTGTGGCGGAGGGACTGAGCAGGCAGGGCTCCCGCTGGCTTCTCTGGGAACCAGTGCAGTCTACACGGTTCCACGCAGCCCCCTGCACGGTTCCACATGGGCTGTCACCTACTTAGATAAATATGCTTTTTTTAACAAAATCAGAGCAGTTATTAAAATTAAAGACAATTAACATGATTCCATACATGGAGAGAGTTGGTGGCCAGAATAAGGACACCCAAAGCTTTCCCTCAGCTGTGATTCCCCTTAACTGAAAAAGTCAGGTTCCTAAGCAGTGGCAGGTGGGCAGAAGGCTGGCGAGAAATGT
This sequence comes from Myodes glareolus, assembly GCF_982192425.1. NCBI lineage: Eukaryota > Metazoa > Chordata > Mammalia > Rodentia > Cricetidae > Myodes > Myodes glareolus. Next base: position 3,851,145 of record NC_142048.1, on the reverse strand, counting down.
GCCTGGGCTGGTAAACGTGGCAGGGGGTGAGGGGGTTCACGGTAAGCATGGACTTGGCCCCATGAAGCTGAATGTGTTAGATGGGGGAACGTGAATCGAATAATTCCACATTAGCTCCAAATAGGGTATACTAAGGTTTTTCTTTATTAAAAGGGAAACTTAGGGATCACAGCGAGGAAACAGGAACGGGGTCTGACATCCAGGTGTGGCGTGCAGGAAGGGGCAGAGTAGACACTCCCGTGGGCTTTTTGGTACCCAAAGGCCACGCCCCACCTGTTCCAGCCTCTCAAAGGCTGTTAGCTGAATGAGGTTCCCCATTATGACTCCTTACAGTAAATTCTAGCAAGCAGTTCGGGCCATGGCCCAGGCCCTTATTTTGACAATCTTACTATGGTCCAGGCAGCCCTTTAACCCCTGGACTCCAGTGATCCTCCTGCTCCACGCTCCTGGCTTGCTGCTTCTTTCTCTCTCCCACCACCCTGTCCCCTCTTGTCCAGTGCCCACCATTTTCTCCTTGAATCTGAGGCTGCTCTGCCTGACTTTCGGAGTCGGAACCCACAGTGGAGTTCCTTTGTACGAATCTTTCCCCCGTTCTTTGTCCTGACTCTAGTACTCCACTCAGAATTTTCTCTGGAAAAGTTGCCTTGACCTTAACAATACGGTCCTTCAAAGACTAACCCTGACCAGGAATGAGACTATGGCAGAGGGGGGCGGGGCCCAGGGAGGGCTTCCTGGAGCAGATGTGCCTGGCGTTGGGATTGACATGCCCTCACCCCACACAGGGAGCCGGCTGCACTGCACTCGTGGTGGCCGTCGTGGCCAGAAAGTTGGAGCTCACCAAGGCTGAGAAACACGTGCACAACTTCATGATGGACACGCAGCTCACCAAGCGGGTGAGCCCCTCCTTGCAGGCATTGGCACGTGGGTGACACACTCCTGTCTCTGTGTGTTACACAGTAGCTATTCCAAACCCACACCAGGCTCAGCCCCCATGTCCACGTGTGTCAGGTGTTCTGTGTTACCAGGAAGTTCAAAGAAGAGTCACTCCAGGATGTAGTTGTGGGCTTCCTGGTAGCAGGGCAGAAAAGTTTCTGTGAACTGAACATCTCTCTCCCTTCAGAAACATATTCATTGATTGTACACGAAGATTGTGTTTGGGGTACAGGTTCCTCATAACAAAGCCCCTTAGATCTATGACGTGTGCTCTCTGACAGGGACCATCACATCCTTTTCATCTTTAGTTCTTTTTTTGTTTTGTTTTGTTTTTATTGTCTTGTTTTGTTTGTTTTTTTGCCAGGATTTCTCTGTGTAAAGCCCCTAACTGTCCTGGAACTCGCTCTTGTAGACCAGGCTGGCCTAGAATTCACAGAGATCCGCCTGCTTCTGCCTCCCGAGTTCTGGGATTAAAGGTGTGTGCCACCACCATCCTGCTGATCCTTGATTTTTATTGTGTACTGTTTGCAGTGCCCAATAATACAAGACATCCAAGAGTTCCAGGATAGGCTTGTGACCAAAGTCATGCAATGGATTGAAAACCCCTTCAGAAAAACAACTCTACAAATTGAAAGCAATCACTGTTCTCTACTACGATTTCTTCAAGGTCTAGGTACCTTCAACAAACATGAACACATTCTACTGGCACCCAGTGCAGTGAGAAACAGCTCGTACATTCTAGTGCTTACCCCTGGACACAATGACTCTACTAGATTCCCGCCACCCAAGAGTCTGCAGCTCTGAGGGGACAGGGCCACACAGTGCTACTGGCTTTGGATCAAGCTGCTAAGTGCACACCATGAACATCTCAGCATTTGTACATTGCCCTTTCTGTGCCTCGGTTTCCCCACATATAAAATAAATGAGTGGCTAGTGCCCCGTTGGTAGAGTGCTGAGCACTGGGCTCCACCCCGCACCACATGAACCAGGCATGGTGCCCCAGGTCTGTCATCCCAGCAGCACTCAAGAGCCAGAGGAAAGCCAGCCTCAGCTACATAGTGAGTTTCAGGTTAGCTTGGGCTTCATGAGACCCTGTAAAACAGTGGTTCTCAATCTTCCTAACGCTGTGACCCTTTAATATAGTTCATGTTGTGGTGACCCCCACCAGATATGCTACTTCATATCTATAACTGCATCATAAAGTAGATATTAATCCGAAGTGAACACCCGTGTTGCCCTAAGGTCGAGAGCCAATGCAGACATAGCAGCTGGGATATGCCGAGTTGCTAAATTCCCATTTTCAGTATTTGACAGTCCCACACCTGTGTTACAGGTGTCAAATGTGCAACCAGCTCGCATAGCCCTGACAGGTTGGATTTCCAGAGGATTCTAGAAGTTTGCAAAGTTTTGGGTCATCTGATAATGACCCTAAGAAACTGTTTCCTTCTGCTCCCCAGGTCAAAAATGCTGCTGCAAATGTTCTCAGGGAGACTTGGCTCATCTACAAACACAGCAGGCTAGTGAAGAAGCCAGACCAAGGCCGGGTTCGGAAACACCAGCGTAAGTTCCTTCAAGCCATCCATCAGTAAGTCCGGCACCTTCCCAGCTCCTTTCCCTGCCTACCTGGCTCTCAGCCACACAGGGCTGTGCCCTCGAGCTGACTCAAGGAATGTTCGCGCACATGGCAAAGATTCTAGAAGAAAGTCGGGGAGTGGGGGACGGGGAGGGAAGAGAGGGCGGAGAGGTAGTGTATCCAGGTGCGGGGCAGGGCGTCACTGTATGAGTGCTCTGGGGCAGGGCGGTCTGTTGTAGGTCGTCTGTACTCCATGGCCCTTTCCCAAATGCTATAGCAGCATTCAAACAAGTTTGAATTAGGGCCTAGAGCGGGGAGGGACATGAATTGGGATCCCTGGGTGGCCATGCAAGGAGGATGCAGAGCCAGGCTTAGGCGGGGAGGTGGGGGAGCCAGTATGAGGAAGGGGTACTGGGTAGGAGAGCCCCCACAGTGGAGCTAGCGATTGAGCTCCTGAGGAATCAAATAAATAAAACCAAAAAGTGAACAGTCCTGGAGAAAGTACCCAGAGGACACATGTGGTTTGGGTGGGTCTGAATCTTCCCAGCCCCAATGGTCCTTGCCTGTAGAGGCTGCACCCTGGCCCCCGTGCTCACCTGGCTCCCTGTACTGGAATGTTCTGCGTGTCTGTCTGCCACTCCGCCCCTCTTTCCTTTTCTTTTCTTTATTGCCTCTGATGCTCAGCTGGTGCCAGGGTCAGACCCTGGGCCTTAAGAGGCCGTCCTTGCCTCTGGGGGGACTTGGCTGCAGAACATGGCACAAGAGCTCCTCCGGAGAACAGTGCTCCAGGGTCAAGTCCTTCCCTGTGCTGACTGTGGTATTGCCCTTGCCAGCCTCAGCTCCCCCGCCAGGATACTTTCTGAACAAGTTACCCTTGGAGCCAAGGCGCCTGGCACCTGTCCCTCACAGGCTGTGGGATGAATGACAGACAGTTCGCCTGAAGCCACTGGGGTGATGGCACAGAGGGGGCCCTAGCTGCTGACCTCTCACCTATGAGACCAGATACCTGCCTATGGAGGTGGCAGCTCCTCAGCAGCCAGGCGCTGGCTGTCACCTGGGGACAGGTGCTGGGTGTCACCTGGGGGCAGGCGCCGGGTGTCACCTGGGGACAGGCGCTGTTTGTCACATGAGGGCAGGCGCTGATAGGCACTTAGCATGTTTCTACATGGCATTAAAACCGCATTGTGCTTTTTTTTTCTCTCTCTCTTTATCTCTGCTCTGCCGACTCCTGCCAGGGCTCAGAAGTAAGTCTTGGACTGACTGGAAGACTGGGGGCACACAATGCCCATGGGGAGGGTCATGCCACAGATGTGTCCCTAGTGGGCAGAGAATATGTCCATCCCAAGGGTGGGATGTGTCCAGGTCCACCTGCTTGCGCCTGACCCGCCCTTGCCCTGTCTCCGCAGGCTGCGGAGTGTGAAGATTGAGCAAGGGAAGGTGAATGATCAAGCCAACACACTGGCTGACCTTGCCAAGGTGAGCAATGGGCAGTGCTGGAGGGAAGGGTAGGGGGACCCAGAGGATGGAGTGTCCCATCAGAGGAGGCTGGGAACCCGCAATAGGGCATCTAGTGTTTCTGTTCAACCTGGCTCTACTGTATAAATTCATGATTAATATTCCAGACATGGGACTGCAAGCCAGTGATGCCTGGCTCTTCCAGAGACCGAAGCAGGAGGCTAGGAGGTCAGAAATGGCCTAAGCTACATAGAGACCCAGTGTTGAGTTTATATACAGCCTTGGACTCTAGGTAGGGGCCCCACCCCTGAGTCATGCCCCCAGCCCCTCACTGGGGGATTCGAGGCAGGGGCTCCACCTCGCAGCCCTGTTCTACCCAGTAATATTTTCTGAAGTTGTTAAATTCTTGTTGGTTTTTGAGACAGGTTATCATGTAGCCCAGTTTACCTGGAATTCATTTTGTAGACAAGGACAAACTTAGAATTCTTGATCCTCCTGCCTCAGTTTCTAGCATTCAGAGATGTCAGTCAAAGGTCACATTGTTTATTTCAGTACTCAGAAGTTACTGTAGGATGATTGCTCTGAATTCAAGGATGACCTGCAGACCATGTCTCAAAATATACATACAAATAAAACGTAAAAATGAAACCCACATAGATCTCTGTGGGTTTGAGGCCAGCCTGGTCTACAGAACGAATTCCAGGACAGCTAGGACTGTTACACAGAGAAACCCTGCCTCAAAAAACCAAAACTAAATAAATAAAAAGTCAAGCGGTGTCTAGTGGTACACACCTTTAACCCCAGCACTTGAGAGGCAGAGGTTTGCAAGTTTGAGGCCAGTCTGGTCTATGTAGCAAGCTCCAGGACAGCCAGGGCTACATGGTGATGCCCTGTCTTGATAAATAAAAATTAAAATAACAGAGGGTCCCACCTGAAGGTTGACTGCAGTTATGGGCATCTCCAAATGTCACACCCTGGTTTCTTTAAGAGTGGGGATTGGTGCTGGGCGGTAGTGACATACATCTTCTAGTATTTGGGAGGCAGAGACAAGAGGATCTCTGTGAGTTTGAGGTCAAAGTGGTCTACAAAGCTAGTTCCAGGACAGCTAGGACTGTTACACAGAGAAACCCTGTTTCAAAAAACAAAAACAACAACAACAACAAAAAAGTGGGGACGGGTGAGGGACAACATGGCCAGAGCTGGCAGCCCGAAGGACAGCGGCTGGATCAGACTGGCTTGAGCACCCACCTCCAGCCAGATTCTGGCACGCTGCTGGCTCGTGCCCCTGCCGCTGGTGGACTTCCGGCGCCCCTGCTGGCCAAGGCCATGGTCTCTGTCTCTCTCTCACACACACACCAGCTGCTTTAACAGAAATTTCTCCTGTCTCCTGCTCTTTTGATCCTCATGGTGGCCCCTGGTGTCCTTAGCCCTCTGTCTTCAGCCATCCCTTAGCTCCCCCCTTTGTCACTGGGCCTATCCATCTCTGCAGGCACAGAGCATCGCGTGTGAAGTGGTGTCCGAGCTGCAGGTCCAGCAAGAGGAGTTGGAGGCACGCCTCGCCGCCCTGGAGAGTCGCCTGGACACCCTGGGTGCCTCCCTGCAGGCCCTGCCAGGCCTCATCGCCCAAGCCATATGCCCTCTGCCACCACCCTGGCCAGGGCCTGGTCACCCAGCCCCAGCCAACCAGAGCCCACCAGGCCACTGGCTGCCCACTGTGGGGTCGGACTGCAGGTGACTGCCTGCTGGTCACCAGACTGCTAAACATTGGCCATCATGTGGTCATGCTAGCTCCTTGCCATTCTGGATTGCCGGACCTCTGGACTTGCAAGCCTGGGAGGAGTCGAGTCGAGAAAACTGGCATTCATTCCCCTGAGGCTGGACCACGGGATCTTGCTGGCCACCCTGGCTTTCCTAAGCCCCAGGAGGGCAAGGAGTAGCAGCAGGGGCCCTTGCCATTTCTAAGTGAATCAGGAGCCATCAACCCATTTTCGATTTACACGCCAGGGAGGACCTTGAGCATCTTACTAGAGGAGGTGGATGCCCCAGCCTAGGGATCTGGAATGGTGGGTCACTGCACATGCGCTTAGTACCTGGTACACACAATGCCCTTCCTTCAGGGTCTAACTGGAGTAATATACAGGCTCAGAGCGGTGAGGGGTGAGGCCACCTGCCTGCAGCCATACAGCAAGGGTCCTGCGGTCAGAGCAGAGCAAGGGCATGGAGAGCCAGACTTGGAGGTGGTGGCAGGCAGAATGGTGGGGTCCCTCCACGCCCTGGGTTCCAGGCCTCTCACTCGGGGACCACTGGGATTTCTGACAGGGATAGGTAGCCTCAGGACCAACTGGAGCCAATGGAGCCACTGATAATGCGTCAACCACCCGGTCTTGGGAGATAGTGGACCTGTGGCTGGCTTCCTGGAGGTCCAGCTTGGTCTCCATAACAAGAAATTTGTAGGGAGAATCTGTTGGGTGGAACTGGGCTCCATTCCCCTGCCGCAGTGGGGCATGGCAGGTGTCTGTCAGGGAGAGGCCGGCCTAACCCATCCCCTACACATGGCCAGAAGGTAGGTGCTCAGTAAATGCTCCCTCCAGAGACTGCCCACGAGGGCCAGGGGAATATGGTATCATCCTGTCCCCTGAGCCAAACAGAAGCGGGGAGAAATAAACAAGGCGGGGTATGGTTGCATGCCTTTGATCCCAACACTTGGGGGACAGAGGATCTCTGAGTTTCCTAGCTACACGGTGAGAACTGGGGAAGGGGGTAAAAATAAACAAGGCTGGAGGTGACCTGGCACTCCTCGGTGGTGACATTTGGGGGTAGAGGAAAGGACGACAGAGTCCCTGTCAGACTCTGCATGTTCAGGGCAGGATCTAGGTGGGTGCGTTGCAGGGAGGCTGGGCAGGAAAAATAGTTTAAACGCAGCTGTGGGGCCCCAGGTCGCCTCGAACGCCACGTCCGTCCCCGCCCAGGCCTGAGTAATCGCTCGCTGAAGCAGGAAGTCCCGGCGGGGCGCGGGGACCCGGCCTGGGGGCACGCAGCTGGGCCCCCTGCACACCTTTACGCTGGAGCTGCCGGACGCGGGCACCGCGGTGGGCGGGGAGTGGGGGCAGCGGCTGCTGGGCCGGGTGCTGTTCGAGGCGGCAGCGCCGCTGCGGTGCGAGCGCTTGTGGTGGCCGGGCGGCTACCCACTGGCCGGAGAGGCACAGCGAGGACGTGAACGCCGTGGCCAGCGACTTCACCGCAACTGAAACCTACCCGCGACGGCGGCGGGTGCTGCACCCAGCTGAGCTCGCAGAAAGCAGGGGCACCCTATACAGAAGATACTAAGGAAGCTGAGGCCAGAGGATTGCCAGGAGATCAAGGACAGCCAGAGTTACGTGGCGGGACCCTCTCTCAACACGTGGGAAACAACAGTTAGGTGTGGTTGCACACGTCTCTCATCCCAGCACTGGGGAGCCTGAGGCAGGAGGATAGTTCACAGTAGTCTGAGGATAACCTGAGCTATAATAGACTGTCACAAAAACCCAAAGGGGCTCCCAGGGGAGGATTGCCCATTGGGTGAAGTACTCCTGCTTGGACTGCGTCCCCATCTCAGAACTATAGCAACATAGAAGTACCGCAAAAATGGTACAACCCCAATTAAAATGGAGGGAGTCCGTCCCCCATGCAGGGTCTGCTGAACCCTTGGGTGGGCTAGGGAGCCTCCTGTTCAGGCCTTCCAGTTATGGGGGTCCCAATTCTCAAAAAAGCCCCGTATCTTTGTGCACCCAGAACCCTACCTCAGTTTACCTTGCAGTGTCTGCTACTCTCCTTTTCCCTGCAGTAGAGGAGAGTCTGATGGTGTTTGTGGGTCAGGTGGGAATGTTTCCCACCAGGGAGGAAACTGTGAGGGTTGGGGGACCTTTCACTATACATCGTGGTCATAGCCTTCCCACCTCAGCCTCACCTGTGATGAACCGGCCTGGGATACACCTAGGGAGTCCTACCCCTGCGCCAGCTGTGTGTACAGGGCAGATGTCACCGCCTCTCTGGGCTCCAGGTCCCTCACTCACCCAAAAGAACCAGGCCTTAGTGTACCCGACTGTGAAATGGGAGGGGGCAGAAGCAGAGGCTGCGCTTTCAGCAGCACTGAGCTGGTGGTCTGTGGGAACCAAGGGAAATCCTGAAGCCACCCAGACTTTCTCTGAGAGGTGGCGGCGGTTAACTTGCTGTGTGACCTCAGGCCGCGTCCTCTCTGGGCCTGTGGAGGCTCACCTATGTTACACTCGCTCTGGTGGAGGTGTTGCACTCAGTTCCCGCTCTGCCCTCCTGGCCAAGACCTCTGGTCCTCCAGCCAGACTCCCTTGTCACTGCCGCTCGCGCCCTTCAGCGCTGACTCCCACGCTGGAGGTGGCGGTGCGTGACCCCCCTCGTGACGGTGCAGCAGCCTCTGGGATCCCCGAGTCCGCGCAGCTGGACTCCAGGAGTGTATACGAGCCACGGTGCATCCGTCCACCAGGGGGCGCGCGCGTCCCACAAACGCCGGGCTGGATCCCCCTGAGAGCTCTTAGGGGAAACTGAGTCCCCAAGAAGGGTCAAACTGTCCCCAGACACAATTCGAAATGTCAGAGCATCTCCCGGATTCGAGCCGGGTATGCGCGGCTATCCACACGCCACATTCTGTGGCCGGGACTGACTTCTGCCACGCCCTGTGGAAATGGAAACTAAGGCTCGAAGCTGTTGTTCTTTGACGGCGGTGCCCAACGTGGTGTACCCCCACCAATCCGCACCGCCGGTGGTCTGCAGGTGGCTGCGAGCTGATGATGAAGCTGGAAGATTGTGACCTAGTGGCGCACGCCAGTCAACTCAGTGCTGAGAGAGACGGGGTTCCATGGCCGTGAGTTCCAGGCCAGCCCGGGTCACCGTGTGAGATCCTGGCTCCAAACACGAGAAAGAGCCAGGCGCCGTGGCAAACGCCCGCCAACAGCCTTGGAAGTCCGGGGCTCGACTGCATGGCACCTGGAGGCCAGCCTAGGCTGTGTGAAACCCGGCCTCAAAGGAAAGAAAGTTTTTGTCCCGGCACTCGGTGTACATGAGTGAGTTCCAAACCAGCCAGGTCTGCACAGCGAGAACCTTTCTCAAAACAGCCGAAATAAATAAGGGCAGCTAGGTTTTGTGCCTAAGGTGGTCATCCGAGCCCTCAGGAGGCTGACGCAGGACTGTCTCGAGTTGCAGGCCAGCCTGGGCTACATGAAAACCAGTTTCAAAAACAAAACAAACAACGAAATAACAGTGACAGCTGTAAAGTTTGATCCTCAGACCGGTCCCTACTTCTGAGCCACCCTTGCCGCAACACCGCCCACTGTGGCTCAGCTTGGGGCGGAGCCTAGGAGGCCCCGCCCCCGGTGCTATTGGTGATTTTTTTCCCATCAGACCACGCCTCCTCGATGCTAATGACAGGGGGCCGGTCCCCGGACCACGCCTCCACGCTAAGGCGTAAGCCCTTCTAGGGGGTGAGGCTTTTTCTCAGGCCACGGCCCTCGAGAACCTTTGGCCCAGTTCGGCAACGCCGGGTTTTTCAGGCCACGCCTCCCAGCCGCGCTATTGGTGGCGCCTCTTCCGGGAGGCGCGGCTTTCTCTCAGGTCATTCCTTCGCCGCCGCCCTATTGGCTTCCAGGAGTCGCGGCTTTCCCCCTCTGGCCCCGCCCCCACCGGCGCTTTTGACGGAGCCTCTTCCGGTAGGCGCGGCCTTCTCCACAGGCCCCGCCCCGCCCCGCCGTATAAGAGCCCGCAGCCGCGCGCGGGTCCCGAGCGGTCTTCGGGTCCTGCTGGCCTTCGTGTCCGCGGGCGTAGTTCGAATCTGCCGCGCTCCCAGCCGCTCGGCCTTCCGTGTCGCGGGTTCGAGCCCCGGGTCGGCCTTCTTTTGGGTTCGCGTCGGTCAGCGGGATGCTGTTCGACAAGGTGAAGGCCTTCGTGGTGCAGCTGGACGGGGCGCGCGCTGGCACCGAGCCCGTGTTCCACGGAGGCCAGGCTGTGGCGGGCCGGGTACTGCTGGAGCTGGCGGGGGCGGCGCGCGTGGGCGCGCTCAGTCTGCGCGCTCGGGGCCGTGCGCGCGCACACTGGACCGAGTCGCGCAGCGCGGGCTCCAGCACCGCGTACACGCAGAGCTACAGCGAGCGCGTGGAAGTCGTGAACCACCGCGCCACGCTGCTCGCGCCAGGTACAGGCTGGGGACCCCCGAGACCCCGAGCAGGCGATCCCCAATCCCGCGTCCTCTAAGTCCAGTGTCTTGCTCCTAGACTCGGGGAACATTGCCACTCTGCCCGCCGGACGTCACGAGTTTCCCTTCAGCTTCCAGCTGCCTATGTAAGCCCCGTGGTCGCCCACCCCTGGGCATCTGCGCTCTCCCAACCGCTAACTCCTCGGGACTTCACTTGCATGCCTCTGTCTCCTACCCTGAACCTGCTCTCGCCACCCCAGCTCCCTAGTGACATCCTTCGAGGGCAAACACGGCAGCGTCCGCTATTCCATCAAAGCCACCCTGCATCGGCCCTGGGTTCCCGCACGCCGCGCCCGGAAGGTGTTCACTGTCATTGAACCCGTGGATATAAACACACCTGCCCTGCTGGTAGGTGGCTGCCCCGCGGGGGGCAAGGTGGGGCCGGACCTGGCCTCTCGAAGTCTTCTGGAGTTGGGGGTTATAGGCGGTCTCTGAAACAGAGGAGCCAGAAGTTAGTGCTGGGTGAAAATCCTGAAGGCACCCACTTGTGTGGCTCTCTCTGGGCAAGTGTCTTACCCTACCTCAGTCTCAGATGCCCCGCTTGGGAAACAGGGCACAATAGGGCTTGCACTTTTTTGTTTTATTGGTTTTGAGATTTATTTATTTGTTTCTTTCTTGTTCTTTTTAAAATTTTACAAAGGTTTCTCTGTGTGTGTGACCCTGACTGGTCTCTGTCCTCAAAGTAACAGAGATCTGTCTGCTGGGATTAAAGGTGTGCACCCCACACCTATTCTTGGTTTTAATTTTTTATTCAGCTTTTGGTTTCTTTAGACAAGGTCACATTTTGTAGGGGTGGCTGGCCTAAAACAGGCACCAATCACCCTGTCCCATCTTCTTCCTGAAACTAAGGTCCCTCTAACATATAAGCTCCAAGTGTCCAGATGCCTGAAGTGACCCTTAGTGTCCCCACAGGAACCGCAGGCTGGAGCCCGGGAGAAGGTGGCTCGATCCTGGTACTGCACCCATGGACTCGTGACTCTCTCAGCCAAGATCGACCGCAAGGGCTACACTCCGGGTAACAAGTGGGAAGGGATGCGGCTGGAGCAGGAAGAGTTAGCAATGGGGAAACTGAGGCAGGCTGCTCTGTGCTGTAGGCGAGGTCATCCCTATCTTCGCGGAGATTGACAATGGCTCCACGAGACCTGTGCAGACCCGCGCCGCCCTGGTACAGACACAGACCTTCATGGCCCGAGGTGCACGCAAGCAGAAGCGCGCTGTCGTGGCCAGTGTAGATGGGGAGCCCGTGGGCCCTGGTCGCCGTGCGCTGTGGCCCGGTCGCGCGCTGCGCATCCCCCCAGTGGGCCCGTCCATCCTGCACTGCTGCGTGCTCAGTGTGGACTATTCGCTCAAGGTACCCAGCAAGCTTCCCTCCACCCTGTTATTCGGGCCAGGGTGGAGGGCACAGGTGAGGCAACTGTCCACATTGCCGCTGTTCCCTTCAGGTCTGCGTGGACATCCCAGGCTCCTCGAAGCTGCTGCTGGAGCTGCCGCTGGTCATCGGCACGGTCCCCTTGCACCCCCTGGGCAGTCGATCAGCCAGCGTAGGCAGCCGTGCCAGCTTCCTGCAAAACTGGGGCCTGTGCACCCAGTTGGAGGCGCCAGAGGGTGAGCTCAGTCAACAACCAAGGATGCGGGCAGGCAGAGCCATGGCCCGGTCCCACCCTCCAGTTCAGGGGTCTCTAGGCAAGCAGGGTCTAATCCCAGCACCCATCATCCCTGCACACCGAGGACTGGCGGATGATTCAAGGCCTGCCTCCACTACTTAATAATTTAAAACCTAACCAGGATTATAGGAGACCCAGCAGGGCATGGTGACACACACCTTTAGGCATGTGTGTATGCAGCAACAGAGGCACACACAGGGGGACCTGTCGCTGTGCGCTCCAGAGCAAAGTGCTCTACACTGAGATCCTTTCTCAAATAAACAAAACCAAACCAGTTGAGGCAGGAGGATTGCTACAGTTGGAGGTTAGCCCGGGCAACTGTCCCTAGGGGGAAAAGGCTTGATCATAATCCTGTCACGGCCTTGGGTCCTCCAGAAGCCCGGTCTCAGAGCCTCCCTCCGCATCTCATCTCTCCCTTCCAGCTCCTCCTGAGTACTCAGAGGTGGTGAGGGACAGCCCGCTGCCAACTGCCTCACTGGGGCCCTTTCCCCTGCTGCGGGACCCGGGTGTGACCCTGGAAGGGCCCTATTTTGCCTGTCTCCATGAGTTCCGCTACCGCCCGCCTCCACTGTACTCTGAGGTACGCTGCTTGTGCCCTTTCTAGCTTCCACAGGGGGTGGGGGGCTTGGTGAGTCACGTGGGCTTCTTACACCCAGCCCTTGGGAGGCTGAGGCAGGAGGAACACAAGATACTGGCCAGCCTGGGCTACATAGAGAAAATAAACTCTTGTGCATATAATCAGGCCTCACCCTCCTGGTGACCCCTGACAGCCTATTCCCTGAGCTTGGGGCTGGCAGGGTGGACAAGGCGACTCACTGGAACTCTGTCTGTCAGGAGGATCCTAACCCACCCTCAGAGGCTGTGAGGCCACGCTGCATGACCTGCTGATGTGTGAGTGGACACCTCGGTACAAGGTTCACATTTCTCTGGCCATTGCAGTCCAGCTGTCTGCTTTGAGAAAACAGGAGGCCGAGTGTCTTCTGCCATCGCACAGGACTGAGGAGCAGCACATGACTTCTGTGGACTAGTGTCCTCCTGAGGCTTCCAGTTCTCTGTGTTTGACCAGTGCTAGATCCCTAGAGGGTTACAGTCTGGGAGAGATGAATCTGGGAGAAGCCAGAACCAGACGGAAGGCCAAAGGCCGGCAGAGGGAGTTTCAGCGAGGCTGTGGCATTGAGGAGCTCAGCACGCAGACAGAGGAGATGGTCTGAGCTCATAGTCCCACGTCTGCAACCTAGGGGCAGGAGCCCAGGTATGCAGGCGTCTTAAATATGGCCACACTGTAAGGTGAGCAGGACAGAGGGCCCAGGGGCAGACATGTAAGGGGCAGTCATTGAGGCTCTGTGGGACTTGAGGGTCCAGGGTTGCCAGTTTTTGAGGACTGGTGGCCCAGGTGAGTCCAGAGCCGCCCGTGTGATCTGCCACAAGAAGCTCAGACCTTGCTCAGGGTAGAATCCAGACAAGGACACAGCAGCCTGGCAGGACACCAAAGGGGCAACAGCTGTCTAGGAGCAACTGGGAAAGCCCCCTTCTTCACAGCCCTGCCAGGGACTTGCCATGCCCACGTCTGAAGAACTCATCACCCTTTGTACATTAAAAATGAATAAATAAAAACGGGAAAGACTGCGTCGACACCTCATTCATCCATGGCCCCTGGAGGCCAGTAAAGCTCTGATTCCCTCCAGGGACTTAACTGGGGCCCATGCCCTCCTCACACACCCTCCTGCCTCTGGTCACCAGTCTGTCTGCTATGTGTTTTTCTTGTTTTGTTTTTTAAGATTTATTTGGCGTCGTGGTGGTGGTGCATGCCTTTAAATCCCAGCACTCAGAGGCAGAACAGGCGGATCTCCATGAGTTCGAGGCTAGCCTGCTCTACAGAGCTAGTTCCAGGACAGCCAGGGCTACACAGAGAAATCCTGTCAAAAAAAAAAAAAAGATGTATTTGTGTATTTGTTGTTTTGTGTGTATCAGTCCTCATGAAGGTGGGGAAGGGGCCTCGAGCCCTAGGTGTGGTTTCTGCATGTGATCGCCCCAGTGCTACCACACAGCCTGTGAATACAGACAGCTAGAAGCAGGTTGAGCCCTCAGGAGGTTGAGGCAGGAGGCTACCTAGTGAGACTGTAGCAATAATAACATTGATAATGGATTCCATTAATTCGTTATTATTTAACCCTATCACTGGGAACAGAGACAGGTGAGTGCTGGGCCCTGTGAGGTGGGGTCCTGGGGTCATAACAGATGTCCCAGAACCCAGGACAGCCGCGGAGGTTCTGGGTGTCTAGGGCGTGGTTAGGGAGACCCCCAAACCCAGGTGTGTAGCCGAGGAGGAGTCCCCATCACGTGAAGTTAGGATTCCGCTTCTAGCTTCGCTTCTGAACCATACAGTTTGCCCCGGGAGCGGACACGGGGACAGCAGTTCCTCGGGCCAACAGCTGACAGGGACAGTTGAGCAGGCAGCTGAGGAACCTGATTCTTACGGGTTTTCCGGGTAAGGTGAGAGAGGAGCAGGGAGGAGCTGGCTTCGAGGTCCCTGGACTGAGGGGCGGGGCCGTGCTACTCAGGCCCCTCCTCCTCTGCTGGGTCCGCAGCAGTTTTCTCAGCTCAAGGCCTCAAGTCAGGACGCAGGACTCCGGGGTCACCTCCCTGCACCTGCTTCCGGGACCCCCTTGAATCTGATTGATCAGGGCTCAGTGTCAAGCTCCAGATACCCCTTTCTCTCTCTGAACCCCAGCGTGACAGGCACGCAAAGGCACAGACACTTGTTCTGAAGCTGGCAGCTGTCCCTACCGGGCGGCTGTTCAAGAATCTACCCACGGTCCCGGCCGCCCTCGCAGTCTCGCTGTGTCTCCCAGGGCACATTCTGTCCTCCGGAGCATGGGGCCCTGGGGTGCCGGGGAAGGGGCTGTTGTTCTACTGGGCTCCGATTACAGAACACCCTGTACCCACCTTCCGCCAGCGCAGGCTCCAGGGTCCCCTCCCAGCTCCGAATCTTCCTGAGGAAGCAGAGTGGGTCCCAACCCCAGGACCTTTGAGCGTGCTTCGCCAGCTTCTCTGGCTACTTGGCCTCCAGACCCCGTTTGTTTTTATTTTTGTTTGCTTTTGAGACACTCTCAGGTAGCCCAGGCTGGCCTTGAACTCCTGATCCCCCTGCCTACCTCTGTCACGACAAGCGTGCGTGGTGTGTGTGTTTCTGGATGCTTTACCAGAGCGCTCTGCCCTCTGCGCCCCAGCCCTGATCCCTCCGCCTTGTTTGTGATATTGAGGAAAGTCCCGGAAAAGCTGAGGAGGAAGCGGTGACTTGCCTGGTGGGTGGTGCCAGCCGAGGCCAGTGGGGGATGGAAAGACAGTCAGGGTAGGAGAAGGGCCTAAAGAGAGCAATCCCCCTGCAGGGAATCTGTCTGTCAAGGGCTCCTCACAGTCAGGGTGCACACAAAGCCCTGTGTGGTCCGCCCCCTCCCAGTCAGCCCCGCCCCACTTCCAGGCTCCCCTTGATCACAGTCAGGCAGAACCATGGATTGGCTTTTGGCGGCCCCACCGAGCCAATTAGACTGGGGGCTCAGCAGCGGTAATCAGGGCATCGAAGCCCATTTGCCACAGTGACTAAGATGATAGGGCAGAATCTCAGGGACACCTGGATTGGGGCAGAGTCCCCGCCATACAAAACCAAGGTGGAGCATGGGAGGAGCTATGTCCGGAGGGTCCTAGAAAGAGAAGACACTGGAGTTGGAGTTTGGAAGGATGAAGAGGAGTTTGCCGGGAAAGACTGTTCCAACCACAGGCCTGCTTGTGTAGTCACATGGCAGACATCAGTCAAAGATGCTGGGGACAGTCGCGGTGGTGAAAGGGACTGGGACTGAAGGAAGGTGGTCCCAGGGATGGAGCTGCAGGCCCTGAAAAGCTGATGTTCCCTTAGCTGTGAACCTTTGGCCCAGGGTGAGAAAAGGAGTCAGCTCTGGAACACTGTCCTCCCCAGAACAAGCGGGTGGGCCACTGTGGACTGCGGGCTCCGCTGGGCACTGTGACCGTGGCCAGGGCTGGACCAGGTGGGGTGGGACCGGAAGGGGGCCGGCAGGATCAGAACTGCCTGAGGAACGACAGAGTACCCTCCCAAGCACAAGCTGCTCCCTGCAGGGGCTGCACAGGGCACAACGCTGTCCTTGGCCTGTGGCCCCATTGGGTTCTGGTGCAACAGCAGACCCCAGATCCGGTTTGATCACACTCAGGGCATTCCTCTTTTTTCTTTTCTTTTCTTATTTTTTATTTTAGTTTATTTATTTATTTATTTTGGTTTTTTCGAGACAGGGTTTCTCTGTAGCTTTGGAGCCTGTCCTGGAACTCGCTCTTGTAGACCAGGCTGGCCTTGAACTCACAGATCACCTGCATCTGCCTCCCGAGTGCTGGGATTAAAGGCGTGCGTCACCGCCGCCCGGCTTTATTTTATTTTTTAAAAATTATTTATTTATACATTTATTTTTGATTTTTGAGACAAGGTTTCTCTTAGTGTAGCCCTGGATGTCCTGGAACTCACTCTGTAGACCAGGCTGGCCTCAAACTCACAGATCGCCTGCATCTGCCTCCTGAGTGTTGGGATTAAAGGCATGTGCCGCCATTGCCAGGCAGGATGTCTAATTCTTGCTGGCAACTCTTCAAAACCCCACCTATACCCTTGACTATGCTGGGCTTGTCTTCCTCCCTGCCTTTCCTCAGCCCCACGTTTGTCCAGCCTGACTCTGACCCCACAGTCTCAGGGTGTTTGTGTCTTGTATGGGTCTGTTCCTCCATCCTGTCAGCCAGCACAACAGAGAAAGGACAGACAACGGGATCACATTTTTCGAACCTGTCCACCTGGCTGGGTACTGTACACACTCACTGGCTACACAGGTCTCCACATAATTAGCTATTTTTGTTTATTTGATGAGGCAGTAAGTTTGCCTAGAGCTCAAGATTATTCTCCTGCCTTAGCCTGTGGACAACTGGGTGCTGGGGCCAATGTGGGAACTTGTTGGTCTGCCTGAGAGACATCAAAAGTGTCCGAATTCAGAGCTCCTGCCATCATCCTTGCTTAGCAGGAGCCTTGTCCGGCAGGAGCCATACCCACCTTGAACTCACAGCTGCCCCCGTGGGGACAAAGTTTGCCAAGTATGAAGTGACAGTGGCAATGGAGATTGTGGTGAAGACTGGGCCACAGGAGTGTGGCAATGCCAGCAGATGCCAGTGCTGATTGTGCTCTGCCATCTGGCTGTGCCACCAAGGGCAGTTCCTGGGCCTCTCTGGGCCTTGGCTTTCTCACTGAAATGTAAAACCCCACAAAATGCAGGTTTCCAGCCAGCTCCATTTCAGATGAACGTGAGACTTTCTTTTTATTCTATTTTTTCCTACTTGAGACAGAGTTTCGCTGTGTAACTGAGGCTGACCTGGAACTCCCAATCCCCCTGCCTTGTTGGATGAAGGTGTGAGCTTGCCGAGAGTGGCCCTGGGGTTGACCTGGCTGGGGCTTTGGGTCTCTGCAATCCCAGGACAACTGCATGCTCTGAGAGCTTCCTATCAACAAGGGGCAGGAAGGGGCAGGTGAAATGGCTCAGCAGCCAAGCCTGATGACCTGAGTTCGATCCCTGGGACACCCCATGATGGAAGGAAGGAACTGGGTCCCACAAGCTGTCCTCTGACCTGCACAAGAGCACCAAGACACATACAGTCCCCATCCCCCACAAAACATATAAATATCTTAAATAATAAAATAATTTTAGGGACATTCAGAAGCAGTCTAAACACACACACACCACCTAATCAAGTCCTGCCAAAGGGACATCCTGGGCGTAGATGGGCATGGACCCTCACGGAGGCCACAGCCAAAGGCCCCAGGGTTGCAGAGGCCTTGATGGCTTAGGGGCTGTGACCCAGCCTCATTGGTACCCAGGGTCAGAGACTGGATCCATCCACTGAGCCAAAAATGAATAAATAAAGAAAAACCTCCCGGTTTGGAAACTCAAGCTGGAGGTCACAGCTGCAGGCACTTCTTCCCCGCAGCAACTGGCGCCTGTGCGGCGGGGCCTGTGCGGAGGGGCCTGTGCGGCGGGGCCTGTGCGGCGGGGCCTCTACAGAGTCCCCTGGAGGGTGAGAGCCCAGGAGGGCCTCAGTTTCCTTATTAGTACTGTGGGGTCAATGACTTCTCTGGCCTATGTTGGGGTGGGTGAGGAAGTTGGGGAGCAACACACTTGCTCTCTCTTTTGTTTGTTTAGGGTTTTGTTACTTTTCAGTTTGTTTTGAGGCAGTGTCTCATGTAGACCAGGGTGGCCTCGAACTCACCTGCCTCTGCCTCCAGGGTACTAGGATTAAGTAATAATTTATTAATGGGATTAAATAATGTTAATTATTGTCATCACTATTGCAACAGAGTCTCACTAGGTGACCCGGGTTGGCTTCTAACTCACAGCAATCCTTCTGCCTCAACCCCCCAGGTGCTCAGACCCAAGCACAGTTGCCACCCTTCAGGCTGTGACAAGCAAGCCTGGAGCTGGAAATAACGTGTTTTCTTGCTGCCCGAGTCTATTTTACCCTGACCTGAGGCACCAGAGAGTCCTTGTCTGTGGTCTCTCTGTTGAGATATGGGAACTCTGAGCGCCATTGGGACAGCAGGAACAGCCCTGTCCCAGTACAGCCACCGCAGGTCAGCTTCTGGGAGCAGAGCAAACCCAGGCCAGTCTGTTTCTTCTGGGGAAGTCCAGCATCCTTCACTATGGCCACCTGGAGAGCCAGTGATTGGGGTGATATCATGATCAGAGCTGCCAGCAAGGACAGGGAGCAGAGACAGCAGGATAAGCAGAGCCACACCCGGGTCATGCATACCTTGGGGGCCTGTGGCAGGGGCCCCAATGCCAGGTGCTGACTGGGCACAGCTTTCTGTGGAGGGCAGATGTTTACATCGTGTCTCTCAAACATCCACCACCCTGTTCTTTGAAGCAGAATCTCTCACTGAACCAGGACCTTAGCAGTTCAGCCAGAATGAGCACCGAGAGGTCCTCCTGCCCCCTGGTGCTGGGGTGAGGGGTGAACACCCATCTTCTCCAGCTTAACGACAGTGTTAGAATATGAACTTGGCTCTTCCACAGCAGACCTTCAAACCCTACACCATTTCTCCAGTTCTGTCTGTCTCATGTAACCCAGACTTGTCTGGAACTCTCAATCCTCCTGCTTCCACATCCCCAGGACTGTGATGATGGGTGTTCCAGTGACTGAGACTGGGCCCCAGTCCTGGGGTGCAGAGCGAGGGATATGGTGATGGGTTCGGCAGGGTTGTATCTCAGATTGGATGTGTGGCCCTGGCCTGTGCTGGTGGGAGGGTAACTGGGGCGTGGGTCAGGGCTGTGGCCTGGTTGCTTTGGTTTGGGGGCCTCGTTGCTGGATCAGAGTGTGTTTCTGGCATCTAGACATGTCTGGAATGTTCCATGACTGGGCTGGGACCCAGGGAAATCCCGAGTCTGTCCCAGAGACACCAGGATCACAGTGGGGTCAGGATGGGCACTATGTGAACTGGAGGCCTGTGTGGTCTGCAGGCGAGCCTCACACAGCGGATACGGTGGGCCTGCTCCTGACCACAAGTAGTCCAGAACCTGTGCGGCATAGCTGTGCTCCAGAGGGCCTCATTGCAGAGCTGTGGGGAGCCCTGGAGTCTTCGGGGTGCTCATGAGAAAAAGAGAAAAGGAAGAAGGAACTTGACTATTTGAAATATTAAGAAGTGTTTAAATTACATTTTAATTTTATTTATTTACTTTGTGCTGAGGCCAGGGGCAGCTCCCCAGAGTCAGTTCTCTCCTTCCACCATGTGGGTCCCAGGGATTGAACTCAGGTCCTCGGGCTTGGCTTTACCCGCTCAGCCATATTGCCAGCCTGGGACTTGCTTTTTATTACCAGAGAAGTCCATCATCAAACCAGAAAAAGTTCCATTTTCTACCCAACCATGGAAGCATAGGCCTGCCATCCTGACATATGGGAGGCTGAGGCAGGGGGATGGCTGTGAGTTCCAGATCAGCCAAAGAATTATAAAGTGAGACCCTGTCTCAAACAACAACATTAAAGAATTGGTGTGGTCTGCATCCTAACAGCTGGGAGGTGGACATTCAAGGTCATCCCAGGCTATTTAGTGAGTTTGAAGCCAGCATGGGCTACATAGGGGGCCCCTGTCTCAATAACAACAAAAAGTCTCAAACAAGGAGCAGAGGGTGGCACAGGACCGAGGGCTTCTGGGGAAGAGTGAGGTGGCAAGACTGGTCCTACTGGATCCTGGGAGCAATTCCACAGCCCGTGGTTGGTGGTTCCATCAGAGCGATTACCACAGGAAGAGGTATACTGGCTGACACATAGGAATCCGGGGTGCAGAGAGACCCCTGCACAGCTCAGGGATTCTGCCTAAGGTGGAGAAGTTCTATCCTGGTGGGGAGGGGCACCAGCACCCAGTGTGACTTTGGCCAGGTGTGAGGGCACAGGTTCATAGTCCCAGGACTCCGTAGAGACCGGAGGATGATGAGTTTGAGACCAGCCTGGGCTATTTAAAGGGAGACTGTCTCAAAAAAAAGCTGAAGAAAAGGTAAAGATTTATGTGTACAGATTTGAATGAGGACAGCAAGGGAGCAGTGTAGTGAGCAAAGTCCTGCTGGGCAACCATCGGGACCTGAGTTCAAACACCCAGTGTACGCTGCAGAGCTGCTGCAAGCCGGGTGGTGATGACACACAGAAGCATCTGAATTCCAGGCCAGCCTGGTCTACATAGGAGTCCCAGGACAGCCAGGGCTGCACAGAAACCCAGTCTCAAAAAAACAACAAACCAATCAATAAAAACGGAGGGTCAGTACTGGGAAAGACACTGTCCCAAGGACCAAGACGGGGCTGGTGAGGTGGCTCAGAAGGTAAAAGGTGCTGCCAATCCTGACCACGAGCGTTCCATCCCCAGACCCCACACAGTGGAAGGAGAGAACCAACGTCTGAAAGTCGCCCTCTGACCTCTGCCCCTCAAGTAGATTAGTAAAAATGCATGAAACGCCGGGCACTCCTTTAATCCTAGCGCTCGGGAGGCAGAGGATCTCTGTGAGTTTGAAGACAGTTTGATCTACACAGTGAGTTTCAGGACAGGCTCCAAAACTATGAGAAACCCTTTCTCTAAAAAACAAAACAAGCCCAGCGGTGGTGGTGCACGCCTTTAATCCCAGCACTAGGGAGGCAGAGGCAGGTGGATCTCTGTGAGTTCAAGGCCAGCCTGGTCTACAAGAGCTAGTTCCAGGACAGACTCCAAAGCTACAGAGAAACCCTGTATCGAAAGCAACAACAACGAAACAAAAAACAAACAAACAAAAAAAAAAAAGAAGAAGGAGGAAGGTTGGGGCCACAGAGGAAGACACCAGACACTGACCTGGCCTCCTTTCCCCCACCCCCAGCTTCTACAGCCTCCAGTGCAAGCATGCACATGGTAACATACATAATTTAAAAAAATAACAGGACTTTTTGTTCATCACAGGTTGCCTTGAAGAATGTGCAAAGAGGAAGCAAAGTAATATACTGTGGCTGAGGGCGTTAAGGTTTACAAGTCTGTGTGCCCACTTGATGCACTGCACAAATAGGCCAGAAGATGGTGCTGCAACCCCGGATCCGGAGTCACAGATGATTGGGAGCCACCACGTGGGTGCTGGGAGCTGATCTGGTCCCCTGCAAAGGCTGTTCTAACCACTGTGTCCCCGGAATGAAATCTGCACGCGCGCGCGAACACACACACACACACACACACACACACACACACACACACACACCCGGCGGGATCCAGGGTTAGATTTTGTCATCTGGGAAGAGGGAACTCAGCTGAGGATTCACCAGACTGGCCAGCAGGGGCTTCTGCTGAGGCAGGAGTTTGGGTCTAGAGTTTGGGTTCAGCCTGGGCTATACACAGTGGGCTTCAGGTCAGACTGGACTATATGGGACAATAGTGTGCAGGCAGTCCCCAGCTGAGCACCCGGAATGAGGGCTCATGCTTGGTTCCAGGCTCCTCCCTCCCTGTCCCAGTGCCATGGCCCTCTTTCCTCCAGTACACTGTGGCAGAGCCAACCTCCCTTGGCCGCCCCAGGCCGTGTGATCTGGTGTGTCATCCGCAAACCGATACCAGCCTGCAGCCACTTGTGAAACCAGCTGCCGCTGTTTCTGCCAATGAGAGTCCCCATGCAGGCTGAGCAGGGGAGTGGCAGATGGGTGCATTAGCAGGAATGGCTCTGCTCTGTGCCTCAGTTTCCCCACCTGTTAAGTCTCCAAAGCGCTCATAATCCACAGAAGTCCCCCCATCCTTGGGGAGACAGGAATCAAATACTCTGGGCTCTCAAGACCCTGGCAGGGCACGCTGCTGCTGGGGGAGGGGGACCTGCCCTATGGTCTCCCCTACACAGGCACAAACTCCTACCCTTTGCATGGAGATGTCCTCATTCACCTCCACTCATCCTGCTTGGCCCCAAAGCCTCCTCCTCCGGGAATTCCTCTTCCACTCCTGACCCTTACAACTCCCTATTGCCTGATTCTGCTGTGGGACACGGAAGCCCCGACTTCAGTATATCCTTCAGGAGTGCACTATTTAAACCCTGAAGATGCCACTGCAGACAGATTTCAGACTCCGTACCATGGGGGAATGTAAGTGAGAAAGGCATTGGAATTAGACTCAGGAGGGGCAAGGAGACACGTGGATGTCCCAGGTACTCAGGCAGGGGCTGATCACAGGAAGCGCTGTCAGTCATAGCTGGAGAAGGCACCAGAGCTCCCTGGCCTGAGCCCTCCTTCTGAGATGTTTGTTGATTGACTGTATAACCTGCTCTCCATGGTCCAGCCGGAAAGCACCTCTGGGAGGGAAACCGCTCCAGCTTTCTCAGGAAGGGTCCAGGGCTGGGTCAGGCCAGGGTGGGGATGGCAGCCAGAGCAGATTGCAGCCAGCAGGGCTGGGCTGAGCAGTGGCCTCCATGGAAACCCTCCTCCCCCATGCCCTGTTTTCAGTTTCATTGCCTGGGTCACAATTGCCATTGCTGGGGACAGTGACTCCCAGAGGCTGAAGGTTCCCTGATGCCCTGCCATGACTGCTGTGGGGGCAGAAAGAGACTCCTGCTGTGACTCAGAGACCAAGAAAGTCAGGTAGAGTCAGTTTTCATCAGAGTCCCTGCCTAGAATCCCCCAGTGTGGGACCCCAGTGAGGTACGTGGCTCCAGGTCAGAGGGTGAAACAAGATCCTGGCTTCCATCTACAGCAAGGCAAGAAATGTGAAGAGAAGGGGAGCACAGGGGAGAGGGAAACCAAGGAGGGGAGAGCAGTCTGCTCCCGTCACCTCAGGCCTGCGCAGCAGCATCGACAATGGCCAGGAGGGCAGAGCTGCCGGAGGCCCCATCAGAGAGTGGGCAGAGAAGCGAAGTGTGCTCGAGGCACTCAAGGGAATACCACTCAGCTGCGAAGAAGAAAGAACTGACACGTGCTGGAACCTCAGACATACAATGTAGGTGATTGACAGCAGCCAGCGCAGAGTGCCCAGAACAGGCTAATCCTGAGACAGAAGATGCTTGGGGCTGTGAAGCCTGTGCTGGGAAACATGGGGACAGATACTTTGGCATTTGGTAAGGAATGTTCTGGAATTACTCAGAAGTGCTGTTTGCACACCAAGTGAATGTGTGCTAAATGTCAACGAATTGTGCACTTTAAATGAGCAAGTGTGTGGGGTGTGAACGCAGTGTGACATAAACAGCTTTAGAGCACCGGCTGCCTGGCACAGGTGGTGACCCCGGGGCTGCTCTGTGGTCCGGTCACTGCCTGCGGTACATGTTCCCCAGAGCCTGTGACAATCCACCTATCCCAGCCAGAGGGCAGAGGCGAAGGCTCCTGGACACAGACAGCTGGAAGGTGCCTGGGGAGGAACTGAGGCAGCTCATGTTCCTGCTTTTGACAGGCTCCACACCTGCCACGGACAGATGGAAACCACCAAGAGGGCTGAAGGAGGGCGCACATGGTCACCCGACACTCTGGAGGCTGAGGACGGTGAACTGCCTGGGCCCCTGGCCACAGACCTTTATCTAGCCTCCCCACACCGCTGCAGGCCTCCTCAGGTCCTGTGCACACGCTGCTCCGCTCCGGTGCATGCGCTGCTCCCGGCGCCCTCACACTCATGGCCCCAGCATGGCCTCCTCTGGAACCCCTCACCCTGCACCCTCTCAGCCCCCATCATGGTTCCAGTTTGTTGATGGCTGCATCTGTGTTTGTCTGAACCATCCTGTGAGACATCTCATGCCATGCAGGCTGTGTGTTCACAGCCAGCGTTCTGATATGTTTAGGACTGGTGAGGCTGTCACTCCGCCCCTGACCCCGAGTCACACTCTCTCCTGGCCCGTTGTCCTTCCTGTTAGCCTAGCCGTAGGACACAATGTATCTTCTATCAAACAGGGAGCTGGATGGAAAGTTTTGGTCACCATGCGGGCCGGATGCAGGTGACTGACTCCCCACCCCCAGGTCTGATCTGACTGCTCCTGTCTCCCAGGCTGATTCCATTTGTGTTGGAAAAGTCTCCCAAGCGCGGCCATGTCCTCTGACCAGCTCAGCCTCCGGGTGCCTGGAGGAACTCGACACACCCCAGCACTGGAGAGGCTGAGTTCACAGGAACCACGGTGCGGCTGGACCCCGGCTAGACCTGACCCTGCGGGGGCGGTTACTCCTGTAAAAGGCCGGGTTTCCCGGTTCCCACTCCCTGAGGACGCCGCGGCTGCCCCCTGGCGGTCACGTGAGCAGTTAAGGACGCATGTTTTTATCTAGCGGCTGCGCAGACAGGAGTGGACCCGGGGCGCTCCAAGGGATGCGGCGGCCCCTGGTCTGGACAGCGAGGCCTCTCACCGTCACTGTCCTTCCCATTCATGTCCAACTCACTGTCCTCCACCCGGGGTCTCATGTAGCTCAGGCTGCCCCAGAAGTGCACAGGATGGCCAGCTTCAGCTGTCAGTCACTGGGAAGGCTCATTTATTAAGTGCTCAGTACTCCACAGGGAAACTGAGTCTGGATGTGTAGCTTCCCGCAGATGTCTAGGCCCTGCTGCCACTGCTCTCACGGTGCTGAGCCTGCAGTCACCTCGGTTATGACGCTCTAATATCCAGACTCCCTATCTAGTGCTCGTGGGGTTAGGCCCAGCCCAGGACGCAGGACCAGGTCCCCTCAATCTGAAGGACCCGAAGCAGAGACCAATGATAGGACCCAGCCTTGCCCCGTCAGTCCGCTTGACCCACACGACCGGAGTGTCCTGGATCATCAGTCCTCTGAGTACACCAAAGATCGCCAAATGTGGCGGCTCCCTGGGTCACACCCCCCAGGAGTAGGGGGAGTCTCTCGTGGGCCAGGCCGCCGCGGGGACAGTGCTGGCCCAGGCTCCTGGTCTCCCGGCGTCCGGCCACCGGTCTCCCGTCCTCCAAAGACTGCGCGGTGTGCAGGGCGGGCGCAGGGGCAGCTTGCCGCGACTCCGTCCCGTTCCCCGAGTCCCGGGCCACCTCCACCACCAGCGTCTCTCGCGGGCACAGCACCTCCGGGAAGTCCTCAGGGCTGCGCCACTGCCAAGCCTTAAAGGAGGGACAGAGCCAGGGCTGTGGGCGGAGCCATGACTGAGTGAGGGGGCCGGACAGCGTGAGGGTGTGTGGGCCGGACCAGTGCCTTGGTTGAGCTACGTAGTCGGGTGCAGCTAGGACTGGAGTGGAGCCCAACAGTCGGGCGAGCCATGTCACTGGATATCGGCACCCTGTTTTCTGAAGTCCCCATCTTTCCTCAGCCCACGTGACTATGCATCTCTTTGGACTGTCCAGAGCACTCTAGACACGAGCTCCACTAAGCCTGTGACTCAGGTCGACCAATCAGATCTGGCCCTGAGACTTGGGCGGCAGCTAACGGGGCGGGGGTGGGGGTGGGGGTGGAGGAGACCAGAGAGTCCCCTGAACCAGTCAGGGGTGAGGCCTTCAGGAGGAGAGCTATTCCCAGGGAACAGGATCCTGTGTTCCTGGATCCAGCCATGCCTGAAGCACACAGCCCGGAGTTTGCTTTTCAAATTCCCCATCGGTTGAAGCCACTTAGGTTCTGCTTCTATGATATGGCTTCTGGAAGACTCCGCTACCTGTCTGGCTTTCCAGCCTGCCCTGAGGTGATTTGGGTGAGCTGTGCTGGACCACCTTCACTGCCCACAGTACACACCAAACAACAGTCGGAAGCTGAAAAGGAACATTTACCTGCTTGCCCTGGCTTTCAGGGAACTCCACAGCGGTGCTGGCACAGGGTGTGGGCAGCGGTGGGCACAAGTGCCAGACCACCCTGGGAACAAAGGGTGGCAGATCAGAGGGGGCCTCTGAGTCTTTCTTTTTTTTCCCGTTATGCTGTAAAGGGTGTGGTGTAACCGAGTCCCCGTAGTTATGGTTCCTGGCTCTGGTTCCTGGCCCTCACTGCCCCGTCTCCTTGTCTATAAGACCAGGACAGATACGCACTTTGGGCTCAACACTGCCCTAATGTTCAGGTCGGGAGGAGAAAGGCGAGACTTACCTATTCAAGCCAACGTATCCGAGGCCGCCGAGAAGGAGGACGCTAACAAAGCTCCCCAGGGACACGAAAATGATGGATAAACGGGAAATCTGCACCTCTATGGGCGGGTGGGACAACTTGAGTTGAGGGAGGTGAACCCTGCCTTCTTTCCCACCCTGCAGGAGCCGCCTGACTAGGGAGACACAGTTTGACCCAGGTGCAGCAACCCAAGGAGTCAAGAGGGCAGAGGGCAGTTACCCTGTCGCTGTGGATCAGAGGCAGGTAGGGAGAGCTTCCTGGAGGAGGGAACTTTACAGCTTGGGTTTGAAGGATGAATAGGAGTTTGACAAGTGTGTGACGAGGGGATGGGGATCAAATATTGCAGGCAGGTGAGGTAGGCCGAAGGAGAAGAGGAATTCCGACTAGTCGTTTTTGCGGAGGCCCATGGAAAGCTGCAGGGGGGGATCTTGGCCACCGCCGGGCTGTGGAGGTCATTACGGGAAGAGCAGCAAAGTGCATACTGGGTAAGCAGCTGGCTGCGGTCCCACTCACCGAAGCTGAAGTGCTGGGGGCGGCTCCAGGAGCCTTGGAGCTGTGCAGTGTCGGCTCGCACCTGGACTTTGTACACCACACCAATGCGCAGTCCCTGGAGTGTCACTTCGGTCTTCGTGGGTGGCACGAGCCACTCTGCTGGAGGGAGGCAACGTGGGTTAGGTCTACTTTCATGACGCGTGGATCGAGACACTCGGGGCAGTCCTGAGGGTCCACCGAGTTCAATTCCCAGCACCCACAGGGCAGCTCACGACTGTCGGCCTCTGCAGTCATCAGGCACGCTCGTGGTGCACGGACACAAATGCGGGCAACACACGTGCACATAAAATCATCATCCGATAACCGAAGATTTTAAGAGGTAGCAGAAACAGTCAAGGGTTCCACCTCTAGTTCCTGGGGAAGCTGAGACAGGACTGCTGTAAATTTGAGGCCAGCCTGAACTATAGAGTGAGACTCAAAAAAAAAAAAAAAAAAGAAATCAAAAAGCAAGGTAGACTGGGTGAATCCTCGGTGACGAGATGCAGCCAGATCTTCGATCCCAGGACCCGACCTGCAAGCTGTCCTCTGGCCCATGCGTGCTCCGCGGACACCACGTTATCATACACGGTAAACGAATCAATAAACACGTAGTTAAAACGTGTAAAAAAAATTAAAAGCGGTGGTTTAAGTGAGAATGGCCCTCCCAGGCTCACAAGCTCACAAGTGAGGACTAGGGGGTGTGCCCTGCCTCGGGTTCCCGCCGACGTGCTCCACCGCACCTGACGCCCACTCGCCGTCCTCAGCCTCGCAGCGCACGACGTATCGCGTCAGGACCCCCGGACAGGCGCTCAGCCGCGACGGCGCCCACTCCACGAACACCGAGTCCCCGCTGTGGTTCCTCACCGACAGGAGGCGCGGGGTCCCTGCTGCTGAGGCTGTGCAAAACCTTCAGCTGTGGGACAGCCCAAGGGAAGGCCCCGCCCACCGCGGTCACCTCTGCCAGGCTCCACCCACTGCCATGGCGCCGCCCACCTTCCTTTCTATATGGGTTCTACATGTAGCTTTGGCCACACCTACTGACGTGACTCCAACCATAATATTAGCATTTTGCCTGCTCACATTCTGGGCAACGCCCACAACCCTGTCCCTGCTCACAGCCCTGTTTCGGCCCAAAGCCTGGCCCCGCCTACAGACCTGATTCTGCCCACAGCCTGGCTCCGCCCACAGCCCTGATACTGCCCACAGCCTGGCCCCGCCTACAGACCTGATACTGCCCACAGCCTGGCTCCGCCCACATTCGTGAGTCTGCCAACAGCCCTTGACCTGACCACAGGTCACCTGACACTCCAAGGTCACCAAGGACACAAAGCACAGGTCAGAGCTACTTACCGTTACCCGCAAAGAAGTAACTGGACAGGATCGTGGACCACAACACTGGGTTCTCTGGGTTCTTGGAGCCGAAGACAGTGAGGCGGTAACATTCCCCCTGGCCCAGGGCAGGCTCTGAGCTCCAGCTGTGGGTCACTGGAAGGACCAGCGGAGCGAGGCCAGAGTCAGCTCTGCTCTTACCTCTGTGCTGGCTGTGCTGTACCTCAAATCCCTTATGCCTTTCTCCTGGATCCTTCATCCCACTACTCCAGTCTCTACACCGTGGGTAGGAGTTCAGCTCTGCAGCCTTAGCCCCTCTCTGAGAGCCCCGAAAGTACGCCCCCTCTTCCCCCAGGGCTCCAGCCCCAAATCAGACACTGCCAGGACCATCTGGCTTCGTCTCCAGACTTCTTTAACTCACAACAAGCAACTGTGAATTGCCACCTTCCCTGGCAGGACAGTGTTTAAATCACCACCTTATGTGAGACTCATTATGCCCAGGGTGTGACCTGCCCAGGGAGGAGTCTGGGAACCCAGCCAAGGCTTGGAGATGCCAGGCCTCAGGATTCCGGCCTGTGTCACTCAGGGTAAGTGAGGGACCTCTCTGGGCTTCAGATGCCCTGTCTGCACAGACCCTGGAGGTTGGAGATAGCCATGCCAGGTGTTATCATGGAGGCTATTTATCTGAGAGTGACATACCCACCCTGGCGGCATCCCCGTCTTCTGGTGGTGCAATCAGGGTACAGTGGGTGTGGTTCCCGTCCTGGCCCCATGCCTGCCGCTCCACGCAGTAGGTGGTGTCTGGAGTCTGGGCTACCCAGTGCATGGATGTTATGTTGCCTTCCACACTGACATTCAGCGTTCTCATCTCTGGAAGGAACCCCCAAGTGTCACCAGCATGTCAGTGACAATCACAGACCCACACTCAGCCTCCACCTCTGAGGAGATCAACTGGCACTTATTGAGCATCAACTGTAGGCCTGGCTGATACTTTTTGTTTGGTTGATTTTTGAGGGAGGATTTCTCTGTGTAGCCCTGGCTGTCCTGTTTCTCTTTAGACCAGGCTGACCTCGAACTCATAGAGATCCACCTGCCTCTGCCTCCCGAGTGCTGGAGTGACAGTTCCAGCCAGTGTGCCCAACTGATCTCCCTTTTAGTAGATAAATATATCTTAGGGGCTGGCAAGATGGCAAAGTAGGTAAAGGCAATTGCTGCCATGTCTGGCAAACTGAGTTAGATCCCTGGAACCCATGGAAGGTTGGCCTCTGCCACCCTAGCATGTGTGTACACACGAGACAGTGAACTTTCTCAGTAAGATATACACACATGCAGCACAATCCATCATCTCAGTCCTGGAGAGGCTGCGGGAGGAACCAGGCTAGCCTCAAAAAGCTCACGGTAACACTCCATCATCCCACTGATGGTCTAAGTGTATGCAGCTGGTCTAAGGCAGAGCTTGCCAATTAGAATTTTAAAAACTTGTCTGACATGTGAGTGCACTTCCACAGAGGCCAGAGGAGGGCGTCAGATCCCCGAGGCTGGAGCTGGAGGCTCTGCCACCCCTTTGAGTGGATTAAAGTCCTATATACATCTCAACGACCAAATTTTTGATGCACCTTTCACTTGGACAACATCTTGATCTCATTCTTTTGTGCGTGAAAAATGAACCAAGGCCCACACATCCTTGGTGCGCAGGATGGAACCCACAGCCCTCATGTTCCCGCCCCTGGGCCCTGAGCACCTGCAAGGTCTTGGGCAGGAATGTGCCACTTCTGGTTGGAGCTGCGGCCGAAGCGAGTCTTGGTGACCACGGTCAGCTCGTAGGCAGCCCCAGAAAGGCTCAGCGTCTTGCCCAGGGACACAGTCTTTGAGGGCTGATGCTGGCACGCACAGGACAGCATGTTCACATCCACCAAGTACGTCACGTGGGCACCGCGCTTGACTCTCAGGCAGCCCTCAGGGACAGCAGGCTGTGGTGACTGCAGAGCAGGAGATGGACATGAGGACCCAGGACACTGCCCTCCCCTGCTCACACACACAGGCTGGCTGAGGATGACCTCCTGGGACCCCCTCTCCTGTGCTGGAGTGACAGGTGCTGGCCACCACACCCTGCCAACCTTCAGAGCTGACCCACCACCAATGGCGTCTGCCACCCCCTCTCCTGTGCTGGAGTGACAGGTGCTGGCCACCACACCCTGCCAACCTTCAGAGTTGACCCACCACCTATGGCGTCTGCCACTCCCACATTTCTCTGTGTCTCTTTCTCCTTCACTCCCACCTTCTGCCCCTGCCCAGGCCAACCACAGCCCAGGCTGGCCGGGTCACCTGATTTTGCATGGTCAGACGTCGTCTTCCACCTTGGTCCAGCGGCTCCACCAGGAACTTGACCTCAGGCTGGGGTAAGGGTTCTGTAAGGAGAGAGGAGAAGTTTCAGAAACTGGAAGAACTGAGTGGCTGAGACAGCCCTGTATGCAGAAAACTAGGAAAGACAACGGCCAGTGGTTGGAGCCGCTCCCACCCCCCCCCCTTTCCCTCTGAGCACAAGTGTGCTGTGCCCACACCACACCTCCATCACAGGCCTGCTGCCTGCAGCTAGAGACCGCACAGAGTGAGAAAGAGCCCTGAGATAGGGCACTGTTCAGGAGGCCTGAGCAGGCTTCTCCTGTGGCCTTACTTCTAATCCCCTCAGCCTGATGTCTGGAACTTACTGGCACATCCTTTATTACTTTTAAGAGAGGGTCTGGCGATGATGCCCAGGTTGACCTCAAAACCATAGTCCTCCTGCCTCAGCGTGTTGGGATGATTAACATGACCGTCACACAAGCTCTGTGGACCCTTTCCTAGTGCTTGTAACCCAGGGCCCCCTCACCTGGCGGAACACACACGGAGTTGCTCCAATTACTCCAGGGACCCCCAGGGGCCCCCGAGGAGACCCGCCATCTACGCCGCCGGATCTGGAACTCCTGGGCTGCATTCTCCAAAGGGCAAAGACAGGACTCTGGGTAGAGGCAGGGCATGAATCACGGTGTCAACACGCTGGGGCACTGTGTGCTCTGATTGTCTGTGGGTCTCTTTAGCCACTTCTGCCCCTTCGCTGGAGCCCCGCCCCATCCCTCCACCATGACTCAAGTTCTTTTCCACCTCACTCTGGGATTGCAGGATAGGAATAAACCCACGCTGAGTCTCAGGACAGGCCACAGCCCTGCATGCACTACGGGACTCATTCATGCTCATCAGAACTGCTGCCCTGAATGCCCGCAATCATACCTAAGCCAGAGTCATTCTGGGGTCCGCAGTCACCCTAAAAGAGACAGAGACTGGGTGTGTGGTTGGTTTAAACTTCACGGCCCAGAAGTGAGTGCTTGTAGCTTTTCTGTTTTGCTCTGGGAGCCTGGAGCTCACTGTGCAGCCTGAGAGCCCTCCCTCCAGCACCTCCCCAAGTACTGAGGTGAAAGGTGGAACTGCCCAGCTCTCCTGACCCATTTCCTGTTTGCATGAGGGGAAACTGAGGCCTGGGTAGGATCATAGAAGTGGGGGAGGCATGGGGCTGCAGTGGCTGAGAAGTGAGCTGGGGAGGGAGAGAGGGAGGGAGCAAAGGAGAAAATGATTCTGAGGAAACAAGAGGTGGTCACACTGTTCTGTGAACCCGGGAGGGGCTGAAAGGGCTTGCCCTCAGGCAGGGCGAGCCAGAGGCTGGACTGCAGGGACCCCACAGCAAAAGGCAGCCCGAGCTTCTCAAAGAAGCATGATGCCAACAGGATCCTCGGGGAGGGTAAAGGGTGCCACTAGGTGGGGGTGGGGCTCAAGCAGGGAGGTCACCATCAGATCTGAGGACTGAGGAGCAAGAGGAAGGCAGAACCCCCAGCTCTGAGGATGAAGACACCAACTGGGCGACATTATTGGTGCTAAGGTGACTTTTGACCTGGGAAACAAACTCACCAATGTCCAATTTGTTGTGGGGGTCCGGTGCCTGAACTGCACCTCAGCCGGGACTTCATCAGAAACATTCCAATCCAGGCGTAACTGCCTATCTGAACGCGACACTTTGACGTTTCCCAGGGGATGGTTGAACTTGACTGGGGGGAGGGGGTCGTGTCTGTGACTTGAGTGCAAATTTCCAGGCCCAGCTAAGGCCAGCATTCTGTCCCCAGTACCACCCGCGGGTCACTCTGATGAGATGAGAGACCCCTGCAGACCCAGCTAAGGCTGGCATTCTGTCCCCAGTACCACCCGCGGGTCACTCTGATGAGATGAGAGACCCCTGCAGACCCAGCTAAGGCTGGCATTCTGTCCCCAGTACCACCCGCGGGTCACTCTGATGAGATGAGAGACCCCTGCAGACCCAGCTAAGGCTGGCATTCTGTACCCAGGTTTGTGGGTGGCATAGGTGTTTTGGCTCAGCTTTTTTTTTTTTTTCAGTCCAGGGTCTCTTGTAGCTGAGGCTGGCCTCCCAAGAGCAGGCATGACAAGCGTGCACCCCCACGACTGGTACATGTGGTAAAATCTTAGGGCTCCATGTATGCTAATCATGACCACATGCTGACTTATGTCCCCAATCCAATGATTTTAAAAAATAGATTGTTTGTATTTTCAAGACAGGATTTCTCTGTCTAACAATCCTGGCTGTCCTGGAACTCACCCTGTAGACCAGGCTGACCTCGAACTCACAAGGATTCACCTGCCTCTGCCTCTTAAGTGCTGGGATAAAAGGCATGTGCCACCACCACATGGCTGAAAAGTTGACTATATTAAAGGGCTGGAGAGATGACTCAGGGGTTCCAAGCACCTGAGAGGACCCACAAGGCAGCTCAAAACTGTGACTCCAGCTCCAGGGTATCTAGCGTCCTCTTCCATGCACGTAAAATGAAAGTAAATAAAACTTAAAGAACAAAATGCTGGGGGCATGGTAAGAAGTGGAACCCCTGCCTAGAATCCCCCAGTGAGGGACTGTGGGTGTGGCTCCAGGTAGAGTATACAGAAAACCCTAGTCCCATCCTCAGCCTTATCCACCCCCCAAAACAAACATCTTGTTGGGGTATGTTCCCACAGACAAGTGAACTTTTTGCTGCCCTGGTTAATTTCCTGAGTCTGGGAGTTCACTCTGCCAGTCTCAGTGGAAGGATGCGCAGCCCCCTCTCTAGCCCACCCTCTCTAGCCCACCCACATCCGTGTCCCTGAAGCCGCTCACAACCACATCCTCACACACGCACACCCAGAGCGCTGAGTCATGAAAGCACACACCTCCGAGGAGGGGCTTGCAGGACTGTGGCGAGCAGAGGCTCAGGCCACACCAGAAAAAACCGAGGAGTCCTGTGATAGGCTATTCCCAAGCAGACAGACTGTCTTGTCGCAGGGCAATGGCCTACACCTGGGGTGACAGAGTGACAGGTAAGACAGAGAGCTCACTCCAGTGGGACAGGCACAGCGATATCTCCAGAGACTTCATGGTCCAGTTGTTGAGTCGAGACTCCACCCAAAATGTGACGTTAGAAAGCACAGGGACGCCAGCCTGCTCTGAAAACTGCACAGTCCTGGACATGCCTGCAGGGAAGTAGCAGCAGCGCCCACCGCCAAAGCTGCAGAAGGAGGGTCAGTGATGAGTCAGGGGGGCAGCATAAAGGTGAGCTTGAGAGTGAAGACTAGAAAATAAATTGGGCAACGTTTAATCCCAGCACTGGGGAGGCAGAGGCAGGCGGAGCTCTGTGAGTTCGAGGCCAGCCTGGTCTACAGAGCGAGTCCCAGGACAGCCAGGGCTACACAGAAATACCCTGTCTCGAAAGACCAAAAGAAAAAATAAAGACGAAAGAACATGTTGTATGTTCTTTCCACTCCTTGTAGTGACACGCTGCTGCTGTCACATGAGAAAGATTGGCAGGGATCACGTTAATCATGAGCTCACACACAGATCTTAGCTATAGTGGATTTGGGGAACAAGTTAGGCTGTGGGGATGAGTCCTCACCAGCACCTCAGGAAGTGAGTGACATTGTTCTCAGCGCCGTCATACTGCCAGGAGCATTCATACTCTGCCCCGGAAACCCTGTAACAGCTCAAGTTCCTGGGTCCGGACAAGGAGCCTGGGAGAGATGGTGGGAGTGTGAGAGGTGGACTCTGCTAGCAGAAGTGTCCTGAGGTTTTCTGGACCCCTCTTGCTTGCCCTTCTCCACCCTGCTGGAAGTTTCTGGACATCACAGGTGTTGAGTCAACTCCACCTCGGGACTTTGCACGTGCTGTATTGACTAACCCTCATTCAGGTAGATTAGATTTTTCAGCATGGGCACCGGCAGCTCCCCACCTTCCCGGGGAACGGCCTGGACAGCAGGATGGGGGCAGAGCCTGCTATGGCTCTCAGCTTGGGAGGGGCTGTGCCAGACCTGAGTCTCCATCTGGGTAAGGCGGTGGTCTCTCAAAGCAGCGGTCTCTGCAGGAGACTGAAAGGAAGAGAAATTGACAGTAGTGTCACAGCCCAGTGGGACGTGTGAGCCCGGGAAGGGTCTGCATGTCTGTTTGCCATCAACACATGCAACCCTAGACTGCTCACTCGCCGACCCCCCCAGCATCACCCCCCTTCACCCCTACCCCTTTCTTCCCCACCCATCCACGCATCCTCCAGGCCATCTGTCTGTCCTAGCCTCAGCCCTCTTCCCTCACTACTCAAAATTCTAAGTTCTCTCCCATCCATGTGGTCCAGAGGGCACAGCAATAGGCACAGAGCAGAGTGAGTACTTTTCGGCAGGGGAGGCTGGGGGTCCCCGATGAGTGTACTTGGCTGCCGGCAGGGCTACCAGGAGATGCTGGTGTCCCGTGAGCAGAGACACTGGTGCTACTTGGGGCACCAATGTCTGCCCTGTGTGAGAGTGCAGGACACCACAGGTAAGGGTGAGCCCAACTCTGGGAGCCTTCTGGATTCTGAGGTGACAGGGACGCCCCTCATCCTTTCTGTTCTCTCTGGTGACATCTTTCCTGGCCTCGCTATCTCCTCTCTGCCACCACCAATCAGATATCTCTGCGATGGTGACCTTCTCTAGAAATCTGGGTTCCTGTCTCTTGCTATGAGTCTCAGCTCATGGTGTGCCCTGAAGGCCATCAACCCTGCTGCTGTGAAGTTCTGTCCAACAAACTAAGACGGAGGGCCAACAAACTACAGATTCCTGGTCTGCAGAGGACGGCAGAGGCACAGAGAGGCATAGAATTGGCCCAGAGTCCCACAGCAGCCGTGACAAAGATGGATCCCAGCCTGGCCCAAGAGGTGTCCGTGAACCTGCCTATGCAGATTCTCTGTGTGCTGTGAGCTGTGAGCAGAACACGTGACCTTTCATGTGCCTTCCTTGGGCTTCTTCAACTTAAAAAGATAGGAAATGGGAATGGGCCAGGCCCCTCAGCAGAGGAGAAGAAGCAAACCAATGAGACCCCTGTAATCATGGCCAGAGACCGCAGAGATGTGGCACTCACCCGGGACCTGAGACCTAGAGCCTGCAGCCCACACGGACCCCTCTCTACCCAGGAGATGTGAGGGAAGCACTCACCGCCCAGCTGGAAAAACAGGAGGAAGATTAAGATGTGCTGGCTGGTCCCTGGCAACCCCAACAGGTCCACGAGGAGGAGCCGTGAGTACCCAGGCACTTTTGCACCGCTTACGAGGCCCAGCCACGCTGTCCCCATCCCAGAACACACTGACACTGAGAAGGGAAAGAAAATGAAAAGAGGGGAGAAAAGAAAAGAAAGAAAACTCACTGTCTCCCCCACCAGTCAAAGTGGAAGTGAAAGCCAGGAAGTCAGTCACCCCAACCCCCAACCCCCACATTACAACCCACACCAAGCAAGATAGGTTAGTCTGGCGTTCTTTTTTTTTTTTTAGACAGGGTCTCATGTAGCTCAGGATGGACTTAAGCTTACTATGTACCCGAGGCCAACCTTGTACCCCAGATCCTCCTGCTTCCAACTCCCCAGTGCTGGGGTGACAGGTGTCACAGCCACACTTGGTTATGGGGTGCTGGGCATGGAGCCCAGGGCTTCCTGCACGCTGAGCAGAGGCCTAGAGACTGAACCCCAGCAGCAGGTTACATTTTAAAGTCCTTTTCCTAGTGTCTGAGAAGCTGTGACATGGGGGTGGCCATGTATTTGTGGGTAGCCTTACTACATAGACCGTCTCAAAAGAAAGAATTTTAAGTGGTATGATTTTTCTCTAAAGATGTTTCTAGAGCCAGGCACATGGCACATGCCTTTAACTCCAGCACTCATGAGGCAGAGGTAGGTGGATCTCTGTGAGTTTGAGAACAGCCTGATCTACAGAGTGAGTTCCAGGATAGTCAGGACTACACAGAGAAACCCTGTCTTGAATTAAAAGTTTCCCGATTTCCAGGTCTTAGATAAGGCAGACAGATGATAATCTTTTGGGGAAAATGAGGCCCATGTGTATGAGCTCATGGTGCTTTGGGAGGGGCCCCTTGGGGGAGGAGTCATGTCACTGCCCAGCTGGCCTGGCCTGGCCCAGGGTCAAGCTTCCTGAAGGCTATGAGGTCAGTGCCTCAGGGACAATGAGGCTGTGTCTTGGCCCTGGCATGGGACACTGGGACCCTGTGATCCCATGCAGACTGACTCCAATGGCACTGAATGGGAGGGGTGCAGGGAGCCTGGGGGAGGGGCAGAGTCAGAGAGATGGAACAGAGAGGCAGGGAAGGGTCTGTGCAGTGTCACACTTGGGAAGCTGAGGCAGGAGGATTGCCATGAGTTCTAGGCCAGCCTGACAGGGAAGGAAGTTCATGGAAGATTGTAACCT
The DNA here is from genome assembly GCF_982192425.1 of Myodes glareolus. NCBI lineage: Eukaryota > Metazoa > Chordata > Mammalia > Rodentia > Cricetidae > Myodes > Myodes glareolus. Next base: position 3,814,041 of record NC_142048.1, on the reverse strand, counting down.
AGTTGTTACTCTTCTGGTGTTCTCTGTACAGCCCTTGGTCTCAGAAAGGCCGCCATGGCTTGCTCCACATATAGATGGAGAAACTGAGTCCAGAGGCCCCAGCTGGAAGCAAATAGATGGATTCAAGGAGCCCCACTGGGGACAGACTTGTCTCTTTTGGTCCTTCCCATCTCTGCAAGTGTTGCGTTCACACACACACATGCACATGCACACACACCTGCCTCTGTTTCCCCAAAGAGCTGCATATAAAGACCAGGTTGGGTGAGCAGTAGTTAGATGCCAATGGTGAATGCTTGATGTGGCATACCCATCCTTGGCCCTTGTCACAGCCCTTCAAGCGACAGGCTGAGGGGCTTGCCTGGTTGGGAAGGAATAGGGAGCCATGGAGGGTGTTAGAAGTAGGGGAGCCGAGGCATACCAGAGTGCTGGTTCTTCTCTTATTAGGGTCACAGTATGAGGCACCTACATGTGTCTCCCTCCTTCTCCCCTTTCTGGCTCCTCCCAGCTGCCCATGGAGGCCCAGGGGAGCTAAGAGCCCAGGGGTGTTCCACTTTCAGAAACATTACACATTTGGGGGCAGGGAGCAGGAAGAAATAGGCCACAAGGGCCCCGGAAACCATATCAGAAAAAACCACTGAATGTCCCCATGGCCTGCAGTGAAGAGGGAGTAACACCGCTCTCCTATGCCCAAGAGAGCCTGAAGCCCTGAGGCAGAGCTAGGTGTTGGAAGATAAAGACGCATTTGCAAAGAGAAAGTCTTGTTCGTTTAACAAGCACACAAGCATAGTCTACGAATAAGAACAAATTTTAAAGATTGTCTTCATTTTTATTTAATGTGTGTGGTGTTTGCCTGCGTGTTTATCTGTGCACCACACAGATGCCTGGGACCCACCAGAAGAGGCCATAGGACCCCCTGGAACTGGAGTTACAGACAGTTGTGAGCCACCACGAGGGTACTGGGACCTGGGTCCTCTGTGAGGCTAGCCAGGGCTCTTACCCACAAGGTTCTCTCTGCGGCCCCGATAAAAATATTTACAAAGTCTCTCAGCTACAGTTTTCGAAGGCATTTATGTCTTTATGTTTAGGTTTTTGAGACAGCGTCTCACATATCTCGGGCTGATGTTGAACACCTGACCCTGCTGCCTGGCCTGAAGTCTGGTCTGCTGCCTCGCCACATGGCAGTAGAGTTGCCCCTAAAAGACACGGAGCCCCCCCCCCCATGGAGCTGCCCCACTCCCTAACTTGCCTAACTATCCAGTGCTTGTGATTGGGTAGAATTTGCACATGAGTTTTCAGTCAAACTCCAGCCTGCCTGTCACGGGCACCTACCCCGCGGACTTAGTCACTGTTGACATTTGCTTGGTGGGCAGGTGCTTTGTGCAATTAGCCCTGGAAACAGCTGTCATATGGCCCTGGGAAGTCCTGTCTCGCAGGTATAGTATACGTCCAAGAGGAGAGAAAACATATGTCCAAAAAAGGGCATTCCTTGCTCTGAAACATTCATTGCAGCTACCTCAGGATTGCTAGCTATAAGAAAGACGGCAGTGGCTCTCAGGGGGTCAGTCACAGCGCTAGAATACTACTCAGTCGTAAAAAAGAAGGCACACCTGACAGTGCTCCGAGGTGGGTGGAGTTTGAAAAGCGTGAAACTGAGTGACAGCCCGCAGATCCAAAGGCCCCGCCCACAGAAAATGCTCAGTGCAGTCAAATCCCCAGACTAGAGGGGTGCCAGGTGCTGGAGAGCCTGCTGATAGGGATGGGGATTTGGGGGGAATACTTTAGGGTTAGGTGGTGGTAACGAATATACTAAAAAGCCTTTTTTGTTTTGTTTTGAGACAAGGTCTCATGCAGCCCAGGCTTGCCTGCCTGCAACTCTCTATGTAGTCGAGGATGACCTAAGTTCCTGATCCTTTGTTTTCTTCTCCGGTGCTGGGATGATGGGTGAGCAGACAGCTTAAAAAACCTCTACAGTTGGGTTGCGGAGGGATCTCCGTGGCAGAGGGCCATGCGTGAGGTGCACGGTTCCATGCCTAGCAATGCTGGCTGCACATTGACCGGGCATGCACGGAGCAGTGGGTTCGAGCCCAGCAGGTTAAAAAAAATTTTTTCTTAAAGATGGAAACTTGGGGAGTTGCTTTTGTTTCAAGGTGAGCGCCCAGCCCGAAGGTCCCACTACGTGGCCTCGTGGCCACAGCTTCACGCCTCAGAGCCTCGCTTTGGGATCTGCTGAAGAACGTTTCTCCAAGTTGCGAAACCCTCAGGACCTGAGGGGCGGAGCCACCCAGGAGTCAGCTGACCAACAGAACCAATGGCGTTCGGGGGCGGGCCCGGAGGACTGGGGCGGGCCCGGGGGCGGGGCTTCAGCAGGGACACTCAGCGATGGATGAGCCGAGCCTCCTGCGGCGCCGCGGGCTCCAGGTGAGTCTTGGCGGGCAGGCGCGCAGGCAGTGCCTTCGGGGCGAGGAAACTGAGGCAGAGAGTGAGGAAGGCCGGGGAGCGTCAGGTTGCGCCCTTTGCCCACCCGCTGCCCAGAGCGTTTCACGCATGATGGGAAGGGAGGGTCTCCGTTAGACAGATGGGGAAACTGAGGATGGGCCTCTGCCGTGGGGAGAAGGAGCTCCAGGATCCCCGCACCACAGCCGCCGGAGGGCGCCGAGCTCCCGGGTGTGCAGTTTCTGAGGTAAACCGAGCCCAGCCGCCGGTCAGCGTCGCCACTAGCAGCCAGTCCCCTGCCTCCGGTCCTTTCCACAGATAAGGAAACTGAGACTCTTGCTAGGGAAGCCACCCCTACGAGGCTGCCCGACTGGGATTCAATCTCTCCAGGGTCACAGTTCTGTGTGGCGACGAAGAACCTGCAGTGTGTGTAAGTGTGGTGGCTTCTCCGAGCCCGGTTCCCTTTTTACCGCATTTGCGCCACCGGGAAGTAAGAATGCAAGTCCAGGGCGTTCAGGTTATGAGACTGTGGGAGACGACGCCTCTGGCCTCTCCGGGCCTCAGTTTGCCCATCTGTAACATCTGCAAAGCTCACAAAGGTTTGCCTCGTTGGTTCTGAGGCTGGGACCACACGCCTAAGTGGTCAACAGGTTTGCGGTGGGGAACCGCACACCACCGATTACCCTGCAATATTGAGCGCCTGCTGTGTGCGAAGCCTCAGTCGCCTTAGACCGGAGAAAGGCAGGGGAGTTTGGGGAAGTGAAGATTAAGTAAAACTGCTCAGAGGGGGGCAGTGGGGCGGGTCCCCGGGAGGGAGCCTAGCTGCCCAGACCCCGGCGGGAAGGCGGGAGTGGGGGCGGGGTTGGTGCGCGGCGAGTGTCGCCCGGGCCCCAGTGAGATGCGAGCCCGCCCTCGGCCTCTTAAAATAGAGACGCCGCCTCCGGGTGAGCAAATGGGGGCGCGGCTGACGTCAACAAGCAGGACCTGTTCCACTTGGGGGGATAAATTTTTCCAGATGACAGGTCCCACGTTACACACGGGGAAACTGAGGCCCGTAGAAGTATAGCGGTTCTCAGGATCGGGAGGCTATGGGTGGGTTTCAGGGAGTGAAGGGGTGCGCAGGAGGGAGCACAAGAGGAGCGACTCGGCAGGTGCAAAGGCCCAGGGCCGCAGGGCCTGTAGAGGCGTGCTCTGAAGTTGGGCAGCCAGGCTTGGTGGTGCACACCTTTAATCCCAGCCCTGGGGGCGGGACTAAAGCGGTAAGGCCCGGAAGTTCAAGGACAGCCTAGGTCCCACAAGAGCCTGTCTTGAAAAACTCAAACAGCAAAATGATCCCGAAAAACCCATTTCTCAGTTAGAGCTGGGTTCGAAGGATAGGGCTGAGCGGGGCCAGCGAGAAGGCTCTAAGGGTAAAGGCGCTTGCGACCAAGCCTGACGACCATTCAATCTCCTGAATGGTCTTGGTGGAAGGAGAGAGCTGACTTCCACATTTGTCCTCTGACATCCACACATTTGCCAAGGCACACCGGTACAGACATACAATAAATAAGCACACATGTAAGTGTAAAAAACGGACAAATAGCCAGGCGGTGGCGGTACCTTTAATCCCAATGGGACAATGGGGAGCCATGGCAGGTCCTGGAGTGGGGATGGCCTGCTAACAGGAGACAGGAAGGCTTAGCGGACAGTGGAATAAAGGTCAGAGCAGGAAGTGTCAACAATCCTATTCTAGAACCCCAAGTTCCAGCCCGGGTTAGAATCAGTTCTAGGCCGCGCGGTGATGGCACACGACTTTAATCCCAGCACTCAGGAGGCCGAGGCAGGTGGATCTCTGTGAGTTTGAGACCAGCCTGGTCTACAAGATCTAGCTCCAGGACAGGCTTCAAAGCAACAGAGAAACCCTGTCTCTAAAAAAAAAAAAAAAAGAATTCTAGAATTCTAGGCTAGTCTGTGCTACAAGGTGGGACCCTCTGTAATTGACATCTGTAAGAAACAGACATGGTTTCAGGCCTTTTTCTTTAAGGTTCCCCAAGCCATGCCTTTGGAGTCTTCTCTGACTCCTTTAACTGGCTACTGCCTCAGCCAATCAAGAGGGCAGGCTGCCTGTGTTTGGAAGCTGAACCCTGCTAGAGAGCAGAGGCTCCATTCTTAAGTGCTGGAGAAAGCCCCTCTGATAGCCAAGGCTGGCCCTGAATTCCTAATGATCTTGACTCCACCTCCCAAATGCTCACCACCAGGCCTGGTTGAAGGCGTTGGGGAGGGAGCCCCAGCTGTGTGCTCCTGGTCCAGGCCAGGCCTCTGGGGTAGCTGGAAGGCAGGCAGTGCTCTCTCCTGTCACAGGATAGCCCATATGGGGGTGACTGCTTCTCCAACCCAGGTTTACTTAGCCTGAGTTGGATCTTTGTTAATGATAATGGCATATGCCTATCATCCCAGGAGTTGGGAAGCTGAGGCAGGAGGATAGCCTCGAGTTCTAAGGCCTGCCGGGGCTCCAGAGCCAAATCCCTGTAAGGTGGACTCTGGGGTCCCAGTGGGCCCCAAACCCTACTATTTCTGCACAGCTCACAGTGGCCAGTTTTCTCAGTTATAAAAGGGTGGCCCTAAACTCCGGGTAGACTACTTACCTTGACTCCTGCGCTCCACGACCAGCTCCTACAAACTGTGCGATCTGTAGGCCAGGGCTGAAACATGGGGACAGCACTCCGATCCACGAGGGACCCCTAATCACATATTTAAAGGGCAGACTCGGTTGGGGTTGTGGCTCAGTTGGTAGAGTGCTTGCCTGGCACACATGGAGTACACACCATCCTAGCATTCAGGAGGTGGAGACAGGAGGATCAGGAGTTCGAGGCCAGCCTGGACTACAAGAGAGGGATTCTGTCTCAACAACAAAGCAGTGAGAGCCATGGCGACACCTGCCTGTGACTTCAGCTGTCTGGAGGCTGAGGCAGGAGGATGGCGAGTTTCAGGCCATCAGCCTGCGCTGCAGAGAGAGGCCCCAAGAAAAATAAACAACATCCAGTAGCGGGGCGTCCGTGTGGGTGTTGCTGCGGGAGCAGATGGCGAGGGGGCCGTGAAAGCAGATGGTGCGGGGACGTGTGGGCCCACTTCCGGGGAGCTTTCCGGGGGCCTGGCAGCACCCCGCGCCCCGCCTGGAGTACTTTTGTTGTTGGGGACGCGTTTATACTACTCGTCGTTGCTGACGATGCCAGCGCGCGAGTCTGTGAGACCTGCTGTTTTCTAAACGAGTTAACTGGGGCACAGAGAGGTTGGGCAGTTGATGGACGTCACACAGCAGCATCCCCAGATATGAAGAAAACGGTCATGATTGGGGGGTACCAGGTGGAGCTCCGAGTTTGAATTCTTTTTCTGGCTTGATAGTGTGGGACCTGGTGTAAGACACACACCTTCATGAGTGGACGAGACAGAGATGAGACCATAAACCCTAGCACAGCAGAGGCCCATCCCTTCTGCCTGCCAATCCCCGGCCGCCCAGTGGTCCAGCGCCTGGCAGTTTCCGCCCCTCTCCAATTGGCTGTGCGAACTGATGATGTCACTGGTTGCCATGACAAACACCCGCCTAGGGACGTGGGTAGCCTGGAGCCCACCATTGTAAAAATAGTCCGTGTCCCCAAAGTGACCGCCCAAGTGAGTTTGTCTGTTGAGTTGAGGGCATCTGGAGAGCCCACTTCCCAGCTATCCCACCCTGTCTCCGTTGCCTCAGTTTCCCAACCTGTACAGTAGATGCTTGGTAAATGAGACACGACATGGGCAGTTTCTGTTTGGGCGGAGCTGGATTAAACAGTGGCAGGAGTCAGAGGAACCGACAGTAATGTCCCCTGGTTGCTGGTGCAGCCTTCCTGACGCTAAACCCTCATCACAATTGGGGAAACCAAAGGCATCGCATCTTTAAAGCATCACAAGACCTGAACGGCAGTCAGGGAAAACCTCCCTGATGCAGTTGGTGGTGCAAGCCTGTCCTTGCAGCAGTTGAGAAGCTGAGACAGGAGATTCACCATGAATTCCAAGCCACCCTGGGCTACATCCAGAGAGTACTTCGAAAACAAAGCCAGGGTCAGCTACATGGTTCAACCAGTCTGCCACCTGCCATGACGTCTGGCAGCCTGTCTCCTTCTCTGGGATCCACACTGCAAAACCCATTCTTGCAAGTTGTCACGCATGTGCCATGACACAAATACTCACGCAGATTTTCCATGTGTATGTGCTCCAGTGGACCCCAAGGCCAGGGTCCTCTCTGGCCTTCTGTGTAGTACAGGCAGCCAGAGTTGGCAAAGGCGTGCACCACCACTGCCCAGCGCCACCACCGCCTGGCCGTTTATCTTTATTCTCTATGCATTGGTGTTTTGCCTGCTGTCTATGTGATGATGGCAGATCTCCTGGACCTGGAGTTACAGACAGCTGTGAGCTGCCATGTGGGTGCTGGGAATTGAACTCAGGTCCTCTGGAAGAGCAGCCTGTGTTCTTCACCCCTGAGCCATCTCTCCTGCCCTCACTTATCTTTTGTGTGTGTGCGCACACAAACACTTGTGAAGATCTGAGGACAATTTATGAAAGTTGGTTCACTCCTTCCTCTGTGTGGGTCCTGGGGACTGAACTCAGGTGGTCAGGTGGGCAGGCACCCTTACCCACTGAGTCATCCTGCTGTCCCATCTATATTTTAAAAAGTCCCCTCCCCGCCCCTGCTGGCAGGGCCAGGCTTGGGAGCCAGGTGAGCAGTACTCAGGTGAGAGTAAGGACTAAGTTGCTCACAGTGTGGCAGGCCGCCTTTGGTGTGAGAACTCCATGTGGTGTGAGCAGGTCTTGACATGGCTGATGTTGGTGTGTAGTGGGTGGGAGACTTCCTGAGTTGACCCCATTTTCTGTGTCTCATTTCAGAAGGAGCTGAGTCTTCCACGCCGGGGGCGCGGGTGAGTAATTTATTCACTGATTAGTATAACTACAACATTGCCTTTTCTTTTGCTATTTTCATGTGTGTGTGCGCGCGCACGAGTATGTGTGTGTGCTCACAAAACAAAAACCAAACAAAAAATGATCTTCTACCTGATTCTTTGAGGCAGAATCAAACCCAGAGCTCAGCAGTGTTCTCTGGAGAGCTGCCAGCTCCCTTTCCCAGGCTGGGGTCACTGGTGGGTTCCAGGGATCCGAACTCTGTTCCTCACTGTGCACAACCATTACTCCACCACTGGGCCTCTCCCCAGTCTCTTCCTCCTTTCTTTTAAAAGAACCCCTCTCAGCTTGGGACCCAGCCTAAGCACAGCATCATGGCACCTCCCTATGAGAGGCTGAGACAGGAAGATTGACAGCAGCTTCATGCCAGCCTGAGCCACATGAGACCTTGCCTTATGTGTGTGTGTGTGTGTGTGTGTGTGTGTGTGTGTGTGTGTGTATATATATATATATATATATATGCCATTCTCTGAAGGGTTTAACTCCACTGTGGCAGATTCTAAGGTTATCAGCTTTCCAGATTGCTCAATGGGTAAGGCATTTGCTATAGTGCTCGGCACCCAAAGCAATCCCACAAGTTGTCTTTGGACCTCCAAGTGTGTGCAGAGACAAGATCCCTTTCACTAAATAAATAAATGTAGAAAAAACAAAAGGGGTTGGAGAGATCGCTCAGTGGTTAGGTGCTCTGGTTGCTCTTCCAGAGGACCTGGGTTCAATTCCCAGCAACCACAAGGCAGCTCACAACTGTCTGTAACACCAGTGCCAGGGGATCTGACACCTTCACACCAATGCACATAAAATAAATTTAAATAAATTATTTAAAAGAAAAAAGAAAAAGATTTGATTCTTAGCACTGCGGAAAAAGTTATGAAATATTACCTCTAGCCCAAGTACATTGGAATGGGCTTATGTACCTCAGTGAGATTGGCTTCCTTTTGGCGCCTGCCAACAGAATCTGTGGGGCTGGCATCATCTGGGGAGATCCGGAACGCAAAGAACATTTTGTTCTGTGTACCCTGGTTTACAGATGGGGTGGGCTTACCTCCTGTTCACTGAGAGCAAACAGCTCTGGACACCCCACCTTTGCAGGCTGCGTGTGCCTCAATTGGGGTCTAAGAAGCTCCGTGTTTTTTTGTGCTGGGCACCCTCCCTGTTGGGAAGGAGACTGTTCAGCTCTCTGATCTCGGATTCTTAAAGGAAACACAAACCATGAAATGTGTGTGCTCAGGGAAATTAAACAGAAAGAGACAGGCGGTGGGCCTTCACTTGGAGGAGATGAGGCTTGATCTTGGAGAGGACGAGCGTTGGGGTGGGAGTCACTGTGGGGACAATAGCCTTCCAGAAGGAGCGGCGTGGGCAAAGGTACTGGGGTGGTACCTGGCAGTGGAGGGGGAGCTGGCTGAGGAAGAGGAGGAGACGTGGGTTCTGAACGAGGCCTCAATGACCCCAAGTGTACTATGGCTGTGCTGGGGCGGGGTCGGACCTTGCCCTGAGTGTGCTTTGAGGGACCGGGGGAGGGGGGGGCGGGAGGAGCGCAGTGAACCGATCTCGAGGGCGAAGTGAGGGCCAGAGTCCTCGGGAAGCTGCCAACCCTACACCACCCGTGCTATGTGTGTCTCAGCCGAGGGCTGTCAGGGATCAGGTCTGTGGGAGAGCGGCGATGGGAAGCCACAAGCCAAAGCGATCCGGGTGAGGGGGGTCGCGGTCCGCCGGGCAGGTCGCCTTCCCTTCCGACTCATGGATGGGCGGACTGAATCTCCCAGGACCTGGCCGAGGAGGTTAGGACTGCAGCCCCCAACCACCCCTATCCGGACTCCCCTCCTCCCCCCGCAATAGAGCGCTGGTCCCGCTGGCTCCTATGCGCACGCACGCCCTCTGTCTTGGGGTGCTCAGTCCCGCCCCACCGTGAGAGGCTCCGCCTCTGTCCCCACCCCCAACTCAGTTCTTTGGTATCCCGCCTCCAAGAGCCAGTCCAGAGGCCACGCCCACACATAGGCCCCGCCTCGAGTCCTGCAAATTGCTTCAATGCGCCCCGCCCATTGAACACATTGTGAGCCTCCCCCCCGCCCCACTGGCCACAAGTCATACCCAGCTATGCGACACTAGGCCCCGCCCTCTTTAGAATACGCATTTCTCCACGGAAGCCCCACTCTACACCCCATAGCTCCACCCCACACTCCATAGCCTTGCACAACAGATGTCCCGCCCCACTCCAATACCACGGTCCCCAGAAGCAGGACTCGTCTCGGCACCCATAGCCCCTCCCATGACCCCGCCTCCAACCCATAGCCCCGCCCCTGACAGCTCCGGGGGCCTTTTAGTCCGGCCGGTCAACTTCTCCGTCCCGCCAATGGTCCCACCCCTCAGCCCACCTGCTGTCCCGCCCAGGCCCCGCCCCAGACCAGTGGCCCCGCCCCCGACAGCCGCCGGTGCCAGCGTCCCTCAATCTGTAGTCCCCGCGCGTTTGCTCGCGCCCGGTGCCACCGGGCGTCGGTTCGCGCGGTGCCGCCATGAAGTCCCGCAGGGAGAAATTGCTGATCCCGGCGCTGACGCTCGAGTGAGTACCGAGGCCCGAGCCCCGCGGTGCGGTCCCCGGGAGCCCGCGGGGGTCACGCCGGGTCGCCGCGGGGTCACCGCCCGCTCTGTCTTGCAGTCTGTCGCCGAGCAGCCAGAGCCCATGCTTGCTGAGCCCCGGCAGTCCGTGCAGCCCGTGCAGCCCGTCACTGGGCCTGCAGCCCTGGAGGTGAGTGGCGCCGCCCCGCTCGCGCGCCCTCCGCTCGGGCCTTCACACCCCTGACTACCCGAGGCCTCAGCGTCAGCCCCTCCCCGACCCCCGACCCCGTGGAAGCTCCCAGCTTCAGGCTGGCGCTGGGCAGGTGTCCAAGGCGACGCCAGAACTTGAGCCCAACAACTTCCCGAGACAGGTGCTGGATTCCCAGGGCCCTGCCAGGTTGTGACCTCGGGACCCGCCGGAAACGCCTTCCTCTAGTCGCACACAAGCCCAAATAGGCCGCACTAGACCGAAAAGAAACAGTTCACCGACTGGGGACCGACTCTGCCCTGACCATGTTTCCCAGCTGAGGAAACTGAGGCTCAAAGACAGGCCTGTACTGAGGCCGTAAGGGGGGCCAGCTTGGCCACCACATCCTACCCTCGGTGACTGCTGGGCCAGCTTCAGACTTACTCCTCTGAATGTCAAGAGCCTTAACTTCCCTGGGAGTCATTACATCTTACTATGAATGAGCACATCCTGTGAATTTTGAATGGGAAATACACATAACACTAAATTCCAGACAATGAATGGGGTGACCTTCATTTACTCGGCAAACACTGTCTAGGCACTGGCCAGCATGCCCGGTAAAAAGCCCATAGGTGTGAACAAGAATAACATCTCCCTCAGGATGTTATTCCTCCAGTTGTTCCTCCAGTTGGCTGGAGGGGGCGGCTGGGGAGTGGATGACTAATGACGAATGAGCTCTGTTCAGGCACTGACCCCCGGGGAGCTGACCAAATGTCCACAGGGTTAGGCGAAGGTTAGCCCCAGGCGGCTTGAGCTGGGTGGGGTGGAGAATAAAGGCTGTGGGGGTCTAGAACTTCTGGAGGAACCTAGTGTGCCTGGAGCTGGTCATGTTTGCCCAGGGGGAGGCAGGGACTGCTGTCACCACACTTACTGAGGAGTAGGTGGAGGAGGCCCAGGGGCATCCTGGGAGGCAGTGTGAGACCAGAGCATCTCTGAGCCCTTGGCTCCAAACCAGGGGAGGGCAGACCAGAGGGAGGGCCCTGGGCTGGGGACGCCTGTGACAGAACAGGTTTTACCTGGAGGAACTGGAGGAGGTTCTATGGGTACCAGGTAGCCACACTCACCACCAGAGGGCAGCAGAACCACTCTGCCAGAAGTCACACAGGCTCTCAGCTTCCCTCCCTGTACTGGACTGGGATGAGTCTGATTTGTCTGGCAACCATTCATATCTCAGTATGAGCCCTTCTGATCCAGACACAAGAGGAAGAAGGTCCTTCAGTGTCCCACAATCCCTAAGGTCCCAGGTCTTTTGCCCTTGCCACCGCTCTGTTCAGAGCTCTGCCGTCTTCTCATGTTTGAAGGCCTCCATCGCGTCTGAAATGGAGACATTCCACGTGTACTCCATCCTTCCATAACCAACTCCCTAAACTGGACCCCATCAGGGCTGATTTCCATGGCTTTTTTGTTTTTTGATTTTTTTTTAGATGCAAAGCAAAGGCTCCACCCCTGAGCCACGCCCCCATGCCCTCACTGTGGGATCCTAGGCAGGGGCTCCACTCTTGAGACACACCTCTGGTCCTTGTTTTTTGAGACAGAGGGTTTGTTTTGTTTGTTGTTGTTTTGTTTGTTTGTTTGTTTGTTTGTTTGTTTTTGAGACTTTTAGCTCAACACAGGGCTTTTCTGTGTAGCTCTGGCTGGCCTTGAACTCACAGAGATGTTCCTACCTCCGCCTTCCAAATGCTGGCTGGGATTAAAGGCCTGTGCAGCCACCACCTGGTGAGAGAGTGGTTCTTTTGTACAGTTTAGGTTGTAGGCCATCCTGACCTCAAACTTTCCATGATCCTCCTGCCTAAGCCTCACTAGTGTTGGTGGGAGGGGGTGAACCCTGCTGCGTGCCCATCTTCCTGTGCTCATTTCCTTCAGAACTGTGAGACCCTCACAGGCTTGGCCTGAATCTTTCTGCTTACACTGTATGCTCAGAGCAGGTATACAGCAGACACTTATTTGATGCTCTTGTGTGAATGAATGGGAAGCAGATGGAGGGCTCTGTTGTCCGTCAGGGTCAGAGGCCATCTCGAGTTGGCCCTCTAGGGCACAGGGCCTTAGAGGCCTAGCACAGATGGAACATAGACTTACATGTGGAGCACAGGACATGGGTCTGGGGGACAGGGGTCACACCCTGTGGCATAGGGGAAGTGGTGACAGAATGGCTTGGTCAGAGTAAGACGTACCTAGGCCTTTGCCATTTAAGCTGCAGCAGCAGCAGTGGAGAGGCAATGAATGCCAAGGTCACAGAGCTGGTTACCGGTGGCATTAGACCCCCATCCAAGAGCATTGCTGGGAAAGCCCTAGGGAACTGTGGGGTGAGTGTGAGTGGGGGGCTGTGGGGTGAGTGTGGGAAGGAGGCTGTGGGGGTGAGTGTGAGTGGGGAGCTGTGGGGTGAGTGTGAGTGGGGTGCTATGGGGTGAGTGTGAGTGGGGGGCTGTGGGGTGAGTGTGAACAGGAGGCTGTGGGATGAGTGTGGGAGGGAGGCTGTGGGGTGAATGTGAGCGGGGAGCTGTGGGGTGAGTGTGAGTGAGAGGTTGTGGGGTGAGTGTGAGCAGGAGGCTGTGGGGTGAGTGTGAGTGAGAGTTTGTGGGGTGAGTGTGAGCAGGAGGCTGTGGGGTGAGTGTGAGCGGGGGCTGTGGAGTGAGTGTGAGCAGGGAGCTGTGGGGTGAGTATGAGCGTGAGACTGTGGGGTGAGTGTGAGTGGAGGCTGTGGGGTGAGTGTGGGAGGGAGGCTGTGGGGTGAATGTGAGCGGGGAGCTGTGGGGTGAGTGTGAGTGAGTTTGTGGGGTGAGTGTGAGTGGGGAGCTGTGGGGTGAGTGTGAGCAGGGAGCTGTGGGGTGAATGTGAGCAGGAGGCTGTGGGGTGGGTGAGCAGGGACTGTGGGGTGAGTGAGCAGGGACTGTGGGGTGAGTGAGCAGGGACTGTGGGGTGAGAGTGAGTAGGGGGCTGTGGGGTGAGTGTGAGTGGGGGCTGTGGGGTGAGTGTGAGTGAGTTTGTGGGGTGAGTGTGAGTGGGGAGCTGTGGGGTGAGTGTGAGCAGTGAGCTGTGGGGTGAATGTGAGCAGGAGGCTGTGGGGTGAGTGAGCAGGGACTGTGGGGTGAGTGAGCAGGGACTGTGGGGTGAGAGTGAGTAGGGGGCTGTGGGGTGAGTGTGAATGGGGGCTGTAGGGTGAGTGTGAGTGGGGGCTGTAGGGTGAGTGTGAGTAGGGAGCTGTGGGATGAGTGTGAACGGGGGCTGTAGGGTGAGTGTGAGTGGGGGGCTGTGGGGTGAGTGTGAGCAGGAGGCTGTGGGCTGAGTGTGAGCAGGGAGCTGTGGGACGAGTGTGAACAGGAGGCTGTGGGGTGAGTGTGAGCAGGAGGCTGTGGGGTGAGTGTGGGCAGGGCATCCTGTGCACCAACCTCTCCCTCCAGACAGGCACTCTGCATTAGCATAGTAAAGTTCTCCAGAGTGGGAAACAGGCCAGGGGGAGCATGGATGGGCAGGATTTAGGGACTAAGGTGAAGGGAATAGCTGTGTATGGTGTGTGTGTGTGGCAGAGTGACCCAGGGCACAAGGGTAGGTGGACTGGAGGCGTATGAGACCCAGGCCTCTGTCCCCATTTGGGTCCTCAGAGTCAGGAGGCTCTGAGTCTTTTGTAGGGATCTAGACCTGATACCCAGAGTCACAAGTAGCCATTATAATCCTCTTTGTCACACCCGGCCCCTGCAGGGCCTATCCCTGGGACTCAAAGCATGTGTGTGCTGTAGCTCACCCGTTTCTCTCAGGGCTACCATGGTGTGGTCCAGCTTCTCACTGGAGTCCCCAACCTCCATCCCAACCTCTGGTCTTTGCTTTCCAGGCCAGACATGGGGGGATCTCAAGCACCATCGATGGATCGCTATTGCTCTTTCAGTAAACCTGAATCCTTAATACAGCCTGTGTGGTTAGCTCTGGGAGCACCGCTCCCATCTATGATGCCCTTTCCCAAGTCCCCATGTGCGTGCCTGCCTGTAACATAACCCAGGGAGACTGTCAGCTTCAGTCTTCCCTCTCATGTTCTGTGACGACAGGTGCGTGCCACCAATCCCAAGTGTGATAAAGTGCTAAGAATGGGCCCAGGTTTTCCTTCATGCTAGACCTCTCTCCTACATCCTTTCTTTCTTTGAAATTATTCTGAATTTCTTCATTTGTTTCCTGTTTATTCTCTCTCCCATCTGAAACCAAAGACCAACCCCCAGGTTACCCCTAGGTGTCCCTGAGGCAGGCCAATGTAGGAGTTCAATAAATGTTTATGAATGAGTGGATATGGGTTTGTGCTCTAGTCAGCAAGGGTGGGGGACACCTGATGTGGCAGTGTCTCGGGGTGACTTGAGAAGAGGGATGGACTGGGGACACCTTAGCCTCCTGTGCCTCAGTTTCTTCTTGTCCCAGATATGGGGTCTGGGTTTCAAATCCCAGCAAAGCTGGGATACAAGATGTCAATGGTTCAGGGAGCCGAGTGCTAGCAGAATGACTGCCACTGACTAATTAGGACCTAGGGGAGAAGGACGTATTCCTTTGGTAACTCGGTGTATGCTACTTATCTTTGATAATGGCTTTCATGGCCATGCACTCAGAGTCTGTTGGCACCACGCCGCGTTCACCGCAGGAGTTTTACAGATGGGAAGGAAAGGGGCAGCCCTGGGCTGACGCCCCAGGGACAGGGAAAGACCCGTCGCATCAGCACCAGTACTGCCGACGGCCCACCCCGCTACCCGGGCCCTAGCAACGCCCCGCCTCTTCTGGTAAACGCCAAAACAACGCCCGGGTGATTGCACGGGGCCTAACGACGCCCCGCCCTCACTGCACAGAACCCTAGCAACGGCCAGGTAACCCCGCCCCTTCTGCTCAGAACCCTAGCAACATTCTGCTCATGAGGTTCCACCCTCATCCTAGAGCCCCTCTCCCCGGTACCTAGAGCCATAGCAACGGCCTGTCGGTGTTGCTGAGGTCCATAGTAACGCCCCGCCCTTGCTACGCAAGCCCTAGCAACAGGCAGGTAACCACGCCCCCTTTGTTCAGACTATTAGCAAAGTCCTGCCTGTGATGCTGTGGTTCATAGCAACGTCCACGTTCTCTCCAGAATCCTAGCAACGCCCCGGCCATCGGTAAAGGCCCTCGCGTTGCCAGGCGCCACACACGGGTTCTAACTACGCTCCCTCCCTGCGCTTCCGGCAAAACCATAGTAGCTAAGGCTCTCTAGAGGCGGGCCCTAGCAACGCCCCGCCCTGTCGCCATCCTCCATAGCGACGCCACGCCCCTCATGCTCCGCCCCTTGACTGGGCGGGTCTCCCGGCAGCGCTTCCTCCTTGCGGGCCGCGCGCGCTCCTGGTAGCCCGCGGCCGACGGGCCGCTCCGCGGGGCTCAGGCCGAATCCGGCCGATTCGGCCGGAGGCCCGGGCGGGGGGCGGCAGCATGTCGGACCCTAGCTACTGGACGGCGGTGGCGGCTCCCGGACACCGCAGCCGCTTGGCTAAGGGTGCGCTGCTACAGCGTTCCAAAAGGTAGGGGCAGCTTGGAGTGTTGGGTCCAGCTGGGGACGCCCGGGATTCGAACCCGAACTCGGGCTGCGCAAAGCGAGGAATTTGAGAAGAATGAAGTGGTCTGTACTGAGCGCTCAGCGGAAACGGCGCAGATGCAAATACTCATGGCCCAGGCTGACGAGTGGGTGGCGGGTCTGCAGCCAAGGCATGCCTGTCTTTTCCTCCTCGGCCCAGGTCCTCCTCTGCAAGGTACAGGCCAAGAGAAAGGTGATTCCTCAACCAGACCCAGGCACAAATTGCAGCGTAGCTATCACCATGCTGTGTGACCCCAGGAAGTCACCCAACATCTCTGTGCTTGAATTTCACTGTGTTTAGGTTTGCGTAAATAAGCAAAGTCTGAGTTGCAGGGACCCTAAGTATTGAATCCAAAGCTTCGGCTGTTCCCGGAGATACTATGGTGCCCTGCTTGGCTTACGGGCCTATTAGAACTGGCATACAAGGAGCTGTGTAAACAGTCCTTTAAAGTCTGCTCAGGTGGGATGAACCCAGGTTCTCTGAGGTGTAACCGATCTCATTGGCCTCCTTGCAGGACGTGGGGGCAGCTGGAGGCAGAGAGGGTGTGGCTGCCTGTGTGTCGTGTGCGGTGGGGGGGGGGCGCAGGAAGTCCTGCAGGGACCTTTGGGTTCCGCTTCTGCTCCCACACCTCAGCATAGGAGGCAGTTCCTCCCACTTTTGATATCCGCAGCCCTGCTTCCTTCCCTGTGTGGGGAGCAGGCACAGTTGGTGGGTCCCCCAACTCAGGGCCGATTACTACTGCTGAGTTCCACACCTGTGGCTTAGCTGAGTCTGGGGGTGGAGCCTCCTGCAGCAGTCTCTGAGAGCCTGTTTTCACAGGGTGTGATGGTTCTGTGAACCTTCTGGGTGTCCCAGTGGGGAAACAGAGGCTCCCACATCAGCATCCAAGCTGGGCCCAACTCCCTGCCACACTCCTGCCTCTCAACCTGCAAGCTGTGCCCCTCATCACCCAAAACCCTCCCTGCCTCCTTAAGGCCCCGCCTGTTGCTCCCTCTCTGACACTTCTGCAGAGCTGCGTTGGTGGAGGGCTGTGTGGGCTGCTCTCCTGTCGTCTGTCAGAGCTGCTGTTGCTGGGTGACTGTAGGGGGCTGGGAGGAGGGCAGGAACCTAGTGTCTCCAGCTCTGCAGAGGTGGAGGCGAGGCTCAGGGGTCAGAGACCTGGGCTGGGGGGTCAGGACGGGTGGCCCAAAGGGACATGGCATCAGAGGAGAGAAGAGTTTGGCAGAAGTTAAAACATGGACAATCCAGCCTGAGAGTCACAGTGCTGACTTTGACTTTTTTCATTGGATCAAATTAGCTTTTTTGTTGTTTGTATGTAGCCCGCATTGACCTATAATGCAGAGAGAATTTGGGATTAAGGGAGTGTGCCACAAAATCAGGAAGTAGTTAGCTTTTTGGGATCTTGGGAAGGTGGGAACAGCAGCTTTAGGGACAGAGGGATACCTGCTTCCCACAGCCATGGCTCAGGAGCATGACCTGTCTACCCTGCCTGACTCTCAGAGTGCCTGGCAGGGGTCATGGTGTGAGATGCATGGCCAAGGCTGGGAAGTCTGTCAGTGTGTCCTGGTCATGTGCCAGTGTCCCCATGAAACTGGATGGGCTTCCCACCATGTCATCAGTGGACCAAGGATGGAAGGAGATCAAAACAGGCCGTGCCCCGTGCCGTCCCAGGATGTCAGCCATTGGATCATCCTCTGACTCCCAAGGACAGCCTGGTCTACAGAGCGCATTAGAGGACAGCCCTGGCTTAGGGGTGACCCCAGGGGGTCTTAGAACCCCCTGCTAAGAACCCTTAAAGTGACCTACACAGGAGTAGTAGTGGTTGGTCTCACCCAACTTGCAGCCATCCTGAGTGCACTGCAGCTGGGTGCACGCTGGGTGCATTGGTCCTTGCTCCCTCAAGGTTGCCATCTAACCTGTCATCCCCTCCACAGCTGCCGCAGTGGCAACCGAAAGAGCCTAGTTGTGGGGACACCCTCACCCACTGTCTCCAGGCCGCTGTCACCATTGTCTGTCCCAGCGGGTGAGTGGGGAGATCCTGGTGGGTAGCTGGGTCCTGCATCCTAGCTCCACCCTGACTCAGTCCCCCCTCCCACCAGCAGGTAACAGCCCCTTGGACAGCCCTCGGAACTTCTCGGCCGCAGCAGCCGTCAGCTTCCCCTTTGCCCGGAGGTGAGTGAATGGCAAACACATGGCCCTTCATAGCCACCTCTCTCATGGTGACAGGTAATTCAGAGTCCTGTGAAGGACAGGGGGTTGCAGCCTACTCAGAAATCGCTAACTCACTGCCAGCCTCACTGTTCACTAACCAGGAGCTGACATGTGTGCCCAGGGCCTTCAATTTCACCAAGTATTGAGCGAGCACCCTGTGTCTGGGGGCTGAAGCCTCTCCTTGGAGTGTCCTTGGGTTGTTGGGGGCTGGATCCCCTCAAAACAGCAGCTGACAAGCCAAAGCCTGGGTGGCACACGCATCAGGAAGGCTTCCTGGAGGACATGCACCCTGGACTTGGCTGCCTGCTGGTTCCTTGATCCAGAAAATGGGAATCCGCCAGCACAGCCTGCTGCAAATGCCCACCAGGCTGTCTTTCCATCTGCCCCTGTCCCTCTCCAGGGCTGATGGCAGAAGATGGTCGCTTGCTTCTCTCCCGTCCTCCGGCTATGGAACCAACACTCCCAGCTCCACCGTGTCGGTACTGACAGCTGCTCTGGGCAGGTGGATGGGGGTAGACTGGGGCGGACACACTCCCTTTTGTGGCGTGGCATATGGGGCTCCCACTCTAGGCTGGGAAGGCGTGCAGTGGGCTGGAGCCTTCAGCAGTCCTTGGCAGGGGGCGGTCCTGGGGTGCTGAGTCCAGCCGTGATCCTGACCTTCTTTGCACCAGTCAAGCTCGTCTTCCCGGGAGCGTCTCCACCAGCTTCCCTTCCAGCCCACAGCGGACGAGCTGCGCTTCCTGTCCAAGCACTTTCGCAGCTCAGAGAGCGTGGTGGAAGAGGATGGAGGCCGCTCCCCGCGCCTGCGTCCACGCTCACGCAGCCTCAGGTAGACTTGGGCTAGGGCCCCTCCACCCGTCAGGGCCCCTTGGTGTCCCTCACCCCGGTGTCATGCTTTCAGCCCTGGACGCACATCTGGAACCTTCGACAACGAGATTGTGATGATGAACCACGTATACCGAGAGCGCTTCCCCAAGGTGTGCTGCAGGCCTCTCTGCCCCAGCTGCCACCCTTTGCCAACCTGGTCCACTACCCAGGCCCGCCCACCGACAAGGCCATGCCTCTCCTGTTAGTCCCCCCAGCCCTGCTCACTGACTGACCTGTCTCACTGCTGTCGGCCACTGCACCCCGGTCCCCACCAGTCCCACAAGTCTTCCAGTCACCCCATCACACCCTGACTACAGCCCTGCCCCCACTGGCCCGCCTTCAGTCAGCCGTCGGGCCCCGCCCCCATTTGGTCTGCTCGTCCTTTACCCCCAACCCCAACTCTGCTCCTGTCATTCACCCCAACCCTTCCGCAGGCCACTGCGCAGATGGAGGGTCGGCTGCAGGACTTCCTGGCGGCATTTGCTCCTGGCAACCGCCTGGCCCTGGCAGACGGTGTCCTGGGCTTCATCCACCACCAGATTGTGGAGCTGGCACGGGATTGCCTAGCCAAGTCGGGCGAGGCCCTGGTCACCTCCCGCTATTTCCTGGAGATGCAGGACAAGCTGGAGCGGCTGCTGCAGGATGTGCGTTGGGGCGGGGCCCGGCAGGTGGTAACGCCTTTTGGAGCTGGGTGGGGGGGTTGTAGAATCCCAGAAGCTCCCTATCCGAGTGGGTGCGCTCCGCTCACTCGTGGGCGGGGCTTCATCAGGTGTCCCCGCCTGCCCTCAGGCTTACGAGCGGTCGGACAGCACTGAGGTGGGCTTCATCGTGCAGCTGGTCCGCAAGCTGCTCATCATTATCTCCAGGCCAGCGCGGCTGCTCGAGTGCCTGGTGAGCCACGCGGGAGTCCTGGGGCTCGGGGACCCCTGAGAGTGTGGTGTGTGGGGGGTGCTCACGGCCTTTCCTGCTCCTGGTGAGCCACCGCGGGAGTCCTGGGGCTCGGGGACCCCTGAGAGTGTGGTGTGTGGGGGGTGCTCACGGCCTTTCCTGCACCTGGTGAGCCACCGCGGGAGTCCTGGGGCTCGGGGACCCCTGAGAGTGTGGTGTGTGGGGGGTGCTCACGGCCTTTCCTGCTCCTGGCGAGCCACCGCGGGAGTCCTGGGACTCAGGGACCCCTGAGAGTATGGTGGTGGTGGGGTGCTCACGGCCTTTCCTGCTCCTGGCGAGCCACCGCGGGAGTCCTGGGGCTCAGGGACCCCTGAGAGTATGGTGGTGGTGGGGTGCTCACGGCCTTTCCTGTGCAGGAGTTCGACCCTGAGGAGTTCTACCATCTGCTGGAGGCCGCAGAGGGCCAGGCCCGCGAGGACCAGGGTGTGAAGACCGATCTGCCACGCTACATCATCCGCCAGCTGGGCCTGGCCAAGGACCCTCTGGAAGGTGAGGGGGAGTCCCTGTGGCTCCGGGTCTGAGCTCCACTCTGCTTCCCCACGACTCTGACCCTGTCACCATGGGGTAATGCGCACTGAGACTAACTAGGGCCTGCTGTCTGCCAATTCCTGGAGCAGGAAAGTACTGGAGGCTCCTCTAATTTAGGAACATCTGGAGCCCTAAGGGCTCAGTCTTTTCTAGAAGATTCTATAGTTCTTGCTTTTGGGCTACATAGCGAAATTCTATTTAAAAGAAAAATCTTACCCTTTTTTTTTTTGACAGAGATCCAGCCCCTGAATGACCTTAATGAAGACCAGTCCCCGGCTCCTGGATACCCTGAGGTTAGTTACAAGCTGAGGTAGTCATGTTTTTACCTTTTCCTGAGTGGCTGGAAGAGGGGGTGAGTTTGAAGTGCTTTTAGGGGTGTGGCTGTGGTGGGACTGCCCTGTCATAGAGGTTTCCCACACATGGACTGAGCTGGGAAGGGCAGTGAAAAGGTAGGTCTTGAAGCATGTGTATGAGTTTGCCAGGAAGCAGGCTCTGTTTAAGAAAAAAGTAGCCAGGTGGAGGTGCATGCCTTTAATCCCAGCACTTGGGAGGCAGAGGCAGGAGGGTCTCTGTGAGTTTGAGGCCAGCCTGGTCTACAGAATGAGTTCCAAGACAGGCTCTAAAACTACAGAGAAACCCTGTCACAAAAAAAGAAAGAAAGAAAGAAGAAAAAAGCTACAAAAAACTTGCACACTGGTTTGACAAGTTTGGACAGAGAGGAAGTAGCAGCGGTCAGTGAGACAGCCACTTAGAGTTGGGGTCAGCTTTGCAGTGGGCGACCCTGAACTCACCCCTTGTGTAGAGCTGTGACCTGGGTGGTCCATCCCGGAGGAAGCCGTGTGAGAGCGACTTTGAGACTGTCAAGCTCATCAGCAATGGAGCCTATGGGTGAGTCCTGGGTCGGCTGGTGCGGCGTGGGCCTTGGTACCATAGCTGCTCAGCTTCCCTCTCCTGTGCACAGGGCCGTCTACCTGGTGCGCCACCGGGACACGCGGCAGCGCTTCGCCATCAAGAAGATCAACAAGCAGAATCTGATCCTGCGCAACCAGATCCAGCAAGTGTTCGTGGAGCGCGACATCCTCACCTTCGCTGAGAACCCCTTCGTGGTCGGCATGTTCTGCTCCTTTGAGACTCGCCGTCACCTCTGCATGGTCATGGAATATGTGGAAGGTGCGGCCCACAAGCTGCTGTGCCCTGGTGCACAACTGCCGGGATCCAGAGAGAAATGAGTGTGGTACTGGAGGGCTCAGGATGGCGGCCAGGCAGGGAGGGGAGCATTAGCAGGTAAGAAGACCGCTGGACAGGAAAGAGCAGGCAGTCAGGCACCAGCTGTGTGCAGAGAGCCCTATGATGACCTAAGCAGCCTGGGTGGGTCCCAAGCCTGACCCAAGTCCCTGGTGCAGGCGGTGACTGCGCCACGCTCCTGAAGAACATGGGCCCACTGCCTGTGGACATGGCGCGCATGTACTTCGCGGAGACGGTGCTGGCGCTGGAGTATCTGCACAACTACGGTATCGTGCATCGCGACCTTAAGCCGGACAAGTGAGTGTCCCGAGGCGGGGTGCTGGGTGCTGCTGGGGCGGAGCTCGGGGTGGGGCTCTGAGCTGGGTTGGGGCTTGGGGGGGGGCTGAGTTGGGCTGTGTCCTTAGGGGTGAGTTGGGGCTTCAGGGGCTGCATAACTAAACCTTAGCTTCAAAGAGACCCTGCTAATAGAAAGGCAGAGCAGAGGGTCACTCAGTGCCATCTGTATGTGAAGCAGGAATTGCTGGTGTCTCAGCTATTTGCTTAGTGGGGCTGTGAGCAGACGTGTTCAGAGCCTGGCGTTTGCACTTGGCTCAGCTGATATGTTTGGCACCTGCTGTCTGTCTCGGTGCTTGACGTTCTGTGTAGCTGACACAGTAGTTACAGACATGCAGAGGAACCACATGAATGAAGAGCCGTGTGTACAGAAAATAAGCAGAAGATGCATTTACACGGTGCATAAAATAAAGGTCATAGCGGGACATGGTGCACACAGCTGTCATCCTAGTTCTTAGGAGACTGTAGCAGGGGTTCAGGAGCTTAAGGCTAGCCTGAGCTACCTCGTGAGAACCAGTCTCAAAAGAAAACTAAAACAGTGTGTACAGTGGGGACTTCGGCCAGTCCTGGCAACCAGCCTGAGTGGCCTGGCCCTACCCACAGCCTGCTCATCACCTCCCTTGGCCACATCAAGCTGACGGACTTTGGCCTGTCCAAGATCGGCCTCATGAGCATGGCCACCAACCTGTACGAAGGTCACATCGAGAAGGATGCCCGAGAGTTTGTGGACAAACAGGTGCGACACAACCCAGGGGCAAGACTATAAAAAATCCTATCTCCCCACACTCCCCTAGACTGGCCCCACTTTCCCATTCTGTACAGGTGTGTGGAACGCCCGAATACATTGCACCGGAGGTGATCTTCCGCCAGGGCTATGGGAAGCCAGTGGACTGGTGGGCTATGGGTGTCATCCTGTATGAGTTCCTGGTGGGCTGTGTGCCGTTCTTCGGGGACACGCCTGAGGAGCTGTTTGGACAGGTGGTCAGTGGTACGTCTTTTTTGTTTGGTTGTTTTTTTTTTGAGACAGGGTTTCTCTGTGTAACAGTCTTGGCTGTCCTGGAACTAGCTCTTACAGATCAGGTTAGCCTCAAACTCACAGAGATCCTCCTGCCTCTGACTCTCAAGTGCTGGGATTAAAGGCGTGTGCCACTGCCCTGTCAGTAGTACATCTTAAATGAAGGCTCTGGGGTCTGGAGAGGTGGCTCAGAGGTCAAGATCACTGACTGCTCTTCCAGGAGTCCTGAGTTCAATTCCCAGCAACCACATGGTGACTCACAACCATCTATAATGAGATCTGGTGGCATACATGGAGACTGAATGTTGTATACACAATAAATAAATCTTTTTTTTTTTAAAAAAAAAGGCTCATATCGGGAGGGGGACTGACCACAGTGCTAACAGTACTTGGAGGGACTTGTTAGAAGGTTCTAGAAAGGGCATCCTGTGATTCCTCCCACCTTTCTCAGATGAGATCATGTGGCCAGAGGGAGATGAGGCACTACCCGCTGATGCCCAGGATCTCATCACAAGGCTTCTGCGCCAGAGCCCCATGGACCGGCTGGGAACTGGTGAGCCATTGGCAGTGGGGGCGGGAGCTGCTCACCAGGACAGAGCACATAGGACTAATCAGAGACATGTGTGAGACTCTGAAGGAAGTAACTGGGGCTGTGAGAGGGAGATGGGGGTGGGGGGGATCACACAGGCCTGAGTCTGCATGTCTACAGGGGGCACCCATGAGGTGAAGCAGCATCCTTTCTTCCTGGCCCTGGACTGGGCAGGGCTTCTGAGACACAAGGCGGAGTTTGTTCCACAACTTGAAGCAGAGGATGATACCAGCTACTTTGACAGTAAGTAGCTTGGGGATGCAGACAAGTGCCTCATACCCCCTGGACTTACTGCTTGTCAGGGTCCTGTCTGTCTCCTCATACCCCCCTGGACTTACTGCTTGTCAGGGTCCTGTCTGTCTCCTCATACCCCCCTGGACTTACTGCTTGTCGGGGTCCTGTCTGTCTCCTCTTGAATGCAGCTCGGTGTTGGCATGCCACATTTTAGATGCACGAAATCCTAGCTGTGGACACACAGCTTTTGGGGACACAGTAGGATCTGCTCTGAGGTTGGAGATGCCTGGCAGGTTCCAGCTCAAGTCCCTGTGCTGTCTGAGCATTACAGCACAGCCCTGGGCTGCTCAGGGTGTCCTCGCTGCCCCAGCTTCCCCCTCCACTTCCACAGCCCGCTCTGAACGCTACCGCCACTTGGGCTCTGAGGACGATGAGACCAATGACGAGGAGTCTTCCACCGAGATCCCTCAGTTTTCCTCATGTTCTCACCGCTTCAGCAAGGTGGGGCTGACTAGCAGAAACCTATGTTCCCAGGTCCATCAATGTGTCTATCTTGTTTGGTTGGTGTTCTGAGACCGGCTCACTCTGTTGCCTACCCTCCTGCCACAGCCTTCCCAGTGCTGGGATGACGGGTGTGTGCCGCCAGTTCCCCTATTATTGCCACTAAAAAATACCAAAACACCTCACAGGTTTACAGCAGTTCCGAGTTCCTGGCTGTGCAGCCTAATCCCACGTTAGCCGAAAGGAGCTTCAGCGAGGACCGGGAGGAAGGGTGGGAGCGGAGCATCGAAGGGGACAGCGGCCGCCGGCTGAGCACTGACCTCCGGTAGGTGGGCTGAGGAGCTAGGAAGAATCAGATCACAAGATCTGACGTCACGGGAACTTCCCGTTGGCCCAGTAGAAAAGAATGAGATGTAGGTCTTGGTAGATCACACTGCTGTGTTCCACAGCGCAGCTTAGCATTGGCTCCCACGGCCCCTGCTACCCAGGGTGTACTTGGCTAGCAACTGCGTTCATCCTTTGCGTTTCAGACTTAATAGAGGCAGTGTTGGCTAGAGGGTAGGAATTGGAAACTGGGTTTTTAGGGTTGAGTAGGAGTTCTCCGAGTGTGGCTGAGTGGCATGGCCTTCTTCATTAAACAGGCTGCGGTCCTGGACATGCGCCTCCTCCTCTCTATCTGACCGGGGTCCCAGCCCGTCTCTCCTAAGCACCATCAGCCTGGACACGATGCCCAAATTTGCCTTCTCAACTGAAGATGAGGGAGCAAGTGCAGGACTTGCTGAGCCCAAGAAGCCTGTTTTCATTCTGGGGGAGTCTGATCCCCCACCCCCGACCACTCCAGTGACACCCAAGCCCTGCAATCTTTCTGGTAGGTGGACCTCAGGGAAGTTTTCCAGACTGGGGGCTATTTGAGATGGATTTTGAAACAGGAATAGAAATCATGCTTCTATAGTAAGACAGGCCCCACACTACCAGAAGCTGCAGCCTAGCTTCACACAGTTGGGGGTGAGATGAAGAGGGTCAGGTTCACCCCATTTGTTTTCTCAGCTGATACAGCTGTCCTCAGCCATGCCCGCCTTCGAAGTAACAGTACCGGCGCCCGGCACTCGACTCCTCGGCCCCTTGATGCTGGCAGAGGCCGCCGCCTTGGAGGCTCAAGAGACCCTGGGCCTGAGAAGCCCCGGGCCTCCCCTGCCTCCGGCGGGGGTG
Organism: Myodes glareolus; assembly: GCF_982192425.1. NCBI lineage: Eukaryota > Metazoa > Chordata > Mammalia > Rodentia > Cricetidae > Myodes > Myodes glareolus. The sequence continues at coordinate 3,788,596 of NC_142048.1, read as the reverse complement.
GGGGCCGAGTGCCCAAGTCAGCCTCTGTATCTGCCCTGTCTCTCATCGTCACAGCAGGTAATATGTCCAACCCTCGCGGTGGGGCTGCGGTGGGGAGGTGGTTCCGGAACTGGGCTCGTGCACTGCCTCCAGGTTGGGGGCGTGTGACCCCCGTGGGAAAAGGATAGAGCCCCACGCGCAGTATCCCTGCTGCCCCCCACAGACGATGGAAGCGGGGGTCCCCTCATGAGCCCCCTGTCGCCACGCTCGCTGTCCTCCAACCCCTCCTCCCGAGACTCCTCACCCAGCCGGGACCCATCACCCGTGTGTGGCAGCCTGCGGCCCCCCATCGTCATCCACAGCTCAGGCAAGAAGTACGGCTTCAGCCTGCGCGCCATTCGCGTCTATATGGGCGACAGCGATGTGTACACGGTGCACCATGTGGTATGGGTGAGTGTGCATCTTACTGACTTGGGTTGATTCTTGACAAACCCCTCCAAAACCCCACTGTGGGTCCCAGCCATGGGAACCAGCGTGCTCTCTGTCCCTGAGTGAATCCCGCCCTACTCTATAACTAGGGGAAACTGAGGTCTTGGCTTAATAGCACTAGGCTCGGATTCCACACTGGCATGTGGGTGCAGCTTGGGGTGCCTGACCCCTTTTGCTGTGTCTGCAGAGCGTGGAGGAGGGCAGCCCGGCGCAGGAGGCGGGGCTACGCGCTGGTGACCTCATCACGCACATCAATGGGGAGTCGGTCTTGGGCCTGGTGCACATGGATGTGGTAGAGCTGCTGCTGAAGGTACGACCCTCGCCTGAACCTGTAACCACTTCGCACCTGGGCAGCAGCGCCACACCCCACGGGGCTTTTGCAGCCCCAGGTTCCTGTCCCCGGGAGGTTCTCGCTGTCTGGTGACTGGTGTCCCCTCCCGCAGAGTGGTAACAAGATTGCCTTACGTACCACCGCCCTGGAGAACACCTCCATCAAGGTGGGGCCTGCACGGAAGAATGTGACCAAGGGCCGCATGGCCCGCAGGAGCAAGCGCAGCCGCCGACGCGAGACCCAGGACCGGTGAGCTGGGCGGGCAGTGGGACCCCAGCTTCCTCAGCGTCCCGGCCTCCCTCACTGTCACCGTGCATGTCCCCAGGAGGAAGTCTCTATTTAAGAAGATCTCCAAGCCGTCTTCTGTGCTCCACACCAGCCGCAGCTTCTCCTCAGGCCTCCACCACTCCCTGTCCTCCAGTGAGAGCCTCCCTGGATCGCCCACTCACAGCCTGTCCCCCAGCCCCACCACGCCCTGCCGCAGCCCTGCGCCGGACGCCCCCACAGGTGGGTGCGCTTACAGCCAGGGTAGCAGTTTATAAGGCAGATGTAACGGTGGCCTGGGAGGTGGTGTCCTTCATCCCATGTGAAGAGTGCCTAGCTTCGGCAGGGCTTCATGAGACACACTGCATTGGAATATGAATTATATGCATATATGCAATAGAAATCAGCAGGGAGCCCAGGTGTGTGCTTGAACTGAGGGGCTGATGGTACACAATATTTAAAATCAGACACAGCTTTTTTTTTAAAATATTTATTTATTATGTATACAATATTCTGTCTGCATGTATGCCTGCAGGCCAGAAGAGGGCACCAGACCCCATTACAGATGGTTGTGAGCCACCATGTGGTTGCTGGGAATTGAACTCAGTACCTTTGGAAGAGCAGGCAATGCTCAACCTCTGAGCCATCTCTCCACAGATACAGCTTTAAGGAAGGGCCAGGGTTAGGGTTAGGAGGAGAGAGAAAAGGCTTCTAGGAGAAGGGGGTAAACGAGGTCTGACTTTGATGATGAGTAGATAGTAACAGTGGAGGTCATGGGTTCCCATTAGTTTGGTTAGTCCAGGCTCCACCACCAGGAGGAGGACACTGATCAGTTCCTGTTGCCCACAGACACAACATCCCCACCCAGTGTATCCCCAAGTTCCAGCAGCCCTGCCTCTCCTGCCACTGGCCACACCCGTCCCAGCTCACTACATGGCCTGGCAGCCAAGCTCGGGCCACCTCGTCAAAAGAGTGGCCGCCGCAAATCCACCAGCAGTATCCCACCATCACCACTGGCCTGCCCGCCAGTGCCCACGCCCCCACCACGCTCGCCGTCGCCACTACCGGGACACATCCCCATACCTGCGCGGTCCCCTAGGCTCCGCAGGGGTCAGTCGGCCGACAAGCTGGGCCTGGGCACCAGTGAACGGCTGGATGGGGATGGAGGCCGGCGGAGCCGCGGGGCCGAGGCCGAGCTGATTGTCATGAGGAGGCTGCACCTCTCTGAGCGCCGGGACTCCTTCAAAAAGCAGGAGGCCGTGCAGGAGGTGAGCTTCGATGAGGAGCCAGGACCACCTCGGGCGGTGCCCAAGATCGCTGTTCAGGGTGCAGAGGCCACTCCTGGAACCCCAGGGCCAGCTGTGAAAGACTGACCACCACCCCTGTGGCAGTTCCTCATGGAGTTGTCATTCCCACAAACACCTGCATGGGGTGCAGCCATCAGCCGGGGACACACGCCAGGAGGGTTGCTCCCCTACCCAGGAAGAACGGGGGTGGGGGAGCCTGTGACCTGTAAATAGCAACCCCTCCTACTAATTTATTACTTTTTATAAGCAATAGCCAAGCTGGCCGCCCTGGCAGAGGTGGCTGTCTTGGCCTCTGCCCGCTGTGCAGCCTTCAGAGCCTGTTGTGTGGGCCAAGACAGAGCACTCTGGGCAACTGTGTGTTTTCTAGTTTGTCCAAGTATCGATGTATGTTGTGTGTGTGCCCTTCCCAGTCCACTCCAGGGCACACAGGCCTGTCCTGGCCCAGCTTGGGACCCCGAGCTAGGGAGGCTGAAAGGGGACAACCAGGTCCGTGTGGTCTACATTCTTCATGTGAGCAGTCAGCCTCAGATCCTGCTTCAGCTTAGAGCAAGTGTGGGAACAGGGGGCTGAATGGTGACTAGTTCTCTAGATTGAGGCGAAACTGCCAACCTAAGGGCACAGTCAAACTGGAAGAGAGGTTCCTGCAGGGCTGGCATGGCACTTACCTAGCATGTGAGGACCACGGCTGACCCACCACCACAAAACCCCGTCCACATGGGCAGTCCCACCATGGTGAGCCGGGTCATGTGCTCTCCCTGTCAGTCAGGTCTGAGCTGACTTCAGCTTTACTGTGTGGTTCTGGGGGAATGTCTTTCCCATTCTGTGCCTGGGCTGCTGTGTTTACAAGACTAACCCCAGTGCTCCTGGATTCCCTCCAGCTCTGTGTGTGCTGAGGTCTCAGAGGTTTGTCCCACAGTGGCCGAGTGAGATTCCTGGCCCTGCTGTCAGCTTGGTCATGATGGAGCCCAGGTTATCCCCCATGATGCTGTGCAATCCAGCAGGCAACCACTAGGTTGCCCGTGATGCAATGCAGCTCTGCCCACTCTGAGAGGCCAGGAGGATTTCTAGGCACTCAAACTGCTCTGCACCCTCCCTGACTCCCAGCTAGCACTGCCTGCTGAAGGGGAGCCCAAGGCTGTGCATGACTAGCCCCCCATCCATCCGGGAGCTGGCATTGAATAAAAGCTCACGAAGACATCAAGCCCTTGTATGTGCTTTTGTGAGTAAGCGGGCAGGGGATAGGGAAAACTGTTGTCTCAGTATCTGAGGTGGTTTTGCAGGAGTCTGCTTAAGCACTTAATCCAAGCCAAGCTGCATCCCAGCCATCCAGGAGACTGGGGCAAAAATCCCATCTCTAAGATAAAACTAAACAAAATAAAGTGTTTCCAGGCATGACAATATAGACCTGTAAAACACGGGTGACTAAAGCATGAGGGTCAGGGCTCAAATACAGCCTGGGCTTATAACAAGACTGCCGCAAAAGGTCAGAGAGCTGAAGCGATAGATAGCTGGGTGGTTAAAAGCACATGGCTTGCTCTTCCAGAGGACGCGATTTGATTACCATCACCCACATGGTGGTTCATAGCTAGCCATCTGTAATTCCAGTTCCGGGGTATCTAATGCCCTCTTCTTACTTCCACTGGCACCAGGTACTCATGGTGCACAGACACACATGCAAGCAAAACGCCCAGGCACAGGATAAAAATGGGGAAAAAAGAAAACAAAGCTGGGCAGTGGTGGCGCACACCTTTAACCCCAGCACTCGGGAGGCAGAGGCAAGCGGATCTCTAAGTTCGAGGCCAGCCTGGTCTACAGGGCGAGTTTCAGGGCAGCCAGAGCTACAGAGATAAGCCCTGTCTCGGAAAGCAAAACATGACAAAAAGTTAAAAAAAACAAAACAAAACAAAAAACCAGCGTGGTAGCATTTGCCTCTAATTCTAGCATAGTCTACAGTGAGACCATTTAAAAAATGTAATTTAATTGTTCAATTAACAAGTAAGTTCATCTGTCTATATTTTCTCTTAAAGAATATTTAATTTATATGTGCACCATTTGCGTGCAAATCACAGTCCCAGAAACACCAGAAGAGGGCGTCGGGTACTCCAATTACAAGCGGCTGGTATTTACACGGGTGTAAGGAACTGAGACCGGGTACTCTGAAAGAGTAGCGAGCACCCTTAACCTCTGAGACCTCGCTGCAACCCCCTGCCTCTATTTTCTACCCTGGTCTTTGAGCTAGAAAAGTACTCCCTCCGAAATACGGCGAACAAGCTCGACTTTCGGTGCTCTTTCAAATACTCTTAGACAAGCCAATTGCCAGCGCCTGCCGCTATTTCCGGAAACAACCGTGCTTCCGGGCTTTGCGCCACCGCGTTCTCGCGTGTGTTGGGCTGCAGACACTTCGGCTGTTTCCGGACGCCGAAGGCTGTCACGAGAGCGCCTTTGCCTTTCACTCCTTCCACTGTCCCCCTAACTCGTCCGGTAAACCCGGACTGCTTCGGCAACTTCCGGAAGCCGTCGGTATCCCGTGTGTCAACTCCCAAGACTTGTATTTGAGGCCGTTCGGTTCTTTCTAGATACGCTCCGCGGTGTTGCAGCTTCACAACTTCGTAAAAAACAAACCCGCTGTCATAGTTCGGCTCTTCGGAACGGCTCAGGTGTTTCATTACGGAGTCCGGCCCTCCGGCTTCGTCTGGCTGTTCTCGGACGCGCTTTTATCTTTCCGACCCTCTAGCTTTCGAGTGTTTCCGTATCCTCTCGACAGCCTCCCTACTAGCCCAGCAGCCCCTTGAACATTCTCCCGACTCGGTCGCTCTCGGCCGTTTCCGGCCACCCTCGGCTGTCTCGTGGCAAACGGCAGCCGATCATTCCCGCGGGAGTACGTTCGGCTGTTTCCGGAAGCATAGCCGTGTGCCTCGGTCTTCGGGCTCCACCTCGGTATGGAGTGGGGGAAGGACCGCCCTCCCGGCCCGAATGCGCTCGGCTTTTTCCGCCCGGGGGGCGGGCCCGGCGACTTGGAACCGCGGCGACGGCGGCTGACGCAGGGATCCCGCAGCTACGGCGGCGGCGGCGGTGCTGGTGGTAGCGACGGCGGCCGTGACTGGGTGAGTCGATGGCGGCGGCGGGGACACGAGGAGCGTGGTGGGGGGGCGCATGGAACCGGGTTCCGAACTGAGAGTGGAGCGGTGTAGCCTGCGGTACGGAGACAGTGTCTCCAAGGCCGGGAGGTCCCCGCCCGCAGCGGGGCGGGGGAAACTTCGGGGCACGACCCGGGGTCCGGCCACTTCCGGTGTCCGGGGGGCTACGGGGTGCACAAGGATCTAGCCGCTCTCGTTCGTGAACACGCAGAGTATGCGTACACCCTGGGCCCCACCTTTTGCATTAGGGGTTCCGTGGTACACTCCCCCCCCCCCGCGTGTGCAGACGTGCACGGCGTGGGGGCGGACGGGAGGCTCCTTTAGGAGAGGCCTCTCCGACCCTCAGTTTCCCTACCTATATAGCATGCCAGCTACAAGGGGCCCATGAAGTTCTTAACCCCGCTAGGACACCTACCTTTGGTCCCCAAGATTTGGGGATGATGCCCAGACCCTCCACTTGACACGAAAGGTGCCTATTGGATGGTGCTTTTCTGAAAGCCACTGTGCATCCTAGACAGGCGACTTCCACCATCAGGGATTAGTCTTTGCAGGGATTAGTCTGTCCATGGACTGCGTTGTCCCCATACGAGGACCTGTCACCCTCAGCCCCCCCAGGAGAATGCACAGAGGACCGAACTGCAGGCTGGAATGGGGACCCATTCTAGGACAGCTGGGGAGCATCACCACCCTGCAACCCACCATGGTGGTGTCCAGCTCCTGTCCCCATCCTACTGTGGCAGGAAGGTGCCCATGACTCTTGACACCTCCCCTCTCTTGCATCACTAGAGGGCCCCAGACTAAGGCAAGCTGGGACACCCTTGCACCCTGCTATCCCTCCCCTGCAAGAAACTGGGGCTTCTGCTCTCTTGGACATCCACCCAGGCCTCAGCTCTGCTAGGCCATGTCCACTGCTCTACTGGCTCAACTTCTTCTTGGGGTCCCCCAGATTTCCTCATTAGCCCCCAGGGCACCATTCCTGCACTGAGTCTAAGAGGCCACGTGGTCAATACCTTTATCCCTACCTTTATCTTGAACTTGGGTGCATGTGTGGTTTAACCTTCGCTACCTCCTGACCAATGGAGTCTTCTAGAGAGCTCCAAACCGGTTTCCCCATCCCTAGTGGGGATGGAGACGCATCTGGCTCCCAGCAACCCTGAAGGACGCCTCTTAGTGTACCCTATACATATGGCGAAACTGGTACTCGGAGTGGAGCAGGGCCAGCCCAAGGTCGCTGGGGCTTTCTGGAAGGGCTTACTCCGCCTTGTCCATGTCCTCTAGGCTGGCATCCCTGGCTGAGCATGGTAGCAGCCTGTGGTCTGGGTTTCCTCATCTGGTGTCAGACATACCCTGAAGAGCTAGCAAGCTCGGGCACCCACGGCTCAGCTCATGACAGCGTGATCTGCCTGCCCCAGCCTGGCCATCTCATGGGGGACACAAACTGAGTGATTTGAGAAAACACCAGAGACAGCCTTGCGCAGGTGACTAAATGGTGGACTCCGTGACAAGCAGCGAGGCATGAGCGGCCCCGAGGCCGCCTGTGACTTCTGAAGTAGAGGTCTGTGAGCCTACCACACCGGCTGCCCCAGCCCATGGGGCCTCGGGAGCCTCCTGGAGCCACGTAACTGTGCAGACCCCACCAGGCCCAGCTATGGCGGGCGCCGAGGGCTTCCAGTACAGGGCTGTGTACCCATTCCGCCGGGAGCGGCCCGAGGACCTGGAGCTATTGCCTGGAGACCTACTGGTGGTGAGCCGGGGGGCCCTGCAAGCCTTGGGCGTGGCGGATGGAGGGGAGCGCTGCCCACACAACGTGGGCTGGATGCCTGGCTTCAATGAGCGTACCCGGCAGCGAGGGGACTTCCCTGGAACATATGTGGAGTTCCTAGGACCTGTCGCTCTGGCTCGACCAGGACCTCGCCCACGAGGCCCCCGTCCATTGCCTGCCAGGCCCTTGGATGGGCCCTCCGAGTCAGGTGAGCAGACACCTTGGAACGGGAGTCTGTCCCTTTGGCCCTTCAGCCTGGTCTACAGGTCTCCTCTGGTGAACTGGAGGAAGCCGTGTGGTTATTTGCGGAGTACCTCCCTTAGGACGCTGCTGTCTTTGGGTTCAGCCCTGGAGACAGGTCCTGGTCAGGTTTCTTGTTCAGGAAGTGAGAATGTGTCACCCTGGTGAGCAGGTGGTGAGTTGCTGAGGATGGGGGCCCTCCGGGCATTGTGCGCACCTAGTGCAAAGGCACTGTGGCAGGTTTAGGGAGCAAAGAAGGGACCGTGAGAAGGGCGGACCGGTGGGCAGGCATTCTGAAGGAGGCAGGGGCCTTCTTCAAGCTGCAGTGTTCTCCATAGGCGCCTCTAACCCTGCCTCAAAAGCAGCCATACTCCCAGGGAAGTCTGGTCAGGGTGTGGAACACAGTGGGAGACAAGAACCTCACAAGCCTGTTGAAGACACTCAGGTAGCCAGACATGGTTGCATATGCCAGGAATCCTAGCATTGGGGAGACTGAGGCAGGAGGATCACAGAGTGTTCTGGGGCTACTTGTCAAGAACTTGTGTCCCATGCAAATAGTGTTTGGCTGGAGCCCTCACTCGGGGTGGATCTGCAGCGCAGCTGAGGCCTGGGAGGTTGGCTCGGGCCATGCAGCATCTGGTGTCCCCAGAGCCCAGGCCTGGCCCTGAGAGCCGCAGGGCCCCAGCCCATCTGGGCTCGCAGCCAGAGCCTGTGGCTGCCCCAGTAACAGCCGCCTCCCTCCCCAGCTGGCCAAGGTCCAGCCACCTCACATTCCCCACCTCACCCTCAAACCTTCAGGGCTGAGGTTGGCTCTCTGCAGCCTCAGTTTCCCTACCAGCAAAGACCCTGAAGAACCACCTGGAAATGGTCAGCCAGCTCCCTCAACGCTCCTCTGCGTCTCCCAGAGGGTAAGGCCTTTACCCACGGGGCCTCCCTGTTTGGCATTGGGGTCTTGAGCTGCCGTGCCCCTCCTCTCCTGCACCGCAGGCAGGGTGCTGCCCACCTCTTCTCCTGCCTGCTGCTTTGGGGAGTTTGTTCTTTTTTTCATTTTCCATAGAGCTGGGCCAACTCCTCTCAGAAAGGCCCCGCAGGCCCTGGCTTGCCTCTGCTGCGTGCCAGGGCGTCCCTGCCGAGAGCCAGAGCCAACTGGGATGGTAGGGGCAGGTAGAGCCTTGCCGAGGCGGGACACAAAAAGCCCCACAGGGAACCAGGCTCCTGGGAGGGGGCTGGGCTGGGAGGCCCAGCTTGGTTGAGGTGGGAGAAGGTAGGAAGCCAGGTGTGAGGTGCCTGCCATTCCATCACTGGGGAGACCCAGGCAAGAGAATTGCTGCGGGTTTGAGGCCCACGTGGGCCACGTAGTAGGACCCTCCTCCAAAGCAGGAGAGAGTCAGACTGTAGACCAATGTCCAGCACTCTAGGAGGCAGAGCTGGGCATATCCTTGTGAGTTCCAGGCCATCGTGTCTCAAAAATAAAACCTAAAACAAAAAAGTTACTACCGTTTGGCTATTTCTCTCAAAGTTTAAACCCAGAGAGGGTTAGCCCTGCGCTCGGGGTTACACAGTGGGGCACAGTAGAGTTTCAATGGCTGTCACAATCCACCGTGAAACTACATGGGTCCAACCATAGAAGCTTCTAGAGACCAGGCATTTAAAGTGGCTAAAAAGGCTGGTCTGGCTTCTCTGTTCCAGCCTAGTACAGAAACTCACTCTACCACAACCTTTTTGGTTTTGGAGAAAGGTTCTGTGTAGCCCAGACTGGCTAGGAACTGGCCCTCCCGCCTTCGACGCCTGAGTGCTGGGTGTCTAGTCCAACACCTTGCTCTCGTCTTTTTTATTTGGGGGGGGGGGGGAGGCACCGTTCCTGGTCTTGTAATCCCTTGTGGTAACTTGAGAAGTCATTTCCCACTAATGGAGCCCTCCTTGTAGCCCCAGGTTCCCAAGCGGGCCTCCACCACCTGCAGCCACCCACAGAGGCCAACAGGTATAGCTGGCATGGGCTCATGTCCTGTTCCTCTTCCAGGTGCCGCACTGGCAGACCTGGCAGAGCAGTTCTCCCCACCTGAGCCTGCTCCGCCCATTCTGGTCAAGCTGATAGAGGCCGTTGAGCAAGCAGGTGAGGTCCAGGCCGACTATGGCCCCAGCATTCCCATCTAGGGCCATCCCGGTCTCTGCACGGGAAGGGGTGATCCCCATGTGACTTAGTTGGTCAGCCTCTTTGGTCCCCTTCCCTCAGGGCTGGACAGTGAGTGCTACAATAGACCGGAGCTGCCTGCACCTCGGACAGGTGAGAACTTCTGCTCGCTCTCCTCTGCTGACAGGAAGGGCGGGCGGGAGAATGCACAGGCTGGACCTGACGCCTTGCCCTTGCCTGCAGACTGGTCCCTGAGTGATGTGGAGCAGTGGGACCGCACCACCTTGTGTGATGCTGTGAAGGGCTTCCTGCTGGCATTGCCTACAGCCGTCGTGACTCCTGAGGCTGCAGCAGAGGCGCACCGGGCGCTGCGGGGTACAACCCGGGAGGGATGTGGGACCGGTGGTGGGTAGGTGGGTAGTCACTGGCCTGGCTGACCATCCCTGGCCGGCTCTCTGCCTGCAGAGGCTGCAGGGCCCGTGGGGCCGGTGCTGGAACCCCCAACACTACCGCTGCACCAGGCACTCACCCTGCGGTTCCTGCTGCAGCACCTGGGCCGCGTGGCCCGTAGAGCTCCTACACAGGCCACAGCCATCCACTCGCTCGCTAGCACCTTTGGGCCACTTCTATTGCGCACATCTCCGCCAGGGAGTGACATTGATGGGTGAGTGGGCTTGGTGGGAGTGGTCAGAGCTATGTGGGTGTGATACCAGCTGGGTGGGCAGGGCCAAAAAGAACCCCTTTGTGGGGACAGTGGGCTGCAGCACCTGGGGGCTAGAGTGAGGGAACTGCGAGAGACTTCCCACACTGCCAGCTGTTACCCTCTGCATCTGCCGTCCGCACATGGCACAGCTGTAACGCCAGGCTTTGACGCCCCACTTGTCCCTAGGAGTGAGCTTGGGCCTGACTTCCCAGGGCTGCTGTTGGGGAGGCTGCTGCAAGAACACGTGGATGAGCAGGATGCTGCCCCCCCAGGTGACAGTGCTCTCACCCCCACCTCTGTTCCCGATTCCATGTGTACTTGGTGCGTAACACATGCATGTTTCCCTGTCCCCAGCACTGCCGCCCAAGCCCTCTAAGGCAAAGCCGGCCCCCACAGCCCTGGCCAATGGAGGAAACCCACCCTCGCTTCAGGATGCAGAGTGGTACTGGGGAGACATCTCCAGGTAGTTTTGCTGCGGTGGAAGAGGGGGGTGGACAGTATGGGTCAGTGGCTCAATGCCCATGTCCCCCTCAGGGAAGAGGTGAATGAGAGGCTCCGGGACACACCTGATGGCACCTTCTTGGTCCGGGATGCGTCCAGCAAGATCCAAGGAGAGTACACGCTCACCCTCAGGTGGGGCTGGGGCCCAGGCAGTGGGGGCCCAGGGGTTTGGGGCCTCCTATGATGCTGACCCCGCCCCCACATGCAGGAAAGGCGGAAACAACAAGCTGATCAAAGTCTTCCACCGGGATGGTCACTACGGCTTCTCGGAGCCCCTCACCTTCTGCTCCGTGGTAGAGCTCATCTCTCACTACCGCCACGAGTCGCTGGCCCAGTATAATGCCAAGCTGGACACGCGCCTGCTTTACCCTGTGTCCAAGTACCAGCAGGACCAGGTGGTGAAGGAGGACAGCGTAGAGGCTGTGGGCGCGCAGCTCAAGGTCTACCACCAGCAGTACCAGGACAAGAGCCGCGAGTACGACCAGCTGTACGAGGAGTACACGCGCACTTCCCAGGTACGGGCACCTGGGTGCACAGGTGAGCAGTGCTCCGCTGCTGCCCCGTGCTGGACGCCATTCCGTCCCAGTGGTGCTCAGAGTTATCAGGACATGAAGGAAGGATGGGTTTGGAAAAGAGTATGGAGGCTGAGTAGGAAGGAGTTCATTGGGTAGCCAGCACTAGGATACTGTTGCTCTCTGTGAAAGAGACAGTTGGAGCAAAATCCTCCTTCACTACTAGTGAGGGACTTTCAGGGAGTTCTGGGAGTTACTGAGGCCGACCCCATCCTCAGGAGCTTCAGATGAAGCGTACAGCCATAGAGGCCTTCAATGAGACCATCAAGATCTTCGAAGAACAGGGCCAGACGCAGGAAAAGTGCAGCAAGGAGTATTTGGAGCGCTTCCGACGAGAGGGCAATGAGAAGGAGATGCAGAGGTGTGTGTGGCTGCCCACTCCGGGGACATGATGCAGGGGGAAAGGAGGGTCGATGAAGGAGATTGGTGATTTGTGGAAATGGGCTTTGGAGGAAGTGTAGGAGTTTGCCACGCCCCTCCCCTCAGGATCTTGCTGAACTCAGAGCGCCTCAAGTCTCGCATCGCGGAGATCCATGAGAGTCGCACAAAGCTGGAACAGGACCTGCGAGCACAGGCCTCGGATAACCGAGAGATCGACAAGCGCATGAACAGCCTCAAACCCGATCTCATGCAGCTACGCAAGATCCGGGACCAGTACCTTGTGTGAGTGGCACCGCTGCTCCCACTCCTGCAACCCACCATTGCTGTCCCCTCCCCTCCTGTGCTGGGGAAACAACGGGTTCCTGACGCCCCCTACGGCAGCCAGAGGTACTGCAGTGAAAATCTGCTCTAGCTCATCTCAGTTTCCCCTTCACACATGCTCACCTATCTCTTCCCTGTCAGGTGGCTCACCCAGAAAGGTGCCCGACAGAGGAAGATCAACGAGTGGCTGGGAATCAAGAACGAGACTGAGGAGTGAGTGATGCCCCGCAAGGGGCAAGGAGGACTTCATCAAGGAGAGGGCATTTGTGTTGGGCAGTGGTGGGTGAGTGACCAGGGCCCCTTCCCTGCTTCATCCCACAGCCAGTATTCACTGATGGAGGATGAGGACACCCTCCCCCACCACGAGGAGCGCACGTGGTACGTGGGCAAGATCAACCGCACACAGGCAGAGGAGATGCTGAGTGGCAAAAGAGACGGGACCTTCCTCATCCGGGAGAGCAGCCAGCGCGGCTGTTACGCATGCTCCGTGGTGTGAGTGCCTGGCAGGGGTCCGGGTGGGGTGTTCCCTGAGAGTACATTGAGAGCCAGTGTGTGCTGGGCCCTGCCTACCCAGCTGGGAGGGGGTGGAGACAGATGGGGATGGAGAGCCAGCATAACCTCCCCTCCAAGCTGCTGTCTGGGCCCTCAGGGTGGACGGCGATACCAAGCACTGCGTCATCTACCGCACGGCCACAGGCTTCGGCTTTGCGGAACCCTACAACCTGTATGCGTCCCTGAAGGAGCTGGTGCTGCACTACCAGCACGCGTCGCTTGTGCAGCACAACGACGCACTCACCGTCACCCTTGCGCACCCGGTGCGCGCACCCGGGCCTGGCCCGCCCACGACCCGCTGAGAAGCCCCCACTCGCCTGTCCTGTCTTCGCCCTGCCGCCCCCCCACCCCCAGCCGCACTGCCGTGTTTACAGAGGCTGCGGGGCCTCCACCTGGATGCCCCAAGATTTTCAAGCCATATCCCCAGGGCCAGGGCAGGAAGGAACTGCACTGGGCTGTTTCCAGGAATTTAGCCTGGACACTCGGGGCCGGGCGGGACCCGCCCCGCAGACCCCAACTTCCCCTCTAAAGGTCGAAGTGAAACCAACGGCAGGGGATTACCCTACAGCTACAAAGTTCCCCTTCCAGAAGGCAGAATTAGAACTCTGCTGCCTGGCCTCGCCCAGGCCCCCCTGAGCTGTTCTCCAACTGTGCAATCTTCTCTTTGGGACAAGGACCCTGGGTGTTACTGCCCATGGACCTCATACCTGCCCAGGGCTGACGGGGAACGGGTTTTGTACGGTACGTTTATTGATACGAATATGAAACATTGTACCTGTCGGCTGAGTGTCTTTGGGGACTGGAATTCTCGACTCCTCTCGTGAGCCACAGACTGGCCTGTCTGGGGGTCATCTGTTCGCACCTACCATTTTGATTCCCAAACACTAAATTTAGCGCGCCCTTTTCTCCATTCCAACCCTCAACACCAGAGAGGTCAAGGCCTCGTCCAAGGTCACACAGCATAGCACTGCATCTCAGAGCCCCTGTTCCAGGCTGCAGACCTCACCCAGAGCTCTGACACTGCTCAGGCAAGCAGAAGCTAGCTGCGCCTGTCACACCCACACAATCCACGACTTCCTTGTCGGGAAGAGAAGTGTCTCATGTCCATCTCCCTGAATGATGAGGTGAGGCCATGCTCTGGACCTCTGTGCACCTGTTGAACAAGTCCCTAGGGCCTGTCTGTAGTCATTAGCAAAAATAAAACCTTAGTAGCCCTGCCGTGGGGCGGAACGCAATAAGACTAAGCCCAGGAGTATTTTGCTGAGTGCTCCCCCCCCCCCCCAACAGCACAACCTGCCCCAGACTGTGTCCAGGAGCACCTTTGAACCCAGCTAGGACAATGGAACGGACAGAACCTGTCTGATCCAGTCCTCTGTGGGTTCCTTTATCTCATAATTCCAGATATTGTCCAGACAACATCCTGGGCAGTTTAAGAACTCCACCTTGTGATGCCTGAGGCAGGAGATTCACAAGCTTACATTAAAAGGAAACAAATGTTACTGCGGTGGGGGCGTGGCTCAGGGGTGGAGCCCCTGCCTAGAATCCCCAGTGAGGGGCTGGGGTACGTTTGGGATGGAGTCTATGCCCGAACAATGTGAGGTTCTGGAAGGTCCAGTCTTGGTTAGAACAGGTCCCCTCAGCATGTAGCAGTTCAGCTGTGGAACTCAGGTCGCCTCAGCAGCCTGCTGCCTCCTGCACAGAAAACTACGGTCTCCCCAGAACTGGAGCAGACCCTTCCATGAGTCCCTGGCCTCAGCCTGGAGCTTCAGTTACTACGTGGCCCGGAATATTTCCTGCTGCTGTGTTCTGTGGCCTGTCACTGCTCCAGAGTCCCCCGTGTCCAGTTTTCATCATGACTTGGTGCAGAGGTTCCAGTCCCAACCTAGGTTACCTTCCTGGTGGCTCTGTCATCAGCCATGTGTCTGTCACTCATGACCCATTTTACAGAATGGGAACTGCAGCTGACGGAAAGAGGCGGCATCCAGGCGCATCCCGCACCTCCCTCCCCGTGAGGCACTCCAGTGCCAGGGGGCTTTGCCCACACAGTTTTTGGAAGAAAAGTACCCTACTTGTGTCCCCCACCCCAAGCCGGAGCCCGGGACCTTAGAGATGGGAAGTTGCCTGGCCTGAGCTGGCTTCTGTGCTGAGGTCTAGCCTGAGTCAGCGGAGGCAGGAGGATGTGCTGGAGCTGATTTGGTCAGGCCTGGGGTGGTGGGGGCAGGAATTAGTGATGAGGGTGTCATTCCCCCCACCTCCGCAGAACTAGAGGGTGGGAAGCGAGGACTCTGTCTCCTGTCTCAGTCGGTCAGTGTCTGGAGACTCCCCCTTCCGTCCCAGCTCCAAAGCCTCATGTGACGTGACAGTACGTTCTGGCCGCGGGAGGAGGGAACGCTGGACAGGGCCGAGTGGCCTCGTGATTTGGGGCGCAACTCTGGACTAGGGTGGAGCCTGCAGGAAAGGAGGCCCTGGGGTAAAAGGAGCCTGGGGGTGTGGTCTCAGGGGCGGGGCCTCTGCTTGCTTAAAGTCTCCCGCCTCCAAGGCCCAGCCAGCAGACCTCTCAGCCTTTTCGTCCACGCCATGCCTCGGTCTCTGCTCCTGCCATTGCTGCCCCTTCTGCTGCTGCTGCTTCCGCTTGAGATCCCCAGAGCAGCCAGGGCATCTCCGCGGCAAGCGTCCTCCGAAGTTGCGGCCACCTGTAAGGTAGGTACCGCGACGCGCAGGAGGGGACAGGGTCAGGCGTCCACACAGGCGACTTCTCGGCACTCCGTGAACTCATTCGGGGAACTCCAAGGTCACCAAGAAATGCTGTCGCGCCCAGGGACATCCCCCAACCTCTCTCATCTGGGGATTGGCCGTGTCCAAGTCGTTTTGCTTCCACATCGCAGGTCTGAGACACACAGCTACCACCTTCCCGCCTCTCCCGAGCATTTATCAACCACGTATAGTATACATCTGAGCCAAGAGCTGAGGAGTAGGCAGGCGTGCGGGGGTAGCTTTTCTGCTCCAGACCTGTTGAACCACTGGTCCGTCCTCCACCCTCACGCAATTCTTGTCGCTTACTGTGTGCGTTCCAACCGAGGAAGGGAGAGTTGGCGTGCTTCTGACACGGAACAAACACATGCCCCTCACGCCCAGTGCCTTGCTCAGACTCGGACTCGCCTCCTGCCCTCCACGGGAACAGGAAGTCTGCTCGCATAAGCTCCCTCCTGTGTCTAGTCGGGCGGACAGGGTGAAGTTTCCCTGGGTCACAGGAGAGAAAGAATGAATAGAGTCTGCGTGGGTGAAAAGCCTCGGCTCAGCTCTGGTGCGCAAAATTAGAGAGAGAGAGAGAGAGAGAGAGAGAGAGAGAGAGAGAGAGAGAGAGAGAGAGAGAGAAGAGGGAGGAGAGAGAGAGAGAACCCCTTTGGCTTCAGAATGTCTGCCACCAAACAGTACTGAGAGCAATAACTACAAATATGCATGTCTTATTTTTCTTTTACCACCAAGCATAGCTACAAATATGCAAGTCTTAGCGCTTACCGAATGTCGTCAGGATGGTGCATTATTTACTGAGCGCCTACTGTCGGAGAGTTTGCAAGTTTACCAGTTTCCGTTTTGCAGATAAACTGTGATTGCGGAATGCCATGTAGACTCCAGCAAGCCTCAGAAGGCCCAGGGCGTGGCCCAGCTGTAGACCGCACACACCTTGCATGCATAAAATAGCCCTGGGTCTGGTCCCCAATGCCACAAGGCTTAACAAATCAAGCGTGTCAGGCGAGGGGGCCCGGGGCGGCACCTCACTTGACGCCTCTCTCTTTCCAGGCCCAAGATCTGTGCTTGCTCGGGCCACGCCCACTGCCCCCTGCGCCGCCAGTCAACGTCAGCCTCTATTATGAGTCCCTGTGCGGAGCTTGTCGGTACTTCCTGGTCCGAGATCTGTTCCCGACCTGGTTGATGGTTATGGAAATCGTCAACATCACCCTGGTGCCCTACGGAAACGCGCAGGTGCACGGGAAGCGGGGAGACAAAGGCAAGAGGGGTGCCGGGGGATGGAGACGCCTGAACACCTGAGTTCACCAAGATCGGTCGGTGCCTTACAGGAAAGAAATGTCAGCGGCACGTGGGAATTCACGTGCCAGCACGGGGAGCTGGAGTGCAGGCTGAACAAGGTGGAGGTGAGCTGCAGCTTAGTGCGCCGGGGAATGTGTGTTTGGGGAAGTGGCCACATCGCACCGACCACTCTTGCCTGCCTCTCCAGGCCTGCCTGCTGGATAAGCTGGGAAAGGAGGCTGCGTTGCTAACCATCGTCTGTGTGGAGGAGATGGAGGACATGGAGAAGAAACTTGAGCCGGTGAGCTGTAGGTGGAGAGACGAGCCACAAGTGGGGCTGCTGTGGGCTGCAGTGGGACGGGGCAGGAGGCAGCGAGTCACAGGGCCTCCGCCTGGTCCTGGAAGCTTCCAGCTCTGAAAGGAAAAACCTTAGGTCTGTGAACAGAATCTTCACTGTGAACAGAACCCAGGACCTTCACTATGCAGAAGCAGTGATCGTGATCATGACAGAAGATAAGCCAGGCGCTCCAACTTCCCAGGGCATTATGGGAAATAACCCCAAAAAGGGTGTTGCAGGACCAATGGCCCCCAGGCATCCCAGCCTCCTGGAGCCTCGAGCCCTGCTCACTTGGAAGGACTGGAGGGTGAGATACTGGGAAGGAGTAGGAAGGGTGTCCCAACAGAAGGAACAGCATGTGCAAAGACTCCGAGGTAATGGGTAATGAGACACCGAAGGGCAGAGGATACAGAGCAGGTGTCCTGGGGGCGGGAACAGCACCAGGGCCTCGGCTTCAGGAACCCCACCCATGCCTGCCGAAGCAAGAGCAACCGTCTCTGAGCAGTGAGGAAGCAACTTGTTTGGGGCCACTCGGGACTGTTGGCGAGATAACAGGGGTAACTGAGCAAAGCCTACCCTCCCACCCCACAGTGCCTGCAGGTGTATGCTCCAGAGGTGTCAGCAGACAGCATCATGGAGTGTGCCACCGGGGAGCGTGGCACACAGCTCATGCATGCCAACGCCCAGCTCACTGAGGCCCTGCAGCCGCCCCATGAGTACGTGCCGTGGGTCCTGGTCAATGAGGTAAGAGCCTCCACTGTGCAGTAAGTAAAGTGTACTGCAGGATTGAGGCTCAGAGTTCAAATCCCCAGACCCATGCGGAAAAGCTGCACGTGGTGACCTGTGTGTGTAATCCCTGGGGCTCCCACTCTTCCAGAGGAACCGAGTGTGGTTCCCACCATCATCATCATCACTCCCACATACAGACATCCTCATTGAAAATAAGTGAGTTTTTGTTTTGCTTTGCTTTTTCGAGACCTGGTTTCCCTGTAGCTTTGGATCCTGTCCTGGCACTAGCTCTTGTAGACCAGGCTGGTCTCGAACTCACAGAGGTTGCCTCTGCCTCTCGAGTGCTAGGTTTAAAGGCGTGCACCACCGTCGCCTGGCTCAAGTGAGATGTTTTTAAAAAACCAAGATGGAGCGTGACTGGAAGACACTGCATGAGGGGCTAGAGAGACAGTTCAGTGGTTAAGAGCACTGACTGCTCTTGCAGAGGATCCTGATTTTATTCCCAGCTATCACATCTGTAACTCCAGTTCCACTGGACCTAACGCCCTCTTCTGGCCTCCGTGGGCACAGCACAGACATGATCTAAAGACACGCTGGCAACCGTCCCCCCCTACCCCCGCCCTGCACATGAAATAAGATGAATAAATCTGAAAAAAATGGTTTAATTAGGAAAAAAAAACCATATGAGCTCTGGTCTCTGCTCACACAGAGTTTTTATGCCTGATACCAGCTACTTTGCCTCGTTCAGCACAACTGAGCTTGTTCTGGAACTATCAGTGATCCTCCTGTCTCAGCGCTCTAGTGCTGCATTCCCAAGCTCATGTATCTCCCTCGGCTGTGCTTAACCATGTCTTCTGGGGCTTGCAGAAACCTTTGAAGGACCCCAGTCAGCTCCTGAGCTCTGTCTGTCAGTTGTACCAGGTGAGCTTGTCACAAATCAGTGGGGTTCAACTGGGGGAATAGTGTTTCCCAGGAGTGGGGGTGGAGTCTCCCCAGGGTGGGGGGTGGAGTCTTCCCGGGATGGGGGTGGGGTCTCTCCAGAGAGGGGTGGAGTTTCCCTGGAGAGGGGTGGAGTCTCCGCAAACCTGACTCCTAGCCTTTTATTCCTCTTCTAGGGAGCTGAGAAGCCCGATGTCTGCTCCTCCATGGCTGACCCCCCCAGGAAGGTTTGCTACAAGTGAAGGTCATTGTGGAAAGAAAAACGAGAGCCCAGCTGTACAGCCTTCTCAAATCCACAGCCCTCAGCACTCATTCACCCACGAGAAAACTTGGACATGTCCCACCAAACAGCCTTGAAACTCTCCACATATTCAAGAATCTTGCCTTGTTTCCAATTGGTGCTAAATTTAAATTCATTGACTAAATAATTTAGATTGATTCATTTGTCCTGGAGTTTTAATTTGTGAGTATTTTGTTGTTTGTTTGTTTGTTGAGACAGGGTGAAGAGTCCAAAAATAAAAATATAGAAATGTAGATTCCAGAAATAAGAATGTATAAATAAAGAAATAAGGTTGTAAGCCTAGGAGAACGAGCGCAGGCTGTCAGCAGCTTTCTCAGCAGCTTGAGATTTAACTATTAGTGGTGGGTTACTTTGCTTTACAACCCATAGTTCTGTCTGCAAGACTGTAGCGGTCCTCTGCAAACTGAGGGTCAGCTTTTAGATAACCAACACTTGATGTGAGCTGAATTAATCTTTAAATGATGGGGTGTACGTGACTTCAGGTTTTTTTGGTTGTGCATTGTCCCTTACCCTTCCCTGCTACAGAAAACTGGCAGTCTCAGGGGAAGGCAGAGCATTGGTAAACACCATCAGGAGTGCCAGGGAAGAACGTGTTAAATACAAGCACTAGTGTAACTAAAAAACTCTGTTAATGGAAACAGTAAAGAAGCACAATTTGTATCTGAGTTTTACCTCAGAATTAAAAAACTCTTTTGTTCATGCCTAATGCTTGGTTCTTGCTATGAAAAGGGGAGTTCAGAAACGCCTGTCTCTGGCTGTGGTCTCAGTTGATGAGCTTTTGTGCCCCATGGAGATTTATTTTTTTAATTTTTAATTTTTTTCCTGGAATAAAGTTTGCTTCTGGTTTGATAGACTTCGGTGGTCTATCCTCCGTCTTTGTGGGACCCCAGTGGACCCAGCAAGGGTTTCTCTTGTAACAGTTCTAGTCCTGGAACTCTCTCTGTAGACCAGGCTGGCCTCGAACTCACAGAGATCCGCTTGTCTCTGCCTCCTGAGTGCTGGGATTAAAGGTGTGTGCCGCCAGTGCCACTTTGTGTTTCTGTTTTTGATGTGGGTGTGTAAGCCAGGGCTCAGCGGTTGCTCAGCACACTATCTATGCCTGAGCAGCCGTGCTCTGGACCCTGGAGTTTATGCCTCATTTGAAAAGACCGAAAATACAAGTCTATATGAGTTACTGTTTCATTGTGTGTGTGAAAAAATACAAAAGCCACTTAAGGAAGGGTCTGCTCTGGGGGGAGGCGGGGTAGAGGCGGGAGTTTGAAGTCGTGCTGCACCCAAAACTGGGAAGTGGGTGGGGCTTGTGCACCCACACTTAGAGGGTATCATTTCACCTCAATTCCCAGGCTAGCCCAGTGATTCTCAACCTGTGGGACACGACTCCTTATGGTTGCATATCAGATATTTACATGATGATTCATGACAGTAGCAAAATTACAGTTTATGACGCAATAACAAAATAATTTTGCGATTGGGGGTCACCACAACATGAACTGTATTAAAGGGTCGTTAGGAAAGTTGAGAACCACTAAACTCAGGCTCTAAGTTTGTCACCAAGGTGACTCTAGATCCTGTTTGATTGACAGTATTGACGTCACACCTTCCTTGGATGGACAGGGACCAGTTACTGGCAGTCCCCTGTCCGGAAATGCAGAACCAAAGCCTTCTCTAGTTCGACGGAGCAGGGCTGAACCAAGGGAGGGATGTGCGCCAGGAGGACTTGTTATGGGTTAGGGTCTTTGTAAGTTAAAATGGGGCTTTGAAGACTGAGTAGGCATTCCTTAGCCAGACACAATTCAGGGATTCGTCTCTAGCCTTTCACACACGGACTACAAGTCCCAGGATGGAGCACAGACTTCATCTGGGGGAAAATGTGTTCAGTATTCCAGGGTTAGGGGTCCGTGTACTGGCAGGTGGGACAATCGGGAGCTAGAGAACAGCATGACGGTTTGTGGAACAGTTAATAGCAAAGAATAAAAGAGGAAAGGATGTTCCGTAGGGACACAAAGTTGTGAAGAAGAGAATACATGATTTGCCTTCTGCCGAATGAACTACTCAGTCTTCAAAACCCAGGCACGGCGGTGGAGGCAGTAGTTCAAGGCCAGCCTGGGCTACAAGGCAACAGATTCCCAACAGCTGGGGTTAGACCGGTGTGCGTGCACTGTGCGGGCACCTTGTTCTTCAGGACCACTGCTTCCCCCACAGGAGAGGTCACGCCAAGGTCAAAGCCCTTCGCCCCGCCCACTCCGAGGAGGCTTCGAGGATGAGGAGTAATCAGCGTTGCAGGAGCTCTCCGTCCGTTCCCGCCCCTGTCCTGCCGGAGGCGCAAAACACACAATTGGTCAGTTCGGTCCAGGGTGCGGGACAATACGGTTAGCAGCTGCGGAGGACTTCCGTGTTCCCCGAGGTGACGAAGCGCAATGCTTGTTGGCGAATGGTCAATGAATTCGAGAGGCGGGGATTTCGGCTTCTTATTGGTCCGTGCAGAGTAGGGCGGTTCTGCGGCCTGGCATTCGATTGGGCAGAAGGGTCGGCGTCGAAGCGTGTGATTGACGCGCGCAGGGGGCGGGGCCAGGACTCGAGCCGCGGAGTCTCCGGAGTGGCGGCGGCGGGGACTCGGTTGTGTGCGCGGCGATGGCTTCCGGCGGCTGGCGCTGGGCTCGGAAGGCACTGGCTGCGGGGCGGCCGCTGTTCCAGGGCCGCGCGCTGCTCCTCACCAACACGCTGGGCTGCGGCACGCTCATGGCCGCGGGCGACGGCGCACGACAGGCCTGGGAGGTGCGCGCGCGGCCGGGACAGCGGTTCTGCGCGCGGCGCTCAGGTGAGCGGGACCTGTCAGTCACCCTGGGGGCCGGGCAGCAGCCAAGAGGGTGTGCCTGACTCTCTGTGCCCCCAGCCAGCATGTTCGCGGTGGGCTGCAGCATGGGCCCCTTCCTGCACTTCTGGTACCTGTGGTTGGACCGCCTCGTCCCCGCCTCGGGCCTGCGAAGCCTCCCGAGCGTGATGAAGAAGGTCCTGGTGGATCAGGTGGTGGCATCTCCCATACTGGGCGTCTGGTACTTCCTGGGTAAGCAGCGGCGGGGACTGTGGTCTTCAGAGCTCGCGGTGGGTAGAGACTGGTTCGTGCTTAGTGGAATGCTGATGGGGGTTGTTCTTTTTTCTTGACTTTTCATCTACTATTTATTTTGGTTTTTCGAGACAGGGTTTCATTCTGTGGCCTTGGCTGTCCTGGAACGCAACTCTAGATCAGGCTGGCCTCGAACTCCGAGATCCGCCTGCCTCTGCCTCCCAGTACTAGTTAGGCCACATCCAGGGTGAGAGAGAATTGCAGCTGCTCACTTGTGCTCAGCTTCTCTTTCCAGTCCAGGACCTTCTGCCTCGGCAATGGTGAAGCCCACAGTGGGCTGTGTTTTCCCACATCAATTAACTTAAGTCTATACAGAGATAGCACAGGCCACCATGTAGATAGTTCCTGGAGATGCTCATCTGATTCTAGGCTGAATCAAGATGACAGTGAAGGCCTCACTGTGCAGCCCTGGCGCCTCGGCCTCCCAAGGGCAGAGAGCACAACCATATTGCACTATTGTACCTGTTGGGAGAGTGTCCCTGGAATAGGGACAGGATCGTATGGGGATGGGACAGATCCCATGAGAGGAAAGGGGGCTAGGAGACCAGTGGGGAGAGGTGGGGTGGCAAGGCCGGGGTCTGAGGGTCGTAGGAGCAGCTTGGACACAAAGCTGCAGTCAGTCGACCTGGACTGAGCGACACCAACTTCACATTTCCCCTGACCGGCCTTGCTTCTCTGCCCGGGTCACTCCCACAGCCAGCTCTGCCGCTTCCGCTGCCTAGCAGCCAGCTCAGCCTTCACATTCACCGCTTGATCTTCTTCCCAGGCCTTGGCAGCCTGGAGGGCCAGACACTGGAGGAGAGCTGCCAGGAGCTGCGGGTCAAATTCTGGGACTTCTACAAGGTGGGCGTGCCCATGCTGCCCTTACCGTAGCTCCCCCCATGCGGCCTCGCTGACCCACCTTCCTAGCCAGCTCACTGCAGCCCCTGCCTTCCCGCAGGCAGATTGGTGCGTCTGGCCAGCTGCTCAGCTCGTGAACTTCCTCTTCATCCCGCCGCATTTCCGAGTCACCTACATCAACGGGCTGACACTGGGCTGGGACACGTATCTGTCCTACCTGAAGTATTGGGTGAGCTTAACCCCTGGGTGAGAAGACCTGAGTGCAGGCCCTGCCCTATGCTTGCCGTGACCCGCCCTCCGCTGTACACAGGCCCCGGAACCCCTTCCGACTCCTGACTGTGCCGACTCCTGACTGTGCCGACTCCTGACTGTGCCGACTGAGCAGGAAGCACCAAGGAGAAATAGGCCGATGGACACACTCCCATAGGAGGTTCTGGGGGTCAGAGCCTGAGCCACGTCCACACTCCAGGCTGAGCCTGCAACAGCTATCCCACGTGGACCAACCTCCGGCACCAGCTGTCAGTCGCCAGGTTTTCCAGTTGGGCCCAGAAGTTCTCAGTCAACCTGCAATTGCAACCCTGGCTCAACTTTGGCCCAAGTGATCCCCAAGGTTCCCTGGACCCCAGGTGACAAAAGGGAGGACGAGCCCCCACGGCCTTGGAATAGGATCTGGTTTGGCCTTAGAAAACTTCATGTGAGGTTGGGCAGCCTTGTGAAAATTTCATTAAATTCTCTTTACTCACAAGGCTGGCTGCCAGTGGTTGGCGTGGGGTGGGGTGGGGCTGCAGAGACTCAGCAAGGTCCATTCACTTTATTGAACTGTGTGTAGTGTTCATAACTTCTAGGGAAGTGGGGGAACACATTTGACACTCATGACGTCAGAACAGGTGTGGGGATATCCCAAAGCAGTGAAGGTGAATAGATCCTCCCTTCCTTCTCCACATCCTGTCTCCCCAAAGATAAAGTAACAAGCAGGATGCCAGTCTGTCAACCCAGTGGTCCACATGGCAATCCCCCAGCCTCGGGGCTGGCTAGGCCCTGCCATCTCCCATCAGCCTGCTTCAGAGTGACATCTGGTCCCCTCTTCACAACCGACAACTGTGGATGCGGTGGCTTAGAAAACCAAAAAGGAGGGCCTTGGGGGGCATTGACCACAACACACCACGGCAGAGCGGGGGGGGGGATATGTACAGGAGGGGTGAGGGGTGCGTCCAGGGACACCCTCAATAAATAAATAAATAGCTACGATAATAAATAGGGTGATGGGGTAGGGGCTTGCCCCTGGTGGGGGGTGGCTCAGCAGGCGCAATCCTGATGAGGAGGTGCCTGCTGGTCAGTGAGCTGCGGGCCCTGCTTGGCGCCTGTGACCGCGGGGTCAGCAGTGTCCAGCGACTCTGACATCTTCTCACAGATCACATCCACCAGACGTTCAAAGGTCTGCTTGACATTGATGTTGTCCTTGGCGCTGGCCTCAAAAAACTCAAACCCTGCGTTGGGGGAATGAAGGAATGATAACAGCCAGTCTCCTCTCCAGAGGAGATGTCCTGCCCTGGTGGGACACCCTCCTCCACCTGCCACCCAGCCAGGCTCCACAGTCCCATTCCTGAGGCCTCCAACACTTATGTGGCAGCTCACACACAGTGACAGACACATCTTCTCTAGGGGGGTAGTCATGCTCCATTGGCACAACTGAATAGGTTTGGCTGTCCCTAGTCTGCAGCACCCTTCCCACAGCGTGCATGTTGTGCCTGCCCCAGGAAGCATGGTTTGGCTCTCAGCATGCACTCCTCCACCCAGCTTTCTCTTTCCATTCCAAAAACATAGACATCATGAAGCTAGCCCATGACTGAGCGCATGGGAGATGCTAGCCCATGACGGAGTGTGTGGCAAATACCATGCCCATCGAGACCCACTGCCAAACCTGCATAGTGGCTAGTTTTCACAAGTGTGAGCCACCTGGTTTCAGGCTTATGCCCTGACCTGTGGGGTGTGTGGGTGTCCGGGGGCTGCAGTCCTGCTGGGTACTCACCCAGGTGGTCAGCAAGCTGCCGGCCGCGTTCCGATGACACCACGCGCTCGTCCTCCATGTCACACTTGTTTCCCACCAGCAGCACCTGGGCATTGTCCCATGAGTAAGTTTTAATCTGAGTCGACCTGCAGAGGCAGCCAGAGGCACAGAAGGAGGTCAGAGGGCCCAACCCTTGGAAACTGAGATAGGCATTCCTTGTGAGCCCAGGTTGTCCTACTACACCAAATCCAGAGATGCAGCAGGTTTATGGTGTTGTGCATGGATTTCAGGTTCTTGCACATGCTAGGCAGGTGCTCAGCCAACGACAAGTCCTCGGCTTCCCAAGTAGTTGGGACCACGGACCTGAGCCACCATTCCCTGAGTGTCAACCCGTGTTCCTTCGACAACCCCACCCTTGGAAGCAGCCCACATGGCTTGTCCTACCCGACTGCTGACGTACTGGGGTGGAACTCATGCCAGGCGGGTACTCTCAGTTGAGCTAGGAGTACTCGCCAGTTCCACCGTGGATCTTCTACTGAGATCCTCCTACTGTCTCAGTGGGCGAGTTGCTCACCAGTCCTGCACTGCATTGAAGGACTCCTCATTGGTGATGTCATACATTAGGATGAAACCCATGGCACCCCGGTAATAGGCTGTGGTGATGGTACGGTACCGCTCCTGCCCTGCTGTGTCCTGGGGAAAGAAGAGATGGTGGTCAGAAGGGACCTCACAGCTGCCCCTCTGAGGGCAGGAAAAGTGGGCTGGGCGGCCTTTGTACCCAGGGGGGTCACTGCGACATCACTCAGTCATTAAACACAGACCGGTGCTGCCCAAATGCCCTATGCCACACCCTATGCCGTCCATAAGTGGGGATTCACAGGACTAGTAAGAAAATAAGAAACTCATGTCAGGTGGTGGTGGTGCACGACTTTAATCCTAGCACTCAAGAGGCAGAGGCAGGCGATCTCTGAGTTCAAGGCCAGCCTGATCTACAGAGCAAGTTCCAGGATATTCAGGGCTGTTGCACAGAGAAACCATGTTTCCAACCACCCCACCACCAAAAAAATAAAATAAGGAACTCCATGTTCTTCTGGACAGCACAATGTGAGGCAAAGACCATGACCGCAAAAGTGCTCTCAGCCAGATGCTGCCCAGGTCTGCTGTGCTAGGGTATGAGATGTTATATCAAAACTTTGATGGGTCCCAAGTGTGTGCCTCTAATCCCAGCACTTCAGAGGCAGAGGTGAGTCTCTGAGTTCGAGGCTAGCCTGGTCTACACAGTGAGACACTGTCTCAAAAAAAAGTCGAAAATATTAAAAAATAAAACCTTGATGGGAAGGAAGCCTGCCATCCTGTTACTGGGGAGGTGGTAGCAGGAGTTCGGGGTCATCCTGGGCTACCTAGCTGCCTGCTCACACCCTTGGGAACACCTGGTGTCTGAGCCCCGCCCGCTTACACACCAGGCTCAGGAAGACTTCTCCCCCATGGCCCCACGAACCCAGATCTGCAGTTTGATCCTCTTGTCATTACGGTAGATGGTTTTGACCTTGAAGTCTATGCCAACTGTGCTGACGAAGGCCGGCGTGAAGGAGTCGTCAGCATAGCGGAAAAGGAAGGAGGTTTTGCCCACGCTGCTGTTTCCAATGATCAGGATCTTGAACATATAGTCGAAGTTCTGGTCGGAGGACTCCTTCTGCCCATAGCGCGAGTCTGTGGCTGATGCCATCTGTGGGGGCGGGGCGCGAGAGCCTGAGGAGTGCAGCGGACACACGCACAGGATGGGCTCTGCACAAGGGCACTAGGTGGGGAACACCCATTCCACCAGGACCCCCAGCGTGACCGGGCTTGGAGCGAACACCCCTGCAGGTACCTGGTGTTTGGTTGGAAGTGTCACCCCAGCCCCTGGCATCCTTATACCCAAAAAGTCTGGAATGTTTGGGTGGAAGTTCCATCCCAAGGCCCCTCCCCTGGGAGTTGCCTCCAAGAAAGTTGCCTCCACCTCCAAGAAAGCCCGCCAATGGAAGACCCCTCCCCAGAGATGTTCAAGACCCCATAGGGTATTTAAATCATACCCCAGAGAACAAGGTCTTCCTTCCCTGTCTCCTTTCCTGGGGGCAGGAAGGTCACCGGGAGCACTGGTATCCATTTAACTTGAGCTTTTTCTAATTCGTTTTGATTCAGTCTGATTTGGATTATTGCATCGGTGGAGAGGTTTGTCGGGGAACTTCACCTGGCACCCCAAACCTCCCTGCACCCTGAGGGGAAACTGAGGCGGCCCACTTCCCATCATCAGTCTTTCATTACCCTAAAAAGACCCACGCGGGAGCATGAGTACACGAGGATCCCCAATTCTCCCTCATCCTTAATTCTCTCCTGCACTCTGAGGTAGAAGCATCACGTGACAGGGTGAACACAGGCTCACATGCACAAAATCCCTCGCGCGCATGCACACACAATGAAGCACCCAAGGCAGGCCCATCTAAACTCCTGCCCTGAGTGAAAAACAGAGGCTAGCAGGAGAAACAAGCAAACATGCGTGATGTTTGCGAGCCCACTGCACCCATGCACGACTGCACACGCAGATTCCCCTACACCAGCCAGTGTACTCGTGTGCACCTGGCTATTGGCAAGGACACACCGCACATGAAACCACACGCGTGTGAGCACATACTTGAACTTGGATCCACAAACACCGTGCACGCGCACCATTCACGCACAAGATTTCACAGCCGGCTGTGCACGGTGCGCGTCCCGAGGTCACACGAGCCTATCCATGCCCAGCGGGCGCGCACACGCGTGTTCACCCCACGAGCACGAGCACGTACCAGCCTCCCGCGAGGCTTGGCCTTCCCCTCCCCCTCTGTCGCAGAGCCGGAGCTCCAGTGCCGGGTAAAGGGTGAAGGCTGCGGGAAGCGGGATGCTGAATGCGAGACGCACAGCCGCCACACTCGAGTTGCGCACCCAGCTTCTTCCCCAGCTGTCAATTAAACGAGGGCACCGTGGCGTGGGGCCCTGGGCAGAGCTCACCTTGTCCGCTCCGAGCTGAGATGATGCTGACGGCTGCGACCCTGGCGACTGTGCTGACGACAGGGCCCCAGGAGCGGCTGCCGGACTGCAGGCAGCAGCGGAGGTTCAGGCCCCTGCAGTCCTCGCAGACGTCCTGCAAAGCCAGGGGCGGGCCTTTCTATGCAAACGAACTGTGACGTCAAAGGCGGGGCCGAGGGACCCCACTGGCCAGAGTCGGCTGGGGAGGGGCGGAGTCTGACGAGACATGAAGGTTTTATTGGCTGACGCTCTCGAGCGACGGACTCGAGGCCCAATCAACACTATGTTACGTCTTGGGCGGCCCAATGGTGACAGCCAGGTGTCTGAAGGGCCGAGAGCCTGAGGCCGGGACCCAGCCCCAGGCACGAACTTGTTCCTAGCCCCTGCTTTAGAAAGGTGCGGGACCCATTCTTTGCGGCACCAAGGAGATTAGTAGTTTTGTTTTGAGAAAGGGTCTCACGTCGCAGACTGGC
Organism: Myodes glareolus; assembly: GCF_982192425.1. Lineage (NCBI taxonomy): Eukaryota > Metazoa > Chordata > Mammalia > Rodentia > Cricetidae > Myodes > Myodes glareolus. The sequence goes on along the minus strand of NC_142048.1, from coordinate 3,760,101 downwards.
CTCGAAATTGCCAGGTAACAGAGGCTGACCTTGAACTCCTACGTCTCGCAGGTTTTGGGATGGCAGGCGTACATTTTGCTTACCACAGTTTAGGGCTCAAAATTGAAGACAAAAAGACACAGTATTTTGTTTTGTTTTGTTTGTTGTTTGGAGTTTTTTCCTTGTTTGTTTTTTGAGACAGGGTTTCTCTGTAGCTTTGGAGCCTGTCCTGGAACTCACTCTGTAGATTAGGCTGGCCTCGAACTCACAGAGACCCCCCTGTCTCTGCCTTCCAAGTGCTTGAATTAAAGGCGTGCGCCACCACCGCCCGGCCAAACAGAGTTTTTAATCCCAGTTCTCAGAAGGCCTAGGCAGGTAAACCTCTGAAGTTTCACGCCTATCTGGTCAACATAGAGAGTTCCAGTCCAGCCAGGGACACAGTCAGTGTAATGGAAAAACAAAACAAAACAAAAAAAGAGGAGGAGGAATAAAAGACGAGGTAAAGTAATGTCTGTTTAAAGTTGCCGGCCACAAGCGAGAACGATCACGAGACAAACAAGGAAACCCACTTTAAGAGTTTGTTAAGTGAAGGAGGAGACACGTGCGCAGGTCTGAGGACGTGGGTGCAGGAAGAGAGAGTGAGCAGCTTTGTCCAGCTTTTAAAGGCTGTCGAGCGCATGCATACATGCATTCATGGGCTGATGGAGCTGCATCATGCATAGATCATGTGACCACGATGCACGTGTCATGTAGGGCTTGAGGGACCTTGGAGGCTACATAAATTGTCTGAGTGCTTGATGATGTATACGCGGCCCTGGAACCCAGAAGCGCTAGCGTTTGGGGTGGCTAGACATTTTGACCAAGCGCTAGGTGAAGGAAATGATAGCATTTCACCCTTTTGTTTATTATAAAAACTTGGGGATTAGGGGTGACCGATTGGAGGAAATGGGGCGTGGGGTGTTGGAGGCTACTTCCTGATGCCTTGAGGGTGTTGGAGAGTTGGGGTGCTTGGCCACATCCTGGGGTAGCTAGTTACCTCAGTGTTTTCCAGGATCTGTGGAACTGTCCAGCTGACAGCTTGGACCTGACAAGATGCTGGCAAGGCAGAAGATGATATAGAAAATTTTAGATCCTGATGATTGAGGGAGGAGGATCCCAAGATGAAAGATGGAGGGGGTGTTTCAGGGTTCCCGAGATGGAGGAGGGAGTTTCCCAGGGATCCCGAGACGAGGGAAGAATTAAATGATACTTATCCTGGGCAAGTCTGGTTTGTTTAGGTGGGTCCAATTTGGATCCCTGGAGCTTATGAGAATATTTAAATTTATTAAAAGAGACAAATTTTAAACACATTAAAAGCTTATGGTTACAATGGTTTAGTATTGGAAAAGAAGATTGTGGATAGTTGTATAGTGAGAGAGGAGGGAAAGGAAGAAAGGGGAATTATTAGACCTTTTAATGTTTTGCCTGAGCAAATCTTAAGGTACTTGTTCTCTTTAGCATCATGGTATTGCCGTAACGTTCAGGAGACACTGCTGCAGCCAGTGATAAACCTGTTATGTTAAAGTCTGTTTTGTGTGTTTTTGGAGTCTGGGGCTGTGAATGGCCCCAAACTGTTATTGTTTCTTACCACCTGGGCATCTGACAGTCTTTGCACCTCTGGCTCTGTAGTTAATGCTGGTCCCTGTAACAACAACTGAATGGTTAACTGGATTGAATATGACATTGACGACACAGAGAAATTGCTAAAGCAGACAGGAGAAGGAAGAACAGGGGAGAATCTGGAAGGAGAGCATATGGAGTTCCTGGTACAGGAGAGGTGAGTAAGGTGGTGGTGGTGAGACTTCTGGAACTGGAAACAAAGTATCTGATTTTGTGTCCTCTGGAACTTAAGGGACAGGGCCCTTTTTGAGTTACCATATACAAGGAGGGGTGTCCTGAGCTGGGACAGGTGAATCCAATGAGGAAAGCCCTCAAGCTTGGCACCTGTGGAAGTTACAAGAATCACTTTAAAAGGACCCTGCCATTTAGGGGAAAGGGATGAGGGGCATTGGTCTTGGGGGGGGGGGAGAAGAACCTGATCGCCGATGGTAATTGGAGATGGACAGGGGTTGACACATGGCTGAGGTAGTGAATACTCAGTAAAGTCCCATAAGAGGGAACGGAGGTGATCAGGGATGGGTGAGGGTTTAGGTGAGAGGTCGGGAGCCAGAACCGGCCGTCCATACATGAGTTCAAAGGGCGAGATGGAAAGGGGGCTTTTGGGGAGAGCCTGGAGCCTGAACAGAGCCAAAGGCAAAAGCTTTGTCCAGTCAGGGTGAAGCTCCCATGACATCTTAAAGAGTATTTTACCATCCCTGCAGACTGAGGATATTACGGGACGTGAAAAAGCCCTAGTTGGGAACCTTAGGTAAAGTCTGAGCGATCTGGTAGATAAGCTCTGGGCCCTTATCCGACTGAAGAGAAGTTGGGGTTCCAAACTGGGGATAATTTCCAGGAGAAGGAGATAAGAAACTGTCTGGGCTCTCTTGTTAGTGGTGGGAAACGCTTCAATCCACCCAGACATGGCGTCCCCAAAGCAGGAGATATTTAACCCATCTGTCTGTGGGCATATGAGTAAAATTCAGCTGCCAGTCAGTCCCCAGAAGGGAGCCCCTGGCCTGGGGGGTGGGAAAAGGGAAGCTATGATCTGGCTTTTGACAGATTTTACAAAAGGCAGTGATAGCTTTTAAGAACTCTAGGTCCTCGGGGATGGGTTGGAGCCTTGACAAAGTGACACAGAGACTGGCGATTAGGATGAAAGAGCTGATGTGGGTAGGGCAGGGTTTGCCGAGTGTCACGGGTGTCTGTGAGAATGTGGGTTGTGCTGTATGAACCCGAGGTGACTGAGGTAGGTTTGGGCTCTGGAATGCTGCTTAGTCAGTTCGGTTATTTCCCGTGGAAATAATGGAGCTGTCAGTCTGATGAGACCGACAGTGAATAATTCCTACAGCCTTGGGGAGATGGGAGGCCTTCAACAAGTCCATAATGACGGCACCAGTGAAGTTACCGGGGGCAGGCGAGAAGGGGTCACGAGACACACAAGGAAATCCACTTGAAGAGTTTATTAAGAGAGGGAGACTGTTGGACTCTAGTGTCCAAACCGAGGAGTCACCCCCAGAGACCACCTCATATACCATAGCCGATGCAAAAGCATGAGGATTTTATTAATTCTGTCATGACAGGGTCCCTCAGCATTCGGGAAGCCGAGAGACCTCGAATAGCTGGTACACTCTACTTTTAAAGGAGAAGGCCCCATAGAAACAAGAGGGGTTGTTCCTTGACCATTATGATTGGCTTATTTGAAAAGGGCTAATACCAATAATTGACTGGAGAACTATTGTCAGATCAGATGAGGTAAGAGGTCATTTTGACCCTGTTTCCCAGGGGACTGAGTCAAAACATACGTGTATGGGTAATTGTTCAGGAACTGAGTATGTGCATGTGTAGCTGTTAGGTCCTTGGTTCCCAGGGGAGGAGAGGAAGCACTAAGGCACGGAGGCTGAGAGGGTTTGGAATTGTCAGAAATGGCTTCAGAATTGTCTAAAGTCTTACAAGACACGTGCGCAGGCTTGAGGGCGTGGGTGCAGGAAGAGAGAGTGGAGCAGGTGTGTCCAGCTTTTAAAGGCTGCCAAGCGCATGTGAACAGGGTCTGCCGTAGCTGCGTCATGCGTAGATCATGTGACCACGCTGCAATGTGTCACCAGGGTTTGAGGGCCCTGAGTGCTTGATAGTGCATGGGCGGCCTTGGAACCCTGAAGTGCCTGCCTTTGGGGGTGACTAAACTTTTGGCCGATGTGCTGGGTGAAGGAAGTGATAACACTATTCACTTTTGGTATGCAGGTGCCCTTTGCATCCACCAACAGGGCAAACTGTAGAGGCCGTGCCCTCTCTTCAGGTGTCTGTAGTTGTAATAGAGACAACACCAAGCAAGGTCTTGTGGCAAATCCCTGTCACACACATACTTGCTGAGAAGGGAGCATTAGGAGTTTACATTCATCCTTGGCTACAAAGGCGAACCTGGGCTACAATAAGATCCTTTCTAGATTAAAAAAAAATAATGGACTGGCGGGGGAATGGAGAGATGGCTCCAGGCATGCATGTGTGCGCACATATATACAAACAAAGCAAAACGCATATGATAAAATAAAAATATTCTCTCCTCCCCCCACCCTCTCTCTCTCTGTATTTTCAAGAGAGGATTTTTCTTTGTAGCTTTGCCTGTTCTGGGACTCTCTTTGTAGACCAGGCTGGCCTCAAACTCAAAGAGATCTGTTTCTGGCTCCTGAGTGCTGGAATTAAAGGCATGTGCCACCACTGCCCAGCATAAGTCTCTTTTTTAATGGGCCTAGGATATTTCTCAGTTTGGTGGGGAGCCTGCATAGCAGCACAAAGCTCTGGATTTGATCCCAAGCACAGTATAACGGGGTGATGTCTCCCTGTCTTCTCACACCTGGCAGAGGGGAGAGGAACAGACGTTCAAGGTCATCCTCAGCTACACAGTGTCTTGAGGCCAGTTTGCACTACATTAAACCCTGTCTCAACAAAATAAGAAAGTCATATTCTGCACAAAGGAAAAAAGGGACAGATGGGTCCCCAGAGAACCCCTTGCTTTCCTGCACATTTAGGGTTCAGAAGGGTTCTGACCCCCTGAGTCCCAAAATTGCAATAAAAGACCCAGGAAGCAAAGACAGTTCAGAAAAGCCACCCTATGTCTTTCACAGTGTGGACACTTCACACTGGCCACCCCACGCCCTTCACGGTGTATTCACTGGGGCCCAGGAGATCCTGTGTGCTGGGAAGCTGGGAGCAGAAATGCAGACTTCCGGACTATGATGCAACCCAACGCATGCCTGCAAATCTTCTGGCCAAGGTGGGAATCTGGGGCGGGGAGCAGCGGACCCAGCCTGGGTGCCTTGTTGGCCCTCCACGTTCGGCCCTGGAGGGTCCACATCGCCTTCATCACGCAGGAAGCAGAACTGGGGACCCGGTCTGGCCCTGTTTTAGACCGCGCGCGCCGCCAGCTGCGGAGGCGCCGAGGGACCAGAATAACTAGTCGCCTGGATGCTCAGTCACCCCCGCAAGGAGCCTGCGAAGCTCTGCCTGCTCTGGGGCCACGTGAGCAGCTTGTTTATCTGCTTCCCCACCCACACCAGGGAGCAGAAGGATGCAGAATGACAGACACAAAATGACCATAACGGGGGCTAGGGTGGGGACTAGGAAAGGGTTTGAGGACGGAGGGTGCAGGGAGAAGCTTTGGGCGCCCCTTAGGCAGACTTGGATTTATTCCCAAGGGATGAACTCTGAGGAGGAGCTGCCTTTACTGCCTTTTATTTCAAAATAAAGATAGGGGCAGAGGCTCAGGGACTAGAGTGCTTGTAGCTCACTCACTTGGCAAGGTGACACAATTTGCCGTTGGCTGAGGAGGATCGTGAGTTCATCATCCTGGACCGCTAAAGTGAGACTGTCTCAGGCAGATCTTACATAGTGAGCTCCAGGACAGCCCAGGGCTACAGAGAGCCTGCCCCAAAAACACGTGCACGCGTGTGTGTGAGTGGTGTGTGTGTGAAATGGAAAATGAAAGGACAGGCAGAGGGAAACAGCGTGAATATTTTTTTGTTTTTGAAGACAGGGTTTCTCTGTGTAGCCCTGGCTGTCCTGGAACTTGCTTTGTAAACCAGGCTCTGCCTGTCTCTGCCTCCTGAGAGCAGAGATTAAAGGCGTGTGCTACCACCGCCCAGGCTATCACATCTTTTAAGTTACATTCATTTATTTGTGTGGGACATGGGGGGTCAGAGGACACCCTGTGGAAGCTGGAGGTGAGGGGGCCAGGGGACATCCTGTGGAAGCTGGTTTTCTTTCACCACAGATTCCTGGGGACTGAGCTCACGTTGTGGGGCTTGGAAGCAAATGCCTTGGCTTGTTGAATCTTTTTGGTGGCCCAATAATTTATTTTATTTATACTTTTGTGTGACTTCCAAATTCTCCCTCAGACAACACATACTACTTTGTTTAACAGGAAATCTCTAAGGGTAGCCCCTAAAACATCTGCAAGAGGGAAGCCTTCCATGTGTGACCCCAGAGGGCTTTCTGTACCCCCCAGGGACAAAGAGCCGGAACCATGATGTCTACAGAGGAAGTCGCCTGCCACCTGGACTGTCCTGCCACCCTAGCGTCTTCCCAGAGGGAACAGGGAAGGGGGAAGGCCCTATGACGCATGCCTGTCACCCCAGCCAAAGACCCACTTGGAAAGAAAGTCACTTCAGTGTCCTCTGCTCGTAGGCTGGACGTCAGAGCAGGCGGCAGGCGCCCTTAAAAGCCAGAAAACGATAAGCAGGGAAGCAGTCACAGGGCAGTCACACAGTACCCGGAAGGCGCCAGCGTTCAGTGCCCATTCTCTGCATGGAAGCTTTGAGAAGGCATGAGGGATGGCTTGTGACTCAGTTTCCCTACAAGTGAATGACCCTGACAAGGTCTGTTCTATTTTTACAGTGCTGGAAATGGAACTAAGGTCTTCCCACATGCTAAAGCTGTGCTAAGCCAGAGCCATGCCCCAAGCCCCTCACTGGGGCATTCTAGGCTGGGCTCCATCCCAACCACGCCCCCAGCTCTCTTGTACTCGCATAGCACCCTCCCCCTCCTCCTCCTGAATCTGGGGACCCACAGTTGAGTATGCTGATACCCTACACACTGGTTTGATTCCTTTGGCACTCCCTATCTCCAGGTTACTACAAGGAGGACCCCTACCAGCAGTATCAATGGATGTGTAAACAAATCATAGGGAGTCAGAGGCCTGTGGAGTCTTCTCAGAGGGTCACCTGCCTCTCAGTGTTCATGAAGAGTCTTGCACAGTCTCTGGTGTCAGAAGACAGTAGACTTCAGTGGAAGCTGCTCCCTGTCTCTATTTACAAAAAGGATTCTCCCTGGGGGACTCAGTAAAGTTCTGTGATTGGATGGTTGGAGGTCAGACACCTATTGACATCAAAGGATGCAAATAGTGATGTTGGGGCTGGGACCACTCTTCTCACAGAGCGCGCGGGAACCCAGGCTTCCATCTTCAGCGTCGAAAAGAAACTAAACAAACAAGGAAAACACAGAGAGCCCCAGGCCTAGCAGACGGAAGCGGGACAGAGAGGCAAGAGGAGGCGCCGCCCAGATGCCAATCCCAGATGCCAAGCCTGAGGTCACAGTGGGCCCCAGCCGCAGGATTCCAAATGGAACCCAAAATTTGTCTATGAGTATATCTTGGCTGTGCACTTTGACGGGTGAAGAGAGAAGCTGACACGGCCAGAAATCACTTCAGAAGTCACCAGCATCCGTAGGCTAGACCAAATCTTGTCAGGTCTACCCTGTGCTCCGGGCTGGTCTTGAAGGACAGAAGCTAAGTGCCAGGTGACTCTGAGGACTGGATACTCAGTGCTGAGCCTGTCCTTCATCCTCTTCCTCCTCAGCCTCCTCCAGCGTTAGCTCAAAGTGGAACCTGTCGGGACCGCAGCGCTCGTGGCCCACGGTGTGGGTGGGGCTGCATGGTACCCGACTCTGGTACCACTCTCTATTGTCTTCCAAAGTATCCAACAGCTCCTGAGCATCGGGGTGCACCAGGTCAGCCCATGTTTCCCACAGCGGATGGGCGATGTAGTCAATGAATCCCACCTTAGGGTGACCGCAGAGGGGGCAAGTGAGTCTCAGTGAACCCTGGTATCAGTCCAGTCTCACAGTCACCTGCATGGTGTCCTCTGCCTGGACCGCTCATTGCTCAACTCCTATTCGTTCTTCAAAACCCTCTTGAAATAACTTATTCTGGTCCAACACTCAGGAGACTGAGGTAGGCTGATCTCAAGTCAGTGAGTTCTATGCCAGGCTGTCTTCAAAACACTAAATCAAGAATCTGCCCTAGCCAGGTGCTGGTGGCAATACACCTTATCCTAGCACTCAGGAGGCAGAGGCAGAGGCAGAGGCAGAGGCAGAGGCAGAGGCAGAGGCAGAGGCAGGCAGATCTCTGAGTTCAAAGCCATCCTGTCTACAGAGTGAGTTCCAGGACAGTCAGGGCTACACATAAAAACCATGTCTTGAAAAACAAGTCCACCCAGTGGTAGAACACAGGCCCCATCCAGGCAAGGACGGTCATGGGGTTACAGTCAACCAGGTCTTCCCGTCTCCCATCCCCCAGCTGGGCGAAATCCCAGCACACACACCTGGGATTTCTCCACAGAGGCAGTGTGCTTGTCACACATGGGGCTGATGTCCAGGCCTGACTCACGTTCACGGTCACCTTGCTGGAAAAACTCGGCCATGATGCGGTCAGTCCACTGGCGGTAGAGTGGCAGTGGTTTGGTGGGGTTGCTGAGGTCAGCGCAGTGCACCAGGCTCTGTAGGACCTGCAAGGGGGGGGCTCAAGAGGGCCTGGCCACACCCACAACCTCACTATATCCCTAAAAAGCTCAGTGCCCAGGGCACCCATCTTCCAGGTGGGAAAACTAAGGCCTGGAAGAGTGGCTAAGGCACAGGCATCGCACCAGGTAGTTCCAGCAACGTAAACAGTCATTGCTCCATAAATGCACTAATTAGAAAATGGATGTGTGTGCATGCGTGTGTGCATGTGTGCACATGTGTGCATGTGTGTGTGTAAGTGCATGTGTGTGTGCTTGTGTGTGTGTGTGTGTGTGTACATTTAATCCCAGGACTCAGGAGGCTGATGCAAGAAGCTGGTGAGGCCCGGGCTGCCTGGGCTACAGAGTGAGACTCTGTCTCAGAAAACTGAAGGAGGAAACCGAGTCTCTGGCCCGCTCCACACCTGGATGCGGTCGGAGTAGTTGTCCAGGAGCAGGACCCCGAGGCTGGTCACCTTCTTCATCTCCACCATGGTCTTGAGCTCGGCCAGGAGGCTCATGTGTTTAGACATGTCTGTGGCCAGCACCTGGGGTACATGAAGTAGTGGATGCTGCATTTCTGAGACCTTTCGTTCCTCAGTGTCCCCAGCTGTGCAGGAGGCTGAGAAGCTGCAGTGTGCGCAGCGGAGCACAGGAAGCTGTGACTGGGTTGAGAGCTGAGGCGGGATCCAATCTGGGCTCTAAAACTCCGGGGCCACCAGGGGTGTGCCCACAGACACACGCGGGAGGGGGGGTCACCCAGGCCAGGGACACTGGCCCCGGGGACATTAGACCCCATAGACACGCCCTGGCATAGCTATCAGCTGAAGCCACCTTTCTGTGAGCACAGAAGTGGAGGCGGGGGATCATGAATTCCAAAAATATAAACAATAACAAAGGAAAATCCTCGGTTGAAGTATACAACAGGCGCCCAATAAAGCCTGTTGAATTTATAGAGGAAATAAGAAAGCCCGAACCGGACAACCCACCAAGTAGGATAAAACCAAGTAGGCCAACGGGAACCCGTGCTCATCGGCACACTGTGCTAAAGAGGCCCCGCCCCGCGCCGTGACATCACCAAGTCTATGACCATCCTGCGCAGACTCAGTCTCTCCTTGGCGCTGAGGTTCCGGAAGATGTCGCAGTTTTCTGCCTGCAGGAGCTTGAAGCCCACCGCGAGGTGATGGTTCTCCAGCACCGACATGTCATTGTACATCAGCGCCAGCTCCGAGTCTATGGGAACAGCCGAGGCCTCGAGACCCCACTCCACCCAAAGACAGCTGGGGTGGGGACGTCACTAGCCAACTCCTAAGTATGCGGTGAAGCCCAAACTCTAATGCCCCTTCACGCAGAAAGCCATCCAAGCCCCGGACACGCCTCTGAGTCTGCGTGCTAGGGTGGTCCGGGCTGTCTTAAGCAGCTGTCGATGGTCACCTTACTCACTGGTGTTGATGAGAAACTGATTGGAGACGCCCGGGTGGTCCACGTCGTGGATAGCGCATGCAAAGATAGCCGCCAAGACTTCCAGATCTGTGAACACAGCCTGGGCAGGTCCGGGGTGTCAGGGCCGAGGGTGGCACTCTCCCCTGCACCCACCTACTGTCCTCAGCAGGGCTAGGTACCTCCAGGGCAGGGGTGTCCAGCAACACGTGTGCGGACTGGGCCACGTCCGCGGCATGCACACTGTTGTGGTACGCCACATCAGCGTGGTAGTGAGCCTCCAGCGTGAGCAGGAACGTCAGCAGCGTGTCCGCTGGAATCTGGAACGTCTTGAACAGGTCCCGTTCCTGGGTGTGACACAGACCTCCGCTCAGGGCCTTGACTTCGTGCTCCAGCTCAGATCACCCCACTCCTATCCATCCTCCAATGTCCCTTAATTCTATCTTTGTCCCCCCAATACGGATCGGGAACCCGCTGTTCCAATCTAGGTCTTTTCAGGGCCAGAACAGCGCTGTGCCTTGTCTAAAATAGCCATTTTAAGCCCAGTAAATTTCTATTCGTCCTTCAATTCTCCCCATTTAAATGGCCCCACTCGTGCTTCAAGGAAGAACTGAGGCCCGAACGTCCTGGGGAGGCACCTGGAAAATGCTGAACATGACGGCTGTGAGCGGCCGGTTCCCGCTCAGCTCAGCCACTTTGAACACATCAAGTCCCCACTTGTTGGTGTCTTCAAGTTCCTACGAGTGACCAGGCAGCGTCAGCGGCTTCACTGTCGACAGCTGCCCAGTGTCCAGGGAGGGAAACTGAGGCCCGTAGCTTTGGGGAGACTGACCTTAGCCAGCTGCCCCTCCTGGTCTGTCTGGACCCCGAAGCGGGGGACGGCAGTTGTGGGGAGGCTGGCCGGGCGGGATCCGCACAGGGCACTGATCCGGGACATGGGCCGTGTGTCCTCGGTGGGCAGCCTGGGAAGCTCCACCTCCGCCGGCTGGTCTGCAGGGGGCGGGTGGCTCATTCTCACCGCTGGTGAGCCTGCCCAGCTCAAGTTCTGGTTCTAGCTGGATCCCAGCCCACCTGTTCCCTCGGTCAGCTGCTCATCTGCAGGCTTCCTTTGTGACTCGAGTCACACGGTCCCCAAACTCTATTCATGCTTCAGAACGCTACCTGCCATGTCCTCTCCTCCCGAAAGTGTCCCTGTTCATCACTTCCTTCAGCCCTGACCAACTGTGTTGGGTGAGATCTCCGTCTCCTCCATAGAAGGGTTGTATTGGTGTCTGCTTGTCCTTCCTCGGGAGGTTGCCCAGGCGGCTCACCCAGGAAGGTCTGGGAGATGTACTCCGACACCTGGTTCCCTGAGCGGCTGGTTTCCGACAGATGGGTCAACTCGCGGTTGAGCATGCGCTTGAACTGTGGAGCCGGGAGGGTGGCAGGGAGGATGATGAGCAGGGAGGAGGCGATCAGGGAGGAAGATGAGCAGGGAGGGGGACGAGCAGGGGTGCTGCGTCCTCACCTTGTTGGACGCCATCTCTCCCACCGAGCGCCGCGTCTGCAGTGTCTCCAACTGCTCCAGGCACCAGTCCAGCTCCTCCAGCGTCTCCTGCGCCAGCTGCAGCCCAGTGTCCTCTGGAGGCCAGGCATGTCAGGGAGGGACCCCCAGTGGAGAGCCTATGCCACTCAGTCTCCGCACCCCAACCCTTGAAGCCCCGGGCCACAGTTCCACAGCTCCCGTGAGTGCTGAGTGACCCACTCAAGCCCACAACCCTCTCTAGCCTGTAAAGTGGGCGGGAGGGTGGCGGGGGAACGGACTGGACTCCGTGCAAAGGTGGCTTTGGAGGGAAGCCAGCTTACAGTGAGCTGCAGAAGTCCAAGGGCAGGCTGAGAGACTCCAACAGCTGCCCTCGGGGTGGAAGTGGGGTGCATACCTGTGGGGGCGACCAGCTGGCTACTACACGGAGGGGTCCCCAAGATCGGCTGCCTGAGTGGACAGGGACGTCAGAGAGGGCCCACCTCTCCAGGCTCTCCCGGACTCATCCAAACCCCCATTCTCCCCACCCCTGTACCCCAAGCACCCAAAACACCGCACACCTTCAGGTCCCGTCCCTCCGCCACTCTCTCAGTACCTGGTGGCGCTGCCTGTGCTATGGGCAAGGGCGGCCACGTTGCTGCGGACAGTTCTGAGACTGGCCAGAACCTGCGGTGAGCAAGGTGCTCAGCTGTTAGAGGCTGCCCAGGTCCCCCTGCGTGTTCGCGGCCAGGGGGCAATGCGGACACCCACCTGGGCGAACGGCGTGACAATCATGTCTTCTCCATGTCTGCAGGAAGGCCACCACTGAGGACACCTGCTGGCTTCAGAGAGCCCTCCTCTAATGACTCCTGACTCGGGCCTTCAGGTTCTGACTCTCCCAGAGAAAACTACAACCTCTCCAACCAATCCCCTAGGTTATCCACATCTAAAATGGGGAAACTGAGTCCTAATGACAGTAGGGGTCTAAGAGTCAGGACAGAAGTAACTGTTTCCCTTCTCGTCACAGCTACTAGGGAGCTCAAATAAAAGTATTTGTGCAGCAGCTGCTAATTGACTTTACTGTTCACGGATTAATGTGTCACTCTGTCCCCAACAGACAATTGGTATTGGCTATATGCTGGATGTTAACAGTAAACACTCTGGGAAACTCCTACTTCAAAACTCCAAAACCTCACTTGGGGGTTCCTGGGAAGAACTTGCTAAAAGAGTTTTCTAAAAGGAGGAAGGGATCTCACAGGTCGCTGGCCACCGAGGAGTTTCGGGACACAGCCTTCGATGAAGGCTCATGGTCACTGTCGGAGCGGTACAGGAAGGACTCGCGCCGCTGGCCTTGCTGGCCAGGGGGCTGGAGGACTCGGCCAGATTGAGGGTCCAAGGGGCCTCTGCAGCTCGCGAACCCATTTTCCAGGTCGAAGCTGAAGGCAGAAACAGAGGGGTAAAGTCAGGGAGCAGAGGCATCGGTTGACTGTCCACCCTCCCTGGGGCCCAGCACCCGCCCACCCGGACCCCGTCCACCCGTCGGCCGCGCCCCCTGCCGAGGCCCCCCAGCTTCTGCAAGCCCCGCCCCGAAGCAGCGGGGTAGGTCTATGCTCCTCTTCGTGGGGTTAGAGGTCAGAAGGGTTGTGGGGAGGGAGAGAGCCGGCTCAGCCGTTAAGAACTCCGGCTGCTCTCCACAGGACTGGGGTTCGCTTCCCACATGATGGCTCACAACTGTGACTCCATTTTCAGGGGACCTGACGCCCTCTTCTGGCTTCCCACGCACGTGGTGCTCACACACATTCAGCCGAAACACTCATGCACATAAAATAGATAAACGTTTAAAAAGAGGTGTGTGTGGCAGAAACGGGGCGCAGCAGGGAGGTGGCGACCTTGAAAAGGGCGGTCACGTGATCGCCCGCGGTGACCCAAAGGTCACCGTCAGGGTCCTGGCCAGTTGGCCAGATGACGTTGGCTGCATTCATCCGACGAGGTTTGGACGAGTTCGGATGGGTTTGTGCATCCTCGACCCACTCCGGCCTCGCTCGGCTGCGGTCCTTTCCGTCTGATTCCCTCGGGGGTTTTTGCAGGGCACCGCAGTCAGGCTTCGTGAAGTCACGATGGGCGGGGCTCCGTCAGTCTTCAGTGTCTCCAGGCCCATGGCGCCCTGGGGTCTCTATGAGCTCCCCAAACTCGCCATCCCAATGCCTGAGGATGGAGACCCCCTTCCCAGTCCCACCCTGGGACGACTGAAAAAATAGAGGCAGGGGCAACTGCAGGATGCTGGGTTCGAATCCAGCCTTTGGACGCGGAGGGTTAAGGAACTGCCTGGTGATTCCTTGGGGCCGAGAAGCTGATTTTCTTTCTGCTCTAAACTTAGCCGGGGTTGGCGGGGTCAGGCAACCGTTCCATGACGCGAACAGCACCTCGCCAGTCCGTGTCCTGACTGTGGGAACGGCACCGACGAGTGGGCCAGACGGGTAAACTGAGGCACCGACACGCGTTCAGGTCCAACCTGCTGAGGACCTGTCATCGGTCCTCAGGCTCACTTTTGGGTACCAGACAGGACACTCCCTTCACATCCTGGAGACAGTTAGTTGCTCCCCCAGGATCACACGCCCCCCAGCTCTCACTAAATGGCTGTGTGACTTGGGTGAGGGACCGCCCGTCTCTGGTGTACTCAGCCGGCAAGCAGTCCCCGCTAAATTAATGCACAGGCCTGGTTACAGTGCACCCCACTTGCACTCTGACTAAATAAATGCGCAGCCCACGAGGTCACAACTCCTTAGCACAGACCGGGATTCAAACCCGGAAAGGAACCTGGGAACTTCACTCCTGCCTCAGAAGCCCCCATCCGGCCCCACAACCCCGACACCCACGAGATCTATCAGCGTCCCGTGTGGTCACCGAGTGGTGGGACTTCGGTCCGGCGACACCCTCCCCGCCCCCCCCCCCGCGCGCCCTAGGTCGGCCGGGTCGGGACACAGTCCCCTCAGCGTGCGTCGAAGCGGTAAATGGAGCGGACAGATGGACAGAGACAGACAGACAGGCACCAACTGAGAGAGAGGCAGAGGCAGGGCAGAGAGGAGGGACGCGGGTGGATCGACGCCTGAGCCCAACGTGGTGGCTGCCGCTACTTCTGCTTGTCCCCCCAATTCCTTGTCCCAGACGCTAGCCTCACCAAAGCGGATGGGCCACTGTGAAGCGGCGCTGCAGGCGGATGCTCTGGTTCATCAGCAACTTCCTGAAGAGCGCGGGGGAGCCGCGTGGGGACCCCCGGGGGGAGCCAGGCGCTGTGGGGCCCTGCATGGTGGGGCTGAGGCGGGACCCGGGAATCAGGGCCTTTTTAGACGCTCTGGGGCGGAGCCGAGCAGAGCAGCGGAGAGCAGAGGGCCAGGCCCCGCCCATCGCTATGCGTCTCCCACCGTGGCCTCTGGGGGAAACTGAGGCACAGCATACCCGCGACTCTATTCTCTAACTCTATTTTTAATTATATATTTATATGCTTTATTTATTTATTTAGGCAGGGCCTCAGGTAGCCCTAGCTGACTTTGAAATAACTCTGCAGCCCAGGTTGGTTGCAAACTCATAGCAATCCTCCTGCCTCAACCTCCCGAGTGCTGGAAAGATAGATGTATGTGACCAAGCCCTGGTTAAGGGTTGGTGCTGGTGTCGGTCTGAGAGTCCCTCAGAACCACACCTGGCATTCCATCACTGTGGCACCCACGAAATTCAAGTGCACCCCGACTTTAAAGAGAGATTGTTGGGACCAATTAGAGTCCTGGCCTTCAGCTGCTCTTCCCTGCTAGAGCCTTCTAACTGAAGTTACTAAAAGCTGTTCCTGGGGCTGGAGAGATGGCTCAGTGGTTAAGAGCACTGACTCCTCTTCCAGAGGACCAGGGTTCAATTCCCAGCACCCACATGGCAGCTCACAACTGTCTGAAGATCCAGTTCCAGGGGATCTGACACCTTCATACCAATGCACATAAAATAAAAGTTAAATAAACCATAAGAAATGTTTTTTAAGCTGTGCCTTGCCTAGAGGATCAGAGAATGGGATTTTCACCTGGGTATTTAAACTTCCGTGGTGCTATTAAAGAAGGGCCTTTGTACCAGTGATTGGAGTTCCGTGTGTTGGTCTGTCTCTGTGTGTGTTTTCTCAACCTCCAGCCCCTTGCCCGAAGCTCACGAACTGGATTCTAGCGCATAGAGTGCAGAAGAGGGGGGGAGGGGGAAGGGAGGGGAAGAGGAGGGGGGAGGGGGGAGGAGAGAAGGAGGGGCGGAGCGGAGCGCGGCAAGAGACCCTGTCTTAAAAAAAGTCATGTAGGAGATGGGAGGATGTCCCCTCATAGGGAGAGAAATCCCTGAGGTAAACGTTGCCACAGCCCACAGTGATCCAGATCAATTCGTGGGTTAGGACTCCCCAGAGATCGGACCTTTGCCAGGTGGGGGAAACTGAGACACCGTGCAAGGCAAGGTGAGCGGCAGCACTGCAGTGAAGCTCCAGCCCCCAGGTCCCTGCATGACCCCATCGGCTCTGATGTTCCCCAGGCCCCGCGTCTGGACCATTTCAATAGCTAGGCTGTGTCTCCCTGACAAACATCCGCCGGCAGAGCCTTCTGCCAGATGTCCTCACCCCGCCAGCAGAAGGACCCCACAGCCCGGAAATAGGATCTGTGCAGTCTCCACGAGTCACAGGGTCTAGTCGCAATTGACTAAAGGGGAAACTGGGGCTCACGCATGTCACAGGCAAAGGAAAGACCCGGAATGCCCAATGTGTAGGCTGAAGCGGTACAGAAGGCTATGGAGGTGGGGGGACATGCCCTGCAACCCCGGCCTTGCCCTGCATGTCCCCAGGAAGGTGACACCCAGGCTTCCAGCGTCCATGACTTTGGAGCAAGACTTCAGTGGGAGCCTAACTTAACCATGGCTGGAGCTGAGATATGTCCACTGTACAGATGGGTCACACGGCCTCCTGGGGGGGCTCAGACGCCAAGCCAGGAGGTCCTTCCAACCCACCAATCCCTAGCCTGACACCTGCTGGGAACAGACTTCACTGAGTCTGCGATGAGAATGTAGTTGCTGGACCACAGCTAATTATAGCCATTCTCTAGGGAGCAGAGGTCATCAGGCAGGGTCCAGGAAATCCTGACATCACTCCAAGCCTGAGGAAATATCACTGTGGTCCCAGAGGGATTCAGTTCCACCCTCAAAATCATAGAAAATAGAAAGTGAAGACAATAATGTGATCTTTGTAGTGCCAAAATGCTGGCAGGGGTGGAGCGGTTGGGTCACCTGGCAGCGTGAGCTCACAGTAGCCTAGGTCAGTGGGTGCTCCTCCACCCCTCTGCAGTCCCAGCAGCCAGCCAAGCATTATTTTATTAATGGCTGTACTATGACTGCTTCGTTCAGTCCAATTTGTGTTTTATTAATGACTCCAATAGTCATGTGTTACTAGCAGCTTTTAATACAGAGAAATGTCCACGGAGTAGAAGCCACAAAGACTGGACTGGACATTCAAAGTCTGGCCCCCATGAGCTTCAAGGGCTACAGTCCAGCTAGGCCACAGCCCTCATCCTGGCCTGTACCTACACTGCTGTGTGACTTCAGGGAGCGCCCAGAAGTCTCTGGTGCTCTTGTCACCTCATGGCCTTCATTGCTTTCTATTTGAATCCCCTCTCCCCCAGGAGAGCAGAGCCAGCTCCATCCACCCCAGCTGTGCTCCAGGGCCTCCTAAGGCCTCCATCTGTGCAGCCAGCCTCTACCGGGTCCTCTTTGCCGCCTGGGCTCCAGCCTCTCCTCCCTCTCTAACTCTCCAGGCAGGGCACACCTTCCATCTGAAGCTTCGCAGCCTCCGTTCCACACCTGCCCCACTCCACACCACGCTCACGTCCTCCATCTTCCTGCCTGACTCCCACCCGAGGCCTCCCACCAAGCCACCTGTGTGGTCCTCTTTATAGGTTCTCAAGCCACACCTGGTAAACAGAAGGTGCTTCGCAAGGTCAGACAAGGTGTCCTGACCTACCTACACCTGCTCCATCCATGGCTGGTGTGAGAAGGCTCAGCCTAGGGGCCAGAACATCCCTCTCCTAGCCGTAAGCTTGACTTCCGTGGGGTGAGCCCCTCCCCTCCCACACGGCTGTGTGAAGCAGCTGAGGGTCTCCCCTCCCCTCATCAGAGGAGGCCCAAAGGAAATGTGTTTGTTCTTTCTTGAAAATGGAAAATCATGAGTCATTGGAGAGGGTGGGGCAGGCTCTGCGGGGTCAACTGGGAGCACAGACTCAGGGTGCTACAGGCTGTGATGCTGGGTGGCCCAGGAGGGGCAGTGATGTGGTCCAGGTTCCCTTGACTGAACTTCATCTTGGGAGCTTGTTCAGTGCAAAGGCCTCTCCCCAGACCCACCAAGGACTCGGTGACTGTGCCTGGCCCTGGGGACACCCATACACAGACACACACTGTCCTCCGGGGATATTGCCGTGCCCAGTGGAGTCCCTTATTCCATGTGCCTTGTTCTAGAAGCAGGAGTCCATGAGCTTCACTCTGTTTCTTTCCCTTCTCAGGGTTTCCCACAGCCCAGGCTTGCCTCACACTGGTTGTGCAGCTAAGATGGCGGTCCTCAGCTAGGAGTGCCAGGAGGGCAGGTGTGAGGACCCAGGGCTGCCAGTCCTCCTCCTTTCATTTCGTAATTTAGTCTTGTTTGTTTTTTCAAAACGGGGTTTCTCTGCATAGCCCCAGCTGTCCTGGAACTCGCTCTGTAGCCCAGGCTGACCTCAGACTCAGAGAGATCTGCCTGCTTCTGCCTCTCAAATGCTTGGATTAAAGTTGTGCGCCACCACACCTGACTATAATTTATTCTTAATATGTTTAAAATTAGATGTGTGGGGTTAATATCAGATTGCCATGGAAGACACTGCTGAGCCATCTCTCCAGGCCCACCCCCACCTCTTCCTTCTTTTCTAAAACAAGGTCTTTCTATGTAGTCCAGGCTGCCCCTCCACTCAGAGATCTGCCTGCCTCTACATCTGGAGTGCTGGGATGAAAGGTGTGAGACTCCCCTAATCCTTCTTTCTTTTTTTTAATTATTATTTTCTTTTTTAAATATTTATTTATTATGTATACAATATTCTGTCTGTGTGTATGCCTGCAGGCCAGAAGAGGGCACCAGACCCCATTACAGATGGTTGTGAGCCACCACGTGGTTGCTGGAAATTGAACTCAGGACCTTTGGAAGGGCAGGCAATGCTCTTAACCTCTGAGCCATCTCTCCAGCCCCTCCCTAATCCTTCTTAAGTGTAAGGCCTGACCTGTGTTCTGGTCCTCAAGGATGGGAGCTAGCATGTGTGAACTTCTTCCCAGCATCATGGTTTGAGTCCTGTCTTTCCTTAGCAACCTAAGGGCCTTCTGGATGCCGAGAGGAGTTGGGAAGGACTCCTGAACTCTTATGAACATTCTAAAGCAGCTCCCCTCCCCCGCTGAAGCCCAGCAGAGAACTGGCAAGGACAGTCCCACCTAGCTGCTGACACACCAATGGCCACCCAAAAGGAAACTCAGCCCATACATAACTGCGTGTGATACACTTGAGTGGGGACCCATAAAGACACAGACGACTGGAGCCAGACAGTGAGCCATAGCCTGCGGTGGGCCACTGTTCAGACTGTCACCTGCAGGTGCCACGGACACACCGGGGGCCCATGGCACCCTGAGTTACCCAGATCCACAGTTAACGATGCACCACCACCCACTACCAAGGCCACTTCACTTAGACACAGCTTTTCCTCCAAAGTGCACTTCTTATACCAAAGGCTTCCCATGTAGTCCGCAGGAGTAGCCCGGACCCTTCTGCACCACGCCAGCCCAGCAGCTGGTGCTCAGCCCTGCCCATCCCCTCCCCCAGAAGACACGGGAACCCACAGTCCTCCCGACCACGCCCCTGCCCCGCCTGCCGAGGAGCCTGGACACTCCACCGCTAGTAGGCGCTGCTCAGCTCAGACCCGGCTCTCTGGCCCAGCCCACAAACCTCAGGCCCCAAGGCACACCTCTCCACATGTTCGTGACTCAACAACACCCTCAGTCCTCCTCTGCAGACCACGCCCACTTATACCACGCCCCATCTCTTCCAGTGTCGAGCGAAGCTGCCTTCCTAAAGGCCAGGACCTTCCCTCGCCCAATGTATCCCTCCCCAACTCTGACACCCTGCCCTTCCCAACACCGACCACGCCCACCCATGCAGGCGCCACCCATCCCCTCCAGGCTCCGCCTACTTTCTAATAGCAGCTAGGCTGCTTGATATTCCCCCCCCCACGCAAACCGTGACACATACCCATTCGTGTTAGTCTCGCCAACTAGCGCCGGGCCCCTCCCCCTCAATAGAGGTCATCTGCTCAAACAGGTCCCGTCCCATGTCCCGACTTCTCAGTCAGGCTCCGCCCCACCACCTACCGGAGGTGGAAGGAACTGGGCCACGAGCGCCAGGACTTCACGAGCGTAGGCCACTCACTGGGCTCCGGGTCCGAGTGGAAGCGCCGCTGGATGCGGATGGGGCACCGTGGCTGCTTCCACAAATGCTTCGGGGGCCGTGGGACCCCTGCACGGCTGACACCCGGGGTCTCCATGCGCGGCTCCCCAAAACCAAGGAAAGGAAAGAGAGACCGTGGGTGGCCCCAGGAGGGGCTGTGTACAGAGCCGGGATCCCACCCCAAGGAGTCTCCCTCTCCGCGGTGCTGAAGCCAGGCAGGAAAGATCACAGGACTCAGATCTGAGGCTGCCCCCACCGTTCACGGCAGCTCCTGGCCTTTTGAGCAAGAAGCCTCAATTCAGGGTCCATTCCCTGGAGACACACCGCAGGCTCTTCAGCATACTCGGAGAGGCAGGCTTGCAGGTCTAGCCCCAGCCGTCGGAAGAGGGGCGCCAGAAAGACGGCAAAATTGAAGATATCTCCACCCCATCACACACATACACACACACACCACCCAGACATGTGCACACAAAGTCACAGGCCAGAGATCCCAGGCACTAAAGGCCGAGGACAGAGGGGAAGCCAGGGCTAAGAACTCTAAGTGTGTCCCACCCCTTGGGGTTAAAGAGCTAGAGTGAAGACTCACCTTGCCTGCGCCCTCAGGCCAGCCAGCAGGACACTGCAGACACCGGGTCTTTATAGCCCCACCGCGCTCAGACCATGGATAGGACAAGAGATCTCATTGGCCCCAAGATACCCCAGGGCTCCACCTTGCAACCAGGATTCCTGCCTTGTCTCACCCTCCCGGTTCCCACTCACCACCCCTCCTAGTCTCAGGGGGAATTTCCTGGAGAGTGGCGGAGAGCAGCAAGGACCGTTCCATCCTAATAACAGAAGTGTAAGTATGTGGACAGCACAGCCGGGTGTGCAGCAGGAGAGGTGGCGACAGAGCCAGGCCCCAGGAGCTGTTATGAGGGTATGTGACATAGAAACCATCTCCAGCTCTGCTCCTTCCCCAGAGCGAAGACACAGGGAGCCAGCCAGGAGGTTCAGTCTATACAGGCACTTACCACAAAGACTGAGGACCTGACCTTGGTCCCTGAGACCCTGAAAAGGTCTGATGAAAGAAAGAAAATCTCTGCTGTTCTCTCTCTCTCTCTCTCTCTCTCTCTCTCTCTCTCTCTCTCTCCTCCCCCTCTCCTCCCTCTCCTCCCTCCTTCTTTCGCTCTCTCTTTTGTTTGAGTTTTGGTTTTGAGACATGGTCTACGGTAGTTTGAAATAGAATGGTCCTCATGGGGATTCTATGCTCAAAGTGCTTGGGTCCCCAGCTGGTGGAATAGCTCGGGAAGGATTAGCCTTGGAGGAGCTAAATCACCGAAGTGAGCTTTGAGATTTCAAAAGCCCAGGCCAACCTGGCATGGTGGCGCACGCCTTAGTCTCCGCACTCGGGAGGCAGAGGCAGGTGGATCTCTGTGAGTTCAAGACCAGCCTGTTCTACAGAGAGTTTTAGGAAAGCCGGGGCTACACAGTGAGACAACTGTCTCAGGGGCTGGAGAGATGGCTCAGAGGTTAAGAGCATTACCTGCTCTTCCAAAGGTCCTGAGTTCAATTCCCAGCAACCACATGGTGGCTCACAACCATCTGTAATGGGGTCTGGTGCCCTCTTCTGGCCTGCAGGCATACACACAGACAGAATATTGTATACATAATAAATAAATAAATATTTTTAACAAACAAACAAACAAAGCCCAGGCCAGGTCCAGCCTTTATCTGTCGTCTCCTACTTGAGGATCAGCTGTGCACTCAGCTACTGCTCCAGCACCAGGCCTGCCTGCCAGCTGCCACCGTGCTCCCTACCATGATAGTGCTCCTCACCGTGATGACTGTGTACTACCCTAGACTATAAACCAGATACTAAATGTTTTCTTTTCTAAGTCACCTCGGTCACGGTATCGCTACACAGCAACAGAACAGTGACTAAGACAGGATCTCACTTTCTAATCCAGGCTGGTCTGGAACACACTATATAGACCAGGCTGACCTCAGACTCACAGAGATCTCTTGCCTCTGCTTCTGGGTGATGGTATTAAAGCCATGCACCACCTCCCCAACTCTCCTGAAGATTTTGAGCATCACTTGGTCCCTCAGTCTTTCCTTCCATCCCATCCCAGGTAACAGTGCTAAATTGCCCCAAGCTCTATTTTCTATCTTGGGAATTGGGGGCTTAAGCATGATTCCCATGCCCCTTGGCTTCACTGCAAAGATGAAAACAGATATCACATGTGACCTACAGAACCCTCAAAGCTCCCACCATTGTGACACTCCCACCTTCACTGGGGTCCACCATGAAAGGCCAAGCTCCCATCCTGGTCCACACACCGGTGCCCCCACCCAGACTCTGCTGAGCTCAATCCTGGGTCTGTTTCCACCCCAGCCTGAATGTCAGTTCTACCCAGCAGCCCTTGAAGTGAGGCTGACCTTGTCCACTCCCCTCCCAAATGTCATCACACCTGGTTTAAGTTATAGCCCTTTACCATCCAAAATCTAGCCCCAGGCCTACAGCACTTTGTCCTGGCTAGTCCTCTGTCATCTTGACACGATCTGGAGTCAACAGGGAGGAGGGAACCTCAACTTAGAAAGTGCCCCCTTAAGAGCTGACTGTAGACAAACCTGTGGGGCATTTTCCTAACTAGTGGCTGCTGGGGAGGAACCCGCCCACTGTGGGTGGGGCCATCCCTGGGCAGGTGGTCCTGGGCTTCATAAGAAAGCAAACTGAGTGAGCCATGAGGAGGAAGCCAGTAAGCAGCCCCCTCCACAGCCTCTGCCTCAGCTCCTGCCGTTTGAGTTCCTGTCCTGACTTCCTTTCCCCCCAAGTTACTTTTGGTCATGGTGTTCCTCACAATAAAAACCCTAATTAAGAAGGGTTCTAAGTTTTTAAATAAAAATTGGCATGTGTTTATGTATGTCATTTCCGGGGCAGTGGGCACACATGCGTGCCATAGCTCACATGACTAAGTCAGAGGGCAAGTTGTGAGAGTTGGCTCTCCCTTCCACCCTTCCACCGTGTGAATCTTGGGGATCAAACTCAGATTGTCAGGCTTGGGGGCAAGCACCACTGAGACATCTTTGTCAGCCCAGAGATTCTTTTATTTATTTATTTTTGAAGACTGTAGGCCAAACTGGAGGGACTCACCATTTTCCTGCTCAGTCTCTCAAGTGCTGAGAATATAGACCTGAGCAACCATGCCCACCTGGCTTGAAGATTTTTTAAAATACCAATATGGTCAAATTGTTGCCACCAATTGTGCCCTGCGGCACCCCCTCCCCAGGTCTTGTGGTGTCCATCCCCTGCCGACATCCCTGGGCCCTTCCAGCCAAACTGATCTGGCAGCTTCTGCTCCACCTGCTCGGCAAGTGTTTTTCTGGCACCATCTAGACCAACCGTGGTCAACCTGAGCATGGCTGCCTCTTTCCCAGCCCAGAGTGTCCCCAGAACACAGTGGGCATTCACCTCCTGTCCCAAGCTAACTGTGAGGGCTCAGGAAGCACACTCTGCCTCCTTGGGCACAACTGGCTACTCACCTGTTCTGAGTGGGGCCCTGGCTTCTCTCGATCCCTCGAGTTCCAATGGTGAAAACCACACGGGCATCAGACTCTACATCCCCCGAGGACGCGAGGCGGCTGGACAGTGGGGTCAGCAGCATGGTCCCTGAGAAACGTCTCCGGATCATACCTCCACCTAGGGCGCTGGCAGGAGCTGTTCCAGAATCCACGGACTCGCTGGGGAGGCAAAGAGATGTCATGAGCACTCCTTGTGCAGGTGTATTTTCAGGGGACCCTGAGCTTCACAGATCTCTCACCAGAACCAGCACCCAGCTTCCCGGAGCTCAATCCACGTGTGTGTGTGTGTGTGTGTGTGTGTGTGTGTGTGTGTGTGTGGTGTGCGTCATGGTTTTATTGCATTTAATTTTTATCAGTTTATTTGTGGGGAGCATACACATTACACAGTCTGCAGATAGAGGTCAGAGGACAAATATCAAGGGCTGGTTCTATCCTTCCAGCCTGTGGACCCCTGGAACTGAACTCAGGCAGGCATCTCCTCAGTCCTGCACTTCAAAACAAAACAAAACAAAACAAAAACCTTTTGTGGTGCTAGGACCACAACCTGTCCTTCACTCATGGTCACTGGATGCTGAGATTTGAACACAGGGTCATGGGAGCCACGAGCTGGGCACACCCATTTCTGGGACTCAGTATGGCAGGGAGCTGTCCAGTGCTGACCGCAGCGGGCCACACGAAATGGAGCCTTCCAGGAAGGGTGCGGTCGGTGGGGACCAGGCGGCGACTTAGTCCTCTGCCGCTCTTTCCTGAGTTTTGCCAAGATCTGTCTCCAGCATCAGACAGAAGAGTAAAGTGGGAAAACTGAGGCTTGAAACGCAGCCTCGGCCAGAGCAGGCCCACGGGTGGGGAAGAGCGAGGACAGTGGCTGAGCCTGGTGGTCAGCTGAGCCGTGGTCTGGGCGCAGGACAAGGCTCCTCCCTGCTTTGGACCGTCCGGGTCACACCGGCGGAATTGATCCTCTCTCTACGCTCTGATGTGATCCTTCTAAGGCTCACTATAATACTCACCATTATAGAGGGCCTTCCCCATTTTCAGCAGAAGGCCGGGGGCGAGGCCGGAGGAGGAGGGAGTCAGGGTGGATCTCAAGGATGGATCTCAAGGATGGAGCTGGGCGGGGCTCAAAGAAAAGTCGGGGGCGGAGCCTAGGGGAGAGTTTGCGGGGAACTTGGGACAGGGCCCAGGGAAAATAAGGGGAGGGTCTCCGAGAAAAGTTGAGGCTGGGGTCCAGGGGAGGGCCTTGGGACCGGGCTCAGGTTCTGTATTTTATTCTGGGGATTTTTTTGTGCTGTTCAGAGCTTTGTATACACTAGACGCGCAATGGCCCCTAGGATGCTCCTTGGCGGGTGTGGCTGCTTTGGTCAAGCACTCTCCGGGTTGCTGGGAATGGAGGCCAGAGCTAGGAGCGTGCTCACCAGGGCTCCTCCTGCAGATCTTTCTTTGGGAAGTGGTTTGGAGATGGTGAGAGGAAGCGTGGATTCAAGTGTGATCAGGGCTTAGGACGAGTGAGAACTTCTTCACCAACAATCCTAGGAGAGACCTGAGTCAGGCAGCACCGAGCAGACCTGGGCTGGCAGAGCTTCAGAAAACAGTGTGAGCCCTACCCCGCGTTGGAGGGTCCGGGCCAGAGGCCCGGTCCTCAGTCCTCAGCTGCAAGGGGGAAACAGGGAGTTTCTTAGAGGTGCTGACCAGGCCTAGCCCAGCTACAGGAGGTGTGAGGCCAGAGGCAGAGGCTGCTGGGGCCTGGGTGGGGAGCAGCCTGGGGTGGGGAGCAGCCTGGGGTGGGGAGTAGCCTGGGGTAGGGAGCAGCCTGGATGGGAACAGGCTCAGGTGGGAACAACAGCCTGGAGCAGGAAACAGCCTGGGGTTGGAACAGGTTCAGGTGGGAACAGCATGGGGTGGGAACAGCCTAGGTTGAACTTGTCATCTGAGTCCCTGTACGCTGGTCCTTTCTTGAAATCTGGACCTTATCATAAGATTCACCCTGAGCCTGTTGCTTTCTTGTTCCTAACCTTCCCAGGATTTTCAGCCCCAGTAGAAAATCCATACCCTCCTCACGGATCCCAAAGCCCTGTGTCCCCATCTCCTTCCCAGGGCCCGCTCCTGCCTCCCTCCCCCCCCCCCTCCGCCGCCCCGCCCCCGCGGCTCACTCTCACCCAGCCTCACCTCCCCCCCAGCCCCGCCCCCGCGGCTCACTCTCTCCCAGCCTCACCTCCCCCCCCAGCCCCACCCCCGCGGCTCACTCTCTCCCAGCCTCACCTCCCCCCCAGCCCCGCCCCCGCGGCTCACTCTCTCCCAGCCTCACCTTCCCCCCCCCAGCCCCAGCCCCGCCCCCGCAGCTCACTCTCTCCCAGCCTCACCTCCGCCTCACTTACTGCGCTCTCCTCCAGGAACCCCCTCCCTAGTTCTTCCACTAGCTGCTTCCTGTTCTCTCCGGGTCCCAGTCCCCTCCTTAAGGCATGCCCAGGTACTCATACTATTTTCCCTTTCCTCCCTCCCTCCTTCCTTTCTCTCGTTTTCTTTTTCTTTCTTTCTTGAGCAGAGTCTCAAGCAAGCAGTGCACACTTGTCATCCCAGCCCTAGGGACAGTGAGGCAGGAGCATTACCATGAGTTCCCAGACAGCCTGGACTGCATAGTGAGATCATGTCCGAATTAAAAAAAAAATGTTTAAGCCATATGCACACACTTTTGAGAGGGGACTGTTGCTTGTTTTTGCTTTTCGAAACAGGGTTTCTTTGCATATCCCTGGCTGTCCTACAACTTGCTCTGTAGATCAAGTTGGCCTCAAACTCAGAGATCTAGCTATCTCTGTCTGCCTCCTGAGTGCTGAGAAAAAGGAGTGTGCCACTACTGCCCGGCAATCCCAACATTTCCAGAGGCAGAGGCAGGTGAATCTCTATGAGTTTGAGGCTAACCTGATCTACATAATGAGACCCTAACTCAACTTTTTATTTTAAAAATTTAAGATTGCTTCAATTTGGAAAATATGGGCCAGTGTGATGGCTCAGCAGGTAAGAGAGCTTGCCACCAATCCTGACGACCTGAGTTCAATCCCTGGGACCCACACAATAGGAGCAAACTGACCCCTGCAACATTGTCCTCTGAAGTCTGTGCTGTACACTAGTACACGTGTGCATGCAAACACACGCATCAGGTACACAAGTAAAATATAATTTAAACATTTAACTGAAGAATAGGAAAGCTCCTGGAGATGGCTCAGGGGTGCTGAGCCAGAGGACCTGGCTTCTGCCTGGGGCCCACACACACAGAGAGGAGAGAACCAGCTCCCACAGACTGCCCTGTGATCTCCACAGCACACACCATGGTACCCCACCACCACATCCTAAATAATTGTGACATGGTAACATGAAAGGCCACCCCAGAGGGGAAGAAGCAAGCAGATGTTGGTGAATTTGCGGTTAGCCTGGTCTACACAGCAAGTATACTGGGAGAACCTGTCTCAAAAATAGGTAATTTAGCTAACTTCAAAGGGTATCTGGCCAGCACCTGGCCAGCCTGTCAGTCTCTTGGGGCTGCCTGCCCTTCTGAGTTCCACAGAAAATCTTCCCGTCCTCCCTCCAGCTCTTGCTGAGACACCGACTACAGCCTGTGATCCCATTGCAGGAGGTAGAGGCGCGGAGACCAGGAGGACAAGGTCATCTTTGGTTACATTGAAAGTCCGAGGCTAGCCTGGGCAACAAGAGACCCTGTCTCACTAGGGAAACACACACACACACACACACACACACAAAATGAACAGTAAATCTAAAACATTGAAGGTGGGTCTGGAAAGATGGTTCAGTGATTGGTTAAGAGCACTGGCCTCTCTTCTACAGAACGGTAGTTCTGTTCCCAGCACCATATGGAGGCTCACACCATCTGTAAACTCCCATTTCAGGGGATCTGACACCCTCTCCTGTCCTCAGGAGACACTGTGGCAGGACCCCTATACACATGAAATTAAAAAAAATTAACAAATGGAAACTATCTTGCATTCGGGCTGTGGGTTTGGTCCAGTGGTTCCCCAGAATCCCAGGTAGCCTCTCTATACCCAAGTCCCCCCCTCCATGAGCTCATATGGAGCAGCTCTGGGCCTTCCAGAGGAGGAACCTCAGATCCCGGTTTCCCCATGAGTCCAGACAAGTCAAGGTTCTCACCTCACTCAGCAGGAAGGACTATGAGGTGCTGCCATGATGTGGGCTTCTCTACATGGGGGAGGGGTCAGTAAGACCCTGAGTGCCTGGCAGCCAGCTTGCCAGGACATACGCCCACCCCTAGAGCCTAAAGCTACATGGCACAGGCAGCCAGGCAACAGCTGCCTGGAGTGATTGTGCAGACATCCAGCCTTCCCCTCAGTACCCTTCCCGGACAGCCCTAGGGGTTAGAAACCCCGGTGCCAGGTCAGCTGGGGAACCCATTCAGCTTCTAGCAGGACTCCTGAGCCGCCTGGGGGCTTGCAGGGCTCCTGAGACCCCAGTTTCCCAGATAGAAGACTGTCACGCTGACACAGATCTGGTACTCACCTCAAGCTGCCCTTGTAAGGACCACGTGTGTGTTCTGTCTCAGGAGCAGAGGACAGACCTGTCCCACTAGACCCAAGCTGAGCCAGGTTGCACACTCAGGATTGGAGGAGGGGGTAGGGCAGGGTGACCACAAGGGCCGGAAGTTGTGTGAGTACCCATGTGTGACCAAGTGTGTGACCCCGGGAAGCAGAGACAGAGTTGGAGGGAGGAGTGGTGAGTGGCCAGGCAGAAGGTTGATGGAGGACAGAAATAGCCTGACAGCATTCAGAGGCGCCAATCAAGGCCCTCAAGGCTCTGTGAGGGCTGTTCGGCTCTGCTGTGCTGCTCCAGACAGTTAGCAGCTTCTTCAGTCAAACTTTATCCACAAGTTAGAGCTGCAGTTGGAAGTAGGGAACCCAGGGAGCTGGGGCTGGAAGAGGGACTGCGGCCGGGGCAAAGGGGAACCCGAGGTCACTTTGATCTGTGGCTCTGAACCAAGTTAATATTTCACCCTAGCCTCACGCAGACTGGCCATGAGGTCTCCCTCCAGCAGTCATCAGAGCACGGCCTGTCGGTGGGGTGGGAGGACTTTTCTTCCTTATGCTGATAAAGGACCTCATCCACAGCGTGTTGGGAAAGTTGGCTGCCTGGAGACCTGCAGGGCGGGAGGCCTGACCTGTGTGCAGTCTGTTGGCACCTCCTGCCCCAAGAAGGTTTTGAGGCTCGCTGTTAACTTCATCTTCTTCCAACAGTCAGGAACCCCTCCTCCCTTCACATCTACGTAGGCCTTGTGCTCTTCAATGTTAAACAAATCCATGTGTCTCCTACCACAGGGCCTTTGCTTGGGCTGTGTGAGCTTCTTAAAGTGATGTGGGTTTGTGGCTTTCCCCAGTCTGCTTCCCATTAGGTTTAGGTCATCTACCTCCTTAGAGAGTGGCTTCTGTCCTGCCAGGACACTGGGCCACACAAGGATGTCTTCTGCCCTGTGGTCCCATCTGAAATGCTCTCCCCCACCCTGCAGCCATCACCCCTCATGAGCACAGACACAGGGTCACCAGTGGGACTCTGGCACAAGGTACATAGGCGCTAATTACTATTGGTCTCATGGATGCATGGCCCAGGAAGCATCTATGAACACTAAGGATTTTATTCAGTTTTTATTTATTTTTTAAATGTGTTCTGCCTGCATGTATGTCTGTGTATCTATCACCAGTGAGTCTGGTGACTGCAGGGCTAAAAGGGGTGTCAGATCCCCGGGAACTAGAGTCGCAGGTGGTTGCGCTGCCATGTGGGTGCTGGGAACCCTGCTCCTCTGTAGGAGCAGCCAGTGCTCCTAACCACTGAGCCATCTCTCCAGCTCAGTGCTGGTCTCAAACCCCCTGTGTTGCCTAGGGTGGACTTGAACACATGACCCTGCTGTCTCTGCTTCCCAAGTGCTGGATTGACTTCATCTTTGAGTTGAGGACTAGATGTGTGGGCCAAACTGGCCTGAAACTCCTGGGCTCAAGCCGTGCTCCTGCCGCAGGCTCATCCCCAGGTCAGTGCAGTGGAGACTTTCCCAGCTGCTGCTTTTCCCAGGTTTCATCCCCACCCCATCTCCAGGCCTCTGAGAGTCAGGACTGTAGGCGGTCCGCAAACGGCAGCCTCTGGCTCACGCTGCCCTAGGAGAGGAACAGGTATGGGTTAGCATCGAGCACCACAGGGCTTTACTGAGGTGAATGTCTAATGAGAAGGAGCTGCCCCAACCCGAGGGCGCTCATCTCACCATGGATACTGTATCCAGATTCTGAAAAGCTGCTGCATTTTGGTTACAGTGTCTCACAGCAGTGAGCACGGAGCCAACCAGCAAGACAGACACAAGCAGACAGACAGCGATCACCACTCCCGGGTTCCTGCGTGATGTGGGGATCCACAGGCTGTCTGCATCTGGGGAGAGGAAAGAGTCAGCCCTGGCCAAAGTCACGCCCCCAGTCCATCGCTGGGGGCTTCCTGGCAGGAGCTCCACTCCTGAGGTACACTCCAGGGCCTATGCTATTATTTTATAAATATATAATTTCATGTGGGGTGTTTTTTGTATTTGTTTTTCTTTTCTTTCTTTTCTTCCCCCCTTTGTTTTTTTGTTTGTTTTTTTGTTTTTTAAATTTTTTATGATTTATTTATCTTTATTTTATGTGCATTGGTGTGAAGATGTCAGATCCCCTGGAACTGTCTGGATTTTCAGACAGTTGTGAGCTGCCATGTAGGTGCTGGGAATTGAAACTGGGTCCTCTGGAAGAGCAATCTGTGCTCTTAACCGCTGAGTCATTTCTCCAGCCCGTTTGTTTGTTTTTTTGAGTCAGGATTTCTCTGTGTAACAGTCCTGGCTATCCTGGAACTAGCTCTTGTAGATCAGGCCTCAAACTCACTGAGATCCTCCTGCCTCTGTCTCCCAAGTGTTGGGATTAAAGGCACGCACCACCTCCACCTGGCTTGTTTTTCTTTTTTTAAGATGGGACCCACCATGTGGCCCATGTTGATCTCAAACTTGAGGTAATCCTCCTGCTGCCTTCTCCTGGTGTTAGAAATACAGGACTGGGCCACCACAAGCAGCTACAACTAGATAATGCAACCTGTCTTTCTTGCAAATAGCTGTGAACTCAGGAGCCAGCACCACACTAGTGAGATTAATAAGGGCACAAACGGGCTGAAGAGATGGCTCAGAGGTCCAATTCCCAGAAACCACATGGTGGCTCACAGCCATCTGTAATGAGATCTGGTGCCGTCTTCTGGCCATACATGCAGGCAGAACACTGTATACTATGAACAAAAGGGTTGAAGTCGACCCACACACTCCCAGGTCTGTGTCGCCCCCTGCTGACTGGTGCCAGAATTGTAGCCAGGTTCCAGACTCTCACGCGCGCCCGCGCGCGCGCGCGCGCACACACACACACACGCCCCGCCCGGCGGCCCCCCCCCCCCCCCCCCCCCGCCTTCCACTCACCCTGGCTGGGGCTGGACACGGTGGGTGAACCTTGTGGAAGCAAATTCGTGAACTGGGATATGGTGGTCAGCTCGGAACCTGGGGAGCCAGAGCTAGGGAGAGAGGCTGTTTCTGGTTCTGGGGAGGCTGAGCCTGGGTTTGTTCCTGTGGAGCTGGAGTCGGAGTCTGGAGTGGATGTCACTTCCAGACTTGGGGAGGTGGAGGCAAGGTCTGGACTTGTGTTGGAGGAGACAGATCCGGACTCTGAACTTGAGGTGAAGAAGACAGTCGTGGACTCTGAACTCGTGGTGGTTGATCCTACTCCTACTGCTTCCCAGAATACTGAAAAGGCAACACCTGGGGTGGGGGGGAATGGGGGTAGGCTGGGCAGTGGTGGCGCATGCCTTTAATCCCAGCACTGGGGAGGCAGAGACAGGTGGATCTTGTGAGTTAGAGGCCAGCCTGGTCTACAGAGTGAGTTCCAGGTCAGGCTCCAAAGCTACAGAGAAACCCTGTCTCAAAAAACAAACAAAACAACCCAAACCAAAAAAACAAGGAGGGGTGTTTATCAAGCTTAGGGTAGTGGGGGAAGGTGGTCTGCTCATGGTTTGATCTCAGTCCTGCTCAGCTTGTGAAAGCCTTTCTTTTCCTCTCCCCTCCCCTCCCCTCCCCTCCCCTCCCCTCCCCTCCCCTCCCCTCCCCTTCTCTTCTCTCTCTCTCTCTCTCTCTCTCTCTCTCTCTCTCTGTCTTTCTTGGTTTTTTGGTTTGATCTCCCTGACGCTCAGATCTGGGCCAGAGTGCCACCTGTTAGGACTCAGCCACTGACTGTGACTCCCACTTTACAGAAGAGGGAAACTGAGTCTCAGGAAGTTGAAGCTTTATTCAGCTCGATTCCTCAGGAGCAGGTACCACCCCATCCAGGTTTCTAGAGCTCTGAGAAACTGGGGAGCTCTGATCTATACTAGGATTTGAATTCTGCCCCAAATGCTGACCACAAACTCTACCATTGAGACACACCCCAGCCCCTGCCAATCCCAGGGATCAGCTCTTTGACTTGCACGCTGTCCCTTGAGGCTCCCTGGTTCACATTCCATCCCTGGAGGAAAGAGTTCCTCATCCACCTCCGACTATGACTTCCTTCCCAGATCCGGGTGGCTCCAACCAGGTGTGCGGGGCACAAGGTCATTCATCGGTGGCTTTGCCCCTCCCATGCCATTTCTGCCCAGGATGATCGCTTTATTTCCTCCTAGCCTCACCCACACAGTGGATATCAGGAAATAAGGTCTCTGTGCTGCCCCTCAGTGCGGAGAGCCAGCGCTGAGCTGAGTCCTCCCACTCCTCTGTCTCCCTGGACAAAAAGCAAATAGGAGTGCGATTCAGCGCTGGGAAATCTCTGGGAAAGTGAAGTTGGCTCATGCTCCATGGTGGACCCCAAGGCTAACAGGAACTCTGAAGGAAATTAAGGTCCTGGGTGAACTGAAGAAACCAGAGAGTTTAGAGGAGGCGGCAAACACCGAGCCTGTTAAGTACCTAGAACTGAGCAGGTCTCACGGTTTACTTGAAAGTAATTCACAGAGTAGAGCTGTTCTGGGCAGTGTGCCTGGCATCGGACTTTCCCTCAGTCTCCAAGATGGAAGGCTGGCAGGTGCCAATCCCTGTCAATCGATCCTAATAAGGTCGTCCACAGGTTGGAGCCAGTCCGGTTTCCAGGAATAAATGTGGGACTCTTGGAAATGAAACCTTCATCTACAATAAACTCAACTGTCTCAGGGGTAGCGGTGGGGAATTAAGTCGGACGCCACTGACTTCTAGCTGAAGCCCGATCCTTTGCCCTTCCCACTACCGGGGGTGGGGGGTGTCCTCACTGAAGTGTCAGGGAGGTCACTGGCCTCTGTCCCAGCTCAGATGTCCCTCAGGGATCGGTACCAACCCTGCTTTTGTCTGGGAAGGGAGGGTCTGAGCCCT
Organism: Myodes glareolus; assembly: GCF_982192425.1. Classification (NCBI taxonomy): domain Eukaryota; kingdom Metazoa; phylum Chordata; class Mammalia; order Rodentia; family Cricetidae; genus Myodes; species Myodes glareolus. The sequence goes on along the minus strand of NC_142048.1, from coordinate 3,727,279 downwards.
GTGCCCCCAGCCCCGCTGTCTCCCGGAGTCACGCCATTTTCCTCCACCAGCTTACCTGTGACTACAAGGACGACAGAGGAGTCTCTGGGTCTCACTAGCAGCAGTAAGGCCAGCGCCAGCCGCAGTAGCTGGGAACCCGCCATTCCCGCCGAGCGCCCAGGCTGCAGGTGCGCGGCCAGGTGGTAGCTCGCCCGCGTGCCCCCTACCGGCGAGAGCGGGGTGCGCAGGGCGCTGGGCTCCCTCCCCACCCTCCCTTGGCACACACACCCTGTCCCCAGCCACTCTGGGACAGCCCTTCTACGGTCGCCCCAAACCTGAGCTGAAAACCCTTGTCTCTGGCTGCCAGGATCCTCCAGACCAGGGCTAAGGATGCCTCTGTCTCTCTCCGGCTCACCTCACCGGTGGATACAATTAGAACCTTCTAGTGGTTTCGGATGGAGGTACTCTCATGTACACTTGAGCTGAGGAAGTCAAAGTGGTTGGGCCTGGCCAGGCACGTACTCACTGTTGGTTGTTGATCTTTGCTTTTGAGATATGGTCTCACCATATGTCCCAGGCTGACCGAAAACGCCTGAGTCTCCTGCCCCCACGACCGGTGTTGAGATGACAGGTGTGTGTGTGTTTGTGTGCATGTGTGTGTGCATGCATTATGTATGTGTGCTTATGTGTGTGTGTGTAAGCATGTGTGTGATGGGGGGGCAGTCAGAAGATAAACTGTGGGCATCAGTTCTTCCCATCACGGGGAAGACAGGTTTAATAGCAAGCACCTTTACAGGCGGCGTCATCTTGCTAGCCCCAGATAAGCCACGTCATTAACCATGTGACTGTACACCCTGGAAAATAATTGAGGTTCCCCAACCCTGGCTACAGATCCCACAGGGGCTGGAGCTGCTGGGACTTAAGCCTCTGGCACGCACTAGACTTCCCGTTGTGTTTTAACTCAAGACACGTGACCAGGGCAGGCTGTAGTGCATTGTATTCACAAGAGCCACAGGACACCATGGCCACCAAGTGTCTCTGTCCACAGCCAAGCGCCTAGACACCAGGCCAGTGCGAAGAGTAAGCCCTCGAGGTACAGCGTGAAGTCTCCCTGGAGATGTTCCATGGGCCTCCTGTTCCCAAGAGGGCATCCGTGGTGAGGCAGCTGCGTGTATAATGTCCCCTCCATGTGGCCTGAACCATCTTGGCTGCAGACTGCTGCTGGCTCAGCTGGCGGCGGGTCCTGTAGCCCTTCCAGGCCGCCTGAATAAGGATGGCCGCTCTGTGCTGCTGGCTGAGCAGGGGGCACTGCTGAGATGCCCAGCGAGAGCCAGACTGGCCTGAGATGCCCTGGCCAAAGCCCTGCACCACGCGAGTAGACAGTGTGTGGCCACACAAGTGGCAGGTGCGTGGCTGGGACCCCACAAGCATCACAACACTGGGGGGACTCGCCACCTGAGGCCCCAGGGCCTGGCAGACACTGCAGACATCAGGTTGGCAGGACAGGAAGCAGCGGTGTTCTGAGCTGTTCCTGGTGTCAGAGGTCCCCTGGGCTCTGCCACTGTGCTCAGGCCACGTCGTAGGGAGCAACACCTGGTGGGCCCGATCACGGCGAGCGCAGTAGCCGCGCCAAGCTGCCTGGATGATGGTGGTGGCTCTAAGCAGCCTCGCCAGATTTCGTCGCACACGGTAGCCACGCCATGTAGCTTGGATGATGGTGGCCCACTGATGCCACACCTTCACAGTGCGGCGCACCAAGTAGCCACGCGCACATGCCTGGATGGTGACGACAGCCTGAACAACAACCTTCTCCATGGCACGGACTGATGCCAGCAGCTCAGCTGAGGGCTTCTGGTCCAGCGCTGCCTCTGCCCCCAAGGGGTCCCATGGCCTGTGGCCCCTGCTGGGATGCCATGGGCCTTGGGGTGGCCCAGCACTTGCCGCGGCTCTGGCCGATACGTTGGGGACTTTGGAATTCCATGACTGGCCAGCAGCCAGGCCAGCATCCACGGGGCCCTGGGGTACAGTGAGGGGTGGGGATACCTTATTATGGCCAGTTTTAGGGTGTGTGACAAGATGGGGTTTGTGGCCGTGGGGTGTTCTGTAGGCATGGGAGACCCGACCAAAGCCAGTTTGGGGTCCTGCAACATGATGGGGAGTCTGACTGTGGGCTGTGGTGCGGGCCTGGGATGTTCTATCAAGGCTGGTTTGGGGCATTGTGATATACTGAAGTCTGTGGCCATAGAGCATGGTGGGGACTTTTCGGGGACCCTTATCAAAACTAGTTTTAGGGACTGTGACATGATATTTGTAGCCATGAGGTGCAGTGGGGATTTGGGAGCCCCCATCATAGCCAACTCCAGGGCCCGTGACAAAAGTGGGCCTCTGACCTGGGTGTGTGGTAAGGGTCAGACCTGTTCCTGGCTGGCCAGAGTGTACGGTGTCATGGGCAGCTTCATCAAGAAGGGGTCTCCGGGAGCCATTTGGTGACATCCCTTGAACTCCTGAGGGTGCTTTCTGTCCCCTCCCATCTCCCACCATGGGTGACCCTGAGGACTGCTTGTGACTCTCTGATGACAGCTGAGATGCTGGCGTCAGTGGGCTACTGAATGGTAGCAATCTGCCCATAGAACCTTCTAGAAGTTCTGAGACATGGCTGCCTTGGATGGAGTGGGAGGACGTTCTAGCAGCCGTGTGGTGCTGGGATTCTCCCATCTGAGAGACACTGGAAGCCCTAATTTTAGTTGGAGGTGCTAAGTTAGTCCCCCCTGAGCTCTGCAGAATGCTGGGGTCTCCTGTACAGACCTCTGACTCCAGAGGCCCCTTGGCTGTGCCAGCAATGCTGGAACTCAGCTGTGGTGGCACCGGGATGGCATTGGAAGCTGGAAGTAGGCTTGAACTGCCAACCACGGGGGCCTTCTGCAGGCTTGGGGGCCCAGAAGCAGGGTGGACGCTAGGAGGACCGCTGCTGCTCTCTGAGGATAAGGGCTGAACAGAGGTGATGCTGTTGGCTTTAGGGTGCTCACCTAAACTTGGGGCCTGTACAGGGACTGGGGTGATACCGCTAGCTTGGCTGGGAGCCTCCTTTGCCAAGGCCACTTGGTCTTTGATAACATTTTCAGCTTCCAAAGCCACAAGTTCATGGTTCTGGCCTCCCGTGGTGCCAAGGCCCGTCGTTGGGGTGATTTCGAGACCTTCAGATTTGACAGGGTCTCTGCCAGACTCCAGGGTCAAGGACACCATGTCATCGACTTCTCTCAGCTTCAGCAAGGTCAGGTTATCAACACCCACTAGCTTTGTCAGCCCAGGGTCTTGGCTAAATTGTGAGGCACTTAGCAAAACTGTGGGCGAGTGTTGTCGGTCCTGGGCCCCTCTCTGGACTTCTGGGGCACTGGCCAGGCTGGTGACATGGGGTGCCAGGAAGGGAACCCAGGAGTTCTCTCCAGCCTGTGCTGTCTGATATGGTCGTGGACTGATGCCTGCCAGCATGGATGCTGGAGTCACAGAGCCCAGAGACATGCTAGGGCCTGTGCCATTGGCCACACTACCTGGGTGTGGGCCTGGAGGATGGGAGCTTGGCTCAGCCGGGCTCAGTTTTTCCTTACTACCACTGGTCTCTTGAGGGTGCGTAGGGGCCACGCCAGTGACCACAGAACCTGGAGGGAGGCTGAGGGCCACATCACAGGCCCTAGTATCTTGGTCAGGGCTCCGAGTTTCACCACTGATTACTGATTCTAGAGGTAGATTCTGGGCCTTGACACCCACCATGGACTCTGGGGGGACATTCCGGGCTACACCATCCACCATGGGCTCTGGGGTGGTACTCTTTCCTATGCCCCTGATCACAGACCCTCGAGGAAGGCTGAGCGCCTCACTTTCAACCACAGGCTTGGGGATCAGTGCAAAGGGCGTGTTTCCATCTACAGAACCCTGGACCAAAGCCCCACCCACAGGAGCCACTGCTGCATCTGGAAAGACCACACCTGCGTACCGGCAGCTGGGTGAGACCACGGTGGCCGTAGAGAGGAGCTGTGGGTCTACACAGGTCTGAGGGAAGCTGGTGCCCAGCTGGGGTGGGAAGAATTCGGATGGCACCTGCATACTGGGCATCACAGCTGGGCACGGGTCCTGGCCCACACCTGTAGTCACCACAGCCATGGGGGTTGGGTTGTCCCTCTGGCACATACTTAGCCACAGTCCAGCAGCCACAGGCCCCTGGGGCGCCCCTGGAGCTACACCCCTGAACCAAGTCTGACATGGGGCACTAGCCCCTAAGGCCAGGCCAACATCCTCTGCAGGTGCCATGGGCTGAGCTCCCGGATCTGGGGGCCTCTTGCTGGCCGGTGTCGGCTCAGAGTGGACGGTGGCATCCTGAGGGCTGGCCTGGCCTCTGATTTTTTTGTCTCCTGAGCAGACTCCTAGAGAGGGCTGGGCTGACCTGCTCACACACGGAGAGGGCATGGAGAGCTGGCTCTGAGCTGCACTGCTGTCCTCACGTGCACGCTGCTGGGGGCCTAAAGCTGACTTGCTGTCCCCACGACCCACACCACACACCACAGTGGGCGGCAGCAGGCTCAGGGTTCCCAAGGTGGCCACAGGTGCATGGGTTAGGGTTGGGGACATAACACTAACCATAAAAGGCTGAGCTAGGCTTGCAGACACACTGTGGGACATAGATGGCTGTACAAAGTTTGGGGTTACAATCGTGGCCAAACAAGGTTGGGTGAAATTTGATGGCACGCTGTAGGGCATAAATGGTTGGAAAAAGTTCGGGGATACCCTGGTGGCTACAGATGTCTGAGCTGAGTTTGGAGACCCTGCACCCTGTACGGGAATGGAAGAGGATCCGGGTGGTGGCCAGCTGTTCACAGGGGACTGAGTGACACTTGGGGCTACGTGGGTAGTGGCACACAGCTGGACCTGGCTTGAAGCTACCCCACTGTTTACTGCCTGGTTGCCTAAGGCCACTACTCTAGTACCGGATGTCTGGGTAAAGTTTGAGGGTACCCCAGAGGCCATATGTGGTTGAGTATAGATTGGGGGCTCTCCACAGTACAGAAATGGCTGATTAAAATTTGTGGATAACTCATAATACATCAGTGGTTCTCTCAGCGTTGGGGTCATCCCTGTGTCCATAGATGACTGGGCTAAAGTTGGGAACAGCTTAGCGGCCACAGGTGGATGGTTCAGACTTGGGGCCACCCCAGTGTCCATGGATGCTTGGGCCAGGCTGGGGGACACAGAACTGGGCCATGCAGGCTGGGATTGGCTTGGACACAGCCTCGTAGCATCTAATGGTTGACTTTGGCATGGTGATCCCTCACTGGCTTCAGGTGCCTGACCAGGGCTTGGGGCTCTCCCATCAGCCAGCATGTCCTGGGGTAGGGTAGGATCCAGCCGAGTGACCCCATTTGGCTGCCCATCTCCAGTATGGACCTGGCGACTCCTACCGCAGGGAGCAGCTGTGTCCCGGGACAATACCTCCATCAGGTCCCTAGTGCTGTACTCGGACCCACTGTCTGAGTCCCAGTGAACATTCAGGGCCAGGCTGGTGCTATGGAGGAAGAGGGACCCAAGTTCCAGGGACGGCTGTTTGGACGGGCGTTCCGTGTGCTGAGAACCGACTAGCCACGTTTGTTCCAGCCGCCCCTGGGACTTGTGCCTCGCCTCCCTGGACTCTTTCAACACTGGCTGTGGGCCGTCCTTCAAGTCACCCTCCCTGCAACCTTCCAGAACTTCGGAAGGTGTCAAGCTGGGTGATGAGGAGGGACTGCCTGAGTCGCCGCTCTGCAGGGAGCTGAGAGAGCCGCTGCCATCCTGGCAGTGAGCAGCTGAACCCCTAGGGTAGCTTTTGGCTAACACCATCTGTGGGTGCTGTGGGAACGTGGCTAGTAACTCATCCAGAAGGGACGTGTGATGACGGCCAGTGTTCTGACCCTGGGGACAGGACGGGGGCAAGGACACTCGGGGGTGCCTCTCCTGTTTTGAGGTGGACGTGCTGGAGACTTTTTGTGATTTAGAATTTACGCCATCAATCTCTTCATCTGTTATGTTCCTCACTACGGTGACCATTTTCTTATGGCCCAGCGGCGACACTAGTCTATGACCCGATTGCCTGACGGTCTGCCTGGGTGATGAGCTGTGACTCCTGACTCTGCAAGAGCAATGCCCACAGGGAGACATCTTGTGTGTCCCCAGGTTCGCACACTGACACTCACTGCCCTGACAGTGGGTGGGGAGCCACTGGGACATGGGGTGCTTCCCACCATCCACGCCACTTGAATGCTTGCTGGCCACCACGCTGCCCTGTTGGTTCGACGCCCATGGGTAGGACACCCTGCTGGCCACAGGTGGCTGGTGGGAGCTTGGAGCTGAGCTGTTAGCCACGGATGGCTGGTTACTGCTGGGGCCTGCACCGTTGGCAACAAGTGGCTGCCATGGACAAAGAGGTGGCTGTTGGGAAGGTCGCCTGGGGACATGGGGACCCTCACCACATGCCATGGGGTCAAGATTCAATGGCCTCAGGTACAGACCAGAAGAGTATCCCAAATCCCTCTCCCAAGTCAGTGGGGGACACTGGTAAGTGCTGGTGACCATCCCTCCAGAAAAGGAACTTATGGGGGACTGTGGCAAGCAGGGTGACCCCTCCACGATCCTCCCATCCCCTTCCCCACACAGGATCCCGTCATGTTGCCCCCAGGGCAAGCCCTTCCATAGTAGCCTGACCTTGCTACACCGTGCTTGCACAGAACCCAGCGCAGGTCCCCACGCAACTGACAGACTCCCGCTGCAAGTCACCTCCACTGGGGCAGGCGCCGTAGTCATCCGGCTTCCCACCGTTTTCGAGGTGGCCTTGGTGGGGAAGGTGCCTGTCCTCTGGGCCATCTGGGCCAGGGATTGAGTGAAAACAGCTCCCAGCTCACCCTGGCACAGCGCCTGGCTGAGTGTGGCCTTCTCATCTTCCGTCAAGGCTTTGCACAGAACCTCAGCCAGCTTGCCCTGTGTGGCCTTGCTGAGTTCTGGACGCAGCTCACCACGGGACAGGGCCCGGGACAGGGAGATGCCCAGTTCACCCCATGACAGTGCCTTCATCAATGCCATTCCCAGCATGCCTTGAGGCAGGGCCTTGACCACAGAAGGCCCTAAGACTTCCCGAGACAGAGCCTGGCTCAGCGCTGTCCTTACTTCCCCCTGAGAGAGTGTCTTGGCCAGGAGTGTTCGCAGGTCGTCGGTGGAGCCCAGCATGGTCACCAGGTCTGCACACAGGGATGCAATGGACGCCGCCAGGTCTTCATGGCAGGGCACTGCCTGGCTGGGCATAGGGGGTGGAGGTGGCATCCGTGCCTGTCCGCTGTCACCCCAGGATTCTCCATTGCACACAGGGTGTCCAGAGGGAGTCAGCAGAGGTACCTGCATACCTTGGGTATCTGTGGCCACTGAGCGTGGGTTCTGCGTGGCCTTGTTTCGTGCATGGCTTTGGAGCTGGGGCTGGGTCATGCTCCTGTCATCTGGCTTGGCATGGGGTCCAGAGTTAAGTGTTCCAAAATGTTGCCAGAACTGGACGGATGGCTTGGATGTGCTCAGGAGTGGCTGTGACTGGGTCTTACTACTGAGGTCAGTGGCAGGGTGGGAAGCCAAGAGGCACTTGGCCATTTCGGAGGCCAGTTGAGCCTGAGACTGAGCCTTCGCCAGCCCCATGGGCAAATGGGCCTGGGATGGAACCTTGGCCAGACATGTGATGAGCTGGGCCAGGGATGGGGCCTTACTGAGTTTACTTGGGGGACAGACCTCACACGTGGCCTTGGTGATTTTGGTGTTTGTGATCTTTGCGTGCTCAGCAGGTGGAGGCGGCTGCGATGACTTTCTCGTGGGGTGAAAGTACTGGGAAGTGGAGGCAGGCGGACATGTGTTTGGATATCCTTCAGGGGGAACAAAGGTCAGCCCCAGGGAGCGTGCCGGAGGGGAGCCTGTGGCTGGACACAACGTGGCCAGAGGAGCTCGGGACATGGATCTGTTCTGTTCACCAGCAGGTTGGAGCTGGGTTGTGAGTGACATCAGGTGTGCAGCCAGTGGTGAGGAGGACAGGGCAGCAGAGGAACCTATGGGTGGGCGTTGTCCCTCAGGTAGGCCCGAGGCCAGCCCAGATGACAAACGAGACTGCGATATGGCTTTAGAAAGGGGTGAGGTCGGCAGGGGCCCAGGGTGGCCAAAGAGTGGTTGGGCTTGGGAGGTAGCCTTGGTCAGGGGGACAGCCAGCTGGGCTTGGGACAGGGTCACGGTCATCTCTTCAGGTATATACACCCTGGAGTGCACCTTCACAACCTCTGCCTTCTGCTGGGTCTGAGTCAAGGGTCTGCTCCTGTCTTCTGCCACTTTTGTCCAAGACAGAGCCCTGGCTACAATGGCCACATTAGTCTTGGGAGCTGCTTCCTTCTTGGGTGCCCTTGGGGGCCCAGGCTTCATCTTCTCTACTTCCAATGGAGACTTGGCTGGAAGTTTAGGAGCTACAGTGCCTAGACGTCCGCGGGGTCCACACCTGCCCTTCCCCTCAGCCAAGTAAGCCTGAGAAGTCACCCTGACGACTGCAGTGGTCTGCTTGGTGCTCACAGTGACCTTGGCCTTTGGGCTGCTCAGGTGGACCTGGGATGGGGCGTTGGAAATTCCAGCAACCACTGGAGTTTGGGGTGAACCCTTGGGACTTGAGGCTGTCACTGTAGGGACCAGGCACAGGGTCCTGAGCACAGCAGCCACAGAGCGTATCTGAGCTGGGGTCTTGGTTATCATGGCCGCCAGGCGAGTCTGTGGTGAGGGTTTGACTGTAGGGCTCGGCTGGGAGGAGGCTTTGGATGAAGAAGACACTGCACATGTCTGAGGTTGACTTCTGGTCACTGAACGCATCTGGGGTGAAGTCTTTGCCATCACGGGACCAGAGCCAGTCTGAAGTGGGCCCTTATTGACAGGAACCCCTAGGCGTGGTGAGGCCTTGACTGTGGAGGTCACACCAGACCCTGGGGGCTGTACCCTGGCCATGGGGACCACAGACCGCACCTGAGGTGGACCGCTAGAGAATGAAGGGTTGGGTCGCACATGAGCCAGGGGCCTGGCCACTGGGGAAGTCGGGCAGGTTGGTGACTGCATCTTCATGACTGTCGCTGGGGATGTGGGGTAGGTCTGCAGTGGACCCTTGGGTGTTGTGGCCACCATGGCCACTGTGGCCAGGGCCTTAGGGGTGGAAGTCACTGGGCACACCTTGGTAGGAGTTTTGTTGACCGGATACATATGCAGTGAAGCCTTGGGGACATCTGCTTCAATGTGGACCTGGGTTTGGGTTTTCAGGGTTCCATGGATGGCCTGGCCATATCTCCCAGACGCTGCTGACTCTGGGGTTCCCGACTTGATGGTCTTGGAAGCCACGTGCCTGCTCTTCACACTGTCCCCTTCCAAGTGCCTGATGAGACAGGAGCTCCTGACAGACTTGGTCAACATGCAGGGTGGATACTTGGGACCTGTGAATCTGCCAGTCACAGACTGCTGTGGCATGAGGCCACCCGTGGGGGCTCCAGTGGCACCGGTACCTGGGACTGCTGTGCTGTGTGAATGGACCAGGTTGTCGGAGGATGGGAACTGAGTCTCCTTGCTCACCATGACTGGCGGCTGGTCCTCTGGGGCATGGAAGCGCACCTGCTGTGGAGGGTGGTAGGGGATGTCGCCCTCCTCTTCCTTCTTACCTTTCCTTACAGTCAGCTTGTTGGAGCGCATCAGCCGGCGTGTGCTGAAGCGACGCCAGGCCTCCTGGATAGCCTTGGCTGCTGTCATCTGTGAGATAAGCTTCTGCCGCAGCCGGTAGCCCTTCCAGTTGGCTTGGATGACGGTGGCCGCCCGGGAGACCATCATGTCCATTTCATCCACCAGGATGTTCTTGAAGGCCTGGCTCTCCACCACGGCCCTCAGGCGGGGCACCTGCCGTGACGGTGGTGCTGCTGGCTCCTTCGGCAGACGGGAATCACTCTGGGTCTGAGGAGATGGCTTGGCCACTTTCTCTGGATGAACAGGGGTTGTTGGCTGGGGCTGGGGGAGGCATGGCCCACTGGATGACATGAGGTTTGGGAACTGGAGTAGGGCTGCCGGCTGCATTGATGCCATTCCCGAGCGGAGAGGCAGAGCCTGGGGATTGAAGGGGGGGGTAGGGGGAGATGGGCAGACAGACGAACAGACAAGTGAGTGGTGGGTGGGTGGAGAGCTAGTGGGGGTTGGGTGCGTGTGGAGGGGTGGTAGAAGGCAGCACGGGTGAGCAGCAGGGACATGTGGTGGTAACACACTGTGGATGGGGGGGGGTCACTGTGAGGGGAAGCTGAGGAGTACAATCTGGAGATATCCGTGGATTACAGGTGCAGAGCAAGCGATAAAGACCCAGCAGCCCTTGGACCTATAATCTGGGCATGAGAGGCCACTCCTCAGTGCAGGCTCAGCCATCACCTTACCTTGGAGGGTCACAGAGTTGGAAAGGAGCAGAAGAAGGTGTAATCTTGGAAGCCGGCCTGTAAGAGGAGGCCGTCTTCAGTTCTTCATTCCAAGAAATGTGCACAGCAGCGCTCTGGGCTGGTTCTGTTAGAAATACCAACAGCGGGAGAAATATGAGTTCAGGTCGTGGGAGCATGAAGTTGGGAGGAAGGATGGAGGGGATAGGATCGTGTGGGGGCAGGACAGGAGGCAGGATGGAGAAAGGAAACCCACTGGAAGGGGTACCTGGGGAGGTCTTCAGGGTTACTTGGCCATTAACACCTGGGATTATTTAACAGGGGCTAGGAGGGTCCCATGTGGGATGGGGGAGAGGAAGGGGCCCATGTCTTTACTGTCTAGAAGGTGAGAACAGAGCCACTCCTCTAGGGAACATGCACTCAGCCGGAGTGCAGTCCACAGTAGCAGTGTGGGGGGAGATAACCAACCCTTGCCAGTCACCTTCTGCCTTCTGCACACACACAAATTAATACATGTCAATCAAAAAAATAGGCCAGGGACTGGAGAGATGCTCGGTGGTTAGCAGTGCTGTGGCTCTTGCAGAGGACCTAGGCTCGGTTCCCAGCGCCCACATGATAATCCACAGCCGTCTGAAACTCCAGGCTTAGCAGACATAATGCCTTCTTCCGGTCTCAGTAGGCACCGGGCACACATGTGGTGGACATACACGCAGGGAAAGCGTTTACCACATGAAAAAGGGAAAAGACCACCAGTCCTGGCGATGCGCATCTTCAGTCCTACTACACAGGAAGCAGAAGCAGGTAAATCTCTGCAAGCTCAAGGCCAGCCTGGGCTGCAGAGCGTGACTCTGTCTGCAAACGACCCTGATTCCATTTCACCACCACATATGCGTCTTTGAAGTATTTATTTATTTTTGTGTTTCAAGACAAGGTTTCTCTGTGTAGTGTTGGCTATCCTGGAACTTCACCACCCAGTTAAAATTTATTTTTATTTTTGCATTGGTGTTTTGCCTGTATGTTTGTGTGAGGATGTCAGACCTTGTAGTTACAGACAGTTGTGAGCAGCCATGTGGGTGCTGGGGATTGAACCCAGGTCCTCTGGAAGAGCAGCAAGCTCTCTTAACCACTGAGCCGTCTCTGCAGCCCCAAACATGCAGTGTAACGCGAAGAGTTGGGGTGCTGGATATAAATGAATAGAGACAAAAAGACCATGCAAAGGGCTGAGCGTTCTCAAGTTGTGACAGCCGTGCCCCAGCCTGAGGGACGTGCGTCTTGTGTCCACCGAAAAGACACAATCAGAAGACAAAGTGACAATAAACGCATTCGCACTTAACAGCAAAACCTCACAGAAGCAAACCTGGCAGTACTAAAGACACAAACGCCAATTCGCAATCACAGGTGGAGGCTTTAACTCACTTTTCTCTGTGAGACAGGGTTTCTCTGTGCAGCCTTGGCTGTCCTGGAACTTGCTCTGTGGATCAGGCTGACCTCAAACTCAGAGATCCGCCTGCCTCTGCCTCCTGAGTGCTGGGATTAGAGGCATGAGCCACCACATTTGGCTATAATGTTTTAAAAATAGTTTTACTTCAGGTGGGTGGTGGCGCACGCCTTTAATCCCAGCACTCGGGAGGCAGAGGCAGATGGATCTTTGTGAGTTTGAGGCCAGCCTGGTCTACAAGAGCTAGTTCCAGGACAGGCTCCAAAAAAGCTACAGAGAAACCCTGTCTCAAAAATAAATAAATAAATAATAAATAAATAAATAAATAATGTTTAACATGAGTATTCACGCATGTACTTGTGTGGTGCGTGAGCACGCTTCAGTTACAGGCACATGCAACCGCTCAGGTTGTTCTGTGGGGCTAGGATCAAAACCTGAGTTGTCCCCACCCTACCTTCTATTGGTTTTCGTCTTTGCAGTTTATTTCATCTATGAGTGTTTTTGGTATGTCTGTACTGTGTATGCAATGTCTGTGGAGGTCAGATAGGGCATCGGATCCCCAGGGTGGGAGTTGGAGAGGGCTGTGAGTCCCTATGTGGGCGCTGGGAATCAAACCTGGGTCCTCTGGGAAAGCAATCGGGGCTCTTAGCTACTGAGTCTCTCCAGCCCCTTTTAGCATTTGATTTCATTAAAGATTATTTTTAGTGTTATTTATATATGTGCTCTGAATAGTTTAACTTGACACAAGCTCAAATCACCAGACAGGAGGGAGCCTCAACTGAGAAAATGTCCCAGTGAGGTCAAGCTGTAGGCCAACCTGTGGAAACTTTCTTAATTAGTGATTGATGACCCCTCCATGGCCTCTGCCCAGCACCTGCCTCCAGGTTCCTTCAATGAGAAACAGAGGTGCGAACACCTAAGCAAAGCAGACATTTTCCTTCCCCATTTTCTTCGGGCATGGTGTATCACAGAAACACTAAGACCACGCTATGAGCATACAGGTGTCTTTGGAAGACTGGAGAGAACTCCTGAGCCACCTGCCCTGGGCACTGGGAACCACTCAGGACCTCTTAAACAGCAGCCCTCTCTCAATCCCTATGTGAGCTACCATGGCAGCTGTAGAGGGGGCTTTAAAAGGCCTCTTCATGATTATTAGAACAGACAGCTGGGGCGCAGGTAGCATTCCAGCACCGTGCTAGCTGTACGCATGTATGCACGCAGCTGATCTTATCCTGAGCACACCCAGAAAAAGACTGGCTGTGTGGAGAAAGTCGGATCTCTGAGTCTGAGGCCAGCCTTGACCACAGAGCAAGTTCCAGGACAGTCCTGTCTCAAAAACAGCCACAGCCACAGCCAGACAGGCGCTAAGGCTTGTGTTTACAAACCAGTGCTGGACCTAGGACAGCTGGTCACCTTGCCTTGATGGATCACTGAGCCAGATGCCAGTGAGACCCTGTCTCCAAAAATAATAAGGGGACAGGCATGTGATAGCACACACCTTTGACCCCTGAACTTGGGAGGCAGAGGCAGGCAGATTTCTGTGAGTTTGAGGTCAACCTGGCAGACATAATGTCACCGTCTGACAAAAGCAAAAGAAAAGAAACTGAGTCAAAGAAGTGGAGTTTACCTGTCCACACTCACTGCAGCGTCCACAGCAAAACCTGGCTAAGTCCAGTCAGCAGGGTGACTGCCAGGCCTCACCTTAGGGGTGTCCTCAGACCTGGAGCAGTCACTGTGACCCCCAGGCCCTCAAGACACCCCTGGCTTCAACATTGAGCCAGCATGGGGTCAGCAACTGAGCCCCCATCTTGAGCACTCTGCATCCCAAACCCAGACCACTCATCTGTCTGTACAAGGACACTGGTGAGACACCCCAGCATACTGGGGTGCTGTCAGCAGGCTCACAATCAGTAATTGTCACTACAGCTGGTGACATGCATGTCACAACTACCCAGGGAAAGTGGGGTTGCACACTGGGAACTGGAAAGCAGCAGCTAGCACTGTCCCCTGGGTGACAGAGCTCCAAAGCCTCAATGAATGTATGAGAGGGTTTCATCTCTAGGACCCCATAAAATCAGGTATGTTGGTGTCTGAGGCAGGAAGATTGTCACGAGTTCCAGGACAGCTTGGGCTATAAAGCTGGATGTGGTGGTGATGCAAGCCTCTCAGCCCAGCACACAGGAGGTGGAGGCAGAAGGATAAGAAATTCATGCTTGTGACTGGAGAGATGGCTCAGAGGTTAAGAGGACTGGCTGTTTTTCCAGGGGTCCTGAGTTCAAGTCTCAGCATCCACATGGTGGCTCACAACCACCTGTGATGAGATCTGGTGCCCTCTTCTGGCCTGCAGGTGTACATACAGGTAGAACACTCACACAAAATCATCTTTAAAAAAAAAGAAAAAATTCATGGTCATCCTTACATAGTGAATTCAAGGCTAGCCTGAGCTATATGCGGTTCTAGTTTTTAAAAAAAGCTTCCATGTGATCCAAGATGTGACAAGAGCACAGGAGGAAATTGAGGAACAGAACTGTGGGGTGAAGAAGGAATGGAAGGCCCCAGGACAGGCTGGGACAGTTGTGAGCACATCTGCTTCCCTGTTAGTCACACAGGGCAAGCACACCTCACCTTGGCTCACCAGTGTTGATGCCCAGGAAACAAAGTGCCATCAAGATTTGGGGGACCCCAAACTGTGTCTGAGGAGCTGAGCTACCACAGCCCAGAGGACACATGGTCTTGGCAAGAGCAGGGTGACAGACCAAAGTGGCACCCCACCAACCCACTCACCTGTCCCCAGAGCTGAAACCACCAGCCCCACTGGCCAGCCTTGGGACCCTGGGACGCAAACGTCTTTATGACTCATAGCTGAGTTCCGGCCAATCCCCAGCAGAGTGTAGGGGAAGGTTCTAGAAGGCAGACTTGGGTCCCAGACAGGACAGGAGTTGAGATGCCTCTATGGTTACAGCCTATACCAAAACCTAGGGTCTGTCACCCAGGTACCTGCTGGACCCACAAGGGACATGAACCACAAGTGTGAAGCCCCTGGGAGTTTGTGGGAGGGTTCCAGAGAGTTCCAGGCCAGCCTGTGCTACATAGTGAGGTCCTGCATAGGAACAAACAAAAACCCCACAAAACAGAAAACAAAAACAAAAAAGTGGGCAAGGACTGTGAGCCATGGCTCTGGGAAGGGTAGGTGGAGCGAGGCCACCTCCCCAGTCTGGGCTAGCACCCAATGTCCAACGTCAGCCACAGCTGCACAGGCCAAGGCTGACACACACCTTGGCCTGCACACAGCAGCTCAGGCCAGCACTACTTAGCCTGCCAGGGCAAGGGCTGCAGGCTGTCCCGCCTGCGTGCAAGGACACCCCGTGCCGTTCCCCGCTTCTCTCTGAACACTTTGGGTGGGCTTGGTATGTCTCCTTGGAAGTTTGGGTAAGGCAGCCTTAGCCTGTGTGACAGATTGGGAAACTGAGGCTCAGAGTGAGAGAGAAGTACTTGAATTGCTGACCCAACCTCTCATTGCTGGGGACAGAGACACCCTTGGCACGTGCTCTGGTACTGAGTGCTGGGTGCTTTGAGGTAGGGCTTCCCAATGTAACCCAGGTTGGCCTGGAACTTCCATAGCCCTCCTTCGTTTGCATCCTGGGGGCTTGAATCACAGGTTGTGTGCCCAGCGGCTCACAAAGCTGACTAGAAAAAAAAAAAGCTCCCAACATCAACATCATCAGTGGCTGCGGTGGTGGCGCAGCCTTTAATCCCAGCACTCAGGAAACAGAGGTAGGCGGATCTGTTTCAGGACAACCTGGTCTACAGAGTGACACCTTGTCTCAAACAACAAGACAAAACTTTATGAAGACCCAGATCTCATCCAGCGCTACAAAGGCAAGAAAACAAAGCAGATTTCCTGGCCTGCATCCCAGCATTCCAAAGGCCAAGGGGGAGTTCAGATTCCTACTGTGTGTGTGTTTGTGTGTTTGTGTGTGTGACAGGAATCCAGGCCTCACTTCTCTGGAATGAGGGACACACTAATCTTGGTCCATTCTGAAAGGGATGGGGGAGGACACTCCCATTTCACAGCCTACAAGACCCACAGAGGAAGAGGCCTGATGGGTGCAAAGCCACACCATGGTACCCAAGCTGAACTCTCGAGCTTGGGCTCAGGAGAACGCCTCCCTACAAAACCCGGCTAGTCAGGAAACCTCTGCTCAAGTTCCTTTTTTATTACTGGCCTTTGTTTTTCTAGACAGGGTCTCATTCTGTAGCCCAGGCTGTACCTCAGCCTGAAGTCCTAGCCTCTTCAGCATTAAAAATAAACATTCAATGGGGGGAGGGGGAGGCTAACGCCTTTAACAGCAGCATTCAGGAGGCAGAGGCAGTGTTCAGCTCCAGGACTGCTTGGTCTACACAGCAAGTTCCAGGACAGCCGGGACTACATAGAATGGCCCTGTCTAAACAAAACAAAATTAAAAAAAAAAAATGCTGTGTGACCCAAGTCAGGTGTTCAACATCGCTCAGCGTCTCCTCAAACGGGAGAACAGGCGGTGGGAGTGGGAAAAGGGGGCGTGTCGGTGAGATATTTAAATGCACCTCAATGATTCTAAGGCGCCACTTTTCTCCTAATCTTGGACAGAAGGCTGTGGGCCTGAGGTACCCCTGAAACCAATATCGGCAAATAAAAGCTCCTACTGAGCGCAGACCGCGAGACCAGCATCACTCTGCATGGCGCAGCCTCTCAAACACCAGGATGGAAATGGAGGTGGAAGGTGGGAAGAAGTGAGGCCCCAAGAATAAGGCAAACGTGCGTGCACCCCTTCCTCCCTCTTTTCATTTCATCCCCCTCTTCCCAAAAGGATGTACCAGCTAAGTTGCCAAGACTAGCCCAGGAGCCCAATTCTGATGACACCTGAACCAGAGCCGACAGCCTGCACCTAGGTGGCGCTCGCCGCGCAGACCTGCAGTCCCGGCCCGCGCCCACGCCACGCTCCCGCCTCGCCGGGGAGTGGGGGGCGGGAAGGGGCTGAAGGGGGGGGGGGATGGGAGCAGGCCAGGCCCTGCCCACCACCGGCCCCGGCGGGGGAAGAAGGAGGCGGACAGCCAAGCTGGCGTAACGAAGACTTTACTGAAAACACAAAACCTGCGAACCAAGGATTACGGAACAGGAATGTGGACTCGTAGCAAAACAAAACCAAACAAAAAGAGAGGGACAAGTGTCGGGAGGAGGGAGGGGAAAGAGAGGGACGATGGGGGGAGGGGAAAGGGAGTTTTTTTTTTTAATCTTCTTCCCGTTTCTTTAAAAAACCAACACAAGGAAACACACACGCAACACGCAACCAACGTTTGTTCCCGAGTAGAAACATAAATAGGGCGAAATCGGACACTCCCGTTCTCTCTTTCAAAAGGCAAAAAAAAAAAAAAAAAAGAAAAGAAAAGAAAGAAAGGCAGAGCGTGAGGCTGCGCGCCCCTCGGAGCCCCTCCTCGGCGGCACAAAGGGGCGGCCGGGGCACGGGCTTGTGCAACACGCGCGGGGTTGGGGAGACAGAGGTGGCGCGAGGGCGGGGGCTGTGCGCTCGGGGTCCCCACCCGGAGTTAAGGGGGATCCAGCTTGTCGAGTCCGGGGGCGCCGAGTCTCGGAGGAGTCCTGGGCGCCCCCCCACCGCAGCGAGTCCGCGCATGCGCCCCGCGCTCAGGCTCAGTACGCGGGGACCTGGTGCTGGGGCAGCAGCTGGCAGCCGCTGTTGACGTGGCTGAGGACTTTCTGTTTGAGCTGCGCCACCTGCTCGCGCAGCAGGCTGGCGGTGGACGCCAGCTCGGTGTTCTGGCTTTTGAGGGTCTTGACTTTCTCCTCCAGGCGCGAGATACGCTCCAGCTTGCGCTTGCGGCACTTGGAGGCGGCGATGCGGTTGCGCAGCCTCTTGCGCTCCGCCTTGATACGTTCCTGCGTGTCCATGTCGATGGGCGACAGCGGAGGGCTGTCGCCGAAGCTCGGGACGTCCGGCACTGTCTGCGGCTCGTCCTTGAGCGCAGCCAGGCGCGGTGGGTGCGGAGGTGGCGGCGGCCCGAGCGCTCCGGGGGGCGGCGGGAAGGACACAGGATCCGCGGCGAAGGCCACGGTGGCCGCGCCCCCAGGGGGCCCGGCGCCACCCGCGAAGCTGCTCAGGTTGGCGTAGACGGGGGTCTCAGTGGCTCCAGGAGTGGCCGCCAGGTCCCCGGGCGCGGGGGGCGCAGTAGCCCCTGATGTGGCCGCGGTGGCCGCGCCCAGCTGGCTCTGCTTGTGTAGGTCCTCCAGCGCCTTGACGAAGCCTTCGGCGAACTCCTGCTCTTCGCTGGCCGCCACCTTCGGGTAGAGAAACTGCGTGCTGGTCGGGGTGGTGGTCACCAGCCCGTTGGATTGGATGATCAGCCTCTCCAGCTCCGGCGACGCGAGCTTGAGTAGCCCAAGGTCCGGCGATGCCAGCAGCCCGTCGGGGGCGCCGTCGGAGCGCAGCGCGGAAGGTGCAGTGGCCGACCCGGGCTTCAATCCTGCCGCTCCCTGCTCCGCCAGGCTGAGCGTCAGCGCGTCTTTCTTCAGCATGCTGCTCGTTGGGGGCGCCCCGGGGAACGCGCGGCCCGGGGGCGCGAAGCCACCACCGCCGGGGGCCCCAGCAGTACCGGCGACGCTCGACGCACCCGCAGCCAGGCCGCTCAGCGCCTCCTCTCCGTAGAAGGGCGTTTCCATCCCCACCTCCCCCGCCGCGCTGGGCCCCGGGGCGGGGGGAGTGGCCGCGGCCTCCCCGGGGGGCCCCGTGCGCCCCCCAGTCCGATGCCCGTGCTGCCCGGCTCCGCTGCCGGCCGCTCTGCCCCGCAACGACCGTGCGCACCCTTATAACCTCGGCCCCCGCGATGAGCTCACCGCCCCCGTTCGCCATTGGCTCGAGGTGACGTCGTAGATTTGCATAAGGGGGCGGGGGCCCGGACGCCCTCACTTCGTGGCTGCTGCGGCCGCTGTTGCCACGGGCGACGCTCGCTACAAGGCACAACAGCGCGCTGCATTGTGGGTTGACGTCATGGGGGTGGGACTGAACGCGGCCTGGCCGGGTCACCACGCCCAGCTTGAAGTGCTGGACTCAGTATCTGTCCTGGTCTCTCTTCCCCTCCTTCCTCCATTCTGCCCGTTTCTTCTCTCTCCCTCCTATCTCTTTCTCTCTCCCTCCTTTTTCTCTGTCCCTCTCTATATCTCTCTCTTCACTGTATCTCTGACCCACTCTTAACCGAGTGTGGGTCTATGCTCTCACCTCTGTTCTGGCACTTCTCCTATGGCGTGATGGGCCGGGCCTCACATAAGTCGCGCCCCCTGTGAAGGCACGCCCATAAAGACCACGCCCCCGCCGAGGGGGCTGGGCAGGAAGGGGGAGGAGGGGGGGTCCCTTGGAGAGTCCCCAGAAGTTGTTGGAAGTGCTTTGCGTCCTGTCATTCAGAGAGATGCCTAAAACCCGACTTCCTGTCTTTCAGAGGGGAAATTGAGGGTGAGCTATGTGGAGTCCACTCGGTCAGGGCTCCAGGAAGCCGCCAGTTTTTGTGGTTATTTTTTATCTATGTGAAAAAGAAGTTTAAACGTTTGTTTTGGGTTGTTTTAAGACAGGGTCTTATCCTGTAACCTCCGCTAACCATGAACTCATTTCAATCCTCCTGCCTCCCCTTCCCAAGTGTTTCAGTAACAGGCCTGACCTCTTCACTTCGGCCTGAAGTTTTCGGTTTTGTTTGTTTTGCATTTTACTCTGTGTGTGTGTGTTTGTGTGTGTAGCGCACCTGTGGAGGTCAGAGGACAGCTTGTGGGAGTCAGCTCTTCCACAGCGTGGTTCCTCAGGTCCTCGGACTTCCAGTGCAGGCACCTTTAAGAGCGCCCTCAAGGCCCTGGTTTTGGATGCTTTGGGACAGGACCTTGCTCTGTAGCCCAGACTGATCTCCTGAACTCCCAGCAACCCTAGCTCTGCTTTCTGGGTCCTGGATGACGATGTTTGCTCCTGGGCCTTGCTTCCGATATGTATTTGCCTTTAACTGTTAGGACAGGCATTCACTCTGTACCCAGCTCCTGAAATGATAGTCGCCTCATCCCAGCATCAGAGTTGGGTCTTGGGTCTGTTGTTTGAGTTTTATTTGTGTTTTGAGAGATGGTCTCGCTTTACAGTCCTGGAATTTACAGAGATATGGGCCTGGCAAGTTCTGTAGTTAAAGGCCACCATGCAAAATGTGTAAGCCCGGCTGGTCTCAGACTAGTGGTGACCGCCTGCCTCCATGGATAAGGTGCTGGAGTCACAAACCACCGCCTTGCTATGGCACAAAAGTTTGGGGGTAAGCTTGTGTTTTTGTTTGAGTCTCTTTTGAGTCAGGATTTTATGTAGCTCAGGCTAGATTTCTGCACTGATCCAGTGCCTCCGCCTTCTGAGTGAGAAGACAGGCAAAGTCCCGGTCAACCTGAGTATTGCTGCATGGACAGAACTTGGGTGCCCGAGCCTCTGGTTAGCCATGGTGGTACACATTCTTACCCCCCCCCCACACACACACTCCACCTGGGCCTGAGGTGGGTCCCAGGGTGGAGCTGGTGGAACAATCCAGGCTGGTAATTACCCCCCCTTAATTAGTACATTATGCCCACTAGGCCTGATGGGCCGGGTTTTCAGCTTGCTGGGAGTGGGAGGGACTGCACTCAAGATGACAACCCTCCTCGGCCTCCCACCTCTCACCATGACCCCTATCTGACCTTGTCACCCACTAGAAGCACCCGGTGGCAGGTGCTTCGCGTTTCAGGGCCGTGGGGGGGGCTTCACCTCTTTCATCCCCTCGCCCTAGCTTGCACAGTTGTGGCCTCAGGAAGCCCCCACATCCAGGTTTTATTTTGTAGCCAAGAAATCATACAGAGCGAAGGGTATACTCCTTCCGCACCGCAGAGGACTCTTCCACACATACAGGGTTTGCGATCCGCCGGCCAGATCCCAGCTTGGGGCCCCCGAGAGGGATGAGCCAGCTAGTGATGGCCTGGCAGGCGGCCAGCCGGCCCTGGGCGTCGATTCCCGCCTCTCCCCACGACCTGTGAGGTGCAGGGGACGCTGAAGGCTCCACCCTGACCTTGGGCCTTGGCCTTGGCGACAGGCGGGGCGGGGGTGGGGGGGGTGAAGGGGGTTGAGCTGGTTGGGAACCTTTCTGTGAGTCTGTTTTCCTGCCAGCCAAGGGGAGCTTTCTGTATTTACTTGAAAACTAAGAAGAGTAAGGGCTAAATAGTCCCATGTTTTTCGGGACAGACTTTCCCTGTGAAGTCCTGGCTGTCCTGGAACCGGCTCTGTAGACCAGGCTGGCCTCAAACTCAGAGATCCATCTCCCTCTGCTTCCCGCGGACTGGGATTAAAGACGTGGTCACCATTGCCCGGCCGAGCTGAAGATTTTCTGTTGCATTTCTGGGGGGAGAGGCCTGTGAAGCCTGAGGAGTCTGTTCTCTCCCTTGAGGTGGGTCCTGTGCACTGAACTCGAGCTCGCCTCCCTGGCAGCAGGCGCCTTTAGCAGAGAGCCATCTCGCTATCCCATCAGTCATTGTTTGACTTTGTTATTTGGAGAGACTTAAACGGCCGGTCTTGGAGTGCTCTTAGTCTCTCTAAAATATTCCTACTCAATCTTCAAAACCTCAGTACAGAGAGGAGGGGGCTAGAAAGACTGGGGCACTGGGCTGGACTGGAGGAGACAGATTCTGTCTGTCAGTGGAAATGAGGCTGTGCCAGTAACAGCACCCACTTAGGCCCTATTTTCGCTTCTGTCTTCCCAGGGCAGTGTCTGGGGAAGGAAGTGACCTGCCCAGGGTGCCACAGCCCAGGCTGAAGATGGCACGGCCCCCACACAGAGCCTGATGTCTCATGGGCCTGGATTCGAACCCCCAGGTTCTTGGGCCCTTCCCCAGTGCGAAGATAAATTTGACTTTTTTGGTTTACGTTTTCAGTCTTTACTTTCGACAGAAACTGACATCAACTTCACATAACGGGAAGACCCGAAGGAGGCCCCTGGGAGGAGCTAAGGCAGGGGACTGCCCCCGGCCCGGCGTGTGGGCTCCGTCCCCAGGTGGCTGGGCCCGTGGGGCGGCCGCATTCCTGAGGGTCGGGTTACCGGGAAGACCGCGGCCTCCCCGCCCCTCTCGTGCTGCTTCCGCCGGCGCCGGGGCTGCGACCGCAGGTGTTTGCGTAGCCTCTGCGAAGGGACCCACGTCCTGTTTTCTGGGTCTCTGCCAGCTCCTTTCAGCCTCATAAAACCTTTTGAAAATGAGGAAATGAAGCGCACCCTCTGCTTCCTCACCAGCCCAGTGTCTCTCTGTCTCTGTTGGTGACTGACCGACACTCAAGACTTAGCCATTAAGGGCTCTCGCGCACAAGGAGAAATCTTCCCATACGGTCCTATCTAGTGCAGGCATGCATTAAAACGCACCTGCTGCCTACCCAGCTCTGGCTCTGTCTGTTCAGATGTTTTGTTTTGTTGCTTGGTCTATCCTATCGTCTCACAAGACCTTATGGCGCATATACTGAGGTGTGTGTGCGTTTAGGGGGTGGGGAGCCATCTTGCCTCTAGGTTCTTTGACAGTAGACAGGTCTTTTTTTTGTTTTGTTTTTTGTTTTTTTCGAGATAGGGTTTCTCTGTGTAGCCCTTGCTGACCTGGTTCTGGAACTAGCTCAGTAGAGCAGGCTGGCCTTCAACTCACAGACATCTGCTTGCCTCTGCCTCCCGAGTTCTGGGGTTAAAGGCGTGCGCCACCATTGCCCAGCGACAGGTTCTTAAACATTACATTTATCTACATTTATCTATTTGGGGTGTGTGTGTGTGTGGCCTGGTGGATTCTGCTCTCTGTCATGTAGGTCCTGGGGACTAAACTCAGTCTTGGTGACAAGTGCCTTTCTTCTGAGCCATGTCACCAGCCAGTCTAGAGAACAAGTCTTCCTGAAGCACCTTCTAAGTAAGCCTAGCGTGGTCCACACCTGTCATGAGGAGTTGAGAGCCAGCCTCAGCTAGATAGAAAGTTTGAGGGCAGCCTAGGCTACAGGAATCTCTGTCTCAAAATACAAAACAAACAAAAACAAGAGTATACAAATACGCAAATGAATGAATGAAGGGTTCTGCAGTGGCTTACCACTTTTTCTTTCTTTTTTAAAGACAGGGCTTCATTGTGTACCTCTGGCTGCCTGGAACGCAATCTCAGGGAAGGCCTGTCTCTGCCTCCAGAGTGCTGGATCAAAGGCGTGCACCACCACACCCAGCTCTCCAAAGCCCTTCTGTTCTGCTTTAGCTTCAAAGTGCCCTTTGGATCCCAAGGATGGAAGGCCTAGAGGCCGACTGGTGACACCAGGAACTGAGACTAGAGCTAGGCCGTCACCCTCAGCATCCAGGGCTGGTGTGGGACCTTACAGGGAGTGGTGTTCAAGACAAGGAGAGCCCAACCCATATATAACTAGGTGCTCTTGTTCCCTCCCTCAGGCATGTGGAGCCAGCACACAGTAGGCACTCAGTTAATGTCTGAGTCGTTGCTTGCTCTTGAACCTGAGAGTTACAGGTTACAGGGTTTGGGCTATGGTCCCCACTAGAGAGAAGGAAGTTCTTTCTCCACCTGGTCCTGCAGGTCAGTGAGTCTTCCTGTGGTGTGTGAGTGAATGAAAGGTTGTCGAGAGGGCACCCTTTACCCCTGAGTGGGGTAAACTGAGGCAGCCCTGCACACAGGCCTCCTGTCTTTGGAGATCTGGGGGACAGGTATTTGTAGAACCCAGCTCTGGGGTTCCTCAGTGAAGAAGAGAACCAAGCCTGCCCCTCCACCCATGTAGACTTGTTGGGCGTTACCTTGGAGGGAGGCCATGTGAGGAGGGATGGGGAGACTGGTCCTGTGGTGCACCTCATGGCTATATTTCTGTGAGGCCCAGAGGATGAGCACAGACTGGGCTACAAAAAGAACACAAAGGGACCCAGAACTGAACAGAATAGGGACTCTAGGAACTTAGGGACCAATGTGCCAGCCGCAGGCTGGGAGCAGGTGGCCGGCCAGGAGGTGCAGGTTGGCTGTGTGAATGGGATGCAGCCACCGCGCCCTGGGGAAACAGAAGCACAGGACCCTTTCCTGTCCCCTCCCCCTGCTCCTAGTCCGGGGTCCTCGGCTGGGACGAAATGATTTAGGGTTTATTTGGGGACTTTTTTTTCTTTTGTTCAGGGCGCAGATGCGTCCTTACCCAATCCACGGGTGGCCTGTACCTCAATTTCTCTTGCCGCCCAGAGGCACAGCTGTCGGCGGGTGCGCAGGGCAGCCCGGTAACAGAGAAGAGAACGAGCCTACACAAGGCGGCAGCCCCCTGCCTCCGCTGCGCACCGCCCCCCCCACCCCGCGCCCCAGCCCGCTGTTAATCAAACCCAGCGCTGGGGGAGGGGCGTTGCAGAGAAAAGTGGGGCGGCAGGGAAAGTTGTTCTGAAACACGAGTAGTGCAAGGGTCCTGGTCTGTCCGATCAGTCCGACCCACGTAAGCCAAAATGTGACCCAGATCCCCAAGGGTCGCGCACCTGAACTCTTGACCCTGCCACCAGCAGGCAGTCCCTCCCCCCTGCTCCGGCACTCCCTCCCTCCTGCTGCTCCCTCCTCCCTGCACCCGTTCTTTGTCCTCTTTTCCCGCCTTTCCTCAAAGTCGCCAATCCCGTGCAGATCTTGAGGCCTCTTCTGGGATCTTGAGTAGCTTGAGCCTGGTCCTAGGGTCCAGCTCCCGGTCCCAGACCCTGCCCGCAGCTGCCCAAGGCCCTTCGAGGCCGCCCTGTCTACATGGCCTGCTGAACACCCCAACAAGGGCAGGGCCACAGTGTACAACCAGGTGAGCGCAGCCGGTCTCCTCTGGGCCTCCTATGCCGGAGAGGACTGAAAGACCACAGGCGCCCTTCTTCCTCAGTCACTCTGCTTTCCCTGCAGCCCCTTAGGACCGGCATGGCGATTTGTACTTCTCTCCTTTCTTTCTTCCTTCCTTCCTGTTGCTGGAAAATAACAAACATGCCGGGCTGTCTAGCTGCCTCCGTCTGTAAAAGCGCTGGCTGCTCTCGGAGAGGCTCCAGGTTCGGTTCCCAGCACACACACACACACACACACACACACACACACACACACACTTCACAGGTGCACATACTTAAAAGTAATAAAATCGGTCAGGCGGTGGTGGTGCACGCCTTTAATCCCAGCCCTCCGGAGGCAGAGGCAGGTAGATCTCTCTAAATTCCAGGCCAGCCTGGTCTACAGAGCGAGTTCTAGGACAGACTCCAAAGCGACTCAGAGAAACCCTGCCTTGAAAAACAAAACAAACAGAAAGTAATAAAAAATTTTAAGAGAAACCACAAAATAAAACAAATAAAAGGCCAGGCAGTGTTTCACAGGCATGTCTCTGAGTTCGAGGCCAGCCTGGCCTACACAGTGAGTTCCAGGTCTACCAAAGTCATACAAGGAAACCCTGTCATGAAACAAAACAAGATACAATGAAACTTAATGTTAGCCATGAAGGCAGACTGGAGAACATAAATAATCCTGGCTGATTGACACCCACCTCTCAGCGAGTCAAGGCCCCAGCCCCTCCTGTTGTCCTCACCCTCCATGGGGACACCCCCTGTCAAACCCTACCAACATGGCCCAGAGACTCTATAGCAGCCCTCACTGAACTCCAAATACAACAACGGAAGCCACCATTGAGAACTTCCCACACAAGGTACTCGAAGAAATGGTGGGCACAAAACTGGAAGGCCCTGTCCAACCCATGACCCCGCTTGGGGCTGCTGGGGTGGGGATAGGGCTTCTGCTTTGGGGTGACAGTGTCCAGGGACCTGACCTGAGAATTCCTGTAATTGGACAGTCTATAGAACAGTACCAGGAGACTCCATTAGTGCCCCTTACCTGCTGCCGCTGTCCAGAATGTCTACTCTAGCTTCTACCACACTCAACAGAAGAAACTAGAAAACTAACCTGTGGGGTTGGATTGACAGCCCCTCTGGGTAGGGACACCCTGAGGTATCAGTCCACAGATGACCTGAGTGTGAACAGTGACCAGTCTCTGGATTTTGGGGGACAGGGTATTTAGCCCTGGCTGACCTGGCTCACTCTCTTTATGGACACCAGGCTGGCCCCAAACTCACAGAGATCCCCTGCCTCTTCCCAAGTGCTGGAACTACAGGCGTGCACCACCATGCCCAGCCTTCAGTTTAATTTTTTTGCTTGTTTGTTGAGTGCTAGAATTAACATGTGTGCCACCACCACCAGGTTTCAGTTTATTTTATTTTATTTTATTTTTTGGGTTTTCAAGATAGGGTTTCTCTGTAGCTTTGGAGCCTGTCCTGGAACTAGCTCTTGTAGACCAGGCTGGTCTTGAACTCACAGAGATCCGCCTACCTCTGCCTCCCGAGTACTGGGATTAAAGGCATGCGCCACCACTGCCCGGCTCAGTTTAATCTTTAAATTGGAGGCCTTAAGATTTTAAAGAAAGGTGGGTGGTGATGTTGCATGCCTTTAATCCCAGCACTTGGGAAGCAGAGGCAGATCTCTGTGAGTTTGAGGCCAACCCGGTCTACATAGTGAGCTCCAGGACAGCTAGAGCTACACAGAGAAATCCCCGAGAACTGGGTCTAGCCTCTGTCTCCGGAGAAAGCCCTTTAGGACTGAAGGGGGAACCAGAATGATGTGCTGCTCAGCTGGCAAGAGTTGGCTCAGGCTTTGGGGTGACAGAAGGACCTAGAAGGGCCTGGGCCGCCGGTTCCAAATATACCTTTGGTATGGTTTCTGCCTGTGGTGATACCGGGTACTCTGTGACATCTGAGTGTGCCTACATGGCTGTCACAGCCCCATGGCACAGAGCACAGGGTGGGTGGGTGTCAGTATGCTTGGGAGACCAGGGGGCTAGCATGTCAGGGGAACTGAGGAAGGTGGGTGCGGCTCCATCCCTTGGCGCTCGACTTGACCTTTGAGTGTGAATAAATACCGCCTCTTGGCGTGTCTGTTCTCAGTCCTTCAGTGTTCCCTGGCTGCTTGTATCTGGGAAACAGACTGTGAGCTCTCCTCCGTTGTCACTGAGGTCTGAACCCTGGGAGACTGGGAGAGGTGACCTCCTGTGGCACCACTGGACCGGCTGGTCTGTAGATCTGTAGAGGCCTAGTTCTTCTGGAGAGCAGGCAGGGATCCCAGGGAGGCCTGGAACCAGCCAAGGGCAGCTGGTAAGAGCTGGGTGGGCACTAGTAAGCCTGCCACTGAGAGTCTGAGAGGCCTGGTCGCTCTCAGAGCTGTCACAGGTCTCACAGGTCACGGAGACTGTGCAGTGCTGGGCAAGGGTGCAGGGCGCGGGGGCGGGGTGGGGCTGCGAATATGGGGAATGCAGGATGATGGGAAGGTCCTAACTTGACCAAGGGTCGGTGGTAAGGCTCACACAGTTTAGAGGGGCCTCTTCAGAGGGGTGCTGATACTGGGGGTCCCAGAAAATGCTAAGACAAAGACGCGGGAAAACTGGCTGGAGATGGGCCAACTGCATGCTTCTGCCTCCCTGTCCCTCCCCGTGCGATTGTCTTGAGGGAGGAACGAGTGTCCAGCAGTGTAAACCCCCCCACCATGGAGTGGAACGAGCACCGTGGGAAGCACAACACCGCGGTTAAGGGCACTGGCTCTGCCAGAGGACATGGTTCACTTCCCAGCACCTGCGTGGGGCTCATGCCATCTGTAACTCCACTTCCAGGCAATCCAACACCTCCTCCGGCCTCAACAGGCACTGCGACACCCAGGCTTGCATGCAAGGAAAATACATAAAATTTAAAAAATACAAAGTTTCATAAATGTATGTTCAGAGACTTACGTTGTTGACTCCATAAGGGTGGCCTTAAATTTCAACACAACCAAAATGAACCTCAGAACTCGGAGTCTTTGGGTGTGAGTCCTGACCTGACAGGAATAAATGGAGTTTCCTGACAGACAGACTTAGTACCCCCTATTTTTCTATATCCCCAAAGAATTCCACAAGGAAATGACCAAACATCTCCCTAGTAAGCATGTGAGCAGGTGTCTGTCCCCTGCAGGTGGATAATAGTGATACTTCACTCGTGGCTCCACTTCAGGTGCCTCCCACTGTCACACTCAAACATCCCTTACCACAAAAGAGGGAGCCCTAAACTCCAGGAGTCTGTCTGAGGGACGGCTCCAGAAATGACCATTTCCAGGGCCCTCAGGGTCTCAGTGCCCTCACTAAGAGGTTCGGAGGTGGATGGCCCCTCTCAGCTCAATACAAGAGTGGGCCACACAGACAGAAGGAGGAGCCCCTCCTGCACACTTAGTCATAGCTGGAGTCCTGTCTTGATTTTCCCATTAGAAGCTCAGTCCAGAGACGTCCAGAAGCGCAATTGCCAAGCAAAGAATGTGAATAAAACGGGGAGGGGAGCATGAGGACTCAGTCTCTTCTGTCAGGTAGGTGTGGGTGATATGCGTATGCCTGTTTGGCCCAACGTGACAAACACCTTGAAGTTCCTCTGGAATCCTGGCTGCTGTCTTCTGGACCCTTTCTGTGTCCTTTTGTGGCCACACTAGCTCACTAGCTCCCGTGACTGTACGCAGAAGGCAAGTTCACCTTACTCAAAACCTGAAACCACCAGTGTGGTGATTTGTGACCCTGCTCTTTTAAAAAATTTGTGTGTGTGTGTGTGTGTGGTGTGGTATGTGTGTATGTGTGTGTGGTGTGGTGTGTGTGGTGTATGTGGTGTGTGTGTATGTGTGTGTGTGGTGTGTGTATGTGTGTATGTGGTGTGTGTATGTGTGTATGTGTGGTGTATGTTTGGTGTGTATGTGGTGTGTGTGTATGTGTGGTGTGGGTGTGTGTATGTGTGGTGTGTGTGGTGTGTATGATTTGGCTGCATACATGCCCATTCACTGTGTTTGTGCCTGGTGTCCTTGAAGGCCAGAAGTGGATGCTGGATCCCCGGAACAGGAGTTACACACACGGTCGTGAACCGCCATGTGGGTGCTGGGAATTAATCCTGGGTCCTCTGAGAGAGCAATCAGTGCTCTTAACCACGAAGCTGTCTCTCCACTCCCCCATGTTGTTTCTAAAGATGGACAGACATATGTGGGTGTGAGGTCCCAGAAGGCTTTCCAGAAGGAGGAAAGGTCCTAGGGTCAGAATGTGAGATTTGGCGGGGGTGGGGTGGGGGGGGAGTGACCCTTGGGAGTTCCCAGAATCTCATCAGCCAGGATATGAGATTGATTCATAACCAATCCATAACCTCTCTCTTTTCCTCAGTTTACCCACCCGTGTGCATTCCCCAGGAGAGGCCATAACCCCATCAAGGCCAGCTGTGCTGTCTTGGTCACCAGCCCTTGAAACATGCCACCTGCTCCTGGAGACTGAGGGCCTGAGCTGGATGCAGTTCAGAAGTTAGACTTCCTGTCTCCAGTGATACCCGAAATCTGCTAAAAATATCTGTGCCCCCTGCCAGGGAGGCAGCTATGACGGTGGCTGGGCTGCAGTGACGATCTTGAGTCCAGGGAGCATCCGGCAGAGCCAGTTGCCATGGTGATGCTGACTCAGAGGCAGGTAGCAGCATCTGGTACTCGGCTGCCCGCCTCTGCCTGGCCGCCTGGCGGTACTCAGCATCCGGCCCAGCACCCACCTTACATCCTCTGTGGGCATCAGGGTCATCACTACTGGCTGTGGGGGTGGGGAGAACACATAGGCCACAGACACCTCAGTCACAGCAGGAAGGTGACACACGTGGCTTCTCATGCCCTTGACAGAGGGCCCTTGGGGTGCACCCACATACAACCACCAACCTACCCACCCATCTGTCCTTATGTCTGTCCGTCCCTTCATCCCACATTTGCAGAGCATGTCCTGTGCACTAATGTCTGGGCACCAGGTAGTCACTGTGAGGATGAGGGTCTGGACTGGGACCTCATGGGCACTCCAACCCATATTTGAAGCTAGCTAAGACAGCACCTGTTTCTCATATTTCTGCCCCCGCCCAGCCCCAGCAACCCCAGCTCATAGCCTTCTCCAGCTCCCAGCCACTGATTCCTGCCCCAGGGCCTTTACATCCCCAGTTGCCCCAAGGACAGTTTTCTTCACCTTGCCCCTGGGGTGCCATCTTGGCTTCTTTGCTCATCGTCTCCCAACTTCAGAGCATAAAGTCCTAGGAGATGGTGTCTGGCAAGCTGAGGCCAAGCGCCCTGGGTTACATAGTGACACTTTCTCCAAACAACGGAGTAAAACAAAATAGAAAGGTGGGCAGAGCCTGGTGCCACAGCACTAATCTCAGCGCTCAGGAGGTGGAGGCAGGGGATCTCTGCGAGTTCAAGACCAGCCAAGGCTACATAGGGACTCTATCTTAACCTGCATGCATGAAGTACTAAATTTGATCCTCAACATGCTGGGTTACTTCAGCAATGGGGAGGGGAGACAGATGGATCCCCAGGACTTCGGCCACCTTATTTGGCAAACCATAGGGTAGTGAGAAACCTTACATCAAAGAAAAATAAACAGCTGGGTAGTGGCGGCACACGCTTTTGGCACTTGGGAGACAGAGGTAGGCGGATCTCTGAGTTTTAGGACAGCCAGGGGTACACAGAGAAATCCTGTTTCCAAAAAAACAAAACAACCCTCCTAAAAAAAAAAGAAAAAAAAGAAAAGAAAACCAAGCTGGGCAGGGTGGGGAGTAGGAGGTATGGCTCAGCAGTGAAAGGCAATTGCCACTAAGTCAGACAGCCCAGGTTCAGCCCACTGGCACCCACATGGTGGCTGGAAAGAATGGCCTCCTATTTGTGGCCAGAGAGAATGGATCCCTGCAAGCTGTCTTCAAACTTCAACAGGCCTGCACCATGCTCACACACACAAACCTCACAATAAATAAATAGATAGAGAAATAACTTCTGGAAAAGCAAAGTGGACGCCTCCTGAGGTGTGAATCAGGGTATGCCCTGTGACTTCTATGCGCACATGCACATACGGAGATATTACACAGAAATAAGACATATCAAAGAGTAAAATTCACTCAGTAAACCTAAAGTGAGACAATCAACCCCTGCACTTGCTAAGAACCTCGGGTCAGAGAGGCCAGTTCCCTGAACTAGACTGCATGAGGTGACTCATCCTCCCTTAGGGAGAAGTGGGTGTGGCGGAGTACTGCCTGGCCTGATTGGGCACCTGCTGAGCTGGGGGTTGCGCTGGGGCCAGCTCCAAGCTGTTTTGGCTGGCAGGGGAGCCTGGGTCTGTGCCTGCCAGGATAGCACTGTGGAGCAGAGCACAGTTCCCCATTCTGTGCCTTTCTTAGGCCACCAGAATAATCCAGGGCTTACTAATGAAGACAGACAGGCCCATTTTAGGGAACTTAGGGCTGCATAGTGACCCCAGCAGGCTGAGAACCCCTGACCTTCCTGTCTCAGCTGGATCTGAGAGGGCTCCACGGACAAGGTCACCAGGTTCAGAAAAGGCTCCCACTCACGGGACAACAAGGCCCTGCGGCAAAGCAAGGAGGGTGGGAGGGAGAGGCTGCAGGACGCTGGTATTTTTAGGAACTGAACGAAGCCCTGAAGTATGTCCATGGCCCCTCCCGAGAGCAGGCTGGGTGACTGTTTTGGAGCCTGGTTCCAGCAGAGGCGGGATGGGATGGAGGGCATGAGTCACCACTTGGTGGCTCTGGAGGAGGCCAGGCCCAGGGAAGGGAGCTCACTAGGTGCAATGGCCTGGTGCTGCTGGCAGTGAGGCTAAGCCTTAATGGGAAAATTGACCAGGTCCCCAGTGGACCACAAGTTGGTTTTCACCAACTCCACAGCCTGTAAAATGTAAGGTCTAGCGGGGTGGTGGCGCACACCTTTAATCCCAACACTCGGGAGGCAGAGGCAGGTGGATCTCTTTTTTTTTTTAACATCTATTTATTATGTATACAATATTCTGTCTGTGTGTATGCCTGCAGGCCAGAAGAGAGCACCAGACCTCATTACAGATGGTTGTGAGTCACCATGTGGTTGCTGGGAATGGAACTCAGGACCTTTGGAAGGGCAGGCAATGCTCTTAACCTCTGAGCCATCTCTCCAGCCCCCAGCAGGTGGAGGATCTCGAGTTCAAGGTCAGCCTGGTCTACAGAGTGAGTTCCAGGACAGGTAGGGTATGGACAGTGCGAATATTCCTGAAGATGCCACTCCATGCATTTATTGACTACTTAGTGCTTACTTTATGGCCAGCCTTAGGGAGACTGCCATGCTATATGCCAACGGTCTCAGGGATAACGACCATGCCACATATTTTCTGGATCATTTCCGTGTGCAAGGCTAATGACTCATCCACACCTCACATTTATTTTGCACCTGCTGCATACATACCAGGCAGGTCATAGGGATGAAGGTCATTGTGCCAAACATTTGCTGGACACTAGGTCAGTGGTTTACCGTCACTGTGCACTTATTGATCACCTGCTGCATACCAGGCTGACCCTAGGGTGGTCAGAACATCATGTATTTATTGAGCACCTACTGAAGTGGAGGTGCAGTTGGGTTGATGCGGTTCAGGCACCTTACCCAACATCTCCAGGCCTGTGTGGCCGCAGTTGCTAGGCCAAGGGTTCTTGTTTTGTAGTGTAGTGCTGGGGAGGGAACCCTAGGCCTCCCCACAGGCTGAGGGAGCCACACCCCTTTCCAGGGGAGGACTTCCCTGAGGAGTCCAGCAGTCCTCGCCAGGCGAAGTCCAGAGGAATGGAGGCTTTGGCAGAGCAGGACTTCTGAGGTTCTGATAGGGAAGCAGGCACCTCCCACTCTGGTTCATTGCTGTTGCTGCTCTGTCTGTGTTAGTTTTTTGAGACAGGGTCTCCCTGTGTAGCCCAGGCTAGCCTTGCACTCACAGAAATTCACCTGCCTCTAGTGCTAGAATTAAAAGCATGTGCCTGTCCAGCCCCTGTTGTCTATGGCTGGACAGTAAACAAAGGCACCCTCCTGGGGGACACATGCCTGTCACCCAGGAGTCTTCATCTCTCCATCTACAGCCCCAGAGAGGAGTGGAGTTCCTGGTCTTCCAGCAGCCGGCTAGAACCGCCCACCACTCTGGCTTCCATCCTCAGGCACCTCAGACATCACCAGGTCCCGGGGAGGCTGCCCTTGCTCTTCCTTCTATGGGCGTGGGGGAGGGGCTCCTCCATCCTAGCTGAGCCCTGGCACCTTTGCTTCCGCCTGCAACATTACCTCTCCAGGTGACTGGGCCTGCAATCCTGCCTCATACACTCTGACTTCTAATGCTCAGGACCACACTACCTGGGCGTCAGAGTTTAACTTGTAACTGGTTCTCCTGCTCCACCATGTAGGTTCTGGAAATCAAACTCAGGTTGCCAGGCTTGGCTGGAAGCACCCCCACCCACTGAGCCATCTCATTGGCACCCATATTCCAGTCTTGAATGTCACCTGGCCTTTCCCCCGGTGGCCTCTTGTGCCAGTTTCCCCTGGGTAAGGGCTCCACCATGTTGGCTAGGTGCCAATCCCCGAACGTTGTATGCCCAGGCTTCTGGTGTCCTTTATAAAGCTGTACATTAATGAAGTCTGCCTGGGAGAAGTCAGGAGGGGGCGATGGGAAACAATAACACGGTAGGAAGCCACCTGCCATGGAAGGGGGCCCTCTGCAGTCTCTGGACCTGGCTGAGCCACCCTGTAGCTTAGGTCCCAGCAAGGGAGGGAAGGCAGGCAGAGCTATGGGAGGGGTGGCCCACAGTAGAGCGGCTGAGGTCAGGTGATGGGTGTGGACACCAGCACAGCAGGCCTGGCTCAGACTTTAGGAACTAGGCCTGGCTTCTGGTTTTGTTTTTTTCTGTGGAGGTACTGAGGCTGGGTTCCTGGAACTCACTGGGGAGAACACAGAAACCCCACTCAGCTCAGAAGCTTCTAGAAGTCAATGCGTCAAAGACAGAGTGTATGTTCCAGGATGCAAAGACAGTTGAGGTGGCTGTCTTGGATCTTGTGTTACAAGAGGGTGGTGGGACAGGAATGGGATGAACACAGGGGCCTAGGGTCTCAGCTGTTGGGGACTGAAGTGCAGGACAGGGAGGGCTGCACCATGTCCTGACCCTCAGGGACAGTAAACCGAGACAGAGGACCTAGAGAGGCCTGGAGGACAGGGCCAGGGAATAGACTGTAGTCCTGCATAGCAGTGCACTCAGGAGGCAGAGGCAGGGGGATTAATTAATTAACTAATCCCTCCTGGGATTGGAGGTCATGCTAAAATACACATTTATCACATTATCACTGTGTGGCAAATCGGTCATGAGCACAGGCGTAGGAACTGGGGACAGAGCCCACTTGGTAAGCACTCACCAAGTATTCATGAATTCCCGGTTCCGACCCCAGCATTTCCTGTCTGTAACCCCATTCCCTGGGAGTCCACTACCTTCTGGTTCCTGTGGGCACCAGGCATGCATGCAATGTGTACACCCACACAGAAAAAATAAATGTAAGGAAGAAAAAAAGTTTGTTGCTGGGTGGTGGCGGCGGCACACGCCTTTAATCCCAGTACTCGGGAGGCGGAGGCAGAGGCAGGTAGAGTTCTGTGAGTTCAAGGCCAGCCTGGTCTACAGAGCAAGTTCCAGGAGAGACTCCAAAGCTACACAGAGAGAAACTTTGCCTCAAAAAACAAACAAACAAACAAACAAAAAACATGAAAGAAAGAAAAGAATAAAAAAGGCCAGTTCGTGGTGTGTTCTAGTTCCTGTTCTGGGACTGCTTCATCTGGTGAAGCAGCTGGCCAGCCTTGAGGACCCCCCCCCCCCCACAGACCTGGCTTTCTGAGTGTCAGGTAGGCCAGGCTGGCCTGGAGCTCCTGTTCCTCCAAGTGCAGGGTCAGCCCCACTCTAACCTCTGCTAGTAGGACCAGGAGACAGACAGACACACATAGCACAAGCTCATGGAATTGCTGTATCTGATGAGGAGCTTAGGGAAGCTGAGCTGGACTGGGTGGCGGAGGAAGGGCTGGCTCTGTCGGTGGTGCTCACCTTTATTTTCCTAACAGAAGAGATAAGGGGTCAGCTGGGAGGGACTTCCCAGTCTGACAAGCGCTGAGCCTATGGCTCCAACATGAAACTCAAATCAAGCCTGGAAGAAGTTTTCAAAGTCTTCAAAGATCATCCAGGGCTTCAGAGGTGCCTCCGACTCGGGACCTTCCAGAAACTGAGTCAATGGGAGCCAGGCACTTTCCACGAAGGCGCCCGGGGGCTAGTCCACCGTCCTGGGCTCTGCTCAGGCTGCTCCCATTTACTGCTTCCCTGCCTGCCGCCCTGGCTTCTTCTCGGGCTGCCCGCGGCCTGCACCTGGTATGCCACCCCGGCCCCGGCCACCAAACACACCTGCAAGGGAGAGAAGAGGTAGCGGCTGAGATACCAGCTTCCCTATGCGGGGGCCACAAATGCCTCCAACACAGAGGCCAAAACAGGCAGAGGACAGGTCTGTAGAAGACTCCAGGCTGTACCCAGATCCCCATGGCCTCATCTGCCCACAGGAGCCCACACCCTCATGACTACTCAGGGTGCAGAAAGGGGGTTCCTGGGTGTCCCTCCCGACCTCATTGAGACCCTACCTCGGCCAGCACCACCCATGCCTCGGCCTTTCTGCTGCTTCTGTTGCTGTGGTCCCCCTCGCCCGCGGCCCTTGGCGGCCTCTTCTCGCACCATATCGATGATTTCATCGGGGATGCGTAGGTACTTGATGGTGCTGCCGCGGATATAGCACTCGGGCATCCGCCAGAACTTGTCGCCATCCTGGGTAGCAAGGAGGTGTCACAAACAGGCACATTCCCTTAAGTCCAGTGGTGCGCCCCCGCCCCCGCAGTGTAGCCACTCACCCTTGACGTGCAGATCACCTCTCGAAGGTTGATGTTCATCCAGTTGTCACAGCTCACCAGGTGCCCATTGTACGTCTCCCCATTCTTCAGCTCCACCAGCTGTGGGAGACCTTGGTCAGTCCAGCCAGGGTAGCCAGGCCCCACCACACCGGGCTTCTCATCCTGACTACAAGCTTTAGGAGCTGGGTGTCATCACCAGGAAGTGTTGTGATGAGCAGGCACAGTGCACAGTGCACGAATAGACAAAACTCTACACTAGCTGGGGTTGGTGGCACACATGGCGTCCCCAAACTCTGGAGGCTGAGGCAGGAGGATAGTGAGACAATGGGCAAGCCCAGGCTGGCCATCTACATGAGGAATATTACACAGTCAAGAAAAGTGAACGAACCTCAAGACTTTGTTGAGTGGCAGACGGACCACAGGCTTCTCACTCAGAAACGCCCTCAAGGTGCAAAGGCAGGCACAGTGGCCAGGTGGCCAGGGGCTGAGGGAAATGAGGTGCACTTCTGAGGGCTAACAGTGTAGTAGAATGGGACAGAGGCTGAGCTCTGGCTGTGTAAGTGTGTAAACACGCTACAAGTCAGGGGATGGAACCCAGACCTGGAGCATGCTGAGCCACCTCTTGTCCACTCAGTCACACTCCTGCCCCTTTTCAAAAAACCGAGTCTCACAAGCTGCCCATGTTGGCCTTCCGCCCATGACTATGCTGCTGCTGCAGGCTCTCAGGATGCCGCATTGATAGCTGAAGCCACTGTGCTGGGGACAGGGCCAGAGCCCTGCCAGGTGCTCTCAGTCCAAGCTTGAAGTTACTCTTTTATTTTTTAAACAGTTTT
Source organism: Myodes glareolus (assembly GCF_982192425.1). Taxonomy (NCBI): domain Eukaryota; kingdom Metazoa; phylum Chordata; class Mammalia; order Rodentia; family Cricetidae; genus Myodes; species Myodes glareolus. The sequence continues at coordinate 3,690,708 of NC_142048.1, read as the reverse complement.
TTTTGGACCTTTTACTCGTATTTGCCTGTGTTCAAAGAGTGTGTGAGTGTGGAAGGCAGAAGCCAAGCTCAGGGAAGCCAGTTCCCTCCTCCCATTATCATGTGGGTCCAGGTGAACTCAGGTCTGTACACTTGGCAACAAGCATGCGACCCACTGAACCATCTCTCCAGCCCTTCCAGCATGAATTGTTCTTGGAACTGCAAAGGACTGGGGTTTGGACACACGAAGGGAGGTGGTCCAGAGTTCCCGTACTTACCATGGGGTGATTCTGTGCTGTCTTCAGCAGCGACAAGGGAAGCTGGAAGACAGATAGCAGTGAGTTCCCTAGTGCAGCGCTGACCATACGGGCAAGGCTGCCCCTATCGCATATGACTCTAGGTCACAGGTGACCTCTCACTGTCCTCTCCTGCAGTTAGTAGTCCCTTGGACTTCTCTGGACCATTTTGGTCATTTCCCCACAACTCCTGCCACCCAAAACCACAGGATGGAATGCAGTTCTCCATGTCTAGAGGTATCCTTGTAACCTAGAAAGTTATTTATCTGGTTGGTTTCCTGAGACGGTGTCTTGTTAAACAGACTAGGAAGGCCACAACCTTCTGAAGCACAGGGCTGCACAGTGCCTGGGATTTCTGCTTCCGTGTGCTGGGGATGAGGTCAAGGGTTCCAAAGTTCTCTATCAGTGGGGAAGGAGTCCCTGGAAACACAGAGCATGCCCTGTCCCTGTGCTTCTAGGAGGGACGGCTTGGGGCATTGCCTGGGACCCAGGTGGCAGGACTGATACAGGACATGGTGACAGAGCAGCTGGTAACACTGCCTTCCAGTCTCACAAACACCAACATAAACCACACTTGTCTCCCCAGCATCGGGGGGCTGAGGCAGCAGGATCAGTGGTCAGACTGGGCTACATCAGACCTATCTTCAAAACTCCCACAAAAACCCAAACACAAGTTGGGCAGTGGTGGCGCACGCCTTTTATCCCAGCACTCAGGAGGTAGGCGGATCTCTGTGAGTTCGAGGCCAGCCTGGTCTACAAGAACTAGTTCTAGGACAGGCACCAAAGCTACAGAGAAACCCTGCCTCAAAAAACCAAAAACAACAACAAAACAAAAAAACCAAACAGCCAGGTGTGGGGGCACACATATTTAATGCCAACACTGAGAGGCAGGGGCAGGTGGATCTGTGAGTCCCAGGCCAGTCTGGGTTACACAGTGAGGCATCATCTCGAAAGAACAAACAAACAAATAAAAAAACAAACCAAAACAAGGGCTCCAGACTCCTCAGGAGCCACCATGTTCAGTTCGGTAACTTCGGGTCATGAGAAGGCTGGGAACTCTGTATCCCGTGCCTTGATGGTCAGTGACAAGGGTGTCCAGACTGACCCTCTAACAAATGAAAAAAAAAAGCCACAGCATGGCAGCCTACGGATAAGTTCCAGGGAGGAGGGGCACTATCGTCACTCCTTGTACAGTGTGAAGCAGGCTTGGGATAAGAGACCCTGTCTCAATAAAGAAACAAACACAACAGTCAAATCCCTGGGTACAAGGGACGGCGGGGGTTCAGAGGACACCCAGGAACTCCTGGAGCTGATCTAGTCCAACCCCGTCAGGAACTGGGTGCCAGGCAGTCACAATGAGGCTCACCCTACTGCTAAACTTTTGCAGTCCTGCCAGGGCCCCAGCCACTGCCCACAGTGCCCTCCCCCAGCTTCCCCAGACTTTCCTTGACCAATGCTGCTGAGCGTGTCCCCACCTCTGGCCAGGCCCTAATGGCCACCCTGTTTCCAACCGCCACAGCAGAGGCCGCTCTGTAATTACGGGGTGATTAGCACCAGTCTCCCCAGCTAGACAGAAGCTCAGTGTGGGTGTGGGTTCTGCTGTGGCAGAAAGGGGCAGTAAACACTTGCTGAACACAGAGGGGTGCCAGAAGGGGCACCTGGCACAGGTGCATCCTCTACAGTCCCACAGGTAAGTAAAGTGTGCCTTGGGGACAGGATGCCACCCTCAGTCCCCGCCCTGAAAGACTGGGATGGCCCTCAGTGGCCATGTGGGAGGGAGGGTCCAGACCCTGGGAAGACAGGAATGGAAGAAGTAACGAGTACGTGCTACCCACCGGAAGGCATGGGCTACAGTATGGTAACCAGCCCGACCTCCCAAAAACAAGCTCCCCCAGTGAGGAGGGCCAGCGCGGCCAGGGCGCCTGGGATGGCCGCTGGCTTTGGGTGTACTCTAGCTCCCCCACACAGAGAACGCGCTGAAGTCTCAGCACCTCCAACCAAAGGCGATCCCTTCTAGGCCAGCCTCCAGACTTTGGGGTCCAGCGTGTAGATGAGACGGGTGGAGGCCCAAAGTCAACGGCTCAGTGGGGAAACTCCTGTCCCAGACTGACCACAGAGATCTAGAAGAGTGTCCGGTGATTACACGGGACAGGTGTCCTGCCGTGGGCAACCCTCCAGTAAAGTCAGGGCTCGGGCTGGGTGGGCGCTGTGTGGTTCAGGATGCAGCCAGTAGGGAGCGCTTACCGAGCATGCGCCGGGCCCAGGGATCCTGCACCACATAACCTCCCCAGCCAGCACTCTGGAGGGAGGGGGAATCAGGGGTTCAGGGCCAGCCTGGGCTACATGAGAGCCTGTTTTCCCAGCCTGAGAGAGGTGTGAAGGTGTACACGTGTCTTCTCCATACTCAACAGATTGAGGATGGAGAATCATGAGTTTGAGGCTAGCCTGAGCTACATGATATTCGGTTTTAGAAAACAGAAACAACAAACCGAACATCCTACCATCAAGAGCTGAGGAGATGGATTACGTCCGGCTCAGCATGCGACAAGAAGACCCGCCCTCCTCTTGGCCACCAGGTCTACTAGTGCCAGGACTGGGGAGCATGCCTGGCATGCTGACATGTCCTCCTGAGCAGGACATGCTGTGTCCCAGGAAGAAACAACACACTCTTTGCTGGGTTTGAAAAAGGTGTGGGTAGCTACAGTCAGGCACTAGATTAGCGACAAGTCGGCCAAAGAAGCCCACGTGAGACTTAGCCCCGCCCATTAGCCGGAAGTGCAGCATTCCTATCAATGATGGTGGAAATCCCGGAAGCGGTCATAGTCCCTCTTCCGGCCGCAAAAATACGTGTCTATCCAGAGATAAATTCCCAATGGCGACGGGCTAGGAGCCTGGAGCGGCACCGGTCACCTCCGGCCTCCGCTTCTCCCTGTCGCAGTAGCGCAGTAGTCCCTGAGCACGCGCCCCCGCCCCGCGGCCCTCACCATCTTCCTGCGGACACGCTTCCGCCGCTACACAGCCGCTCGCGCTCCCGCCGGCGGCCCGCGGAGCGCCACTGGACTGAACGGGACTGACAGAGACTCCGACCAATCAGAAAGGGGCTCAAGGAACACTCCTCCAATTGGCGTGAAGTAGGGCGGTGCCTAACGGAGCGACGGCCGGGTGTGTCGTATTCACGCTGCGGGATTGAGGGGGCGGCGGTAAGTGAGGCGTGGGGTGGGGGGGGGGATGCTGGGAAATGGCGCCTGCGCAAACGTGCGCTCCTCGGTCTGTTCGGCGCCACCCTGTGGGCGAAGCTCATCAGTTCTTGTGGAGCAGGACGGCGAGACCTGCTTACTGCGCTCCGTCCCGCTCCCAGCCTCCAGCCAGTCCTCACCGCTCTCTTCATCTCTGCTAAGCCAGGCAGAGTCCTTGAACGCAGACGGCAGGTCCGGCTCTCCCCCCGCCACAGGAGGGGAAACAGAAATTGCTGGACGTGTGTTTTGAGACAGGCTCTGTGGGCAGCCGATGCTGATCCTGAAGTCACAACAGTGCCCCTCAGCTCCTTGAGTGCTGCCCGTTTGTAATGAGCATAGTAAGTGCCCTTTAGACATGTAAAGATAGGATCCCCACTGTACCCAAGGCTGCACCTGATGACCAGGGACGTCTCTCGTGATGACAACTGGGCAATCTATAAGCGAGCCCGAGGGCAATGCTCTGCTCTGCTCTTGTGCGGCGATGCCACCTTGATCTGCTCAGCGTCTAAAGTAGGGTAAAAGGGCCAGCCAAAGAAACTCACCAGAATCGCACCCTGGCAGGAAAAGAAATACTTCAGTCCTGAACCAACAAAACCCACCCTGACCCTGAAACCAGTGCCAAGGAAACACACTTTGGCCAGAGTCGGTGAAAGAAATATGCCCTGGCCCTGGAATTATTAGAGCCAAAAGGTTAACAAGGGCCAGGGAAAGAAACACACTTTGGCCCTGAAGCCAGAGCCAACTTTGCTCCCCACCAACTAAGCAGAAAACCAACCAATCCCTGAGCAGAGATCTAACCAAGCTGAGCTCAAGGGACTGAAATCTGACCAATTCTCACATTGAAAATCTTCTCCCTGAAAATCTTCTTCCTGAAAATCTTCTCCCTGAAAAACTCCGCCTCTAAGTAGCCCTATATAAACCCTGATCAGATTGCTGCTGCCTTGTTTCCATCCTGGCAGAGGCAGCCACTCTCCTGGCTTCTTCCCTCCCAGCCACTCATCTCTTTAATGAGGTTTGGGTGAGACCTTCTTTTACAGGAATGGAGGAGAGCGGGGAGAGCGGAGCACAGCTGTAACAACTTGGCTGGGGATGCCCTCTCCTGCTGCAGCAGAGCTTTTACACTGGGGAAGCCTTGCCCTAGAGCAGGGCTGTAAGCTGCTATGCGTACTGTGACCTGTGCTAGTCCTTGGCTCCTGACTGCCAGAATACTTTTCTGTCCGAGCTGTAATGCTTACAGCTAGGGCATCTCCCCCAGGATCCTGACCTTTGAATCAGAGATTTAGATTAGAGATTTATTTATTTATCTATCTATCTATCTATTTATTTATTATATACACAGTGTTCAGAAGAGGGCACCAGATCTCATTACAGATGGTTGTGAGCCACCATGTGGTTGCTGGGATTTGAACACAGGACCTCTGGAAGAGCAGACAGTGACCTCTGAGCCATCTCTCCAGCCCCAGAGACTTCTTTTAGAGACTGGACCTGACCTTAAGCTAAAATACAAGTGAGCAGCCTTTAGGAGAGATAGGCTTAGGACCACAGACCGGAAGAGTTAGAGTGTGGACCTTGTTTGATAATCCTCAGCAATAAATAAATAAATAGTTAGTTAGTATATACATATTATATATGTGAAACATTTGTTTACTAAATATGTGTTTTACTGCTGTAGGCCACCAAGCCAATTCCTTGCTTTTTATTTTTTCTTTTGGTTGTTTGAGATAGGAGGGTTTCTCTGTGTAGCTCTGGCTGTCTGGGAACTGGCTCTGTAGACAGACTGGCCTAGAACTCACAGACATCCTTCTGCCTCTGCCTCTGGAGTGAGGGGACTGAAGACACATGTCACTACACCCAGCATGCTGCATATTATGTTGTGCCGAGAACGCAGCTTCTCAAGCTCTCCCAGAAGGCACGCTGCGTAAGGAACTATCTCCAAGCCCTTCTTTTATTTCGTTTTATTTTCTTTGGCTGCTGCGGATAGAATCGGAGCTCCACCCTTAGCTGTTGGAAGGCTCTGGTGTAGAACATCAATGATGATATTCTCCTGTGCTCTGCCTCTGACCCGTGACACCACTACCCAGGGCTCTGTGGGTAAAGTGGTGTGCCTGCACCAGGACTGCGGACTGTGTCTCAGCAGCAAGGGTGGGGATCTTAAGTTCCAGCCCCACACCGCCAAAAAAGAAAAGGAAAGGAAAAGAAAAGAAAAGAAAATCAGTAAATACTGAGGAGGAGAAGTTGAGCACAGTGGTGTGCGTCTGTCCTCTCAGCACTGAGGAGTGGAGGCAGGAGGATCGGAAGAACAAGGCCATTCTTGGCTATGCCTGCAATTCAAGAACAGCCTGGTCTCCATTACTGTCTCCAATAAGCAGAAGGAAAATGTGGAAGGGGCCTCTGTATATATAACAAATAAATAATTCTTTAAAAAAAACAAAACAATTATAATCTCGATTATTTATTTATTTTGTGATAGAGTTTCTCTGTGTAGCCCTGACTGTCCTGGAACTCACTCTGTAGACCAGGTTGGCCTTGAACTCACAGAGATCCACCTGCCTCTGCCTCCTGAGTGTTGGGATTAAAAGTGTACGCCACCATTGCCTGGGTTCTTTAACCTTTTAAAACTTTGTTTTGTATTACTAGTGTGTGCCTTTATGCACATGCTGGGGAGGGTACACAGGCCATGTATCGGCCTTCAGAGGCCTCTCCTCCATTACTCTCCAGCTTAGTTTTGGATGGTCTCTAGTCGAATCTGAAGCTTGCCTTTCTGGCTCTGCTGGCCAGCCCAGTGTGCTCCTGGTATCTATCTCACTGTCTCTGCCTCCCCAGGGCTGAGTCACGCATGGCAGAGGCTAGCCTTTACCCCAGGGCTGAGTCACGCATGGCAGAGGCTAGCCTTTACCCCAATGCTGAGTCACGCATGGCAGAGGCTAGCCTTTACCCCAGTACTGAGTCACGCGTGGCATAGACTAGCCTTTACCCCAGGGCTGAGTCACGCATGGCAGAGGCTAGCCTTTACCCCAGGGCTGAGTCACGCGTGGCAGAGGCTAGCCTTTACCCCAGGGCTGAGTCACGCATGGCAGAGGCTAGCCTTTACCCCAGGGCTGAGTCACGCATGGCAGAGGCTAGCCTTTACCCCAGGGCTGAGTCATGCATGACAGAGGCTAGCCTTTACATGGGTGCTGGGATTTAAGCTCAGGCCTTTTTGCCTACATAGCACATGCTGTTACCCCACGCGGTCATCTCCCTTGGGACCCCAAACAAGTAGCTGGGCATAGCAGCTCAAACCTGTGTGTCTTAGTCACACCTGTTCTATGCTGTGATAAAACTCCATGACCAAAAAGCAAGCTGGGGAGGAAAGGGTTATTTGGCTTTCACTTCCATATTGTTGCTCATCATTGAAGGAAGCCAAGAAAGGAACTCAAGCAGGGTAGGAACCTGGTGGCAGGAGCTGATGCAGAGGTCATGACGGGGTGCTACTTACTGGCTTGCTCCTCATGGTTTGCTCAGACTGCTTTCTTTCTTTTCCTTCTTTTTCTTTCTTTTTTGTTTTTGTTTTTTGTGACAGGGTTTCTCTGTGCAACAGTTCTGGCTGTCCTGAACTCACTCATGTAGACCAGGCTGGTCTCAAACTCAAGAGATCTGCCTGCCTCTGCCTCCCAAGTGCTGGAATTAAAGGTATGCACTGCCACTACCCCAGCTCAGTTTGGTTTCTTATAGAACCCAGAACCACAAGGCCAGGGTTAACCCCACCTGGAATGGACTGGGCCCTCCCCATCAATCACTAATTAAGAAAATGCCTTTTTATTTATATTTATTTAATTTCCATGATATTTATTGAGCTCTACATTTTTCTTTACTCCCTTCCCTGCCTCTCCCCACCCCCTTCAACCCTCCACCAAGGTCCCCATGTCCCAATTTACTCAGAAGATCTTGTCTTTTTCTACTTTCTACTTCCCATGTAGACTAGATCTATGTAAGTCTCTCTTAGTGTCCTCACTGTTGTCTAAGTTCTATGGGATTGTGATTTGTAAGATGGCTTTCTTTGCTTTATGTTTAAAAAACCACCTGTGAGTGAGTACATGTGATAATTATCTTTATGTCTGGGTTACCTCACTCAAAGTAATGTTTTCTAGCTCCATCCATTTTCCTGCAAAATTCAAGCTGTCATTATTTTTTTCTGCTGTGTAGTATTCCATTGTGTAAATGTACATTTTCCTTATCTATTCTTCAGTCAAGAGGCATTTAGGCTGTCTCCAGGTTCTGGCTATGACAAACAAAGCTGCTATGAACATAATTGAGCACATGTCCTTGTGGCATGATTGAGCATCCTTTGGATATATACTCAAAAGTGATATTACTGGGTCTTGAGGAAGGTTGTTTCCTAATTTTCTGAGAAATCGCCACACTGACATCCAAAGGGGTTGTACCAGCTTGCATTCCCACCAACAATACAGAAGTGTTCCCTTTTCCCCACAACCTCTCCAGCATAAGTTGTCATCAGTGTTTTTGATCTTGGCCATTCTTACAGGTGTAAGATGGACTCTCAGAGTTGTTTTGATTTGCATTTCTCTGATGACTAAGGCTGTTGAACATTTCCTTAAGTGTCTTTCAGCCATTTTAGATTCCTCTGTTGAGAGTTCTCTGTTTAGGTCTGTACTCCATTTTTTTTTATTGGACTATGTGTTCTTTTGGTGTCCAATTTCTTGAGTTCTTGAGTTTCTCTCAGTGTCTGTGCTGCTGGGGTTATATTTAGGAAGTGGTTCCCTGTGCCAACATGTTCAAGTGTACTTTCCACTTTCTCTTCTATAAGGTTCAGTGTGGCTGGCTTTATGTTGAGGAGAAAATGCCTTACTAGATACCAGTCTGGTCTATAGAGCAACTTTCCGGACTGCCAGGGTTACAAAGAGAAACCCTGGTTCAAAGAAACAAAAAAGATAGGTAGGTAGGTAGGTAGATAGATAGATAGATAGATAGATAGATAGATAGATAGAAAGATGAAAGGAAGGCCGTACAGTCAGATCTTGTGGATGCATTTTCTGAGTTGGGGTTCCCTCCTTTCATATAACTCTAGTCCGTGTCGTGCTGACCTAGCAGCCAGCACCCCTGTCATCCCAGCACACGCGTAGAGGCGGAGGGGGCTGCTGTGAGCTTTAGCAAGGCTGGGGTCGGGGCAATGGAGGGACTACCAGTCAAGCATGCCCGCTGGTGCAATAGCAGCATGGCAACACCGGGGCTTGTTGGTGCTTAGTGCATGGATCTGAACCCTGCTGCAGCAGAGGCCTGCAGACAGGTTGGGTAGCTCTAGGCCCCAGTGGGAAGGCTGCTGCTGTGGTTTGGCTAAGTGCACAAAATGTTCATTAAACCGCTTCCCAATAACCAGTTGATGTCCACAGATCGGCGGCCATGGGCAGCTGTGGCCAGACGAGCTTTCTTTGTAGTGGGATTCATGACTGCAGACTTGGGCTGAGAATGAGTCCTGGAGGGCACAGCGTTTGTGCCCCAACCCTCAGCTCCCCAGACTGTGGAACAACCTGGAAGGTGGTGGGCCCAGAATACCAAAGCCTGAGTGAATGTGTGGGGCTGTGGGTCCCTGTCCCGGCGTGACATGAGAAGTCAGGCACTCAGTAACTCACAGCAGCTGGGGTCCCTGAGCTAGGTCAGTTAGCTCCCTGTCAGGGCAGAGGAGGCTTATGAGACCCTGCCCCTCCCTGAGGACTTGTAGGCAGACCAAGGCACTGAGGGGCATTTTGTCCTGTGGCATAAACTGGGGTATTGTTTCTGCTCCTGTAGGCAACACACTCCACTCCGTCCCAGAAAAGGAAAAAAAAAAAAAAAAAAAAAAGGAAGGAGGAAAGGAGGGAGAGAGGAAGGGAGGGAGGGAGGGAGGAGGAGAGGTGAAGGGAGAGAGGGAGGGAAGGAAGGAAGGACATGGTTGGTGTGGGAGGGGATAGGAACAAAGGAAAGGGGTTGAAAAGGCTATGAGGGACATTTGTCACTTGTCAGAGGTGTGTACGCAAGTGTCACCCTTCAATGAACACATGTCAACAAGGCACCCCTTAATCCCAGCACCTGCCCAGGGAAAGGCAGGGGCTAGCCTCTGCTACTTGGCGAAATAATAAAAGAAGCAGCAGTTCCAACAATGCCTGGGGTGTAGGGGCATGGGCATTGCTCCAAGTTTGAGGCTAGCCTGGTTTGTATATCAAAACTCTTCTGAGAGGGAAGGGAGAAAGAAAGGAAGGAGCGGGGAGACAGGAGAGATGGCCACGTCTTTAGTACCAACACTTGTGAGGCAAAGTAGGAGGGATCTGTGAATTCAAGGCCAGCCTGATCTACATAACAGGTTCTGGACCTATCTTAAAGACAATGTAAAAGGGCTGGAGAGATGGCTCAGCAGTTAAGAGCACTCGCTGCTCTTACAGAGGTCCTGAGTTCAATTCCCAGTACCTACATGGTGGCTCACAGCCATCTATAATGAGATCTGGTGCCCTCTTCTGGCGTGCACATGCAGGAAGAAGTCTATACATAATAAATAAGCCTTTAAAAAAAACTGTAAAATAAAAACTAAACCAAAGGTGGTGGGGCTGCAAGGTGACTGGGTTCCTGCTGTGCAAACTTGCACTGATGGGTTTGTGATGTACCCGTCTGTTACAAACTGCAGCTCTGGCACAGGCCCTGCTGCACTTCACTGTTTCCTCTGGGGGGAGTGGGGGGAGTGGCTTGGCTATAGGTTTGCCTGGAGTTCCTTTTGCTCCAGGCTTCCAGGCTGACAAACAGCCCCAACTTGCTGCTTGTTAGGGAAATGACAAACTCAGACTAGGAACTTAAAGCATGTTCTGCAATCGCCCAGGACATCCGTGTCTACTCCACACCAGGTGTAGAAAGCATGATGTCAGATGCCTGCACACACAACACCCTCCCTGCCTGTCTGCAGGGACCTCCCACATACATATAATTAAAGGTCCATGCCAGCAGTATTTAGAGGAGGGCAGAGAGGCGGGGAGATGCTCAGTAGGAGGTAGAAGTGATTGCTGTGAAGGTCTGAAGACCTGAGTTCAAATCCCAGGGCACGTGTAAACGGTGACCAGAGAAGCACACATCAATTATCCATCTGCGCTGGAATGAAGGGTGGAGACAGGTGGACCTGCCAGAGACTCGGAGGACAGCTGTGGGGGAGAGGCTGAGAGCTACTACTTTGATATGGTGGAAGGCATGACCTGATATTCGGGGTATCCCAACCATGCACCAAGCCCTGGGCATGGTGATATACACCTGTAATCTCAGATTCAGGAAGATCAATTCAAGGGTATCATAAGCTTCAGAATTGGTGCTAGCCTGTGCTACATGAGATCCTGTCTCAGCAAAAACAAAACAAACACACAAAAACAAGTAAGAAAACACATGAGCCTTAGCATGCAGCCTGCCGCACCCCCAGGCAAGCGTCCTTTGGCCCCTGTCCCAGGAATGTGCTGTCCTAGGCTTACAGGGCCTGGTTTTAGTACAGTGGGCAAAGGTTCAGAGAGGCGCAGATGCAGTTGCTGACTTCATCAGGTGGAATTTGACCAGGAGGGCATGGGGGCTCCTGCCTCCCCCAAATGAAATGCAGGTTTCCTGGAACTTCCAGAAAAACCTTACCTGATGCTTCTGTGTGGTCCCAGCCTCCAGAGTGTCCCCCAAGAAGGTGACATGCCAGGCAGCATGCCAGATCAGGAGAGGAAACTCACAGTCACCAAGCAACCCCACACTGGACATGGCAGTCTGTCCTGAGATCAACAGCAGCCGACATCGGGGACAGGGTGTCACTTGGGCCACACTCTGTACCTGGGTTCACAAATCAGATTGAACATTTTACAAAATTGTTTTTTTTTTTGTTGTTGTTGTTGTTGTTGCCTCTGCTTTGAGAGGAGGTCTTGCCTACACGCTGAACCGCAGCTCAGCTTTTTCTTCTCCTTGGTTTGCTGAGGACCAGGACCTTGGCCATACAGTGGGGTCCTGTGGAGAAACTTCCTTCCCCAGTCCTCCAGCGCTGTCCCCACTGGAGTATTGGGTGTGCCCAGGCTCCGCCACATCTAGGCTGATTGACTTTCCTCCTCCCCTCCTCCCCTCCTTCCCTCCCTCCTCTCCTCATTCCCACTCCTCTTCCTCTCCCTCCTTTCTTCCTCCTCCCTCATTGTTTCCCTCCCTCCTTCCCTCCCTCCTCTTCTCCTTCCCTTCCTCCTTCCTTTTCTCCTTTTGTTTGTTCTTTGTGACCCACTAGGTCACAAGTTTAATTAGGGTCCCTAGATCAGCATGGCAGCTGTACCATGGCTGTGCCCCTGCGGATAATGCCTTTCCCTCCAGCAATTGCAAACTGCCTAGAGACACTCAGGTTCCTAGGGCCTCCTTGGGCCCTCTTTGCACTCACCTCGGTAGGGTGATTTTGTGTATACAGGGTCTTTCTGTATTGATACCCACCTTAGTTTTTGAGGCAGAGCCTCTCTCTGGTTGGGCTGGCTGGTGAGTCCCAGGCACCCTCTGGTCTCCACCCCTAGTGCACAGCCACAGATGGCTATTTATGTAGGTTCCAGGCCTGCACATTTGTGGGGGCACCGTGTCCACTGAGCTGTCCCCCTTGGGGACTTTTGATCCACAGTTGGTTGGAGGCCCTCTGAGGAGTACCCCAGGGTTTTGACCCTGGCGTAGGGTTGGCCCAGGCTCTGGGTGAGCTCTCGGATGTTCTGAGCTTCCCTGAGGCTGTCAGAACCCAAAGAGCTGTGTTTTGTGGGACCTCCAGCCTGGGCTTGCACAGGACTCCTGGGAAATCTCCACAGGAGACTCCAAACCCCAAAGGCAGTCCAAATGTCCATAAATGGGCTGGGCCTGGACTGTAGGAGGATTTCTGGAGGTTAGATAAAAGTCTTGGGAACTTAGCTGGATCCTCTCTACCAAAAGAAGCCCCTCTCTGTTGCTGGCCCATAGAGCCTATCAGCATAGCAAAGCCCTGCTGGCTCCCTCGGAACAATCCCTCCCGTCCTCCCTCCCCAAGCTCTGCTCAGCTCTCAGGCCTCCTTCTCTTGGCTGCTTTGTCCTTATAACCCTGCTATTTCAGCTATGCTCTTTCTGTGTTTAACCCTGTCCTCCCTCTCTCCCTCCCTCCCTCCCCTCCTCCTCTCTCACAGACAGCCCTGGTCGCATCCAGGCTACTTATTTCCTTCTTTCTTTCTCTACTCTGTTCTCTGGCTGTCTCTGGCAGAACCCAGAGGAGCAGGCAAGTTGTCCGTTATACACCTTGCAGTCAGGGTGCTTGATTCGAGCTCGGGCCCAGCAGTTCCCCAGTGGAATACGGGGGTCACTGCTTGGAACCTGATGCTGTGGCTCTGTCCAAGGCCAGCCTCACCTCTGGGGACACCGCCAGGGGGCTATGTTTTCTTTATCCCGGTGTTTTTACAGGAATCACAGTAGAGGATACAGGTTGGCACGGATGTCCCGCGTGTCCAGTGGTGGTGTGGTCAAACTACCCGAGTAAGCAAGACTAACCCCTGAAGCAGCAGATGGACACACCACAGTAACGAATAAGATTTAAAATAACAAACTAGCAAAATAGGACTTGTGGGAGAGAATGGATGGGCCGACAATAGAGGGACAGAAACTCTTCAGGAGGTGACAGGCAGGAAAAAGGGGAGCCCAAAGGAGGTCCGGGTGGGGATGAAGCTTCCTTCAATGCAGATGACACTTGGAGAAGGCCCTGCAGGAGGAGGTCTAGACTATGAACAGCCAGGTGAGCAAAAGCCTTGGGGTGGCGTGTCACCAAGGCCATATAGAGAAAGTTGCTGTCCAGGGACCAATCAGCCTCCTCGACAGTGAGCAAAAGCCCTGCATGGATTTTCCCTTTCTTCTACGCCCTTCCCTCGGCCTTGTACTGGAGTGACCCCTCTGTCTCCCTTCAGCCTCGGCCGAGAGAGCTCTGACCCTGCTTCAGTGTCCTTGTTTGTGACTTGTGATGAACGGAATTAAAGGATTCACCAGCCCCCCACGTCCAGACCGTTCTGAGACGTAGGTATACAATCCGCACTTCATGGAAGTTGATAAATGATCGGCCCGTCCTCAGAGAGCTGGCCCTGTGCGCGAGCTCGTAAGGGGCTATATCCTATGAAGTAAATGTCACCTTCTTACAGGAAGGTAAACTGAGGCTGGGAAGGGTGGAGAGGGGCGCACTCCCATTGTCCACTTAAACGTTGGAGGCGGGGCTTGGGGCGGAGCTGGCTCAAGAGCAAGTGGAGGGGAGGGTTCTGAAGGAAATGGGCGAGTTCAGGCTGGGGATGTGTGTGTGGGGGGAGTGGGGGTGAAGCGCTGGGCAGGGCAGGAGGGCCGGTCAATGCCCGGGGCGGGGCCAAATGGGGACCAGGTATCCTCCCGGCATTTCCGCGGCTGACAGGGCGCGGGTGGGGGATCACCTACGCTTGGGCGTCTGGGGAGCTGGAGCCCGACGCGGTGGCGCTCGGAGGCGTGACCAGGAGCGTGTCCGGTCCCAGGCAGTACTTGGAGGCGGGGCTTTGGAAGACTGGGGGCGAGGTTAGGTAGGGGTGCGGCTGAAAAGGGGCGTGGCCATGGAAAGGGCGTGGCCGGGGCGCTGGGTCGAGAGAGTAGCGGCGCGCTTGGGGCCGCGCCGGGCGCGCGCAGCTGCTCGGGGGCGTGACCGGGGCGTGGCCGCGCAAGCCCAGCGTTTCGGGGGCGGGGCCGGGCGGCCGGGCGGGGCTCGCGGTCGGTGTCCGCTCAGTCTCTGCTGCTGCGGTCCCAGTGAGCGTGTCCGGCCATGGAGCAGCCGCGGAAGGCGGTGGTGGTGACCGGTAGGTGAGGTCGGGCCGGAGGCGGCGGGGCAGGTCTCGTGGTTGCCACAGCTTTGCAGTTGTCGCCGCCCGCGACAGCGCCGTTCGGCCCTGGCGACCTGAAAAGTCAGAGGTCCCGCGGCCCGGAGTTCGGGGTGCTTGGGGACTGGGGTGCAGACAGGTCCCCTCGCGCGCTGCAGCGCCTCCCTGCCCCTCCCGCTCTCCAGCCTGTCCCCACTCACTTACCTCCGGGACAAAGCGGGTTTACGCCAGGAAAAGTCCAGGTGACACACGGTTGGTTCAGCACCCTGTATTGTTGGGGGACCTGCAACCCGGATCGGAGCAGGTGGAGGTCTGCGTCAGCCTGACCCCAGAATGACCCAGTGACTTCTGGCTACTGTCACCAATATCCCCGGAAGCTAACTGTACTTATTTCCTGAGACTCAGCCTGGGGCCGCTTGGTGGAGTCAACTCCGCCAGGCCTTGGAGGAGGGCACTCAGGTTAAACCTCTGCCTGGAGAGGCCACAGGGAGCAAGCTAGGAAAACTCCTACAGGTGTTTTGTAACTGAGGAAGGTTCTGGCTGTAATTCCTCCAAACTGGAGGAAGCTGCTCCCCTGCTGGACAGGTGTCCCCGATCCCGTGGAGCATACTGTGGCAGGCTGTTTATTTGACTTGTTGGTTTATAGAGAGAGTACCGTTTTGTTGCTCTGTCCTGCCGACCTGGAATTTACTCTGTGACCCAGGCTGGCTACAAACTCAGGGTGATTGTTTAGACTCACAAAAGCTGAGATGAACAGTGTGTGCCACCATGATGAGGTGCTACCAAGATGTGGCCTCTACCTGCTGTCCCGAGGTATGGTGGCCATCTCTTAACACTGGCAGCAGGTGGGACTCTTACCACCTGAGTTACATTAACCCGGATTCTTAGAGGACCATGACTTCTTTAGGGTCAACCTACCCTTTTTCCCGGGACTGCCTAAGATCATTGAAAAACAGATGTTTACGTTACAGTCACAGCAGCAGGGAATTCACAGTTATGAGGCTGCAGCAAATGGCTCCATGGCTGGGGTCGCCACAGGAAGGTTGAGAGCCACTGCATTAGATTAGATTAGGTCATTGAGCCCGGGATCTGCCTGTCTCTACTTTCCCAGCCCTGGGAGTACAAGTGTGGGTACCATGCTGTGCCTGTATATTGTGTCTGAACTCAGGTCCATGTGTGACTGAGGTATCTTTCTGGCTCTGTTTTTTATTTTGAAACAGGGTCTCATGTATCCTGGGCTGGCCTGAAGCTGCCAGTTCTCTTGCCTCGGCTCCTAGGTCTGTGGTGTGTGCCGTGGTACCCAGAGTCAGGAGAGTCAGGAGCTGGGTGTGTTGTTTTTGGTTTTTCTTTTTTGTTTTTTAAATGTATTTTTTTTTTTTTGCAACCCAGTGGCTAGCCAGCTTAGCAGGATGGATTTGAACCCCAGCGCTTTCCACTCTCTTGCTGTGAGATCTCAGCAAAATAGCTTCCTCTCTCCGCTTCAGTCTTTACTCAGGGCTGTTAGACTCAGGAACCCTGTCTTCAGAAGGAAAGAAACCAAACGCCACAGAGACAGTGCCCAGAGGCAAAGGGGCCAGGAGGAGGCAGTGTTCAGGTAGCCCGGCCTGCAGAGATCACACAAGGGGCCAGGAGAGGCTGTGTTCAGATGTTCAGGTAGCCGGGCCTGCAGAGATCACACAAGGGGCCAGGAGAGGCTGTGTTCAGGTGTTCAGGTAGCCGGGCCTGCAGGGATCACACAGAGCCTGAGGGGCCAGTGGTCCTCGGTTCCCAGAGTTGGAAGACAGCCCGACACAAACAATGATAATGTAACTCTAGTTTATATCCTGACTGGAGAATGAAGTAGCTAAAGGAGAGGCCCACTTCCTGTGAGTCCTAATGGGGACAAGGAAGCCAGGCTTGGCAGCTTGTGCCTGTCACCCCAGTACTCAGCAAGTGAAGGCAAAAGGACTACCTCTAGTTCCAGGCGGTTTGGGATCCATAGGTGGCCACTGTCTATAGCTGGGCTGGGTGATAAATAGTATGGGGGTGTATTGGGCGGGAAGACAGAGTGACACCTCTTCTTCTGTTTCCAGGGTTTGGGCCTTTTGGGGAGCACACTGTGAATGCCAGCTGGATCGCTGTCCAGGTAATTCGGAAGGGGAGGAAGCAGCCCAGCCCAGAGCTGAGTGTCTTTCCATGTGTTTAAATACAATTTAAACATCTCGGATGTGAACCAATCCAGTTTATGTTTGTTGAGCGCTTTTTTTTTCCCCATTTGTTTTCTTGTTTTATTTTTTAGCCTTATTGTAACTGTATAGCCCAGGCTAACTTCAGACTCATGATCCTCGGGCTCCTGAGTGCTAGAACCAGGCCTGGCTGAAAGCTTTTCCACTTCCTGTTGGCCTGGTGTGTGCTCCGGAGGCAGAGTGAGTTCCCGGACAGCCAGGGCTACATAGTCTAACTAACGTGAGAAAGGCCAGGTGTGCCCCAGCCCAGTCTGCCAAGGCTGGGGAGCAGATGGGCACACTGGGCGAGGGCTTAGCCCAGTGAAGGAGGAGCCTCAGCTTCTGCACTGTCCTCAGGAGGGCATCTCTTCCCAGAGTGTGATCTAAAGAGCGGCTCCTCTGACTTGGGTTTCCTTCCAGATGGGACATTCAGACAGAAAGGCTCGGGGACAATTGAGTGGAGAGAGAAAGACAGACGTTTGGTTCTTAGATAAATTAGCTGGCAGAGATGGCAGCCAGACCCGGATTAATTTTAGCCCATTAGCTGTGTGATTTAAGGTCCCCTCCCCACCTTAGAAGTCTCAGCCGCTTTGCCACCCCCTTTTCTTCCCCACCTTCACACTGCAAGTTGGATGGAGATGGGAGTGTGGCCGGGGCCCCTGCTTGCACACCCGCTCCCCAGAGCCACAGACAAAAAGAACCAGTGTGTCTCTGCAGACTTGTGTGTCTGGCTTTGTGTGAACTGCAGACAGGAGGCTTCATGGGCTGAGTGGACACAAAGCCGGTGTCTGGATTCCTGGGCTCCAGACTTCACCATCTGCATGTAAATAGGAAGGAAAATCAATTAAACAATCTTTGGGAATTCCCTTGGAGCTTTTACGCTCCAAGGAAAAACTTTGATTTCGTACAGAAACCAAACTGTTTCTCATCTTATTCCCTAAAAAAAAAAAAAAATGTTATTTACTTATGCATTGTCTGTTGTGTATGTGGGAAGGCCCACATGGGAGAGCAGAGAGCACTGTGTGGGTCCTCAGGGTCGAACCCGGGTTACCAGGCTTGGCCATAAGCTCTGTTACCTGTTGAGCCACCTTCTCAGACCTTACTGCCCACCATCCACCTTTTGGAAGTTTTGAGACAGGGTCTGCACTCTGGCTGACCTCGAACTCCTGACCCTGCTGCCCAGCTCCCCAGTGGGTGACAGGTGTGCTCCAGCACACCTTCCGTGAGAAACCGATTAATTGGTTTTAAACAAGATCTCACTCTGCAGGTGATTTTCCTGCCTCAGTTTCCCAAGTGTGGGGATCACAGAGGGCACCCTCATTGCCAGCTTTCTCTTCATCCCTCCCAGGTCTGAGGTGGTGGGCTGTGCATCTCTCCGTGGGAGAATAAGTGGGTGTCAAGGAAGCCTTTGGTTTGTTATTGCAAAGTCTGGCCCTGAGTGGGCCCCAGAACTCGGTGATACCCTGGGATAATTACTGCCACCACAAGTCTAGACAGACCCTCCAAGGAATAGTACCAGCAAACAAAGAAGGGCTTTGTGGTGGGGTCAAGGGACTCGGTCAGATGCAGCCTACAGCCGTGCCCGATTTTGTGGCTGTCTTTTCGGCTAGACAAAGCCACAGCTGTACCCTCCGGCCCGGAGCTTTCCAGCGTGCTGAGCAGTGCACCAGGAGGAAGCGGGAGTGGGATTTATGGCATCTTCTCCCAGGTGTGGGGCAAAAGGCGGAGCCAGCTGAAGGGTGATTAGTTCCTCTGCCCAGCAGAGTCCTCACAGGAAGAGCTCATGGCCTTTACAGGGACATTAATCACCTGCTTGAACCCATAAATTTCCTGAGTGAACCCCTCTACTGCAGAGACTGCTCATCCTGGCCACGTATAGGTCTCAGCCACTCGCGGGGAAGGAACTGAGGACAAATGTGTAGCCAAACACCAGCCATTGATTTTTTTTTTCCAGGTTTTCAAAGGTATTTTTTATTCACTATTTTTGATGACTATAAATAAGTGTTTCCACTATGGAAAAGAAAGTTAGCACAGTACATTTTCATGACTGGGGAATGGATTTCTGAAGTCACGTTCAATGGTGTCAAAACTTAAGGAGAAAAGAATTAAAAAAACAAAAGAAAACAAAAAACCCCTGAATGTTGGAATTCAGTTCTTTATAAAGTCCCTTGTAAAAACAAAACAGAATAAAAACAAACCTTAAAGGGCAGGGAAATTTTTTAAAAAGAAAAAGGAAGGAAAAGGACAGACAGATTCATTGCTTCTCCTCAGATTTCTCTTCAGCCTCATCTCTGGCCTCCCTCACAGAAAGAGCTTCCAGCTTCTCAGCCACCTTTCCAGCATTATCATTTTTGCCTGGTCCTTTCTTTTCTCTCTCTTCAATCTCTTTCCTGCATTCTTCAAACTTTGTCTTGAACTTTTGTCCATTCTCAGCATTTAGGAAGCGGATGGCGAGCAGTTCAGGCTTGGGGCACTCATCAGCAAAGTCGGCGTGAGTATTCCAGACCCAGGCACGGTCACTGCCAGCATTGGGCTTCAGCTCCAATATCGGTGTGCTATAGTGGTTGGCGCATATCTTCAGAGTCTTGTCCCTCCTCATGAGAAGGCGGATGGTCCCTTTCTCCTTATGCTTCAGGAACTTGACATCACCAGTGCCTCGCTCCTTCCATTCTGGGAGGTCATTCTCTGAAGCAAACCGGAATAGCTTTGCCCGCATCTTGAAAAGTTCCTCTTTATCTTCCTCCAGTGTTTTAATTTCTTGCTCAGGAAGAGAAACTATTGGCTCGAACTCAGGGTCATGGTTGGATTCATCTGCATTCTCTGTGAAGGTATCATGGTCCTCATGACTGTCCTTGGTGGCTGCCATGGGGGCGCGGCGACGGCGGCTCGACTGGCTCAGGCGTTGCTGGCTCTGCGGCCTCCGGGCGGCTGGTCGCAGCTTCTTTACCTCCGCGTCTGGCGCCGGCGTCTCCCGCCCGCCCGTCCGCTCTTCCCTCCGTCCCCCCAGCCATTGATTTTGTATGTGTGTGTGTGTGGGTTCCTTAGTCTGTTTTCTAAGACAGGCTTTCTCTATGTCACCCTTACTGTCTTGGATTCACTATGTAGACCAGGCTAGCCTACAACTCACAGAGGCTTCTCCTGCCTCCTCCTCCTAAATGCTGGGATTAAAGGCGTTCACAACCATCACCGAATTAGCTTTGTTTTAATTGTGTATGGGGGGGCGCGGCATGTGTATATGGATGCAAATGCCTCCAGATGCCTGAGGCCTGGGGTTCCTTGCAAGTGTAAGTCACCTGGTATGGATGCAGGGTGCTGAACTCAGGTCCCTGAAAGAACAGCGAGACAGGGTCTCCCAGTAACCCGGGTTTTCCTGGAACTCACTGCAATCTTCTTGCCTCAGTTTCGGCCTCTGAGTGCCCAGTGACAGAAACACCACTTGGTTCACCAGGGGGTGGGAGCGGGGTATTTATTTTGCTTTTCTAGTTTGTTAACCAGTGAAGTTCGAAAGGCCATCAAATACAGTTGCCATGACAACGACTTGCCCTTTTCCCCTCCCCTGATGCTCACCCAGCAGGTGGTGCACGTCCCCTGTTCCAGAACAGTCCAGAAGAAACTGTTCTTTCTTTCATGCTTTTGTTTGAGTTTAGGTGCTTGTTGAGACAGGGTCTTCTTGACCTCCTGACCCCTGCCTCCACCCTGCAAACGTCTGGGCTGACAGGTGTGCACCACACCTGGTGCTGGCATGGACCCGAACCTTCCCTGCATGCTCACTGGGCACTCTACTGACTTAACTACAGCACTGCACCAACTGAGCTGCCAATGCTCTTAACAACGAACTTAGCTCCAAACCTTTCTTTTTTAATTTCTTGTTTTGTGAGACAGAGTCTCATTATGAAGCCCTGGCTGGCCTAGAATTAGATTCATGTAGAGTAGGAGGTTGGCCTTAATCTAGCAACAATCCTCCTATCTCAACCTCTCAAGTATTAAGACAATCCTCAGGTATATGACAGCGACATCTGGTTTAACATCCATTTCATTTTGTTGTTGTTGTTGTTTGTTTTTTGAGACAGGGTTTCTCAGTGTAGCCTTGGAGCCTGTTGTGGAACTAGCTCTGTAGACCAGCCTGGCCTTAAACTCACAGAGAGCCTCCTGCCTCTGTCTCTGGAGTGCTGGGATTAAAGGTGTGCGCCACCACTGCCCAGCATTAACCTCCTTTTTCGTGAAGTGCCCTAACCCCAGTGTTTTGTTACAGCTACAGAGATAGATTAATCCAGATCTTTCTCCAGGTCTGTATTGTGCTTCCCAATCTTTTCTGGTGTTTCCCTGGCATCCCTGCGGCAGCCGTGGTCCTGAGGAGCTGCTGCTGCTCTGGGTACTCAATGGGTTGTGTGGTGGTCAGAGGACAACCTTAAATGCCTGATCCTGCCTCCAGTCCCGAGTGCTGGGTGATGGCATGCAGCGAATGCCTGGTGTCTGAAGATGGGTGTCCCCTGCGGCCTCCCCATCCTCACATGGTGTCTTCTCTCTCAGGAACTGGAGAAACTGGGCCTTGGGGACAGCGTGGACCTGCACGTGTATGAAATCCCTGTGGAATACCAGACCGTGCAAAGGCTCATCCCTGCGCTGTGGGAGAAGCACAGCCCCCAGGTGAGCGGTGCACAGGGCCCCTGAAGATCCACACACCTAGTCATTGTTCAGTCCTTTGAGTAGTCACCATGACAACCCATAAAAGCTGGCATCCAACTAGAGGCCAATTCACAGTTCCAGAGGTTAGTCTAGGATCATCACAAGGCAGTATTCGCCTCCAGTGCCACACCATACCATAGGTCAGTGCTACACCCCAGGCAGCGACTGGGGACCTTACAGGCCTTGCTGCCCTCTGTGTGCCAGCCAGGAAGGGTTTGAGCAAGTTACAGTTACATGTTGAGTGTATGAGGCCCTGGTACACTCAGCATCATCAAAGGAAGTATTAATAAAGAAAAAAAAATGACTTTCAAAACACCTCAAACTGGGTGGTGACACATGCCTTTCATCCCAGCACTTGGGAGGCAGAGGCTGGCAGATCTCTGTGAGTTCGAGGTCACTTTGGTCTACATAGTGAGTTCCAAGACAGCTAGGACCACACAGAGAATCCTTGGCATGAAAAAAAGATTAAAAAAAAAAAAGCCAGCTACATAGCAGTCATTTTGTAGCAGCAACAGAAATTCTTTCACACTTTCTTATCCCCTGTGTGGTGGGTGTCTGCCCCTGCTAAGCATTGCCCCTCTCTCCCCAGCTCGTGGTACATGTTGGGGTGTCAGGCATGGCCACCACAGTGACGCTGGAGAAGTGTGGGCACAACAAGGGCTACAGAGGACTGGATAATTGCCGGTTCTGCCCCGGCTCCCAGTGCTGTGTGGAGGACGGCCCTGAGAGCATCGACTCCATCATCGACATGGACGCTGTGTGCAGAAGGGTGGCCATGCTGGGGCTGGACGTGTCTGTCACCATCTCCCAGGATGCTGGCAGGTGGGGTCCCGGGCAGTGAGCCCGGGGACTGGACAGCAGAGATCTTTCCACCTTCTTTTCTGAGACCAGGTCTCACTGTATAGCCAGGCTGGCCTAGAACTCAGAGATCCACCTGTCTCTGCCTCCCACGTGCTGGGATTAAAGGTGTGTGCCATCATGCCCAGCAAAGTAAAGTTCTAGAAAACAGAGAGAAGGCTGCCAGGGTCCCCCAAATTCCTCTCATCCCTAGGTTCCCTACCACCTCCCAGGCATTAGAGGGCTTCACAGAGGGTGGCCGTGGCCGTGGCCCGGAACTGACTCTGACCCAGTGTACCCTCCTCCCCGACCTAGGTACCTGTGTGACTTCACCTACTACACCTCGCTCTACCAGGGCCGCGGTCGGTCAGCTTTCGTCCACGTGCCCCCTCTGGGCAAGCCCTACAATGCCGACCAGCTAGGCCGGGCTCTGCGGGCCATCATCGAGGAGATGCTGGGTGTCCTGGAGCAGGTGGAAGGGGACATCAGCTGCTTTCACCAGCACTGACAGCCACACACACCCAGCGCTGTGAGAGGAGGTCCTGGCTTACACATCCTCTCCTCACCATGGTGGACTGCAAGGCAGTGGATGAAGCTGTCTGGATATTGTCCTGTGTCTGGAGATACAGCTGTCCCCAGAGGCCAAGGCTGGGACCAGGGCGAGATGGCCACAGGCTGGTGGCCTGAACACCTGCCATGCCGCTGCCTGACCCCAGCACACCCCGCTTTCCAGGGGCTGTGGACAGGAGTCAGAGGTCTCTCTGGTGGGGTCTCCCCAAGTGTCACAAAGGAATTGGCTTGGCGCTAATCCATGTCCCTAAGCCCTGGATGGTCCCCGGCAAAGCCACCTGCAACTTGGCTGCCTTTTCTGTCCTCCTATCCCCCTCAGTCTTTCCCTACTCTCTCTCCTCTCCCTTCCTCCCCCTCCTCCCCCCTCCAGTGCTAGATTAGGGAACAGAATAATTTATATCCCCGTTGTTAAAACTTCAGGCTTAATCAACAAGTGTCTTTCTTTCTCCTGGGGTGTGAGGCCTCTTTTGCCTCCTGTCCTGAAAATAACATTATTCTTTGGGTCTCCATAGCGGGTTCCCTTTGCTCAGAAGAGCGGGCTGCTGTGGCCACCTAGGGCCTGGCTCCTCCCTGGGCTGCACTGACCCGGCTGTGGCCTTTTCTTTTTTTCTTTTGTTTTTAAGTTTTCATCTTTTTTGAGTCAGGTTTTCAGGTTGCCCAGTCTGGCCCTTTGACCTTACTAGGTAACCCAGGTTAGTCTCTTTTGAACTCCTCATTCTCCTGCCTCAGCTTCCTAAGTGCTGGGAGGGTGAGGGTTTGGCGTCTCAGGGTGGCTGAACTGCCCATCTCCCAGCATCTGTGGATAAACAGATTCTCGTGTCCCCTTAGGGACTGAGACCGGAGACTGCGGTGCCTGGGCATGTTCCTACATGCTATATCAGTCACTGGGACATCTGTGAACTGTCTGGAGGTGTGCCTGGGACTCCAGCCAGGAGGAGGGGCTGGATGTGACCTGTGGCCTGGACTCCACCCAAGACAAAGTGCAGCTCCCGCTACCAGAAGTCACTTACATTTTGGATGCCACCTTATATTTTGGGGAGGGAATTGTGATTGCATGAACCTGGATTCTGGGTAACTGCTCATCACTGTACCGTTTTATTGTTTGGGACATTGGGACAAAGGTCTCATTAGCCCAACCTGGCCTCCAACTCACTGTGTAGCTGAGGCTGACCTTGAACTCTTGACCTTCTTACCTTGGCCTGCCCAGTGCTGGGCCTAGCTACTTTTCAGCTCAGATGTTCCTTGTTCTGGTGTGATTTCCTCAGGTCATCTTCCTCGCTCACCCTGTGTCTGAGGAACATTCCGGGCTCCAGGCAGGATTGGGGCAGTGGGTGAGGGTACCCTGGAGAGACTTGCCTGCTGTTCCCACAGAAACAGCTGTGGCTGTGGCTCTGCCTCCTGCCCTGTTATGGCGCTTTCTCCCCGAGGTGAGGCTTCCCAGCTTCCCAGACAGCTGTGAACACGAGTCAGGGCTCTTCTGCGTGTGGAGGACTCAGAACTTTGGGACATCGTGTAGACCAGGCTGGACTTGCACTCTGGTCCTCCTGCCTCAGCCCTGAGATAACAGAGGCATCACTATCCTTGTGTCTGTGTCTGTTCCCAATGACTTTATTTGGCTTTTGTATTTTGAGACAGGGTTCTCTTCCTGAACTCTAGCTCAGGCTGGCCCTCCAACTTGTGGCAATCCTCCTGTCTCCTGGCAAGTCTTCAGCTGGGCTTCAGACTGCACTCCACTATTAAACTCCCTAAAGGTTCAGGCAGGACCCAGGAGAGGGGTAGGGAACTGGGGAGGGTGCCACCATGTGCCCCGAACCCATGTCTTCACCCATCTTGTCACCTGTGCTGGGAATACCACACTTTTGCTCAGAGTCAGGACTTCCCCTCTGGCCACCCCGGGTGTGCGTGTCATTTTGCAGATCCTGCTGTTGAGCTGAGGGACTGATTTATTTATTTAGGCATCCCCATTTCCTGACCCGAAAACCTGATTTTTTTTTTCTCCTTGTTTCTTGGTGGGTTGGGCTCAGGGGGTTGGTAGTTGTCTGGTGGAAGCCTAGCCTGGCCACATTTGACCCCTAAGGACCAGGTCTCCCCCAACCCTGCTGCTCCCGGCAGGCCTTCTCACATTAGGAGAGGAGGGTGGGTGAGCAGGGCCTGAGGTGGGGGCGCCTGGATCTCACAGGTGCTGTGATGAAGTAGAAAGCCAGGCTGGCCCCGTGGTGGAGGAAGAAAAGTAATGTTGACATAGATGAGAAGCCAGGGACGTGAGCATCTGGACTCTCAACCAGTGATTCATTCACATTGCCAGCTTGGACATGGGAATGTAGCTTGTGGATTGAGGATGCTGTGCCCAGGGAAGGCTCCAGTGTCCTCTGGAGAGGCACACTGCGGGCAGCCGAGGTTTGATCACTACTGTCGTACCCAGATCTTTCTGAGTTTTTTGTGGTTTGAGACAGGCTGGCCTCACTCTCACTGTGTAGCTGAGAATGACCCGAACCTCTGCCTCCGCATCTCAGGACGACAGGTGGAAGCACCATGCCTGACTTGCCGATCTTTGAAGTTACTTTGATAGTGTCAGCTAAAACAGGGAATCTCATGTTCTACTCTGCTCATGACTGGCATGGAAGCCTCCAGAGAATGGTGGACTCCTGAGGCTGAGGGAGGCTGAAAAGTGTACTCAAGATGCTTTTGTGTGCACCCTGGGCTGGGAGCCAGGCCAGCTGCTGTGTACACAGGCTGCTTGTGCCCCACCCCGTGGGTGACCTCGCTGTGTGCAAGAAAAGGACCCCCCTCCCCACTGTCTAGACAGCTCACCTTCGACCTTCCTACCCCTTGGAGAATCTGACAAAGCCCTACTCTTGAGGTTTAGCACACTCTCTGTGGGTCCCTGTGGAGCGCTGATGGCATTGCAATATCGACTCAGATCTGCTCCCTCAGCCCACCATCCCTGCATCCACAGGGGGAGCAAAATACCAGGGGCATGCTCCCCCAGCAATGTGGGCTGTAGGGGAGAGCATGTTTCATGTTTTTATGCGGTAATGGGGAATGAACCCAACTGAATGTTTAGGTTTGAAAAGCCAAACCCTGAGTGGTGATTGAACACGCCTGTCAGTGGCACCTGTCCCTGGCCTTAGGAGTATTGGGACTTCTAGGCTATAAGGGTGGAGACAGGAGAGTCAGGAGTTCAAGGCCAGCCGCCTCTACATAGTCAGAGGCCTGGCTGGGCTACACAATACTTTGTCTTAACAAAACAAGTAGCAAGAAAGAGGGGCAGGCAAGATGGCTCAGTGGGTAAAGTCAGTTACCACCAAACCCAAAAGCTTTGATTTGATCCCCAAGCACTCCAAGGAGGAAGAGCAACGCCTCCCAAAAGCTGTCCTCTGTACATACGCCACGGCACACACGCCACAGATAAAATGTGCGAGTTTTGTTTGCTCTTAAAGAGTAAGAACCTAAGCCGGGCGGTGGTGGCACACGCCTTTAATCCCAGCACTCAGGAGGCAGAGGCAGGCGAATCCCTGTGAGTTCGAGGCCAGCCTGGTCTACAAGAGCTAGTTCCAGGACAGGCACCAAAAAACCACAGAGAAACCCTGTCTCGAAAAATCAAAAAAAAAAAAAAAAAAAAAAAAAAAGAGTAAGAACCTGAACCTGGTGCCTCTCTATTGTTACTCCAGCACTCAAGACTGAGGCAGGAGGATGGCCTTGAGTTTGAGGTCAGTCTGGAATACAGAAACCCCTGTCTGAAAAATAAATTAAAAGCAAAGCAGAGAGATGACGGACCCCGAAAGATGGCACTGGCGACTGCGCCTGCTCTTGCAGAGGACCTGTGTTTGGGCTTGGGCTCCAGCAGCTGTACAGTCACAGGGCTGTGACTCCTCCGGGGGTTCCAGCTGCCTCCCCAGACTGAACATTCCTCCCTCTGCTGCTGTGGGAAGCACACATGGGGTGTGTCAGGGACCTGCACTGGGATGTGGGTCGCTGTGGCCAAGTTCCCTGTCACACGGGGGCTCAAGATTTTACATTCTAGCTTTGTTTGGAGGGCTTTCACAGAACATGGAAAGCTGGGTTTGGGGGGTAACTTCCCCCCCTTTGGTTTTTCAAGACAGGGTTTCTCTGTGTAACAGCCCTGGCTATACTGAAATTCATTCTGTAGACCAGGCTGGCCTCAAACTCACAAATATCCACCTGCCTCTGCTCCCAAGTATTGGGATTAAAGGCGTGGGCCACCACTTCACGGCAACTTATTTTTCTTTTAAGAGGTTTAACCAATGCTGGTGGCTTGAGGCTCTTCCTGGGTGGTCCTGCCCAGGGAGGCCACAGCTCCACCATGTGAAGTGCTTCCCTTTGGCCTGCCTGGGGGCCCTGGCTTGTTCATAGTGCCATCAGTATCTCATGGAGGGGGCTCTTCTGCCCTCCTGCCCTCCTCACCCAGTGCCTTCTCTTTGACCCTGGAGCTCCTGCTGAGTCCTCAGCTTGGTGTCTGGGCCCCAGAAGAAAGTAGCCTGCCAGGCCATGCTCCCAGAGACCTCACACTTTTTACCCAGAAACCAATAAAGTTGTTCAAACATGTCATTGTGTGTCTGATATCACCTGCTGGGCCTCAGACCAGGCTCAAATAGTTGGGGTCTTTCTATGGCCCACTTGGGCTGGCCTTCAGCTCCCAGACTGAAGCCATCCTCCTATCTCAGCCTTTCTGGGTCTGGGCTGAAAGTGTGAACCAATGCATGTAACTTCTTTGAGGAGCAACCTCACTCGGGTCCATCCTTACTCTAAGGGTCTGGAGAATCCCAAGGTGATGGTACCCAGCCCTGGGCTTCCCCAGCTCCCAGGGGCCTCTCCTGCCACTCAGATCTGCAGCTCTGCCTTGGTCAATGATTTCTCTGGTCAGATAAAAACCCAGCTTGACAATAAGGAAGAGATGGGGGAGGGTGGCTCATGACAAGCCAAGGCATGTGACCTGGCCTCAGAAAGCAGGTTCCTGTCACCCTGATTGTCACATGCCATAAACTTTTATGGTCACGGAAGATCATAAACTAGCACTCAGTGGTTGGGACACAGGATGCGGTTCCACTGGTGGGCTCAGCAGACACAGGCTAAGAGCTCTGACTGGGCATTTAATACCAGGGCAGAAATGCAGTTCTAAAGGAAACCTGCACCCCTCCCTTGCCTATCAGAATATTTAAACAAGGGACCCCAAAACATTAGGATTTCCCCAGGATTCTCATGTTGTAAGAAGACGGCTGAGACTGGTGCAGCCAAAGCTGGAACTTGCTTCCGGCAAAGGTCCACACAGTCCAACATTCTGTCCGCCCACCTTGCGAGTGGGAGTGAGTGGAGCCGGGGATGATGGCACAACACTGCCCAACCGGCTTGGTGTGGCCCTGCACACTCGGTCAGCATTGAGCCCTTAGCCTCCTGTCAGGACCTAGGAGCCTAGGAGCGTAACGGGTCTTCTGTGCCTATTCGCTCTTTTTCCACGTGGGATGAATCTTGTGCCTGTGATGGCTCAGCAAGAGAAGGAGCTTGTCCAGCTGGCTCCTGTGACACCCTGTCTTTTGATTGTTTGATTTTTTGGGACAGGGTTTCTCTGTGTAGCCCTGGCTGTCCTGGAGCTCACTACGTAGACCAGGGTGACTTTGAACTCAGGAATCTACCTGCCTCTGCCTCTGCCTCTCAAGTGCTGGGATCTCATGTGCACCACAAAGTCTGGCCAAGATCCTGTCTTAAAACACACACCCACAGTCCTGGGTGTGTAAACTTCTATATGTCACTCAAAACAGCGTGTTTGGGAGGGAAAGGGTCACACTGGGAACTTGCTTTGAGTGACAGCCCTGAGTGGGAGTGAGGGTCCTCACCCCTTCGCTGCACACTCTCAGGTCTCCCTCTGAGGAGCAACAGAAAATGTGAAGTGTCACAGGTGCCTCAGCTCTGCCCAGGCATGTCCCGGCCCGCCAGAGCCAGGAGGGGGCCAGACAAGTCTGGTTTCTCCTTGCACAGTTCTGATAAGAAAATGGGGGAGGAAGATAGAAATGGAGCCAGAGCTGGAGGTGGGGGCACAGAGGGAGGAAGTGGGAAGTCTTGTATACACTTTTATCTTCTGGATTTTATGGCTATTTTTTTGTTTTGTTTTATTTTGTTTTTTATTTTATTTTATGTGTATGTGTGCCTTGTGTACATGCAGTAACAACCCCAGAGGCTGAGGGGACGCCACTGAGCCATCTCTCCAGCTCCTGATTATTTTCTTTTATTGTTTTTTTTGTTTTTGTTTGTTTGTTTGTTTGTTTGAGACAAGACCCGCAAAACCCGTGCTAGCCTAGCAATCATCAGGTAGACGAGGGTGGCCTTGGCTCTCCCGCCGCCTCCTCGCAGTCTTGGCATTGGTAGAGTCCCACTTTATCATGAGGGCACCATGGGACAGAGAGTCTTGGTTAGGCAAGATGAAGATGTGGGATACTGGGTGACCCAAGTAAGGGTCTGCCCCACTGTGGGCCTCCGTTTCCCTAATTTGCCCTGGTAACTGTTGAACACACACCTGCCTATTACGGTTATCTGAGTTCAGTCAGTGCACAGCATCCAGCAGGGGCTTCATAACCTCAGCGAGACTTCAGGGGTGTGCACAGGAACCATGTTCATGGCAGACTCTGGGAGTTGCTTTGCTGAGGCTTCCAGCAGACGGCACAGCACGGGCCTGCAAAGGGTCAGCTGATCACCACTCCCGCCCTGCCCCCACCTCACACCGCAGGAGCTCAACACAGAAGTACTTGCTGACTCACCAGCAGCCACCACGCCTCCCCCCCCACAGGGCCTCCCCCCCACAGGGCACTTCCTGTTGGAGAACTCAATCCCACCCAGACTCCCTTTGGACAGAGTTGAGCATTTGGTCATGAATAAGTCCATAGAGCCTTTGAAAAGATAAACTGCAGAATAAGAGTGCTGAAGAAGATTCCAGAACACTACAAGTCTTCAAGGATTTATTAGAACAAAGGGAATAAACAGATACAGAGATGGGCTAAATAGTGTATTTCCCGAGACTAAGAAAATAGTGACCAGAATCTTACTTAAAACACCCGAAAATGGAGCCAGGCGTGGCACACACCTTCAATCCCAGCACTCAGGAGGCAGAGGCAGGCAGATCTCTGTCAGCTCGAGGTCAGCCTGGTCAGCAGGACGAGTTCCGGGCCACCAGAGTTATATAGAGAAACCCTATATAAACCCTCGAAAACAAAACAAAACTTACAAAAATGGGGCTGAGGTGTGGCTCAGAGGTGGAGCCCCTGCCTAAAACCCCCAGGGAGGGGCTGGGGTGGGGAATTGGGGTCCCTGCAGTCTCTGTCCCATACAACTCCCCCCAGCCACACACACAGATGAAACTTAATTTCTCTGTGGTTCTTCCATCTTCAAGTCTAAAATGAAGGCATGAGCTGGGCCGAGGAGTCCTGAGCACCGAGGGTCACAGCCTTATCTTCTCTCTCTGTATCTCTATGTGTGTGTCTCTCTCTGTCTCTCCCTCTGCATCTCTCTACATCTCTGTCTCTCTTTGTGTCAGGCCAGTGCTTGGCCTCCAGGCTGCCTGACCCAGACTTGTTTACAGGCTGTGTTATTTGTTTGTTTTCACCTCACTGAGTTATCTGCATTCTACTTTTTAAAAAGCATAATTCTTTATTGATTCTTTTGGAATTTCACATCATGGATCCCAACCCCACTCACCTCTCAGCCCCTCCCAGGCCTCCCCTCACCCCTGAAGCGTCCCCCCAAATTACTTCAAAACATAACAACCAGAAAAAATTCTGCCTTGCTCCACCACCTTTCCAACACCTCATCACTCATCCTAGCTGTGGTGTGTCATGCAGTGCACCCTTCTGTCCAATCAGCCCCACCCACAAAATGTCCATTGCAATGAGCCATTGGTCTGGATCAAGACCGCTGGCACACCGTCACCACTGGACCCTCACCGAAGCTCCTCTCAGCTATTGTGCTGTTGTCCCGAGTCATGGAGATTCTGGGGTTTTTGTTCCACAGGACCAGTCCCTTCACACACTCCAGCAGGTCAAAGATGGGGTAGATAATAGAATGAGCCAACCCAAGGCCCAGGATGTGGGTCTGGGTGGTAGCTGAGCCGTCCCCACTTGACAAGGGCCAGCGCCAGCTCTCCTAGGCCCATGACATTCCAGCACTCTCACACCTGTGGTGTGGGGTAGGGACAGTTACCAGGGCCAATGATAGGGTTGGCTCAGCATGCCCCTTGAATTTCAACACACATGGCTCCTATGATCCCTGTGGCAACATGAGCCTTGAACATCAGCCCAGACACTGGCTGCTCTTGGACCACAGATACAGACATGGCCCCCAGCAGCTGTCTGGACCTGGCCCCGCATGGCTGCACAGGCCACCTGCATTGGCCTGACACCATGTTAGCAAAGCCCTTGGACACTAATGTGGCCACAGGAGGCAGCCCAGAACCCTGGCATTGGCATTGCCTTTGATGGTGTTACACCTAGGCTGTTACGCGGCATGAAGGAGAGAGACAGAAATCTCCACAGGAGCTGATCACTGATGATCAGGGCTGCAGGACAAAAGCTCAGGAGCCTCATTTCTCCTGACAGCCCCAAGCAGGGGCAGAAGCAGAGTCTACAAACACAAAAACGGAAGAGGAGGCTGCTTGTTCATCCCTGTCTCCCAGAGCTGAAATAATCACACAGAAATTGCATTAATTAAAAACACTGCTTGGCACATTAGCTTTAGCTTCTTATTGGCTAACTCTTATATTAATTTAACCCATTTTTATTAATCTGTATATTGCCACATGGCAGTGGCTTACCAGCAAAGATTCAGCATGTCTGGCTCTGGCAGCTCCATGTTTTCCCCCTGACTCCACATTCTTTCTCCCAGCATTCAGTACAGCCCTCCCTGCCTACCTAAGTTCTGCCCTATCATCAGACCAAGGAAGTTTCTTTATTCATTAATGGTAATCACAGCACACAGACAGGACTCCCACATCACCTCCCTGATAATGGTGAATCAATCCCACACCAGTTATGTTTTAAAGGGGTATTTATTTTGGGGGGTAAAACTTACATACACCATAAACCTTCAGGAAGGGAGCCTAGTCACTGGAGCAGGAGCCGGGAACACGAGCTGGAACGGACAGATACCCCAACAAGCCAGCCCTCATGTTACATATGGCGCCAACGTGTGGACAACTGTATCCACATAAAGCCTGAGACAGCTTGGGAAGTAATTCTAGAACAAAATAACAGCATTATGTATGGTTTCTTGGTAGCAGCAATTTCTTGGGTCTGCTCTGTTTGCTAGAGGCAAGCAAGCACTCTCATCTAAGAGAGGCTTCCTGACTCAGCTTTAGCTGCAAAACCTTGCAGCTCTTTAAAGAAGTCCTGCCACGAAACACTTAAATGGTGTTGATGAAAAGCTGAACCCATGCTTTTCAGTTTTCAGCCATAGCAGGAAAAAAGCTGCGCTGTTTTAAAATGCCGGCTTTCTGGGCCGTCCTGCCAGGGCAATCTCTGACTCTTTCAGGCAGGCAGCTCGACTGAGTGTGGTCTGTGAGCAGAATGCTGCAACTTGCTTGCTGGCAGGGACCTTGAAATGCCACAGAGTGGTGGCAATAAAAATGACTCTGGCGGGACCTCTGGTACCTCTGCCATGAGGCTGGAAAGCTAAGGAATGAGCTGTATCTAGATGTCAAAGCCAAGGCTCTCCATATTGCTTAGTAAATTAAAGGCTCATGTGGTCAGAAAAAGAGAGATATACAGTAAGGAGAGATTCAATAAGATGAGAAAACCTCTAAATGGTTTACTATGTGTTAAAAATATATGCAGGCTGAAGGTTAAAGTTCTTAAAAGTAAAAAAAGAGAAAAAGGGAGTAGTTGAGTGTGGTGGTACACACCTTTAATCCCAACACAAGGGAGGCAGAGGTAGATTGACCTCTGTGACCTCAAGGTGTGGTAGTATATGCCTTTAATCCCAATGCCTGGGAGGCAGAGACAGATTTCTGTGAGTTCAAGGTGTGGTAGTACATGCCTTTAATCCCAGTGCCTGGGAGGCAGAGACAGATTTCTGTGAGTTCAAGGTGTGGTAGCACATGCCTTTAATCCCAGCACTGGGGAGGCAGAGACAGGCAGATCTCTGTGAGTTCAAGGACAGCCTGGTCTACAGAGTTATTCCAGGACAAAGATATATGCAGAGAACCTGTCTCAAAAAGTAAAAGTAAAAATAAAAGAAATAGAGGTTAAAATAAAGCCGCATAAAGATGGAAAATACACAGAGAATCTTGATACTGTATGTTATTATGCTCTCTTTGAATTGTTTGAATGCTGAGGAAGAAGCAACAGCTGCTAAAATGATATTTACTTATAAATGCTGCAGAATTAATCCAAGATAGATATTTTGAAAATACCTTGGCTTCAAAACTGAAGTCAAAAGGTATGTTACTTTGGAGAAGAGATTTTGCTTTTGTTTCCACAGAAAATGAGAGGCTCTGGATTCATTCTGAGTTAAGAAAAATCAGGTTTTATAAAGGACGACCACCTGAAAAATCTCCGATAGGAACAGATGGCCCAGATGACAGAGTTCTTCATCCAGAACAGGTTCAAGACTGCTGCCTGAGATGATCAAGACTCACAGGATACTTCAGTCAGGACTTGATTATAACTCTAAATTTTCTTTAGGTCCCCATAAGATCATCAGCGTCCCCAACCAGCAGGAAGTAGCCAGAAATACTATGCCCACATTCCCAACAAATGGACTATGGGTATTTTTCTTTGTTTAAAAAAAAAAAAAGAGGGCTGGAGAGATGGCTCAGAGGTTAAGAGCATTGCCTGCTCTTCCAAACGTCCTGAGTTCAATTCCCAGCAACCACATGGTGGATCGCAACCATCTGTAATGAGGTCTGGTGCCCTCTTCTGGCCTGCAGGCTTACATGCAGACAGAATGTTGTATGCATAATAAATAAATAAAATATTTTTTTAAAATAAGAGGAAAATGGTGCGGGAGAATTATCTGTATTCTGTCAATCATATTTTAATAAAACGCTGATTGGCCAGGCAGGCAGTATAGGCGGGAAAGCCAGACAGGAAGTAGGGGTGGAGCAAAGAGACTGGGAGCATTCTGGGAAAACAGGAAGCTCCCTCCGCCAGTTCTGCCTAGACCACTGGAGAGGAAAGATGTAAGCTGCCCTGCTGGAAAAGGTACTGAGCCATGTGCTAACGTAGATAAGGATAATGGGGTAACGTAAGTTATAAGAGCTAATAAGTAGCCTGACCTAATGGGCCAATCAGTTTATAACCTTATGGAGTCCTGTGTGTGATTTTCCTTGGAAGTTCTGGTTGTGGGGTACCGGGTGGGACAGAAACCCCAACAAGTCAGCTGGGCCTCATGTTACACCTCCCCTTTTCTGTTTAAATAAAAAGGAAGGTTTTAACTTTTTTTTAAAAAAAAATTTATTTATTTATTATATATACAATATTCTGTTTGTGTGGATGCCTGCAGGCCAGAAGAGGGCACCACATCTCATTACAGATGGTTGTGAGCCACCATGTGGTTGCTGGGAATTGAACTCAGGACCTTTGGAAGAGCAGGCAATGCTCTTAACCTCTGAGCCATCTCTCCAGCCCCGGAAGGTTTTAACTTTAAAATAGTAAAATTCCATATAACAAAACAGTTATCAAGCTAGAATTACAGTTACAATATTTATATCTGCTTTATCTTTTGTCCTAACTAAGGAAAACTGTGACTATAGATATCTGTCTTCAACTCCACCAAAGACCAGAAGGATATAACATTACCTAAGCAAACAGGAAGTGCATTGTAAGCAACTTCCAAAACTCTAGAAATGACAGAGATATCTTGCTGCCTGGACAGTCACCCAAAGTTCTTTTGTACCATTGGGGCATTTATCTTCAGCCTACTGGCCCATAGTATCCAGCAGACTTTTCCATGAATCAGGAAATTTCAAAGACAGTTCCAATTATACTGGCAGTTTGCCAGTCACTTTCTTCTGTATTTTACAGAATGTCTCACAGACTTTTTCATGAAGCAGAAGCCCTGAAGGACCATCTCACCTTTAGGCAAGAGTTCAGCAGTCATTTCTCTGTGGGTTCTGCAGGTCCAGTTTTTACAGCATACCATGAAGCAGTCCAGGCAACAGCAGGTTCTTGTCCAAATGGCTAACCAACTCCATAAGGAGCCTCTTCAATGCCCATCATCCTCTTGAAGTAGCTTGGTGCTGCCAGGAGCAGATGTGTCTCATTGTCAAGAAAAGTCCTGCCGGGCAGTGGTGGCACACACATTTAATCCTAGCACTTGGGAGGCAGAGGCAGGTGGATCTCTGTGAGTTCGAGGCCAGTCTGGTCTACACAGTGAGTTCCAGGACAGGCTCCAAAGCTACAAAGAAACCCTGTTTTGAAAAAAAAAAGAGAGAGAAAAGTTCTAAGTTCTTAAAATACTTTAAATGCCATATTCTGAAGATCTCTGAAAGATTTGAAGAATACCTATCCATCTGAACTACATTTCTGCACATCTAGAAAATCTAACCTACATGACCACAAACTTGACTATTATAGATGATAGCTATTAACATATATTTCATATATATACAAAACAAAATTGACCTTACATTTTTATCAATAAAGCAAGATCCATACCAATGCAAAGTATCCATCTCTATAGCATATCCTCCTTTAAATGTAAAGAAACATTTACAAACAATATTTGGGAATATGGGCACAGTTCTGTGCAAACTTCTTTCTGTTGTTTATTGGGCAAAGAATTTTCTTCGTGGGGGTGTTTACAGCAACCTTTCAGGGGCTCTTGTTCCATCAAACCATATTGATCTGGAAGCAATTCACAGGCTCTCATCTTCTGTGAAAACAAAAGAATCTCTTTTCCAAAGCAACATATCCTTAGACTCAAATTTTGAATTCAAGATACCTTTGAAATATGTATGTTAGCCTGGTGGTGGTGGTGCACACCTTTAATCCCAGCACTCGGGAGGCAGAGGCAGGCAGATCTCTGTGAGTTCGAGGCACAAAACTCAAGTCCAAATGGATCAAAGACCTCAGCATAAAGCCAGCCACACTGAACCTTATAGAAGAGAAAGTGGAAAGTACACTTGAATGCACAGGGAACCACTTCCTAAATATAACCCCAGCAGCACAGACACTGAGAAAAACAATTAATAAATGGGACCTCCTGAAACTGAAAAGCTTCTGTAAAGCAAAGGACATGGTCAGCAAGACAAAACGACAGCCTAGAGAATAGGAAAAGATGTTCACTAACCCCACATCAGACAGAGGTTTGATCTCCAAAATACACAAAGAATTCAAGAAATTGGACACCAAAAGAACAAATAATCCAATAAAACAATGGAGTACAGACCTAAACAGAGAACTCTCAACAGAGCAGTCTAAAATGGCTGAAAGACACTTAAGGAAATGTTCAACAGCCTTGATCATCAGAGAAATGCAAATCAAAACAACTCTGAGATTCCATCTTCCACCTGTAAGAATGACCAAGACCAAAAACACTGATGACAACTTATGCTGGAGAGTTTGTGGGGAAAAGGGAACACTTCTGCATTGTTGGTGGGAATGCAAAGGGGAATACAATCCCCTTTGATGTCAGTGTGGTGATTTCTCAGGAAATTAGGAAACAACCTTCCTCAAGACCCAGTAATACCACTTTTGGGTATATATCCAAAGGATGCTCAATCATGCCACAAGGATATGTGCTCAACTATGTTCATAGCAGCTTTGTTTGTCATAGCCAGAACCTGGAAACAACCTAAATGCCCCTCGACCAAAGAATAGATAAGGAAAATGTGGTGCATTTACACAATGGAGTACTACACAGCAGAAAAAAATAACGACAGCTTGAATTTTGCAGGAAAATGGATGGAGCTAGAAAACATTATTTTGAGTGAGGTAACCCAGGCACAGAAAGGCAATTATTACATGTATTCACTCATAGGTGGTTTTTAAACATAAGGCAAAGAAAACCAGCCCACAAACCACAATCCCAGAGAACCTAGACAGCAATGAGGACACTAAGAGAGACTTACATAGATCTGATCTAAATGGGAAGTAGAAAGTAGAAAAAGACAAGATCTCCTGAGTAAATTGGGACATGGGAACCTTGGTGGAGGGTTGAAGGGGGAGAGGGAAGAGGCAGGGAGGGGAGCAAAAAAAATGTAGAGCTCAATAAATATCAATAAAAAAACAAAAGACAAAAAAACACACAAAAAACAAAACAACAACAAAAAAACTCTGAACCTCTGAAATCTTATGTATGTTTATTGAAGTTTACAAGTCATATAGGGTGTATAGGATCAATACCTTTTACACTGCTAAGAGTTTTTGGAATATTATTATCTATTTATTTTTGGTTTTTTTTTTTCAAGACAGGGTTTCTCTGTGTAGCTTCGCTGTCCTGCAACTCACTCTGTAGACCAGGCTGGCCTTGAACTCACAGAGATCCCCTTGCCTCTGCTTGTCAAGTGCTGGGATTAAAGGTGTGCACGGCCACTGCCTGGCAGTGGAATATTATTTTAACTAGGCAAAGATGTGTTACATTGTTTATTCTGCATTTGTTTAATTATGAAAAAATGTGTTGTATTTGTTTTACCTTGCCTGCCTAAGGCACCTGATTGTTCTAATAAAGAGCTGAAAGGCCAATAGCTGGGCAGAGAAAGGATGGTGGGGCTGGCGGGGAGAGAGAATAAACAGGAGGGGCAATCTAGGTTCCAGAGAAAAAGAATAAAAGGAGGACAAGGAACTACGGAGTCGCCTGGGGCCAGAAGCTGGCAGCCACCAGCAGAAGTGAGAAGCAGTCAAGCACAGAAGAAAGGTAAAAAGCCCCGAGGCAAAAGGTAGATAAGGAAAAACAGGTTAATTTAAGTTAAAAGAGCTAGTTAGGAATGTGCCTAAGTTGGGCCGAGCATTCAAAACTAAAAATAAGTCTCTGTGTCATGATTTGGGAGCTGGTTGGTGGCCCAAAAGAAAAAGCCTGGCAGTGAAGCATTGCCATTTCTTTAACTCCTGACGGAGCACACAGAGACACGAGAGGGAACCTATGATGTATGCTTCTCATGGTTTGACTCCTGACGGAGCACACAGAGACACAAGAGAGAACCTATGATGTATGCTTCTCACGGTAGCCAGACCAAGCCAGTTCCATGGCTCTCTGCAATGAATTTCTCTTTTCTATTTTCTTTGCATTTTATTTATTAGCATTTGACATTTTAGAGATGAAGAATTTGATTATTATCATCTTCTCTCAATATCATCAGCAAATGAGCTTTATGAGAAAAAGATGAAGGTTTTCTGAACTTCTTCCTCCCACTCGGTCATCTGCTAGAGATGGGGTCAGCCATGGCCTTCAGTAAAAACCTACAGCTGAATCCTATCTATCTATTTTTTGGTGAGAGCTGGTGAGCAAGGCAAACTCGTCTGCCTTTCCTTACGATAGTCTTCGGTGCTCAGCTAATCAACGACCTGACTAAAGAGTTAACAAGGAGGGGCTGGAGAGATGGCTCAGTGGTTAAGAGCACTGGCTGCTCTTCCAAAGGTCCTGAGTTCAATTCCTGGCAACCACATGGTGGCTCACAACCATCTGTAATGAGGTCTGGTGCCCTCTTCTGACCTGCAGACATACACACAGACAGAATATTGTATACATAATAAATAAATAAATATTAAAAAAAGTTAACAAGGAGCTGGGCAGTGGTGGCGCACACCTTTAATCCCAGGGCTTGGGAGGCAGAGGCAGGCGGATCTCTGTGAGTTCAAGGCCAGCCTGGTCTACAAAAGCTAGTTCCAGGACAGACTCCAAAGCTACAGAGAAACCAGGTCTCAAAAAAACAAGAAAACAAAACAAAACAAAAAAGCGACCTAAGAAGGAGCTGCAGCCTCGACAGAAGGGTTGATTGCCCACTGTCGTTGATCTCAGAGATCTGAGAAGGATTAGGATTAACCAGAATGACAGAAATTAGTCCCTGGTTCATATCCAGATATCTCAGGCTCCTGTGGTCTCCATGGTGTTTGGGGGCAGGGACCTGGAGCTACTGATCCTCCTGCGCAGGGTGACAGGTGTACCCACCATGATGGATCTCTGCAGGGTGGGGGTGGAACTCAATGTTGCGGAATATTCTTTTACCACAAGTGAAGAGTTGTTTTGATTCGTTTAATAAAGAGCTGAATATCCAATAACTGGATAGGAGAGAATAGGCGGGACTTCCGGATAGAGAGAAGAACTTGAAAAGAACTTGGGTGATTGAGAGATGCAGCAAGACACTGAAGAAGTCGGATTTATGGTAGAGAGCAGAGGTAACTGAGCCATGTGGCAGAACGTAGATTAATAGGAACAGGTTAAACTCAGTTATAAATGCTAATTGGGAAAAACCTAAACTAAGACTAAACTTTCATAATTAATAAGTTTCCAGGTTGTTATTTGGGAGCTGTCCAAACAAAAATCCAGTTTCAATTCAGGGTTTAATACAGACAAGCACTTTACCAAGTGAGCCACAAACAGTTTACCAAAAGAGTTGTTCTTCTGCGCGATAAGCCCTACCAAGTGAGCTGTAAAGCCTTTAACATATAGATTTTAAGCATGCTACTAACAGCTACGAGCACGCTGCCTACTGCGCCACAGGCACGCGGCTGAGCTGGAAGCATTTTGCTAAATGAGCCTCAGCCCCAGTTCCAGTTGACCTTCCCTGATCCGTGTGGTTCTGGGGAATCAGTGCCCATCATCGCCAGGTGACAAATGTCCTTTCTGCTGCCGAAGGGATTTCTTCTTTTCCAGCTGAATGTATTTTAAGCAGGAAACAGTTTTGGATTTTTGAGCTGCCTTCTCTGGGTCACTTGATGAGATCACATGGTTTCCCCCCTGTGCTGTTAAAGCCTGGGCTACGGTAGCTGATTTTTCATC
Source organism: Myodes glareolus (assembly GCF_982192425.1). NCBI lineage: Eukaryota > Metazoa > Chordata > Mammalia > Rodentia > Cricetidae > Myodes > Myodes glareolus. The sequence goes on along the minus strand of NC_142048.1, from coordinate 3,651,122 downwards.
GACTCAATTTCGAATTCCTGGGCTGACGACACCTGGGCACAGGGCCTGTGCTGGCAGCTGCTTAGGGAATTTGCATTTCTGTGATGGGGGAGCTGGGCCATAGCTCCATGCCACCCTGTGTCTTTTCTGACTTGAGAGTAAGAGTTATAATGGCAGCACACACCTGTGATCACTTGGGAGGCTGAGGCAGGAGAATCAGTAGTTCTAGACCAGCCCGGACTACTCGCTGAAACCTTGTGTCCATTGGAATAGAAAACAGTGATAACGGCAGCTTCCTCAGTGTCCCTACGTCTCCTGGGAAAGACTGGACATTATTTCTTCCATTAACATTTCATAGAATTCACCATTCTTGTTTGGGATTGTCTTCTTCTGGGAGATTCTGGATTAGTGATTCGAATTCCTTATTTATTATAGGTCTCTTGAGATTTTATTTGTAACTCTGTGTGTGAGTACAGAAAAGATGATGGGTCCCCTGGAATTATGAAGGTCCCATATCACCTGACCTGATGCTGAGAATTGAACTTGGGTCCTCTAACAGAACTGGGTGCTCACTTAACTCCAGAGCCATCTCTCCACATAAACATACACTTTTTAAAATGAAACATTTTTGTTTGCTGAGATTGGTTCTCACACAGCACAAGCTGCCCTTGAGCTGAAAGTGTAGCTAGGTGCGTTCTGTGCTCGGTCATGCCTGGGAACGGAACTCAGGGCCTCAGCCAGGACGGCACTTTACCAACGGGGCTATATTCGCAGCCCAGATTAGAGAATCTTGATTATCAACCCCAGCTCTTTATTTGTTGTAGATATATAGAGATCTTGAGAGCTTAGATTTTGGTTTGTTTTGAGGTACACCATATAGCCCTTGGGGTCCTGAAACGCTCATGTAAATCATTCTGACCTCCAACATATAGAGATCCAGTTGCCTCTGTCTTGGGGTGCAGGGCTTGGAGGTGTGGCCACCAGATTTTAGAGTCTTGGTTCTTGCTGGACGGTGGTAGCACACATCTTTAATCCCAGCACTTGGGAGGCAGAGGCAGTCAGGTCTCTGTGAGTTCAAGGCCAGCCTGGTTTCAAGAACTCGTTCCAGGATAGGCTCCAAAGCAACACTGAGAAATCCTGTCTCGAAAAAGCAGGGGAAAAAAAAAAAAAAAAAGAAATCTTGGTTCTTTGTTGGTTAGAGGTTTCTTGGGAGTTTTCCTTTTCCCTTGAGTTCATTAGGTAACAAGGATGTTTTCAGGGCTGTGTCTGCTGTGTCCTGGTTTTCTCCTTACTGCTTGGGGTTCCCACATTCTGTCCTTACTGTAGAATCTGTCTGTCTGACTCTAGTTATAATGGTAATTTATGTTGCAAATTCTCCTTTGCTTCAGTACTGATCTAGCTGTTTATTGTTTGTTTTTGAGATAGGGTCTGAAGTAGCCCAGGCTGGCCCCTGTCAAACGTAGATGAAGACAACCTTGAACTCAGGATCCTCTGCCTCAGCCTCCCGAGTCTGGCTTCCCAGGAGTTCACTTGCACGCCTGATAGCATTTATTGCCTTGACTAGGAAAGCATTTCCAGTTTCCCGATGCAGCCTGTGGGGCTGGTGCTGCCGTCTCCAATCTGATCTCTGAAGTTCTCTCCCCACTTCTGGTTCTCCCTTCAACTTCCTCTAGACAGCAGGTCAGTTAGGACACAGACTTCAGATCTCTGCTATCTGCTCTGCATTCTCCTCGGGAGCTCTGTCCTGTGATGCCCAGGACACCCGTGACACCCGTGACACCAGGACTCCCATGACACCAGGACTCCCGTGACACCAGGACTCCCGTGACACCAGGACACCCGTGACACCAGGGCACCCGTGACACCAGGACACCCGTGACACCAGGACACCCGTGACACCAGGGCACCTGTGACACCAGGACACCCGTGACACCAGGACACCCGTGACACCAGGGCACCCAGGACACCCAGGACACCCATGACACCAGGGCACCCAGGACACCCATGACACCAGGGCATCCATGACACCAGGGCACCCAGGACACCCATGACACCCAGGACACCCATGACACCAGGGCACCCAGGACACCCATGACACCAGGGCATCCGTGACACCCGTGACACCTGTTTTTGGTGGCTTATAAGATTGTTGCTGCTATTTTTGAGACAGGGTCTCACTGTATAGCCCTGGGACTCCCTATTAGATCAGGCTGGTCTGGAACTCAGAAATGCTCCTACCTCTGCCTCTCCAAGGACTAAGGCTAAAGACATGTGCCACCACACCGGGACTGGTTTTGTTTCCATTCATGGCTAAGTCCTTTGTGGTTTGCCTTGTGTTTCCTTTAGAACCATTGTTTGAATGTCACATGTGATGCACAGGTGCTGGGGAACGTTACTCTTATTCCCTCCCTTTTTGGGGGACAGGGTCTCATGTAGCCCAGGCTGGCTTCAAACTCCTTAAGTAGCTAAGGATCTCCTGCCTCCACTCTGAAGTGTTGGGTGCTGGGTGTTTGCCACCACACCTGTACCTAGCTTCATTCAGTTGAAACTGAAAAATACTTTTTCTATGGTTTTGCTATTTTTAGATTTGTTAGGACTTGTTTATGGCCTAACTCATGGTTGTCCCTGGAGAATGTTCAGTGTGCCCTGGGTAAGTGCAGGTGTTCCTCACTGCCAGATGGAACGTTCCAGAGGTGTTGGCTGCTCTCTCACCTTGCTGACTGGTGTGTGTGGGTATCTCTGTGACCACCACGGGCAGCAGAGTGACAAGAAGGTCATGTAGTTCAGCATGACTCGGTAGCCAGTGTGAGTTTAAACGTTAACAGTCTGATCCCAAGTAGTTTATTTTAGGCATATTTAAGAACAGGTCAATTCAGTGGAAACTTTCCTAGTGACAATGCACTCAGTCCTGGGCACACAAGAAAGCATATATAAATCTCCTCGAGGAACAAAGTGAGCTAAAGACCAAGTGTGACTCTATCGAAAGTACGTGTGATGCCTTCCGTGAAGATGTCCTACAGATTGACAGAGAAATGCACTGGGGGGGGGGGGGGGGAGGATCCAGTGTGGACTCAGCCATGGTCACAGGATATTAGCTGCACCCCCTCCCATCCTTCTGGGCAGGTTAGACGTCCCTTCCTTTGAAGGAACCACCGCCCTGTGTGTTTAGCATTCCAGGTCCCCTAGTGCTTGTCTGTGCCTTCAGTCTGGCTGGATGTCCATGGTCTCTTCTCTGCCACTGAGGGTGAAATGTGAGGCTTCAGGCTCTGTGTGAGGCCCTGACCACGTGGTGCAGGGAAGGAGCCAGGGCCTGCAGGGGCCTGTCCTCTGACTGTGCATGCATCCTGTGGTATAGCCCTCTCCTCACAGTAAATACAGAAAGGTAAAAAAACAGCTGACATCTGCTGTGCACGGCGGCAGAGGCACATCTGCCTGTTCAACTCCTAGGGTGCTGAAGCAGGAGGATGGTGAACTTGAGCCCGATTCCAACTGTATAGGAAGAATCTTGTCTTGGAAAAACAACAACCCCCCAAAAAGCATGGGGTCAACCCAGCACCCAGAGGATTGGAGGCAGGCGGGGCCTCTGTCCCAGCACACGAAGCAGAGACTGAGGCCAGCCTGGTCTACAGAGCGAGATCCACACAGTTTAGAAGAGAGAGATTGGCATCTCTGGTAGGAGAAGAATCACTTGTTTTCCACCTTCGGTGTTGAGTGTGCTCTCTAGAGAAAGCCTTGTTGATCTCGTGTGTCCTATTTGTTTGTCTGTGTAGGATTGTGCGCATGAGTGTAGCCCATCTGCCTCTGTCCTGCCTGCCAGCTCCCAAATAACCACACGGAGATTCTTATTAACTACGAGAGCTGGCATCAGCTTAGGTTCGTAGCCCAGACTGGCCTCGAATTCATAGAGATCCGTCTGCCTCTGCCTCCTGAGTGCTGGGATTAAAGGTGTCCTTATCGTTTAATCAACACTCCTTGAAATGGCTCAGTCACCTTTAGTCTACTCCCCAGGCTGCTTCCACTTCATCTGGCTGGCAACTCTCCAAGTGTTCATCCTTCTGCTTCCCAGAGTTCTCTCTGCCCAAATCCTGCCTAGTTATTGGTCATTTAGCTTTTTATTAAACCAGTCACAGTGACACTCTTTGTGCAATGTGAAGGAATACTCCACAACACATGAGACCTGAGATAAGGTGTCCTCGGAGGCTGGAGATGCTGGGTCTCCTGTGTGCTGAGAATGGAGCTGGTGTCCTCTGTCGGAGTGCCCAGTGCCCTTAACCACTGACCCTTGCTCCAGTTCTTAGCGTGCCCATGGGCCTTCTGCTTCTACCCTCCAGTGATGGGAAGACTGAAGGACTCTGGCCAGCCCAAGTGTGGCAAGCATGGCTCTAGCAGGCCTTGCCCTGCTCACCCATCCCTCTGCCTCGCTAAAGATCATTAGATTACATTCCTAAAGCTAGCCACAAAGGTCTAGTCCCTTATTTGGTCACTTCCTTTCTCTGAGGCTGACTACTAAGGTCCAGGTATTCAAGTATTGAAGTCCAGAAATAAGTATTAAAGCCCCCTTTAATTCACATAATTAACATCTCAAATCAAAATTAAACACCTCATGCTAACACAGGGTTTCCCATTTTCCCTTTATAAACCGTCATTTACCTCTGTGACACATTTTTCTCCTCTTTCCAGGGGCCGTTCTGTCCTTCTGGGACAAATAAATCTCCTTGTGCTGAGAACTTGGCCATGGGTGTCCTGGGTCACCCTTTCTTTCGAGGACAGGTGTGTGCCACCACAGCCCTTTTATGCTGAGTCGAGGACCCAAGGTTTACAGAGGCCAGAGAACAGCTTGCTGAGGTCACACAGGTCCCAGGGCCAAGCCCAGGCATGGTGTGAGTTCCCAGGGAGCCTCCTGGCTTGCTCTGGCTTTTGCAAGCTGTGATGTCCACTCATGTCCACTTTTGCAGGCACATGTCCAGGGCCGAAGAGGCCGTACGTGGCCATCTTTGGAACTCTGCCCTTTCTCTGGATGAGTTAATGTTTTCATGGATATTTTCCCCAAATGCCAGATGTTATAAAAGGGCAGTGATGGCATATTCCTTTAATCCCAGCACTCAGGAGGCAGAGGTAGGTGGATCTCTTTGTGAATTCGAGGCCAGCCTGGTCTACACAGCAAGTTCCAGGACAGCCAGACACTCTGTCTGGAAATAACAAAAAAAAAAAAAAAAAGGAGGGAGGGAGGAGGAAGGAAGGAGACCTCCAGGACATCAGTGCACCTCAAGCCTCAAGGGAAGAAGGGCTTCATGCATCAGGTGTCTTTATCTCTTTCCACCTTTTAACATTTTTTGAGATTTATATTATGTGCACAAGTGTTTTGCTGCATGTCCGTGCACCATGAGCGTGCAGTGCGCACAGAGGCATGAGAGGATGTCAGAGTCACAGGTGTGAGTGGCATGTGGCCTGAACTGAACCTGGGTCCTCCTCAAGAGCAGCTCTTGACCACTGAGCCAGAACTCTCAGGGCCACTGAGCCCTAGGGACCTGCCTGCTATGCCTGCACCCTCATTTGTGTGTTGTGTCCCCTCCGGTGTGCGTAGCGCCCCCCCCCCCCATTGTGTTCTCTCCCTCCCCTCCACCACCTCCCCCTGTATCGTGTTCCCCCCTCCGCTCCATGTCCCCCCCCCCCAGCCTTCTTTCTGGTTATAAAAACTGTTCTCCCCTGGGGCTGGGGCTCCAGCTCCCAGGAGCTCGGTGCCCTCAGGGGACAGCAGGGCTCTCACAAAGGACATCTCAGTGGGATGGGCTGCTCCCCACTGAGCTCTGCAGCACCACAGGCTGTGTGTGAAGCTGTCAAATGGCTGCCCCGTTATTAGGGGAGTCGGAGGAGTCGTTGGGGAGAGAAAACCCATTTCACCAGTTTCAGAGGAATGCTGGCATCTACCAGCCAGAGTCCTGTAGTCCAGCCTGATGAGATGAGACCTAACGTCTACCAAGCTGCCCTCACCAACTGAGCTACAATCACCTTGCCATCTGAGTTCTTTTTTTTTTTTAAATTTACTTATTTATTTATTATGTATACAATATTCTGTCTGTATGTCTGCCTGCAGGCCAGAAGAGGGCATCAGATTTCATTTCAGATGGTTGTGAGCCACCATGTGGTTGCTGGGAATTGAACTCAGGACCTTTGGAAGAGCAGGCAATGCTCTTAACCACTGAGCCATCTCTCCAGCCCCGCCATCTGAGTTCTTACACACTACCAAGCCAGCTGAGCCTGGCCCAGCCTCCTCTTAGCCTCTCTTTTGAGCCAGGACGTTATGACTTGCCCAAACGCTAGCCATGAAGCTTCCCTGTGGCCCTGTGAGCCACGTCCTCCTACCCAATAGCCTTTAAGATACTAGTCCACTTTGGGCATGGTCTCATGTACTGTAAATGCAGACAAAAAGCGTGCGCGGGGTTCTTGGCTGCTGATTTGGTTCTAGTTCCCAGCGTCGCTGCTCTCTGTGTACACCCCAGACAGATAAACATTTGTTACACTCCATTCCAGGCTATTGTGGAGCTCTTTTTACACCAACAGGAAACAAAAGAATAGATGGCTCTTTACTGAAAGACCTGTGGCCCTTAAGATTCTTCTTGTTCACAGCTCAGAATGTAGGTGGCCATCAAAGGGAGGTCTGACTGTCGAGAGAGTCACACAGCCCCAAACTGGCAGCTTTGAGGTTTGGGTTGGAGTCTATTCTCTGGGCTCAGGGCTTTTCCCCCATCCTGGTGAAATAGCAGGATGGCTTCTTGAGGGAACACTCACAGCTCCACTGGTTCCTAGCTGTGACAGCCTCGCCTTCCATGACCTGAGCAAAGGGTCATGTGATGGGATTATAAAGGTTATATTGGGCCGGGCATCAGGTCCTCCAGCAGTCAGGAGGCTGAAGCAGAGGGAACAACAGTTTGAGATGAGCCAAGGTTAGGCAGACCCCATTTCAAAACCCCCAGAAAAGGAAAAGACCCTGTTTTGGAACTTCACAGATGGTCTACACCTGAGCAGCCACGAGAAAGAAAGATGGGACCCCGAAACTGGGGCTTAAGAGATGCACAGGAATTCGACATGAAGTTCGTCCAAGTCTATCTGAGTTCTTATTGCCTGACATTGACATCGTCGCTGAGAATTTGATATTGGTGTGTCTTAGTTGTGAATCCTGGGCTTGCAGCCACATTGAAGCCTCATCCTCTCCACTCCGCTGGAGGCAAAGGATCTGAGCCCCTGGGCTGGGCTCTGGGGATGTCCCAGATGACCCAGGACCACCCTGACTCCCGGGGTTATCACGGTGTGAGGACAGCAGGTCACCCTACCCTCTAGTGACCCCCATGACTCTGCTCAGGCACAAGGGGGCTGGTACTTCCCTGTGTTGACACAGGTGGGGCTAGCCCACGTGGGCAGCTCACCTCTGCCCCAGTGTGTGGCCTCTGGACCCAGCAACTGTTCCTGGGGAAGGAAGTCAGGGTCCTGGCCCGCTGAGGTCATAGCTGGCCAACCGCCCACAAATGGGCCACCCCGCTCCTTTGCTTGGACCAAGATCAGTGATGAGGTCATCAACTGAGAATTTGGGGAAAGGAAGCCAAGTAGGCACAATGCCACGTTCCAGAGTTTCGTGAACCGGAAATCTCTGTTTGGGGGGAGGGTGGTGGTGCCCATCATCAATGGGGTACCTACCCCATGGAGCCTTGCTGCTCTGGAGCCCTTGTAGAACATTCCATGAAAACAGTGGATGGTTGACTGATCCTGGTCTTAAAGAGGCAGATGCCTGTTCACGGGCAGGGTGTCACTCTGGTTTGGGAGCTGGGTGGCTCAGTCATCTCAGCACTCAGGAGACTGAGGCAGGAGGACTGTCCGTTTGGGGATCGCAGAGTGAGAGGGCGCTGGGGCAGGAGGAACTTTCCCCAGTCTGGCCTCTGACACAGGCTTCCCGAGACTTAGTCCCCAAAATGACCTGCCGGAGTGTCTTTATCTACACACAGCTGTGAGTTTGCGCACTTACTGAACGCCTACTGTGTACTCAGGTCACATGGGTGTCTAGACCTTTGCTACAGCTTGTGCCCCCACGGGATGAAGACGCTGTCACGCAACACAACGGGGCATGTGTGTCGGGAGGGCAGAAGCCTGGGCCCAGCACAACAATTTGCCAAGGAGATGCCTAGGTCCAGAGAGGTAACCTGGGCTACCTGGGATGCCTTCTCCGTCTGTGGGGTCAGGCTGGGTATAGAGGTGCCGCTTTAATGGCAGCCGTGCGAGCCTGTCCCCTCCCCGGTGCCAGCGTGCAGGCCTGTCCCCACCTGCCGCCAGCCTTGAAGAGCCAGAGCCGACTTTCAGGCTTCAGCTCCGACCAGACTTCCTCTATAACCGCGCGTGAGCCCCGCGACCCCTCCTCCCCACACAGCTATCCGTACCCCAGGGGACTCCGGACGGCCTCCAGCCCTCGGTTCCCCGTCCTCGAGAAAGACCTCTCCTTTCGGACCCCCGGCTTTACTCGGATGCGCAGTTGAGCAACTTGCCCAGGGTCATACGGAAAACACTGGATGGTGTCTCAATTTGTAGCGTTCACAACTCCCCAAGTCCTCCTTCGCACCTCAAAGATGGAGAACTCCGCAGCCTTTCACAGAAAGGGAAACAGAGGCTCTCCCGACGTGTGGTTTGGATCAGAGGACTGCGGTGTGATCCAGGCCTGCTTCTCCAGACATCAGCAACTCCTCCGGGGCAGAGAACCGGACTCTTGAGACTTAAATTTGGGGGGAAAAGTCAGAGAAAAAATTAAGCCCAGAACCCCACTCGCCCCTGCCGGGTGCCCACCAGGCTGCCTCTTCCACGGAGTACAGTGACCTCAAAACTTCCACAGCTGCGAGCCTGGGGTCGGGGCAATCTTCCTCCGTATTGATCCTGAAGAGACGCCCATTTGGGTAAATCGCCCAGGAGCATACAGGTAACTCCTGGGGGAGGGGTCTGTAGGAGGAGGGGTTCAAGGGTCAGCCTGGCCTGCCGAGGGCAGAGGGAGCCCTGGGCGCCCCAGACCCCAGCAGGTCAGCCAGAGGCCCGAACCGCAGCCACCACCCTCTGCAGGCCTAGGCGACGTCACCCACCTCCATCTTTTGTCCAAGCCTGACCACCCTGCCCTGACCCTCCAACCCCCCAGGGGCCTGCAGCCTCCTGTCTGGACCGAATGAAGGAGGGGACCCACAGCAGCCTCCTTGCTTCTCTCCCAGCAAGAGGGGAGACCGATCCGGGAGCCAGAGCCAGGGACCTGAGCGCGACCATCCGGTCGGCCCGGAAAGGCAAAGCCAGCAAAGGCTTCCTGGAGCGGGGGCTGTTGGCACAGGGTTTTGAAGGGTTAGTAGGAGTGCGGAAAGGACACCGAGCAGGTGCAGTGGGCCTGCCTCAGTTTGTGCCTTGGCCCTTCTATCACAGCCGGTTGGTCATGGCTGGAGCGGGGGGGGGGGGGGCAGGAAGAGTGGGAGAAAGGGGGAGGGAGAGGAAGGAAGAATCCACTTTAACTTGAGTCTGGCCCCCGTCACATGTTCTGTGGGGACGGTCAGCCCTCACTGTCACCAGACCCAGCGGTTTCCCTCTGAGCTGAGAGGGACCGTCCCCCCCTCCAGCCCTTGGGGTTCCCGTAGGATCAGCCTGGTCACTGGAGTTGGCACCGCACGCGGAGGCGGGGCGGCCAGAGTACAGGACTATAAAGACGGTGGCTGAAGGCTCAGCTCACAGCCACACAGAAGACACAACCCACAACCGACATGGCCCTGCCCGTGCCCGAGGCCCAGCATCCAGGCGGCTCGCAGCTGAGGTTCCTACTGTTCCTGCTACTGCTTCTGCTGCTGCTGTCATGGCCATCGCCCGGGGACGCCCTGGCACTGCCCGAACAGAGACGTTCCCACCCGGAGTCCCGACTCGACGCTCACGAGCTACGAGGTCGCTTCCATGACCTGCTGAGCCGGTTGCATGCCAACCAGAGCCGCGAGGACTCGAACTCAGAACCCACCCCCGGCCCGACTGTCCGGACACTCACTCCAGAAGGTGAGTGGCATTTGGGGACCCGTCTGAGCAAACACTCCCCCAGCCTAACCCGCGTTCAAGCCCACGAGGCTCAGCCCAGCCTGTCCCCAGACCGGAGCGGGACAGGTGGCGTCCAGAGAGGCCAGAGCCGCTCCCGAAGGTGCACAGCGCTCGGGTCGGCGGGGGGGGGGGGGGGGGGCGCAGCGGGAGTCCTGGGGGGCTGGAGCCATGGGGAGGAACCTGCAGGAACTGGATCAGGTACCTGACGCAATCGCTGGTCAAGACTTCGCTAGTCACAAGTCGCCTGGGTGGGAGGGAGGAGGACCCAGGGGTCTGGGGGCGGGGCCAGGCGGGTTGGGTCTCCGAGCCCGAGTCTCCCGGGACGGCTGTGGGGGCGCACACCTGTGTCCCCAACTACTCCAGGGGACAGCTGCGGCTACACAGTGAGAACCTGTTCCAAATTTAAAATTTTTCTTTTGGGATTTTTTTTTTTGACATAGAGACATTTGTAGCCTACGTGGATTTCAGACTCAGGGCAATCCTCCAGCCTCCGCCTCCCAAGTTCTGAGACAACAGGTGTCAGCCACCAAACACACACCTTTAATCCCAGCAGGGAGAGAGGCTGGCGGATCCCGAAGGCCAGCTTGGTCTACAGGGCGAGCTCCAGGACAGCCAGGGCTGTGTAGACTGTGGGCCGCACACGCTTGCCATCCGTGCACCTTACACCTTGCACACGGGTGACGTCCGTGCACCGTACACGCGTGATGGGCACACGCCTGACTCCCTGCGTCTTGTACGCGGGACGGGCACACGCGAGACGTTCTGCACCTTGCACGCGGGACGGGCACACGGGTGACGTCCGTGTACCGTACACGCGTGATGGGCACACGCCTGACGCCTAGCGTCTTGCACGCGGGACGGGCACACGCCTGACGGCTTTCCGTTTCTTCTCCAGTACGACTGGGGCCGCGCGGCCACCTGCTGCTCCGCGTCCGCCGGGCGTCTCTGACCCAGGGTCTCCACGAAGCTTACCGCGTGCACCGAGCGCTGCTCAAGCTGCCGCCGTCGTCGCGGGCGTGGGACATCACCGCACCCCTGCAGCGCGCGCTCAGCCTCGGGGGACCCCACGGCCGCGTACTGCGCCTGCGCCTGGCGCCGCCCCCGGACCTGGCCGTTACGCCCTCTAGTGGCGCGCGCCTGGAACTGCACTTGCGGTCGGCCGCCGGCAGGGGGCGGCGCAGCGCATACGCGCGCCCCAGAGACTCCTGCCCGCTGGGTCCTGGGCGCTGCTGTCATCTGCAGACTGTACAGGCGACCCTCGAGGACCTGGGCTGGAGCGACTGGGTGCTGTCTCCACGCCAGCTGCAACTGAGCATGTGCGTGGGAGAGTGTCCCCACCTCTACCGCTCGGCCAGCACGCATGCGCAGATTAAAGCGCGCCTGCACGGCCTGCAGCCCGACCGGGTGCCTGCCCCCTGCTGCGTCCCCTCTAGCTACACCCCGGTGGTCCTCATGCACCGGACGGACAGCGGCGTGTCACTGCAGACCTACGACGACCTGGTGGCTCGGGGCTGCCACTGCGCATGAGCGCCGAGTGCGCCCGTCACCTGCACTCCCTACCCTTCCTGCTATTTATATTTGTATTTATTAATATTATTAATTTATTGGGGGTCAGGCTGGGTGGGTGAATGGATTATTTATTTATTTAAAACTCTTAATAAACATGAGACTGGTTTATATGGGGGTCTGAGAAGGTGCCTCAGTGACCTCAGCAAAATAACCACCTTTTTCGCCTGTTTCCCCTTGGCATCAGCTGAAGGGACGAGTGGGTGAGAATGGGTGAGCTGTTAGACTGTCCGAGGGTGTTGTGAGCTCTTGGGACTCGTGAGGCGGCTCCACGAGTAAAGGGGCTTGTGGCCAAGCCTCATGACCTGAGTTCAATTCCCAGAGGCTCACTTGATCACATGGTAGAAATGACTCCTGAAACCTGTCCTCTGATCTCCACATGTATGCTCCCTCCTTCTCCCTCTCCCCATTTGCACACACTTGCATATGCACACACACTCGTACACACATTTGCACTCTCACACGTGTGCACACACTTGCATGCTTGCACACACTCACACTCGTGCACACACGCACATCCTCGTGCACACAAACACACACAATGTAATAAAAACAGTTAAAGAACTGTGATTTGTCTGGACAGTGCCCTGTAACTCTGTTTTTGTCACAGGGACAGTACTTGGCTTCACCCCAGTCACTCTCCTATGGCCCTCCCAGTATGGGGGTCACCTTTTCAAACATAGGCAGCCCCAGGCATCAAGTCTGTGAGTTTGCAGAATTATGCTGACCCCAGCAGGGAAGAGGTATTTGCCCTTCTAGTTTCCAGCTGTTGCATTCATGATACCTCTGAAAATGATACCTTCATAGGATACCTTCATAGGATACCTTCATGGGTTACCTTCATAGGACACCTTCATAGGATACCTTCATAGGATACCTTCATGGGATACCTTCATGATACCTTCATGGGATACCTTCATAGGATACCTTCATGGGTTACCTTCATGGGATACCTTCATAGGATACCTTCATGGGATACCTTCATAGGATACCTTCATGATACCTTCATAGGATACCTTCATGATACCTTCATAGGATACCTTCATGATACCTTTGTAGGATACCTTCATGGGATACCTTCATGGGATACCTTCATGATACCTTCGTAGGATACCTTCATGATACCTTCATAGGATACCTTCATGATACCTTCGTAGGATACCTTCATGATACCTTTGTAGGATACCTTCATGGGATACCTTCATAGGATACCTTCATGGGATACCTTCATAGGATACCTTCATGGGATACCTTCATAGGATACCTTCATGATACCTTCATAGGATACCTTCATAGGATACCTTCATGATACCTTCATAGGATACCTTCATAGGATACCTTCATGATACCTTCATAGGATACCTTCATGATACCTTCATAGGATACCTTCATGATACCTTCATAGGATACCTTCATGGGATACCTTCATGGAATACTTTCATAGGATACCTTCATAGGACACCTTCATGGGATACTTTCATGGGATACCTTCATAGGATGCCTTCATAATGCCTTCATGATACCTTCATGGGATACCTTCATAGGATATCTTCATGATACCTTCATAGGACACCTTCATATGAAAAGAGCAAGGAGTGAACAATAAGTTATGAGGAAGTTTCACCCACACCCAGTAGAAACATTTCTTCTGTGTGTTTCAGAATTGCTGAGTCCAGGCCCTTGCGCCTATGCCCACCTACCTGAGATGGGCAGAAATGCCCCCTTTCACATCATTTAGGTTTAGATGGTCTGGTAAGGAAGCCACCTGAGGGGGGATTGTGTGAGGTGAAGCCAGGCTGGTGCAGAAGGTCCCGAGGTGGGGCGGGAAGGGCGATGGTGGGTCCCTGGGGAAGAAGACTCTTAGCAGAGAGTGTGCCATCAGACTGGCCTGTGGGGGATTTTCTTGTTTGTATGTTTTGTTTGGAGACATGGTTTCTCTGTGTAGCCCTGGCTCTCTTGGAACTAGCTCTGTAGACCAGGCTGGCCTCGAACTCACAGAGATCCTCCTGCCTCTGCCTCCTGAATGCTGGGATTAAAGGCATGCAGTGGCAACAGGGAATTTTCTTGATTGACAGTGATGTGGGAGGGATCAGTCATTGCCACCTGTGGGTTGGTGGCTGGGTCTGTGTGACCAGCCTGGAGGAGCAGGTCAGCCCCCAGCTATGGCCTTTCTTCCCCATGGCTCTGGCTTGGGTGTTCCTCACAGCAACAGGAACCTATTGGGACATTAGACATCAACCCTGTCCGCACCAGTGCCGGCCTGCATCAGCTGCTTCTAATGTCTTTCCTCCTCCACTTCCTCCAGCTCCTAGGCCTCCTGCAGAACACACTGGAGATTCTCCTGTTCAAGTCATTCCAGTTGCCCCTTTGGGGACTTTCCTCCCATCTCTCCTCCAAACACCCAGAATTAGGAGCGCCTCTGACCAGGTCGTGCTTCAGCAGGACCCGGGCCAGCACAGAGTGTCGTAAATTGATGACACACTGAGCTCTGGGAGCTCTGCCGGGTCTGAGGAGTCCTGGAA